>NC_140075.1:14461464-15825064 GCF_964194135.1 Talpa europaea
TTGATAAAACCTGAATATCAGGTCTCTCAGTGAACTGTTTTGACAGACCACCAGTGCCTAGTCATTCCCAGGCCCGCAGTTCCCCCTCCTGCCAGGCCCCAGCGTCTCCGCCCAGCTTGTCCAGGGCACAGCCCCAGAGGACACTTGACCATGCCCAGCCCCTCCCCACCCTGGAGAGTCTGTCCCTGCTCTCCCAGCACAGCCCTGGTCTGGGGACGCCCCACAGTGACGGGTGTGCAGGGAGATGGGGTGTGGGGTTTCCCCGTTTTCCTACTCCCCGGGACCCTACACTGTCCTGGAACTGAATGATCTGGGCTCGGTGCCCCCGTGTGGCATGTCCTGACGCCTCCTCTGTCAGATTCCTGTCCTTGTGGCCTCACTGCTGACTCCTGGTCTGTCCCCTCGTCTCCTCATCTCCCTGCCCCTGACTCCCCACATCTGAGGACTCAGAGACCACATTTCCCACAGAGTCTCCTCCTGGGACACCCCCACACATCCCTCCTGCAGGATGGGCTCGTCCTCCCGGGGTCCCTCCCGGCCCTTCAGTCCCCCTCAAACTCATGCAGTGTCCCTCAAACTCAGTCCCCCTCAAACTCATGTGAGGAGGCCGCTCCAGGGCTGAGCCAGATGGTCTGTGCTTGTGGCTGTCCCTGCCGGTTCCAGGGCTGCGGATCCCCTGGGTGCAGGTTTGTTCCTCCCCCCAGGCTCGTGATTGAGTGGGGACGTGTGGACACGGGGCAGCCCTGCCCTCTCTTCTTCCCCCAATCTCACCCTCTCCCCCCTCCATGGGGTGGCGGAGGGGCAGTCCCTGCGGTGGCGGGACTTTTAAGGTCACATAGTAATTTAAAACAATTACAACATGTTGGTAGAAATCTTCCTAATAATTCAATAAAAACAAGGAAATAAATCTGGATATGAAGTGATCTAAGATGTCGACATCTTACGAGTGATATGAAACATACGTTATTGATGACAGAAACTCTGATATTTTCTCTTCCTGTGCAGTATCAGTCACGACCCCTCGGTGGTGGAGTTGGGGAAATTTACCCAAATTCATGTCCATAAAGAGACCTGAGTCCACACCCAACTTCTCTTTAGTGCCAGAGCCATGAAATAATCAACAATGTTGCTGTAAAATTTGCAGAATTTATATTTGACTCTTAGGTCTGTCATAATATGTAGGCAAAAGGCATAACATCTGATTTTTAACAATAAGTATTATATTAAATTTCCCCCAGAATTTCTTCATCATAGTGTATTTCCATTAGCTGTTGTCTTTTACACAGTGCCCACAACAACTCAGGGTGCTGAATGCTCAAATGGCAGTTATGCAGCATTGATTGTCATGTTCATCAAAACATTCTAATATATAAAGGTACAAGTCAATATTTTGAACACTTTAAGTTCAAGGAGAGAATATTTCCTCTGGTTGAGACTCATCCAGCATGATAAGGCAGTGGGGCACTGAGAAACTTGTGCCTCTTCAGAATTTATTTGTTTACATGATTTATAAAATGAACATTTTAATTACCTTGCTTTCTCACATCTAAAATGAAGCTTGCATTCTAAAAACATTCAAGTCAGAATGATTTCCATTCTGAAAACTGCCAAAGAACTGAATACTTGCAAATTGGGGAGGAAAGTTTTGGCTGCCGTGTCGATCTGTGTCCTGAGGTTGTCCCCATGGTGGGACAGAAGGCGTCCCGGCCTCTCAGTCCAGGGCTTGGGCTAGTGGGGAGCCTCTGAGCACTCACAGGATGTTGCAACCCGTCCTGTGCCGCCTCATGGACAGAACAGGGCCTCAGGGCTGGGCTATTTGAGCTCTGGAGCTTGTGTCCACGTGTTGGACACTGTCCAGATTCCAGCCCTCAGGGACCTTCCTCTAGAGGGAAAGTGTGTGTTTACTTGACTGTGTTAATTGGAGCATCCTGCAGTGCATCTCAGCGAGTAATTATCACACTCGGTGTACAGATGTGATGTTGTGTCTGGCTCACGCCTCTATGGACGTGAATAGACAAATCCTCATGTCCAGGTTCCATTTCCCACCTGTCGTGTCTGCTGTGGTGGGCACCATCAGTCATAACAGTGCCCTGAGCCCCTGTCTAGACAGCTGGACAGTCGCCCATCACCCCCCATGATCCCTTCATGGAGAGGCCCTGGGGATGGGTGTGAGGGGGATGTGGGAAGGCCTGAGGCGGGAGGGAAGGGACACGGAGAGACGCAGGAGGGAGCCCAGGGATGGGGAGTGGTGCGGAAAGACAATGGATGTCCAGCAGAATTGAGTGACCACGGGGATCACCAGCCCAGCGGGAAGAGAAACTTTACTGGTCTCTGAAATTGTGTATCCTGCGGTTCTTTTCCACCCCAGCCCCTGTCCCTGCACTTACATTTGAATTGTCCTTTTGTTGGGATCATTTGCTTTTAATCTTTAGGAAATAGTATTTTAGGGTTTCTGCTCATGGTGTCATATCCTTAGGTTTGTTGCATGACGATGGTGACATCACACATGGAAACAGGCGATTATCTGCTTGAGTTTATACTTCTGTAGGGGGTGGGGCAGGATCTGCTTCACTCTGCTGCGAGTGTCTGTCTGCTGAGTGTGTCTTTGCATATAAGAAGGAAATTGATTTTTGTATGTTGATTTTCTAAGCTTTCAGCCACACTGAAGTGGCTTATTGTTTCTTTTTCCAGTGGAATCTCTCGTTTTCTTAGTGTATATTATGTTGTCTATGACAGTTTTAATTGTGCTTAAATGTTTAAACCCATACCCATACAACCGAGAGACAGTTAATGCTTTATTATTTTAATATTGTAATTATGTTACACAAAACTGACAAATTGGAGACAATGAATAGTCTCAGTATATGCTCATAATATTCTGATTCAGCTTCTTCGTTCAATACGTGCTTTGAATTCTCATTATATCCCATAACTGTCTTCTCTTGATATCCCATACTTTTTTTTTTTTAAAGATGTATTTATTTATTTTTAAAAGTACTGGGTACAGTCAGAAGCGCGGGAGGGTGAGAGAATTCACCAGAGCCAGAGCGGGGAGTAGAGCAGGCAGAAGGACCAAAGTACACTGCTGAGGGGAGCAGCGGGAGGCAGGAGAGGTCTGTGTGAGACCGTCCTCCGGTGGCCGGGGAGCAGCCGGGGATTGAACCAGCGCTGCAGAGGCTGCGGGCAGCTTTGCAACCCAGTGCTCAACCACTGCGCCACTGGGAAGGCCCATCCCATAACTTTTATTGACAGTAAACTATGAGAGTGTCAAGAATTAATATTAGGAAAGTTATTTATCATCAGAAAAAACTACAATGCCAATGCTTTAAAAGAACAGCAACACATCGTTAATCTGAATGTCTAAAGACGGAGATGTTTCCAGTTGTAACTGTTCCTGGCTGCTTACAAACTGGCATTGTGCCCACATAGGCTTCACCTGGGCTAAAGGCAAGGTCAACCGGATTAGCACCCTCAGAGTGTGAATGTCTGAGAATGAGTTAAATGTCTGATATCCAATGGGAGCTACATTTTACCATGAAATATATTGGTGTGAAATTTTCAAACATTGGACGTCACAGATGGGACAGCAAAGGTGGATGCAGTCAGCAGAGAGGAGCTGAGGCCAGACAGCAAGTGAAATCATGGGGCCACATCACTTCCCCAAATTAAATCTCCTTCAAATTATTTGTCTTTACATCTACACTAAATGATAGTGTTAATTATGATATGTGAATCTGATGAGTTTTCTCGTTTGACCTACTCCCCATGGAATCACAAACACTCTGAGATCCCATAATAACGTGGCAAAAAGGACATTGTCCTCAAATTCCCAGACATTCTAGGAAATTGTATGAAAGTGCATTGTGATGTTGTGGGAGTCCTTCCTCAACTAACTCTGGAATTAGGAGAATATTATGTAGTCCACTAGCAATTATTTGTGTGCCATCCACAGAAGGCCAGGTCAAGGCCAATTTTTTTTTTTAACCAGTATAGCTTCCTAAGTTCCATTATTGTTTCTTGAAAAACCCTACCCAATGTATCTTAGTAAATTTTTAGTAATTATACTGCACATGAAAGTAACAGCTTTCACAGCCACTGTCTTATTTCTAGTGTCCACCATGCGCTGAGTGAGTTTTTGGTAAATACCAGTGGCACCCACACCAGAGCTTCCAGGGGGGTCTCTACCCACTCATGTGTGTGGGTCTTTGTCCACATAAGGTCGTGACTACTCAGATTCCAACTTGGACCAAAGGCCTTATTTATGCTCGAAGTACAGGGGCCTCTGTCCTTCCCGTCGTTCCTGATCCCAGCCATGACCACGAGGGTCAGTGACATGAAAGGAGAAGCCACCTTAGAGACTGGAGATGCTGCCCAAGTGAGAGATCTTCTGCTGACCCTTGAGATGAAACCCAACCATCGCCTCTCTCGGCCTGGAGCACAGAATGTAGAACAGCAGGCAGTAGCTGAAGCTCAGTGACCTCCATCGTACAGAGAATATCAAAGTGCAACTAAGTTAAAAAGAGGAACAATCAATGCTAGTAAGACTATATGAGCAACAGAATATATGAAGTCATTGTAAAGGTATTTTAAAAAAGAGCATATATTTTTTTTTTAAATTTTACAATGGAATTATATGAACTTAGAAAAACAAAAAGGCCAGCATTATGTGAAATTTTAAAATAAGTCTCCCATAATGTAGTCATGAGGTCATCTTCTCTATTACATTTTGGTGAGTCTCCCCTTCATTAGTCTCCTCATAGCCAACTTCATGGCTTGGTTCCTCAGACTGTATATCACGGGATTAAAGGTGGGGGGACCACCATGTAGAATATAGAAATGACCAGGTCAGACATGGACAGGGTCTCTGAGGTCAGCTTCAGATAAGCAAAGAACCCAGTGGAGACAAACAGCACCATGACCAGCAGGTGGGGATGGCAGGTGGAGTAGACCTTGGCTTTCCCTTCTGTGGATGGGATCTTCCTGACAGCAGAGAAGATGTGTACATAGGAAATGATGAGGAAAATAAAACAAGAGGAATCCATCACCGCACTAATGAGAATGGGAACAAGTTCGTTCATTAAATTTCCTGAGCAGGAAATAGCCAATATTTGGGCGATATCACAAAAGAAATTGTGGACCACGTTGGACCCGCAGTAGGAGAAGGAGAAGGTTCCAGCTGTGTTCATCACAGCCAATAAACAGCCACCCAGCCAGGACACAGCTGTCAGCTGCACACACTTGTCCCAGCTCATGATGACGTCATAGTGATGGGGATGGCAGATGGCAGTACAGCGGTCAAAGCCCATGACCGTGAGAAGGTTCATCTCTGCACCTGCTGACAAATCCAGCATACAGACCTGGAGGACACAGCCCGGGAAGGAGATGGAGCTGCTGTGCCTCAGAGAATTGGCAATGGACTTGGGGACCATGGCTTAGATGGTCTGAGATCTCTGAGACAGAGATCCAAGAAAGACAGACTCCTCAGGAAGAAGAACATGGGGGTGCGGAGGTGCCGGTCCAGGGTGTTGATGAGGATGATGAGCCCATTCCCCAGCATGGCACACAGGTAGACCAGGGAGAAGAGCAGCAGGTGCAAGAAGCCCATGGTCCCCTGGGTGAGGAATCCCAGGAGGATAAACTCTGTCACGATTGTGAGATTCGTCACCCCTGGAGCCATCATCTGTGTAAAAAAGGACACAGGAAGAAATTCAAGTCTTCCAATATTGAAGATAAAGTGGCTTATAAGGATAATAATTCAATCTATTTACCAGGTAATTACTCCTTCTAGGTGTCTGAAGAATAATACCTCCGTCTTTGTGTCTGTGTTTCCTGCTGTATTCAACCTTTTATTTCCACGTCATGTGTTATTAAGTTGTGCAATTTCTCTGAAATTTGGTAAAGAGCAGAAAATTTCAACTCTCCCCTACAAACTTGAACAAATTAGAATCTCATGCCTCTCAAAGAACCTGACTGACAGCCCCTCCCTTTTATTCCCCAGACCCGGGGCTCCCACCTTCTGCCCAGGCCCCATTGTCTCCGCCCAGCTCACCTCCCAGAGGTTGTCCAGGGCACAGTCCCAGAGGACACATGACCATGCCCAGCCCCTCCCCACCCTGGAGAGCCTGTCCCTGCTCCTCCAGCACAGCCCTGTCTGAGGAGGCCCCACAGTGACGGGTGTGCAGGAAGATGGGGTGTCATTTCCCATTAAAGGACCTTCCTCCCATCTCTAATGATTATAAAGTGTGTGTCCTGCAGTCTCCTCCTGGGTCACACCCACAAGTCCCTCCTGCAGGATGGGCTCGTCCACCCCCGGGTCCCTTCCCGGCCCCTCTGTCCCCCTCAGACTCATGCACATCTGTGCAGGGATGAGGCTGCACCGGGGCTGATCCAGACGGTCTGTGCATGTGGCTGTCCCTTCCAGTCCCAGGGCCCTGGGTCCCCTGGGGGTGAGTTTATTCCTCACCCCAGGCCCGTGAGTGAGTGGGGACGTCTGGACATGGGGCAGCACTGCCCACTCTCCTCCCCCTCCAATCTCAATCTCATCCTCTCCCCTCTCTGTGGGGTGACAGAGGGGCAGGCCCTGGAGAGGCAGAACTTTTAAGGGGAATGTGAGAAATAAACTTGTGGATATGCATCAGTGGGAACAATTAAAGATAGTTGAATATATAAATAAAGACACAAAGTGGTCTTGATATACAATTCTTTTTTATAGATTTAAAACAAATATTGGGCCTCCCTGGTGGTACAGCAGGTTGAGCACAGTACTGTGAAGTTGTCCCCATCCTCTGTAGTGGGAGTTTGAATCCTGGCTGGCAAGGGAGCTACCCACATGGCACGGC
Organism: Talpa europaea; assembly: GCF_964194135.1. Taxonomy (NCBI): domain Eukaryota; kingdom Metazoa; phylum Chordata; class Mammalia; order Eulipotyphla; family Talpidae; genus Talpa; species Talpa europaea. Next base: position 14,468,304 of record NC_140075.1, read on the forward strand.
AGACCTATCCTGTCTCCCCACTGTCCCCTTCAGCAATGTCTTCAGTCCATCTGCCTGCTCTTCTCCTCTCTCTCTCTCTCTGGTGAATTCTCTCACCTTCCTGCACCTCTCGCTTATACCCCAGTTCTTGTATAAATAAAATAAATCTTTAAAAAGTAATAAAATAAATGTTTATGATAAGATAAATTTTGATATACTTTGGTTAAAATACTGTTACTTCTTTATTTTTCAGCATCACTAACAATCCCTGAGTGATGGAGTTGGGGAACAATACCAAGTTTGTGTCCAACGTAATCAGTTGTCCAGGCCACCCTCAGTTTATTTTCAGGGCCAGAAACTTTCAACAGTGTTGCTGTGAAAGCTTTTGAATTTCTACTTGACTCATATGTCACATATTTTAGCACAAAAAGGCATACCATTAATAATAAATGGTATTTTAAATTTCATATTTGTTTTTCATTGAAATATAGTTCCATTAGTTTTTTTTTCGATTTTATTTAATACTAAATATACACTCCGAGTACTGAAAGCTAAAAGCAGTTATTATACAGTAGTGTCATCTACCATAATTAAAAATATTCTCTGTGATAAATGTATTAAAAGTCACCGTCTTTGGAAGAGACTAATGAAAAAGACATTTTTCTCTCATGGAAATGTATCCCATAAATGTACTGTGGTGTGAAATTACACTCTTTGGGAAACTTTAGAATGTGTCAGTTTTCTTTTTTTTTAATTTAAATAATAAATTTTATTTTTATATTCCCCCATACAATTGCAAACCCCCCATTCTGACCCCAATCCCTCCCCTCCTGCCCCCACTCCCCAAAAAGTGTCTCTGGTTCATAGATTTTTGTTGATTTTGATTTTCACTTTCTTATATTCATTTTCCTGGTCCATTATTTAAGTTTTCTAGATTCCTCCTATGAGTGAGACCATCCGGTATTTTTCTTTTTCTTTTTGGCTTATTTCGCTGAGCATGATCCCTTTCAACGCCATCCATGTTGCTGCAAATTGCATGTGTTTATCTTTTTTGAATGCTGAGTAATATTCCATGGTATATATGTACGACATCTTAATGATCCATTCATCTATTTTTGGGCATTTGGGTTGTTTCCAAAGCTTAGCTATTGTAAATAGCGCTGCTATAAACATAGGGGTGCAGGTGTTCTTTGGAATTGATGTTTCTGTGTCCTTTGGGTAAATACCTAGGAGTGGAATTGCTGGATCATATGGAAGCTCTATTTTTATAGGTCCAGAAATCTCCACACAGCTCTCCATAGTGGTTGGACCAGTTTGCACTCCCACCAACAGTGCAGAAGAGTTCCTTTTTCTCCACAACCTCGCCAACATTTGTTGTTGCTAGTTTTTTTTAATATGTGCCATTCTCACTGGTGTAAGATGGTATCTCATGGTAGTTTTGATTTGCATTTCCCTGATTACAAGTGATGTTGAACATTTTTTCATATGTCTGTTGGCCATTTGCATTTCCCCTTCAGAGAAGTTTCTTTTTAGCTCTTCTGCCCATTTTTTGACTGGATTATTTTCTTTGTTGTTGCTGAGTCTCATCAGCTCTTTGCAGATTTTTGTGATCAGTCCTTTATCATTAGTGTTGGGTGCAAAAATGTTCTCCCAGTTGGTGGGGTTTCTCTTTGTTTTTGTTATTGTCTCTTTTGCTGTGCAGAAGCTCTTTAATTTGATGTAGTCCCAGCTGTTTATCTTTGCCTTCACTATCACTGCTTTGTCTGATGTGTCTGTAAAGATGTCTTTGATGTGAATATCACATAGTGTTTTGCCTATATTTCCTTCTATGTATTTTATGGTTTCAGGTCTTATGTCTAGTTCTTTAATCCATCACATCAACAAAAAGAAATATAAAAACCATATGATAATATCAATCGATGCTGAGAAAGCTTTCGACAAAGTGCAACACCCATTCATGATAAAAGCCCTTGAAATTCTTGGGATACAAGGAACATACCTCAACATCATAAAGGCCATCTATGACAAGCCAACAGCCACTATCATTCTCAATGGTGAAAAGCTGAAAGCAATTCCATTAAGATCTGGAACAAGACAAGGATGTCCACTCTCACCACTGCTTTTCAATATAATACTGGAAGTCCTAGCCAGAGCAATAAGACAAGAGAAAGACATACAAGGAATCCAAATAGGAAAAGAAGAAGTCAAACTATCACTATTTGCAGATGATATTCTAATATACATAGAAAACCCCAAAAACTCCACAGAAAAACTAATTCAACTCATCAATCAATTCAGTAAAGTGGCAGGATACAAAATCAACACGCAAAAGTCAGTAGCCTTCCTATACACAAACAATAAATCTGAAGAAGAAGAAATCAAAAAAAGCATCCCTTTTATTATCGAAACAAAAAAAATCAAATATTTGGGAATAAATCTAACAAAAGAGGTAAAGGACCTATACAAAGAAAACTATAAAACACTGTTAAAAGAAATAGAAGAAGACACAAAGAAATGGAAAGACATCCCCTGCTCATGGATTGGAAGAATAAACATTATTAAAATGGCCATCCTACCAAAAGCAATCTACAGATTCAATGCTATTCCAATCAAAATTTCAATGACATTCTTCAAAGAAATAAAACAATTATTGATGAAATTCATATGGAATCACAAAAAACCCCGAATAGCCAAAGCTCTACTGAAAAAAAAAAGAAGGAAATGGAGGCATCACACTCCCAGACTTCAAACTATACTACAAAGCCATAATCATCAAAACTGCATGGTATTGGAACAAGAACAGACATACAGACCAATGGAATCGAATAGAAAATCCAGAAATAAACCCACAGATTTATGGTCAACTAATCTTTGACAAAGGAGCAAAGACTATGCATTGGAGCAAAGAAAGTTTGTTCAATAAATGGTGCTGGGAAAACTGGGTTGCTACATGCAAAAGAATGAAGCTTGACCACTACCTCACACCGTACACAAAAATCAACTCAACTAGACATAAGACCTGTGTCAGTTTTCTTTATTGAATAAATACTTTAATGTGCTTTCTGAAAACAGAAATGAAGCTTGAATGAAAGTGTCTAATCTGAATAGATTCTCCTTGGAAAACTGTTTAATAACTAAATACCTGCAGTCTGGAGGGGAAGTTCCTGGGCTGCCATGTCGAGTTTCTTTCCTGAGGTTTTCCCCATGGCGGGACAGAGGGCGTCCCGGCCTCACTCCATGGTCGGGGCTCGTGGGGATGCCACTGTCCTGCGCCACCTCATGGACAGAGCAGGGCCTCAGGGCTGGGCTATTTGAGCTGTGGAGCTGGTGTCCGCGTGTTGGACACTGCCCAGATTCCAGCCCTCAAGGACCTTCCTCCAGAGGGAAAGTGTCGTGTTTACTTGACTGTGTTAATTGGGTCATCCTGGAGCACATTCAGTGACCCTGAGTGTGTCAGAGGCAATTTTGTTAGTGGTTTACACATCTATGGAAAGGAATGTAATTAATCCTTCAGGCTCCATCATCCTCCACTGACCCTGCCATGGGGACCCGGTGTGGCCCCGTCATCAAAGCCACGGAAGAGCCACATCCAACGGGAGCAGGGAGGTCACCGTCACCACTGTGCGCCCTTCATGGGGACCTGGGAAATGGGTGTGTGGGGGATGGGGAAATTTGGAGGCAGGAGGGGGAGGGAGAGAAGGAAAACCAAGAAATATATGAATTTGTTCATGTTACTCCCAATTATTTTTATTTAAATACCATGTTATTCTCAGCACTGATAGATGTAATAAAACTTGCATTGTTGTATTTGACTGAATTGTGATTTTATTTTACAGTTCTGGTCAGCCCCCAGGCTGGGCTCTGTCTTGACCTGTCCACACACTGGTCTGTGGCTTGGGGCCTGAACCAGGGAAGTGGGGGGACCTCTTCCTGGGTGCAGGTTCTTACCCGAGTGCTCAGAGCCCTACCAGGTCTCCCACGGAAATACAGCAGGAGACGAGAGTCCTGACCCCGTGCACTGTCCGATCCCATATCCCCAGTGTCCCCCAGACCAAGTTGGCAGCAGGTCCAGCAAGATGGCGCCTGGAATGGAAGGAGGCTGGACTGGAGACACTGGGTGGGGGGAGGACCCAGCTCCAGAGCTGTCAGGTGCTCGAGGGCGCTGCTCCCAACACCCCACCTCAGCCCCATGTCTTGGGCCCCCTGAAAGCCTCTCCCTGAACCCAGCCATCAAGAGGGCCACTTAAAATACCAGTGGTTGATGGACAGGAGAGACCACACACTCTGCACCTATGGGTGCCCGTGGGGGTCACCTGAGCTCTGTTCAAAATTACCTCAGCCTTCAGCGTCTGCCCCGGCCCCGAGTCCACCTGCCTCGCTGGCCAGCGGCTGCAGTGCAGGCGCCGGCATCTCGCCCGATGGAACCCAGAAGCGGGCGCTGCCCCAGGCGCGTGGGCAGCTCCGGCCAGCGGTCATGGTCACCCCCGGTCACCGCGCGGCCGGGCGCAAGGGGCAGGGGCGCTCGTGCGAGGTCCCTCCTGGCCCGGGGTGGCATCAGAGCCGGAGTGTCCCCCGCTCCAGGCTCCGGACAGCCCCCAATCTGAGGGGGGGGCGGGCCTCGGGCTGCGTCGGCCAGCGGGTCCGCAGGACCTGACCTAGCCTGTGCCTGGATGGGCTTCGGCTTCTCCGCCCACCCCCGTGGCACCCGCTGCTCCTCTTCCCCTCAGCCTCCGCGTCCCTGTCCCGGACCCAGGCGCACAGTCCTCCCTCTCCTCAGAGCTGGCCCTGCCCTACTCGCGGGCGCCGGCTCCTGCCTCAGGCCGCAGCCCCGCCCCCTCCCGGGCTCCTCCCCTCAGCCACCGGGGCGGAGCCTCTCGGGCTGCCCCGCCCCCAGCCCCATCGGACCATGTCATAACCCTGCGTCTGATTGGGCTGGGCCCAGCCACCCCAGCGCCTGATTGGTCCACGCCCCGCCCTGGAAGTGCAGCTCTCCATAAAACGGCCCTGAGGTGCCAGGGTCAGAGCAGCTCGCAAGGGAGCCCAGGAGAGCCCGCCCCTACACGCGGGCAGCTCTGGGAGGGGATTCAGGGGTGCTGGATGCCCCCTGACACCCTGGGTCTGGCCCGACCCGCCGGCCCCCGGGCCAGGCACAGAGGCTGGACATGCCTCAGCCTGTCCCACTGCCCGGAGACCCTGGGCCCGCCCCCCTCTCCTCGGGAGAGTGTCCACGGCCCCACCCTTGGCCTCCTCCCTGGACCTGGTGATCAGGGCACGAAACCCGACCCCGCTACCAGCACTGGGCTGGCCGTGCCGTGTCTGTCAGGTTCCTCCCTGGCGGTACCAGAGCCACCGCATATCCACTGCACGGGCCATCCGCGCCTGACCCCAAAGCGGTCACTCGTGGGTGGCCTCGCTCTGTGGTCGCAGAGGCGGAGGTGAACGGGAGATGAACAGGAATGGGGGGCCCTGGGCTCCACCCACTCCGGCGCGTCTGAGGCTGTTGCCCACGGGTGGCCTCCCCAGCGCGTGTGGATTCTGTCTGCTGCCGGTGGGCCAGCAGCGGAGTGACCACTCCGGCAGTGAGAGAGCCCCGGAGGACGGTGGCGGTGCTGGGCCTGGCTGTGGCACCCCCAGGAGGGCCCCACCCCCCATAGCGCATGTCCACCCAGTGACCGTGGTTACGGCGTGAGCTCCAGCGTGGCCCCGAGGGCAGGGAGGGCACACATGATAATTCCCAGAAGGTACCCTATGGGTGTTCGGCTTTGACTGAAATGTGGATATTTGTGCCCAAAGGGCTCTGCAAGGTGACGTGGCCCGTAGGGCAGAGTGGGCTGGAGGTCAGGGGGGTGTCTGCTCAGATCCGGGGGCTGATGGAGGCCGGGGTTTAGGACACGTGCTTCCCAGCGGGGATGGTCCCTGGCCGCAGACGGGAGGGTGCTTGGTGCTTTTCCCAACTCCTGGGATCCCAGCGGGTGCATTGAGGGGGACCAAAGCTGAGGCCCGTCAGCCAGCCAGTGTGCCCATGTGTACCCCCCCTTCGGCCTGCAGCGCAAGCCATGTCCACCCCCGGGGGTGACCCTGCCCCTCGACTGTAAAACCTGGACGTTCTGGACCCAAGACCCCATGGAATAGGACATGCTGGCAGGGGTAGGTGGGGTCCATCAGCAGGACCAGTTGCCATTTAGGGGCTCAAGGAGAAGTTGCAGGGGGATGGGGGTGACACTTGTGGGGTTCTCGGGAGAACCCATGTAGTCACTGAGACAGTTGTCATGTCTCAGCCAACGAGGGAATGTCCGTCCTTCCAGCTCCCACCGGCTGGGCAGCGTCCAGCCCCAGGCACCCACGTGTTAGTCTCAGATAACAGACTCAGGTGCTCTGTCTCCTCCGGATACCTCTGGGGGGAAGGCAGCCGAACAACGAGTGGGAGGGATGAAAATGAGCAATTTGAGGGCCTCCCTGGTGGGCACCAGGTTGAGAGCAGTGCTGTGGAGCTGTCCACAGTCTCTGCAGTACTGGTTCGAGCCCAGCTGGCCAGGGAGCTGCCCACAGGGAGGGGCAGAACTCTCCTGTCTCCTGCTGCTCCCCTCAGCAGTGGATTTCGGTCAGTCTGCCTATTCTGTTCCCCGCTCTGTCTCTGGTGGATCCTCTAACCCTCCCTCACCTCTGGCCTTACCCTGGTTCTTGTATGCATAAATTAATAAATCTTTAATAATGATCAATTTGACAAGTCAGACATCACAGGAAATGAACTGACAGAATGATTAATGATACTTAGATTCTATCTAATAATAAAATAAAAAAGAGGCAATGGGAATGCGAGAGATTTTATGCAGCCCCAGCAGGCATCTGTGACCTGTCCAGGCACGTTCAAGTTGCTGCAGGTGTGAGGCAGGTGGACGCGCTCAGGAGCGGGGACAGCTTCAACCTGAATAAAAAGTGTGAGTAGGCTGCAACCTCCTGAACTCCCGGAGGAAACTGTCTCTGGGGGTCTGTCTCTATAGCTGGGTTCATAGGTTTTATGTACTGTGGACACTTGCCTTGTCAGGTGTGTGATGTGCACAGTTTTCTCCCAGTGCAGGGACCTATTTTGGGGATGGCTTCTTCTGAGGCACAGAAGCTCTCTAGTGCAGTGGGGCCCACTTGTTTATTTTTGCCCATTTATCTGTTCTTGGCCTTGTGTCCCAAGGTCCATCTGTGGGGTGGATGTGCAGCGGGCAGCCCCTATGTGTTCTTGCTGGTATTTTTAAGGCTCCATCTAATCCAGACTTTTGATCCATTCTAAATTGTTGTATTTAGGAAAGTAGAAATCCAAACTAATGTGTTGTCACCTGTGAGAAGGGACCACTCAAGAGCCTGGACACAGCAAAAAGGTGAGGGAGAGAAAGGTCCTCTCACCTCTGCTGGGAAAATGGTTTGAAGATGTCTTCAGACAAAGAAAACAGAGCAACCACAGGATGGAGCAACCTCTTCCTGGTATTTATCCCAGAATGTGCAGACTTGACAACTCGGAACATGAACACCTGTGTTCCCAGCAGCACCATCCACTGTTGCCAGTCCTGGCCCCAACCCAAGTGCTGTGGACAGAGGAGTGAATACATAATGTGGATCCACACTCAATGGAATACTACACGGCTCTTAAAAGTGTGAACTAGTACCCTTAGTGAACAAAGGTGGACCTTGAGGTGCGTATGCTAGTGAGATAAGTCAAAAACTGAAAGATATTGGCTGGTGTCATAATATAGAAATAAAGTAACTATGGAAATACAGTGGCAAACAGCAAAAGGAAATGTTGGACTGAGTGCAAAAATTTGCTCATTACCAGAAAGAACCAGGGAGGAAAGTAGGAGTGTGGACAGAGGGGCCAGGCACTGTGGGGCATTGAGTAGATTCTGAGTGGACACTGCTGCATATGGGGGAGTGAAAAGTGACCACGGTAAAAACAGTAAAAGTCTAAATTAGTCTTCTCCTTTGATAAGAAGAAGACAAATTAACATGACTTTGCAACGAAACACTCATGGTAAAGATCCCTTCTCACAGACACTCACTGCATTTGTCCAAGGAAAAATATAAAATACATCAAGAGGAATCTGACCAGGGAATGATGTCATATCTCAAGGCGGTGGGGACTGTGCTCGCATGCTATCACTGAAATGAATATTACTTTGAGTGATTTTCTAACTCAAGTTTCATTCTGAAATTTGAATGGATGAGTCATGTCTTGTGATTCACTACATTTTATTATCACAAATATTTTCATGGACAGAATGTGCTCATTGGTCAGGAGACTTTGGAGACAAAGTGACTTGCTCCCAGAGAGGAGGAACGTCACCCCCAGCTCACATTCTCAGTGTTAGGGAAACAATATGAGAACGCCCGTACATGTAGTGCAGATGTGTGGAATTATTAAAAAATAGCAAATATCACCAAGCTGCAGTTTGCATAAAGTTTTACATAATAAAAAAAAAAAAACACAGTTCCCAAGTGGAAGAAAAGTGAACTTAAATGTAATCTATATAAAGGTGGAGAAGACCTGGTAAACAATCAAGATAAAATCTGGAAAAGTAAGGGAACCTAAATATCAACACAATGACAAGTTACACATTATAAACTTTTAACTAGAAATGTAGTTCTTCAAAGATAATTCATCTAACTATACTTTTGAGAACACCATATCAGGGGAATGCAGTCACATTGGCATCCAAACAGGCATCATAGAAATTAATATTCCATCCATTCCAGGTTTCACTCATAGATTCCTACTAACCAAGGCAGTGTCCATCCTTCCACCTCTGGCAGAGTCAAGTGTGGTTTCCCTTTGTCCTTTGAGCAGGAACAGGAACTTCTCCTAGAGGAAGATGCCCCATTATGAATCAAGAGGAGTGGGGGACCCTACTCTCGGTCTCCACTCCCCTCCCCAAGTTGGGACCATCAGTGGAGACAATCAGGCTGAGGAAACCCAGTGCCCAGGACTGGGGTCCCATAAGCATGTGCTCATGGTAAAGATCATGCGGATGATGGAAGATGGAAGGATCATAAAGATCATGAGGATGATAAAGATATGGAAAAACATGAGGATATAAATTTCTGGCAAAGAAAATTCTAATGCAAGAAGTCTGGACATTATAAATGATGACATTAAGACTTGGAGGAGACACATAGTTGGAACATGGTGGCGAGGAAACACTGCAATTAAGATCTCCCATTAAAATAAAAGTTAATAGGGAGGAAAATTGGCAGGTCCCAGTGAGAACTGGGACACGGAAGATAAACGGACGACTCCTGCATACTACCCAAATAATAAAGTTGCCATAAAAGATTACTAGAAGGGAGGAAAGCTCAGAACCCTGCTACCCTCCCCCAACCACAAAGTCGGCACTCTCTGACCAACAGGAAGGAGGAAAAAACAAACAAACAAACAAAAAAACTAAAATAACCAACAAGAACAAACTATGCATCAAGCAGGACTGTGAGTGGAAAGGAACTATTTCAGCCACCACACCCCATGAACCGGAGCTGTGGAGAACCCTGCAGGATTCTCCGTGGAGGTGAGTGAACAGCTACAGGTGACATTAGAGAAAAACATAGACTCCCAGAGACCTACACACAACACCAGGCCAGCCGGTAAGCTTGCTCAGAAAAGCGGTGCCCTTGAAAATCAAACGCGAATAGTGGCTGCCCAGGTCCCTGGGCCTGCGACCTAGGCTTGCGGGGAGATGCGCAGGGGCCCTCACTGAGGTGAATGTCCCACACTGAGTAATCAAAAACCAGGCACCCGAGCACGGGAGCAGGGTGCCAAAGGCTCCATTTCTGTGGACACTGAACTGGGCTACAGCCCACGTCCTGGACCTGAGGGCTTTGGAACTGAGACCTGGGGCATGAAAATTGGGGCATGGGTTCCCCACAACGGTGGGGCACAAGGTAGACACAGCATCCCAAAGCCGTTGAGGCCTTTCCCACCACTCCCACTCTATTCCCCATCCCACGGGGTGAAAAAAACAGCTCCCCAATGACACTAGGAGAGATCTCTGGTGCCACCTAGCGACCAGGAAAAAAAAAAAAAAACACCATAGAATAGGGACCTTTCTTCAGAAAAAGACTGCTTGAAACCGGCAGAAGGCTTCCAGAGGAGCCAGTGGTGAGCTGGAAAGTTCGCCCATGCCAGGCCCCTTCTGACCAGCAATCCAAGCCCAGAGGGGGAGCAGTCACCCACGGCTGGGGCAGACCAGGCACGCTGAAGAGTGTGCCTGAGACTGGGCGTGCAGGGATTGCGTCCTGCATCACCATTTTAGAAGAGGGACATTTTTCCAGAAAAGACTGCCTGAAACCAACAGAAGGCTCCCTGAGGAGCCAGAAGTGACCTGGTGAGTTTGCCCACGCCAGGACCCTTCTGGCCTGCAGTCCAAGCCCAGAGGAGGAGCAGGAACCCACTGCTGGTGCAGACCAGGCATGAAGGGAGTGAGTCCCACATTGCCATTTTAGAACAGGGACATTTCTTCAGTAAAGACTGCTTGAAACCAGCAGAAGGCTCCCAGAGGAGCCAGAGGTGAGCTGGGAAGTTTACCCATGCCAGACCCCTTCTGGTCTGCAGTATAAGCCCAGAGGAGGAGCAGGAACCCACTGCCGGGGCAGACCAGGCACGCAGGGTGTACGTCCCGCATTGCCAATTTAGAACAGGGACATTTCTTCAGAAAAGACTGCTTGAAACCAACAGATGGCTCTGAGAGAAGCCAGAGGGGAGCGGAGAAGTTCAACCAAGATGCCGGCCAGTCCAAGCAACACAGTGTCCCAATGCATACAGCAAATTAGAAAACAGACAGTAGGGAGTAGAAGAACAACATGCAACCTAGCAACTCCTCAGGAAAAAAAAACACACCACAAAAATAAAACCACCACACAGAATGCAACGACATTAACTTGGAAGAACTTCTGAGCCTTCCAGAAAGAGAATTTCAAATTTCCATGATTCCAAAAAAAAAAAAAAAAAAAAGACAGAAGTCATAAAGGAAAACAATGATAAAGCAAAAATAATCAATGATCAGAAGAATGAAATTAAGTCCATAAAGAGGGAAATGCAGAAGATCAGAGAATGCAGGAGATGAAAAAGAAATTCAGATCAAGATGTAAAAGAAATGCAGGAGATCAAAGAATTTGATCTATGGGAGATAGATCAAATAATTTGATTTATGGGAGATGTGACGATTAATGTTAATACCTGGGATTTTAGCATCAGCACAATCAGTGTGTTTTGCATACTAAACAAAAACACAACAATTAATGGAATTAGACTGTAATGAAGAAATGCTAAAGGAAATGAAAAAAAAATACTTATTGTTAATTTCAGAATGTTAAGCATTCTGTCCTAAACATCATGACAGACAAGAGTCAAAAGATACTCAATAACATTTACAACAACATGTTGACCACTTAATGGCTCTGACACAAACGTGAGGCTGGCAGGGACGTGTGACTATTTATGGACGTGAACTTGGGATTTTTCCCCAACTCCATTCTAAGGGATTGTTTGTAATATTTTAAATAAATTCACACTATTTAAACAGGGCCTGCAGGAGATAGATGTCAAATGTTATTTTATCATTTTAAATTTGTATATAAATCACTCAAGAGATGTCAACATTATTAACAACTAAGTACCCTAATTTATTAACATGTTTTTATTAAATTTCGGGATTTATTGCCACCAATGTGTTGAATTATTTTATATTACCATATTCTCCTAAAACTCCTGCCTCTGCAGGGCCTGCCCCTCCATCACCCCACAGAGGTGGGAGAGGATGAGCATGGGGTGGGGGAGGAGAGAGGGCAAGGTTGCCCCGTGTCCAGACGTCCCCACTCACACACGGGCCTGGGGGAGGAGCAAACCTGCACCCAGGGCACCCGGGGCCCTGGGACTGGCAGGGACAGCCACACACACAGACCTTCCGGCTCAGCCCCGGAGAGGTTTCCTCCCTGCACAGACATGCATGAGTCTGAGGGGAACAGAGAAGCCGGGAGGGACCCAGGGGTGGATGAGCCCATCCTGCAGGAGGCACATGTGGGTGTGACCCAGGAGGAGACTCGGTGGGAAACGTGGTCTCTGGGTCCTCAGATGTGGGGAGTCAGGGGCAGGTTGAGGAGGAGATGCGGGGACGGACCAGGAGGCAGCAGTGAGGCCACAGGGGCAGGAATCTGACAGAGAGGGCATCAGGACACAACGCATGGGGACACCGAGCCCAGATCATTCAGTTCCAGGACAGTGTCGGTTCCTGGGGAGCAGGAAAATGGGGACCCGAACACCCCATCTCCCTGCACACTCATCCCTGTGGGGCCTCCCCAGACCAGGGCTGTGCTGGAGGAGCCGGGACAGGCTCTCCAGGGTGGGGTGGGGCTGGGCATGGTCACGTGTCCTCTGGGGATGTGCCCTGGACAACCTCTGGGAGGTGTGCTGGGCGGAGACCTGGGGCCTAGGGAGGAGGGGGAGCAGCAAGACTGGGGCAGTCGGGAGGCACAGTCATTTGGGTGTGTTGAGAGGTTTGAGACTGTAATTCTTAAAGTTCTATAGGGTCAATTGAAATCTTCAAGCCTTCACCTATTTTCAGGACATGTTTGGACAGTGTGATAATGTCACCTCACAGGAGATGGAAATGAAAGTTTGAACACAGCAGCACACGCAGATGAGGGTACTAGACTCCGTGGGACGTAAAAGGAGTAATTACCGGCTAAATAGATTGAATCATTATCCTATGCTGATAATGCACTTATTTTCTATATTGGAAGATTTGACAAAGTTTCTTCCTCTTTATTTTGTTATACAGAAGACGGCTAAAAGGGGGATGAATCTCTCGGTCATGAAAGAATTTATGCTCCTGGCGTTCCCCACCCAGGGGACCATGGGCTTCTTGCACCCACTGCTCGTCTCCCTGGTCTACCTGTGCTCCCTGCTGGGGAACGGACTCATCGTCCTCATCACCACCCTGGACCGACACCTCCAAACCACCATGTACTTCTTCCTGAGGTGTCTGTCCTTCTCGGACCTCTGCCTCATCTCAGCCATGGTCCCCAAGTCCATTGCCAACTCTCTGAGGCACAGCAGCTCCATCTCCTTCCCAGACTGTGTCCTCCAGGTCTTCATGATGATTATGTCAGTAGGTACAGAGCTTCACCTGCTCACGGTGATGATCCTTGACGGCTATGCTGCCCTCTGCCACCCCCTGCACTATGAGGTCATCATGAGCAGGGACAGGTGTGTGCAGCTCATAGTTGTGTCCTGGCTGGTGGGGGGTGCCTATGCTGTGATGCTCACAGCTGGAACCTTCTCCTTGCCGTACTGTCGGTCCAACGTGGTCCACCAGTTCTTCTGTGACATCCCCCAGTTATTGGCTATTTCCTGATCAGAAAATTTAATGAGCGAACTTGTCCCCATTCTCATCAGTGTGGTCTGGAGTATCTGCTGGTTCATATTCATCACCATTTCCTATGTCCACATCTTCTCTGCTGTCAGGAAGATCCCATCCACAGATGGGAAGGCCAAGGCCTACTCACCTGCCTTCCCCACCTGCTGGTCGTGATGCTGTTTGTCTCCACTGGGCTCTTTGCTTAACTGAAGCTGAACTCAGGGACCCCATCCATGTCTGACCTGGTCATTTCTATGTTCTACATGGTGATGCCTGTAGGAAAATAAAGTGTTAATGTCGTTTTGGCGGGGACATTGGAAGATGTGCAACCACCTTTTGGCCTCTTGATCTGGGAGCCTGGCCAGCGCCCAGACCGGGAGCCAAAAGATAGGGCTGGTTATGTAACTGTTCTGTTCACGATGTCCGGGACCACCAAGAAACAATGCTGGTTATGTAACCCCGGGGTGTTGTGCACAGAAACGTGAACAGCCCACCATGAATCCCTGAGCTTGGATACTGGCCGTATCTGACCTTGAGAGACAAAAACGCAGTGGTCGCCTAGCTGCTGCTGCTAGCTGCTGCTGAACTTGGATATGTCGCCCGTGCTGTTCTCTGGAGTGCTGAATTATTGCCTCTGCAATGCTGTTTTCTGAGGAAACTGTGCAGTTTGTGTGCATGTTCATGGGTTTGGTTGGTTTTGGGACACTGTTTATAATTTTGCTCGCACATAGACTCTGTTGCTCACAATAAATCCTTTTTTCCTTTAAAACGGTGTGGTCATTGACTCCTACGGAATCGAGCCTCCCTCAAACACCTGTGCACAGGGCTAGCAATTATATTTTATTGCTAGTTACAGTGCCCCCCACCTTTAATCCCGTCATATACTTCTGAGGAACCAAGCCATGAAGTTGGCTGTGGGGAGACTGATGAAGGGCCAGTACACCAGCATGTGAGGTTTCATTGTTATCATTAACTAATTACCCAATCTACATTCATGCGCCCCTCAGTTATTTAGATTTTACCTCCATTACCAGTCAGCATGTTAAAGTAAAAGAAGACTTTTCATTACAGATTTCCTTTGCAAATTTTAACATTGTTCTATTCTTCAAACCTCTATTTCCTAAAATAATGCAGCCATTTCCAAAACACCCATCCATGTGACATACATGATATGAATTCTGTTCTTTAAATGTTATGGCTGATATGTGAAAGCATGTTCTAGAACTCACACATCCCCAACATTTTCATGAAATCCAGCAGTGGTAAGGGGGTCTGTACTCGGGAGCACATGGTCACAGGACCCCAGTCCTGGGGCTCGGTTCCCACAGCCTGGGTGTGTCTCCCCTGAGGCCCGTCCCTGTGGAGGGAGGGAGACAGCTGGTGGGCCCCACCCCCCCCCCCGATTTCTGATGGGGCATCTTCCTCTGAGAGACATTCATGTTTCTGCTCAAAGGTCAAGTAGAAATTACATTTGATATGAATCTCCCAGAGACAGATGGAAGTTTCCGAAAGAATGATTCTGTGATTGATCTGGCATCTGATCTGGTTACAACACCTTAAGGGTATGTTTTTTTAATGCAAATTATTTTTGAAGAACTATGTTTCACCTTTAAATTTTAAATGTTTTAGACATTCATTGTTGTTTTGTTCATTTTTAGGGGTTCCCATGGTTTTCTAGGGTGTTTGTGTATGTCCTACACCAGGTCTTCTTCCCCACTTTCTGGTACGTCTGGGATTATGTCACTTTCTACATCATGTAAAGTGAAGCACGACAATATCTGTAAATTTTATTCTCTGGCATCTTCTGTGCTGTAAATGCCAGGGCCTCCCTGCTGCTCACCCACCCTGAGAACATGAGCTGGGGGGAGGCTCCTCCCTCACGCGTCCTCTCTGCAGCAGGACACGGTGTCTCCAAACACGCCTGATGGATCATAACAGACTCAGTCCAGACAATATTTCTCTTATGAAATGTATGTTTTTTAACATTCCTTAAAATGCACATTAACCTCCAGACTGCGTCCATTGAGATTTCAGAATAAAATCTGTGTGGGGAAGTCCCCCAAGTTGCTCAACTTTCCATGAAAGACCCTGATGGCAGGTGTCTCCCCCCTGGGCCTCCATCACTCTCAGGCCACGGCCTTTACACACTCTGTCTTGGCTTTGAGCAAAGCCTCTAGACTCTGTTGAGAAGAGGATTTGACCCCACGAGAGGGGTGACGTGGGGTCATGTTAATAATTGTCATTTGTCAAGTATTTGCTGTCTTGTTTTGGGGTTCCATTTCTGCCCTTCTGTGTGTGTGGTGCCCCATCACACTCCACGGAACACCCGCGTGAACACCCTCCTGCCTCCACTATTCAAGGACAGGGAAACCCAAGGGTTAATAAACAAGTGGTCCCCCCACACTAGAGAGCTCCTGGGCCTCAGAAACCGCTGTGAGCACAGGCCCTGCACGGGGAGAAGCCATGTGCACACCACACCTCTGACAAGAGCGAGTGTCCATCTACACAAGTGGGTCTCCACCACAACAGGGAGCAGCACCCCAGTCCAGACAACGGCAAGGCCTACGTGGACAGTCTCTAAGGAGTATGTGCCAGTGCCTGAAGAGTAGCAGGCATTTGGATTCAGGTCCAGACCCTGCTCTGAGCTCGGTGGCGCGTCCTGACCCCCACACAGATGTGTTTGTTCCCGTCCCAGGATTTGCTCATCCTGCGGGGCCAGCGGAGTCCAGGGAGTGATCGTGTCATTATTCTGCGTGAACGTCTAATAAGCTGGGCGGACTCTGTCCTGCTGCTTCCTGGGACCTCTGAGAGCTGCCGATGATGACGCTTCAGCTCCTCACACTCAGCCCACACTTTCCATCACGTCAGCGTGTGCTGGACACCGGGGTCCACACGGTGGACAGACTCAAGTCTGAGTCCGGAGAGATTAATTGTGGGGATGTGCTCCTGGGCTGAGAAGCTTTTCTCAGCCGGGGTGAGCAGGAAGGACTGAACATTCTCTTCATGGGCTGAGGAGTTTCAACCAGAAGAGTTTAAGTGAGGACACGGGTTCCCCCACAACCAGCCTGAGCAGCACCCCAGCCCCTCCAGCGCCCCACATCCTTCTCCCTGAGGCCAAAAATGACACCCTGTCTGACACTGATACTGCCTGCCCCTACCACGCAGGCAGAGCAGGGGAAAGGCAGAGTTGTCTCCCGGGCAGTGTGGAGGTTCAGAGCATCGGGCTTCACAGTTCCCAGAGGCAGGATCCCCCAGGGGCGGTCATGTGTCGACCATGAGGACGAGGGGGAGCACTGGTGGGCGGAAGGGGCCAAAGTGTCTGTTGCCCGAAAGGCGCCCGCAGGGATCCCTGTAATTGGGAGAAGTGCCAGGCGCCATCACGTCTGCAGCCATGGTCAGACACCACTGGGCAGTGAGTGTCCCTCACCCCGGCCTCGGCCAGCCCTGGGCCCTGAGTGGAAGCCACAGGACACCCTCAGCCCCGCACTCTCCTCGGGACCGTGTCTGCCTCACAGAGCCCTTTGGGCACAAATATCTGCATTTCACTCAAAGACAAACATGCATCTGGGACGTTCCGGGACTTGTCATGTGTGTCCTTTCGTCCCGCGGGTGCCCCCGGGACCGCATATGAAGGGGTCACTTCCCATCAGGGGAGGAAATGGACTCGAGTCACTTCGTATCCATCCTGCGACCACCTCACGCTCTGTGCAGCTACCAGGGTGCAGCCAGTTCTGCACTGACCACTGTCTGGTTGGCTCCCATGCCAGAGAGTGATTCCCGCCGGTCACTGTCTGGAGGAGGCTCCTCGCATGCAGGTTCCTCAGTGTCCCCTGAGCCCTGTCCTCCCCGCCACGCCTGTCCACAGATCCCCTCCGCCACCCAGAGGACCCAATCCTATCATGTCCACCCTGCCCGCACCCGGGCCTGGATTGTCCACATGAAGGCGATGTCCAGGCGACTTCAGCAGCAAGTCGGACTCTCAGGCACTAGAGGGGCCGGCAGGAGCGACAGGACAAGGATCTTGTTGCGGCGCCAACAACTCGCACTTCGGGGTCCAGGTTCTGCCCTGTGTCGTCCAAGTCCGGGGTGTCTGTAGTTGTCCTTCTTGCCCTGTCCCCCACTCTGCACCGCCTGCCAGTGCCTGCTCCCACCTGCCAGGACCAGGAGGGCCCACCGGGGTAGGGGCAACTTTCCTGCTCCCTGTGGATGCGGCTTGTCCTGGCTCTGATGACGGGGCCATCCTGGTCCCCGTGATGGTCAGGGGAGGGGATGGGACCTGGAGAACAGGATAAGTTACATTCCTTCCCACAGATAATCCACCAGCAAAATTGCCCCTGACACACTCATACACCAATTATCACTGGGATGTGCCACAGGACCACACCAATTAAGACCGTGACTTGAGAAAGGGTGCTTGTCCCTCTGGAGTAAAGTCACTTGATGGATGGATCTTGGACAGTGTCCAACCCGTGGACACCAGCTCCAGAGCTCAAATAGCCCAGCCCTGAGGACCTTCTCTGTCCATGAGGCGGCGCAGGATGTGGTGCAATATCCTGTGAGTGCTCAGAGACTCCCCACAAGCCCTGAACATGGAGTGAGAGGCTGGGACATCCTCTGTCCTGCCATGGGTACATCCTCAGGAGAGAGACTCGACACGGCAGCAGGAACATTATCCCCAGAAAACAGGTATCTGCCCCCAGCCGTTTGCAGGGGAGAATCTGTTCACAATTGAGAGTTTTCAGATCAAGCTTCATTTTAGACTTCAGAATGTTCCGTAGTTAAACTACTCACTTTGTAAATCTTGACAACTAATGCTGAGGGGGCCCAAGTCGTCATATCCCGCTGCCCAGTCAGCCTGGATGAGACTCGGTGAGAGAAAATATTCTCTTGTAATTTACGATGCTCAAACACAATGACTTTTAACACATTGAGCGTATTAGAAAATTGTGACTTATGGGAGATGTGACGATTTCTGCTGCACACTCAGGATGAGCATCAGCACACACAGTGGGTTCTGGGCACTGAATAAAATCATAGAAATCAATAGAATTGGATGGTGATGAAGACAGTCCAGAGGGAATTAAAAATTACACTTATTGTTCAATTCAGAATGGTATGCCTTTTCTCCTGAACATGATGAAAGATATGAGTCAGGAAGATATTCAGTATCTGGTCAGCGACTCTGTTGACCCCTTCATGAGTCTGGCACTAACATGATGGTGGTGCCGACATCTGTCTATTTGTGGATGTTAACTTGGGATTTTTCCCCAACTCTACATGCAGGGATTGTCAGTGTAATTGGAAATAATTCACAGTATATAAACGGGGCCTGGAGGAGATATGTCGTTATTTTATCCATTTTAAACATGCATTTAAAGTCACTCAACAGATGTCAACATTTTTCACCACCACATATCCTGATTTATTTTCATGATTTTATTATATTTTTGGAAATACTCCCATCAATGAATTGCGATTATTTTATATTATGATATGCTCCTAAAAATCCTGCCCTCCTCTTGGTCTGCCCCTCCGTCACCCCACAGAGGGAGTTGAGGATGAGATTGGGGACAGGGAGGAGGGGAGTGGGCAGGGCTGCCCCGTGTCCAGATATCCCCACTCACACACGGGACTGGGGGGAGGACCCGGGTCCCTGGAACCTGCAGGGACAGCCACACACACAGATAGTCTGGCTTATCCCCGGAGCGGCTTCCTCGCTGCACAGACGTGTATGAGTCTGAGGGGGGCAGAGGGCTGGGAGGGAGCCGGGGTGGACGAGCCCATCCGGCAGGAGGGACGTATGGGGGTGACCAGGAGGACACTCTGCAGGAAACATGATGTCTGGGTCCTCAGATGTGAGGAGTCAGGGGCAGGGAGATGAGGAGACGAGGGGATGGACCAGGAGGTAGCAGTGAGGCCACAGGGGCAGGAATCTGACAGAGGAGGCATCAGAACACGCCGCACAGGAACGCAGAGCCCAGATCATTCAGTTCCAGGACAGTGTCGGGTCCTGGGGAGTAGGAAAACTGGGACCCGAACACCCCATCTCCCTTCATACCCGTCCCTGTAGGGCTTCCCCAGACCAGGGCTGTGCTGGAGGAGCAGGGACAGGCTCTCCAGGGTGGGGAGGGGCTGAGCATGGTCAGGTGTCCTCTGGGACTGTGCCCTGGACAACCTCTGGGAGGTGTGCTGGCAGAGACGCTGGGGCCTGGGCAGGAGGGGGAGCCGATGCCCTGGGAATGACTGGGCAAGGGTGGTCTGTCAATTAAGTTCATTGAGAGACCTGATATTCAGGTTTTATCAAGGTCATTTAAAATTTTCATTTCTTCTCAAATTTACAGACACATGTTTTACAATACATCAATAGTGCATTCACATGAGAAAAATATGAATTTGCTTAGATAATGATAAATCATAAATAGATTGCGTGCTTCTTATATGTTGATAACCCATTTTATGTTCAATATTAGAAAACTGACAATGTTTTCTTCCACTTTTTTTATTTACACAGATGACGGCTCCAGGAGTGACCAATCTCACGGCCGTGACAGAATTCGTCCTCCTGGGCTTCCCCACCCAGGGCACCATGGGCTTCCTGCACCCGCTGCTCTTCTTCCTGGTCTACCTGTGTGCCCTGCTGGGGAACGGGCTCATTGTCCTCATCACCACCCTGGACCGGCACCTCCACACCCCCATGTACTTCTTCCTGAGGAGTCTGTCCTTCACAGACCTCTGCCTCATCTCAGCCACGGTCCCCAAGTCCATTGCCAACTCTCTGAGGCACAGCAGCTCCATCTCCTTCCCAGGCTGTGTTGTCCAGGTCTTCATGATGGTTATTTCAGCAGGTGCAGAAATGACCCTGCTCACGGTGATGAGCCTTGACCGCTATGCTGCCATCTGCCACCCCCTGCACTATGAGGTCCTCATGAGCAGGGACAGGTGTGTGCAGCTGACAGCTGTGTCCTGGCTGGGAGGGGGTCTCTATGCTGTGATGAACACAGCTGGAACCTTCTCCTTGTCCTACTGTGGGTCCAACGTGGTCCACCAGTTTTTCTGTGACATCCCCCAGTTATTGGCTATTTCCTGCTCAGGAAATTTGATAAACAAACTTGTCGCCATTCTCATTAGTGTGTTTTTGGGTATCTGTTCTTTTATTTTCATCGTCATTTCCTATGTCCACATCTTCTCTGCTGTCAGGAAGATCCCATCCACAGAAGGGAAGGCCAAAGTCTACTCCACCTGCCTTCCCCACCTGCTGGTTGTGGTGCTGTATTTCTTCACTGCATGCTTTGCTTATCTAAAGCCAACCTCAGGGACCCCATCCATGTCTGACCTGGTCATTTCTATGTTCTACACGATGGTGCCCCCCACCTTTAATCCTGTTATATACAGTCTGAGGAACCAAGCCATGAAATCGGGTGTGGGGAGACTGATGAAGGGCCATTTCTCCAAGATGTGAGATATCACAATCTACAATTACAACCCCATATTAATTCTGCTTTTCCCCTCTAAGTCTTAGATGTCATCATGTAAGACTATATAAGTATAATCATCATGTCATCTATATAAGTCATCATGTAAATCTATATAAGTATAGGTTTCTTGTGTTAGGATTTTTTCCTTGTCACAAATTTATATTCTCATAATCCTTACTATACGCCTGTTTCCTATTGCTGTATCCTTCCCTCAATCCTTCCCTGTGTGATGTTCATAAACTGAATCCAGCCCGTGGTTAAAAACTTGTATTTGGTGTGGAAAGAATGTTCTAGAACTCACATTCACCAACATTTACATAGTGTGAGCAGTGGTAAAGGGGTCTGTCCTCAGGACCACATGGCCACGGGACCCCAGTCCTGGGGTTCAGTTCCCACAGCCTGTGTGTGTCTCCACCGAGGGCCTTGTCATCGTTGATGGCAGGGGAGACAGAGAGTGAGGCCCCCTGTCCCTCATGATTCCTCACAGGGCGTCTTCCTCTAGGAGAAGTTCCTGTTGCTGCTCAAAGGACAAAGAAATCACACTTGACTCTGCCAGAGGTGGAAGGATGGATGCTTCCTTGATTATTAGGAATCTGTGAGTGAAACCTGGAATGGATGGAATGTTAATTTCTGTGATGCCTGTTTGGATGGCAACATGACTGCACCCCTCGATGTGGCATTTTCAAAAGTAAAGTATGAATTATCTTTGAAGAACTACATTTCTACGTAAAAGTTTATAATTTGTAACTTGTCATTGTGTTGAATTTTAGGTTCCCTTACTTTTCCAGAATGTGTCTTTTTAAAATTATTTATTTATTTGTACAAGCACTGGGTACAGTCAGAAATGCGGGAGGGAGAGAGAATTCACCAGAGCCAGAACGGGGAGCAGAGCAGGCAGAAGGACCGAAATACACTGCTGAGGGGAGCATCGGGTGGCAGGAGAGGTCTGCACACCATGTGGGACCCTCCCCGGTGGCCGGGGAGCATCCAGGGATTGAACTGTCCCTGCAAAAGCCACAGGCAGCCTTGCAACCCAGCACTCAACCACTGCACCACCGGGGAGGTTGCTCCAGATTGTATCTTGACCCTCTACCAGGTCTTCTCCACCTTCTTGTAGATTACACTTAAATTCACTTTTCTTCCACTTGGGAACAATATTATTTTTTATTATGTAAAATGTTATGCAAACTAAAGCACAACATAGTTCATTTTTTTTTTTTTACAATCCTACATACCTGCACTGCACGTACGGTGGTGAGTTCATATTGTTCCCCTAACACAGAAAATGTGAGCTGGGGGGTGACATTGCTCCTCTCTGGAGCAGGTCACTGTGTCTCCAAACTCTCCTGACTGATGAGCACATTTTGTCCATGAATCTATTTATGATAATAAAATGTAGTTAATCACTAGACATGACTCATCCATTCAAATTTCAGAATGAAACCTGTGCTAGAAAATCACTCAAAGTAATATTCATTTCAGTGATAGCATGAGAGCACATGGCCTTCCTGGTGGCACAGCAGGTTGAGCGCTGTGCTCTGAAGCTGTGAGCAGCCTCTTCAGTGCGGTCTTGATGTCCGGACGGCCCTGGAGAAACCCACATGGTGGGGCAGACCTCTCCTGTCTCGCCCACTGCTCTCCTCAGCAGTGTCTTCAGTCCATCTGCCTGTTCTGCTCCCTACTCTGTCTCTGGTGAAATCTCTCACCCTCCTGCACCTCTGACTATACCCCAGTTCTTGTATAAATAAATAAATCTTAAAAAATAGACACAAGATCACAGTCCCCATCCACTTGGGATATGATGTCATTCCTTGATCAGATTCCTGTTGATGCATTTTCTATTTTTCCTTGAACAAATCCAGTAAGTGTCTGTGAGAAGGGATATTTACCATGAGTGATTCATTGCAAGTCACATTAATTTCTTATTTGTTCTTATCAAAGGAGAAGTCTCATTTAGACTTTTTACTGTTTTAGCTTTGACTCCCCCACGTGCACCAGTGTCCACTCAGAATCTACTAAATGCCCTGCAGTGCCCGGCCCCTCCGTCCACACTCCTACGTTCCTCCCCAGTTCTGTCTGGTAATGAGCAAATTTTTGCGCTCAGTCCAACATTTCCTTTTGCTGTTTCAGATGAGGTTGCTCCATCCTGTGGTTGTCCTATTGTCATAATCTGAAGACTTCTCCACGCCATTCCCAGGAGAGGTGAGAGGCCATTTCTCTCCCTCCCTCACCTTTTTGCTCTGTCCAGTCTATTGATTGGTCCCTTCTCACAGGTGACAACAGTTTGGATTTCTATTTTTTTCTTATTATTAGAACAATTTGGAATGGGTTAATATTTGCATTAGATAAACCCTTCAAATATCAGAAGGAACACACAGGTGCTGCCCACTGCACACTCACCCCACAGATGAACTTGGGGACACACGCCAAGGACCAGGGAAGAAGAGCACGTAGGAATAAGCGCCCCCCCACATACACACTAGAGAGCTTCTGTGCCTCAGAAGATGCCATCCCCAAAATGGGCCCCTGCACTGGGAGAAAATTGTGCACATCACACACCTGATATGGGCGAGTGTCCAAAGTACACAAAACCGGGCCTCCCCGGTGGCGCAGCGGTTGAGCGCTGGGTTGCGAAGCTGCCCGCGGCCTCTGCAGTGCCGGTTTGATCCCCAGCTGCTCCCCGGCCACTGAAGGATGGTCCCACGTGGCGCGCAGACCTCTCCTGACGCCCGCTGCTCCCCTCAGCAGTGTACTTCAGTCCTTCTGCCTGCTCTGCTCCCCGCTCTGGCTCTGGTGAATTCTCTCACCCTCCCGCGCTTCTGACTGTACCCAGTGCATGTATAAACAAAAGCGAACAAACAAACAAATAAATAAATAAAACATGCCTCTATAAAAAAAAAAAAAGTACACAAAACCTACAAACCCAGTAACAGGAGGAGACACCCCAATCCAACACGGCCTCAAACCCCAGACACATTTTCCTGGGGGAGTTCAGGAGCCCGCAGCCTCTCACACCTTTTATTAAGGTTGTAACCGTCACGGCTCCTGAGTGTGTCCACCTGCCTCACACCTGCAGGACATGAACATGCCTTGAAAGTCACAGGTGCCAGCTTGTGCTGCATAAAGTCTCCTGCATTCCTGATACTTGTTTTTGATATTAATATTGGATATACTCTGAGTCTCCCGAATTAGTTCTGTCAGGTGATTTATTGAGGCATCTGACTGTTGCAAATTGATCCTCTTCATCCATCCCACTCGCTGTCCTTCTGTCTCCCCACAGAGGCCTCCCAGGAGACAGAGCAACTGAGTCTGCTTTCTGACTCTCACTCGTGGGCGCCCGGGGCTGGACGCTGCTAGCCGGGACAGTGGGAAGGACGGACATTCCCTCCTGGGCCGAGACATGACAACAGTTCTGGTGACCACGCAGGTTCTCACAAAACCCTCGAGCAGCTCCCCAGCACCCTGACCCTGTACCTTCTCCCTGAGCCACTAAATGACAACCCGCCCGGGCGCTGACCCCGCCTGCCCTGCCTCCCTGGCTGCCTGCTGAGCAGGAGGGAAGGGGGTGTCCTCTCCCTGGGGGCTTGGCTCCGGGAGGCTTCCGGGGCCACCGTCGGTCAGTGTGGATGGTCACTGGTCAAAGGTGACTTGAGAAACCACTGACAGCGTGGTGCTAAGAACCGCGATGCCCCGGGGAGACACAGGTGAGCCTTGGGGGCCGCAGGCTGCCCAGCCGCAACCTGAGCTCAGAGGCGAGGCCCCTGCCAGCCTCTGGGCGCTGGCCCCGTCTGCCAGCTCGCCAGTGCGCCCGTGGCCCCCCACCCCTGACCCCAGCCCCCCCCACACCAAGCTCACAGCACCCACGTATGACAAGGAAGCAAGGGCCCCCCAGCCACCCGCAGTGTAGCCTTCACAGAGCTGGGTGGGCCTCGTCCCGGCCCCTGTTTCCTCAGAGCAGCGGCAGATCGTTCCTCTGTCACATGAACAACACATGAGACAAAATGGAAGAAGTTTTCTTTATCGTGGATGAAGAGAGGATGCGGGGTGTATTCACAAGACAGAGGAGATGACGTCAGAGGCAGAACATGCAGGACCCTAAACTGCATCTCCCTCACCCTCGCGTCCCTGAGGGAGAAACCTGCCCACACCCAAACAGACAACGCTAACATTCTCTTCCTCTAGAGCAGCGGGCCCGGCCGCTTTCCCTGGATGGCTGCTGGCTCGGGCCTGGCCCAGGGCCTGAGACGGTGGCTGGGCCGAGCCTGGGGCTAGGTCTCTGGTGCCTGGAGCCCAAGGCCGCTGGCCAGGGGAGGACGTGTCCTGGCCCCGCGTTAGGGTCCACGTGCTTGTCCCTGGCAGGGCCGCTGATGCCCACACCTCAGAGCACATGGCACGTGGGAAAAGCAAAGACAGACGCGCCAGGGCAGGGACAGGAGCCCGGCAGGAGGGAGACGCCACAGTGACCATCCTCAGACCAAACCTCAGCTGGGACAGGAGAGGGAGCCGCAGAGGGCGCCATCCCTGATGGCCAGTGCGGTCCCCATGGCGCCCACTATCAGGGCCAGTTTCCTATTAAAGGACGCAACAGAGGGGGTGGCAGGCAGTGTTCTCAGGAATGGACTCAAAACAAGCGGCCTCTGTGGAGGAGGCAGGGAGAATGATGTGCCCGTGCCCACCAGGAGACCCTGCGAGGGGACACTGCCCGTTCCACACTGAGGGGTGGGGAAGAGAAAGCGACGATGCCTCGGCGGGGGCAGGTTGACTCCCGGACACGAGCAGGAGGACAGTGACCTGCACCTCAGGTCATCCCCGTGGGCAGGAGTGGGGGGAAGCAGACCTGGTAGAGGCCAAGGGCAAAGCTCTGGGCCTCCTGCTGCAGGAGGGGGTCCACCGAGGTCACAACACCACCTGGCCTCAGAGCTGGGCTTGAGTGACTGGAGTCCCTCAGCCTCCGTGAGTCTTCAGTGTCCTTCTATCCAGTCTTGGTGTTCCAGGGGCCCTGCCCACAGGTGCAGCCCGGGGTATGGCGGGTTGGCTGGGCACTAGTCCTGGGTTGACGTGCCAGGTGTACCCAGCCTGGCATGAGCAACAAGAGAGTAGGCCGAGGGCACTCCCTGTCATCATGGTGGCTCCGAGCCCAGATGCAGTGGCTGGACCCACGTCTCAGCTGGGCAGTGAGGCGCCTGCGTCCCGACCCAGATACCCTGAAGTGCTTGGGGCATGCAGCTTCAGGCCCACCAGTGCCTGCTCTGGAGCGCCTCCCCTGAGCAAACTGCTGATGAGCCTGCATTGGAACTACAAAAGACAACAACTATAAAAAGAGTCTTGATAAAAATGAGTAAGACAGGAACAAGCTCACTTTCATACTCCAGTCCATACAATAAAGCTCGAATAACCAAAACAGCATGGTACTGGTGAAAAGCAGACACACAGCCCCCTGGATATAAGGAGGGCCCAGGAACCCACCCTTATCAGGATGGACGGTGACTCTATGACAGAGGAGCCAGAGCAGGCAATGGAGCAGGAAAGTGAGGAGATGGTGCTGGGAGAAGCAGACAGACACACGCAGCAGAGTGAAGCAGGTCCCACCCCACCCCCTACAGAAGAGTAAACTCAAGCAGATAAACACCTGTTTCCATGTGTGACATCACCATTGTCATGCAGCAAACCTAAAGATATGACACCATGAGCAGAAACCCTAATATTCTACTCCATTTTGTTAAGGTTAAAAGTAAAATTATTCAAACCTAATAACAGTTCTAATGTAAGTGCTGTGACAGGGGCTGGGGTGGAAAAGAACCGCAGGATACACAATTTCAGAGACCAGTAAAGTTTCTCTTCCCGCAGGGCTGGTGACCCCCGTGGTCACTCACTTCTGCTGGACGTCCATTGTCTTTCTGCCCCACTCCCCCTCCCTTGGCCCCCTCCTGCCTCTCTCCGTGTCCCTTCCCTCCCCCCGGCCTTTCCACATCCCCCTCACGCCCATCCCCAGGGCCTCTCCATGAAGGGCACATGGGGGGTGACGGGCGACTGTCCAGCTGTCTAGACAGGGACTCAGGGCACTGTTATGACTGATGGTGCCCACCACGGCAGAACCGACAGGTGGGAAATGGAACCTGGACATGAGGATTTGTCTATTCACGTCCATAGAGGCGTGAGCCAGACACAACATCACATCTACACACTGAGTATGATAATTACTCGCTGAGATGCACTGCAGGACACTCCAATTAACACAGTCAAGTAAACACACACTTTCCATATGGAGGAAGGTCCTGAGGGCTGGAATGTGGACATTGTCCAAGACGCGGACACCAGCTCCAGAGCTCAAATAGCCCAGCCCTGAGTCCCTGCTCGATCCATGAGGCAGCGCAGTACGGGGTGGAACCGCTTGTGAGTGCACAGAGACTCCCCATGAACCCTGACCAAGGAGCGAGAGGCCGGGACACCCTCTTTCCCGCCATGGGGACAACCTCAGGAGAGAGACTCTACATGGCAGCTGGATCTTTTCTTCCAAGACTGCAGGTGTCTGCCCCCGGCTGTTTGCAGGGGAGAATCCACTCACAATTGAGGGTTTTCAGGTCAAGCTCCATTTTAGACAGGAGAATGCGCCATAGTTAAACTATTCACTTTGTAAATCATGACAACTAATGCTGACGGGGCCCAAGTCGTCATGTCCCACTGCCCTGTCAGCCTGGGTGAGACTCAGGGAGAGAAAATATATTCTCTTGGAATTACGATGCTCAAAGATACTGACTTTTAATACAATGCTCTTGGTTTTGATATATGGGAGATGTGATGATTATTGCTTCAAACCTGGGTTTTTAGCTTCAGGACACTCAGCGTGTCTTGGGCACTGCATAAAATCACAATGATGAATGGGATTAGACTGTAACAAAGGAATTCCAGAAGAAATTAAAAAAAAATAAAACTAGTTGTTAAATTCAGAATGTTGTGCCTTTGTGCCCAAACATTATAACAAAAATGATTCAAGTAGAAAATCAATAATTTTTGCAGCAACATGTTGACGGCTTCATGTCTCTGACATGAACGTGACTATGGCAGGGACGTGTGACTATTTATGGATGTGAACTTGGGTTTTTTACCCAACTTGGTACACAGGGATTGTCCGTATAATTGCAAAATGAGTCAGAGTATTACTTTATTTATTTTAAAGGTTTATTTTATTTATTTATGCAAGCATTGGGTACAGTCAGAAGCGCGGGAGGAAGAGAGAATTCACCAGAGCCAGAGCAGGGAGCAGAGCAGGCAGAAGGACGGAAATACACTGCTGAGGGGAGCAGCGGGTGGCAGGAGAGGTCTGTGCACCATGTGGGACCCTCCTCTGGTGGCCGGGGAGCAGCCGGAGATCGAACCGGCGCTGCAGAGGCTGCGGGCAGCTTCGCAACCCAGCGCTCAACAGTTGCACCACCGGGGAGGCCCTGAGTCACAGTTAAACAGGGCCTGGAGGAGACATGACAAGTTATTTTATCCATTTTTATATGTACTTCAGGTCACTCAGCAGATGTCAACATTTTTTACCACCAATATCCTGATTTATTATCCTGTATTTATTAAATTTTGGGAATATTCAAACCCATGTGATTCAATTATTTTACATTACTATAGTCTTCTAAAAAACCTGCCTCCCCAGGGCCTGCCCCTACGTCACCCCACAGAGGGGGTAGAGGATAAGATTGGGGGGAGGAGAGAGGGCAGGGCTCCAATGTGTCTACACGTCCTCACTCATTCACGGGCCTGGGGGGAGGAACAAACCAGCACCCTGGGGACTCGGGGCCCTGGGACCGGCAGGGACAGCCACACACACAGACCCTCTGGCTCAGCTCTGGAGCGGCCTCCTCCCTGCACAGATGTGCATAAGTCTGAGGGGGACAGAGGGGCCGGGAGTTACCCAGGCTGGACGAGCTCATCCTGCAGGAGGGATGTGTGGGTGTGACTGAGGAGGAGACTCTGCAGGAAACGTGGTCTCTGAGTCCTCAGATGTGGGGAGTCAGGGGCAGGGAGATGAGGAGATGAGGAGAAAGACCAGGAGGCAGCAGGGAGGCCATGGGGGCAGGAATCTGACAGAGGAGGCGTCAGGACATGCCGCACAGGTACACTGAGCCCCGATCATTCAGTTCCACGACAGTGTCGGGTCCTGAGGAGCAGGAAAACGAGGACCCGCACACCCCACCTCACTGCACACCCATCCCTGTGGGGCCTCCCCAGACAGGGCTTTGCTGGAGGAGCAGGGACAGGCTCTCCAGGGTGGGGAGGGGCTGGACATGGTCACTTGTCCCCTGAGGCTATGCCCTGGACAACCTCTGGGAGAAGTGCTGGGTGGAGACCCTGGGGCCTGTGCAGCAGGCGGGATCAGCACAACTGGGGCAAGGAGCGTAGCGTGGGAGCTCTGTTGAGATTTTGTCAAATACGAGATTCTAATTTGTTCATGTTTTGTAGGAGAAAGATAAAAATTTCAGTTTTCACCAATTTTCAGGACTTATGTTTAGAGTGTAATAATGACATATACACATGAGGTGGTAATAAATGGGTTGAATGAAACAGCACACATAGATGATATTATTGTCCATAGAACTGGAAGGAAAATTATATAGAAAATACATTCAGTAATTATCTTATATTGATAACCCATTCTATTTTCAATATTGGAAGACTTAAGATTTTGCTGCTCTTTCCTCTTCTGTACATATGACGGCCCCAGGGGTGACCAATCTCACGGTCGTGACAGAATTCGTGCTCCTGGGGTTCCCCACCCAGGGGACCATGGGCTTCCTGCAAACGCTGCTTTTCTCCCTGGTCTACCTGTGCACCCTGCTGGGGAACGGGCTCTTCATCCTTATCACCACCCTGGACTGGCACCTCCACACCCCCATGTACTTCTTCCTGAGGGTTCAGTCCCTCACGGACCTCTGTCTCATCTCAGCCATGGTCCCCAAGTCCATTGTCAACTCTCTGAGGAACAGCAGCTCCATCGCCTTCCCGGGCATTGTCATTCAGGTGTTTGTGCTGATTATGTCAGCAGGTGCAGAGCTTCACCTGCTCACGGTGATGAGCCTTGACCGCTATGCTGCCATCTGCCACCCCTGCACTATGAGGTCATCATGAACAGGGACAGGTGTGTGCAGCTGATGGCTGTGTCCTGGCTGGGTGGGGGTCTCTATGCCGTGAATAACACAGCTGGAACCTTCTCCTTGTCCTACTGTGGGTCCAACGTGGTCCACCAGTTCTTCTGTGACATCCCCCAGTTATTGGCTATTTCCTGCTCAGGAAATTTGATGAACAAACTTGTCCCCATTCTCATTAGTGTTGTTTTGGGTATCTGCTGTTTCATTTTCGTCATCATTTCCTGTGTCCACATCTTTTCTGCTGTCAGGAAGATCCCACCCACAGAAGGGAAGGCCAAAGTCTACTCCACCTGCCTTCCCCAGCTGCTGCTTGTGGTGCTGTTTCTCTCCTCTGGATACTTTGCTTATATGAAGCCGTCCTCAGAGACCCCATCCATATCTGACCTGGTCATTTCTATGTTCTACACAGTGGTGCCCCCCACCTTTAATCCCGTCATATGCAGTCTGAGGAACCAAGCCATGAAGTTGGCTGTAGGGAGACTGATGAAGGGCCAGTACACCAGCATGTGAGATATCGTTATTTTCCTATTTTTTTAAGAGTTATGTATTATTGATTTATTTATTTGTTTGTTTGTTTTGTTTATACATGCACTGGGTACAGTCAGAAGTGCGGGAGGGCGAGATAATTCACCAGAGCAAGAGCGGGGAGCAGAGCAGGCAGAAGGACCAAAGTACACTGCTGAGGGGAGCAGCGGGCAGCAGGAGAGTTCTGCACGCCATGTGGGACCCTCCTCTGGTGGCCGGGAAGCAGCCAGGGATCGAACCAGTGCCTCAGAGGCCGCAGGCAGTTTCAAAATCCAGCGCTAAACCGTTGCACCACCGGGAAGGCCCTCTTTTCGTAAATTAATTACACTATCTACATTCAGGAATCCAGCAGTTATTTAGATTTCCTTCTAACTATTACCATCACCATTTTAAAGTAAATAAGACTTTTCATTACAGATTACCTTTGACAAATTTTAACATATTTCTATTCTTCAAAAAAATATTTCCTGGGCCTCCCAGATGGGGCAATGGTTGAGCTCTGGGTTGCAAAGCTGCTGCAGTCTCTGTAGTGCTAGTTCGATCCCGGTCCCCGGCTAGGGTCCCACATGCAGTGTATTTCCTCGTCGGCCTGTTCTGCTCCCTGCTCTGGCTCTGGTGAATTCTCTCACCCTCCCGCGCTTCTGACTGTACCCAGTGCTTGTATAAATAAATAAATAAATCTTTAAACAAATATATTTCCTAAAATAATGCAGCCATTTCATTTCTCCAAACTCATGTCTGTGTGGCATTCAATATATGAATCCTAGTTTTTTTAAATATTATGGCTGGTATATGAAAGAATGTTCTTGAACTCACTCATCTCCAACTTGATTTACATGAAATCAAGAAGTTCTAAAGTGGGTTTGTCCTTGGGAGTACACGGTCACAGGACCCCAGTTCTGGGAACTCGGTACCCATAGCCCCTGTGTGTGTCTCCATTGAGGACCCTGCCTTGTGGAGAGGAGGGGAGGGGAGACAGAACTTGGGGCCTCCCTACCCTCACGATTCATAATGGGGCAACATCCTACAAGAGAAATTCATTCTTCTATTCAAAAGTCACGTAGGAATTGCACTTGAAATGAATCTCCCACAGATGGGTGGAAGTTTCTTAAACAATCTGAATAGCCTACCTATTGTAAACAGTGCTGCAATAAACTAGCGGTGCAGGCGTCCTCTTGAATTAATGTGTTTTTGTCCCTTGGGTAGATCCCTAGGAGTGGAATTGCTGCATCATATGGAAGCTCCATTTTTATCAGGTTGAGGAATCTCCACACAGCTCTCCATAGTGATTGGACCAGTTCATACTCCCGCCAGCAGAGCATGAGAGTTCTTTTTTCTCCACATCGAATGCCCCCTCATCGATGACTGGATCAAGAAGATGTGGTCTATGCACACAATGGAATATTACTCAGCAATCAAAAAGATAAACCCATGCCATTCACAGCAACATGGATGGAGCTGGAAGGGATCATGCTCAGTGAAATAAGCTAGACAGAAAAAGAAAAATACCAGATGGTCTCACTCATGGCAGGAACGTAGAGGATCCAAATAAGAGAACAGGAAAAAAAAAGTAATTATAATGAAGTAACAATCAACACCAACAGGTGACTATAAACCAGACTCACTACAACGGGGACAAGGGAGCAGGATCAAAACAGGTGGGAAGGGCACAGGGGATGGCAGTGATGCTCGCCAGGGAGTGGGTGCTGGGTCTCACAGGGACTACACCTGTGATGAGAAAGCATACATTGTGCAAAAAATGAAGAACAATGTAAAAATATACAAAAAATTAGTAAAAATAAAAAAGAATCGGAGTCTATGATTGAAACCTCTGTTTCATGGTCATTTATACAGCGTTCGGATTTGATTACAGTCCTTCAAAAGCTTGTTGTCTTTTTTTTTTTTTTAAGTGTGAACTATTTTTGAAGAACTACATTTCGTCAATTAAGTTTTATAATTTTTAAGCCATTTGATGCTCTTGTGTTTATTTTTAGGAGGTCATATTTCAGGGGTTCACAAGGTTGTCTGTTGATGTTGATGTCCTGCACCAGGTCTTCTTCTCCACTTTCTGGTATGTCTGGGATTATGTCACTTTCTACATCATGTAAATTGAAGCACGGCCATATCTGTAAATTTTATTATCAGCAGCTTCTGTGCTGTCAATGCCAGGGCCTCCCTGCTGCTCACCCACCCTGAGAACATGAGCTGGGGGGAGGCTCCTCCCTCACGCATACACTCTGCAGCAGGACATGGTGTCTCCAAACACTCCTGACATATAATAAAAGACTCAGTCAGACAATATTTCTCTTATAACATCCATGTTAATGACCAGACTGAGTCCATCGAGATTTCAGAATAAAATCTGTGTGGGGAAGTCCCCCAAGTTGCTCATCTTTCCATGAAAGACCCTGATGGCGGGTGTCTCCCCCCTGGGCCTTCATCACTCTCAGGCCACGGCCTTATACACTTTCTGTCTTGGCTTTGAGCAAAGCCTCTAGACTCTGTTGAGGAGAGGATTTGACCTCCCAAGTGGGTGACATTGGGTCATGTTAATAATTGCCATTATTCATGTCTTTGCTGTCTTGTTTTGGGGCTCCATTTCTGCCCCCTTGTGTGTGCTGCCCACCTCAGACTCCATGGAACACCCATGTGAACACCCTCCTGCCTCCACAATTCAAGACCAGGGAACCCCAAGGGTAATAAACAAGTGTCCCCACCACACTAGAGCACTCCTGGGCCTCAGAAACCACTGTGAGCACAGGCCCTGCGAGGGGAGAAGCCATTTGCACCCCACACTCCTGACAATGGTGCGCGTCCATCCACACACGTGTGTCCCCACCACAACAGGTAGCATCACCCCTGTCGATACGTGGAACAAGGCCTAGGCGGACAGTCTCTAAGGAGGTCACCCGGTGCCTGCAGAATCGCGGGCAGGTGGATTCAGGCTCCAGAACCTGCTCTGAGCTTGCTTGTGTATCCTGACCCCCGCATGGATGTGGTTGTTCACGTCCTGGGATGTGCTCATCCTGCAGAGCCAGCGGAGTCCAGGGCGTGATTGTGTCATTATTCAGCGTTAACATCTAATAAGCTGTGCGGACTCTGTCCTGCTGGTTCCTGGTACCTCTGAGAGCTGCCTATGAGGACGCTTCAGCTCCTCACACTCAGCCCACACTTTCCACCATGCCCCCTTCCCTCAGCGGATGCTGGACACCAGGATCCACACGGTGGACAGACTCGAATCTGTGTCTGCAGAATCTTAAACGTGGGGATGTGCTCCTGGGCTGAGAAGCTTTTCTCAGCCATGGTCAGCAGGAAGGACTGACCATTCACTTCATTGGCTGAGGAGTTTCAACCAGAAGAGTTTAAGTGGGAATGCAGGATCCCCAAAGCCCCGTGAGCAGCACCCCAGCCCCTCTAGCCACCCACAACCTTCTCCCTGAGGCCTAAAGGACACCCCACCTGGTGCTGACTCAACCTGCCCCTACCACACAGGCAGAGCAGGAAGATGTGGGTGTCGTCTCCCGGGCAGTCTAGGGCATCCAGAGCATTGGGGGTCACAGCACCCAGAGGCAGGATCCCCCAGGGGTAGGCATGTGTCGTTTGCAAGGCCAAGGCGGGGGGGGGACATGTGGGCACACCAGCGGGCAGACGGGGCGTGGAGTCTGTCCCCCTAAAAGGCACCAACGGGGATCCCCAGAGTTGGGAGAAGTGCCAGGTGCCCTCCCGTCTGCGGCCATGATCAGTCCATGCTGGGCAGCACGTGATCCCTCACCCCGAACTTGGCCAGTCCCAGGCTCCTAGCAGATACTTCCTGACCTCACCCCATGCCCTCGGGGCTGCCTCCACCTCGCAGAGCCCTTTGGGGAGTTCTGGGACTCTCCTGTGTGTCCTCCTGTCCCGCGGGCCCAGCCAGGACCTCACATGAAGGGGTCACTTCCCGTCAGGGGAGGAAAAGGACTTCGGTCACTTTGTGTCCCTCCACCGGCCTCAGGGGCCACACAGCTCTCCCGGCGCGGACAGCTCTCCTCTGAGCACTGTCAGGTTGGCTCTGACACTGGAGAGGGTCCTCCTGCCGGCTGCTCGCGTAAAGTAGGCTCCTGGAATGCATGTTCCTCAGCATTCCCTGAGTCCTGTCCTCCCCTCCCAGCGGCTGACTACGATCCCCCGGCTGCTGGCCATGCTCCGGCGGCCGAGGCGGCGGCCTGGGTAGCACAGGCAGACCCAGACTCCCCCCCCAGGGGACCCCAGCCCAGCCGTTTCCACCCCACGCTCACTCTGGCAGGACGGTCCATGTGAAGGCGATGTTCACGCGAGGTTAGCAGCAAGTCAGACTCTCAGGCACTAGAAGGGCTGGCGGGAGCGTCAGGACAGGGAGAGTAGGTGCAGCACCAAAAACTTGGCTTCGGAGTCCAGCTTCTGCCACTCTCTTTCCCAGACTGGGGAGTCTGCTCATTATCCGGCTCGCCCTGTCCCCCATGCTGCCCCCCCCCGCCCTGCCAGTGTCTCCCCCACCTGCCAGGCCCATAGTGCATCGGCGGGTATCAGGGACCTTCCTGCTCCCTGTGGCCAGGCTTATTCTGGCTCTGACAACGGGGCCACCCTGGTCCCCGAGGAGCTCGGGGGGTGATGGGCCTGAGTGGGGACCAGGTCCTGTCCTCACAGGGGTAAAAACTAAGGAAATGGCCTCTGACACACTCAGGACACTAATGATCACTGGGATGAGCCACAGGACGACGCCACTTAAGTCAGTGACCTGAACAAAGACGCTTGTCCCTCTGGAGTAAACTCACTTGATGGATGGATCTTGGACAGTGTCCAACCCACAAACACCAGTTCCAGAGCTCAAATAGCCCAGCCCTGAGGCACTGCTCTGTCCATGAGGTGGCACAGGACGGGGTTGAACATCCTGTGAGTGCTCAGATGCTCCCCACGAGCCCCGACCATGGAGTGAGAGGCCAGAACACCCTCTGTCCCACCATGGGGACAACCTCAGGAGAGATTCGACACGGCAGCGGGAACTTCCCCCGAGACTGCAGGTATCTGCCCCCAGCCGTTTGAAGGGGAGAATCCGTTCACAATTGAGAGTTTTCAGAACAAGCTTCATTTTAGACTTTAGAATGTGCCATAGTTAAACTATTCACTTTGTAAATCATGACAACTAATACTGACGGGTCCCAAGTCATCATGTCCCACTGCCCTGTCAGCCTGGGTGAGGTTCAAGGAGAGAAAACACATTCTCTTGTAATTTACGATGCTCAAACACATTGACTTTTAATACTTTGAACATATTAGAAGATTGTGACTTATGGGAGATGTGACGATTTCTGCCGCACACCTGGGATGAGCATCGGCACACTCAGTGGGTTCTGGGCACTGAATAAAATTGCAGCAATCAATAGAATTGGATGGTGATGAAGACATTCCAGAGGGAATTAAAAATTACACTTATTGTTCGATTCAGAATGTTATCCCTTTTCTCCTAAACATGATGACAGATATGAGTCAGGTAGAAATATAGTAACTTATCAGCAACATGTTGACGTCTTAAAGGCTCTGGCACTAACATGATGGTGGCGCCGACATCTGCCTATTTGTGGACGTGAACTTGGGATTGTTCCTCAGCTCCACACTCAGGGATTGTCAGTGTAATTGTAAAATGAGTCACAGTATTTACACAGGGCCTGGAGGAGATATGTCAAGTTATTTCATCCATTTTAAAGATGTATTTAAGGTCACTCAACAGATGTCAACATTTTTCACCACCAAGTACCCTGATTTATTTTTGTGTTTTCATGAAATTTCTGGAATTATCCCCACCAATGTGTGGCAATACTTTTATATTACTATATTCTCCTAAAAATCTGCCTCTCCAGGGCCTGCCCCTCTGTCACGCCACAATAGAGGGAGAGGCTAAGCCTGGGGATGGGTGGTAGAGAGGACAGGGCTGCCCCATGTCCAGGCATCCCCATTCACGCACGGTCCTGGGGGAGGAACAAACCCGCACAGGGGGACCCAGGGCCCTGGGACCGGCAGGGACAGCCACACACACAGACCATCCATCTCAGCCACAGAGTGGCCTCCTTCCTGCACAGATGTGCATGAGTCTGAGGGGGACAGAGGGGTCGGGAGGGACCCGGGGGTTGACGAGCCCATCCTGCAGGACGGACGAGTGGGTGTGACCCAAGAGGAGAATCTGCGGGAAACGTCGTCTCTGGGTCCTCCGATGTGGGGAGTCAGGGGCAGGGAGATGAGGAGACGAGGGGACGGACAAGGAGGCAGCAGTGAGGCCACAGGGGCAGGAATCTGACAGAGGAGGCGTCAGGACACACCACTCAGGGATGCCAAGCCCAGATCATTCAGTTCCAGGACAGTGTCGGGTCCTGGGGAGTAGGAAAACAGGGACCCGCACACCCCATCTCCCGGCAAACCCGTCCCTGTGGGGCCTCCCCAGACCAGGGATGTGCTGGAGGAGCAGGGACAGGCTCTCCAGGGTGGGGAGGGGCTGGGCATGGTCACATGTCCTCTGGGACTGTGCCGTGGACAACCTCTGGGAGGTGTGCTGTGCAGAGATGCCAGGGCCTGGGCAGGAGGGGGAGCCACA
Organism: Talpa europaea; assembly: GCF_964194135.1. Lineage (NCBI taxonomy): Eukaryota > Metazoa > Chordata > Mammalia > Eulipotyphla > Talpidae > Talpa > Talpa europaea. Next base: position 14,505,421 of record NC_140075.1, read on the forward strand.
GGCCTGCAAATGGCTGGGCACTGCTGGTCTGTCAATAAAGTTCACTGAGAGACCTGATATTCAGGTTTTATCATGGGCATTTAAAAATTCATTTCTTCACATATTTATAGACACATGTTGGGACAATACATCAATAGTACATTCACATGAGATAAAATATGAATTTGCTCAGATAACGGTAAAGCATAGATTGCGTGACTGTTATATATTGATAACCCATTTTGTGTTCAACATTGGAAGATATGAAAATGTTTCTTCCTCTTTTTTTGTACAGATGATGGCCCCAGGGGTGACCAATCTCACGGCAGTGACAGAATTTGTCCTCCTGGGGTTCCCCACCTAGGGGACCATGGGCTTCTTGCACCCGCTGCTCTTCTCCCTGGTCTACCTGTGTGCCCTGCTGGGAAACGGGCTCATCGTCCTCATCACCACCCTGGACCAGCACCTCCATACCCCCATGTACTTCTTCTTGAGGAGTCTGTCCCTCACGGACCTCTGCCTCATCTCTGCCACGGTCCCCAAGTCCATTGCCAACTCTCCGAGGAACAGCAGCTCCATCGCCTTCCCGGGCATTGTCGTTCAGGTGTTTTGCTGATTATGTCAGCAGGTGCAGAGCTTCACCTGCTCACGGTGATGTGCCTTGACCACTATGCTGCCATCTGCCACCCCTGCACTATGACGTCATCATGAGCAGGGACAGGTGTGTGCAGCTGACAGCTGTGTCCTGGCTGGGTGGGGGTCTCTATTCTGTGATGCACACAGCTGGCACCTTCTCCTTGTCCTTCTGTGGGTCCATCGTGGTCCACCAGTTCTTCTGTGACATCCCCTAACTAATGGTTATTTCTTGCTCTGGAAATTTAAAGAGCAAACTTGTCCCCATTCTCATCAGTGTGGTCTGGGGTATCTGCTCTTTTATTTTCATCATCATTTCCTATGTCCACATCTTCTCTGCTGTCAGGAAGATCCCATCCACAGAAGGGAAGGCCAAAGTCTACTCCACCTGCCTTCTCCACCTGCTGGTTGTGGTGCTGTTTCTCTCCACTGCATGCTTTGCTTACCTGAAGCCGACCTCAGGGACCCCATCCATGTCTGACCTGGTCATTTCTATGTTCTACACAGTGTTGCCCCCCCACCTTTAATCCTGTCATCTACAGTCTGAGGAACCAAGCCATGAAGTTGGCTGTGGGGAGACTTGTGAAAGGCCAGTATACCAGCATGTGAGATATTACTGTTTTCATTAATTAGTAACACCACCTACATTTATGGACCCAGCAGTTTTTTCGATTTTCCCTACAACTATTATCAGTCACCTTATTAAAGAACAGCAAGACATTTCATTACAGATTTCCTTTACAAATTTTAACATTGTTCTATTCCTCAAATCTATTTCCTAAAATAATGCAGCCATTTCTAAAACACCCATCCATGTGACATACATGATGTGAATTCTGTCTTTAAATACTACGGCTGGTATGTGAAAGCATGTTCTAGAACTCACACATCCCAAACATTTTCATGAAAATCAACAGTGGTAAGGGGTCTGTCCCCAGGAGCACACGGTCATGGGACCCCAATCCTGAGGCTCAGTTCCCGCAGCCTCTTTGTGTCTCCCTTGAGGCCCGTCCCTGTGGAGGGAGGGAGGCAGCTGGTGGGTCCCAACCCCCGACTCCTGATGGGGCAACTTCCTCTGAGAGACATTCATGTTTCTGCTCAAAGGTCAAGTAGAAATTACACTTGACATGAATCTCCCGGAGACGGATGGAAGTTTCCGAAAGAATCCGAATCTGTGATTGAACCTGTTACTTGATGTTCATTTACACGGCGTCTGATCTGATTACAGCACCTTCAGGGTGTGGTATTTTTTATGTGAATTATTTTTGAAGAACTATGTTTCATCCTTTAAATATTATAATGCTTAATACATGCTTAATACATTTGTTGTTGTGTTTATTTTTAGGAGTTCCCGTAGTTTTCCAGGTTGTTTGTGGATGTCCTATAGGAGGTCTTCTTCCTCACTCTCTGGTATGTCTGGGATTATGTCACTTTCTACATCATGTAAAGTGAGGCACAGCAATATATGTAATTTTTTATTCTCCAGCAGCTTCTGTGCTGTCAACGCCGGGGCCTCATGGCTGCTCACCCACCCTCACTCATCCTCCCTCACGCGTCCTCTCTGCAGCAGGACACGGTGTCTCCAAACACGCCAGGCGGATCATAACAGACTCATTCCAGACAATATTTCACTTATGAAATATGTATTTTTTAAAATTCCTTAAAATGCATGCTATCCACCACACCAAGTCCATTGAGATCAGAATAAAATCTGTGTGGGGAAGTCCCCCAAGTAGCTCATCTTTCCATGAAAGACCCTGATGACAGGTGTCTCCCCCCTAGGCTTCCATCACTCTTGGGCCACAGCCTTTATACACTTTCTGTCTTGGCTTTGAGCGAAGCCTCTAGACTCTCTTGAGAAAAGGATTTGACCTCCTGAGTGGGGTGGTGAGGGGTCATGGAAATAACGCCATTTGTCACGTCTTCGCTGTCTTGTTTTGGGGCTCCATTTCTGCCCCTCTGTGTGTGTGTGGTGCCCCCCTCACACTCAACAGAACACCCATGTGAACACCCTCCTGCATCCACAATTCAAGGACAGGGAACCCCAAGGGTAATAAACAAGTGGTTGCCCCACACTGGAGCACTCCTGGGCCTCAGAAACCGCTGTGAGCACAGGCCCAGCACGGGGAGAAGCCACGTGCACCCCAAACTCCTGACAAGGGCGAGTGTCCATCCCCACACATGTGTCCCCACCACAACAGGGAGCAGCACCCCGGCATCTCCACACCCCCATCCTCTTAGGAGGATGCCCAGTGCCTGTAGAGTCGCGGGAAGGTGGATTCAGCCTCCAGACCCTGCTCTGAGCTCGCTGGCTCGTCCTGACCCCCACACAGATGTGTTTGTTCCCATCCCAGGATAGGCTCATCCTGCGGGGCCAGCGGAGTCCAGGGTGTGATCGTGTCATTATCCAGTGTTAACATCTAATAAGTTGGGCAGACTCTGTCCTGCTGCTTCTTGGGACCTCTGAGCTGCCGATGATGACACTTCAGCTATTCACACTCAGCCCACACTTTCCAACGTGTCCCCTTCCCTCAGCGTGTACTGGACAACGGGTTCCACTCGGTGGACAGACTCACGTCTGTGTCCGGAGAGATTAAATGTGGGGATGTGCTCCTGGGCTGATGAGCTTTTCTCACCCGGGGTGAGCAGGAAGGACTGACCATTCTCTTCATGGGCTGAGGAGTTTCAACCAGAAGAGATTAAGTGAGGAAGCGTGATCCCCCACAACCCGTGTGAGCAGGACACCAGCCCCTCCAGCCATCCACGACCTTCTCCCTGAGGTGGAAAAGACACCCTGCCTGGCGTTGACCCCCCCTGCCCCTACCATGCAGGCAGAGCAGTGAAAGGCAGAGTTGTCTCCTGGGCGGTGCATGGGGTCCAGAGCATCGGGGTTCCAAGAGGCAGGATCACCCAGGGGTGGTCATGTGTCGACCATGAGGACGAGGGGTGGTCATGAGGGAGCACTGGTGGGCAGATGGGGCCACAGTGTCTGTCCCCCTAAAGGCGCCCGTGGGGATTCCTGGAGTAGGGAGAAGCACCAGGCGCCATCACATCTGCGGCCATGGCCGGACACTGCTGGGCAGTGCATGTCCCTCACTCCGGCCTCGGCCAGGCATGGCCACTGAGCAGAAGCCGCAGGACACCCCCCGCCCCGCACTGCCCTCGGGACCATGTCTGCCTCACAGAGCCCTTGGGGCACAAATATCTGCATTTCAGTCAAAGACGAACACGCATCTGGGAAGTTCCGGAACTTGTCATGTGTGTCCTCCCGTCCCGCGGGCGCCCCCGTGCCCGCATATGAAGGAGTCACTTCCTATCAGGGGAGGAAACAGACTTGAGTTACTTCGTATCCATCCTGCGACCGCCTCATGGTCCCTGCAGCTACCCCGGGTGCGGCCAGCTCTGCGCTGACCACTGTTCAGTTGGCTCCCAAGCAAGAGAGAGTTTCCCACCGGTCACAGTCTGGAGGAGGTGCCTCGCACGCAGGTTCCTCAGTGTCCCCTGAGCCCTGTCCTCCCCACCACGGCTGGCCACTAATCCCCCCTGCCCCACAGGGGACCCCAGCCCCGCCATGAACACCCTGCATGCACCCAGGCCTGAATTGTCCACGTGAAGGCAATGTCCAGGCGACGTCAGCAGCAAGTAAGACTCTCAGGCACTAGAGGGAAGGGCAGGAACGTCAGGACAGGGATCTTGTTGCGGCACCAACAACTCGCATTTGGGGTCCAGGTTCTGCCCCATCTGGGTCCGGGGTGTCTCCTCATTGTCCTGCTATCCCTGTCCCACATTCTGCCCCACCTGCCCTGCCAGTGCCTCCACTCACCTACCAGGCCCAGGAGGGCCCAACGGGGTGGTGGCTACTTTCCTGCTCCCTGTGGATGAAGCTTGTCCTGGCTCTGATGATGGGGCCATCCTGATCCCCATGGTGGTCAGGGGAAGGGATGGGGCCTGGAGAACAGGATAATTTACATTCCTTCCCACAGAGGAATCCACCAGCAAAATTTTCCCTGACACAGTCAGACACCAAATACCACTGGGATGTGCCACAGGTCGACACTAATTAAGACAGTGACCTGAAAAGGGCGCTTGTCCCTCTGGAGTAAAGTCACTTGATAGATGGATCTTGGACAGTGTCGAACAAATGGACACCAGCTCCAGAGCTCAAATAGCCCAGCCCTGAGGCCCTGCTCTGTCCATGAGGCGGTGCAGGACGTGCAACATCCTGTGAGTGCTCAGAGGCTCCCCACGAGGCCCGACCATGGAGTGAGAGGCCGGGACACCCACTATCCTGCCACGGGGACAACCTCAGGACAGAGACTCGACACGGCACTGGGAACTTACACCCAGACTGCAGGTATCTGCCCCCACAATTTGCAGGGGAGAATCCACTAACACTTGGAAAATTTTCGATGTCAAGCTTCATTTTAGAATGGAGAATGTGCCACAGTTAAACTATTCACCTTGTAAATCATGACAACTAATGCTGACGGGGCTCAAGTCGTCTTGTCCCACTGCCCTGTCAGCCTGGGTGAGACTCAGGGAGAGAAAACACATTCTCTTGTAATTTACGATGGTCAAACACACATACTTTAATACATTGAGCGTATTAGAAGATTGTGACTTATGGGAGATGTGACGATTTCTGCTGCACACCTGGGATGAGCATCAGCACACTCAGTGTGTTCTGGGCACTGAATAAAATCACAGCAATTAAGAGAATTGGATGGTGATGAAGACATTCCAGAGGAAATTAAAAATTACACTGATTGTTCAATTCAGAATGTTATGCCTTTTCTATAAACATGATGACAGATATGAGTCAGGTAGAAATTCAGTAACTTATCAGCAACATGTTGACGTCTTAAAGGCTCTGGCACTAACATGATGGTGGCGCCGACATCTGCCTATTTGTGGACATGAACTTGGGGTTCTCCTAAAAATCCTGCCCTCCCCTGGGCCTGCCCATACGTCACCCCACAGAGGGAGTCAAGGATGAGATTGGGGGTGGGGAGAGTAGAGAGGGCAGGGCTGCCCCGTGTCCAGGCATCCCCACTCACGCACAGGCCTGGGGGGAGGAACAAACCCGCACCCAGGGGACCTGGGGCCCTGGGACCGGCAGGGACAGCCACAAGCACAAACCGTCCAGCTCAGCTCCGGAGCCGCCTCCTCCCTGCACAGATGTGCATGATTCTGAGGGGGACAGAGGGGCCGGGAGGGACCCGGGGGTGGACGAGCCCATCCTGCAGGATGGACGTGTGGGAGTGACCCAGGAGGAGACTGTGGAAAACGTGGTCTTTGTGTCCTCAGATGTGGGGAGTCAGGGGCAGGGAGATGAGGACATGAGGGGATGAACCAGGAGGCAGTAGTGAGGCCACAGGGGCAGGAATCTGACAGAGGAGGCGTCCGGACATGCCGCACGGGGACGCGGATCCCAGATGATTCAGCTCCAGGACAGTGTCGAGTCCTGGGCAACAGGAAAACAGGGACCCTCACAACCCACCTCCCTGTACACCCGTCACTGTGGGGCCTCCCCAGACCAGGGCTTTCTGGAAGAGCAGAGACAGGCTCTCCAGGGTGGGGAGGGGCATGGTCACGTGTCCTGTAGGGCTGTGCCCGGGTCAACCTCTGGGAGGTGTGCTGGGCTGAGACACTGGGGCCAGGCAGGAGGGGGAGCCATGGGAATGGGGTGAGGAGCATAGCATGGGAGCTCTGTTGAGATTTTTCACAAATACAAGATTCTAATTTGTTCAAGTTTTATAGGGGACAGATGAAATTTTCAGTTTTCATCAATTTTTAGGACTTATGTGGAGAATGTAATAATAACATATTCACATAAGGTGGTAATAAATGGGTTGAATGAAACAGTAGACATAGATGATATTAGTGTCCATCGAAATGGAAGGAATAATTATGTAGAAAATACATTCAGTTATTATCCTGTATTGATACCCATTCTATATTCAATACTGGAAGACTTAAGATTTTGTTTGTCTTTCCTGTTTTACACAGATGACAGCTCCAGGGGTGACCAATCTCACTGCCGTGACAGAAATTGTCCTTCTGGGGTTCCCCACCCAGGGGACCATGGGTTTCCTGCACCCGCTGCTCTTCTCCCTGGTCTACCTGCGCGCCCTGCTGGGGAACGGGCTCATCGTCCTCATCACCACCCCGGACCGGCACCTCCACACCCCCATGTACATTTTCCTGAGGAGTCTGTCCTTCATGGAACTCTGCCTCATCACAGCCACGGTACCCAATTCCATTGCCAACTTTCTGAGGCACAGCAGCTCCATCTCCTTCCCAGGCTGTGTCCTCCAGGTCTTTGTGCTGGTTATTTCAGCAACTGTGAAGCTTCATCTGCTCACGGTGATAAGCCTTGACCGCTATGCTGCCATCTGCCACTCCCTGCACTATGACGTCAGCATGAGCAGGGACAGGTATGTGCAGCTGACAGCTGTGTCCTGGCTGGGTGGGGGTCTCTATGCTGTGATGCACACAGATGGAACCTTCTCCTTGTCCTACTGCGTGTCCGACCTGGTCCACCAGTTCTTCTGTGACATCCCGCAGTTATTGGCTATTTCCTGCTCAGTAAACTTTATGAACAAATATTTCCCCATTATCATTAGTCTGGTGTAGATTATCTGCTGTTTCACTTTCATCGTCATATCCTATGTCCACATCATCTCTGCTGTCAGGAAGATACCATCTACAGAAGGGAAGGCCGAGGCATACTCCACCTGCCTTCCCTACCTGCTGGTTGTTTTGCTGTTTGTCTCCTGAGGAACCAGGCCATGAAGTAAGCTGTGGGGAGACTGATGAAGGGGAGACTCACCAAAATGTAATAGAGAAGATGACATCATAACTCTATTACAAGAAATTTATTTTAATTTTTTCATCATGCTTTATATTGTTATAGATAAGTTTAATTTCATTGTATAATTAAAAAATAAGCTTATTTTTAAATTATATTTAAGATACTTCATATACTCCTATAGCTTATATTTTGCTCTTTTGAGCACTGAATGTTCTCTGGTATTCCGTGTGTCCTGGGGTAATTGGTCCTCAACATCTTTCTGCTGTTCTCCATTCTGTGCTCCCGGCCGAGGGAGGTGATGGTTGGATTTCATCTCAGTCATCAGCAGAGGTTCTCTCATGGGGCAGCATCTCCAGTCTCTATGGTGCTTCCCCTATCATGTCACTGATCAGGGATCACGGATAGGACAGAGGTCCCTTTTCTTAGTGAGTGAGGCCTTCACAGAATAAAGAAGGCCTTGGGATCTGTAGTGGAATCTGAATAGTCATGACCTTCTGACGATAAGGGCCACACCTGATGTGGTAGACACCCTTCAGGAAGCTCTGGTGTGGGTGCTGATGGCATTTACCGTAAACACACTCAGCATACAGTGGACACCAGAAATAAGACAGTGAGTGAAAGCAGTTAATTTCACGTGCAGTATAATCACTAAAAAGTTACGAATATATATTGGGTAGGGTTATTTAAGAAACAATAAAGGAACTTAGGAAGCTATAATGGTAAAAACAAAATAATAGTTAGTCAACTACACAATATTCTAATATTTCCAGAAATAGTTGAGGAATGGCACTCACAACATCATGTCACTCTTTTTAATGTCTTTTCTTTTCTTTTTTTTTTTATAGAGGCATGCTTTTATTTATTTGTTTGCTGGTTTGTTTGTTTGTTTTGTTTATACATGCACTGGGTACAGTCAGAAGCGCGGGAGGGTGAGAGAATTCACCAGAGCCAGAGCGGGGAGCAGAGCAGGCAGAAGGACCGAAGTACACTGCTGAGGGGAGCAGCGGGCGGCAGGAGAGGTCTGCGCGCCATGTGGGACCCTCCTCCGGTGGCCAGGGAGCAGCCGGGGATCGAACCGGTGCCGCAGAGGCCGCAGGCAGCTTCGCAACCCAGCGCTCAACCACTGCGCCACCGGGGAGGCCCATCATGTCACTCTTTACACAAGTGTTTATCCACATTTATTTAATTACCAAGAACACCTGGGAATTTGAGGGCAATATCTTTTTGGGCACATTATTATGGCATTTCAGAGTGTTTGTGTTTCCATATGGAGTTGTTCAAATGAGAAAACTCACCAGATTTACATATCATAAATAATGCTATCCTTTAGTGTAGATGTAAAGACATAAAGAATTTGAAGAAGGGCCTCCCAGGTGGCGTAGCGGTTGAACACTGGGCTGTGAAGCTGCCAGCAGCCTCTGCAGTGCCGGTTAGATCCCCGGCCGAGGGGTGAGAGTCCCATGTGGTGCGCAGACCTCTCCTGCTGCCCGCTGCTCCCCTCAGCAGTGTATTTCATCAGTCTGCCTGTCCTGTTCTCCGCTTTGGCTCTGGTGAATTATCTCACACTCCCGTGCTTCTGACTGTACTCACTGCTTGTATAAATAAATGAATCTAAAAAAAAAAAGAATTTGAAGATTTAAATTTGGGAAGTGAAATGCCCCAACTGTGTGGCTGCTGTCTGGCCTCAGCTCTTGTCTGCTGACTGCATCGACCCATACTTTCCCATTTGTGACGTCCAATGTTTGAAAATTTCACACCAAAATATTTCATGATAAAATGTAATTCCAACTGGATATCAGACATTTAACTCATTCTCAGACATTCATGCTCTGAGGGTGCTAATCAGGTTGATCTTGCCTTCAGCCCAGGCAAGTCCCATGTGTGCACAATGTCAGATTGGAGGCAGCCAGGAATAGTTAAAAAGATAGCAAAAACTCAATATATAAACTTCTAGGTTGACAACTTGCTACTGTTCTTTTAAATCATTGGCATTTCTATTTATCAACTGATAAATACATTTCTTAATACTTTCTTAATACTTAATTCTTGATACTGTCATAGCTTACTGGTCAATAAAAGTTATGGAATATAATAAGAATAGGTTATGGGATACAATGAGAATTCAAAACATGTATTGAATGAAGAAGCTGAATCAGACTATTATAAATTTATACTAAGACTATTCATACTAAGACATATAAATTTATATTAAGACTATAATAAGTCTATTCATTTTGTTACCTTTTTATAACAGAATTGAAATTTTTAAATTAATAAAACATTAACTGACTCTAGATTGTATGGCTTTAAACATTTAAGCACAATTAAATTTGTTGTGGACATATAATACACACTAAGAAAACTAAAGATTCCACTGTAGAAACAAATTAAATCAATAAGCCACTTCAGTGTAGCTAGATTGCAAAATCAACACATGAAAATCAATTCAATTCTTATACCCAAAAATTGAACTAGAAGAGAAGTGAAAATAACAATCCCACTTACAAACATGAGACTAAGTACCATGGAGTAGACACAACTAAGGAGGTGAAGATACAAGAAAAGGGCAAGGCATTGTTAAAAGAAATAGAAAAGACAAATAAATGTAAAGATATTCCCTGCTCTGGGCTTGGAAGAATCAACATTACCAAATGCCCATCTGACCCAAAGCAGTTTACAGATTCAATGCAACCCCAATAAGGACTTCAATGGCATTCTCCAAGGACATAAAACAAACATTACAGAAATGCATATGCAACAACCAAAAATCCTGACAAAAACAAGGAAGCATGATGGAGGCAGCACATTCCAGACTCCATGCCATACACTAAAACTCTAATACTTAAAGCAGCATGGCACTGGGAAATAAACAAACACACAGACCTCTGGAATATAGAGGGCAGTCTGAGGAACCAAGCCATGAAGTCAGCTGTGGGGAGAGTGATGAAGGGGCAACTCAGCAAAACGTAACAGAGAGGTTGACGTATGACTCCGTTAGGAGACACATATTGTAAGTTTTCACATTGTATTCCTTGGCTGCTCTGGGAGGCCCAGTGAGGCCCCGGGGCCCTGTGCCTCGTGGACACTGTGGCTGGAGCCCCGCGGCACAGAGTTCACTGAGGTGTGCTCAGACGCACAGGGTTCCCCCCCGAACCCCAACAGGAGGCCCAGCAGGCAAACAGCACAGCCCCAGTATGGGGTGTTTTGCAGAGTGTGAAGCTCTATCTGAGCAAGTGCGGCCAGCCCGGCATCTCCCCCCAAGGGTGTCGGGGTGCATGGGAGTTCCCCTCACACCCCCGACTCAAGCCACCCCTGGACCTTTGTTGCCTCTCCCTGAGCAGCGTCACCCAGGCCACTGGGAACGCTGACTGGGAGGCACCTCCCTGCCCCATTGAGTCTGTTTCTTTGGGGCTGTGCTGAGCGCCCCTTTTTTTCATGCCGTGGCATGGCCCGGACGTGGCTCAATGTATAGAAATAAAAACCTGTGTCTAAGTGACCAAAATATCATTTTCATTAAGTATTTTTAGGCAATATGGCTGTTCAGCACTATAAATCTCTTCATGTAATAACATTTCTGGACTCTTAGGGACTTAGAGAATCATGTCTCATGAAAAGGTAATATATTGAACATAAACATAGTTTCTTTGCTGATTTTAAGAAAATAGCTAAAAATCATGAAATATTTTCATTAAATAAAAGAAGTATGATCCATCAACAAAATGAAACTGTAAATTATCAAATGGAGGAAGGTATTTGCAAATTATATATTTGATAAGAAATAATTTCCAAAAATATTAACAACTCATACACCCCGTAGCAAAGTCTCAACAATCAGGCAGACAATCTGAACAGACATGGCCACAGGCCCTTGAGAAAGTGCTTGACATCACTCATACCCAGGGAACACAGTCAAATCACAAGGCAACAACGGCCTGTAATCTGGGAGTCAGGGGACGTGGGGAGAAGGGAGCGCCTGGGCACTGCTGGTGAGGGTACAGATCAGTGCCCTCATGAGGAAAGCTGTGGAGGTTTCTTTTAAAAATTAAGAACATAAATGTTATATGACCCAGTAATTCCACTCTACAGATATACGCATATTGGAGAGTAAACAGACACAAACACCCATGTCATTGCAACAAACAAATGAAATAAATAGTAGAAAAATCCACAAAAAAAAATGTGAACTTTTCTTTGAAAGATAAGATAGGCAAGCCCTTAGTGAGACCAGGGGGAAAAAGACAGGAGCTGAATAAAATTAAAAAAAAATATAAAAGAGGGATTGCAACTGTTACCACACAGACAAAAAAGAGAATAATGGCTGATTGTGAACAATTACCTATCATGTAACCTGGCAGGAATGCCTGAGTACCTGAAGCATGTTTTGTGACAACATTGAATAATGGAAAAATGGATCAGACAAGCCAATTAAGAGACCATGTGATTGAAGCACTAGTTAGAAAGTTCCCCAAGAGGAATGAAAACCAAGTGCAATTAAGCGAAACAGTTCTCAAAATGATGGAGGTTGCAGCAGAAAGCAGCCTTGGAGACACCGGGCTTTGCAAAGTGGTGGCAGGGGGGCAATTATCCACATTAGAGGTCTTCATTAAAAAGAGACTCTATCTTGAAACCCTTGGTTGCATCTCAAGATCTTTTACAAAATTCAAATGAGCAGCTTTATATTAAATTGGTATAATAATGGGTGGAGGTCCTCTCTGGAAAAACCGACTCCTTTAAAAATGAGTATTCAAGACCTTTCAAATCCTCTGCATCCCCTTCCCAAGGAAGCTCAGCTGCGCACCGGCTCTGCCCATGACACAGACTCCGCTGCCATCGTCCCACTTCCAATGATGAACTGAGAGACTGGGGTTGCACAGGGAGTGTGTGAAGCTTCTGATTTGAAAGCAAAGGGAAAAGTAACTTGATATTAACTGACAGAAGAAACCCAGTAGAAACAATGTGGTGCAGTGAACAGAAGAAAAAGGCTTAGAAAAGTGTATTCATATTCTTTGTTACTTTGAAGTGGGGAATTTAGCTTTTCCCTGTTGAGTTGCACGGGATCTTTATACATTATATTTTAATCATTTATCAAATATATGATTTGAGTTGTACGAGGTCCTTATTCATTATATATTGATCATTTATCAAATATATGGTTTGCAACCTTTTCCCCCACTCACTGGAATCCTTCACATTCTGCTGATGCTACTCCCTTTGCCCTGCAGAAACTTTGTACTTTCATGTAGCCTGGCATGTTTATTTTCTTTCTTGTGGATTGTGCTTATGGTAGCATTTTCCAAAGATCACACCCAACACCAATGTAAAAAATGCTTTCCCGTGTTTCACTAGGATTGTTACAATTCCACCTCTTATGTTTAGTGTTTAATTCATTTGAGCTGACTTTTATGTACGGTTTGAGATAAGAGTCCAATTTTTTCTGTTGATTGTGGATATTGCGTTGTGCAACACCACACTGATGAAGACACGGGAGTCGTGGACCAGGCTGCACAAGGCAGGATGCTGCTGAGAGCAAGATCCTGGCTGTTTTTATTGGTAGAGTAATCACAGAGCATCTGCTATGTGCATAGGAGTACAAGGAGAGAAGGATGGGTGAAACTCAGGAAATGTTATCTAGGGCTTGGGGGACATGAGTCTGCTGACCATGTTATCACCTTTATGACCAAGTGTTGTCATCAAAACTAGACCCCGGGCCCCCTGGGCATGGTCCTAATCTTATCAACTGATCAGCTTCTGGGGCCCTTTGTCATGCATCGGTCCTTGCCCCCCCCCCCCAGGTTTTCCCTGTCATACCTCATGATGCATGATTTGGGGGTAAGTTTATGGATCTGTCTTCAGCCCCCTGGGTGTTCCCGGTCATACCTCTTGATGCACACCCTTCCCAGAGTGATCAAGTTTTCTGCTCTTGATTGATAGGAAAGGCACCTTGTAAGGCTTGGCTCATATGACTATGACTGGACAGTGCTGACCTTTGTATAGGGCTGCATCATTATTAGTATTAAGAAGAGCAGAGGGGATGTCTTGTACTGGGAGGTAACAGATGAGGATTCAGAAATGATGTTAAGTGACTGTGAAGGAAATTAAGAAAGATTCAAAATAGCAGCTGCTAGTTCAGCATGTGGGGCCGAAGGATAAGGCACAATGCAGGAAGTTGGCTCCGGGGCAGCAGCCTGGGCGCCAGACCAAGACTCAGCAGCCTGGGGTGGAGGCGCCGTCCATGAGGGTCGAGAGAGCCTGGGGATGGGAGAACTGACCATGACATTGAAGGAATGACAAGAGAGAAGCTGTGGGGATTGAACGTGTTAATTGGGTGGGGTAGAAGAGAAGAATGATCCAACATAATCCTGGACAACAATCTGAAATTTCTGTGACTGAGCGATGAGCCATTTTGTGTCCTGCTCGCAGAGGCCCGTGTTAATAGAGCCGGGATCACAGCTGGATAAGGACTGACAACGAAAACGGCCTTTTTGTAATAAGGGACATCTTTGAGAAAAATAAGTAGATAAGTGATTTTTTGGCTGGGAGGGAATGAAAAGCCATTCAATAATGTGAAAAGGTGAGGTCACAGTTTTTCTACTTATTGAAGAGACTGTTTGTAATTTCCCATGTGTATCTCACTGGAAGGCAAATAAGGCAAGAAAAAATAAATAAAGGGAATCCAACATCAGAAAAGAAAAGAAGAATTAAAATTGTGTCTCTTTGGAGACAGAATAGCCTTCTATAAGCAGCACAGGAAACCCACTCCAAAGACAATCAGAACTGACAAACTCAGGAAGGTTATGGGATACAAAACCAACTGACAAAAACTAGTTATGTTTCTGTACTAATGATCCAAAAAGAAAGAAACTATTCCATTTAGACAAACCTCAAAAATAATACATGTTGAGGGAGATGTTGAACCAAAGGGCTGGAAATCCACATGCTAAAAACTATAGACACCAACAAATAAAATTGATGAAGATACACTACTTGGAAAGAAATCCCAACTTTATGAATCAGAAGGAGAAAGTGTCAAAAGGCCAGGAGCCAGCTACCAATTCAAGGCACACCCTGTGAGAATTCTGGCAGCCCTTTCACAGATGCAGAATAAATAATTTGAAAACGTCACAGAAACACAACCCTGGGCCACTCAAGGCAACCCTGAGAAAGGTCGAGCTGGAGGCACTTCCTTCTCATCTTCAAATCCAAAGCTGATGCCATCCGGGAGGCAGGATGGGTCACACATCACCGGCCATGCCCTCCTGCTGGGCCACCTCCGAGTCTCCCACCATTTTCTCCCACCCCCTGGTCTTGGCCTCTTGTGACCTCACAACAACATTTCGGACACAGGACACTGTATGTTTTGCGAGGTGGTGCCACGGGAGGATCTGGCCTCAACCTGGGATGAATGAAGCATTGGAAATGGGGCCCACTGCAGACCTGCCCGCAGGAAAGAGCACAGCGGCGACAGGAAGCTGGGAGGGCCCTGCACATCACCCACCCACTTGCTGAGATTTCCTGCAGGCGCCTGCCGCTGAGCAGCCCACGGGTACAAGGGCACCGTCCCGAGGAGCAGGTCACATGGTCACAGAGGGCCAGGAAAGTCTCCAGGGCAGGAGGAAGCAGCAGGAGGGTGAAGTAGCCGAGCACTGCAGGCCCTTTGTCTGTCTGTCTGTCTGTCTGGGTGTCAGAGAAGCCAGCATTTGAAAGTCAAGAGTTTTCAGTGAATCAAGCACATCCCTGCCCTGGCACGTCTTAGGGCCCCACACACGTCACTCTCAGCACCCTCTCGGGGTGCGATGCTCTGTGGGTTTAGACAACCCCACATGGCCAGAGTCGGGATCCTAATATTACAAGAGCCCACGGAGCTCTCTGCTCCCCGTTTCTCCCCGCCACCCCACCCACTCCGGCCTTTTGACTGTCTTGGTAGTTTTGCTGTTACAGAATGTCGCAGAGTGGGAAGAGCTGGACACGCGACATTACTGGCCTCTGAGCCTCCCCAGCTCCACCGCCCACGCTGCTGACAGCATGTCCTCTGCAGCCCCGATTGGCCCCATGATCTGCCAGGCCTCAGGCCTGTCCTCTGGGACCTGGGCCTTTGCGTACAGGCTTGCTCCAAGGAGATGCCTTTGCC
The DNA here is from genome assembly GCF_964194135.1 of Talpa europaea. Taxonomy (NCBI): domain Eukaryota; kingdom Metazoa; phylum Chordata; class Mammalia; order Eulipotyphla; family Talpidae; genus Talpa; species Talpa europaea. Next base: position 14,520,975 of record NC_140075.1, read on the forward strand.
TCCCCTGCCCACCGCAGCGGGGTTCTCCTGCCCAGACACGAACACCCTCCCCGCATGGGCTCAGAGTCCTGCTGCTGGTTCTTTGTTTTCCCATGTAAATCAGTCTTCGGTTGCATTTTAACTCATATAGAGTCACTAGTTTTGCACTCAGACAACTTCTCATTCCACGTGGATTAAAACATTCCGGAATAGTCTCTGCTAAATAAATCCTTTCCCAAACTAAATGAGCACATGTGACAAGAGGACCCAAGTTTTTACAAATTCATTAATATTCAGCTGTGGCCTTAATGCACCGTGCACGCGTGCTCAGTCTCAGGAGATGTTCTGAGGTCACAGGGGCTCCGGCGTCACTGAGGTTCTGGGGTCAGTGGGGTCCAGGGGTCACGGGGTTCAGGGGTCATTGGGGTGCAGGGGTCACTGGGGTTGTGATGTCACTGGGGCTCAGGTGCCACTGGGGTTCCGGGGTCACTGGGTTTCTGGGGTCTTTGGAGTGCAGAAATCACTGGGGTTCAGAGGTTGGGGCTGCTGTGGTCACTACCGCTCATGGCTCACTGGGGTTCAGGACCCACCCCTGACAAGGTTCTTTCTTCCTGGCTCTCAGGGACCACGCAGGACACCGTGCTGACCCCAGAGACACTGGAGCCACCGGGACCTCAGAAACTCTCCAGAGAGTGAACACGTGTGCATTGTGCATTAAGGCCACAGCTGAATATTAATGAATTTTTTTAAATCTCACGACACAACCCTTGCGGCCTGTCCCCACCCAGGCCAACAAGTATCTCCAATGTATGGACAACTCCTGGGCATGTCCCCCAGCGGGAACCACATATAAGCCCCGTCCAGATGCACGCAGGCCCGATGCGACACCAGCCCAGAGACAGCCCAGCAACAGCCACCCTGGGCGCATGCAGGCTGCGCTGGCCAAGGGGAGACACACCCACTGGACACATCTTGGCTCCGGTGTGGGTGGGGCTGAGGTGGCAGTTCGGGGGTGACACAGGGATTTCTAACATGACAGGAGCATTCCCGGTCCCGAGGTGCCAGCTCCAGCCTGCTATCCTCCAGTTCTTCTGCCCTTCCTGTTTCTCCCACTGTTCCTCCCCGTGCTCCTTCCTCCTGTCTGTTTATCCCTCCTCCTGCCCCCTCACCTGCCAGGCCCCAGGAGGGCGCACAGGGGGTGGCGGTGACTTGGTGGCTTTCCAGCTCCCTGTGGACGGGGCTCACCTGGGGCTCTGAGGGGGCCAAACCGGGTCCCTGCTGCGGTCAGGGGAGGTGATGGGGCCTGATGGGGGGGACCAGGTCCTGCTCATGGTGTCCTCTAGGACGCTCTGATGGTGCTGCTGACTCGGGAGGCTCATTACTGGGGACGCCGCCAAGAAGTCCATGGGGACAAGGGACACCCGGGCCCCTCAGGCGAGGTCCCTGAAGAAGGGGAGCCGGGGACAGTGTCAGGGTCTGAGGGGGCAGCAGGGGATGGAGATAATGAGCCCTGGAGCCCATCTGTGGAGTCAGTGAGCCAGAGGCCTGGACCCTTGACGTCAGAGGCCAGCGCCGTGGAGGGCAGCGAGTGACCAGGCCATCAAGAGAGGTTTGCGTTTCCTCCAATCTCTGTGAGGGCGAGTTTCGTGGGAAGACACTGCTGGGCCCGCGGGCGCGTCCCTGCAGACTGGACGTGTGGGTCAAATAAGGTGGAGAAGATCCCGGCTCAACTCCAGAGCGGACTCCTCTCTGCACAGACATGCATGAGTCTGAGGGGGACAGAGGAGCCGGGAGGGACCCGGGGTGGACGAGCCCATCCTGCAGAGGGACGTGTGGGTGTAACCCAGGAGGAGACTATGGGGGAAACATGTTCTCTGTGTCCTCAGATGTGGGGAGTCAGGGGCAGGAAGATGAGGGGACGAGGGGACGCAACAGGAGGCAACAGTGAGGCCACAGGAGCAGGAATCTGACAGAGGAGGCATCAGGACATGCTGCATGAGGACGCTGAGCCCAGATCATTCAGCTCCAGGACAGTGTCGGGTCCTGGGGAGCAGGAAAACAGGGAGCAGTACACCCCATCTCCCTGCACACCTGTCCCTGTGGGGCCTCCCCAGCCAGGGCTGTGCTGGAGGAGCAAGGACAGGCTCTCCAGGGTGGGTAGGGGCTGAGCATGGTCACGTTTCCTCTGGGGCTGTGCCCTGGACAACCTCTGGGAGGTGTGCTTGGTAGAGATGCTAGAGCCTGGGCAGGAGGTGGGAAAGCAAGATTGGGGCAGTGGGGAGGGGCTGTCAATCAGGCTATGGGATCAACCAGAGCATAATCAGCCTCTCCACTCTACACCCTGAGAGTGACTGCTAGGACATGCTTGTGACTGTCCTTGTAGGTGTCATCTAGACTCAGACTGTAAGGTTTCACATATGTTGTATTCTGCTCAATATTTTTAGGCAGGGGCCTCCCCAGTGGCGCAATGGTTGAGCGCTGGGTTGCGAAGCTGCCCGCGGCCTTTGCGTCACCAGTTTGATCCCCGGCTGCTACCCGGCCACTGGAGGAAGGTCCCACATGGTGCGCAGAACTCTCCTGCCGCCTGCTGCTCCCCTCAGCACTGTACTTCGGTCCTTCTGCATGCTCTGCTCCCCGCTCTGGCTCTGGTGAATTCTCTCACCCTCCCGCACTTCTGACTGTACCCAGTGCATGTATAAACAAACAGATAAATAAATGAATAAATAATACATACCTCCTTAAAAAAAAAAAAGAGACTCAATGTGAGAATGTAATTTAAAAAAAATATTTTTATGCAGATGATGGCTCCAGGAGTGACCAATCTCATGGCTGTGACAGAATTTGTCCTCCTGGATTTCCCCACCCAGGGGACCATGGGCTTTTTGCACCCTCTGCTCTTCTCCCTGGTCTACCTGTGTGCCCTGCTGGGGAACAGGCTCATTGTCCTCATCACCACCCTGGACCGGCACCTCCACAACCTCATGTACTTCTTCCTGAGGTGTCTGTCCCTCACGGAACTCTGCCTCATCTCAGCCATGGTCCCCAAGTCCATTGCCAACTCTCTGAGGCACAGCAGCTCCATATCCTTCCCAGACTGTGTCTTCCAGGTCTTTGTGCTGATTATTTCAGGAGGTTCAGAGCTTCACCTGCTCATGGTGATGAGCCTTGACGGCTATGCTGCCATCTGCCACCCCTGCACTATGACGTCCTCATGAGCAGGGACAAGTGTGTGCAGCTGACAGCTGTGTGGCTGTGTGGGGGTGTCATCTCTTTGATGCTCACAGCTGGAACCTTCTGCTTGTCCTACTGCAGGTCCAACGTGTTCCACCATTTCTTCTGTAACGACCCCAGTTATTGGCTATTTAATGCTCAGGAAATTTAATGAATGAACTTGTCCCCATGCTCATTGATATGGTGTTAATAACCTGCTGTTTCATTTTCCTTGTCTTTTCCTATGTCGACATCTTCTCTGCTGTCAGGAAGATCCCATCCACAGAAGGGAAGGCCAAGGCCTACTCCACCTGCCTTCCCCACCTGCTGGTTGTGGTGCTGTTTGTCTCCACTGCATTCTTTGCTTATCTGAAGCCGACCTCAAAGACCCCATCACTGTCTGACCTGGTCATTTCTATGTTCTACAGGGTGGTACCCCCTCCTTTAATCCCATCATATACAGTCTGAGGAACCAAGCCATGAAGTCGGCTGTGGGGAGACTGATCAAAAGTTCATTCCCCATCAAATGAGATATCACATTGTACAATTATACTCGTCATTTATACAGATTCTCCCTCTAACTTTGATACATTATCATTACAATGCAATGACTCCTGTCATTAGGTTTTAATCCTTTGGCAGAAATTTATTCTCAAATTCTTCCATAAGCTGTAGTTTCCAAAAAATATTGCAATCCTTTGCCAAATCCCTCCCTCTGTGATGTTTATAAACTGAATCCAGCTCAGGACTAAAAACATGTACATGCTGTAGAAAGAATGTTCTAGAACTCACACATCACCAGCATTTACATGCAATGAAACAATGGTAAAGGGGCATCTCTCCTGGGAAGCACCTGGGGAAGGGACACCAGTCCTGGTCATCAGTTCCCTCAGTCTGTGTGTGTGTCCACTGAGGGTCCTGCCCTTTTGGAGTGGGAGATAACTGAGTGGGGGTCCCCAACCCTCACCATTCCTAATGGGGCGTCTTCCTCTAAGAGAGTCACACTTCTGTTCAAAAGAAAAAGAAACTGCACTTGAAGAAAGGATGGACGGAGGAAGAGATGTGAGTCCCTTCCTCTCCCTCCCTCGCCTCCTGGTGTGTCCAGTCTCTGATTGCTCCCCGCTCACGGGTGACCATTCACTGTGTCTTGGACCTGTGCTGCCCCTAGAATTACTGATGTAGAGCAGGTTTCATGGTTAAAGTCTGGATAAGACACAAAACCGTAAAACACCAGAAAGAACACAGGACAGCCCTACTGGACACCCCACCCCACAGGTGGACTTGGGGACACAAGGCCAAGGACAGAGAAACCGGCAAAAGCAAGTGGCCCCACCACACTAGCGGGCTTCCGTGCCTCAGAAGACACCATCGCAAAACAGACACCTGCGCAGGGGGAAGCTGTGTGCACATCACATGCCTGGCAAGGGCGAGCGTCCAAAGTACACAAAGCCTCACGAATGCAACAACAGGAAGGACACCCCAACCCAACACGGCCTCAGGCCCCCAGAGACACTTTCCTCACAGGTCAGGAGGCTGCGGCCTCTCACACGTACTACTGAGGTTGAAACAGCCCCGCTCCTGAGCCGGTGACCGAGTCACAGATGCTGGTTTGCGCTGCATAAAATCTCTTGCATTCCTGATGCTTCTTTTGATTTTATCATTGGATAGAATCTGAGTGTCCTGAATTAATCACGTCACGTCATTCCCTATGGCGTCTGACTGTGTCAAACTGATCCTTTCCATCCCTCCCGCTCGCTGTCCCCTGTCTCCCCCCAGGGCCTCCGGGACAACAGATCACCTGAGTCTGTTTTCTGACACTCACACGTGGGTGCCGGGGCTGGACACTGCACAACCAGGAGTGAGGGAAGGACGGACATTCTCTTCACTGGCTGAGAAGTTTCAGATAGAAAAGTTTTAGTGAGGAAACGGGATCCCCGTGATTCCCATCAGAAGCACCCCAGCTCCTCCAGCGCCCCATGATCTGAGCCCCTAAAGGACACCCTGCCTGAGGCGATGACCCCACCTGCCCCTGGCACCCACAAGAAGCAGGACAAAGGGGGTGTCATCTCCCGGGGGTCTTGGGGGTCCAGAGCATCAGGGGTCACACTGACCACAGGCCGGATCCCCCAAGGACGGGGCATGGGTCATTCTCGAGGCCAAGGGGGACAGACACGGGTCCACACTGTGTGTCCCCCTAAACACGCCCGCGGGGATCCCCGGAGTTGGGAAAAGCGCCAGGCACCCTCCCCTCTGCAGCCACAGTCAATCCCCGCTGGGCAACGCGTGTCCCTCACCCAGGCCTCAGCCAGCTACAGGCTCCGAGCGGATGCCCCTGACCCCACCACGCCTGCCCGTGGGGCCGCATCCGCCTTGCAGAGCCCTTAGGGCACAAATATTCACATTTCAGTCAAAGGTGAACATGCATCAGGGAGGTTCAGGGACTTGTACTGTGTGTCCTCCCATCCCGCTGGCCCAGCCAGGACCGCACATGAAGGGGTCACTCCTGTCAGAGGAGGACATGGACTTTGGTCTCTCCTTGTCCCTCCACGCCCGGCCTCATGGTCCATGCAGCTACCCCAGGGTGGCCAGCTCTGAACTGACCACTGTCCAGTTGGCGACAACGCCAGAGAGAGATTCCCGCAGGTTACTCATCTGGAGGAGGCTCCTTGTCCCCTGCATCATGCCTCAGCGCCTCTGAGCCCTGTCTCCCTCCACATGGCTGCCCACGGGTCCCCTGGCTGCTGGCCCAGGCTTGGGAAGCCGAGGCAGACACGGACCCCGCCTGCCCTCCCAGCCGCTTGCACCCTCGGCCCCCCAAGGGACCCCAGCCCGGCTTTGTCCACCCCACACCCCAGGCAGGATTCTCCACATGAAGGCGACCTCCACGCGACGTCAGCTGCAAGTCAGACTCTCAGACACTGGAGGGGCCGGCAGAGGCGTCAGGACAGGGATCTTGTTGCGGCTCCAACAACTCACACTTCAGGGATCCAGCTTCTGCCCCATCTCATCCAGGTCTGGGCTGTCTGCTTGTTGTCCTGCTCAGCCTGTCCCCCACTCTGCCCTCCCACCCCCATCAGTGCCTCCCCGCACTTGCCAGGCCCAGGAGGGCGCACGAGGGTGGCAGCAAATATTCCTGCTCCCTGTGTACGGGGCTCATCCTAGCTCTGACGACAGGAGCCCCCAGTTCCCGCAGGGGTCAGGGAAGGTGCTGGGCCTGTGGAGGAATCACGGTCCTGGCCACACAGGGGTAAAAACTAAGGACATGTCCTCTGACACACTCAGGGCACTAATGATCACTGGGATGTGCCACAAAACAACACAGTTAAGACAGTGACCTGAAAAAAAAGCACTTGTCCCCCGGGAGGAAGGTCCCTGAGGGCTGGAATCTGACCGTGTCTAACACGCGGACACCAGCTCCAGAAATCAAATAGCCCAGCCCTGAGGCCCTGCTCTGTCCATGAGGCAGCGCAGGACTGGGTGGAACAACCTGTGAGTGCTCAGAGTCTCCCCACGAGCCCCGACCATGGAGTGAGAGGCCTGGACGCCCTCTGCCCTGCCATGGGTACAACCTCAGGAGAGAGATTCGACACGACAGTAGGATCGTTCCCCCCAGACAGCAGGTATCTGCCCCCAGTCGTTTGCAGGGGAGAATCCACTCACACTTGAAATATTTTAGATGTCAACCTTCATTTTTAGACTTGAGAAAGCTCTGTCGTTAAACCACACATTTTTAAAATAATACAAGCTAATGAATTCTAAATGAGCACAAGTCACTAAATGTCCCATTGCCATATCAGCCTGGGGAGAGACTCAATGACAGAAAAATATATATATATATATATATATATATATATATATATATATATATATTTTTAAGATGATCAAAGATACTGACTTTTAATACATTGATCACATTAGAAGATTTTGATTTATGGGAAATGTGACGGTTTTTGCTTCATACCTGGATTTTAGCATTCAGGACACTGAGTATGTTTTTGTACTGAACAAAATCACAATAATTAATGAGATTAGATTATAGCAAAGAAAGTCCAGAGGAGGCGCAGCAGACCCCTCCTGTCTCCCGGCTGCTCCCCGCAGCAGTGTGTTTCAGTCCTTCTGCCTGTTCTGCTCCCTGCTCTGTCTCTGGGGAATCCTCTCACCCCTGCACCTCTGGCCTGTACCCGGGTTCTTGTATAAATAAAAATTTAAAAAAATGGAAATTCAGAGGAAATTAAAATTACATATTGTTAAATTCAGAACGTTATGCCTTTTTGTCCTAATTTGTATGACAGAGAGTACTCAAGTAGAAAATCAGTAACTCTAACAGCAACATGTTGACCACTTCATGGCCCTGACACGAACGTGAGGCTGGCAGGGACGTGTGACTATTTATGGACGTGAACTTGGGATTTTGCCAACTCCCTCACTCAGGGATTGTTAGCGACTTTGTAAAACAAAGTCACAGTATTTGAACAGGGTCAGGAGGAGATGTCAAAAATTACTTCATCATTTTAAATTTGTATACAAAACACTAAACAGATGTCAAAATTCTTGACCAACATGTATCCTGATTTATTTCCTTATTTTCATTAAATGGTTTGGCATTATTCCCAACAATGTGTTGTGATTATTTTATGTTACTCCATGCTTCCAAAATTCCTGCTTTAAGTGGAACGGGACGAGGAGCAGAGACGGCAGGGCTGCCCTGAGTCCAGGCGTCCCCACTCATCCACGGGCCTGGGGGAGTAACAAACCCGCACCCAGGGGACCTTGGGCCCTGGGACCAGCAGGGATAGCCACACGCACAGACTGTCCGGCTCAGCTCCGGAGTGGCGTCCTCCCTGATGGGCCTCCCCAGACCAGGGCTGTTCTGGAGGAGCAGGGACAGGCTCTCCAGGGTGGGGAGAGGCTGGACAAGGTCACCTGTCCTCTGGGCCTGTGTCCTGGACAACCTCTGGGAGGTGTGCTGGGTGTCGACTCTGGGGTCTGGGCAAGAGGGGGAGCCGCGGGCCTGGGAATGACTGGGCACTGGTGTTCTGTCATTTCAGTTTACCGAGTGATCTGATATTCAGGTTTTATCATGGTCATTTAAAAATTCATTTCATCACAAATTTATAGACACATGTTGGGACAATACATCAATAGCACATTCACATGAGTAAAAATATAAATTTGTTCAGATAACGATAAAACATAGATTGTGCGACAATTATATGTTGATAACCCATTTTGTGTTCAACATTGGATGATATGACAATGTTTTCTTCCTCTTTTTTTGGTACAGATGAATGCTCCAGGGGTGACCAATCTCACGGCTATGACAGAATTCGTCTTCCTGGGGTTCCACACCCAGGGGACAATGGGCTTCCTGCACCCGCTGCTCTTCTCCCTGGTCTACCTGTGTGCCCTGCTGGGGAACGGGCTCATCGTCCTCATCACCACCCTGGACCGGCACCTCCACACCTCCATGTACTTCTTCCTGAGGAGTCTGTCCTTCTTGGACCTCTGCCTCATCTCAGCCACGGTTCCCAAGTCCATTGCCAACTCTCTGAGGCACAGCAGCTCCATCTCCTTCCTGGGCTGTATCTTCCAGGTCTTTATGCTGGATTTGTCAGGAGGTTCAGAACTGACCCTGCTCACGGTATGAGCCTTGACCGCTATGCTGCCATCTGCCACCCCTTGCACTATGGTGTCCTCATGATCTGGGACGGGTGTGTGCAGCTGACAGCTGTGTCCTGGCTGGGTGGGGGTCTCTATGTTGTGATGCACACAGCTGGAACCTTCTCCTTGTCCTACTGGGGGTCCAACGTGGTCCACCAGTTCTTCTGTGATGTCCCCCAGATATTGACTATTTCCGGCTCAGGAAATCTAATGAGCAAACGTCCCCATTCCCATTAGTGTGGTCTGGGGTATCTGCTGTTTCGTTTTCATCATCATTTCCTATATCCACATCTTCTCTGCTCTCAGGAAGATCCCATCCACAGAAGGGAAGGCCAAAGTCTACTCCACCTGCCTTCCGCACCAGCTAGTTGTGCTGCTGTTTGTCTCCACTGCATTCTTTGATTATCTGAAGCCAACCTCAGAGACACCATCCACGTCTGACCTGGACATTTCTATGTTCTACACGGTGGTGACCCCCACCTTTAATCCCGTCATCTACAGTCTGAGGAACCAAGCCATGAAATCGGCTGCGGGGAGACTGATGAAGGGCCAGTACACCAGCATGTGATATCACTGTTTTCCTAAATTAATTATGCAACCTGAATTTATGACCCCAGCAGTTATTTAGATTTCCCTCTAACTAATTCCAGTCACCATTTCAAAGTAAAATAACACTTTCATTAAATATTTTGTTTGACAAATTTTAACATTGTTCTATTCTTCCAATATCTATTTCCTAAAGTAAGGCAGCCATTTCCAAAACACCCATCCATGTGACATACATATGGCTGGTATGTGAAAGCATGTTCTAGAACTCACACATCCCCAACATTTTCATGAAATCCAGCAGTGGTAAGGCATCTGTACCCGGAAGCACACAGTCACGGGACCCCAGTCCTGGGGCTCAGTTCCCACAGCCTGTGTGTGTCTCCCCTGTGGCCCTTCCCTGTGTAGGGAGGGAGACAGCTGTTGGGCCCCATCCCCGCGATTCCTGATGGGGCAATTTCCTCTGAGAGACATTGATGTTTCTGCTGAAAGGTCAAGTAGAAATTACACTTGACATGAATCTCCCGGAGAAGGAGGGGAGTTTCCGAAAGAATCTTAATCTGTGATTGAACCTATCCTTGATGTTCATTTATACGGCATCTGATCTGATTACATCACCTCGAGAGTGTGTTTTTTTTTTAATGTGAGTTATTTTTGAAGAACTATGATTCGTATATTAAGTTTTATAATTTTTAAGACACTTGTTGCTCTTGTGTTTATTTTTAGGGGTTCCCATTGAGGGGTTCACAAGGTTGGTTATTGATGTCTTGTACCAGGTCTTCTTCCCCAATTTCTGGTACGCCGGGGATTATGTCACTTTCTACATCATGTAAACTGAAGCACAACAATATTTGTAAACTTTATTCTCAGGCAGCTTCTGTGCTGTAAACGCTGGGGCCTCTCGGCTGCTCACCCACTCTGAGAACATGAGCTGGGGGGAGGCTCCTCCCTCACGTGTCCTCTCTGCAGCAGGACAAGGTGTCTCCAAACACGCCTGATGGATCACAACAGATTCAGTCAAACAATATTTCTCTTATAAAATGCAAGTTAATGACCAGACCGAGTCCATTGAGATTTCAGAATAAAATCTGTGTGGGGAAGTCCCCCAACTCACTCATCTTTCCATGAAAGACCCTGATGGAAGATGTCTCCCCCCTGGGCCTCCATCACTCTCAGGCCATGGCCTATACACACTTTCTGTCTTGGCTTTGAGCGAGGCCTCTAGATTCTGATGAGACGAGGATTTGACCTCCTGAGTGGGGTGACGTGGGGTCATGGTAATAATTGCCATTTGTCATGTCTTTGCTGTCTGTTTTGGGGTTCCATTTATGCCTCTCTGTGTGTGTGGTGCCCCCATCACACTCCACGGAACACCCACGTGAACACCCTCCTGCCTCCACAATTCAAAGACAGGGAACCCCAAGGGTAATAAACAAGTGGTCCCTGCCGGGGACCAGCCTCCGGCAAAACGTATATATTTTAAAATATAGTTATTTTACCAATATGTGTGAAGATACTGAGGTTTAGAATTAGGCTCAAAAATGTCTGTATTATCACTTTATAATTTACCATGTAGTTTTAACAAGAAACTTAACCTTTTACAGTTTCAATAAATAAATTTGAAAGCTTTTATTCAACCAATAAGTATTTTGTATAGCGTGTTAACAAGTCAAAAGTAACTCAACAGTTTTTGCCTAAGACAATTTAGACTTTAAAATCAGAGAAACACAGGGAAATGGAACTATTTTTGTAGAATGAACCAAAATAATTTTTTTTAAAGATTTATTTATTTATTTATTTATTTATTTATTTATACACACATACGTACAAGCACTGGGTACGGTCAGAAGAGCAGGAGGGTGAGAGAATTCACCAGAGCCAGAGCTGGGAGCAGAGCAGGCAGAGGGACCGAAGGACACTGCTGGGGGGAGCAGCGGGCGGCAGGAGAGGTCTGCGCACCATGTGGGACCCTCCTCCGGTAGCCGGGGAGCAGCCGGGGATCGAACTGGCACTGCAGAGGCTGCGGGCAGCTTCGCAACCCAGCGCTCAACCGCTGCGCCACCGGGGAGGCCCCAAAATAATTTTTTAAGGTGGACAAAAGCAAAGTTCAGTCCCCCACAGCAGGAAGGCAGTAGAGACCTGCCAGAGATCCCAACACTGGAGAAAAAGTCCAGGCAGCTGCTTGTTGAGATCAAGGGCAGCCCCCACCAGCCCACCACAGTGGGTTTATACTATTTTAATAAAAAAACTTTTAGTCATATTATAGTCATATAATCTTACATAGTCATATTTAAGCATTTTCTATCACTTTACCAATTGTGAATGAACTTTGAATACTATTATTTAAAAATGCCTTATTTATTTATTTATTTTAAAAGAAACAAATGGCAAAACTCCACCAGGGGGAACCTAGCCTCCTCCCCAAATAATTAACAGGAAAAGATTGGAGCATTTTTTTTTCATTTAAGATTATGACACATTATCTCTTAATTGTTTTTGAGTTTTTATTTTTATCTCAACAATTTTAGCCATGTCGGGGCTGGAAATTTGGGCTGGATTTTGGAATGGTCTCATAATTGGGAGCCGATGCCTTTGCAAAGAGGTCACTATTGGCTCTAGAATCAACTTTTGGCTTTTGAAAAACAATTTTACTATCCCAAAAATCCTGATCACTTTCTCTAATACTGTTTTGTTAATACGGGGCTGTCAGCTGAGTCCTCTTTGATGTCCTTTAGGCATGCAGACAGCCATAATTCTCTTTTGTCTTTTGGAAATCAAGAACAACACATCACAACAAAATTTAGGAAACTAGCCAATTGCGCATGAGAGGTCTTAAGGCCTCTCTTAACAAGTATACTTATATCAATAAAGAGTCCTCTTTCCTTAGACTGAATAAGGCCCTATGCTTCTCAAAGATAAGACACTCACTCGCCTTATTACTGTTCTGACTTACTGCTCCCCTCAAACCTGCTTTCTCTACAGGCGAGTATGCGCCCTACCCTATGGAGCAGATCCTAGCCGTCCCCGCACGGGAAAGAAATCTTACCTTTCAAGTCCCTGTTCGGGCGCCACTTGCCGGGGACCAGCCTCCGGCAAAACGTCCTATCAGGGGTTCCTGAAAGGATGAGACGGCGTCGGCGAAAACGAAAGAACTGAAACTTAAGGGCTGAGGGGGAGGGAAATGAGGTAGAATGAGGAGACACTGACACTTGGTGAGGTGCTAGTATCTTCTGCCGAGAGACTCAGCAGGTCTTTTTTTATTCATTATTAGTAATAATAATAAGGAAATACATTATCATGTGTAAAGCAAAAACAATTAGTATATTATGTTTCCCATAGACTACTGGCCCCTACAGGTCTCAGCTAGACAGCAGCTTTCAAGGTTAACAGATAATAAACCAAACCTAACATTAAAGCTACTTATTTTTTCATTCAGACAATTATTTAAAACAGTGAATAACCGCCAGTGCATCCCTATCAGCTAAAGCCTAAGCATCAAAGGACTATTCTATTCACATGACCTTCAGCCGGAGACCAGCTGCTGCTTAGTTATCAGAACTTTTTCTGCCTACAAACTTCTTAACACAGTTAACTTCATTTAAAAACTTTCCTAAGAAACTTCTAAATAAAAAGGAAACTTCTAAAAATCAAAACAAGGATATACTATAATTGTTATGCTGGATTGCTTGTCAGATATATACAATAAATTGTCTCCCATTGTTAATTGGGCCGAATTGTGTAGTAACTAATTTCTAAACAGGTAATTTTCTGTGCCAATTGCTTGCAGTCCGCTGATACATATAATTTATAGCCCAATGTACCTTTCTGATAAATTTTTCTCTCTCTATGACCAAGAACAAATAGCAAAGGGATGCCAGATCTTCAGCCCCACGGTGTGAGGCCCTTTTTCTTTGCTGCTTGTCAGTATCCTATCTGGCTGGAGCAACAAGGCCTCCTGCAGCAGGTCCCCCACACTAGAGCACTCCTGGGCATCAGAAACTGCTGTGAGCACAGGCCCTGCATGGGGAGAAGCCATGTGCACCCCACACTTCTGACAAGGGCGAGTGTCCATCCACACAAGTGTCACTCTCCATTATATCACCTTCCCCTCAGTGTGTGCTGGACAACAGGGTCCTCACAGTGGACAGACTTGAGTCTGAGTCCAGAGAGATTAAATGTGGGGAATGTGCTCCTGGGCTGAGAAGCTTTTCTCAGCTGGGGTGAGCAGGAAGGTCTAACCATTCTCTTCATGGGCTGAGAAGTTTCAACAAGAAGAGTTTAAGTGAGGACACAGGATCCCCACAACCCACGTGAGCAGCACCCCAGCCCCTCCAGCCCCCCATGACCTTCTCCCTGAGGCCTAAAGCACATCCAGCCCAGCGCTGACCCCGCCTGCCCCTTCCATGCAGGCAGAGCAGGAGGAAGTGGGTGTCGACTCCCGGGTGGTCTCGGCCAGGCCCAGGATCTGAGCACACACCCTATGACCCACCCCCGCCCTATGCTGTCCTCGGGGCCATGTCCACCTCGCAGAGCCGTTTGGGCACAAATACCCACATTTCAGTCAAATGCAAACACGCATCGGGGACATTCCAGGACTTGTCCTGTGTGTCCACCCGTCCATGGGCCAAGCCGGGACTGCTCATGAAGGGGTCACTCCCGCCAGGGGAGGAAACGGACTTTGGTCATTTGTGTCCCTCCTACATGGGCCTCACAGTCCATGCAGCTACCCCGGCGACCAGCTCTGCTCTGACCACTCTCTGGTTGGCTCCCATCCAGGGAGTGACCTACCACAAGCCACTGGTCTGGAGAAGGCTCCTCACATACAGTGTTTCTCAGCTCCCCTGAGCCCTGTCCTCCCCTCCATGGCTGGTTGTGGATACCCCTCAGCTGCTGGCCTGGGCTCAGGCAGCTGAGGTGGCGGTTTGGGCAGCGCAAGCAGACCCGGACCCCTGGCTCCCTGCCTCCCATCCCCTCAGCCCCCCAGGGGACCCCAGCCCAGCCGTGTCCACCCCACACACACTGGGCCTGCAATGTCCACGTGAATGCAACGTCCATGCAAGGTCAGCAGCAAGTCAGACTCTTAGGCACTAGAGGGGCCACAGGAGCATCCTGACAGGGATCTTGTTGCTGAGAAACGACTCATGCTTCGGGAATCCACCTTCTGCACCGTCTCGTCCTGGTCTGGGCTGTCTGCTCGTTGTCCTGCTTGCCCTGTCCCCCACTCTGCCCCTCCCACAGCTGCCAGTGCCTCTCCCCACCTGCCAGGCCCAGGAGGGTGCTCGGGGGTGGCGGCGACTTTCCTGCTCCCTGTGGACTGGGCTCGTACTGGCTATGATAACAGGAGCCCCCTGTCCCTGCAGCGGTCAGGGGTTTGATGGGGCTGAGTGGGGAAAGGTCCTGTCCTGGGGTAAAAATTAAGGAAATAGCCTCTGACACACTCAGGGCACTAATGATCACTGGGTTGTGCCACAGGATGATGCAATTAAGGCAGTGACATGAACAAGGGTGCTTTTCCCTCTGGAGAAAAGTCACTCGATGGATGGATCTTGGACAATGTCCAGCACACGGACAACAGCTCCAGAGCTCAAATAGCCCAGCACTTAGGCCCTGCTATGTTCATGAGGCGGCACAGGACAGGGTGCAACATCTTGTGACTGCTCAGAGGCTCCCAACGAGCCTCAACCATGGAGTGAGAGGCTGAGACGCCCTCTGTCCTGCCTCGGGGACAACCTCAGGACAGAGTCTCGAGACGGCATTGGGAACATCCCCCCCAGACTGCAGGTATCTGCCCCAACCGTTTGCAGGGGAGAATCCACTCACACTTGGAAATTTTTCGATGTCAAGCTTCATTTTAGACTGGAGAACACACCTTAGTTAAACTATTCACTTTGTAAATCATGACAACTAATAGTGACAGGGCCCAAGTCGTCATGTCCCACTGCCCTGTCAGCCTGGGTGAGGCTCGATGAGAGAAAACACATTCTCTTGTAATTTTCGATGGTCAAACACATTGACTTTTAATATATTGAGCATATTAGAAGATTGTGACTTATGGGAGATGTGACGATTTCTGCTGCACACCTGGGATGAGCATTGGCACACTCAGTGTGTTCTGGGCACTGAATAAAATCACAGCAATCAATAGAATTGGATGGTTATGAAGACATTCCAGAAGGAATTAAAAATTACACTGATTGTTCAATTCAGAATGTTATGCCTTTTCTCCTAAACATGATGACAGATATGAGCCAGGTAGAAATTCAGTAACTTGTCACCAACATGTTGATGTCTTAAAGACTCTGGCACTAACATGATGGTGGCGCCAACATCTGCCTATTTGTGGACGTGAACTTGGGGTTTTGCCAACTCCACATGAAGGGATTGTCAAGGTAATTATAAAATGAGTCACAGTATTTAAACAGGGCCTGGTGAGATATGACAAGTTATTTTATCCATTTTATATCTGTATTTAAAGTCACTCAACAGATGTCAACATTTTTCACCACCACGTACCCTGATTTATTTTCTTGTTTTTATTAATGTTTTGGAATTATTCCCACCAAAGTGTTGCAATTATTTTACATTACTATATTCTCCTAAAAATAATGCCCTCCCCTGGGCCTGCCCCTCTGTCACCCCACAGAGGGAGTCGAGGATGAGATTGGGGTGGGGAAAGTAGATAGGGCAGGGCTGCCCCGTGTCCAGGCTTCCCCACTCATGCACGGGCCTGGGAGGAGGAAAAAACCCGCACCCGTTGGACCTGGGGCCCTAGGACCAGCAGGGACAGCCACACGCACAGACCGTCCAGCTCAGCTCCGGAGCAGCCTCCTCCCTGCACAGATGTGCCTGAGTCTGAGGGGAACAGAGGGGCCAGAAGGGACCCGAGGTGGACGAACCCATCCTGCAGGAGGGACATGTGGGTGTGACTCAGGGGGAGACTCTGTGGGAAACATGGTCTCTGGGTCCTCAGATGAGGGGAGTCAGGGGCAGGGAGATGAGGAGATGAGGGGACGGACCAGGAGGCAGCAATGAGGCCACACGGGCAGGAATCTGACAGAGGAGGCATCAGGACATGCCGCACGGGGATGCCGAGCCCAGATCATTCAGCTCCAGGACAGTGTTGGGTCCTGGGTAACAGGAAAACAGGGACCCGCACACCCCATCTCCCTGCACACCCATCACTGTGGGGCCTCCCAGACCAGGGCTTTGCTGGAGGAGAAGGGTCAAGCTCTCCAGGTTGGGGAGGGGCTGGGTATGGTCACGTGTCCTTTGGGGCTGTGTCCTGGACAATCTCTGGGAGGTGTGCTGGGCTGAGATTCTGGGGCCTGGCAGGAGGGGGAGCCATGGAAATGGGGCAAGGAGCATATTGTGGGAGCTCTGTTGAGAATTTTGTCAAATATGAGATTCTAATTTGTTCAAGTTTCATAGGAGACAGATGAAATTTTCAGTTTTCATCAATTTTCAGGACTTATGTGGAGAGTATAATAATGACATATTCACATGAGGTGATAATAAATGTGTTGAATGAACAGCAGACATAGATGCTATTAGTGTCCATAGAACTGAAAGTAATAATTATGTAGAAAAAACATTCAGTTATTATCCTGTATTGATAACCCAGTCTATTTTCAATATTGGAAAATTTAAGATTGTGTTTCTCTTTCCTCTTTTACACAGATGTGAGATATCACAATCTACAACTATAAAATCTCATTAATTCAGCTTTTCCACACTAACTCTTACATGCCATCATATAAGCATAGATTTCACATTAGGATTATTCCCTTGTCACAAATTAATATTCTCATAATCCTCACTATACTCCAGTTTCCTAAATTGCTGCATCCTTCCCCCAAGACCTCCCTGTGTGATGTTCATAAACTGAATCCAGCTCGTGGTTAAAAACTTGTATTTGGTGTAGAAAGAATGTTCTAAAACTCGCATTCACCACCATTTACATAACATGAGCAGTGGTAAAAGGGTCTGTCCTCAGGACCACATGGCCACAGGACCCCAGTCCTGGGGCTCAGTTCCCACAGCCTGCGTGTGTCTCCACTGAGGGCCTTGTCCTTGTTGATGGCAGGGGAGATGGTGAGTGGACCCCCCATCCCTCACGATTCCTCACGGGGCATCTTCCTCTAGGAGAAGTTCCTGTTCCTGCTCAAAGGACAAAGGGAAACCACACCTGACTCTGCCAGAGGTGGAAGGATGGACTCTTCCTTGGTTAGTAGGAATCTATGAGTGCAACCTGGAATGGATGGTATGTTAATTTCTGTGATGCCTGTTCGGATGCCAACGTGACTGTGCCCCCTCAATGTGGCCTTTTCAAAAGTAAAGTTAGATGAATTATCTTTGAAGACCTGCATTTCTACTTAAAAGTTTATAATCTGTAACTTGTCATTGTGATGATTTTTAGGTTCCCTTACTTTTCTAGATTGTATCTTGTTCCTCTACCAGGTCTCCTCCACCTTCTTGTAGATTACAGTTAAGTTCACTTTTCTTCCACTTGGAAACTGTGTTATTATTTTGTTATGCCAACTAAAACATGGCATATTTGCAATTTTTAATGTAATTCTACACATCTGCACTGCACTTTGGAAGATATCACCTTTGTTTTCCTAACACTGAGAACATGAGCTGGGGTGACATGCCTCCTCTCTGGGAGCAGGTCACTGTGTCTCCAAACTCTCCTGACCAAACACTCCAAACTCTCCTGTGTCTCCACATTTTGTCCATGAAACTATTTATGTTAATAAAATGTGGTTAATCACAAGACATGACTCATCCATTCAAATTTCAGAATGAAACCTGAGTTGGAAAATCCCTCAAAGTAATACTCATTTCAGTGATAGTATGAGGTCACAGTCCCCATCCCCTAGGGGCATGACGTCATTCCCTGGTCAGATTCCTGTGGATGTATTTTCTATTTTTCCTTGAATAAATCCAGTGAGTGTGTGTTGAGAAGGGATTTTACCATGAGTGTTTCATCCCAACAACACATTAATTTGTTATTTGTTCTCATCAAGGAGGACACTCATTTAGACTTTTTACTGTTTTCACCGTGGGTCACTTTTCTCTCCCCCACATGCACCGGTGTCCACTCAGAGTCTACTAAATGCCCTTCAGTGTCTTCCCCCTCTGTCCACACTCCTACTCTCCTCCACTGTTCTGTCTGGTAAAGAGAAATTTTTGTACTCAGTCGAACATTTCCTTTTACTGTTTGCCACTATAATAGTTTAATTATTGACTTTTTATATTATAATCCACAGATGGGTGAGACCAGCCAGTATCTTTCACTTTTTTACTTATTTCTCTAGCACACACACACCACAAGGTGCACTTTTGTTCCATAAGGACACTAGTTCACCTTTTTAATAGTTGTATAGTATTCCACTGAGTGTGGATCCACATTCTTTATTCACTCTTCTGTCCACAGCACTTGGGTTGGGGCCATGGCCGGCTACAGTGGACAGTGCTGCTGGGAACACAGGTGTGCTTGGTCTGCACTGTAGAGTCTGCACATCTGGGACAAATACCCGGATGAGGTTGCTCCATCCTGTGGTTGTCCTGTTGTTAGTGTCTGAAGACGTCTCCATGCCAATTCCCAGCAGAGATAAGAGGCCTTTTCTCTCCCTCCCCCACCTTTTTACTGGGTCCAGTCTCTGGATTGGTCCCTTTTCACAAGTGACAACAGTTTGGATTTCTATTTTTTTCTTATTATTAGAACAATTTGGAATGGGTTAAAAAATTTGCATTAGACAAACCTTTAAAATACCAGCAAGAACACATAGGTGCTGCCCACTGCACACTCACCCCACAGATGAACTTGGGGACACACGCCAAGGACCAGGGAAGAAGAGCACGTAGGAACAAGTGCCCCCACACACACTAGAGAGCTTCTGTGCCTCAGAAAAGCCATCCCCAAAATGGGCCCCTGCACTGGGAGAAAATTGTGCATATCACACACTTGACAAGGGCGAGTGTCCAAAGTACACAGAACCTACAAACCCAGCAACAGAAAGAAACACCCCAATCCAACATGGCCTCAGACCCCCAGAGACATTTCCATTGGGAACGTGAGGAGGCCACAGCCTCTCACACTTTTTGTTCAGGTTGAAACCATATGCGCTACTGAGCCCATCCACCTGCCTCACACCTGAAGCCACTTGAACATCCCTGAGAGAGTCATAGATACCGGCACATGTTGCATAAGATCTCCTGGATTCCTGATGTGTCCTTTTGATTTCATTATTGATATAATCTAAGTATCCTAAATTAATATTGTCTGGTGATTTCCTGCGGCATCTGACTAATTCAAATTGATCCTTTTCATCCATCCCACTCGCTGTCTTGCTGTCTCCCCTTAGAGGTGTCCAGGGCAGACAGAGCACCTGAGTCTGTTTTTTGTGACTCACTCGTGGGCACATGGGGCTGGACGCTGCCCAGCCAGGACGGGCGGGAAGGACGGACATTCCCTTGTTGGCTGAGACACGACAACAGTCTCGGTGACCATGCGGGTTCCCAGTTAACCCCACGAGCAGCTCCCCAGCCCCCTGACCCTGTACCTTCACCCTGAGCTCCTAAAGGACACCCCACCCGGGCGCTGGCCCCGCCTGTCCTGCCGCCCGAGCCGCCTGCTGAGTAGGAGGGAAGGGGGTGTCCTCTCCCGGGGGGCTCGGCTTCAGGAGGATCCGGGGCCACCATCATCAGTGTGGACGGTCACTGATCAAAGATGACTTGAGAAACCGCTGACCGCCTGGTGCTCAGAATTACGATGCCCCGGGAGACACAGGCGAGCCTTGTCTCAAGCTGCCTACCAGCGCCCTGAGCTCGGAGGCGACGCCCCTGCTGGACTCTGGTGCTGAGAATAAAATGTAATTTAAAAATATTTAGTAACATGAACAAATTCACATATTTCTTGGTTTTCCTCCTCTCCCTCCCCCTCCTGCCTCCACATTTCTCCATCCCCCTCACTCCCATCTCTCAGGTCACCCCACGGAGGGCACACAGAGGGTGACAGTGACTTTCCAGTGCCCTTTGGACGTGGCTCTTCACGAGGCCCACACCCGGGTCCCCCATGACGGGTCAGGGGAGGGTGATTGAGCCTGGCGGAGGACGAGCCGAGTCCTTTCCACACAGGTGTGAACAACTCACGAAATTGCATCTGGCACCATCAGTGCAGGAATTGCTCACAGAAATGTGGTACAGGATGAAGCCCATTAACACGGTCAACTCAAAGAGGGCACTTGTCCCACCGGAGGAAGGTCCCTGAGGGCTGGAATCTGGACAGTGTCCAACACGCGGATGCCAGCTCCAGAGCTCAAATAGCCCAGCCCTGAGGCCCTGCTCTGTCCATGAGGTGGTGCAGGATGGGGTGGAACATCCTGTGAGTGCTCAGAGGCTCCCCATGTGCTCTGACCATGGAGTGAGAGTCCGGGACGCCCTCTGCCCTGCCATGGGGACAACCTCAGGAGAGAGACTCAACACGGCGGCAGGATAGTTCACCCCAGACTGCAGGTATCTTCCCCCAGCCATTTTCAGGGGAGAATCCACTCATACTTCAGAGTTTTAAGATGTCAAGGCTCATGTTAGACTTGAGAAAGTGCTGTAGTTAAACTATTCATTTTCTGAATCATGACAACTAATGCTGAAGGTGCCCAAGTCGCTCATGCCCCACTGCCCTGTCAGCCTGGGTGAGACTCAGTGAGAGAAAACTTAAGTTATTTGGGGATCTTCCACAAATTATGCCATTTTAATACACTCATCATATGGTTACATTTATATGATTATGTGACAATAATATTACATACTGATTTTAGTGTTCACTCAGTGAGTATGTATTAAACATTGTATGAAATCACTATAATTAATGATTATTTTGTAACTAAGATCAAATTTCAAAATCCTTATTGTTAAATTTCAATTTATTTGTTTTTGTTCCTAATATTATGACAGATATGAAGTAGAAATTCAACAACTTTTATAACAATATTTTTTACTATCTCAGAACTCTCACACTGAAGAGAGGCTGGCATGGACATCTGACTATTTGTGGAAATGAACTTGGGATTTCCCCCTGTTCCACGATCTAGGACTGCTAGAGATTTGGAAAATAAAATCACAGTAGTTAAATATGGAATAATATATATCAAAACTTACATTATTGTTACAATATATTCTTTGAATCTCTCAAAAGATGTCTACAAATTTGACAATGCGATCATAATTTTTTTATTAAACTATTTGGAATTATTTCTACTACTGCATTTCTATCAATTTATTTCCTACATTTTCCATTAAACCCTACTGTCACAAGGACTGTCATCCTAAGGGAGGGAGTTGAGCATGAGATTGGGGCGGGAGAGGAGAGAGGGTAGGGCTGCCCCGTGTCCAGACGTCCCCACTCACGCATGGGCCTGGGGTGAGGAACAAACCTGCACCCGGGGGACCCGGGGCCCTAGGACCAGCAGGGACAGCCACATGCACAGACCATCCGGCTCACCCCCGGAGAGGCCACCTCCCTGAACAGATGTGCATGAGTCTGAGGGGGACAGAGAGGATGGGAGGGACCTGGGGTGGATGAGCCCATCCTGCAGGAGGGATGTGTGGGTGTGACCCAGAGGAGATACTGAGGGAAATGTGGTCTCTGGGTCCTCAGATGTGGGGAGTCAGGGGCAGGGAGATGTGGACACAAGGGGACAGACCAGGAGGCAGCAGTGAGGCCACAGGGGCGTGAATCTGACAGAGGAGGCATCAGGACATGCCGCATGGGGACGCTGATCCCAGACCATTCAGTTCCAGGACAGTGTAGCGTCTTGGGGAGCAGGAAAACAGGGACCCGCACACCTCATCTACCTGCACACCCGTCACTGTGGCACCTACGTAGACCAGGCGAGGGTCCTACATGGTGCACAGACCTCTCCTGCTGCTCGCTGATCCCCTCAGCAGTGTACTTCGGTCCTTCTGCCTGCTCTGCTCTCCCCTCTGGCTCTGGTGAATTATCTCACCCTCCTGTGCTTCTGACTGTACCCAGTGCTTGTATAAATAAACAAATAAATCTTAAAAAAGTAAAAAAAAAGTAAAAAAAAAATAAAAGGAATATCAAATGTGACAAAGAAAAAAAAAAAGAAATGTTGGAGTCCTAATCCCCAGTACCTCAGAATATGACCTTATAGGGAAATATGATCTTTATAGAGATTCTCAAGCACATGAGTGTCTCTGTATTGTAGAGTTTTCACATTCTGGGATAAAAACTTAGCAAAGGGATTGCTAGTTCCTATGGGATTCCCATTTTTATTTACTTAGGACATCTCCAAACCATTTTCCTACAGGCTTTACCTACTTACATTCCCACCAACAGAGGTGAGTGTTCCTTTCTCTCCACATCCACACAACATCAGTTGTGTTCAGTCTTTTTGATTTACCCATTCTCATAGGTGTGTGACAAGTCATTGCAGTTGTAGTTTGTGTTCCCCTTATAATTAGAGCTACTGAACAATATTATTTGGATTAAAGATTTGGATGTGACAAAGCCATAATACTTGAGGAACTATGCCATCCTATTGAACATCCTCCCCACAGATGATGTTGGGGACACAACTCCAAGGCCCCAAGGACAAGAGAAATGAGCATGTAGGAACAAATGTGCCCCACCACACTAGAGAGTTCATAAACCACTATAAAAACAGGCCCCTGCACTGGGACAAAATATGTGCACATTATGCATCTGACACGGGGCTGGTTTCCATTCATACAAGGTATGTCACAGCCCAACAACAAAAAGCAGACACCTCAATCAAGAAGTGAGTAAGAAACCAACATAGACATTTCCAAGGAGGACAACCAGTTCCCTGCAGAGTTGTCGCCAGATGTTCTTGGGCTTCTAAACCATGCCTGCATGCCTCTAAACTTTGCCTGCATGTCCTGACACTGGCTGACCTCGAATGCATTTTGTTAAATCCCCAGAGATTAGCACATCTTCCACGCAATAGCTGTAGTCTAGTTCATAATTTGATAATTATATAATATAAACTAATAATGATGGGTTAGTTCTGCCATACTATTTCCTTGTGATTTTGAGTGATGCAAATTATGGTGTTTTAATTCATCACATCTAATATATACTTTACAACATTTTCATTATATCTTCACAGATTGTACATGTACACCTGAGTCTGTTCCCTGATACAGCATGAAAGCTCTGTAAATATCTACTGAAGTCTCCAAAATTTATCTTTGCATCTGTGAGAGATGAAAACGAAGCTAACTGGCTTTGGATGTTTGAAAAACAATTGGCACAGTTGGAAGGATATGACTCCGAGAGCAGACATACCAAGTGGCATCTACAAATGGGGTGAAAGACAACATCACAGTTGCTGGAGACAGGTGGTGGCCAAAGTCCAAGAAGAGCTAAAGATGCTGCAGGAGCACAGAAGGTGGACAAGGTCTGGGAGATGGAGAACAAGCACTGGGAAGCATCTTGGACCTTGTGGGGAGGAGAAGAAAATCCTGCAAGGCCCAGCCCGCCATACTCCTGAGGCAGCAGACTTGTCAGAAAAAAAAGGGGACCCCATCCATCATCCAGAGCTTGCCCAGTGACTAAGATGACACTGACTGAATTGCACAAACAATCCTGCTAGAAGATGGAGAAATTTGGGACCTGGGGTGGACAGAATAATGTGCCCATCACAGGAGATGTAGAGCAAAGGATGGGCCTGTTATCCTTGGTGGCTTAAAGCAACCTTATCTGCTGCCTTGCACTCCCAGGGCCACAGGGTGGCTATGCCAGGCACTAGGGAGAGTTGAAAAAAATACTGAAGGGGTGGATTGTAGGGTTTATGAGGTAAAAGTCAGGCTTTTTGCCCCCTCCTGTCATTAGCCTCTGTGGCTGGCACCCAAAGTCTTGTACATGTGCATGTGAGTGTGGACACCTGGGCCCAGAGAATTTTGGGTATGTGCATATGTAAACCAAGGGATGAGACAGTATAAGGGCAGTGTCACTCTGAATTCCAAAGCATTTCACACAGTGAAGGCCACCCACAAAAGGCCTTTTACCATGTATTTGAAGACACAATAGTCATGACTTCAAACCCCAGGAATCTCAAACCATGAAGAACCATCCACCAGAACCACTCCAACTGCAATGGGCCCTCTCCTTGTGAAGACAAAGGACACACACTCACTGGCAGTAGTGATGCAGGTTTAAAGAAGACTTGTAGATGCTGAGAGGGGAACATTAAAAAATAAACCAAAGCACACACATGGTAAATGTGTGATGACATGAACAATTTCTATTTCAGAAGATTGTTTTCTTTCCATCTATCGGTCAGTTATGTTGAATTTCTTTTGTCTTCCTTCCCGCTTTCCTTTCTCCTTTAGTTCCATCCTACTTTATTTCCCTTCCTCCTTCCCCAACCTCTTCACAACCGCCTCTGCAGGTTTCCCCGTGAGGGAGCACAGGGGATGATGGTGACTTTGCAGTTCCCTGTGGACATGGCTCTGATAACAGGGCCACACCTCGGTCCCCATGGCCACTCACCGGAGGTTGATGGAGCCTGAGGAGGGGGAACGACAGTCCTGCTTGTGGAGTCTCCTGTGACCCCCTGCCTGTGCTGATGACTCAGGAGGCTCATTACTGGGGACACCATTAAGAAGTCCACGGGGACGAGGGACACCTGGTCCCCTCAGGGTGAGGTCCCTGAGGAAGGGGACCTGGGGATGGTATCAGGGCCTGGGGGACAGTTGGAGAAGGAGATAGTGAGCCCTGCGTCCTGTCTGCTGGAGTCTATGAGCCAGAGGCCTGGACCCCAGACACTAGAGGCCAGCACAGCAGAGGGCCGTGGGTGACCAGGACATCAAGTTAGGTTTGTTTTTCCTCCTGTCTCTGTGAGGGCAAGAATTATGTGGGAAGCAAACTTCTGGGACAGTGGGTACGTCACTCCAGACTGAGGTGTCTATCAAATAATATTAAAAAGTTTTTTTAAATCTTAAATTTTTAATTTACGGACATTCCATTTAAACCATACATCAAAGTGTTGGCATTTCAACATGAAATATTTATGTTATTGTGTGTTTCCAATGGTGACTTTGTTTCTTTATTGAGGTAACACTGTTTTACAACACAGTGTCACTTCAAAATGCATATTTTATTGCAGGAGAACAGTAGCTAGAATATTCATCTTATAAATGAAAATTAATAAATTATAAAGGTGGATTATGGTTCAGTTTCAGAATGCCATGTTGTTCTGGGATAATCTTAATTTAAGGTGTTTCACAGATTATTCTTTCATGCATTTATTATTTTATAATATTCTGATGTAGGGTATATAGGGCAATTATTGTTTCATAACTATTTTTTTAACATTTAGCACTCTGAGTTGAAAGTATATAAAGTTACATGAAATCACATTTAATGGAATTATTTAGAGGGCAGTGGGGAAAAAATCTGCAAGGAAATTTAAAATACTGCTAATTGTTTAAAAAGGGAAGGTACACATCCTCATCCCTAAAATATTATGACAATAAAGGGAGTCAGACAGAAATTCATGACTTTTTCTTGTTATCTGATTTTTTTTTAATTTTTTTGTTTTACACTAACATTTTACAATACATATTTTTTTTTTATTTTTAAACAATATTTGTTTTCTTCCACCCCCTCAGGTTGAGTCCCCACAGAATTTCCTTTCCCAAGGCACCATGCACCATCACCTCAAACCCCTGTGCTCCTCCCTCCCTCCCTCTGATCCCTCTACCTCCTCCTCCCCTGCAGGATGTCTCTGATTTATAATTATCTGATTTTGCTTTGTTGTGGTTTTTTAATATTTATTTATTTTTTATACAAGCACTGGGTACAATCAGAAGCACAGGAGAGTGAGAGAATTCACCAGAGCCAAAGCGGAGAGCAAGAGCAGGCAGAAGGACCGAGGTACACTGCTGAGGGGAGCAGCGGGCGGCAGAGAGGTCTGAGCGCCATGTGAGACCCTCACTGGCAGCCGGGGATCGAACCGGTGCTGCAGAGGCTGTGGGCAGCCACCGGGGTGGCCCACTATGTTGTGTTTTGTACTTTTATTTTTATTTTTTACATTGATGTCTTACTGTGTTGGATTACACTTATTTTCATACATTGCACCATCCTTGTGTCCCTGGACTGAATCCCACTTGATCGTGGTGTACTATCCCTTTGATGCATTGCTGGATTCTCTTGGCAGGATTTTGTTGAGGAATTTTACATCAGTGTTCATTAGGGAGATTGGCCTGTAATGTTCTTTTTTTGTGCTGTCTTTGTTTGGTTTTGGTATTATTACAATGTCGGCTTTGTAGAACATATTTGGTAGCATTCCTTCTTTTTCAATTTTTTGAGATAGTTTGTGTAGGATAGGCACTATTTCACTGCTGAACATTTGGTAGAATTCATTTGTGAAGCTGTCTGGGGCTGGGCTTTTGTTTTTGGGGAGTGCTTTGATTACTGCCTCAGAGACCATACTTGCTGACCTGTGCTGTTTACCAGTAGTTCTCTGAGAAATGGAGGAGGGGCGGAGGGGAGCACCTCAACACAGGAACTCTTATTCAAGCTGGGTGTTCTTCCTGTCCCATGATCAACGGGTGCTGTGCCCACAACTATATAGATCCCGTGCCCTGAATTCTGTGCTGTAGGTCTCATTCCAGGGCTATCAGATCCAAAATGCTGGCTGTCACTCTGCAGTGCCTGCTGATATGGCACGTCTCTCACCCTGGATCCTACACCTAGCTCTCAGTTCCAGAATGGGGGTCTTGCTCCACGCCTTATTTCCCTTCTTAGCCCCATTTGCATGGCCCATCCTCTCTCAGAGCCTGAGTATGTTATTGGGATGCCTGGTTTCCAACTATCATGATGTTGGTGATTTTGCTCTGGTCGCTAGGTGGCGCCAGAGATCTTTCTTTACCAGTGTCCTTGGGTCTGGGGAACAGAGTGGGGGTGTCGTGGAGCACCTCAGCAGCATGGGGGTGCCGTGTCTTCCTGTGCCCCACCGTCATGGGGATTCCACACCCTGAATTTCCTGTCCCGGTTCTCAGTTTCGAAGCACTCAGATACAGGTCACGGGCAGTAGCTCAGTTCAGAGTCCGCAGAAATGGTGCCTTTTGCACCCTGCTCCCGTGTCTGGGCCCCTGGTTTCTGATTACTCAGTGAGGGACATTCACTTCAGTGACAGCTCCGTTGCATTTCCCCACAAACCTATGTTGTGGGCGCGGGGACCTGGGCAATTATGATACACTTAATTTTTTTTAAAGATTTATTTATTTATACAAGAACCGGGGTACAGGCCAGATGAATGGGAGGGTGAGAGGATTCACCAGAGACAGAGCGGGAAGCAGAACAGGCAGACTAACGAAGTACACTGCTGAGGGGAGCAGTGGGCACGACAGGAGAGGTCTGCACGCCATGCGGGACCCTCGTCTGCTGGCCAGGATGGAACCCGTGCTGCAGAGTCTGCGTTCAGCTCCACAGTGCTGTGCTCAACCGCATGCACAACCAGGGGAGGCCTGATACATGTGTACTTTTCCAGCGAACATCATTTTTCTGCACAAGCTTACCAGCTGGCCTTGGGCTATTTGCAGGTCTCTCCGCGGAGTCCTTGTCTTCCTCTAATGGCGCCTGGAGCTGTTCGCTCACTTCCTGGCGATTCCTGCATGGTTCTCCACAGTTCCCATTCATGGGGTGCGGTGCCTGAAATATTTCTTTTCTACACAGTGTCCCCCTTGATCTGTAGTTTGTTCCTGTTTTCTTTTCTTTCTTTTTTCCTACTTTGTGGGTGGGGATGGTAGCAGGGTTCTCTGATCTGTCATGATGATATTGCTAGTTCCTTCACACCAAAGCGAAGACACCTGTGGAAATCTATTATGGATGTGATCTTGTTTTTATTTTAATTCCACACAACAACAGAGCTATGTAAAATCTAATTTTGTCAATATAAATATGGATTCTAGACCACTGAAAAAGCTTTTTCCCTAGGTTACAACATTTTTTGAGTTGATTTTTTCTTGTTTTCATTAAATTAGCTGGAATTGTTTCTCTTATATCTTACAGTAATTATATACTACTACATTATCCTAAAAAGCTTACGGTCACCAGGACCTGCCCCTCCGTCACCCCCACAGAGGGAGGAGAGGATGAGATTGGGGGGAGGAGGGTAGTGGTCTGGGCTGCCCCATGTCCAGATGTCCCCACTCACACAGGGGCCTGAACAAACCTGCACAAGGAGGGGGAGCAGAGGGGCTGGGACGATAGTCGTCTATGAGATTCAACCAGAGCAGAACCTTAAGATCAGCCGAAATGTCCCTCATTTCCCAATCTCAGATCCCGTGTGACAAAGGCGCATTTCTGGAGCTGAACACAAAAGGCTCAACAGAGAGTGAGAGACAAGGAGCTTCTCCACTCCACATCCTGAGAGTGACCTCTGGGGCACACCTGTGACTGTCCTTGCAGGTGTCATGTTTTATTCTGCTCAATATTTTTATACAGATGATGGCTCCAGGGGTGACCAATCTCACAGCTGTGACAGAATTCGTCCTCCTGGGGTTCCCCACCCAGGGGACCATGGACTACTTTCACACGCTGTTCTTCTCCTTGGTCTACCTGTGCTCCCTGCTGGGGAACGGGCTCATCATCCTCATCACCACCCTGGACCGGCACCTCCACACCCCCATGAACTTCTTCCTGAGGAGTCTGTCCTTCTTGGACCTCTGCCTCATCTCAGCCATGGTCCCCAAGTCCATTGCCACCACTCTGAGGCACAGCAGCTCCATCTCCTTCCTGGGCTTTATCCTCCAGGTCTTTGTGCTGATTTTTTTTGAGGGTCTGCAGAGTTTCACATCCTTGTGGTGATGAGCTATGAATGCTATGCTGTCATCTTCCACCCCCTTAATATGACGTCATCATGAGCAGGGACAGGTGTGTGCAGCTGAGAGCTGTGTCCTGGCTGGATGGGGGGGGTGTCATCTCTTTGATGCACACAGCTGGAACCTTTTCATTGACCTACTGTGGGTCCACTGTGTTCCCCCAGTTCTTCTGTGATATCCCCCAGTTATTGGCTATTTCCTCCTCAGAAAATCTAATGAGCGAACTTGTCCCCATTCTCATAAATGTGACATTGGATTTGGGTTGTTTTACTTTCATCATCATTTCCTATGTCCACATCTTCTCTTCTGTCAGGAAGATCCCATCCACAGAACGGAAGGCCAAAGTCTATTCCACCTGCCTTCCACACCTGCTGGTTGTGATGCTGTTTCACTCCACTGGATACTTTGCTTATCTGAAGCTGACCCCAGAGACTGTGGTCATTTCTGTCTGGTCATTTCTATGTTCTATATGGTGGTGCCCCCCACCTTTAATCCCATCATATACAGTCTGAGGAACCAAGCCATGAAGTCGGATGTGGGGATACTGCTGAAGGGCCAATACTATAAGATGTGAGATATCACAGTCTAAAATTACAGGCCCTCTTTTATTGAGTTTTTCCCTTTAACTCTATGTGTCATCATTCATAAAGTACAGATTTATTGCATTAGGAATTTTCCTTTTCCAGAAATTTACATTCTCATATTCTTCCATAAGCTGTGTTTTCCTAATTACTGCTATCATTTGCCAAACCTCCAATTATGTGATTTTCATAAAATGAATTCCCACTTATGTTTGAAAACATAGAAAAATGGCATTGAAAAAATGCTCTAGAACTCACACATCACCAGAATTTACGTGAAACCAAGGAGTGGTAAATGAGGTTTGTCCTCAGGAGCACACTGGCACTGCACCCCAGTCCTGAGGCACTCGGTTCCCTCAGCCTGTGTGTGTCTCTACTGAGGGCCCCATCCTGTGGAGCAGAGGGGAGACAGGTGAGTGGGGTCCCCCACCCCTTTCAATTATAATGGGGCATCTTCCTCTAAGAGACATTCATGTTTCTGTTCAAAAGACTAATGGAAACCACAGTTGACTCTGCCAGAAATGGAAGGATGGAAGCTTCCTTGGGGAATTGGAGTCTATGCTAAACCCTACAACTGATGTGAATATTAATTTCTATGATGCCTGATTCGATTGTAACAGGACTACACTGTTTAAGTACTATAATAAAAGTAAAAAGTGTATGATGTTTATTGCGGAACTGCATTTTTTACTTTTCAAATATATATTTTTTTTAATACACATCACTTTTCATACACATCAAATAAAGGGTTTATTTTTGGGTTCCCTTAGTTTTTGAAATTGTATTTTGAGTCTTACGCCAGGACTTCTTGTTGACTCCGGTAGATGGCATTCACTTCCCTTTTCTTCTACTTTGGAAATAGCTATTTATTATACTATGTAAAGAACATTATGTAAATGTCAGCATGACACTATTTGTAAATAATTATTCTTGTACATCATTTGTACCCTAAATACTCAGCTACTCATTATTGTCTTCCTTCTACTGAGACCATGAGCTGGGTTGATGTTCTTTCCTCAAGAGTATTTTCAGGGAGCAGGTCACTGTGTCTTCACACTCTCCTGACTGATCATTACATACACAGTCCAGAAAATATTTCTTTTAAAAATATATATGGGGGCCTCCCAGGTGGCGCAGCGGTTGAGCGCTGGGTTGCGAAGCCTCTGCGGCCTCTGTGGCGCCGGTTCGATCCCTGGCTGCTCCACAGCCACCGCAGGAAGGTCCCACATGGCGCGCAGACCTCTCCTGCCGCCTGCTGCTCCCCTCAGCAGTGTACTTCGGTCCTTCTGCCTGCTCTGCTCCCCGCTCTGGCTCTGGTGAATTCTCTCACCCTCCCGAGCTTCTGACTGTACCCAGTGCATGTATAAACAAACAAACAAACAAACAAACAAACAAATAAATAAATAAATTCATGCCTCTTTAAAAAAAAAATATATGGGAACCACCAGACCAAGTCCATTCAGATTTTGGAATTGAACATGTGCTAGAAAATCACTCAAAATAGCATTCATTTCAATGAATGTATTTGAGCAAAGACCTATCCCCTTGGGATACTTATTTCAGTCTCCTCTGTTTTTTACAATATTTTCAGTTCTTCACTTGGACAAAACTTCTGTCTTTTGAGATGGGATTTGAGTTCATGAGTGACATAATATGAAGTCATGTGAAGTTATAACTTGCCACCATCAAATAAATGCTTTATTCACGGGTTTTGGAGGCTTTCATTGGGGTGTTAGTTTCCCACTCTGTAATCACAGGACCCCTGCACTCCACAAAACACCCATTACTACCTCATCTGTTCCATGCCCACCCTCCATCCCCTGTTACCTCTGGTAACTACATGTTTTCCCTACTCCAATATTTGCTTTTGCCGCATTCTGTACTATAGGATTTCTGTATTTTCTATTTCAAGATGAGTGAGACCATCCACTATCTGTCTCTTGCTGTCTGTTATTTCACTTTATAAAATCACCACAGGCTCCATCCATGTTGACCCATATACATGATTTCATGGTTTTAATAGCTGTACAGTATTCCATTGAGTGTTGACCCACATTATTTATTCCTTCCTCTGTGCACGACATTTGCATTGGGGCCATGAACAGCAACGGTGGACGGTGTGACTGTGAACACAGGTGTATGTGGTCTGCCTTGTAGTGTCTGGGCATCTGGGACAAATACCTAGCAGAGGTTGCTCCATCCTATGGTTGTTCCATTTTTGTTGTCTGAAGAAATCTCCAAGCCATTTTCCCAAAAGAGGTGAGAGGAACTTTCTCTCCCTCCCTCACCTCCTGTTGTGTCCAGGCTCTTGACTGGTCCCTGCTTGCAGGGGAGAGTGACAAGTCACTGCAGTTTAACTTGTGTTCTCTTACCCTTAGCGCTGTTGAATAATATTTTGTGGATTAAAATCACGATAGGATCCAAAACCATAAAATAGCAGAAATAAAACATGGTGTGATGTCCTAGTGGACACAGACCCCAGAATGTTTACAGGGACAAAAGTTCAAGGAGAAGGGAACAAGAGCACGTAGGAACAAGTGGCCCCCTCACACTAGAGTGTTCCTGGGCCTCAGAAACCACTGTGAGCACAGGCCCTGTGTGGGGAGAAGCCATGGGCACCCCACACTCCTGACAAGGGCAAGTGTCCATGCACACACGTGTGTCCCCACCACAACAGGGAGCAGCACCCCAGTCCAGACCCGGGCCAAGGCCAACATGGACAGTCTCTAAGGAGTATGTGCCGGTGCCTGCAGAGTCGTGGGCAGGTCGATTCAGGCTCCAGACCCTACTCTGAGCTTCGCAGGTGCATCCTGACCCCCACACGGATGTGTTTGCTCCCATCCAGGGATGGGCTCCTCCTGCGGGGCCAGCAGAGTCCAGGGCGTGATCGTGTCATAATTCAGCCTTAATGTCTAATAAGCTGGGCAGACTCTGTCCTGCCGCTTCCTGGGACCTCTGAGAGCTGCCGGTGACAACACTTCAGCTCCTCACACTCAGCCCACACTTTCAGTCATGTCACCTTCCCTCAGCGGGTGCTGGACACCCAAATCCACGTGGTCCGAGTCTGTTTTCCGAGAAACTTAAATGTGGGGAATGTGCTCCTAGATGCCGAGAAGCTTTTCTCAGCAAGATAAGCAGGAAGGACTAACTATACTTTTTCTCAAGTCATGAACAGAACATTCAGATGACACAGATTACCCCATGATACCCGGGGGCAGCTGCCCCAGTTGCCCCTCCCCCAGGTACCCCAAAACCTTCTACCTGAACCCCTATACTGACACCAGCCCAGCGTTATCTCCTGGCCCTGTTCCCATAGTCATATCCTCCGCTGAATAGGAGCAAAGGGGGTGTCCTCTCCCTGGAGGGTACCCACCCGACGGAGTGTGCAGAGGACCCCCTCCCTGCAGGCAGGAGCCTCCCAGGGCGCCAGGAGATCCAGGCCCAGCCCCAGTTAGGGAGCTGGGGAACAACCTCTGGTGGACAGGGGGGAATTGCAGGCCTGGAAGGAGGGCCTCTCCTCAGCAACCACATGCCAGAAGCTGAGGTCAAAGCCCTGACCCCTCGAGTCTGGGGAGGTCATCATGGGTCATGGACCCCATGGAGCCTGAGCTGGGCTCACCTACCATGTGGACCCATACTGTCTTTAATAATGGGACCAGCACCTGGTCCCCACGGCAGGTCAGTGGAGGCTGATGGTGTCTGAGAAGGAGGAACCACAGTCCAGTCCTCACAGGAGTCAAAACTATCAGAACTGCCTCTGGCACCCTCAGTGCACTAAATATCACTGGGATGTGCTGCAGGACAACGCCAATTAAGATCATCAACAACAACACACAACAACAAACAATGTGCTTGTCCCTCTGGAGGAAGGTCCCCGAGGGCTGAATCTGGACAGTGTCCAACCCACGGACACCAGCTCCAGAGCTCAAATAGCCCAGCCCTGAGGCCCTGCTCTGTCCATGAGGCAGCACAGGATGGGGTGCAACATCCTGTGAGTGCTCAGAGGCAACCCACAAGCCCCGACCATGGAGTGAGAGGCCGGGACGCCCTCTGTCCTGCCATGGGGAAAACCTCAGGAGAGAGACTCGACACAGCAGTGGAATCTTTCCCCCTAGACTGCAGGTATTTAGCTCTCAAACAGTTTCCAGGGAGAATCCATTCAGATTGAAAGATTTCAGATTTCAAGCTTCATTTCACATCTCAGAAAGCACTGTAGTTAAAATATTCATTCAGAAAAGAACTACATATTCTCAAGTTTCCCAAATAGTTCCATTTCACACCACAATAAGTTTCAATGGGAGACATTAACTTTTTCATTAATTATTCCAAAATCTGTGACATGTAATGCATTTATCATAGAGAATGTTCTGAATTGTGGCCGGTGACAATATTGTTCAATAAATGATTTTAACATTCAGCAGAGTGAGTGAATATAAAGTATTAAATAAAATCACAACAACTAATGGAATTATAATGGTAAAGAAATATAACATGAAAAAATAGAAATATAAGATGAAATTTAAAACAGTTAATGTTAAAATTCAGAGCATTATGCCTTTTTGTCCCAAAATTTACAACACATAGCTGTCAAGCAGAATTGAAAAACATTTTAAGCAACAACTGTTGATGGTTTCATGGCTCTGACACTAATGTGAGCCTGGCAGGGATGTCTATTTATGGACATGAACTTGGAATTTTTCCAAAACTCCGTCACTCACAGATTGTTAGAGATATTGTAAAATGAAGAAGTGACAGTATTTTAACAGAATTATATGTCAAAATTTTTCTTATTATTATAAATATTTAAATCAATGAAAAGATTTGACATCTAGACTACTTTGTGCCCTTATTGATAATATTATTTTTATTAAAGTACTTTTAAATGTTCAAACTAATATATACCTACAAGATTATTTCCCACATTCTCCTTAAAAATCCTGCCTCCCCAGGGCCTGCCCCTATGACACCCCACAGAGGGGGGACAGGGTGAGATTGGGGAGATGGAGGAAAGCGGGAAGGGCTGCCCTGTGTCCAGATGTCCCCACTCACGCATGGGCCTGGGGGGAGGAACAAACACGCACCCGGGTGACCAGGGGCCCTGGGACTGGCAGGGACAGCCACATGCACAGACCATCCAGCTCAGCCCCGGAGCGGCCTCCTACCTGCACAGATGTGAATGAGTCTGAGGGGAAAGAGGGCCTGGGAGGGACCCGGGGTGGACAAGCCCATCCTGCAGGAGGGACGTGTGGTCGTAACCCAGGAGGATACTCTGAGGGAAATGTGGTCTCTGGGTCCTCAGATGTGGGGAGTCAGGGGCAGGGAGATGAGGGGACTAGGTGATGGACCAGGAGGCAGCAGTGAGGCCAAAGGGGCAGGAATCTGACAGAGGAGGTGTCAGGACATGCCGCACGGGGACACGGAGTCCAGATCATTCAGTTCCAGGGCAGTGTTGGGTGCTCGGGAGTAGGAAAACGGGGACCCGCAAACCCCATCTCCCTGCACACCTGTCACTGTGGGGCATCCCCAGACCAGGGATGTGCTGGAGGAGCAGGGACAGGCTCTCCAGGGTGGGGAGGGGCTGGGAATTGTCACATGTACTCTGGGGCTGTTCCCTGGACAACCTGTGGGAGGTGTGCTGGGTGGAGGAGCTGGGGCCTGGCAGGAGGGGAAGCCGAGGGCCTGGGGCAGTGGGGATGGGCATTCACTTGGGTTTACTGACACATGTGAGATTCTAATTTGTTCAAGTTTGTAGGGGAGAGATGAAATTTTCTGGTCATTACCAAATTTCAGAAACAATTTGGACAACATAATTATGACACATGAGATGGAAATAAAAGGTTAAATTAGCAGGACACACAGAGGAGGATATGAGACTCCGTAGCGCCTAGAAGGAGTAATTACCTGGTAAATAGATTGAATCATTATCCTATACATATAACTCATCTTATGCACAATACTTGAAGATTTGACAATTTTTTCTCTTCTCTTTCATACAGATGACGTCTCCTGGGGGGACGAATCACAAGGCTGTGACAGAATTCGTGCTCCTGGGGTTCCCCACCCTGGGGACCATGGGCTTATTGCACATGATGCTCTTCTCCCTGGTGTACCTGTGTGCCCTACTGAGGAACGGGCTCATTGTCCTCATCACCACCCTGGACTGGCAGCTCCACACCCCATGTACTTCTTCCTGAGGAGTCTGTCCCTCACAGACCTCTGCCTCATCTCAGCCACGGTCCCCAAGTCCATTGCCAACTCTCTGAGGCACAGCAGTTCCATCTCCTTCCAGGGCTGTGTCTTCCAGGTCTTCATGATGATTATGTCAGCAGGTACAGAGCTGACCCTGCTCACAGTGATGAGCGTTGACCGCTATGCTGCCATCTGCCTCCCCCTGCAGTATGAGGTCCTCATGAACAAGGACAGGTGTGTGCAGCTGACAGCTGTGTCCTGGCTGAGTGGGGGTCTTAATGCTGTGATGCACACAGCTGGAACCTTCTCCTTGTCGTACTATGGGTCCAGCGTGGTCCACCAGTTCTTCTGTGACATCCCCCAGTTATTGGCTATTTCCTGCTCTGGAAATTTGATGAACGAACTTGACCCATTCTCATCAGTGTGGTCTGGGGTATCTGCTGTTTTATTTTCTTCGTTATTTCCTATGTCCACATCTTCTCTGCTGTCAGGAAGATCCCATCCACAGAAGGGAAGGCCAAAGTCTACTCCACCTGCCTTCCCCACCTGCTGGTTGTGGTGCTATTTCTCTCCACCGGATGCTTTGCTTATCTGAAACTGACCTCAGGGACCCCGTCCATGTCTGACCTGGTCATTTCTATGTTCTACAGGGTGGTGCCCCCCACCTTTAATCCCGTCATCTATAGTCTGAGGAACCAAGTTTGGAGACGGCTGTGAGGAGACTGGTAAATGGCAAATATTCTTAGATGTGAGATTTCATAATGTAAAATTATATCTCCTCATTAATTCAGCTTTTCCCCTCTAACTCTTACATGTCATCATTTATAAAGCATAGGCTTCTTGCATTAGAATTTTTCATTTTCCAGAAATTTATATTCTCATATTCTTCCATAAACTCATTTCCTAAAATACTACAATACTTTCCCCAACCCCTCCATACATGGTATGCATAGATGAAACCAGCTTATGATTAAAAACATGTATTTGGTGTAGAAAGAATGTTCTAGAACTCAGGCATCACCAACTTTGCAAAAATGAAGCTGTGGTTATAAGGGTAGTCCTTGAGAGCACATGGTCACGAGATCCCAGTCCTGGGCAATTGGTTCCCACAGCTGATGTGTGTCTCCGCTGAGAGGCCCATCTTCTTGGAGTGGAGGGGAGATGAGAGTGGGCCCCTCCTATCACACACAATTTCATTTTTTGTTTAAATGCTTATGAACTTGGGCTCTCAAGTTTTTTTTTTTTAAGATTTATTTATTTATTTGTTTGTTTATTTATTTATTTATACATGCACTGGTTACAGTCAGAAGCGCGGGAGGGTGAGAGAGTTCCCCAGAGCCATAGTGGGGAGCAGAGCAGGCTGAAGGACCAAAGTACACTGCTGAGTGGAGCAGCGGGCGGCAGGAGAGGTCTGTGGGCCGTGTGGGACCCTCGCTGGCTGACAGGGATCCAACCGGTGCTACAGTGGCTGCAGGTAGCTTCGGGGCCCAGCGCTCAAATGTTGTGCCACCAGGGGAGGCCCCCTCATGAGGCGTGGGCTCATCTTTTTAATATCTGTGTAGTATTCCACTGAGTGTGGATCCACATTGTTCACTCTTCTGTGCACCGCACCTGAGTTGGGGCCATGGCCAGCAACTGTGGTCAGTGCAGATGTGAACACATGTGTATGTGGTCTGCACTGTAGAGTCTGCGCATCTTGGATAACACCCAGCAGAGGTTGGTCCAACCCGTGGGAGCTCTGTTTTCATCATCTGAAGACATCGTCTGAGGCCCTTTATTTCCTTCCCTTCTCACAGGTGACAACTCATTACAGATTGGATTTCTATTTTCCTTATTATTAGAGCAGTTGAACAATTTGGAATGGATTAAAAATCTGCGTTAGATGAAGCCTTAAGATACCAGAAAGCACACCTGGGTGCTGCCCATTGCACATCTACCCCACAGATGAACTTGGGGACACACGCCAAGGACCAGGGAACATCAGCACGTAAGAACAAGTGCCCCCCCACACCAGTGAGCTTCTGTGCCTCAGAAAAGCCATCCCCAAAGTAGGCCCCTGCACTGGGAGATGATTGTGCACATCACACGCCTGACAAGGGTGAGTGTCCAAAATACGCAAAACCTACAAACCCAGCACAGAAAGAGACACCACAACCACACATGGCCTGGGCCTCTCCAGCCCGCCCGCCCGTCTGGGGGCCCACCCTGGTCCGGGCCAAGCCACGCCCTGCGTCCGACCCTGGCGCCATTGAGTAGCCCCTCCTGCGCTCCCGGCTGACCTGGAGCTGTTTGGGGCCCGCCTTCCTGAACCATGGCCTATTCGCATTCTGCGTGCAGCTGCCTCTCCCTGGACCCGCCATCTGCAGCTGCGAAACCAGGTCACGAGGCGGGAGTGCAGAAGCTGGCACCGCACCTGACCGCGGAGGACGCCTGCTCTTCCCGCACCAACAAGCACACACCGGGTGGGTGCGGGTCGCACTCTGGCCTTGTCTCCCAGGCCAGGCTGCTGTCAGTGTGCTGACCCCGCACGTGCTGTGAGGCACCCATGGGCCCGCGGGTGACTGGAAGGGCCTCTGAGCTGCCGGCCCTCCCGCAGGGCAGCTGCCCGCTGCCACTCCCCCTGACCTCGCTCTGCCAGGCACGGTGCTGTCCGCGCTCCTGACCCAGGGGAATGAAGCGCTAATTCTGCTCAGAAGCGTCCCGGGGAGGGGCTGCGAAAGCTGTTCACTGCACGTACAGCAGGATTATGAAAAATTTGCGAAATGTATTAGGTGGAATTTTGAGGAACACATAAGAGGATGAAAGTTTGTAATTATAACAGCAAAAGCAGAAACATCAGCCTCCTCGTAGTCTAGTGTCTCCAGAAATCCCCGAGGATGGCACCACAGCCTCCCCCCGCACCTGCACGTGTTTGTCCCCATCTGCTTATTTTCTTCTGTGCTGCGGAGATTAGGACAGTGTCCCGAGGGCATGCGCCATGGGGCTCTCACCAGAAGGCCAGAGTTTCCCAGTACGGGTCCAATTCACAGTATTTGCGGGATTTGTGCGCATGAATCTAATATAATCATTTAGAGTAGACATAAAGACATGCAAAGAATATTAAGAAGGGCCTCCATGGTGGTGCAGCGGTTGAGCACTGAGCTGTGAAGCTGCCTGCAGCCTCTGCAGCGCTGGTTCTATCCCCGGCTGCTCCCCGGCCACTGGAGGAGGGTCCAACATGGCACGCAGACCTCTCCTGCCACCCGCTGCTCCCCTCAGCAGTGTACTTCGTCAGTCTGCCTGCTCTGCTCCCTGCTCTGGCTCTGGTGAATTCTCTCACCCTCCCACACTTCTGACTGTACCCAGTGCTTGTATAAATCAAGAAATAAATCTTAAAAGAATATTAAGAAGATTTAAATTTGGGAAGATAAAATGCCCGGTGTGTGTCACTGGCTGTCTGGATACAGATCCTCTCTGCTGACTCCATCGATATTTCCCATCTGCAATGTCCAATATTTTAAAATTTCACACCAAAAATTTCATGATAAAATGTAGTTCCAATTGGATATCAGACATTTAATTCATTCTCAGACATTCACCCTGTGAGAAGCAAGTCATGCTGATCTTGCCTTTGGCCCAGGTGAGTTCCAGGTGGGCACAATATGAATTTGGATGCAGCCAGGAACGGTTGGAAGAAATGGCAAAATCTTGATATTTGAACTTCTGGGTTGACAACTTGTAAATGACTGGCATTATTAACTTTATTTTTTATGCCCATAGATAATTTTGTGAATATTAATCCTTGATTCTGTTATAGTTTACTGGTCAATAAAAGTTGTGGGGTGCAATAAGAATTCAATATGTATACTGAATTATGTAACTGAATTAAGCCATTATAACCTGATACTGAGAATATTCATTGCCAATATTTTTGCCAAGTTTGTATGACATAATGAAAATATTTGCATTAATCAAACATTAACTGTCTCAACAGTGTATGAATTCAAATTCATACCCATTTACTCACAATTAAAACTATTGTGGAT
Organism: Talpa europaea; assembly: GCF_964194135.1. Taxonomy (NCBI): domain Eukaryota; kingdom Metazoa; phylum Chordata; class Mammalia; order Eulipotyphla; family Talpidae; genus Talpa; species Talpa europaea. The sequence goes on from NC_140075.1 coordinate 14,561,041, forward strand.
AGCATGATAATATACTCTAAGATCTCTCAATATATCTGGTTTTATTCTTTTGAATTTTACCACCCAATTCTCCCAACCCCACTTATTGAAGGCTCTTCACTTGCTCCAGTGTAAATTTCTGACTCCGTTCTCAATATTAATTGTGTCAAACTAGATCAGTATCTCATATTTCCATGCAAAAACTCTTTAAAACAATAAACAATTTCAGTCAAGTTGGAAGGTTACAAAATCAACACATGAAAATCAGTTACCTTCCTATACGCAAAAAAAAAAAAAAAATGAGGCAGAAGAGGAAAGAATTAAGAAAACAATCCTATTGCAGTCACAAAATTAAGCACCTAGGAGCAGGGCCTCCCCTGGTGGGGCAGGCAGTTGAGTGCCATGCAGACCTCTTCTATCTCCCCGCTGATCCCCTCAGCAGTGTACTTCAGTCAGTCTGCCTGTTCTGTTCCCCACTCTGTCTCTAGTGACTCCTCTCACCTTCCCACACATATGTCCCGTACTCCCATTCTTGTATACATAAATACATAAATAAATAAAAGAACCTAGGAGCAAAGCTAGCAAAAGAGGTGAAGGCTCTACACAAAGAAAATTGTAAGATACAGTTAAAGATCTGTAAAATGCAAATAAATGGAAATATATTCCCTTTTCAAAGATTACAAGAATCGGCATTCTCAAAAGACCATCCCACCCAAAGCAATGTACAGATTCAAGGTAACCCCAGTGAGAACTTCAACAACCTCTTCAAAGATATAGAACAAAATTACTGAAATTCATATGGAACCATAAAAGACCCCAAAAAGACAAAACAATCTTGACAAATATGAGGAAAATGGAGGAATCACACCACCAGACATCTATCTATACAATAAAGCTATAATAGTTAAAACAGCATGGTAGTCGGACAAAAACAGACACACAGACCTCTGGAATATAATGAGAGCACAGGAATACACCCACATCACATGGACAGTTACTCTATGACAGAGGAGCCAAAAGTATGACTGCAACAAGGAAAGTGTGGAAATGGGGTTGGGGAAACAGGGCAGCCACATGCAAAAGTATGAAACTACATCACTATCTCCCAGCAGACACTCCCAAAAAAACCTCAAAATGGATTAAATGACTTTGTCCAAATATGTGAAGTCACCATAATCATGAGAGTGAAACACAACTAACATGACCACATGTACAGAAGCCCCAATAATCACTCCTATATGTCAAGGATAAATGAATAATTATTCAAACATATAATAATTATTATAATTTAAATGCAGAGTCGCAAGTGCAGAAAACAGAACATAATTACATGAATAAACAAGATTTAAGCGACAAGAATAAATCACTTTCTCAGATGATTGTGTATTCACCCCCTGACCAATCCCTTCTGCTGAGTTTCTCCTTGTCCTCCCGCCTCATGCTCCCTCCCTCGCCCCTTCCTTCCTTCATGTCTTCCCTTCCTTGCTGCCTCCACAGTCTCTCACTTTGCCTCACACCAAGCTGCCCAGGTCTCCCCATGAGGGGCACACAGTGGGGACGGTGACTTTTCAGCTCCCTCCACAACACGTGCTCTTAGGACGGTGCCTTCACCTGTGTCAGTGGAGTTGATGGAGCCTGGAAAGGGGATGAATTACATTCCTCCCCACACAGGTGCACACCACCAACAAACAGCCTCTGACACATTCAGTGCTCCGATAACCGGCTGATTGTGCCACAGGATGATGCCAATTAAGACAGTCAACTCACAAAGGGCACTTGTCCCTCTGGAATAAAGTCACTTTACAGAAGGATCTTGGACAGTGTCCAACACAGGGACACCAGCTCCAGAGCTCAAATAGCCCAGACCTGAGGCCCTGCTCTGTCCATGAGTTGGCACAGGACAGGGTGAAAACATCCTGTGAGTGCTCAGAGGCTCCCCACGAGCCCCGACCATGGAGTGAGAGGCCGGGACACACTCTTTCCGCGCCATGGGGACAACCTCAGGAGAGAGACTCGACAGGGCAGCGGGAACTTCCCCCACAGGCTTCAGGTACCTGCCACAAGCCATTTACAGGAAATCTTTTCAGACTTGAAAGTTCAAAAACTTCTAGCTTCATTTTAGACTTGAGATAGTATAGCAGATAAATATCCATTTTGCAAATAATGAAAAGTAATGGATTCTAAATGAGCACAGGTTCTCAGTGTCCCATAACTGCATCAACCTAGGGTCAGTCTCTATGAGAGAAAATAATTAATTCTTAATTTAAGGAGCTCAAACGATACTGACTTTTTAGAACATTTATCATATGAGAGGATTTTGATTTATGGTGCATCCCATGGCATAGGATGGTTATTGCTTTGGAACTGTGATGTGAGCAAGGAGCACAGTTTGTGTGTCTAGAAAGTGAAAGAGCCATGACAGTCAGAAGAATTCCAGGCCCCTGATGATGGCGTGTCCTAATCTGATCCCTTTTGTTCTTCAAACATCTGGGTCATTTATACAAACCTATCACAGTTATTTCATATCAGCACATTCTCCTAAAATATCTGCCTCCCCAGGGCCTGCCCCTCCCTCACCCCACAGAGAGGGGAGAGGATGAGATTGGGAAGGGGGAGGAGAGCGGGTAGGGCTGCCCAATGTCCAGGCGTCCCCACTCACAAACGGGCCTGGGGGGAGGAACAAACCTGCACCCGGGGGACCCAGGGCCCTGGGACCGGCAGGGACAGCCATACGCACAGACCGTCTGGATCAGCTCCAGAGCGGCCTCCTCCCTGCACAGACGTGCATGAGTCTGAGGGGGACAGAGGAGACAGGAGGGACCCGGGGTGGACGTGCCCATCCTGCAGGAGGGACGTGTGGGTGTGACCCAGGAGCAGACTCTGCAGGAGACACTAGAGATGGAGGAAGGCCCTTTAATGGGAAATCACAGTGGGACAAGCTGGTATCTCGATGCCCACAGGCAGGGCCCACAGAGGAGGAGTGTGGTGACCAGTAACCAGAGAAGCATCATCGCAGGAAGTGGATGTTAAGACAACTCCTTTCATGAGTGTCTGCGTATGTGCTGGGGACTGTGTGGTGTTTGGGTTGACAACACTGCAGTGAGAAGCAGGGGTTGTGCAGCCACCCTTAAGAGCAGGTTGCTTGGGAAAGAGCAGACCCCGCCTGTGCAGTGGTAGCGTCATCCCACAGCACCCGTTGGAGACACAGGGGGTGACACCGAAAATGTGTTTACTCACCGAGGGCTTCAGGGGGACATGAGTCTGTGACCAGATATTTTTTCTACTCCCCAAACTGGTGCAATGGAAACCAGACCCCATGCTCGCCATGTTTCCAAACTTATCGACAAGGTGTCCCTCTGCCCAGTCTCTGGGGCCCGGACTTCCCGTCATACCTCCCGATGTAGCCCTTTCTCTGGGTCATCAGCTCCTGCTCTTGCTTAATTTCAAAGATGTCGGCAGGTTTTGGTGTCCTCCACTCTTTTAGGTCGCATAACTGAACATGCTGTTCTCTCCTCGTATTGGAGGGCAGAGCTCCATGCACCCCAGATGGCGGCCCATCAGGCCCTTTAAGTCTAGCAGACCCACATGGCTGCCGAGTGTCTACTGAGTCCTTAATATGAGTGCAGATGTTAGAGGTCTCTACAGTGAGTGCCTCGAGGGCAGGACATGGATTGAATGTTTCTAGGTGGAGGGAGGAGGCTCAGTGAGTTTCCTCCTCAGATGTGGCTTCAGCTCTGGAGAGGCCTGAACCGGGATCCTGAGGGGCTGAGGGTGTGGGAGCAACAGGAATAACAGCGATGCTGGGCAGGTTATGCAGAGATGTGGGAGGACAGTCTGGTGGTTTCTGAGGGGAAGGGGAAGTGTCCAATCTCAGTGTTTTTAACATGAGCTGTTTAGACAACATAACAAATCTTTTTCTGAAGAACTGGAAATATAGTAGATTGTCAGGACACAGTACTCAGAGAATGACTAGAGATGGAGACACGGGAGCACCAGGGGTGTGGGTGGTGAGTAGCTACTGTAATTGCCATATGAGAAGCCCAGTTATATTCAGTCTGCAGAGACGGGGCACTGGTGATTTCTTCCTCTCCACATTTATTACACAGATTACCGCTCCAGGGGTGACCAATCTCATGGCCATGACAGAATTTGTCCACCTGGGGTTCCCCACCCAGGGGACCATGGACTTCTTGCATCTGCTGCTCTTCTCCCTGGTCTACCTGTGCGCCCTGCTGGGGAATGGGCTCATCGTCCTTATCACCACCCTGGACCAGCAACTCCACACCCCCATGTACTTCTTCCTGAGGAGTCTGTCCCTCACGGACCTCTGCCTCATCTCAGCCACAGACCCCAAGTCCATTGCCAACTCTCTGAGGCACAGCAACTCCATCTCCTTTCTGGGCTGTCTCGTCCAGGTCTTCACTCTGGTGATTTCAGGAGCTACAGAGGTCACCCTGCTCACAGTGATGAGCCTTGACCGCTATGCTGCCATCTGCCACCCCTTGCACTATGAGGTCCTCATGAGCAGGGACAGGTGTGTGCAGCTGACAGCTGTGTTCTGGCTGGGTGGGGGTCTCTGTGCTGTGATGAACACAGCTGGAACCTTCTCCTTGTACTACTGTGGGTCCAACGTGGTCCACCAGTTCTTCTGTGACATCCCCCAGTTATTGTCTATTTCCTGCTCTGGAAATTTAATGAATGAACTTGTCCCCATGTTCATCACCGTGGTGGTGGAATTCTGCTGCTTTATTTTCTTTGTCATTTCCTATGTCCACATCTTCTCCGCTGTCAAGAAGATTCCATCCACAGAAGTTAATGCCAAGGCCTACTACACCTGCCTTCCCCACCTGCTGGTTGTGGTGCTGTTTGTCTCCACTGGATTCTTTTTTATCTGAAGCCGACCTCAGGACCCCATCCATCTCTGACCTGGTCATTTCTATGTTCTACACGGTGGTGACCCTCACCTTTAATCCCATCATATACAGTCTGAGGAACCAAGCCATTAATTCGGCTGTGGGGAGACTGATGAAGGGGAGAGTAACCAAAATGTATTAGAGAAGATGAGTCATGACTCAATTAAGAGACACTTATTTTAAATATTTGTATCATACTGCCCTTTTCATTCTTGTAATTACATGTAATTCCATTGTATAATTAAAAATACATACTTATTTTAAAATTATATTTATGATGACTTCATATATTCCAATAGCTTTAGCTGATGTTCCTTTTAGCACTTAGGTGTTTTCTGTTATTCCTTGTTTACTGGGGTAATTGAACATCAGCATCTCATCTTCCTGCTGTCCTCCATTTCTGTGCTCCTGGCCAAGAGAGGTGATGTTTGGGTTTCACCTCAGGTGTCAGCAGAAGTTCTCTTAATGGGGCAGCATCTCCAGTCTCTAAGGAACTTCTCCCTTCCTATCACTGACCCTCTCGGTCACGTGTGGGGCCAGGGCCTGGGAAAGACAGAGGCCCCTTTACTTGGTGAGTGAGACCTTCACAGAATAATAAGGCCTGAGGTTCTGTAGTGAATCTTTGTAGCCATAGCCTTCTGTCGATAAGGACCACAAGTGACATGGTGGACATTCTCCTGGAAGCTCTGGTGTGGGTGCCACTGGCATTTACCATAAAAACATTCAATTCAAGGCGGACACCAGAAATAATACAGTGGCTGTGAATGCTGTTATTTTCATGTGCAGTATAATTTCTAAAAATTTAGTAAAATATATCGGGTAGGGTTTTTTAAGTACTAATAAGAGAACATAGAAAGCTATAATGGTGAAAGCAAAATAATAGCTAGTGGACTGCACCATACTCTAATATTTCCAGAGATAGTTGAGGAATGGTACTCGCAACATCATGCTGCACTTTACACGTGTGTTTATCCACATTTATTTAATTACCAAGAATGCCTGGGAATTTGAGGAATATGTCCTTTTTGGGCACACTGTTATGGGCTCTCAGAGTGTTTTCGTTTCCATATGCAGTTGTTCAAACAAGAAAACTCATCAAATTTACATACCATAAATAACATTATCATTTAATGTAGATGTAAATACATAAAGAATTTGAAGAAGATTTAAATTTGGGAAGTGAAATGCCCCGTGGGTATGGCCTGCTGTCTGGCCTCAATCCTCTCTGCAGACTGCATCGACATCTGCTTTCCTATCTGTGATGTCCAATGCTTGAAAATTTCACACCAAAATATTTCATGATAACATGTATTTCCAACTGGATATCAGACATTTAACTCATCCTCACCCTCTGAGGGTGACCTAGCCTGCAGCCCAGTGTAGTTCTATGTGGGCACAATGCCAATTTGGAGGCAGCCAGGAATAGTTAAAACATGGTAAAATCTCGATATTCAAATTGCAAGATTGACAACTTGCTGCTCTTATTTAAATCATTGACATTTATTTATCTACTGATAAATAACTCTCTTAATATTAATTCTTGACATTGTTATGGCTTACTAGTCAATAGACATTATGCAATATAACAATAATGTTATGGGATGAGAATTCCTAACATGTCTTGAATGAAGAAGGTGAATCAGACTATTATAAAGATATTCTGAGACTATTCATTGTCTACATTTTGTCACTTTTGGGTAACATAATTGAAATTTTCAAATTAATAAATCATTAGTTGCCTCTAGGTTGTATTAACTTAACCATTTAAGCACAATTGAAGCTATGTGGAAAACATAATATACACTAAGAAAGCTATAGATTCCACTGAAAAGGAAATTAACTCAATAAGCCACTTCAGCGTAGTTGCCAACTTACAAAATCAACACATGAAATAAATTGCCTTCTTACATGCAAAAAATGAACTACAAAAGAAGTTAAGAAAACAAGCCTACTCATAACCATGAGACTAAATACCATGGAGTAAACATAACTAAGGAGGTGAAGATTCAAAGAAAAGAAAACGACATTGTTAAAAGAAATAGAAAAGAGAAAGAAATGGAAAGATATTTCCTGCCCTTGGCTTGGAAGAATCAACATTACCAAATGCCCATCTGACCCAAAGTAATCATAGTTTCAATGTAATCCCAATAAGAAATTCTATGGCATTTGCCAAAGAGATTAAAAAAAAATATTTAAATGAATATGGAACCAGAAAAGACCCCAAACACCCAAAACAACCCTGACAAAAATGAGGAAGAATGGTGGAGGCAGCACATTCCAGACTCCAGTCCATACAATAAAGCTCTAATACTTAAAGCAGCATGGTGCTGGGACAAAAACAGACACACAGAGCAATGGATTATAATGAGGGCCTAGGAATACACCCTCATCGAGATGGACAGTTACTCTATGACAAATGAGCCAAGAGCACACACTAGAACAAAGAAAGTGGAGAAATGGTGCTGGGAAAAGCAGACAGACACACTCAACAGAAGAAACCAGGTCACTGCCCCACACCCTACAGAAAAATAAACTCAAAACAGATAAACACCTGTTTGCAAATGAATGAAGTCACTATAGTCATGCAGCAAACCTAAGTTTATGACACCATGTGCAGAAACCCTAATATTCCACTCCATTTTGTTAAGGTTAAAAGTAAAATTATTCAAACATAATAACAGTTCTAATTTAAATCCAGAATTACAGGTGCTGAAAATGAAAATTTTATTAGAGACTAATAAAGTTTCTCTTTCCAAAGGGCTGTTGATCCCCGTGGTCACACACTTCTGCTGGACGTCCATTGTCTTTCCAACCCACTATTCCTCCCTTGACTCCCTCCTGCCTCTCTCCGTGTCCCTAACCTCCTGCCTCTGGCATTTCCACATCCCCCTCACAACCATCTCCAGGGCCTCTCCATGAAGGGCACACGGTGGGTGATTGGCGACTCTCCAGCTGTCTAGACAGGGACTCTCGGCACTGTTATTACTGATGGTGCTGAACACGGCGGACATAACTGGTGGTGAATGGAACCTGGAAATGAGGGTTTTCCTTTTTTTAAAAAAATAAAGAGATTTATTTATTTTTATACAAGAGTGGGGTACAGGCCAGAGGCGCAGGAGGGTGTGAGGATTCACCTGAGACAGAGAAGGGAGCAGAACAGGCAGGCAACAGAAATGCACTGCTGAGGGGAGCAGTGGACACAACAGGAGAGGTCTGTGGCACCCTGTGTGACCCTCACTGGCCTGCCAGTATCAAACACGCACTGCTGAGGCAGCAGACAGATTCACAGTGTGGTGCTCGGCCTGCTGCACCACTAGGGAGGCCCAAAATAGGATTTTGCTATTCACTTCCATAGAGGTGTGAGACAGACACAAAATCACATCTACACAACAAGTGTAATAATTACTCGCTGAGACACACTGCAGGACACTCCAATTAACACAGTCAAGTAAACACACACTTTCCCTCTGGAGGAAGGTCCCTGAGGGCTGGAATCTGGACAGTGTACAACACACTGACACCAGCTCCGGAGCTCAAATTGCCCAGCCCTGAGGCCCTGCTCTGTCCATGAGGCAGCAGCAGGACAGAGTGGAACATCCTGTAGATGCTCAGAGGCTCCCCACGAGCACCTCACGAGCATGGAGTGAGAGGCCTGAACACCCTCTGTCCACACCATGGGGACAACCTCAGGTGAGAGACTTGACACAGCAGCAGGAACTTTCCCCCCAGACTGGAGGTATTTGCAGGGTAGAACCCACTCACACTTGAAAGTTTTCACATAAAGCTTCATTTTAGGCTTGAGAAAGTGCCGCAGTTCTACTATTCACTTTGTAAATCATGACAACTAATGCTGAAATTGCCCAAGTTGTCATGTCCCACTGCCCGTTCAGCCTGGGTGAGATTCAGTGAGAGAAAACATATTGCTATTTGAGGGTTTTCCACAAATATACCATTTTAATATAATCATCATATCGGATGACTTTATGATAAATATGACATTTGTTTCATGAGTGATTTTAGCATACATCTACTATTGTGTATTAAGTGTTAAATGGAATCACAAAAGTTAATTATTTTGTAACTAAGAAGAAATTCAGGATGAAATTTCAAAATATTTATTGCTAAATTTCAATTTCTTGTTTCTTTTTGTTCCTTAATATTGACAGATACAAAAGAAGGAATGCAACAACTTTTATAACAATATTTTACTACTTTATGGCTCTGACACTAAAGTGCAGGTGGCAGGGACATCTGACTATTTATGGACATGACCTTGAGAATTTTCCCCAACTCTATGACTCAGGGATTGTTAGTGATAGAAAATAAAATCACAGTAATTGAATAGAGAAAGAAGAATATATAACAAAATTTACATTAGTTATAATATGTACTTTAAATCACTCAAAATATGTCTATAAATTTAACCATGTGGTATTCTTATTTGTTTTTTTTGTTTTATTAAAATATTTGGAAATATTTCCACTAATGTATTTATATCAATTTATTCCCCACATTCTCCTAAAAATCCTGCCTTCACCAGGGCCTGCCCCTCCATTATCCCACAAAGGGAGAAGAGGAGGAGAGTGGGGAGGGGGAGGGTGGTCAGGGCTGCCCCATGTCCAGGCATCACCACTCACGCACGGGACTGGGGGGAGGAACAAACTCACACCCGGGAGACCCAGAGCCCTGGGACCGGCGGGGACAGCCACACACACAGACCGTCCAGCTCAACTCCGGAGCCGCCTCCTCCCTGCACAGATGTGCATGAGTCTGAGGGGGACAGAGGGGCCGGGAGGGACCCAGGGTAACGAGCCCAACCTGCAGGAGGGATGTGTGGGTGTGACCCAGGAGGAGACTCTGCGGGAAACGTGGTCTCTGGCTCCTCAGATGTGGAGAGTCAGGGGCAGGGAGATGAGGAGATGAGGGGACGGACCAGGAGGCAGCAATGAGGCCAAAGGGGCAGAAATCTGACAGAGGAGGCATCAGGACACGCTGCTCGGGGACTCCGAGCCCAGATCATTCAGTTCCAGGACAGTGTCGGGTCCTGGGGAGCAGGAAAATAGGGACCCACACACACCATCTCCATGCACACTCATCCCTGTGGGGCCTCCCCAGACCAGAGCTGTGCTGGAGGAGCAGGGACAGGATCTCCAGGGTGGGGAGGGGCTGGGCATGTTCACGTGTCCTCTGGGGCTGTGCCCTGGACAACCTCTGGGAGGTGTGCTGGGCGGAGACCCTGGAGTCTGGGCAGGAGGGGGAGCCACGGGACTGGAGCAGTTGGGAGGGACAGTCAGTCAGGTTTGTTGAGAGGATTGAGATTGTAATTCTTAAAGTTCTGTTGGGTCAGTGGAAATCTTCAAGCCTTCAACAATTTTCAGGACATGTTTGGACAGTGTGATCATGTCCCCTCACATGAGATGGAAATGAAAAATTGAACACAGAAGCAAAAGCAGATGAGGGTACTAGACTCTGTAGGACCAATAAGGAGTAATTACCTGGTGAGTAAACTGAATTATCTTATGCTGATAACTCATTTTATGACAATATTGAAGATATGACAATATTTTCTTGTTCTTTACTTTTTTTTCAATACAGAAAATGACTCCAGGGGTGACCGTGGACAATCTCATGGCTGTGACAGAATTCGTCCTCCTGGGGTTCCCCACCCACAGGACCATGGGCTTCCTGCACCCGCTGCTCTTCTCCCTGGTCTACCTGTGCGCCCTGCTGGGGAACGGGCTCATCATCCTCATCACCACCCTGGACCGGCACCTCCACACCCCCATGTACTTCTTCCTGAGGAGTCTGTAATTCTCGGACCTCTGCCTCATCTCAGCCACGGTCCCCAAGTCCATTGCCAACTCTCTGAGGCACAGCAACTCCATCTCCTTCCCAGGCTGTGTCCTCCAGGTCTTCATGATGGTTATGTCAGCAGCTACAGAGCTTCACCTGCTCACGGTAATGAGCGTTGACCGCTATGCTGCCATCTGCCTCCCCCTGCACTATGAGGTCATCATGAGCAGGGACAGGTGTGTGCAGCTGACAGCTGTGTCCAGGCTGGGTGGGGGCATCATCTCTGTTTTAAACACAGCTGGAACCTTCTCCTTGTCCTACTGTGGGTCCAGTGTGGTCCACCAGTTCTTCTGTGACGTCCCCCAGTTATTGGCTATTTCCTCCTCAGAAAATGTTATGAGTGAACTTGTCCCCCTTTTTATTTGTATTACATTGGATATGTCCTGCTTGATTTTCATCATCATTTCCTATGTGCATATCTTCTCTGCTGTCAGGAAGATCCCATCCACAGAAGGGAGGGCCAAAGTCTACTCCACCTGCCTTCCCCACCTGCAGGTTGTGTTGCTATTTGTCTCCACTGGGCTCTTTGCTTATCTGAAGACGACCTCAGTGACCCCGTCCATGTCTGACGTGGTCATTTCTATGTTCTACACGGTGGTGCCCCCCACCTTTAATCCCATCATCTATAGTCTGAGGAATGAAGCCATGAAGTCAGCTGTGGGGAGACTGATGAAGGGCTGTTACCCCATCAAGTAAAGCTCATCCTTCTTTCCCTCAGCCACAGAGACTGTCTACAAGTGCATGCCCAGATCCTCCAGCCACCCTCACAGGTGGTTGTGTTACAGGAACACCAGCCCCTCCTTTGTCCCCGTGCCCTCTCCTCCCTCTCAGAGACTCAAGGGGTTGTTCTCCAAGACTTTTCAAGTGTTTCCCTGCTCAGATGGCTGTTTTCTGCCGCCCCCGAATTGTGTGTCCATGTCTGACTTGCTTTGCTGCGTGTATTTCTAAAACTCCCTCCTTTTGCACGGCCCTGCCCTCACCCTGTCCGTGCCCACCTGGGTGTGGATGTGCCACCAACTGATCCTTGGTCCATGGGCCGATCGGGCCTGCTGGGGATGATGCCGCCATGATGGTGGCAGAGCTGTGAGAGAGTCCTGCTGCCCGTTCCCATATGTGACCCACTGCTTGATCCATCCTGGAGTTTTAAGCCAAGGTGGTTGCTCTGCGTAGTTTCTCTGTCCCCCAGCCATGTGACGAGGCCCTTTCTTCACACCCACTAGTGCCTGTGGGCCCATGTGACATGGCTTTTTCCCGGGATGAGGGGTGTCTCCTTGTACCAAAATGCCTGTCTCTGGTGAGCAGTGGGGCAGCTTGTTACCCCATAGACTCAGGGTCCCTCAAGGGGAGCCGCCCCTCCCACGGGCAGCTGGGTCCACCCAGGCTGGGGAGTAGGTGTCCTCTCTGTTCTTTGCAGGCCAAGCACTAACTGTCCTTTGCCCAAACCTGGGGGCATCGTCAGACCTGGAGAAGAGATGGGGGCCTGGGCACGGCTTCCCCAACAGGTTCCCCAGTGGCGCTCGGCCCAGCTGAGCAGCCCAGTCCGTCCCCTGGGAGCTGGTCCGGGGAATCTGGCACCAGCAGTTGGGGTTCCAGGGAAAGGAGAGGAAGGCCCAGGCAGGTCTGGGTTGTGGGTGGGCGGGTCAAGACTCGGTTCACAGACACAGCAGAGCTGCCCACCGCCTGCAGTGGACACAGGGCTGGGTGGATGCTGCATTCCACCCTGGTCTAGTGGGGCCAGCCCAAACCCACAACCTCGCCCATCCTGGGCCTCCTTCTCCACCACCCTCCGGGAGGAACCATCTTGCTGGGCCACTGTGGGCTGGGCCTGGAGGACACTGTGGACACGGGCAGGACAGCATTTTGGCCAGGAACTGTCATCCCCTGTCTCCTCAGTCAGTACCCCCCACCCCATTTTCTGTGCCTGACCTGGTGGGCCCTATGAGGACTCTGGGGGAGACCCACAGCTGCAAGAGGGTCTCCCACTCTGCTGTGTCAGAACCCCAGACACAGACCACTCCATGGACATGCCGGACAGCTCTGCCTCCAGACTGACCTGCAGTGGAAGACAAACACAAGCTTCCCTCACACACGACAACAGTTCAAATGTGATGACAGAGTTATAGGTGCTGAGAGTAAATACCATTTTTAAATAAACAAATTTTCGTGTCAGAAGATCCAGGTGCTTCCCCTACTCGCTCCTGGGGGATTTCATCCTGGTTTTCCACCTCCCTCCCCCTCCTGACTCTACAAGTCCCTCGTCCACCCCCCCACCTGCCAGGCCCCAGGATGGTGCACAGGGGGAGGCAGAGACTTTCCAGCTTCCTGTGAAGTGGGCTCATCTGTGGCTTTGACGACGTGGCCACACCCGGGTGCCCCATAGTAGGCTCAGTCAATGTTGGTGGAGCATGAAAGGGGATGAATTACATTCCTTTCCATTGAGGTGTAAACCACTAAAAAAAACTGCCTCTGGCACACTCAGTGCACCAATTACCCACTTAATGTGCTACAGGATGATGCCAATTAAGACAGTGACCTGAAAGAGGGTGCTTGTCCCTCTAGAGGAGGGTCCCTGAGGGCTGGAATCTGGACAATGTACAACACATGGACACCAGCTCCAGAGCTCAAGTAGCCCAGCCCTGAGGCCCTGCTCTGTCCATGAGGCGGCGCAGGATGGGGTGGAACATCCTGTGAGTGCTCAGAGGCTCCCCACGAGCACCTGCCCATGGAGTAGGAGGTTGGGACACCCTCTGTCCCACCATGGCCACAACCTCCGGAGAGAGACAGGACATGGCAGCGGGAACTTTCCCCCCAGACGTCAGGTATCTGCCCCCAGCTATTTGCAGGGGAGAATCCTCTCACACTTGAAAGATTTTAGATTCCAAGCTTCTTTTTACATTGGAGTGAGCATAGCAGTTAAAATCTTATTTTATAAATAATGAAACTAGGGCCTCCCTGGTGGCGCAGCGGTTGAGCGCTGGGTTGCGAAGCTGCCCACAGCCTCTGCGGCACCAGTTCGATCCCCGGCTGCTCCCCGGCCACCGGAGGAGGGTCCCACATGGCGCGCAGACCTCTCCTGCCGCCCGCTGCTCCCCTCAGCAGTGTACGTCGGTCCTTCTGCCTGCTCTGCTCCCCGCTCTGGCTCTGGTGAATTCTCTCACCCTCCCGTGCTTCTGACTGTACCCAGTGCATGTATAAACAAAACAAACAAATAAACAAACAAATAAAACATGCCTCTATTAAAAAAATAATTAATTAATTAATTAATTAATTAATAATGAAACTAATAAATTTTTAAGATGCACAAGTTGCTCGATTTCACAATTCCATATTCTCCTGGGATGAATTTCAATGGGAGAAAATAACTTTTTTTTATTTTAACTGTTCCAAGTACTATGACGTTTTATAGCATTATCATAAATTAGATCTTGACTTACAGTACATATAACATCACATCCTCACTGTGGTTGGGCACTCAGCACAGTGTGTCCGTGTGTGTTCAGTGTCAAATACAATCAAAACATTTGATGCAATTATTGTGAGGGATGCTAAACTTAATATGAAATTAAAAATAATACTTATTGTTAAAAACCAGAATGTTATGTCATTTTGTCCTTAAATCTTATGACCTATATGTCAAGTAGAGATTCAATAACTTTTTACAGCAACATTGGGGAGAATTTCACAGCTCAGAAAATGAAGTGCGGGTGGCAGGGACATCTGACTATTTATGGACCTGGACTTAGGTTTTTCTCCAACTCCGTCACTCAAGGATTGTTAGTGATATTGTAAAAGGAAAAAGTAACAGTTTTTTTTAAAAAAGTCAGGAAGAGATCTATGCAAAACATATTTCATCATTACATTTAAAGTAATCAAATGATTTCTACAACTAGACCAAATTGTATCCTAATTCATGTTGTAATTAAACAATATTGGATTGTTTACACTAACGTATATCCACAAAGTTATTTCCTGTATTCGCCTCAAAAATCCTGCCCTCCCCAGGGCCTGCCCCTCCATCTCCCCACAGAGTGACGAGAAGATGAGATTGGGGAGGGGGAGAACGGACAGGGCTGCCCCGTGTCCAGATGTCCCCACTCACGCACGGGACTGGGGGGAGGAACAAACCCACACCGGGGGGACCCAGGGCCCTGGGTCCGCCAGGGACAGCCACACGCACAGACCATCTGGCTCAGCTCCAGAGCCGCCTCCTCCCTGCACAGACGTGCATGAGTCTGAGGGGGACAGAGGGGCCGGGCAGGGACCCGGGGTGGACGAGCCCATTCTGCAGGAGGGTCTTGTCGTTGTGACCCAGGAGGACACTCTGCAGGAAACGTGGTCCCTGGGTCCTCAGATGTGGGGGCTCAGTGGCAGGGAAATGAGGAGACGAAGGGATGGACCAGGAGGCTGCAGTGAGGCCACAGGGGCAGGAAACTGACAGAGGTGTCAGGACACGCCACATGGGGACACCAAGCCCAGATCATTCAGCTCCAGGACAGTGTCAGGTCCTGGGGAACATGAAAACAGGAACCAGCACACCCCATATCCCTGCACACCCGTCTCTATGGGGCCTCCCCAGACCAGGGCTGTGGTGGAGGAGTAGGGACAGGCTCTCCAGGGTGGGGAGGGGCTGGGCATGGTCAAGTGTCCTCTGGGGATGTGCACTAGACAACCTCTGGGATGTATGCTGGATGGAGACACTGGGACTTGGGCAGGAGGGGGAGCCACGGGCCTGGGCATGTAGGAAGGGGCAATCATTCAATCTATGAGATCAACCAGAGCAGAATCCTATGAACGGCTGAAATGTTCCTCCTTCCTGATCCCAGGTCCTGTGTGATAAAGGTGTGTTTCTGGAGCTGAACACAGAAGACTCAACAGAGAGTGAGAGACATGGATCTCCTCCACTCCACACCTTGAGAGTGTCCTCTGGGTTACAGCTGTGACTGTCTTTGTAGGTGTCATCTACACTCAGACTGGAAGGCTTCACTCATGTTATATTCTGCTCAATATTTTTAAACAGATGATGGCTCCAGGGGTGACCAATCTCACGGCCGTGACAGAATTCATCCTTCTGGAGTTCCCCACCCAGGGGAACATGGGCTGCCTGCACCCACTGCTCTTCCCCCTGGTCTACCTGCGCGCCCTGCTGGGGAACAGGATCATCGTCCTCATCACCACCCTGGACCGGCACCTACACACACCCATGTACTTCTTCCTGAGGAGTCTGTCCTTCTCAGACCTCTGCCTCATCTCAGACACAGTCCCCAAGTCCATTGCCAACTCTCTGAGGCACAGCATCTCCATCTCCTTCCTGGGCTGTGTTCTCCAGGTCTTTATGCTGTTTGTTTAAGGAGCTACAGAGCTGACCCTGCTCACAGTGATGAGCCTTGACCGCTATGCTGCCATCTGCCACCTGCTGCACTATGACGTCATCATGAGCAGGGACAGGTGTGTACAGCTGACAGCTGTGTCCTGGCTGGGTGGGGGTCTCTATGCTGTGTTGCACACAGCTGGAACCTTCTCCTTGTCCTAATGCGGGTCCAACGTGGTCCACCACTTCTTCTGTGACGTCCCCCAGTTATTGGCTATTTCCTGCTCAGGAAATTTAATCAACGAACTTGTCCCCATTTTCATTAGTGTGACATTGGATATGTGCTGCTTTATTTTCATCGTCATTTCCTATGTGCACATCTTCTCTGCTGTCAGGAATTTCCCATCCACAGATGGGAAGGCCAAGGCCTACTCCACCTGCCTTCCCCCCCTGCTGGTTGTGGTGCTACTTGTCTCCACTGCATTCTTTGCTTATCTGAAGCCGACCTCATGCACCCCGTCCATGTCTGACCTGGTCATTTCTATGTTCTACACAGTGGTGCCCCCCACCTTTACCCCCGTCATATACAGTCTGAGGAACCAAGCCATGAAGTCGGCTGTGGGGAGATTCATGAAGGGCCATTACACCAACAAGTAATGCTCACCCTTCCTTCCCTCAGCCACACAGACCATCTATAAATGCACGCCCGTGACCTCCAACCAGACACTCACAGGTGTCTGTCACAGGGACACCAGCCGCTACTTTGTCCCCAGCCACTCCCCACCTTTTCAGAGGACATCAGGAGGTTGTTCCCCAAGAATTTGCAAGTGTTTCCCTGCTCAAATGCCTGTTCTCTGCCGCCCAGTGTTTGTGTCCATGTCTGACCTGCTTTGCTGCGTGCATTTCTCAAACCCCCCCTTTTGCGGAGTGCTGCCCTCGCCTTGTCCATGTCCCCCTTGTTGTGGATGCACCACCATCTGGTCCTGTCCCGTGGGCCAAGTGGGATGCTGTGAATGATGCCACCATGATGATCACAGAGCCATGGGTTCGTGGAGAGTCCTGCTCTGCCCGTGCCTGCGTGTGACCTGCTGCTGGAATCTGTCCTGGATTTTTTAAGCAAAGGCAGGTTGCTGTCATGGAATCTCACTATCTCTGTCCCCCCAGCAGTGCAATGGGGCCCTTTCCCCACACCCTCTCGTGGCTGTGGGCCCCTGGGACTGGACCGTTTTCCTGGGTGAGGGGTGTCTCCTTGTCTCCATCTGCCTGTCTCTGGGGAACAGTGGGGCAGCTTGTGACCCCACAGACTCAGGGTCCTGAAGGAGGGAGCTGCCCCTCCCATGGGCAGCTGGGACCAGCCAAGGCAGGGAGCAAGTGTCCTGTCCAGGCCAAGCACTGTCCTTTGCCCAAACCCCAGGGGCATCATCACACTTGGTGGAGTGATGGTGGCTTGGGCACTGGCTTCTCCAACAGCCCCGGGCCCAGCTAAGAAGCCCACCCTTTCCCTCCTGAGGAGCTGGTCCTGGGGATTCTGGCACCACTGGCTGAGGTTTCAGGGAAAGGAGAGAAAGGTCTGGGCAGGTCTGGATGCAGGTCAGGTGGGCCCAGCGTCAGCCTCACAGACACAGCGGAGCTGCCCTCCGTCTGGCAGTGGGCACAGGGCTGGGGTTACGCTGCATCCCACGCTGGTCTGAGTGGGGCCCAGGCCAACCCCAGGCCCCCACGGGTGCGGCTGCACGCCCCTTGTGAAGTGGTGGGTGGCACATGGACTCAGGGCGGGCAAGCCCAGAAGGGGGTGACAGGCCATCAGGGGGTCCAGGAACCGGGGCTACTGCAGGGCCTTGAGTCAGGGCCCACCCTCCAGCCTGGATGGACCCCCAACCCCGCCCAACCCTGGCCTCCAGCTCCGTCTCCCTCAGGGCGGCACCATCTCGCTGGACAGCTGTGGGCTTGGGGCATTATGGACACAGGTGGGACAGCACGCGGGGCCTGGGACTGTCCATCTCCGGTGTCCCCCACCAATACCCCCCTCCTTGTTCTCTGTGCCTGATCCGGACCGGCCTGTGAGCGTGCAGGGGGAACTCACAGCTGGGAGAGGTTCCCCCACTCTGCTGTGTCAGAGCCCAAGACACAGATCACCCTGTGGACTCGCCCGGCAGTGCTGCCACGGGACTGACCCACATTGGAAGGTAAACACAAGCTTCCCTCACACACTATCACAGGGCACCCCTGCTCTGAAACAGGTTGTGTGACTCTGGGCCCTCACCTGTGCACTTCAAAGGGCCACACTGCAGGTACACAGCACAGTTAACAAAGCTTTATTGACAAGGGAAGGGGATGAGGTCATGGAGCACTCAGGGAGAAATGAGGGAGCCAAAGTCTTAAATGCCTCCTACCCGTTCTGCTGACCTGGAATCACGAATGACCCGCCAAGACCAAAACTACCTGGCTGAGAGCAGGAGCCACGTGTGTCCCCCAGACCCCACTCACAGGGCTGGTGTTATTTACAGACAGATAAAATGGCTGCCTGACTCTGCCCTCAGGTCCTCGCGACTTCCCTTTGGGGATCCTGGGATTTGAAGTTCCCGGTGTCTTGATGGCCTGGGCTGGCGTCCACACAGCCCACATGGAGTGTGCTCAGGACAGCCTCTCCTCCTAACAGCACGACAACAGTTCAAATGGGAGGAGAGAGTCACAGGCGCTGAGAGTAAATGGCCTTTTTGAATAAAATAATTTTAGAGACAGGAACAAATTCCCGTGTCAGAAGACCCAGGTGCTTCCCCGGCTTGCTACTGGGGGATTTCGTCCTGGTTTTCCTACCCCCCACCCCTCCCGCCTTGTAGGAAAATAAAGTGTTAATGTCGTTTTGCCAGGGACATTGGAAGATGTGTGACCACCTTTTATCCCCCTGGTCTGGGAGCCTGGCCAGCGCCCGGACCAGGAGCCAAAAGATAGGGCTGGTTATGTAACTGTTTGTGATGTCCGGGACCACCAAGAAATAGGTTGGTTATGTAACTCCGGTGCGTCATGCACAGAAACATGACCAGCCCACCATGAATCTCTGGGTTTGGATACTGGCCATATCCAACCTTGGGAGATGAAAACACAGTGGTCGCCTAGCTGCTGCTGCTTGCAGCTGCTGGACGTGGATATGTCTCCCATGCTGTAATCCGGAGTGCTGACTCTTTGCCTCCGTGATGCTGATTTCTGAGGAAACTGTACAGAATGTATGCATGATTATCAGTTTGGTCGGGTTTGGGGCACTGTTTATATTTTTGCTTGTGCATCGCCTATGTTGCTCACAATAAATCCTTTTTCCTTTTAATAAGGTGTGGTCATTGAATCCCATGGAATCGAGCCTCCCTCAAACACCTGTGCACAGGGCTAGCAATTATATTTTATTGCTAGTTACACACCTTCGCATGTCTGTCCCCACCTGCCAGGCCCAGGAGGGCACACGGGGTGGTGGTGAATTTCCAGTTCCCTGTGGACGGGCTCATCCGTGGCTCTGACGACGGGGCACCTGGTCCCCGCAGGGTCAGGGGGTGATGGGGCCGAGGGGGAACCAGGTACTGCCTGTGGATCCTCCTGGGCCCCCTGATGCGCCCTGAGTAGGGCGGCTCATTACAGGGGCGCCGCCAAGAAGCCCCAAGGACAGGACACCTGGGCCTGGCAAGGTCCCTGCAGAGGGCGTGGACATGTCAGGGCGCGGGAGCGGCAGGGGGAGAGCGCACCCTGTGGGCCGTCTGCAGGGTCAGCGAGCCAAGGCCTGACCTGACAACGGAGGCAGCAATGCGGGGGCAGCTGGGACCAGCCCTCAAGAGAGGTTCGTGTCTCCTCCCGGCTCCGAAGGGCAAGCTTCGTGGGAGCCGCTGCTGGGCCGCGGGCTCCGCCAGCCTGGACGTGTGGGTCTGGTCAGGCAGGGAAGTTCCCCTTGTAATTAAATGTTTTCTATTCAATATGTATTCCGCTGAACTGCATCTCAGGGTCAGCCTTTCACTGTGAACAACTGACCTTACTTTGTTGTCCTACCAGAGGGAATTTTATTTGTTCTTTTTTGAGGTAATGTTTTACAATGAAGTATCATTTTAAAATGCATTTTGTATTTCAAATGAACAATTAGTTAAAATAGTCACCTTATAAATGAAAACGAATAATTAAAACTACACAGTTCAACGTCACAGTGCCATCTATAATGGGATGAGTTTGAAAGAGGGAATTTTTTTTTTTTACTTTTCTTCCATTAAAAATGTCCTGCAGCTTTTGGTTTCTAATATATCTGCGATCATATAATATTTTAATTATGGTCTATCTGACAATTATTGTTCATAGCCATGCATTTCAGCATTGAGAACACTGGGATGAAAGTGCATCACATGTTAAATATCACACGTACGAGAGCTATTTAGGAACAGTGAGGAAGAATCTTAAGAGGAAGTTAAAATTCACACTACTAGTTTAAAAGGGAAAGCGTCACATGTTCATCCCCAGAATATGACACAATCGGGAGTGAGATATTCATAAATTTTTAAGGTGATAAATATTGATCTTTTTTTCCTACACACTAAAGTGATAGATATGTGCATTCTGTCTATCATGGATGTGAACATGTTATTTAACTACACACAGCAACACAGCTATATAAAATATAATTATATCAATGTAAAATTATTTTAAGTCACTGAAAAGGTTTTGGCAGAGGACACAAAAGAGCAGGTTCTGCATTTATTTTATTGTTTCCATCAAATTAGCAAAAATTGTTCCTCTAGCCTTGTACAATAATTCTATAGCAGCACATTCTCCTAAAGATTCTGCCTCCCCAGGGCCTCCCATCCATCACCCCACAGAGGGAGGAGAGGATGAGACTGGGGAGGGAGAGGAGAGAGGGCAGGGCTGCCCCGTGTCCAGACGTCCCCATTCATGCACAGGCCTGGGGTGAGGAACAAACCCGCAACCGGGGGACCTGGGGCCCTGGGACTGGCATGGACAGCCACACACACAGACCGTCTGGCTCAGCGCCGGAGCGGCCTCCTCCCTGCACAGATGTGCAGAGTCTGAGGGGGAGAGAGGGGTCGGGAGGGACCCGGGGTGGATGAGCCCATCCTGCAGGAGGGACATGTGGGTGTGACCCAGGAGGAGACTCTGCGGGAAATGTGGTCTGTGGGTCCTCAGACATGCGGAGTCAGGGGCAGGGAGATGAGGAGACAAGGGGATGGACCAGGAGGCAGCAGTGAGGCCACAGGGGGAGGAATCTGACAGAGGAGGCGTCAGGACAAGCTGCACAGGGACACCGAGCCCAGATCATTCAGTTCCAGGACAGTGTCGGGTCCTGGGAGCAGGAAAACGGGGACCCGCACACCCCATCTCCCTGCACACCCGTCCCTGTGGGGCCTCCCCAGACCAGGGCTGTGCTGGAGGAGCAGGGACAGGCTCTCCAGGGTGGGGAGGGGCTGGGCACAGTCACGTGTCCTCTGGGGCTGTGCCCTGGACAACCTCTTTTGAGGTGTGCTGGGCAGAGAATATGGGGCCTGGGCAGGAGGGGGAGCCACGGGCCTGAGAATGAATGGGCACTGGTGGTCTTTCAGTTCAGTTCATTGAGAGACCTGATATTCAGGTTTTATCACAGTCATTTAAATTTTCATTTCTTTACCAATATATGTACACATGTTTGAAGAATACATAAATAGCACATTCACATGAGATAAAATATGAATTACTCAGATAACAATAAAGCAAAAATAGATTGCATGCTTGTTATATGTTGATAATCCATTTTGTGTTCAATATTGGAAGATATGACAATGTTTACTTCCTCTTTGTTTTTTTATACAGATGAAGTCTCCAGGGGGGATGAATCTTACGGCCATGACAGAATTCATCCTCCTGGGGTTCCCTTCCCAGGGGACCATGGGCTTCTTGCACCCGCTGCTCTTCTCCCTGGTCTACCTGTGCGCCCTGCTGGGGAACAGGATCATCGTCCTCATCACCACCCTGGACCGGCACCTCCACACCCCCATGTACTTCTTCCTGAGGGGTCTGTCCTTCTCAGATCTCTGCCTCATCTCAGCCACGGTCCTCAAGTCCATTGCCAACTGTCTGAGGCACAGCAGCTCCATCTCCTTCCCGGGCTGTGTCTTCCAGATCTTTATGCTGGATTTGTCAGCATGTGCAGAGCTGACCCTGCTCATGGTGATGAGCGTTGACCACTATGCTGCCATCTGCCACCCCCTGCACTATGAGGTCATCATGAGCAGGGACAGGTGTGTGCAGCTGACAGCTGTGTCCTGGCTGGGTGGGGGTTTCTAAGCTGTGAGGAACACAGCTGGAACCTTCTCCTTGTCCTACTGTGGGTCCAACGTGGTTCACCTGTACTTCTGTGACATCCCACAGTTACTGGCTATTTCCTGCTCAGGAAACTTAATGAATGAACTTGTCCCCATTCTCATTAGTATGGTAATGGATTCCTCTTGTTTCATTTTCATCATCATTTCCTTTGTCCACATCTTCTCTGCTGTCAGGAAGATCCCATCCACAGATGGGAAGGCCAAGGCCTACTCCACCTGCCTTCCCCACATGCTGGTTGTGGCACTGTTTCTCTCCACTGGATGCTTTGCTTATCTGAAGCCGACCTCAGGGACCCCGTCCATGTCTGACCTGGTCATTCCTATGTTCTACACGGTGGTGCCCCCCACATTTAATCCCGTCATATACAGTCTGAGGAACCAAGCCATGAAGTCAGCTGTGGGGAGACTGATGAAGGGGAGACTCGCCAAAATATAATGGGGAATATGACTTCAAAACTCGATTATGAGACTCTTGTTTTAAATTTTCACGTATTGTCCCCTTTATATTCTTATAAACTCATATATTCCATTGTACAATTTACAAATATATGCTCATTTTTAAAATATATTTACGATGACTTCATACATTCTGCTGCTCATACACTCCATTACCATTGATTGTTCTTTTTTTAACATTTAGTTGCACTTTGATATTCTCTGTAAAATGAAGGTCACTGAACTTCAGCATCTCTCTGCTGGTCTCCATTTCTGTGCTCCCGCACGTGAGAGGCGATTGTTGGGTTTCACCTCAGTTGTCAGAAGTTCTCTCACTGGGGCAGACTTCCCAGTCTCTAAGGCGCTTCCTCTTTCATGCCACTGACGCTCTCTAGTCACGTGTGGGACCAGGGCCACGGGGAGGACAGAGGCCCCTTTACTTGCTGAGAGGGGCATTTATAACATAAATAAGGCCTAAGGGTTCAAGTTGGAAACTGAGTGGTCATGACCTTCTGTAGACAAGGTTCACACATGACTGGGTAGAGACCCTCGTGGAAGCTCCTGTGTGGATGTCACCAGCATTTACCATAAACACACTCAGTGCACGATGAACACCAGAAATAAGACAGTGCCTATGAAAGCTGTTAATTTCATGTGCAGTATAATTACTAAAAATTTACTAAGATAGTGTGGGTATTGTTTTTCACGGAACAATAAAGGAACATAGGAAGCTATAATGGTAACAAAAAAAAAAATTGCCCTTGACCTGGCCTTCTGTGGATGGCACACAGATAATTGCTAGTAGACTACACAATATTCTAATATTTCCAGAGATAGCTGAGGAAGGACACCCACAACATCACACCACACTTTCCTCGTGTGTTTATCCCCATATATTTAATTACCTAGAATTTCTGGGAATTTGAGGACAATGTCCCTTTGGCCACATTATTATGGGATCTCAGAGTGTTTGTGATTCCATGGCGAGTAGGTCAAACAAGAAAACTCATCAGATTCACATATTATACATAACACTATCATTTAGTATAGACGTAAAGACAAAGAATATGAAGGAGATTTAAATTGGGGAAATGAAGTGGCCCCATGATTGTCACTTGCTGTCTGGCCTCAGCTCTTCTCTGCTGACTGCATCCACCTTTTCTGTCCCATCTGTGACATCCAATGTTTGAAAATTTCAGGCCAAAATATTTTATGATAAAATGTAGCTCCAATTGGATATCAGACATTTAACTCATTCTCAAGCATTCACTCTCTAAGGGTGCTAATCAGGCTGACCATGCCTTTAGCCCAGGTGAGGCCCTTGTGGGCACAATGTCAGTTTAGAGGCAGCTAGGAATGGTTAAAAGTGGCAACATCTCGATCTTTGAAGTTTTGGGTTAACAAAGTGCTGCTTTTTTTTTTTTAATCATTGGCATTGTAGTTTTTCCTGATGATAAATAACTTTCTTAATATTAGTTCTTGATACTCTCATAGTTTACTGGTCAATAGAAGTTATGGGATATAAACAGAATAAGGTTATGGGATATAATGAGAATTCAATGCACGTATTGAATGAAGAAGCTGAATCAGACTATTATGAACATATACTGAGACTATTCATTGCCTACATTTTATCACTTTTGTGTAACATAATTAATTTTTTTAAATAATAAAACATTAACTGTCTGTAGATTGTATGGATTTAAACATTTCAGCACAATTAAAACTGTTGTGGACAACACAATATACACTAAGAAAACAAAGACCCCACTGAAAAAAACAAGCCACTTCAGTGTGGTTGGAAGCTTACAAAATCAACACACAAAGAAAAGCAATTGCCTTCTTATATGCAAAAATTGTACTAAAAGAGAAGTTAAGAAACAATCCCATGTATAATCACACGATTAAGAGCCACCGAGTAGACATAACAATGGAGGTGAAGATACAAGAAAAGAGTAAGACATTGTCAAAAGAAATAGAAAAGACAGAGAAATGGAAAGATATTTCCTGCCCTTGGCTTGGAAGAATCAACATTACCAAATGACCATCTTCCCTAAAGCAACATTCAGATTCAATGCAATCCCAATAAGAACTTCAATGGCTTTCTTCAAATATATTTAAAAAAAGATTCTGAAATGTATATGCAACAGCCAAAGCATCCTGCCAAAAATGAGGACAAATGGTGGCAGCACACTTTCAGATTTCAATCTAACCATAAAGCTATGAGTTAAAGCAGCATGGTTTTGGGACAAAAACAGACACGCAGAACAATGGAACATAACGAGGGCCCAGGAACCCACCCTCATCAGAATGGACAGTGACTCTATGGCAGAGGAGCCAGAGCAGGCACTGGAGCAGGAAATTGGGGAGATGGTGCTGGGAGAAGCAGACAGACACATGCAGCAGAGTGAAGCAGGCCCTGCCCCACACCCTACAGAAGTGTTAACTCAAGCAGATCAACGCCTGTTTCCATGTGTGACGTCATCATCATCATGCAGCAAACCTAAGTGTATGACATCATGTGCAGAAAACCCTAATTTTCTACTCCATTTTGTTAAGGGTAAAAGCAAAATCATTCAAATATAATAACAGTTCTAAATTAAGTGCAGTGACAGGTGCTGTGGTGGAAAAGAACCACAGGATACACAATTTCAGAGACTAGTAAAGTTTCTCTTCCCGAAGGGCTGGTGACCTCCGTGGTCACTCACTTCTGCTGGATGTCCACTGTCTTTCCACCCACTCCCCCTCCCTGGGCTCCATCCTGCCTCTCTCTGTGTCCCTTCCCTTCTGCCTCAGGCCTGTCCACATCCCCCTCACGCCCATTCCCAGTGCCTCTCCATGAAGGGCACACGGGGAGTGACGGGCGACTGTCCAGCTGTCTAGACAGAGACTCAGGGCACTGTTATGACTGATGGTGCCCACTATGGCGGACATGAGAGCTGGGGAATGGAACCTGGACATGAGGATTTGTCTACTCACTTCCATAGAGGCATGAGCCAGACACAACATCACATCTACACACCTAGTGTGATAATTACTCGCTGAGACGCACTGCAGGACGCTGCAATTAACACAGTCAAGTAAACACACACTTTCCCTCAGGAGGAAGGTCCCTGAGGGCTGGAATCAGGACCGTGTCCAATCCGCGGACACCAGCTCCAGAGCTCAAATAGCCCAGCCCCGAGTCCCTGCTCTGTCCATGAGGCGGCACAGGATGGGGTGGAACATCCTGTGAGTGTTCAGAGGCTCCCCACGATCCCCGACCATGTAGCGAGAGGCCAGGATGCCCTCTGTCCCGCCATGGGGACAACTGCAGGAGAGAGACTTGACATGGCAGCGGGAACTTTACCCCCAGACTGCAGGTATCTGCCCCCAGCTGTTTGCAGGGGAGAATCCACTCACCCTGGAGGGTTTTCAGATTCGAGCTCCATATTATTTTTCTTTTATTTTTTTTTAAATAATAAATTTTATTTTTATATTCCCCCATACAATTGCAAATGCCCCATTCTGACCCCAATCCCTCCGCTGCCGGCCCCTACCCCCCAAAAAGTGTCTCTGGTTCATAGTTTTTTGTTGATTTTGATTTTCACTTTCTTATAGTTATTCATTTTCCTGGTCCCTTATTTAAGTTCTCTAGATTCCTGCTATGAGTGAGACCATCCGGTATTTTTCATTTTCTTTCTGGCTTATTTCGCTGAGCATGATCCCTTCCAGCGCCATCCATGTTGCTGCAAATTGCATGTGTTTATCTTTTTTTGAATGCTGAGTAATAATCCATTGTGTATATATACCACATCTTCTTGATTCAGTCATCTATTTTTGGGCATTTGGGCTGTTTCCAAAGCTTAGCTATTGTAAATAGTGCTGCTATAAAAATAGGGGTGCAGGTGTTCTTTGGAATTGATGTTTCTGTGTCCTTTGGGTAAATACCTAGGAGTGGAATTGCTGGATCATGTGGAAGCTCTATGTTTAGTAGGTCCAGAAATCACACAGCTCTCCATAGTGGTTGGACCAGTTTGCATTCCCATCGAGCTCCATTTTAGACTTGAGAATGTGCCACAGTTAAACTATTCACTTTGTAAATCACAACTAATGCTGACAGGGCCCAAGCCTTCATGTCCCAGTGTCCTGTCAGCCTGGGTGAGACTTGGTGAGATAAAACATATTCTCTTGTAACTTAAGATGTTCAAATATATTGACTTTTAATACATTGAGCATACTAGAAGATTTTGACTTATGGGAGATGTGACAATTATTGCTTCGTATGAGATTGTAGCATCACCACACTCAGTGTGTTTCAGATAGTAAACAAAACCACAAAGTTAATGCAATAAAATTGTATCAAAATTTCAGAGCAAATTAAAAATAATATTTATTGTTAAATTCAGAATATTATCCTTTTTGTCCTAACACAATGACAGATATGTGTCAAGTATAAAATCAAAAACTCTTACAGCAACATGTTGACCAATTCATGTCTCTGATGATAGCATGAGGCTGGCAGGGGCTTGTGACTATTTATGGACGCAAACTTGGGATTTTTCGCCAAATCCATCACTCAGGGATTGTTAGTGATGTTGTAAAATACAGTCACTGTATTTAAACGGCCTGCAGGAGATATATATAAAAAGTTATATTATCATTTTAAATTTTATATATCACTCAACAGATGTCAACATTATTGACCATCATGTATCCTGATTTATATCTTTGTTTTTATTAAATTATTTGGCATTATTCCCACCAACTTATTGCAAATATTTTATATCACCATTCTCCCAAAAATCCTGCCTCAACAGGTCCTGCCCCTACGTCATCCCACTGAGAGGAGTGTATGAGATTGGGGGTGGGGAGAGGACAGTGGGCAGGGCAGCCCCGTGTCCAGCTGTCCCCACTCACGCACGGGCCTGGGGGGAGGAACAAACCTGCACCCGGGGGACCCGGGGCCATGGGACCGGCAGGGACAGCCATACGCATAGACCGTCTGGATCGGCCCTGGAGCAGCCTCCTCCCTGCACAGACATGCATGAGTCTGAGGGGACAGAGGGGCTGGGGAGGGACCCGGGGGTGGACGAGCCCATCCTGCAGCAGGCGCAAGTGGCTGTGACCATGGGAAGTAGCTTCAGGTGAAACCACCTCAGATCCTCGGGGGAGGGAAGGGGCAGGACAATGACCGGGACGGGCAGGAGTGGGAGGTCACCGTCTCATTGAACACAGGGGCGAGGGGCATATGGTCGTCAGACAGAGACACGGCTTTGGGACACCCCACCCACGGCAGTGATAAGGGCGCCGACCAGGAGCCAACTCGGGGCCATCAGTGTCCACTTGGTCCCAAAATGTGCACCTGGAGCTGCCCTGGCCAGTGTTTGTAGGGACTTGGTGGCTGAGACACCACAGGCTAGATTTGGGGCATCCTTGACCGTCACGTTCTTTTGGCCACTTGGGGGTCCCGCTTCTGGGAGGTGCATGGACTGGGGCGTTGGGATGGCAAGGAGGGACCAGGGTCAGAATTTCAGGGGTGCCCATGCACAGGACATAGTGAGATGGGAGGAGACTGCTCAGGTAGCTGAGGTCAGTTAAACTCTCTGCCCTTTGGCATCTCCCACAGGTGGCGTGGACAGTGGTGGCACCTGCGGGACACTGAAGCTGGAGAGGCCGAGCAGAGCAGAAGCTGAGATCCCTGTGGGGGGATGCTGGACAGAGCGCGGAGAGAGGTCAGTGGGGTAGCACAGTGCTGGTCACCTGCAGAGAGACACCGCGGGTCCAACAATATGAGATGTTCCCAGCATTTGATTCCTCCAGACTTTCATGCAGATGATGGCTCCAGGAGGGATAAATCTCTCGGTCATGACAGAATTCGTGCTCCTGGGGTTCCCCACCCAGGGGACCATGGGCTTCTTGCACCATCTGCTCTTCTCCCTGGTCTACCTGTGTGCCCTGCTGGGGAGCGGGTTCATTGTCCTCATCACCACCCGGGACCGGCACCTCCACACCCCCATGTACTTCTTCCTGAGGAGTATAAATGAGGTTCTGTTCTTGGGAGCTCAAGGTCATGGGACCTCAGTCTTGGGCACTCAGTCCCCACAGCCTGATTGTGTCTCCATTGGAGAGTCCCGTTCCTGTGGAGGGGAGTGGAGCACAGTTTAGTGTTGGACCCACAACTCTCACGATTCCTAATGGGGCATCTTCCTCTAGGAGAAAGTCATGTTTCTGCTCACAGGACAAAGGGAAGCCACACTTGACTCTGCCAGAGGTGGAAGGATGGAACCTTTCTTGGTTCGTAGGAATCTATGGCTGAAACCTGGAATTGATGGAATATCAATTTCTATGATGCCTGTTTTGATGCCAATGTGACTTACCCCCTCGATGTGGCGTTTCCAAAAGTAAAGTTATTTGAATTATTTTTGAAGAACTACATTTTTACTTAAAAATTTGTAATTTTTAATTTGTTATTTTGTTTAGGTTCCTTTAGTTTTCCATATTGTATCTTGATCCTATATTAGGTCTTCTCAATTTTCATACAAATTACACTTAAGTTCACTATTTTCATACTTGGGAACTATGTTTGTTTGTTTTTATTATGTAAAACATCATGCAAACTAAAGACTGGTGATATTTGCTGATTTTTTTTTTATATTCCTACACATCTGCACTACACGTAAGGAGGTTCTCATATTGTTCCCTAACACTAAGAACGTGAGCTGGAGTGACGTTCCTCCCCTCCAGGAGCAGGTCAATGGGTCTCCAAACTCTCCTGGCTGATGAGCACATATTATCCATGAAACTATTTATGATAATAAAATGTAGGTAATCACAAGACATGACTCGTCCATTCAAATTTCAGAATAAAACCTGCACTAGAAAATCACTCACAGTAATATTTATTTCAGTGATAGCATGAGAGCACAGTCCCCACCCCTATGGGATATGACGTCATTCCCTGGTCAGATTCATGTTAATTTTCTATTTCTCCTTTGAACAAATGCAGTGAGTGTCTGCTGAGAAGGGATCTTTACCATGAGTGTTTCATCACACCATCACGTTAATTTGTTATTTATTCTTATAAAAGGAGGACACTCATTTACACTTTTTACAGTTTTCACTGTTTACTGTGGGTCACTTTTCACTCCCCCACCTACACAAGTGTCCACTCAGAATCTACTAAATGCCCTGCAGTGCCCGCCCTGTCCATCCACACTCCTATCTCCTCCCCATTCCCTCTCTCTGTTCCCTCTGATAATGAGCAAAGCTTTGCACTCAGTCCAACATTTCCTTTTGCTGTTTGCCACTATATTTTCTCAGTTATTGACATTTTTATATTATAATCCACAGATGGGTGAGACCAGCCAATATCTTTCACTTTTTGACTTATTTCACTAGCATAAGCACCTCAAGTTCCACCTTTAGTCCCTAAGGGCACTAGTTCACATTTTTAATAGCTGTGTAGTATTCCATTGTGTGTGGACCCACATTATTTATTTATTCACTCTACTGTGAATAGCAATTGGGCTGGGAGCATGGCCAGCAACAGTGGTCAGTGCTGCTGTGAACACAGGTGTGCATGGTGCATCAGAGAGTCTGCACATCTGGGACAAATACCTGCAGAGGTTGGTCCAACCTGTGTTGGTTCTGTTTTCATTGTCTGAAGACATCTCCAAGCTGTTTTCTCAGCAGAGGTGAGAGGCCCTTTCTCTCTGTCCCTCACCTCCTTGCTGTGTCCAGTCTCCAGCTTGGTCCCTTCTCACAGGTGACAATACATTACAGTTTGGATTTCTATTCTCTTTATTATTAGCACAGTTGAACAATTTGGAATGGATGAAAATCTGCATTGACGAGGGCTTAAAATACCAGAAAGCACACCTGGGTGCTGCCCACTACACATCCACCCCACAGATGAACTTGGGGACACACGCCAAGGACCAGGGAACAAGGGCACGTAGGAACAAGTGACCCCCACACACTAGAGAGCTTCTGTGTCTCAGATGATGCCATCCCCAAAATGGGCCCCTGAACTGGGAGATGACTGTGCACATCACACACCTGACAATGCAAGTGTCCAAAATACACAAAATCTACAAACCCAGCACAGAAAGAGACACCCCAATCCAACACGCCTCGGACCCCCGGAGACATTTTCTAGGAGAAATGCCCCGTGGCCCTGCAGAGTCATTTGCAGATTTTATTCAGGGTCTATACCTTCCCTGCTCCGGAGCTTGTCTTCATGTCTGAAGTGACGTGAACATGCGTCCACCAAGGCTCTGGTGCTGTTGGGTGCGATTCTAAATCTCTCACATCCTCTGTGCTTCTTTATCATTTTATCATGTGAGTATAATTGATCCCACATTAGTCCTGCCGTGTCATTTCCTGCGGCTCTGACGTGGCAAAATGGTCCTTTCCACCCCGCCCGCCCGCTGCCTCCTGTCCACCCAGGGCCTTTGGGGCGACGTGCCCCTGAGTCTGTTCTCTGAGCCGCAACCGCAGACACCGGGGTGGACGCTGTGCGCCGGGACCACGGGAGGGACGGACATGCCCTTGTGGGCCTAGACACGATCCAGTCTCTGCGGCCACGTGGGTTCCTGAGACCCCCGAGCAGTGCCCCAATCCTGCCCCGCAGGCCGGGCCCGAAGGGCAGGGCAGGGTCACGCTCCAGGCCGAGGGCAGACGGGGTCGCAGTGTCCGTCCCCCAAACATGCCCGCGGGGATTCCCGGGGTTGGGAGAAGCGCCAGGCGCCCTCCTGGCCACGGCCTCGGCCCGTCCCCTGGGCAGCTTGTGTCCCCCCGTGGCCTTCGCCGGCCCCGGGCTCCCTGACCCCCGCCTGCCCTCGGGGCCACGTCCGCCTCGCAGAGCCCTTGGGGCACATATACATACCCACGTTTCAGCCCAAGGCACACACGATGGGGGGCTCCAGACTGTCCTGCCTGACCTCCCGGCCCGCGGGCCCAGCCGGACCGCATATGAAGGGGTCGCCCCGTCAGTGAGGACGCAGACTTCGGGCCCGCCGTGTCCCCCCTGGCCTCACAGTCAGCGCCGCCACCCCGGGCGGCCAGCGCCGCGCTGACCACTGCCCGGCCGCGGGGGACGCCCAGGGGACCCGCTCGGCGGCCTGTCCGGGAGGAGCCCCTGCCACGGGGTTGGCGTGGCGGACCCGGGAAACTCGTCCCCCCGCGGCCAACCCCTCCCCTGGCTGCTGACCCGGGCTCGGGCGGCCGAGTCGGGACCTGATCGACCCGGCGGACCCCGACCCCCGGCTCCCCAGGCCCGAGCCCTCGGGCCGCGACAGGGGACCCCGGCCCAGCCGTGTCCACCCCGGGCGGGACTGTCCATGTGAAGGCAACGTCCACGGAGTCAGCAGCAAGTTGGACTCGCAGGCGCCGGAGGGTACGGCGGGAGTGTCGGGACAGGGAGAGGTGTCGGGACCCCCGCAACTCGCGCTCAGGGATCCGGTTCTGCCGTTCTGAACCCTGCCCAGGCCAACACACTGACAAGTGAGAGATCACAGTCTCAGTTACAACCCCTGCTTTACTCAGGTTTCCCTCTAACTCTCTCACATGTCCTCATTTCCAAACGGACTTTTCTCTTAACGTTATTGCTTTGCCAGAAACTTATATTCTCATATTTTTCCTTAAAGTTTATTCTGTAAGTTAATACAGACTATTACAAAACCCTGTCCCAAGTGAAGCTCATAGCCTGAAATCTACGCCATGTTAAAAAAATGTGATGAAGGGCCTCCACTGGTGGCACAGAGGTTGAGCGCTGGGCTGGGAAGCTGCCCTTGGCCTCTGCAGCTCCAGTTCGATCCCCGGCTGCTCCCCGGCCTCTGGAGAAGGGTCCCACATGGTGCACAGACCTCTCCTGCCGCCCGCTGCTCCCCTCAGCAGTGTGCTTTGTCAGGCTGCCTGCTCTGCTCCCCGCTCTGGCTCTGGTGAATCCTCTCAACCTCCCATGCTTCTGACTGTACCCAGTGCTTGTACAAATAAATAAATAAACCTTTAATAAAAAATGTGATAAAGTTTGCAAAAAGTCACACATTTCTGACTCAGAAAGAAGTCAGAACTCAGAGGTCACCAACAGTTGCTACTAACAGTGACAAGATGCAAGTTATTTTCTCCCAGGAGCACTGGTCTCGGGACCTGGGCACTCGGTTCCCACTCAGCGTGTGTCTCCACTGAGGCCCGTCCTTCTGGTGAGCAGGGGGCACAGCTGAATGCGTGCTCCCACCCTCACGATTCCTAATGGGGCGTCTTCCTCTAAGAGACATTCATGTTTCTTCTCAAAGTTTGTGTAGCAACTACACTTGCCATGAATCTGCCTGAGGTGGGAGTTGGACGGAGACCAGGGAATCGGTGTCTGGAGCTGAAATCTGTCATGGACGTGACTGTTACTTTGTGTGACGTCTGACTTGATCCTATCACCACTGTACTCCTGTGATGCAGTGTTCTTTTTTTAAAGTAGCTGAATTATTTTTGAGTCAGTGCATTTCTACTTCAAAATTTAATGTTAAGAACTTTGGTGTTGGGTCTCCTCAGGGGCACAGCGGTTGAGCGCTGGGTTGCAAAGCTGCACGCAACCTCTTCAGTGCTGGTTCGATCCCCGGCTGCACCCCGGCCACCTGAAGAAGGTCCTACATGGCGCGCAGACCTCTCCTGCCCCCGCTGCTCCCCTCAGCAGTGTGCTTCAGTCCTTCTGCTTGCTCTGCTCCCCACTCTGGCTCTGGTGAATTCTCTAACCCTCCCGCACTTCTGACTGTACCCAGTGCTTGCATAAATAAATAAATAAATAAATAAATAAATAAATAAATAAATCTTTACAAAAAAATATAAAGTAAGACCTTTGATGTTGTTATGTTCATTTTCAGGTTCTCTGAGTTTTCCAAATTCTATCTTGATTCCTCTACCAGGTTTTCTACTCGGCATTCTTTTAGATAACACTTGAGTTCACTATTTTTCTACTTCAGGAACCATGTTATCTTTTCATATGATGTAAAATTTTATATAAAGTAAAACACTACAATATTTATGAATTTTTATTCTCCAGAAGCTTCTGTGCTATAAACTCTTGTTAGGGGGAAATTATGTCCTGAGCTAATTCCATACAGGCTTTGTGGACTCCACCCCCACTCCAGACTAAAGCCATCAAGACATTGGGAAAGACAAATCCCATCACCGCCAAAGGGAGGGTGGCTGGGACCTGAGGGTGGAGTTGGGCAGCCAGGTTGGATATAAAAACCAAACACGTGGGCCTTGGGGGCTCTCTGGCTCGCGATAGCTCGCCTCTTGGCTTCACCGCTCCTGGCTGGCGGCCAACTCTGAGAGTGCCATTTTGGGATACCTGATCGGCGGATTGGGTAGGACTCATTTAAAACTTTGTCTCCCACTTTTCTCCCAGAGCTGTATATTTTCTCCTTTCCCCTTCCCTTGTAAATAAACCTTTTATTAACCTTTCACGTGTGCCTGCAGTAGAGCATTGATAAGTCCTTTTAAGCGTGCGGGTGAGGACCCACAGCCAGGCACCCCATTTTGTATTGGGGTTGCTCTACAACACTCTGAGGCCTCATGACTGTTTACCCACTCTGCGAACATGAGTTGGGGGGATGCTCCTCGCTCAAGCATTTTCTCTGGAGCAGGTGACTGGGTCTCCAAATGCTCCTGAGGGGTCATAACATACTCCCTCCAGAAAATGCTTCTTTTAAAAAATGTATGTTAATGACCAGACTGACTCCATTCAGATTTCAGAATAAAATCTGTGTCGGAAAATCTCTCAAGTTAATAATCTTTCCAGTGAAAGACCTCGATCTTCTATTTCTCCTCCCAGGACTTCATCACTCTCTGCTCACGTCCTTTACATACTTTAACTCTTTCCTTTGAAGAAAACTCTAAACACTGTTGAGAAGAGGATCTGACTTCAGGAGTGGGGTAACATGAGATCATGTTAATTAACAATTGCCACTTAAAGGAAACACTCATTGTCATATCTCTGTTCTGTTATTGCGGATGCATCTCTGCCCCTCTGTGTGTGTGCGTCTCCCCTCACAGTCCAGGGAGCACCCACATAAATACCCACTTGTTTCCACTCCTTATCCCTCTCCTATCTCCAGTCTTGACTGGTAACAGTGAATTTATTCACTAGTGCAAATAGGTTTTGCTGTAATTTGTAATGTCAGCTTTCTGTATTTTCTTTTTTTAAAAGATTGATTTATGCAAACAAGAACTGGGGCAGAGGCCAGAGTTGTGGGGTGTGAGATGATTTATCAGAGACAGAGTGGAGAACAGAACAGGTGCACTGAGTGAAATACACTGATGAGGGGAGCAGCAGACGAGACAGGAGAGGTCTGCTGTGCCCTGTGGGTAGCTCCCTGGCTAGGGATCGAACTCATGCTGCAGTGGCTGTGGCTAGCTTCATAGGTTGCATCTTAACCCCTTGGGCTACCTAGTTTTCTGGATTTTCTATCCCATAGATGAGTGAGACCATCTGCTATCTGTCTTTCACTATCTGTTTTTTTTTTTTCACTTAACAAGATAAATTTAAGGTCTACTCACCTTGTCCCAAACGTATGATTTGATTTTTTTAATCACTCTGTACAATTGCACTGACTATGGACCCACAATTACTTTATTCACTCCTCTGTTGAAACCCTTGGGCTGGTTCAGCAATGGTGCACGGTGCTGTTGTGACACCAGTGCACATGAGTGTCTCTGTATTGTAGAGTTTTCACATTCTGGGATAAAAACTTAGCAAAGGGATTGCTAGTTCCTATGGGATTCCCATTTTTATTTACTTAGAACATCTCCAAACCATTTTCCTAGAGGCTTTACCTACTTACAATCTAACCAACAGAGGTGAGAGTTCCTTTCTCTCCACATCCACACAACATCAGTTGTGTTCAGTCTTTTTGATTGGCCCATTCTCATAGTGGTGTGTGACAAGTCATTGCAGTTTTAGTTTGTGTTTTTTTTTTTTTCCAACAGAGGCATGTTTTCTCTTCTTATTTATTTAGTTTGTTTGTTTTGTTTATACATGCACTGGGTACAGTCAGAAGCGCGGGAGGGTGAGAGAATTCACCATAGTCAGAGCGGGGAGCAGAGCAGGCAGAAGGACCGAAGCACACTGCTGAGGGGAGCAGCGGGTGGCAGGAGAGGTCTGTGCGCCATGTGGGACCCTCCGCTGGTGGCCGGGGAGCAGCCGGGGATCGAACCTGCGTCGCAGCCGCGGGCAGCTTCGCAACCCAGCGCCCAACCGCTGCGCCACCGGGGAGGCCCTAGTTTGTGTTTTGGTTCCCCTTATAATTAGAGCTACTAAACAATATTATTTGGATTAAAGATTTGGATGTAACAAAGCCATAAATACTTGAGGAACTATGCCACCCTACTGTACATCCACCCCACAGATGAACTTGGGCACATGTCTTCAAGGCCCCAAAGACAAGATAAATGATCATGTAGGAACAAATGTGCCCCACCACACTAGAGAGCTCATAAACCACTATAAAAACAGGCCCCTGCACTGGGACAAAATATGTGCACATCATGCATCTGACATGGGGCTGGTTTCCTTTCATACAAGGTATGTCACATCCTAATAACAAAAAGCAGACACCCCAATCAAGAAGTGGGTAAGAAACCAACACAGACATTTCCAAGAGGACACCCAGTTTCCCTGCAGAGTTGTCGGCAGATGTTATTGGGCTTCTAAACCATGCCTGCTCCTGAACTTTGCCTACATGTGCTGACACTGGCTGACCTCGAATGCATTTTGGTAAATCCCCAGAGAATAGACAATCTTACATGGAATAGCTGTAGTCTAGTTCATAATTTTATAATTATATAATATAAACTAATAATGATGGATTAATTCTGTCATACTGTTTCCTTGTGATTTTGAGTGATGCAAATTATGGTGTTTTAATTCATCACATCTAATATACACTTTACAACATTTTCATTTTATCTTCACAGATTGAACATGTAGACCTGAGTCTGTTCCTTGATACAGCATGAAAGCTCTGTAAATATCTACTGAATTATCCAAAATTATCTTTGTGTCTGTGAGAGATGACAATGAACCTACCTGGCTTTGGATGTTTGAAAAACATTTGGCATAGTTGGCAGGATATGACTCCAAGAGCAGACAAACCAAGTGGCATCTACAAATGGAGTGAAAGACATCATCAGAGTTGCTGGAGACAGGTGGTGGCCAAAGTCCAAGAAGAGCTAAAGATGCTACAGGAGCACAGAAGGTGGACAAAGTCTGGGAGATGGAGGACAAGCCCTGGGAAACATCTCGGACCTTGTAGGGAGGAGAAGATAACCGTGCAAGGACCAGCACACCATACCCCTGAGGCAGAAGACTTGTCAGGAAAAAAAAGGGGACCGCATCCATCATGTGGAGCTTGCCCAGTGACAAAGATGACACTGACTGACTTGCACAAACAATCCTGCCAAAAGGCGAAGAACTTTGAGACCTGGGGTGGACAGAATAATTTGCCCACTGTAGGAGATGAAGAGCAAAGGATGGGCCTGTCATCCTTGGTGGCTTAAAGCAAACTTATCTGCTGCCCGGTGCTCCCAGGGCCACAGGGTGGCTATGCCAGGCACTAGGAAGAGGTGAAAAAACCTTGAATGGGTGGATTGTAGGTTATATGAGGTAAAAGTCAGGCTTTTTGCCCCATCCTGTCATTAGCCTCTGTGGCTGGCACCCAAAGTCTTATACATCGGCATGTGAGTGTGGACACCCGGGCCCAGAGTATTTTGGGCATGTGCATATGTAAACCAAGGGATGAGGCGGTATAAGGGCAGCATCACTCTGAATTCCAAAGCATTTCAAACAGTGAAGGCCACCCACAAAAGGCCTCTTACCATGTATTTGAAGACACAATGGTCCTGACATCAAACCCCAGGAATCTCAAACCATGAAGATCCGTCCACCAGAACCACTCCAACTACAATGGCCCCTCTCCTTGTGAAGATAAAGGACACACTCACCAGCAGTAGCAATTCAGATTCAAAGAAGACTTGTAGATGCTGAGAATGGACCATTGAAAAATAAACCAAAGCACACACATGGTAAATTTGTGATGACATGATCCATTTCTACTTCAGAAGATTGTTTTCCTCCTATCTATCTTTCAGTTATGTTGACTTTCTTTTTGTCTTCCTTCCCGCTTTCCTTTCTCCTTTAGGTCCGTCCTACTTTATTTCCTTCCTCCTTCCCCAACCTCTTCACAACCGCCTCTGCAGGTTTCCCCGTGAGGGAGCACAGGGGATGATGGTGACTTTGCAGTTCCCTGTGGACATGGCTCTGATAACAGGGCCACACCTGGGTCCCCATGGCCACTCAACGGAGGTTGAAGGAGCCTGAGGAGGGGGAACGACAGTCCTGCTTGTGGAGTCTCCTGTGACCCCCTGCCTGTGCTGATGACTCAGGAGGCTCATTACTGGGGATACCATTAAGAAGTCCACGTGGACAAGGGACACCTGGTCCCCTCAGAGTGAGGTCCCTGAGGAAGGGGACCTGGGGATGGTGTCAGGGACTGGGGGGCAGTAGGAGAAGGAGATAATGAGCCCTGCGGCCTGTCTGCTGGAGTCTGTGAGCCAGAGGCCTGGACCCAAGACACAAGAGGCCAGCGCAGCAGAGGGCAGTGGGTGACCGGGACATCAAGTCAGGTTTGCTTTTCCTCCTGTCTCTGTGAGGGCAAGAATTATATGGGAAGCAAACTTCTGGGACAGCGAGCACATCACACCAGACTGAGGTGTCTGTCAAATAATTTTAAAAAGTTTTTTAATTCTTAAATTTTTAATTTACTGACATTTCATTTAACCCATACATCAAAGTGTTGGCATTTCAACATGAAATATTTATGTTATTCTGTGTGTTTCCAATGGTGACTCTGTTTCTTTATTGAGGTAACACTGTTTTACAACACAGTGTCACTTCAAAATGCATATTGTATTGCAGGAGAACAGTAGCTAGAATATTCATCTTATAAATGAAAACTAATAAATTATAAAGGTGGATATTGTTCAGTTTCAGAGTGCCATGTTGTTTTGGTATAATCTTAATTTAAGGTGTTCCACAGATTATTATCTTTCATGCATTTATTATTTTATACTATTCTGACCTAAGGTATATAGGGCAATTATTGTTTCATAACTAATTTTTAACATTTAGCACTCTGAGTTGAAAGTATATAATGTTACATGAAATCACATTTAATGGAAGTATGTAGAGGGCAGTGGGGAAAATCTGAAAGGAAATTTAAAATACAGCTAATTGTTTTAAAAGGGAAGGTACACATCCTCATCCCTAAAATATTATGATAATAAAGGGAGTCAGACAGAAATTCATGACTTTTTCTTGTTATCTGTTTTTTTATTTTTTTTATATTTTACACTAACATTTTACAATACATATTTTTTATTTTTAAACAATATTTGCTTCCCCCCCCTCAGGTTGAGTCCCCATAGAATTTCCTTTACCAAGGCACCGTGCACCATCACCTCAGACCCCTGTGCTCCTCCCTCCCTCTCTCTGATCCCTCTCCCTCCTCCTCCCCTGCAGGATGTCTCTGATTTATAATTGTCTGATTTCGCTTTGTTGTTTTTTTTTTTTAAGAATTATTTATTTATATATACTAGCACTGGGTACAGTCAGAAGTGCAGGAGGGTGAGAGAATTCACCAGAGCCAGAGCAGAGAGCAGAGTATGCAGAAGGACCGAGGTACACTGCTGAGGGGAGCAGCAGGCAGCAGGAGAGGTCTGCGCCATGCGGGACCCTCGCTGGCAGCCGGGCATCGAACCAGTGCTGCAGAGGCTGTGGGCAGCTTCACAGACCAGCACTCAAACGCTGCGCCACCAGGGAGGCCCACTTTGTTGTGTTTTGTACTGTTATTATTATTTTTTACACTGATGTCTTACTGTGCTGGATTACACTTATTTTCATACATTGCACCATCCTTGTGTCCCTGAACTGAATCCCAATTGATTGTGGTGTACTATCCCTTTGATGCATTGCTGGATTCTGTTGGCAGGATTTTGTTGAGGAATTTTTCATCATTGTTCATTAGGGAGATTGGCCTGCAATATTATTTTTTGTGCTGTCTTTGTTTGGTTTTGGAATTCGTACAATGTCAGCTTCTTAGAACATATTTGGTAGTATTCCTTCTTTTTCAATTTTTTGAAATAGTTTGTGTAGGATAGGCACTAATTCACTGCTGAACATTTGGTAGAATTCATTTGTGAAGCTGTCTGGTTCTGGGCTTTTGTCTTTGGGGAGTGCTTTGATTACTGCCTCAGAGACCATACTTGCGGACCTGTGCTTTTTCCCAGTGGTTCTCTGAGAAATGTAGGAGGGGTGGAGGGGAGCACCTCAACACAGGGACTCTTATTCATGCTGTGAGTTCTGTCTGTCCCATGTTCAGCGGATGCTGTGCCCACAGCTATATGGATCCCGTGCCCTGAATTCTGTCCTGTAGGTCTCCATTCCAGGGCTATTGGATCCAAAACGCTGGCTGTCACTCTGCAGTGCCTGCTGCTATGGCACATCCCTCATCCTGTATCCTGCGCCTAGCTCTCAGTTCCAGATTGGGGGTCTTGCTCCATGCCTTATTTCCCTTCTTAGCCCCGCTTGCATGGCCCATCATTTCTCGGAGCCTGAGTGTGTTTTTGGGATCCCTGGTTTCCAACTATCAGGATGTTGGTGATTTTGCTCTGGTCGCTAGGCCTTTTTGAGTGATGGGATTTTGCAAGGTCTGGATGGAAAAAGTAGAATGTTTTCATCCAGATTACAGGTGAAGGTGTTCTACTGTGGCTCTTGTCTATACCAGGCCATGCTTGCCATTTGAATCTTTGGATTTGTTTGATTGTTGTTTAGAGGAAAGGTTCTAAGGTCCTTGCTGGCTACTAAGAGTGGTTTGTTTGGAGGATGCCCTCCGAGGGAATTAGGAATGCATTCCAGAAACTTGACGTTTGCAGGTGATTACCTGAGAACTTTCAAAAAGTGGAGAAGGTTGCCACATGGTTTAAATGCCATCTTGAAAAAGAGAAGTGTTCAACAAGGAGGACACAAGGACCACTCACTCCCACACAGGAAGAGTTCCAAATCATCAAATGTTTGAACTAGCAATTAGAGATGAGTTGCACAGACACACTCAAACTCTCTGCCAGGCCAAGGCCATATTTCTGGCAAATCCACATGGTTTTGTGAACAGTTTGGCATGGTGCCACTGCAAGACAAAGTTGTGTGATCTTCCCTCTCCACCCCTACCCACTTTTGGGCATTGCAATTTTACTTTGATTTTGAGTTTTGACTTCTGTGGAACTTCTGTAATTTTTTTTCCATTTCGCCCCTTTTTCATTTGCAGGTCAAAGCAGCCAGAGAACAAACCCTCCAACTATAGCAAAATGTACTAAAATTCATTTCACACAAGAGTATACACCTGGCTTAACGAAAACTAAGAGATATCAACTGTGTATGTCTGTATGTTTCTGCTTTTCCATTGATAGTGGGTGATTAAAAGATATAATTTGAAATATAAGAATTTATTCTGGAAACTGTTTGCATGTAGAGTTATAGAATTAGGAAGTACACTTTTTTTATTTTACCTGGATTTATAAATTTCACAAGTAGGGTTTCTCATCAGTGAAAGTTTGGTGGAAGGAAAATGGTTACTTTTGGCATGATATAATATAGGAACATGGAAAAGGTCGTTTTATCACCACTGTGCTGCTGAGTCTATCCAGAGCTTGGTATTTCAAATTGTCACTTCTGAGTAATTAAATGCCATCACACTTAGTATTTAGGGCAAAGGTCCCCAGAAATCTAATTCAGGAAATAATGGTTGTCGTTTATTTCATTGATCAAAGGAAATTATATGGAACATCCATAGAGCTGCTAAGCCACCCCACAAAATTTCTCCTTTTCTTTATGGGAAATATATTAAACACACTTGCCTACTGGACATTTATCTGATGAAGTTGAACTTAGTGGGAAGTATTTTCACTTGAGGGAAATATTTAACCTTAATATATAAATGAACATTAATATTGGGTTCTAAAATTTTTTGTGAGACTTCTTTGGTATATACTATATTCTGGTATGATATTGCTTGTCAATTCTGATTATTGTAGTTTTGGAATGCTGTAGGTTATAATATTCAACAAATTTCCTTGTCAATGATATTATCAGATTTTTTTAAAAGATGTATTTATTTATGCATACAAGAATCGGAATATAGGCCAGAGGTGTGGTGGGTGAGAGGATTCACCAGAGACAGACTGGGGAACAGAACAGGTGGATTGACAGAAACACTCTGCTGAGAGGAGCAGCGGGCCAGAGAGAAGAGGTCTGCTGCACCATGTGGGCTGTTCCCTGGCCGGGGATAAAACTGATGCTGCAGAGGCTGCTGATAACTTTATTGGTTGTGTCTTAACCCCTTGTGCCACCAGGGAGGGAGGCCCTAGTATCAGATATTTATTTTGGTTATCTCAGAGTTCTGCCACTTGTAGAAATTGTTTCTGGAGAAATGAACAAGAGAGACATCTTGATAATTGTTAAGACCCATGGTAATAGATGGAATTTGAGATGGAGAGATTTCTACATATGCATGAGTGGATTAACAATCTTGATAAGTTTTGCTTGGAATGAAACTTGTTTTGTTTTGTTTTGAATCATGGAAGAAGTTTTCTTTCTTTTTTTTTTTCCTCTGAGCTGAGCAGTATCTCTAGCAAAGTTATATTGTCAATTTGTGAAAAGAACTAAATTCTGTTGACATTTTCTCTCTACTTCACACCATCATAATATGGAAAATAGTAAAATGTATGATAGTACTCATCGGAATGTGACTGCCTTTGCATAATTTCAATAGGGGATTTCATTGCCTTCTCCTTAAATAAAGAATTAAGTGTCACAAGACAATGTAATTGAAATATTATAGTCCAGACCTGTTTACTTTTAGTAGTTGGATTAAGAAGAGCCAAGAAGAGAAAGCCTGCCATGTGCTTGTAGGATTTTAGAGACGGCTGGAAGGTTGCCTGCACTGGTGACCCCAGATAAAACCCTTCAAAAAAGAAATCACAGGCAGAGTCTGAGGAGAGTGAGGCCGGGCTCCTGAAGCATGTACTGGCCAAATTTCGAGAGCTTAATCGACGATATTTTATGTAAAGTTTCATTAAAGACAAAAAAAAATTCTGCTTGGTTGTTTTGCCCTATGAGTTTATGAAAACACAGATAAAAAAGATTGGAATTAGAATTAATTAATTACTTGTGATGAAAATGGAGAAAAAGTAATTTTCTCTCTTAACCTTTTTTTAAATAATTTTTGGCTTCGATTAATTGACTGTTTTCTAGGAATGAAGGACTTTGCCACACTGGATATACTTGGAAAATGCCTAGCAACTGCTCTTGCTTTTGTCACCGTAGTAGGGAATGTTTTCTGCTTCCACACCCTAGCAGCTACACATTTGAACTCAATCACCACAGCTTTTGGTGGCAAAAGTTGGACTTGGAAGTTGTAAGTGGGCTATGATCTCACCCTTTGCCCTGTCCCTGACTTCTCAAATTCAGGGTAAATTTTAAAGATAGAAGTACTGAGCCGGAGGGGGTCCTTCAGCTTCTGCATGGTCTCCCTCTTATGCTGCTACTTGAATTTTGTTGGCTTTCTCAGGAGCGTCTC
Organism: Talpa europaea; assembly: GCF_964194135.1. Taxonomy (NCBI): domain Eukaryota; kingdom Metazoa; phylum Chordata; class Mammalia; order Eulipotyphla; family Talpidae; genus Talpa; species Talpa europaea. The sequence goes on from NC_140075.1 coordinate 14,604,536, forward strand.
CTGCTGTGCTGAGATCCAGCAGCCCCACTTCTGTGGCTCCCTCCTGCCTATCTTTTTCTGGCATCAGCACCATCCTGCTTTCTTGAGATTCAGTGGCAGCCTCCATCTTCACCTCATGGTGGATTCATCCTGGGCAGTGCACTGTAAACTTGTCCTGTTTCCTTCTCTCCTAGCCCCATCTGCCCTGCACAAATGCTTGCTTCTCTTTCCTTCCAGTACATTGCCTGGAATTTGCTGTCCTGTAAGCTCTGCTCTTAAGCCTTGCCCATTCCACTTTGGACCCTGTTTTTTTTTTTTTTTGGCTGAATGTTTACACACAAGGGGATAGTTGATTCGGGAGTTGATTGTGAGTCTGCATTTTGAAATTCGTCTCTATTCTTCTTCTCCCCCTCTCTTCCCTTTGTTACTTTCAGTGATTAAAAATCTTTGAGTGTGTCAGATTTTGATAAGTTTGCTTTCCTTTGCACAGGTTGGTACAAACTCTTACAATGGGCAATATAGGATTTTCCCCTTAACAACTTAGGGTCCTTGGGCACCTCCCAGTTTTGCTTGGTGTTACGCACATTTCTAAAATGCCTTCACTGGGCCTCCCTGGTGGCACAGCGGTTGAGCACTGGGTTGCAAATCTGCCCACAGCCTCTGCAGCATGGTTGAATGCCTGGCTGCCATACTATGGTCCCACATGGTGCACAGACCTCTGCTGACCCCCCGCAGCTCTCCTCAGCAGTGTACTTCTTCACTCTGCCTGTTCTGCTCTCCCCTCTGGCTCTGGTGAATTCTCTCACCCTCCCACACTTCTGACTCTACCCAGTGCTTATATAAACAAACAAACAAACAAACAAACAAACAAACAAATAATTAAATGTTTAAAAATAAAAAAAAATAATAAAATGCCTTCACTGTTTGATGAAAGACAAAATGTGTGACAGCTATTTCCTACCAATTTTGGCTGCTTCATACTTCTGGTTCCCAGCATCCCTCTAAACACACAGATTTTTTTTTAAGTTATTTCAAATATTAAATATATATATGTATATAGTCATTTATTTTTATATCATTTTTTCATTTTTAAACAATATTTGCTTCCCACTCCCCCAGGTGTAGTCTCCATAAAATATCCTTCACCAATACAACCATGCACCATCACCTCAGTGCCCCATCAGCAAACACTTTTTCCAACATCAGATATTTCAGTATTTTTTCAAAAGCTAAGATTTTTAATATAGTCAGATTTATTTTTATTTGTTAAGATTTATTTCTTTATTTATACAAGCAATGGGTACAGTCAGAAGTACGGGAGGGTGAGGGAATTCACCAGAGCCAGACCAGGGAACATAATAGTAAGACTGATGAAATACACTGCTGAGGGGAGCAGCACGCGTGGCAGGAGAGGTCTGTTGTGCCATGTGGGACCCTCTCTGGGGGCCGGGGTTTGAACTGTCACTACAGAGGCTGCGGGCAGCTTCACAGCTCAGCGCTCAACTGCTGCACCAACAGTGGAGGCCCTTAATATAGTCAGTTTTTAAAAGAGACTCAAGTAACTGTTTCCTTTTAAATAATAATAGTTTTTATTTTAATAATGATTCTAATCTGGAATTAAAGACTGTCTTTAGGTAACAGAGATAAGCAATCATGGTATGTAAGAATCAGAAAGCACTGTTTTCTAATGAAGGAAAATGGAGAAGGAGGCAAAAAAGTAATAAGGAGCTCACTTGGGAGAGGGGTTTCAGAGGAAGTGGTGAGGATGCTGGCAACAGGAATGGATCCATAAATGTGAAAGTGGGGGAAAGCATGTAGTGACTTGCTCAGTAACAGGTTAAAGATTTGAGTTCCTAACAGCAGAAATAAATGAAATAGCATTTTTTAAAAAGACAATCAAAAAGATCAACAAAACCAAAAGCTGGTTCTCTGGAAAAATAAACAAAATAGACAAAACTTTATCTGGGATCATGGAAAAAGGAGGGAGAAAACTCAAATAAATAGGACCATAAGAAAGAAGATAAATTACAACAGACGCAGCAGAAAGTCAAAGGCAAATTAGAGATTAAAAGAACATGTATATGCAAACAATTTCAATAATCAAGATGAAATGGGCAGTCTTAGAACTATACAATCACCCAAAGTTGAACAAAGAAGACACAGACTATTTAGACCAATTACAAGCAGCAAAATTGAAAGAGTAATTAAAACCCCCTCGAAGCGCCAAAATCCAGGAGCAGATGCTTTCAGAAGTGAGTTCTACCAAATGTTCAAGATGAACTAATGACTGTCCTACACACACTCTTTGAAAACATCAAGAAAGAAAGAATACCACCAGAAACATTTTACAAAGCCAACTTTATACTAACACCAAAACCAAAAGAAAACAAAAAAAATGCCAAAAATGAAATCTACCTACCAATCTCCCTAAAGAACACTAACGTAAAATCCTCAATAAAATCTTAGCAAAATGAATCCATCTAAAGGATTATGCAGCACGACCAAGTGGGATTTATTCCAGGGATACAGGGATGGTTCAACATCCAAAAATCAATTAATGTAATTCACCACATCAACATGAAGAAAAAGAAAAAAAAAACATATGATCATATCAATAAGTGCTAAGAAAGCATTTGATAAAATTCAACATCCTTTTATAATGAAGTCCCTTGAAACACTAAGAAGATGAAGTTATCCTGACATTATAGCCGCCACCCACATCTAACATTGTTCTTATGGTGAATGATTGAAAGCCTTCCCATTAAGATCTGGAACAAGATAAGGATGTCCACACTCACCACTGCTTTCAACATACTAGTGGAAGTCCTAGCTAGAGCAATTAGTCAATAGAAGACATAAAATGAATCCAAATTGAGAAAGAAGAAGTAAAACTACTATTATTTGCAGATGATATGATAATATACAAAGTACTCTAAATTCCACAGAAATACTAATGAAAACAAGTAACCAGTTCAATAAAGTAGCAAGTTACAAAATGCATACAAAAAATCACTAGCCTTCCTATAAGTAAACAATCAGTCTGAAGAGGAAGATATTAAGAAAATCATCCCATTTACAATTGCACCAAAAAACATTAAAAACCTGGAAATAAAACTAACAAAGGAGGTGACAGAACTATCATAGGAACACTTCAAAACACTGTTAAAAGAAACAGAACAGAGAAATGTAAAGCTATTCCCTGTTCATGGGCTGGAAGAAATAACACTCTCTAAATGGCCATCCTACCAAAAATTATTTGCAGATTCAATGGAATTCCAATAAAAAAAATTAATGGCATGCTTTAAAGATATGGAACATATATTGCTAAAATCATATGGAATTGGGCCTCCCCAGTGGCACAGTGGTTGAGCGCTGGGTTGTGAAACTGCCCGCAGCCTCTGCAGCACCAGTTCGATTCCCAGCTGCTCCCTGGCCACCGGAGGAGGGTCCCACAAGGCACGCAGACCTCTCCTGCTGCCCGCTGCTCCCCTCAGTAGTGTACTTCGGTCATTCTGCCTGCTCTGCTCCCTGCTCTGGCTCTGGTGAATTCTCTCACCCACCCGCACGTCTGACTGTACCCAATGCTTGTACAAATAAATAAATAAACAAACAAACAAAAAAAAACAAGAGTTCTCCTTTAAAAAAAAAAAATATACGGAATCACAAAAAAGACCCAATGGCCAAAGCTTTCCTGTTGGACAACAGAGGTATTACACTCTCAGACTCCAAAATATAAAATAAAGCCATAATGATAAAAACAGCATGGTACTTGAACAGAAACAGACAACACAGACCAGTAGAATAATATCAAATGCCCAGAAATAAAATCAATATATATGTTTGACAAATCTACAACAAATGAGCAAAGAATATACACTGCAGCATGGAACCCTCCTCAATTAATGGTGCTGGGGATACTGGAATGTCACATGCAAAAGGATTAAACTAACCTACTCTCTCACACCAGATACAATCAACTCAAAATATATAAAATACTTGGATGTAAGACTAAAATCATAAAATGTATAGAAAAAAACAAGCTAAATACTCCATGATATAAAACTCAAAAAAATTTTGAGGACTCATCTCCAGAAGTAAAGACAATAAAGAAGATAAATAGGTGTTACTACATCAAACTAAAAAGCTTCTGTACAGTAAAAGAGACTGTAACCTAAACAAAGTGATATGATACTGAATGAAAGAAAATATTTGCACTCCATACAACTGATAAAGGACTGATATCAGAGATCAACAAAGGTGTAACACTACTCACCATAAATAAAGCGAACAATCTAGTCAAAAAATTGGGCAGAAGAGCTAAAGACACTTCTCCAAATAAGAAATGCGGACGGCCTACAGGAATATGAAATAAATTATTTATCATCACTTATAATCAGGAAAATGCAAATCAAAACCACAATGAGATACTGTACTACCTCACTTCACTGAAAATGACCTATATTAAAAAAAAAATTGGAAACAATAAATGCTAACATGTGTGTGGTGAAAAAGGAAACGTCTTACAGTGCTGGTGGGAATGTAAACTGGTCGAACCACAATGGAAAGCTGTGTGGACTTTCTTCAAAACACTAAATATGGATCTGCCATATGACCCAGGAACTCCATTCCTAGGAATCTACCCAAAGGACACAAAAACACTAATCCAAAAGGAGACCTGCACTCCTATTTATTGCAGCACTATTTACAATATCTAAGATATGGGAACAATCTAAAACCCACGAAATAGACAAATGGATCAGAAAGTGGTGGGATATATACACAATGGAATACTACTCGGCAATCAAAAAGGTAAGTTCATGCCATTTCTGGCAACATGGATGGAGACGGATGGGATTATGCTCAGTGAAATAAGTCAGAAGGAAAATGATAAATGTTGGCTTGATTCGCTTATATGTGGACTATAGAGAAAACAAACAAAAGCTCAAGAAATAGACAAAACTTGCAAGCTGACAGTGGATCTGAGTCATACAGCGGTGAGGGGGGTGAAAGGCTCAAAACAGTGGAGAGAAAAGCACCAGGTTACGATAGTGATGGATAATAGAGTCTCTGGTGATTGGGGAATTATGGGCACTACACCTGAGAGGAGAAATCAAATAACTTACAAAAATGTACAAGATTGTCAAAGAAATTTAAAAACTGAAATTAAAAAAAATATATAACTTTCCCATGTCCTGGCTGAGGGAGCCAGAGCTGTGGGGGGGGGGGGGCTGAGCTGAGGGGTTAAGGTGTTGAGTGTCATTGTCCCCAGCTTAATTTCTGGTTTGCAGGGGGTTGCCAAATGAATAGAATTGGCTTTAGTAACAGTGGCGATTGTGGGTCTCATTCCCACGTTCATGCCCTCAGGGTCACCCTTCAAATGGAAAAATGAATAAGAAGTCTCAGGGGATGGGGGAGTGAGTAAACGGCTTAAGGTGGCCCAATGAACCTTGGAGGGCAGGGTGGGGATGAAGTCCTGCCATCAATCTGGTGTATGCTCTGTCTGATGGGTTGTTGGCACTTAGGGATATAAGGTGGCCAACACCAGGCAAGTTCAAGGAGCAAGGCAGTCCATCTTCTGAAGAAGGCATGGAGGAGCGGAAGGCCATGCAGGATCTGGGGGCACATTGGATAGACGGCGCCTATGGTCAGATCAGATCCAATCAGGTAGCGCAGTCCGGAGACATCTGAATTCTCAGACTGAAAACACTGGCAGTGACACATCCTGTAGTTAGGAGTCTAGTCCTGGAAAGGCCATGCTGGAAATCAGCATGCAAACTAAATAGCAGGTGTTACATCTGCAGCATGTGTAGGAAGACCACTCCCTAACTTCCAGCTCCCCCAGCACAGCAGCCAGGTGCATTGGGGCATGACCAGCTCCATTGCAGAAGGGTCCTCTTGCACCAGAGTGGTTTTGGGTACATGCCAGTCAGGTTTGAACTTGGCCAGTGTCATTAAAAGGCAGCGCAGCCTGACTGCCTGGCTCTTCTGCAGAGCCCACTGTTGGCACAAGACCACGCAACCTCAGGGTAGATAGGGTTTCACATGCTGGTAGGGGTTCTGTTTTAAAGAAGATGTGACATTGTAAAAGGAGCAGTCAGATTTTATCTCACGCAGGAGCCAATCAAATGTTGAAATGGTGTCAGTTTTGAAGATGCACCAATCCAGTATGAAAGGGGGATAACAGTGAAGGAAGTGTAAGCTGGGACAGTAGCTGGTTTCATGCGTTGATTGGGAGACTCCATTTGGACACTCATTTACTGAGAACTTCATTCATCAAAACCTTCATTCATTGCAGACCCTTGCATCTGATCTCTCCTTGGAAACAGTGCTTGATATTTGCTTCCGCCTCTAACTCTGTTCCCACATTGCTTGTTGACTGGTGTCCCTGTCCTATGTGTAGCATCTCTGGAAAAGCTGTAAATTGGTGCCTGGTCCTCTAACACCACTTGTGAAAAGAGCTGTCTCCTGTCGGCCTATGTTTGGAATCTTTAAAGAGTGTAACACCGATGCCTGAACTTCTACATCCCCGCCTGCTCACTGGCACTACAGGCATGTGAACCACCACCTCTAATCAGCAGCTTCTGATCTTCCAGCACCACTGCTCACTGCCGCCCCTTCCTCCAGAATGCCTGAAACAACCTCTTGGTGCAGTTGCATCTGACACTGTCCAGTCCAGCCTTCAGATTTCTGCCTCAGCACCTCCTATTAAAACAGTGTGGCTGCTTGCACTGGGAGTGGCAAATAGTGAAAAGCTTGTGGTCTCTGCTGCTTTCAGAGCATGCTGCACATACTGGGATAGTGGAGTGGGAAATCACTGTTGCCACTCAGTCTCCAGGCACCTTTGCTTAGGCAGCAGGCTGCAGGAAAGCCTCTAGGGCCACTCTGACTTAGGGACCTTGCATCCTTGTTGCACTGTGACTACCTCCAGCTGCCACAGTGAGTCGGGTCCTGGTTCATCACTTATTGGTGTGCACCACCTCCAGGCTCTCATTGACAGGACGGGGCCATCCTGCATAAGCGGATTTTGGTTTGGACTACTGGACGCTGTGGGCACTCTTTTGGGTAGGACAGCCAGCTATCCGTGTCCTTGGAAACTTTCCTTTTCCCCAATTCCCCCTCATTGCACCCTGAGTCTGACCTGTGTCTTGCAGTTGTGAGCACATAGATGAGGGCCCACAGACTGTGCCATCCCCTCAGTTTTGCATGGTTTCACATGGACACACAACCTTGACTGCGCTGTGAACAGAGCTGCTTAGCCACACTGACTTGGAGGACCGAGGAAAGCTATACTCACATTCTTTTTTCTTTTTAAATCACAATATTCTTTTTTTTTTCTTCAAACATCTATTTATTCTTTTATACAAGCACTGGGCACAGCCAGAAGTGCAGGAGGGTGAGAGAACCCACCAGAAACAGAGCGGACAACAGAACAGGCAGAAGGAACAAAGTACACTGCTGAGGGGAGCAGTGGGTGGCAGGAGAGGTCTGCGTGCCATGTGGGAGCCCCATCCAGCAGCCGAGATTGAACTGGTGCAGTAGAGGCTGCGGGAAGCCTTGCAACACAGTCCTCAACAGCTGCGCCACCAAGGAGGCCCTGTACTCTCATTCTCGATTCAGAGTGGCAATAAGCAATGTTATTATTTATGCTTCTAAGTTAGGGAGTGATTTGTTTCACTCAGTAGATGTATATATCAAATATCAGCTGTGTTAACTGAAAATCACATCCTGTTTGAAGCACCCCGACAGTGTATGTTTTAACTCAGAAGCACTTCCAAGGGCCAGATGTCTCTTCCAGGGCTCCCAGTGACTCCTCTAAGGCACTGCTCACCAGGGATTCAATTTCAGGTTGAACCAAGTCTCTTCCAAGACTGAATTAGGTCTTCTGAGACCAGAAAGCTCCCAAGGGATTCCTGAGTCCTCTTAGTGGAGAGGGCCATCTCCCATTGGCACTAAAGAACACAAGCCATCTTGGTGGCTAATAAATTATTATTGGTATTTGATTCACAGAAGCATTATCAGGTTTGTGTCTGAGGGGCGAAATCAAAAACCCAGGAAATAAAAATCCTAGTCAGGATGCCTACCCCTGCATAAAACACCCTGATGCTCAGCAGGAACTTGGAAATAATGAGGTCTGGAAGGCCTGCTCCACAGTGTGAGCTGAGAAAACAGGGCAATCGTTCTTGATGTGCCCCCAGCAGAGAACATGGGGAATGGCTTCCTGATACAAACAGCTAAACTAACTCCTGACATAAGGTTCTTTGCAGAGAAAAAATGGACACTCCAGACAGGAGTAGCACATTCTGGAAAAAAGCTGAAGGAATATGTACTTTAGTACAACTGAATAAATAGTTACAGAGAAGGTAAGATTGCTAAGAGAGAATAGAATCAGACTCTAAAACCCTTGATTGTCATGCTAAGATGCAGGGGCTGCTTCTAAAGACAATAAGAGAGGCTTCCCTGGTGGCGCAGCGGTTGAGCATTGGGTTGCTAAGCTGCCCTCAGCCTCTGCAGCGCTGATTCTATTCTGGGCTTCTCCCTGGTCACCTGCGAGGGTCCCACATGGTGTGCAGACCTCTCCTGCTGCCCACAGCTACCCTCAGCAGTGTACTTCATCAGTCTGCCTGTTCTGCTCCCCGCTCTGGCTGTGGTGAATCCTCTCACCCTCCCACGCTTCTGACTTTACCCAGTGCATGTATAAATAAATAAATAAATTAAAAAAAAAATAAATACAATAATAAAAGGACCTTGGGCTTCCATATGGAGATTCTAATTAGAGTGGAGCAAGCCTGGAGACAAAATGATGAGTGAGGAAGCTGCACAGAAATCACTTTGGGAGTTGGGAGGGAGATAAATGAGTTGAGATTTACCTGCTCGGGAATATCTTAGCCGGGTATCCAGGAGGCTGTTGTAAAAAGGTCAGATCAGGACAGGAGGTTGAGTTGGAAGTCACCAGTGTGTAGGTAATGTCATGTGGATGAGATGATCTAGTACTGTGTGCAAAGTTAGACAAGACAAGGGCTGATGGGGGAGCCCTATGAGGTATTTTTAAAATGAAGAAGAGAAACAGAACCCACAATGGAAAAAAAAAAAAAAACATAAGCAGGGGATAAAGGACATAGAAAATCAGAACATTTTATAGTTTCCAAATCATATTCCAAATGAGCAAAATAAACAGGAAATTGCCTATTTTTTTTTTCTAGGCATCTCTACCAATTTGGAAGGCACTCTGAGAAACTCTCAAGAATTTACAGCAAGCAAAATTTCAATGAAGATAAAATCATCTTCACAATTGCAGGAAAAGAGCCTTCCCTCTCGGCACAAAGAATTACATCTCAGCATTATGAAGCTGTTTGAAACACCGAGTTAAATCCCTGGCCAGGGAGCTGCTCACATGGCGCGTCAGACCTCTCCTGCTTCGCCCGCTGCTCACCTCAGCAGTGTTTTTCAGTCAATCTACCTGTTCTGTTCCCCGCTCTGTCTCTGGTGAATCCTCTCACCACCCACTCCTCGGGCCTGTACCCCTGCTCTTGTATGCACAAATAAATAAATCTTAAAAAAATAAGAGAACACTATGTGCATAATTTTGACCAAACAATATATCCACAAGGTACACATATCAAAAAGCAAGAAGCAACAAGTGTTAGTGGGGATATGGAGTCAAAAGAACACTTTTGCACTGTTGGTGTTGGTAGTCTGGTGTCGCTCCTGTGGAAAACAGTATGGAGTTTTCTCAAAAGACTAAAAGTGGATCCGCCACATGACCCAGCAATCCTACTCCTAGGTTTCTATCGCCGAAATACAAAAACAGTAATTTGAAAGGAAACTTGCTCTCCCAAGTTTATTGCTGCACTATTTACAATAGCCAAGATGTGGGGACAACTTAAGTGCCCGATCAGATAAATGGATCAAGAAGTTGTGATGTGGATACACAATGGAATACTACTCAGTAATGAATAAGTATAAACTCATGCCATTTACAGCAACATGGATGGAACTGAAAGGCATTATGTGGAGTGAAATGAGTCACTAGGAAAAAAGACAATACCAGGTAGCGTCACTTCTATGTGGACTATAGAGAAACCAAATAAAGTGTCACGTAACATCAAACTTTAAAACTAATCCTTGCCCCCTGGCCACCGAACTGAGGTCCCCAAGGGGAAGAAGAATAGGGAGGGGTAAGAAAGACGCAGGAGAAAGCACAATGGCTATGGGGGCAGACTGTGGGAGCTTTTGCAGTGGGTGCACTTTGGTGACTGCACATAGGGCACAGAGACCTTACAAAATACTAACACTGGTGGAAACCCATCTTACTCAATTACATTTTAAAAGCTTATTTTTTTATTGACTCCTTGAACAAAAATAACATATAGGTTAAGGGAGAAAGGATTTTGAGTGGGAATTGCAGAAGTGGCCTACACCCAGAAGTAACATAAATCCCAAATAAATAATTAAAGAGTACACCTCAAGCAACTTGAGAAATAAAACAAAGGAAAACTAAAATAAATAAAAGAAGGGGAATTATTTAAATTGGAGCAGAAATTAATAAAACACAAGTCAAAAAGCCAAAACAAAGATCCATGAAACTAAGAGTTACTTCTTCAATAACAACATTGATAAATATTTAGCTAGGCTAACAATGGAAGCAAGAGAAAATGTATGAATAGAATAAGAAAAAAGATGGAAATTACTACAGCTAGCAGAGAAATACAAAGGTCATGAGAGCATTATGACTGACTATGCTAGCAAATTCAATAATCTTTTTTTATTATTTTTTTAAAGATTTATTTATTTATGCTTACAAGAACTGGGGTACAGGCCGGAGGCAAGGGAGGGTGAGAGGATTCACCAGAGACAGAGCAGGGAGCAGAACAAGCAGATGACGAAATACACCACTGATGGGGGCAGCGGGCTAGACAGGAGAGGACTGCCGTGCCATGGGGGTAGCTCCGAGGCAGGCGGGGTTTGTACAGGCACTGCAGAGGCTACGGACAGCTTCACAGTGCTGCACTCAACTGCTTGCACCACCAGAGAGGCCCTGTATAGGTCTTTCACCTCTTTTATTAGGTTCATTCCCAAGTATTTGATATTTTTGTTTCAATTATATAATGGATGGTTTCTTGAATTCTTCTTCTGCAGACTGATTGTGCATAGGAAGGTTACTGATTTTTGTGTGTTGATTTTGAATAGTGCTACCTTACTGAACTGGTTGATTATTTTGAGTAGTTTTTCTGTGGAGTTTTTAGGGTCCTCGCTCGGTGTATATTATCATATTGTCTGCAAATAGTGATAGTTTTGCTTCTTCTTTCCCCCTCTGCATACCTTGTATGTTTAGACATAGGTATAGACACTGATTTGGACTGTGAGGCACTTCTAAAATTAAGCCAACAGGTTAAAATACAGCAAAAAAATTCAATGTGGCTGATGATATAAACCTTTATGACATCGCACGTGACAATTGTCATTTGAAGTACTCTGAAATATTACTTGAAACAAAGTTTCCCTAGTCAAAGTGTTTGAATCTATTTCCTGATAGAGAGTGAGAAAATGTTCCCATGTAAAAAGGCAAGGGGACATTCCAAATGTACTGTTCTTTAGAATGCTCTTGTTTTAGGACTGGTTTTGGGTCAGTCAACAGCATTCTTCCCATAAGCAAAACTGTGTCGGGACCTCAAGACACAGGAGGGAATTCCATTCTAGCATGAAATTCTGAAAACATGTTAGTATGATTTAGGTGCAGATGACACTGTGAAGGGAGGAGAGGATTTGGTTCAGGAAGAAATGTGCAGCACCTGCCTACAAGGCGGTCAGATGTGACATGTGGGTTGGAGGAAAGCAAAGTCAGAGAGCTGGTAGGCGCAGACTGGGGATTCTGGAAGAATAAGAACAAATGCCCCAGGTGGCAACAGGATGTGGCAGAAAGAAGGACACCCGGATATCCCAAAATAGATGACAGGATCAAGAAGATGTGGTGCATATACACAATGGAATATGACTCAGCAATCAAAAAAGATAAACTCATGCAATTTGCAGGAACATGGATGGAGCTGGAAGGGGTCATGCTTGGGCAAAATAAGCCAGAAAGAAAAAGAAAAAAAAAATACCAGATGCCCTACTCATAGTAGGAATTTAGAAAACATAAATAAGGGACCAGCAAAATACCAATTATAATAAAGTAAAAATCACAATCAACAGCAACTACAAGCCAGAGACACACTACTGTGTGAGGGAAGAGGGAGTAGGATCAAACAAGGGGGCTGGGAATTGTAAGGGGACTATAACCAAGGTGAAAATGCATACATTGGAAAAAAATGAAAAATGATGTAAAAATACATAAAATTCAAAACAAAAAAGGGCAGTTCACCCAGCAGGGCTGGACAGGGAGGGGAGGTGGGTGGGGGCAGGGCTGAGGCCAGCAGGGCAGTGAAGGCTGTACAAAGGGGTTTTGGGGAAGTGTCAAGCCCAGTAGGGCCATGGGAAGGCATGAGGACAGCGAGCGATGATCTGATTGATGCTCTCGCTCTTCCCTGGGTGTGGGGGAGGTTGAAGGAAGGGGAGGAACCAGTGCGGGCACTGCAGCCCTGGCCCGTGACACGCAGCATCCCAGGCTGGTGGGGGCGTAGTGGGTTCTCAGAGGCGAGAGGGATGCGGAGCCTCTGTGGGGTTTGCAGCCCCTGAGGCTGAGGTGTGCGTGGACACAGGCGGCCGCAGAGCGCGGACTCCCCCGAGGTGCCCGTGGAGGTTGGGGAGAAAGAAGGGAACGGGCCGGCGAGTCCGCGCCCGACATGGGAGAGGACGTGCCCTCTCTGCGTGGCAGCCGGGAGCAGCCGCGGTCGCAGGAGGAGCAGCTCGGCCTCTCCTGGCCGCTACTGCATCAGGTCCCCAGGGGGCGGGTCCCCGGGAACCTGCCCTGGGCGTCCTGTCCCCCCGAGACGGGTAACACCCTCCGCTGTCCGGGCCTGGGACGCGAGGCACTGGGGACACTGGGCCCGACCGGCTGAGCCCAGGCTCTGAGCCTCGGGGCTCTGTCTGTGCCCCAGGCTGCTCAGGGGAGACCTGGTCCTCAGCGGATGCTGTGCGTGAGTGATCAGGGTTGGCCTGGGAAGGCGGGTAGGAAACTGCAGCCTGAGCAGCAGTGAACCCACATTGCTCACTCGAACCTACCACTTCCAGAAGCCAGGCCATTCCTGGCGGGGTGCAGGGCCACAGCATCTGGTCCTGGCCTTTGCCAACCTCTGCTCCCTGACCCCGAGTTCAAGCAAGGAGCAGATATTTTTTTAGACTTTTTTTTTTTTAAAGATATATATTTATACAAGAACCGGTGTACAGGTCAGAGTTGCGAGAGGTTGAGAGGATTCACCAGAGACAGAGCAGGGAGCAGAACAGGCAGACTGAAGAAATACACTGCTGAAGGGCACAGCGGGCGGGAAAGGAGAGGTCTGCTCGCCTCCCTGGCAGGCCGGGAATTGAACCGGCGCTTCAGAGGTGCGGACAGCTCCACAGTGCTGCGATCAACCCGCTGCAACAACGGGAGCCCCAGACACAGATATTTCCAAGCCAGAAATCTCGGGGGGATCTGACCAACCCCAGCTGACCCAGACCTGGCTGAGTCAGGTCAGGGGGTGTCCCCACAGCACTGGGGGGGGGTGGAGCAGACACCCTGCCGCAAGCAATCCCTGGGCCAGCACAAGGCCGAGACTGAAGCCATGGTCTGATTGGGTTCCAGAAAGAGGTCATCGACAGGGTGCTTTTGGAGGGCAGGTATGACCCTGTGATGGGGACCTACCTCATGATGCTCTCCAGGCATTAGGCAGACGAGGAGGAGGCAGACCCCACCATCTCCCCCAAGCTCCTTAGTCCTGATGGGGTCCACTGTGCCCCAATACCAGAGGACCACCGGCAGCCTGAGGTCTTGGGGTGCAAGACCTTGTGGGTGGGACTTTCCCCAAAGCAGGATGCCCAGAAGCCCACCACCACCTCTGGGCCAGGCATCCCGCAGGAGGTCTCCGGTGTGCAGAACTCTGTCTCCGGCTCAGGGCCCCTGTTGCCAGACGCCTGGAAGCCCAGCATGGCCTCCAGGTCAGGGCCCGTGCTGCAGGAGGCCTGGGGGCCCAACACCACATCGTTGCCAGGCACCCTGCAGGAGGAAGCCCTGCGGCCCAGCACTACCTTGCTAGGCACCCAGCTGGAGGGGTCCAGGAAAGCATTAGGAAGACCACCATCCCAGCCCCCCTAGTCCCCAGCACCACCTGAATAACCCCAAGAAGGTGCCTCCTATTCAGCCCACCCCCTGCAGAGACACTGGACCATGAACACCATTCCCATTTCACCCTTCAGTCCAGCAGAGGCTACAAGGCCAGAGCTCTTCGAATCCTTAATAGGATTTTAAAATGTTGCATTTTCTGTTCACCCTTTGGAGGAAAACACAAGAGAAGAGTTCACCCTGCTGGTGATTAGATGATCACCAGCACCTCCCTAGAATTCACTTCCTGCTCCAAGGCAGCCACTCAGTGGCCAAGGTGAAAGGAGCACACCAGTGGAGGCCGAGACCCTGGGGAGGAGTCAGGGGCTGGACCCAGGCAGAGGGGCCAGGAGCAGCATGAGAACATAGGCGTGGAGCACAGATGTCCACAAGCACAGCAGTCCCAGGAGCAGAGCAGGTGAAGGGCTGGGAGGGCAAATAAACTGGTGAAGCACCTGGAGGAGAGCAGAGAGGGGGAAGGGGAGTAGAGGAGGGCTTGGGGCAGCTGAGCAGATGCAGGGCCCGGGATGGGAGTGGAGCTGTGTGGGCTGAGCCTCCAGAGGCCCTAGGTTCAGAGGCTGGGACCACAGGGCCTTGCTTCCCCATTTTAGGCTCTATCCTGTGAGGGCCCTGCTGGTGGACCCTGGGCACCCGGATGGCGCAGATGATGCAAGAGCTCTTCGGGCTGACTGGCGCTGTCAGGGACTGACATCCACTGTAGGAAGTCCCCCTCTACTGAACCCCTTTTCACAACGGAGAATCCAAGATGGAGAATTGCTTACCCGCCAGCAAGTGGTGCCTCGGTAGGGCCTCCTGGTTTCCATCTGCACTTTGTCACATCTGAGTCCGTGCAGCTTTCCCCAGGGGATGTCACTAAGGAAAGAGCCTCCTCCGTGCTTGGGCTTCACTGGCTCTGCTCTTCCCACGCAGGTCCCAGAGAGCGCGAGGAGGCGGCCGCCATGGACACACTGGTTCCCACTGCAGGGGCACCTCCAGGTGACCTGTTCTTCCTGTGGAGCCCTGGCGTGTGGAGGCATCTGGACGCTCTTTCTACGCCTTGAGGAGACAGTCTGAAATGGATTGTTTATTTAAAATGTCTATCCCAGGACACATTAAATTGGTGTTTGAAACTGACCATGTTTGCTCCCCGTTTATGACTGCACCCACACTTCCAACACATCCGACATCAGAGACCTAAAAATCCTTTAACATTCTTGTAATAAGCAGTGAAAAGTTTAGAAAATTTAGAAAATTTTGGAAAGCATTTAGAAAATTTTAGAAAAGTCAGAGGGGTCACGTGGTGATAAGACAGACAGGAGTGTGAAACAGAGCTAGCTGTGAGTATGGAATTAGGTATTTGCACTATTTTCTTTAGGTGTATGTGCATATCTTGCATTGTGTGCAAATGTGTGCATGTGAGTCTACATGAGTGTGGCTTGCGGGTGCTTCTATAGGTATGAAGTGTTTATGTACCTTCTATCATCAGAAAAACACTCCCAGCTGTTGAGAATTGGTAAAATGTCTTCAAAAATGTGGCCTCTCAGATGGCACAGCGGGTTGAGCCCAGCGCTGAGGGAAGTGCTGAGTCTCCAAAGTCCCCAATGTGGCTTGTGTCCCCGATTCCACATCTGTAGGGGTTTAATTCTGCTCCAGTATAACTGTAGATGCAGGTTAATTAATTTTTTCCCGGTTTCTTGCCATTGGTCCCTGCTCCTGGTGTGTGCCCTGGTCACCCATTTCTCTTTCAGGGGTATCAATGTTGTCCAGCACAGTGTTGTGAGTTTATGGTGGCGGTGAGCCCAGTGTTTTCACTCTGCCTCCATATTGCCTCTTATGGGTAACCCAATTCATTTTTGAGACCATAATTACTTTGTAAACCAAAACAACTAAATACAATAAAAAGACAATAAAAATGAAAAACTATAGATGTTAAAAAAATCACGTCCATTGACTTGTATTGAAATTATTGAAAAATTATATACATCATGGCTAAGTGTGGTTCATTTCTGTAATACACGACCAGTTCAACACTTACATATCACATAATATAACAGTTTACATTAAGAGTGAGTAAGAAAAGAACACATTACTATATCAACAGACATAAAAACACTCAATATATTTCAACACACATTCGAAATTAAAAAAAAAAAAATCAAAAACCCAGGATTTAAAGGGCTTTTCCTTACACTAATAAAATGTATAAAAGAAAACATGTAACTAACATTATACTTAAAGATGAGCCACCAAATAGAGAAACAGGCCATTATGTCCTCTGCACCTACACCAATTCAGAACTGTGGGGCTGTCCTAACAAATATGATAATCAACAGAAAAGAAAATCTATAAAGGGAATGCATATTGATATGAAACAATAAATTATGTATTCCAGGTAGAAAACCACTAGAAAGCTTAAAAAATCTCAGAAATAATTAGCAACTATAGGAAGGTTCCCCATAAGCAACATAAACAACTGGTATTTAAAATTAAAGAAACATTATCTTTTATAAAAATACTACCCCAAATGAAATACCTAAGCTTGGTCCTGGTGGTGCAGTGGTTGAGCGCTGTGCTGTGAAGCTGCCCGCAGCCTCTGCAGCACTGGTTCAATCCCGGCCACCAACAAGGTTCCCACATAGCACACAGACCTCTCCTTCCGACTGCTGCTCCCCTCAGCAGTGTACTTCGTCAGTCTGCCTTTCTGTTCCTGGCTCTGTTTCTAGTGAATTATCTCACCTTCCCATGCTTCTGACTGTACCCAGTGCTTATATAAATATACAAACTCATAAATAAATAAATAAATAAATAAATAAATTTTTGAGAATAAATAAATTAATAAAGACTGAAAAAAAAGAAAGAAAAAATAAATACCTAAGCATAAATCTAACAAAATTTGCAGGATACCTATACACAGAAAGCCAACAAAACTAATAAAATGGACATACATACAGACCTAAACCTTATTAAAAAATGAACCAATGCAAATTGAATCATAAACATGAAAGTAAAATGCAATACTATAAAACTTCTCTAACACATAATAATAGACGTAATAATATGTCTATTAGACACAATAATACAAATAGATGTGACTTTGGATTTGCAAATAACTTTTTCGATAAAACACTAGAAGCATCACCTATGAAATAATAAACAGACCTTTGCACTTTATTAAAAGCTTATTAAAATGATGTTAAGACAAGTAACTTATTGGGAAAATACTATGAAGATAGCTGCATTTAACAGCATTCATTTGTCAAAACCGAAAGAACTCACAGCACTAAGAATGACCCCTGGTCTTCCTAAATTTTAAAGAATCATTTTGCAAGTTCGGGTACACCAGAATGTGACACAGACAATGACAATAGAATGTAACTGTATGACATTGTATGACACATGCTTACAGAAAGAGATTTTGGAAAAGGTGCTGTAGACTCAGAAAGAGGGAACGAATTCTATAGTTTGCTTTTCTGGAAATGTCCTTTCCATACTGGCAAGGCTTCCTGGGCAATAAAGTCAGCAAGACAATAACTTTGTTTGCTTTGAAGAGTTCCTCTTGTGAGAAGCAAAGAAAATGTCCAGAAAGTCCACAGTCCTATTGTGTTTATAAGTTGCTAGACAAAGGAATATGAGCTGAGGGACGAGCGTGTCTGAGGACACTTGTCAAAATAAGAGATTCCAATAACATTTGGTCCTTACATCTTCCCCCACACAGGTAACTCTGACTGCCTCGACTTTGTAAAATCAAATCTGGAATTGCTATTGGTTTTTAAATTGGGGCTTGGAGTCATAGACCTGTCAGAACATTCCTACAGGTCCAGTATAACCTGTGTAATATGAACCATCCCTGGAAGGCATTGAGTTGATTGGTTAAACTGTTAACCCAGCCTACTAGATGTACAAGGACTCTGCTGTCCCCTGCCCTCTAGGTGCTGGTGTCCTAGGTAAGAAGACACATCATCAAGGATTGACTCTGAAGTTTGTCTTTGACAAACTTTGTTTGGTTTCTTGATATTCCACAGAAATGTAACATCATCCAGTATTTATTTTTGCCCTTCTGGCTTATTTTGCTTGGCATAATAGATTCCAGTTCCATTCATGTTGCCATAAATGGTGTAAATTTATCTTTTTTTTTGATTGCAGAGTAGTATTCCAGTGTGTGTATATGTATATACACCACATTATCTCTTCCATATGGCCACTGAGAATTCTTTCATTTGATTCCTCTATTACTTTAAAAAACACCATTTGGGGGAAGAAGTCCACTTATCTCTGCTAAGCAAACAAGTATAGGTTTTTGCACCTGAGGGGGGAAAGTCTATACTCCCAAAACACTAATAAAAATGTAAACCAATGGTGCTTCTATAATAAAAATGAAAAAGATGACACATCATCAACATCACTAACCTGGCACTGTGGTGGATAGCTTGACGATTAACACTAGGGAGAAGAAATTAGCAAGGAAGAACAAAGGCCATATTGTCTTAAATCAAGACTTCAGGGAAAGCCTCTCTGAAAGCAAGGAAAGACAAGCAGGAGGACCAGCAGGGGCAAGCCTTGGGTGGTAGTGTGCTTACAGTCTTTGAGGGGCAGAACTATGGCCTGAAGAGCAATGTTTTCTCAAACCTACAGGCCCTGGTTTGGCTCTTTTGGGATGTGCGAGGGGCCCTACATGCTTAAAATGCATTCAGCTTTAAATGAGGACTGTAGAGATGGTGATTATATAACACTACCCATTCCAGTATCCATTAGTCAGGGCTAATTAGCACACTTCCTTTTCCCACTGTGCCCTCAGAATACCATAATTATCAAGTGCTGGCACCCACTGTCACCTACAGATTCAAGGTAATAGACCTCATCTCTTCTACAACACGATGGGTTTCCTGAAGGAATTGAATCATTTCCCAGGACTGCCTTGGGCAAAGTGGTACACATAAATGGGGCCCTAATTAGAATGGGGGTGAGGAAGGGGCAGCTGGGCTGCAGGTGAAACATCCAGAACAAGACTTTGATAGACAACTTCATACTTCCAACGAGAGCCTGCCCCAGGTGGACTCAGGTCACCAAACACACAGTAGATAATGAATGTCCCTTCACCAAAACATCTATGCTCTCTAGGTCTAGATCCACCCATTGAGACTCTCATCTTTTTGTGTCTGCATTATGTTCTGTGACTGACACCACATGGTCACCCTGCTTACAGTTTTATTATACTAAGTAATCACAGCCTTCCATTGCATAACACTGATTTTATTGAACAACAAATCTGCCCTGTTTGTTTACATTCTGGACACTGATAAAATAAAATAATGATTTCAGTTGGTATCTTGAGTGAGTCAAATTTATAATTTATCCCAACTTCATATGATCCAAAAATGAAAGAAGTGGAAGACTGTGGACAGTATGAAATGACAGCTTAATTTTTAGGAAAAGAAAACCCAGAGCCAGAGAGTTAAAGGTTTTCTACTGATGTTAAAATTGATTTCAGAGAGGACAGACATGCAGCATTTGATGCCGGGGAAGACAAGTTTGCTTTGGTGCATAGGGCAGAGACATAGCCTTTAAGGTATATTTAGAACAATTTAAAAAATTCCCGTTATTTCTGTAAAGGGCTAATACAAGTAGTACAGACTTGAGTGGGGTAGTGCAAATCCAGGAATCAAGGGTCCCTGTAAATTAATCTATAACTCACTCCTGATGCTTTTATATGAGGTTCACCAAAGCACTTTGGATTTCAAACCATCTCTGCCTTGTACTCTGGGGTCTGTTTTTCTCTCTTGCATGATACATATGTTAATTTTGATACTGATCAGTATATATGGGAAGAGTGAATGGGATATAATGCACTTAACAATCATACATGATTCTTTCTGCAAGCCCAGCACAGCAGGTGCTCAGTCCAGGAGACAAAACCTGGAAGACATGGCCTTGCCTTGTCCATATTAGAGTCCAGGGAGTGTAAAGAGAAATCCGTCCCTGAGATGCAGACAGCAAGCATAAATGTCACCCAGAGGATAGAAATTGTCTACCAGGACAGGTTCTGACCTCAAGTCAGTATCATTTGTGGTCTTACAGGTTTTGTTTTTTTAAAAAAGGTTTATTTATTTATGCATACAAGAGCTGGGGTACAGGCCAGTGATGCAGGGATTGTGGGCGGTGAGAGGATCCACCAGAAACAGAGTGAGAAACAGAACAGGTGGATTGACTGAAATACACCACTGAGGGAAGCAGTTCTGTCTGAGACAGGAGAGGTCTGTTGCACCATGTGGGTATCTCCCTGGCGGGGAATGAACCTGGGCTGCAGTGGCTGCAAACAGCTTCATAGGTTGCATCTAACCCCTTGTGCCACCAGGGAAGCCCCTTTACAGGGTTTTTAAAATTGAATTTAAATGCCCAAGGAAGCAGTCTCTTTATTTATTTTATTTTATTTTTAGAAGATTTTTTTTCATTTATATAAGAGCTGGGGTACAGGACAGATGCACAGGAGGCTGAGATAATTCACCAGAGACAGAGCGGAGAACAGAACAGTCAGACTGACAAAATACAATGCTGAGGGGAGAATCAGGGAGACAGGATAGGTCTGCTGAGCCATGTGGGACACTTGCCGGCCAGCCAGGATTGAACCCGCACTGCAGAAGCTGAAAACAGATTCACAGTGCAGCGCTCTACCACCTGTGCCACCAGGGAGGCCCTCTTCAATAATTAATTTATTTTCTAAAATATTTATTTATTTATTTATTCATTCATTCATTTGAGCACTGGGTACAGTCAGAAGTGCGGGGAGGGTGAGAGAATTCACAAGAGCCAGAGCGGGGAGGAGAACAGACAGAAGGACTGAAGTACACTGCTGAGGGGAGCAGCAGATGGCAGGAGAGGTCTGCGAACCACGTGGGAACCTCCTCTGGTGGCCAGAGAGCAGTCGGGGATCGAACTGGCGCTGGAGAGGCTGCGGGCAGCTTCGAAACCTAGCGCTCGACCGCTGCGCCACCAGGGAGGCCCTCTTCCTTTAATTTAAATATTAACTAGTACACTTATATTCATAGACCAAAAATTCCCCTTTTTAAAGTGTACAATTCAGTGGGTTTTAGGAACTCATAGTTGTAGAACTTTCACCACAATTTAATGTTACTACATACTCATGAACTTTTGAATTAATGAAACTTAACCCATTAGCAAATCCTCCCTGTGTCCCTCCCTCTCTAGTACAGAAAAATCGCCCATCTGTTTTCTGTATGTATGGATTTATTTGTCTACCACAGACAATTAATGTAAATGCAATCACACAATAAGTATTATTTGTGACTGGCTGCTTTCACTTATTCTATTTTCAAGGTTCATGCATGCTGTACAATGTATGGATCAGCACTTCATTCCTTTTCCTTGCTAGATAATATTCCATGGCATAAGTTAGCATGTATTTGTCTGCATACCATTTGCAGCACAGTTCTTCCAAAACCATGGCAATTTCCTAAGTTATGAGTATGAACTTAAGGCATAAAATGAATAAGAGAAAAGAGGCAATGTGCTCACAGATCTCAACCCTTGATCACTTTGATTTTATTCTACCCTTCAAGTTTTCTAGAAGGTACACAGCTCTCTCACAGAATGAACACATCATCAGTGCACTCACATCCCCGATCCTTGGCAGGGGAAAGGAACCAGTAACATGACGATTACTGTAAATCATTCCATTGTGGTCATAGAAGAACTTTTCGTAAGTATGAAAATGTGGCCTTCCTGCTAGTCAGGCAGGCACGGGCAGAGTGGCTTCATGTAGAGAGAGAGTCAAGCTCTCCTCAACTATTTCTGTGAAGGGGTTTGTGTTTCTGGCCTGAACCTAGACTCCTGCTCATCTGTTAATACCAATAAACACATTTTGCCACTTTTTTTAGTTTAATTTCTAAAATTTTAAGTTTATTCTGTTTCACCCAGAAGCTTCTTATTGATTTGATTTGGTTTCAAAAAAGTGAAATAAGACACTCTTTCAAAGTCCAGACACACCCATTTTCAGATGCAAGAATTGTGAAAGTTGTGCATGTACATGCCAGTGGAAAGGAAAAATGAAAAAGGCAAAACGGTGAGTGGAGCCACAACATTTTATAACACAAAATTTGAAATGACGGGAAGATCCTTGCTCTGACTAGTTCATCACCTTTACCAAACCACAAACCAGAAAAATAGGACAGAATAGAATGAAATTCCTGTGTTAGCAATGAATTCACCCCACGTTGAAAGCCATCCCGGTGTCCTCCCAGATGGCACCCTGTCATTTTCTGTCTCTCCCTAGAGCTCAGATCATGAGGGCAGCAGAGGGTCCACAGACAACAACAAAGATGGTGGCAGCAGAACAGAGAGCTCCACTGTGCTGAAGTGCAGCTGTGGGCTGACTTCCGGGCAGGCTTGCCAACCTACGAGGCCAGATAGCCATCAATAATTTGGGTGCTAAGACACCAATAAGGAAATGAGGAAGGAAAAAAAAAGAAAAAAAAAACAACTCTGCAAATGAGCAGAGCCATGTCAAGGGACCATAAGTGCACCAACAATATCTAAAGTCCCTTTTTTAATAAAGGCATTTTATCTTTACCTGAAAATATTTAACTCTAAACGAACTGAAATCAGCCGACCTCAAAAGAACATCACAAAGACACTGCCAATTCCTCAGGCGATGTCTGCCCATGCCCTGTATTGTATTTGACATGGAGATTTTCAACAATGGCAATGAATGTTCTAAAGCTCAACCCATCTGAGCAAAATTGAAATGGAAATGCGTACATACAGATGCCATAAAATGGACATCCTTACCCACATCTCCACCCAAGGACACTTGAGCCTTCCTCATGGATCTTAGAGTGTTGAGACCGTCACCGTCTGTGGAGGAAACATGGGCTACTTGTCTCCACTTCACTTGGAACGTCCACACTGCCTTGATGCAGCAGGACTGTGTGCAGGTGTCGCCACCGTGAGTGAGTGTTGTCATCCCCTGTCAGGGCTCCCCCAAGACTTGGAGGGAAGTCGCAGTCGGGGCTGTGGAACTGGAGTGGGGGACAGCAGGAACCTGGTCCTGCAGAACCCAGTGAGGCAGCACCCACTGTGCTTTCATCTGGGCAGAAAGTGAGCCCAGAGGGAAGGTGAGGAGCATCTCCCTGTGCGTAGCTGAAGGCAGAGCGGGGGGAGGGGAGAGCAACTGTCGGGAGGACGCAGGGTAGGGAGGGCTGGATGTGGAAAACCACCAGTCTCTGGCAGGTTGTGTATGGGCACAGAAGAACACAGAGGTCCGGATTCATTCCTGAGCACCCCACTGGGTCAGAACCCACACTGTGAGGGGATCCCCAGGAGACCGATGGGCATGGGAAGATCTGATCACTGCTGTGCTCTGAGTGCTCAGAGCAGAGGACACAATGGAACAAGATAAAAATGCACCACGGTCCACCCAGGAGCCTCACCCTGCAGCTGTGTCCACCACACCCGGGTCCCACTGGAGCTGGTCGCTGCCTGGGACAGAAGCTGCACAGATTCTCTGAGAACCTTCGTCTTCCCCACGGCTGGAAGCCCCGTCCTGGGGATGCGACAACTGCACCCTCTCCTCTGTCCATGAGGGATTAGTGCCCGCCTGGCAGGATCATTCCTGGCATCGAGGACCCTGGCAGTTGAGAGAGAGGTGGGCAGGGCTGCACCAGCACTTCCCCCCTAGGGCTGCCCTTCCACCTGAATTGAGTAAGGACAGAGAGGAAATGACTGGCAAGAGAACAGAGATGACCTTTTCTGCCAAAATAGAAGGTTATAAGCTCAGGTAGGCCCGGGGTGGCAGATATAGATTTTTCCTCCTATACCTGAGACTCAGTTTCCAGTATCTCCTGACAAAACAGGTAGACATGACTCCTTCACCTGTTGTTGACAATCACCCACTGTCTTCTAGATACCAAGGACACGAGCTGAGCTGAGCCTACAGCTCAGAGCACCATCAGGAGGCATCAGGGACACAGGGAACTTCAACAGATGCTGCAAGAGTTGTGACAGGGAGCTTGAGATGCCACAGTTTTCCCTGGAAGGGGCACCTGACACAGGAGGTTGTCAGAGAGGGGCCGTAGGCCTGAGACAGCAGGAGCCGATGGCAAGACTCTCACAATCTTGTCTGGAGGCTTGGACGTTAGCCTGAGTGTGGACAGTGGGAGCCACTGAAGAGCTTTTTGAGACTGTAAATAAATGACATGACACAACAGGTTGTCTTTTGTGAGGGAGCGAGGACCGAGGAAGGACTGCAGACAGCCCTCTGGAAACATCTGGTTCCTCCCTTTCCTCTCCCCAGGAGGCAAAGAAAGGAGGACGTGAACCAGCCTGCCCAGGACAGCAGTGACATGCCCTTGCTTGCCAGGTACAAATTCAGACCCCAGGCCCAGCTTCAGAAAGGACAGTCTACGGATGAGTGGGTCTGGCCCTGCCTTGTCCAGTGGCTGGTGACCAGCCCGCAATTGAGGATTTTGGATTTCACAGACACAGGTGACCAGAGACGTGGCTCTAACTTCATGATCAATTTCCTGTTTTAAAGTTGCATGTTTTGAATTTCCTGAATTAATTCCTCTCTTTGATTCCTTTGTAAAGCACACTGGCATTATCCTGTAATTATGTCACTTGAATTTAACATTTTCTCTGGTGGCACATAAAGCAGATGAGAAAAGGACGAACTTACTTACAGTTCCATCAGCGGAAAAGTGGAAGAATAGCCTAATATTATACAATCAGTATCTTGTCATCTATTATATTATAAAATGCCTTTGCCGTTCAATCTGAAATATTCTACATCTCTAGAGAACAGACCTACTTTTTCTGTTTTATTATTTTTAGAAAATAACACCTTTTTAGAAATTATAGAAAATAACACCTACTTTTTTGTTAACACTCTGTTTTATGAATGTTCCATAATTGGAAAAACATAACAAATTAGGTGGGACTTCCCATTTGTATGCAATTTACAAATTCAATGCAATTTCAATACAAATTACAGTGGTGTTCTTCAATGAAATGGAACCAAAATGGTTCAAATACACATGGGATCACAAAAACCTCTAGTAGGATAGTTCTTACTAATAGGGGTGGGGGAGAAAGGAGGTATTACACTCCCAGACATCAAACAATATTACAAAGCTGTTATAATGAAATCTTTATTGGAACATAAATAGACACAGATTACAATGAGGAACTAACCCATGACACAGGAGCAAAGAATACACATTGGGAAAATAATTGCCTCTTCCATAAACGGTGCTGGGGAAACTGGATTGCAACATAAAAAAAAATGGAACTAGACCACTACCTCACACTATACACAAACCAACTCAAGTGGATGAAAGACTTGCATGTGAGACCTGGGACCATAGAATACTCAGAAGGGAACACAGTCCAACGCTCCATGAAACAATCCTCAGGAATGTCTTTGAGGAATCTTCTCCAGAGGCAGAGAAAACAAAGGAGAATATAAAAGTTGGAGCTCCATATACATAAAAATCTTCAGAACATCAAGAGACAATGATCAAAACAAAGAGATACCCTGCTGAATGGGAGAAATTATTTGCAAACCATATGACAGATGAGGGACTGATATCAAAAATCTACAAAGAGCTTACACAACTCAAAAAAACAAACAATCCAGTCCAAAAAATGGGCAGAAGTAAAAGGACTCTTCTCCAAAGAAGAAATGCAAATGGCCAACAGGCACAGATAAAAGGTTCAGCATCACTCGTATCAAGGAAATGCAAATCAAAACCGCAGAGATGACACCTCACTCCAGTAAGAATGCTCCACATTAAAAAAATTAACCTGGAAACAACAAATGCTGGAGGAGCAGTGGAGAAAAGGGAGCCTCCTACCCTGCTGGTGGGAAGGCAAACTGGTCTTGCCACTGTGGACGGCTGTGTGGAGTTTCCTCAGAACACTGAAAATGGGTCTACACATGATCCAGTGAGTCCACTCCTAGGAATCTACCCAAGGGACAAAAACATCCCAGGAAACCTGAACTCCTTTGTTTACTGCAGAACTATTTTCAATAACCATGACATGGAAACAACTCAAATGCCACAAAACAGATGAATGGATCAAAATGGTGTGGTGTAGATACACAAGGCAATATTACTCAGCAATGAAAACAGACAAATTCATGCCACTGTTGGTGATATAAATGGAGCTTGAAGGGATTATGCTGGCCACAATAAATCAGGAGAAGAAATATCAGATGTGAAATACAGAGAAACTGAACAAAATGTAAAGAAAAAGACAACCCTAGCAGGCTGACCAAGAGCTGAGGATCCAGCAGGGAGCGGGAGGGAGGGGGCTAAACATGGGGGGAGAGAAGAGCACAAGGGGTTGTAGTGATGAGTCACAGCTGCTATGGTGGTGGGAGCATTATGGGGACCACCCCTGGGGAAGAAACCAGTAAGTAGACAAAAATGAACAAGGATGTAAGAAAAGAAGAATAAAAGAGATGGTCTTTAAGGACAGGGGAGACCCTAAAATAACATAAATAAATGCACTTAAAGGGGAGTCTCATCCTGAAAAATAATGATGGCATTGCAGAGGCATCCCCTCCTCACCAGATCTAGAATAGATCTCCAGGAACTTTCTCTGGTAGGTGCCACAATTAAGCCTGCTGTGTTAGAGAAACTGAGAAAATGCTTTTTTAAAAGATTGATTTATTTTTATACAAGATCTGGGGTGCAGGGCAGAGGCACTGCAGGGTGAGAAGATTCACCAGACACAGAGTGGGGAGCAGAACAGGCAGATGGACCAAAATACACTGCTGGAGGGGAGAAGCAGGGAGATAGGAGAGGTCTGCTGTGCCATGTGCTTATATCCCTGGCCGGCTAGGAATTGAACCCGCACATCAGAGGCTGTGGACAGTTTCACAGCATTGTTCCCAACATACTGTGCCACCGGGGAGGCCCGAAAGGGCTATTTTTTTTCAAGAATTATTTATTTTTACAAGCACTGGGTACAGGCAGAAGCATGGGAGGTTGAGAGAATTCACCAGAGCCAGAGTGGGGAACAGAATAGGCAGATTGATGAAGGACACTGCTGAGGGGAGCAGCGGGCGCGGCAGGAGAGATCTGTGCACCCTGTGGGACCCTCGCCAGCTGCCGGGATGGAACCAGCGCTACGAAGGCTGCAGGCAGCTTTGCAGCCCAGCACTCAACTGCTGCACCACCGGAGGCCCACTAAAAGGGCTGTTTTTAACTGCAGTCTCTTATGACTAGCAATCATGTTTGGGATGAGGGACATTATAAAACTATTAAGTAATTCATGTTCAATATTAATGACAGCATCCTCAAATGCTACAATGATACCTGAAAGTTTTGTTCTGTCTCGTTTTAGCCCAAGCTCCTTCCTTATGGAGGAGGACGCCCAGCACCCACAGACCTGTTCTGAGGATGGACGCAAACTCCTTCCCTCCCCCGCCCTACAAGCGGTTATAATTTACCATCATTATAAATCCTTTGGTGAAGTACAAAATACAAAATTTGGGAGTCCAAAAATATCTGGTGCTTGTGCTTATTTTTTTATCTCAGAGAAGTTACTCATCCCTTTTGGACCACAGGGTGCACAACTACAGTGTAGGGATAATAGCTCTATAGTGTCATTAATGGAGATCATGGAACTAAAGCAATGAACTTGTTGCACAGGGTCAGGTAATCTCCATCAGATGCTCATTAAAGTCCGATTCCTTTCTCCTTTCAAGAGAAACTCAACTTCTCTCCAAAGCAAGCATAACAGAGGAAGTGGCAACACATTTAAAAGTAAAGTTCAGCTATCCCCCCACCCCCCGTCGATGAGCTAGGGGTTAAATCCCAGTGCTGTCACCATGATGGCCTGAGTTCAGTCCTCAGCCAGGAGTTGACCCACTAGGTGCAGCAGACCTCTCCTGTCTCACCCGCTGCTCCCCTCAGCAGTGTATCTCAGAAGATCCTCCTGTTGTGCTCCCTACTCTGCCTCTGGTGAATTATCTCATCCTCCCACACATCTGGCCTGCACCCCAGTTTTTTTATGCAAATATTTTTAAAAAACCTTAAAAAAGGGCCTCCCCTAGTGGGAGAGCAGTTGAGCACTGGACTGCGAAGATGCCCGCAGCCTCTGCAGCACCAGTTTAATCCCTGGCCACCGGCAAGGGTCCCACATGGTGCAACAGACCTATCCTGTCACGCCCGCTGCTCCCCTAAGCAGTTTATTTCGTCAGTCTGCCTGTTCTGTTTCCCGCTCTGGCTCAGGTGAATACTCTCACCCTCCCACACTTCCGACTGTACCCCAGTGCTTGCATAAATAAATATCTTTAAAAAATCTTTTAAAAAGACACATAAAGGGGGCTTTCTCTAAAATATCCAGTTCCCATGAGTAATTGTGGTTTACACAATCCCTGAAATAGGAGGGATCCTTTTAGCACCATCTATAGAGAAAAGATCTCAAGAGCTTAGGAAAGAAACCTTCAGTGTCAAAGGTGCTCCCCATTTTAGAAAGTTTCCTTCCCTGTTTGTGACAGTGCCCAGCTGACCCTGCTGAAAGGTTTGTTGGGTGTGTCTTTTAGTGATGCAGAGAGAGCCACTGCTTTCACTGCAAGGAGTCGGTTAATAATAACCCATTTTAGAAAACCAAACACTTGTAGCCAGCATGTGGCAGGCTGTGTGGTTCCTGGTCACTCAAGTCTCTGGGAAGCCTGGATACTCTTCAAGGGAGAGTGTAAAGTCGCCTCCTGAGGCAGTGTCCAGGGGTCCAAGGTCCCTCTTCCAGGCTCTGAAGTACCACATCAGCTGCACAACAGGGAAGCAGTGCTGCAGCCCTAACATGTGGGCCCCAAACCAGCAGGGGCAGCAACTCAGACACCTTGTGAGAAATGCAGAGCCCCAGGCACCAGCAACCCTCTGGGTCAGAACTTGTGCCCCCAGGAGACTGAGACATGACTCTGCCCTCTTGCCTGCTGGACCTGGGGTGGGGAGGCGGTGTCAGCCCCAGAGAAGATTACAACATGTAAACTTATAATTCCCCAAAATATATCCTAAGTTCACAGAAATTAAACACACAAATCAGTGGAACACAGAGAGGAGCCAGGCAAACCCACCCCAGGTGTCATCATTGCAGCAGGGAGGCTCTGGGAACAAAGACGGGGGATGCACTTTCCGTCAGGCGTGCTGGCCACCCACGGGGTCACACTCAGGAACGACCTGACCCCCATGTTCCTCCAGGACCCAAAATGACCCGCGCAGAGCTCTGCACCCCCAGACAGCCCCGCCCCGGGTCCCCTGACTGGCCCGCTCTGCACCAGCCACCGGCAGTGACTTGTCCTCACCTCCCTCTTGCTCCGCGTGGCTCCTGAAGAAACTGGGCTCCCGCAGGCAAGAGCTTCACCCCGAGTCCCGAGAAGCGAGTGCCAAGGCGAGCCCGGCAGCTGGGGAGGCAGGAGCGGGCACAGGGGCGCGGCTGCAGGAGAGGCCTGCGGAGGGGCTGCAGGTGGACGGGGGCTGCAGGGGAGGGCAGGGAGGGGAGAACCCCGGGTGCTCACAGGGCGCCCCGCCCGTCCTGCTGCGCTGAAGCTCAGAAAACCCAACTACACGGAGGCGAACACCCCGCGTCTCCGACGACGCCGTGAACGTAGAATTTCCACGCGACTCCACAGCAAGTCGCGCCCCGTGACTGAAAACACGCGAGGATCGTTCACCCGCGACCGCACAGGCCCGAACCCGCTGCCCCCACCGGGAGAGACGGGGCGTCCCGCCCCCCATTATTCCCTGCCTCGCCCCGCCCCGCCCCCAGCCACCAGCCTGCGCGCTGCCCCCGGGGCTGCTCCCTCCTTGGCCCAAGGGCCCATCCGCCTGGGCTGGTGCTCTGGGCCCCGCGTCTCCGCCACTTCCGCTCCCGCGTCAGCGCGCAGGGACGTGATGTCAACACGCAGGGGGCGGGGCGAGGCTGAGGAAGGACAACCTCGCAGGGGAGCCGGGCGTGGGTACATGGCGCTCGCTGCCTGGTGGCTCAGGGGTGGGGGTGGGGGTGGGGGTGGGGGTGGGGTGGGGTGGGGGTGGGGGCCACCCAGGCGGGACAATTGTTGGGTAGAGGCCCCAGGCCAGGCCAGGGCCCGCAGGGGGATGGAGCCAGGGCCGAGGGGCGGGTCAGACCAGCCAAGGGGAGACTCAGCCGCGG
This sequence comes from Talpa europaea, assembly GCF_964194135.1. Lineage (NCBI taxonomy): Eukaryota > Metazoa > Chordata > Mammalia > Eulipotyphla > Talpidae > Talpa > Talpa europaea. The sequence continues at coordinate 14,634,927 of NC_140075.1, forward strand.
AGAGTCTTGGACAGGGGAGGACCGCGCAGAGAGGGGGCAGGAAGAGGGAGTGTGTGACTTCAGAGCCTTCAAGATGGGCAGACAGAATGACATGGAGGCAAGAACCCGCTGAAATAGGGGTTCTCACTCATTCAGAAAAATTTTATATCGCCCTTCTGTGGGGAACTTAGACTTCAGCTATTAGAATTTGGAATATTATATATATGCATGTGCATTAAAAGAAATAGTAATGCAGTGTTTGAGAAATGACCTAAGTAAATGCTGTGAACACAAATAAAAATGTATATCCGTAAAGATGCTAACCAGCACTTTCTTGTACTAACAAATACAGGAAACAATCTCCATCAGAACTCCAGGAAACAGTCAAATATGTGACAGTGAATGCAGCAATTAGGTACCATCATTCTGAATAGTTATCAATGACTTGCAAAACACTTATGTTACAACATTAAGTGAAAGAGAAATGATATAAAATTGCAAATACAGTGTTATTACAGCATGGAAATAATATAATTTACATGTAGAACAGAAGGGAGAAGCCTGCCTGTTGTTGAGTGAAAGCGTCAAGATATAAAATGAACATATTATGAATGATTTAAATTTTAGATACCAGACAAAATTGAAATCATGTGTTAATCATGTGTGTCACATGATTAATCAAACCTAAGTGACACACATAGGTGCTGAATTGTCATGAAAGGCAGAGGTTATACTTGTAATGACAGCCACATATTTGTGCTTACTCGGCCGAGAAGATTATGATAGTGTGGCCTTGTGTTTCTTCACCCAGTTAATGGAATTCATTTGATCATTCTGAAATTTCATGTTTATACTATCCAGGACCCTTGCACACAGGTGTTTCTACAGTGAGTCTTCCTTTAACCCAGGAAGACCAGCTCACCTCTTCTAATTAATCTTGTTACCTCAACTTTTCCAGTGACTTTCGGCCATCAGTGACATCCTGTTTAATGTGCTTTTTACCCAGTTGCACACAACAGATACAGCACCCAGAGCAAACCTAGAAAATGTGTCCCCTTCTTCACTGACATCAACCACCTGCCCCAGTTCCATGGAAATCTTGTGATCACCCCATAGGAATAGAGGATATTATCACATGTGACACAGACACCCACAGATAGGGATGCCACAGAAACACTGAAAGTGACGGATGGCCTGTTACTACCTTACTGTAATCAGGTTATGTTCAAGTGTGTGATGATTATAGATCCTTTCAGGTGATTTCTTTTTCCCTTAACAAACTATAAAATATGATTTAACAAAAGAGAGAGCTAGCTGGATTTTGGAGTTTATTTTTTATAAAAATTATATTTATCCTTTGTGCTAAGCTGTAATTTATAATCTTTTTAAAAGATTTATTTTATTTATTTGTGCTACAAGAACTGGGATGTAGGCCAGCGTTACAGGGAGTGAGAAAAATTCAGCAGAGACAGAGTGGGGAGCAGAACAGGCAGATCCACTGAAATACGCTGCTGAGGGCAGCATTGGGAAGACAGGAGAGAAATGCTGAGCCATGTGGGTCAGGTCCCTGGACAGGGTCAAACTCGTCCTGCAGTGGCTGTGGATAGCTTTATAGTGCTGAGACTTAACACCTGCGTCACTAGGGGGGCCCTATAGTTTGCAATCTTCAGAAATTTGAAGATACATTAATGGCTCTTTTCTTTTTCTGAAATTACAGAAAGGAATAAACAAGGATATATGTGGGGAATAATTGTTTATACACACAGGGTTGATTAATTCCAATATCCACTTGCAGAGCCACTGTCTCCTATCAAAAGGCAAAGAACTTACTTTTTTTATTTTTTTAATTCTTATTTATTTGTGCATGCAAGTACTGGGGTACAGGCCAGAGGTGCTGGGCTGAGAGGATTCAGCAGAGAGAGCAGGGAGCAGAATAGGCGACTGAATAGGAGGTCTGCTCCGCCATGTGGGTCAACTCCCTAGCAGGGGATTGAATCCCTGATGTAGTAGCTACGGATTACATCACAGTGATGATGCTTAACCCCTTGCACCACCAGGGAGGCCCAAGTCTACATTTTTTAAATTGACTGGGAAACCAAAAAGTAATTTTTTTTCCAGATCTAGCCTGATGGTTTTGTCACACCACCCAAGGTGTCAGTCCTCAGCCCTGTTCAGTGGTAAGTGGGGAATTCCTGATGTTGCTGGGAACCTCCACATGGGCACGGGAACTAGGGACGAGGGTCACATGGGCCACATTGGGACAACGGCACAGCAGGGATTGATCTGAACAGAGGACACACACCCGAGCTGGGATGTCTGCCAGTCGATGGTACGGTAAGGTGCAAATCTACTCGGGAGAAAACATAGTTTATTTGCATCGAAGGCAATTGTTTTCCCAAGTTCTGTGATTGACTGTCTGGTTCTTCACTTAGCGCTTAGTGAGCAGTGTCCCAGCTACACGTCCTCATTAGTTTTCACAATCCTGGGGCTCCGGGCGCTCCTGCTCGCTGTCTAGTGTGTACCCCCACCCTGCTGCACAGAGCAGAGGCTCCCCCACAGGAAATCTAAAGCTACTCTCACCTGATTGCTGCCCCTCCCAACCCAAATCCGGTCCGATGCCCCGCGGGGTGTCCAGGGAGTGCTCCACAGTGAAGGTCATTCACTCTGACTTTCTCAGGCCATGGCCTGTCTAGAATGGGGGGAGGGGCTGTATTCCATGAAGAGCGGATAGAGTTTACACACAGACGTGTATTTGCTATTTTTGAAAATCTCAGTGAAAACGCGGACGGGAATAAAAGACCACACGTGACTGTGGATGGACCCTGGAGATGCGGACACTGTCCACGCACAGGGCAGCCGCCTGCAGAGAGGTGGACAGGGGCAGGGGCAGGTCTCTCCTGGGGCCCCCCCAGACGAGCACCCGGATCTTTTACCTCTGACAAGTCTGCCTCCTGCACTCTAGGCGGAGAGAGAATATTCCTGGGATGACACGGGCATCCCCAGCGCGTCAGGACAGGGTCGCGCCCGCGCCCACTGCTCGCGGACTCTTGGCCCCCTGCAGCGGCCCCCGGGGTACCGGCCAGAGAGCCCCACGCAGACCCAGCCTCGGGGTGCGGCCCGCTGTGTCCGCGACGGTCCAAGGCGTCCAGGGGGCCCAGGGCGGCGGATGTGGGGTCACCGGGTTCTCTGAGCAGCGACCGCAGAGGCTGAGGCACCTGCCCGCGCTACCCCAGCTGGCCCCGTCCGGCCCCGCCCCGCCCGCCGCCCCCTCCGTCGCCGCCAGGGGGCGCTGCCCTGCCACAAGTCAGGCGCCTGGCCAGAGAAACTCCATCAGTCACTCCCCGAACTTTTTGTCCACACCCAGGCCTTGTCCAGCATATCTTTGGCTAATGAACAAGTCAGGCTCACATTTTTCACCTCAGGACACTGTAAGAGCTGTTAGGCTCTTATTCCTTTCTACTGGGTAACTCATACATAAACGTCTTTTTTTTTTTTTAGGTGAAATGATAAACAATATAGTTTAGATTTCCTACATTAAGAAGCAAAATATAAACCAAAAGCTCATTAAGTAGTCAAGTTTTCATTGTATTGAACTTATTAGAACATTAGTTTTATAGGAGAAATATTCCACAATTTAAATAATGATAGAACGGATTGAAGATAGAGAAACCAGAAGTAGCTTTAGTTTGTCTTAGGATACAAAGTTCAAAATGCAGCATTACAAATGAAACAAATTCATATACCAGAGGGTTTTTTGGTTAATTAATTATTATTATTATTATTATTATTATTATTATTATTATTATTTTGGTAGGACAAGGGGAGGAAACATCAATGAAGGTGCTCACCAGTGCTTTAATTAAACCATTGCATTTTGAACTCGTTTTTTTGGTGGACTCCCTGGTGGTTCAAGGGGTTAAGCACCGCAGTGTGAAGCAATCTACAGCCTCTGCATTACGAATTCGATCCCCCGCCGGCCAGGGAGAAACCCACATGGCGAGGCAGACCTCTCCTGTCTCACCTGCTGCTCCCCTCAGCAGTGTATTTCAGTCGATCTACCTGTTCTGCTCCCTGCTCTGTCTCTGGTGAATCCTCTCACTTCCCGCATTTCTGGCCTGTATGCCAGCTCTTGTATGCATAAATGAATAAATCTTAGAATATATAATGGCGCCATTTTAACCCGGCAACCCTCTGGAGACAAAAGACACAAAGGTAAAAACAGAGATCTCTCATTTAGAATTTGGGCCATTTGCACTATTTTTTAGAGAAAGTTATTTTACCAGTATTTGTGACAACACTGACAACAATTATTATTAATTTACTTTTATTATTTTTTTTGGGGTGGGACCCTCGCCGGTGGCTGGGAATGAACTGGAGCTGCAGAGGCTGCAGGTAGCCTTGCAGCCCAGAGTTCAAACACTGCGCCACCAGGGGAGGCCCTTAAATAATAATTTTTAACTAATTCTTTCAGATTAGAAATCATTTCTCAAGATTTATTTGTAAGAATGCCCTTAGGTTCTAAAGAAAGTGGGGCAGAATATTGCCTATGAGTTTTTTTAAGGCCACTTATTCCTTAAATTCCTAGAAGAGATTTTGGATGGGTGGTCAGTTTCACCAGAACTATATACCTTTTCAAGACAAAGCTAGACTAATTCCTAAAACAACTTAAGTTTTTCAGGTTAAGTCGATATAGCCATTTAAGTTTTTTTTTTTTTTCCCCTTTGGCTATCAAGGAGGTTTCTAATTTGAGATGGAAACTGAAGTTCTTACATGTTCTAATAAGTGTCCCATTTTAATCATTTTAAAACCTCTAGAACCCACAATTGGAATCATATTATATTTTTAAGAGTCATGTTTTATTTATTTATTTATTTATTTATTTATTTGTTTGTTTGTTTGTTTTTCTTAATACATGCACTGGGTACAGTCAGAAGTGCGGGAGGGCGAGATAATTCACCAGAGCCAGAGCGGGGAGCAGAGCAGGCAGAAGGACCGAAGTACAATGCTGAGGGGAGCAGCAGGCAGCAGGAGAGGTCTGCGCACCATGTGGGACCCTCCCCCAGTGGCCAGGGAGCAGCTAGGGATCGAATCAGCGCTGCAGAGGCTGCGGACAGCTTTGTAACCCAGCACTCAACCACTGCGCCACCGGGGAGGCCCTGGAAACATTTTAAAGTCAATCAGTGAAAATTCAAATTGTTATATAAAGTCCTGGTTTCTATTTGACCTCACAGATGAGGCCTGCTCCTAGGAAAGACAAAAGACCCCTTCTAGCTGGGCCATGAAAAGGGAAGGAATAGAAATAGATTGGGCCTCCCTGATGGTGCAAGGAGTGAAGCACAGCACTGTGAAGCTGTCTGCAGCCTCTGCAACACAGGTTCGCTCCCCAGCCAGCCAAGGAGTTACCCACGCTGTGCATTGGACTGCTCCTGATTTACCCGCTGCTCCCCTTGGCTGTGTATTTCAGTTAGTCTGCTTATTCTGTTCTCCACTCTGTCTCTGGTGAATCCTCTCACCCCCTGCACCTCTGGTCTGTCTCCTAGTTCTTGTATGCATAAATAAGTACATCTTTAAAAAAAAGAGAGAGATATTAATATTTCTGCTTTGCAGTTTGTCTGTTCTTAGACTCTTATCAGAAATTTGAAAAAAGAGGACCTCCCTGTTGGTGCAAGGGGCTTAGACACAACCTAAGAAGCTGTCCACAGCCACTGCAGCATGAGTTTGATCCCTGTCCAGGGAGCTGCCCACATGGCACAGCAGACTTCTCCTGACTCACCTGATGCTCCCCTCAGCAGTGTATTTCAGTAGATATGTCTGTTCTGTTCCCTGCTCTTTCTCTGGTGAATCCTCTCACCGCCCCGCACCTCTGTTGTGTACCCCAGTTCTTGTATGCACAAATAAATAAATCTTTTAAGAAAAATATTTGACAAGGAATATTGTTTACAGAAACCTATTATGTAGCTTTTGAAGAATAAATTGATTATTTTAAATAAAACTTGTATTTTTAAAGAAACCTGTGATTTTTAATGATCAATAAGAAGTTTAGAAATTTTCCAACCAACTGGCAAGCTTCCTTTATAGCTGACAAGAAATTCCAAAGTTATTTTGACAAAACCAACGGAGCCTGATCACAGAAGTGTGACCCCAAGTGTGATCAGAAGAGGCCAGCCAACTCAGAGGAAGAAAAGGCCTCCTTCCAGTGGAGAACACTCTCTTCAGCCTACTTTCCATCCCATTTTCACAGTGACAGGTGGATACTGAATTGGCTGTCTGACTAAAGACATGAAAATAAGAAAAAATACCAAATTTCTAAATAACCAAGATCTGATTCCGGATACTTGCTTGAATTCCTTACACAGACACAATGTTCAGATTCACAAAACTATTTGCACAAAGTGAGGACCAAGTAAGGTAAGTAGAAGCCCCAGTCCAGGCCCACTGCTCTCACTGGGACAATCCAGCCCTCCCAGCCACCTGCCAGTGTCCAGAGAGTCCGGGTTGTCCTAGGTTGCCCACGGCCAAAGTGCCTGAGCTTACCCTGGATGTCAGGGTGAGACTGCAGAAGAAGAGATTCACAAGGAACTCATGCCTGAGCCAGCCATTGTGGACAAAGAGTGCACACTGCCTGGACTTTGTGTTAGGAAAGTGTCAGTCTGTCCCCCACTGTCAGCTGCTCCTGGGCTCCTGCAAGTAACCAGTGACAAGAACTGCTTCTTAGACATGGGTTGGCAGCTACAGGTCCCCAACTCACTTAATACTGTCACCAAGGGGCTTTCAGATGAAACAAATACGGCACCTCTCACCATTTTAACCACTGGCAGACACCCCAGCTGGGGTCCAGGTTGTTGTCGGATCAGGCCCTGCTGTCCCTTTGTCCCAATGCAGACCAAGTGACCCTCGTCACTAGTTCCCTTGCACACGTGGAGGCTCCCAGCAACATCAGGAATCCCCCACTTACCACTGACAAAGGCTGAGGACTGACACCCTGGGAGGTGTGACAAAGTCATCAGGCTAGATCTGGAAAAAAAATTACTTTTTGGTTTCCAATTCAATTTTAAAAATGTAGGCTCGGGCCTCCCTGGTGGTGCAAGGGGTTAAGTATCAGCACTATGATGTAATCCGTAGCTACTACATCAGGAATTTGATCCCCAGCGAGGGAGGTTACCCACATGGGAAAGCAGACCTCTCCTCTTCCCCACTGCTCCCCTCAGCAGTGTATTTCTGTCAGTCGCCCATTCTGCTTCCTGCTCTCTCTGCTGAATCCTCTCAGTCCACCACCACTGGCCTGTACCACATTTCTTGCATGCACAAATAAACACGAATTAAAAAAAATAAAAAAGAAAGCTCTTTGCCTATTGGTAGGTGACAGTGGCTCTGCAAGTGGATATTGGAATCAATCAACCCTATGTGCATATACAGTTATTCCCCATATATATCCTTGTTTAATCATTTCTGTAATTTCAGAAAAAGAAAAGAGAATCATTAATGTATCATCAAATTTCTGAAGATTACAAACTATAGGGTCCCCCCTGGTGATTCAGGGGCAAAGTCTCAGCACTATAAAGCTATCCAAAGCCACTGCAGGAGGAGTTTGAATCTGTCCAGGGAGCTGATCCACATGGCTCATCTGGGAGGGGCAGCTGCCCTCAGCAATGTATTTCAGTGGATCTGCCTGTTCTGCTCCCCACTCTGTCTCTGGTGAATTTTTCTCACTCCCTGTAACGCTGGCTTACATCCCAGTTCTTGTAGCATAAATAAATAAAATAAATCTTTTAAAAATATCATAAAATATAGCTTAGCACAAAGATAAATAAAATATAATTTTTATAACAAAATAAACTCCAAAATCCAGCTACCTCTCTCTTTTGTTAAATCATATTTTAGAGTGTGTTTAGGGAAAAAGAAATCACCAGAAAGGATCTATAGTCATCACACACTTGAACATAACCTGATTCCATTAAGTTAGTAACAGGCCATCTGTCACTTTCAGTGTTTTTGTGGCATCCCTATTTGTGGGTGTCTGTGTCACATGTGGAAATATCCCCTATTCCTATGGGGTGATCACAAGACTTACATGGAACAGGGGCAGGTGGTTGATGTCAGTGAAGAAGGGGACGCATATTCTAGGTTTGCTCTGGGTGTTGTATCTGTTGCGTGCATCTGGGTAAATAGCACATTAAACAAGATGTCACTGATGGCTGAGAGTCACTGGAAAAGTTGAGGAAATGAGAGCAATTAGAAGAGGTGAGCTGGCCTTCCTGGGTTAAGGGAAGACTCACTGTTGAAACACCTGTGTGCAAGGGTCCTGGATAGTATAAACGTGAAATTTCAGAATTACCAAATGACTCCATTAACTAGGTGAAGAAACACAAGGACACATTATCATAATCTTCTTTGAGTAAGCACAAATATGTGGCTGTCATTACAAGTATAACCTCTGCCTTTCATGACAATTCAACACCTATGTGTGTCACTTAGGTGTGATTAATCATGCGACACAAATGATTAACGCATGATTTCAATTTTGTCTGGTATCTAAAATTTAAATCATTCATAATATGTTCATTTTATATCTTGACTCTTTCACTCAACAACATGCAGGCAAGGTGACCCACATACTGGATTTAGCTAGAGTCTCTGTATTTTCACTGTTTTATAGTATTCCACCGAATGCAAAGTAACTTCTCCCTTCTGTTCTGCGTCCACAGTATATTATTTCATAAAATTTTGTATCCATGCTGGAATAACACTATATTTGCAACTTTATATTGTTTGTCTTTCATTTAATGTTATAAGTGTTTTCCATTGATAACTATTCAGAATGATTGTACCTAATTGCTACATTTATTGTCACATATTTGACTGTTTCCTGGAGTTCTGATGGAGATTGTTTCTTGTATTTGTTAGTACAAGAAAGTGCTGGTTAGCATTTTTATGGCTATACATTTTTATTTGTGTTCACAGCATTTCCTGAGGTCATTTCTCAAACACTGCATTACTATTTTTTTAATGCACATGCATATATATAATATTCCAAATTCTAATAGCTGAAGTCTAAGTTCCCCACAGAAGGGCGATACACAATTTTGCTGAATGAGCGAGAACCCCTATTTCATCGGGTTCTTGCCTCCACGTCATTCTGTCTCCCCATCCTGAAGGCTCTGACGTCACACACTCCCGCTTCCTGCCCCCGCTCTGCGCGGGCCTCCCCCCTCCACGACACTCTGCGATTGCGTCTCTCCTGGGCCAGGCTGACCCGCCCCTCGGCCACGGCTCCATCCTCCTGCGCTCCAGGCCAGGCCAGGGTCCTCTGCCCCCCATTATCCCGCCTGGGCGGCACCGCCCCGCCCCAGCCACCAAGCGGCGCGCGCCGCATCTCCATGCCTGGTATCACCGCGAGCCTGTCCTCCTTCGGCCTCGCCCCGCCCCCTGCGTGTTGACGTCACGTCCCTGCGCACTGACGCAGGATCGGAAGTGGCGGAGATGCGGGGCCTGGAGTGCCCACCCTGGGGAGCAGGCCCGGGGGCCGAGGAGGGAGCAGCCCCGGGGGCAGCGCGCAGCCTGGTGGCTGGTGCCGGGGCGGGGCGAGGCAGGGAATAATGGGGGGCTGGGCGCCCCGTCTCTCCCTGGGGCGGCAGCGGGTTCGGGCCTGTGGGGTCGCGGGTGAACGATCCTCGCGTGTTTTCAGTCACGGGGGCGACTTGCTGTGGAGTCGCGTGGAAATTCTACGTTAACGGCGTCGTCGGAGACGCGGGGTGTTCGCCTCCATTGAGTTGGGTTTTCTGAGCTTCAGCGCAGCAGGACGAGCGGGGGCGCCCCGTGAGCCCCCGGGGTTCTCCCGCTGGCCCGGCCCTGGGCCCGCCCGACACCTGCCCCTGCAGCCCTGGCCCTGCGCCCGCTCCCGCCTCCCCCGCTGCTGGGGTCTCCTCGGCACTCGCTGCTCCAGACTCGTGGTGAAGCTCTTGCCTGCGGGAGCCCCGTTTCTTCAGGAACCACCCGGAGCAAGAGGGAGGTGAGGACAAGTCGCTGCCGGCGGCTGGTGCAGGGGGGCCAGTCAGGGGACCCGGGGCGGGGTGGCTGGGGGTGCAGAGCTCTGTGCCGGTCATTTTGGGTCCTGGAGGAACATGGGGGTCAGGTCGTTCCTGAGTGTGACCCCGTGGGTGGACAGAGCCCCTAACGGAAAGCACATCCCCCGTGTTTGCTCCCAGCGCCTTCCTGCTGCACTGATCACCCCTAGGGTGGGTTTGCCGGGCACCCAGCTGTGTTCCACTGATTTGTGTGTTTAATTTCTGTGAACTTAGGATATATTTTGGGGAATTATAAGTTTACATGTTGTAATCTTCTCTGGGGCTGACACCGCCTCCCCACCCCAGGTCCAGCAGGCAGGAGGGCAGAGTCATGTCCCAGTCTCCTGGGGGCACAAGTTCTGACCCAGGGGATTGCTGGTGCCTGGGCTCTGCATTGCTCACAAAAGGTCTGAGATGCTGCCCCTGCTGATTTGGGGCCCACATGTGAGGGCTGCAGCACTGCTTCCCTGTTGTGCAGCTGACGTGGTACTTCAGAGCCTGGAAGAGGGACCTTGGACCCCTGGACACTGCCTCAGGTGGCGACTTTACACTCTCCCTTGAAGAGAATCCAGGCTTCCCAGAGACTTGAGTGACCAGTAGCCACACAGCCTGCTACACGCTGGCTACAAGTGTTTGGTTTTCTAAAATGGGTTATTATTAACCGACTCCTTGCAGTGAAAGCAGTGGCTCTCTCTGCATCACTAAAAGACACACCCAACAAACCTTTCAGCAGGGTCAGCTGGGCACTGTCACAAACAGGGAAGGAAACTTTCTAAAATGGGGAGCACCTTTGACACTGAAGGTTTCTTTCCTAAGCTCTTGAGATCTTTTCTCTATAGATGGTGCTAAAAGGATCCTTCCTATTTCAGGGATTGTGTAAACCACAATTACTCATGGGAACTGGATATTTCAGAGAAAGCCCCCTTTATGTGTCTTTTTAAAAGATTTTTTAAAGATATTTATTTATGCAAGCACTGGGGTACAGTCAGAAGAGTGGGAGGGTGAGAGTATTCACCAGAGCGAGAGCGGGAAACAAAACAGGCAGACTGACGAAACACACTGCTGAGGGGAGCAGTGGGCGTGACAGGAGAGGTCTGTTGCACCATGTGGGACCCTTGCCGGCGGCCAGGGATCAAACTGGCTCTGCAGAGTCTGCGGGCATCTTCGCATCCCAGTGCTCAACTGCTCTCCCACTAGGGGAGGCCCTTTTTTTAAGGTTTTTAAAAAATATTTGCATAAAAAACTGGGGTGCAGGCCAGATGTGTGGGAGGATGAGATAATTCACCAGAGGCAGAGTAGGGAGCACAACAGGAGGATCTTCTGAGATACACTGCTGAGGGGAGCAGCGGGTGAGACAGGAGAGGTCTACTGCACCTAGTGGATCAACTCCTGGCTGAGGATTCAACTCAGGCCATCATGGTGACAGCACTGGGATTTAACTGCTAGCCCATCGGCGGGGGGTGGGGGGATAACTGCACTTTACTTTTAAATGTGTTGCCACTTCCTCTGTTATGCTTGCTTTAGAGAGAAGTTGAATTTCTCTTGAAAGGAGAAAGGAATCGGACTTTAATGAGCATCTGATGGAGATTACCTGACCCTGTGCAACAAGTTCATTGCTTTAGTTCCATGATCTCCATTAATGATGCTATAGAGCTATTATTCCTACACTGTAGTTGTGCACCCTGTGGTCCAAAAGGTATCAGTAACTTCTCTGAGACCAAAAAATAAGCACAAGGACCAGATATTTTTGGACTCCCAAATTTTGTATTTTGTACTTCACCAAAGGATTTATAATGATGGTAAATTATAACCCTCTTGTAGGGCGGAGGAGGGAAGGAGTTTGCGACCATCCTCAGAACAGGTCTGTGGGTGCTGGGCGTCCTCCTCCATAAGGAAGGAGCTTGGGCTAAAACGAGACAGAACAAAACTTTCAGGTATCATTGTAGCATTTGAGGATGCTGTCATTAATATTGATCATGAATTACTTAATAGTTTTAGAATGCCCCTCATCCCAAACATGATTGCTAGTCATAAGAGACTGCAGTTAAAAACAGCCCTTTTGGTGGGCCTCCTGGTGGTGCAGTGGTTGAGCGCTGGGCTGCAAAGCTGCCTGCAGCCTTCGTAGCACTGGTTTCATCCCCGGCCACTGGCGAGGGTCCCACAGGGTGTGCAGAAATCTCCTGCCATGCCCGCTGCTCCCCTCAGCAGTGTCCTTCATCAATCTGCCTATTCTGGCTCTGGTGAATTCTCTCAACCTCCTATGCTTCTGACTGTACACAGTGTTTGTAAAAATAAATAAATCTTGAAAAAAAATAGCCCTTTCGGGTCTCCCCGGTGGCACAGTGTGTTGAGAACAATGCTGTGAAACTGTCCACAGCCTCTGATGTGCGGGTTCAATTCCCAGCTGGCCAGGGAGATAACCACAAGGCACAGCAGACCTCTATCTCCCTGCTTCCCCCCCAAGCAGTGTATTTTGGTCCATCTGCCTGTTCTGCTCCCCACTCTATGTCTGGTGAATCTTCTCACCCTGCAGTTCCTCTGCCCTGCACCCCGGCTCTTGTATAAAAATAAATCAATCTTTAAAAAAAAACATTTTCTCTGTTTCTCTAACACAGCAGGCTTAATTGCTGCACCTACTAGAGAAAGTTCCTGGAGATCTATTCTAGATCTGGTGAGGAGGGGATGCCTCTGCAGTGCCATCAGTATTTTTCAGGATGAGACTCCCCTTTAAGTGAATTTATTTATGTTATTTTAGGGTCTCCCCTGTCCTTAAAGACCATCTCTTTTTTTTCTTCTTTTCTTACATCCTTGTTCATTTTTGTCTACTTACTGGTTTCTCCCCCAGGGGTGGTCCCCATAATGCTCCCATCACCATAGCAGCTGTGACCCATCACCACAATCCCTTGTGCTCTTCCCTCCCCCCATGTTTAGCTCCCTCCCTCCCGCTTCCTGCTGGATGCTTTAACTCTTGGTCAGCCTGCTAGGGTTGTCTTTTTCTTTACATTTTGTTCAGTTTCTCTGTATTTCACATCTAATATTTCTTCTCCTGATTTATTGTGGCCAGCAAAATCCCTTCCAGATCCATCCATGTCACCAACAGTGGCATGAATTTGTCTGTTTTCTTTGCTGAGTAATATTGCTTTGTGTATCTACACCACACCATTTTGATCCATTCATCTGTTTTGTGGCATTTGAGTTGTTTCCATGTCATGGTTATTGAAAATAGTTCTGCAGTAAACAAAGGAGTTCAGGTTTCCTGGGGTGTTTTTTGTCCCTTGGATAGATTCCTAGGAGTGGACTCACTGGATCATGTGTAGACCCATTTTCAGTGTTCCGAGGAACATCCACACAGCTGTCCATAGTGGCTGGACTAGTTTGCCTTCGCACCAGCAGGGTAGGAGGCTCCCTTTTCTCCACTGCTCCTCCAGTATTTGTTGTTTCCAGGTTTATTTTTTTTTAATGTGGAGCATTCTTACTGGAGTGAGGTGTCATCTCTGTGGTTTTGATTTTCATTTCCTTGATATGAGTGATGCTGAACCTTTTTTTCTGTGCCTGTAGGCCATTTGCATTTCTTCTTTGGAGAAGAGTCCTTTAACTTCTGCCCATTTTTTGGACTGGATTATTTGGTTTTTTTTTTGAGTTGTGAAAGCTCTTTGTAGATCTTTGATATCAGTCCCTCATCTCTCATATGGTTTGCAAATATTTTCTCCCATTCAGCAGGGTATGTCTTTGTTTTGATCATTGTCTCTTGATGTTCTGAAGATTTTTATGTATAAGGAGCTCCAACTTTTACATTCTCCTTTGTTTTCATTGCCTCTGGAGAAGATTCCTCAAAGACATTCGTGAGGATTGTGTCATGGAGCGTTGGACTGTGTTCCCTTCTGAGTATTCTATGGTCCCAGGTTTCACATGCAAGTCTGTCATACACTTAAGTTGGTTTGTGTATAGTGTGAGGTAGTGGTCTAGTTCCATTCTTTTTCATGTTGCAACCCAGTTTCCCCAGCACCATTTATGGAAGAGGCGATTATTTTCCCAATGTGTATTCTTTGCTCCTCTGTCATGGGTTAGTTCTTCATTGTAATCTGTGTCTATTTATGTTCCAATAAAGATTTCATTATAACAGCTTTTTATTATAGTTTGATGTCTGGGAGTGTAATACCTCCTTTCTCCCCACCCCTTTTAGTAAGAACTATCCTACTAGAGATTTTTGTGATCCCATATGAATTTGAACCATTTTGGTTCAATTTCATTGAAGAACACCACTGTAATTTGTATTGGAATTGCATTGAATTCGTAAATTGCATACAAATGGGAAGTCCCACCTAGGTTTGTTACGTTTTTCCAATTATGGAACATTCATAAAACAGAGTGTTAATAAAAAAGTAGGTGTTATTTTATATAATTTCTAAAAGGGTGTTATTTTCTATAAATTCTAAAACAGACAAAGTAGGTCTGTTCTCTAGAAATGTAGAATATTTCAGATTGAATGGCAAAGGCATTTTATCATATAATAGATGACAAGTTACTGATTGTATAAAATTAGGCTATTCTTCCACTTTTCCGCTGATGGAACTGTAAGTAAGTTCGTCCTTTTCTCATCTGCTTTATGTGCCACCAGAGAAAATGTTAAACTCAAGTGACATAATTGCAGGATAGTGCCAGTGTGCTTTACAAGAAATCAAAGAGAGGAATTAATTCAGGAAATTCAAAACATGTGACTTTAAAACAGGAAATTGATAATGAAGTTAGAGCCACGTCTCTGGTCACCTGTGTCTGTGAAATCCAAAATCCTCAATTGCGGGCTGGTCACCAGCCACTGGACAAGGCAGGGCCAGACCCACTCATCCGTAGACTGTCCTTTCTGAAGCTGGGCTGGGGGTCTAAATTTGTACCTGGCAAGCAAGGGCATGTCACTGCTGTCCTGGGCGGGCTGGTGCACGTCCTCCTTTCTTTGCCTCCTGGGTAGAGGAAAGGGAGGAACCAGATGTTTCCTGAGGGCTGTTTGCAGTCCTTCCCTCAGCCCTCGCTCCCTCACAAAAGACAACCTGTTGTGTCATGTCATTTATTTACAGCCTGAAAAAGCTCTTCAGTGGCTCCCCCTGTCCACACTGAGAATAAAGTCCAAGCCTCCAGACAAGTGTGTGAGAGTCTTGCCATTGGCTCCTGCTGTCTCAGGCCTGCGGCCCCTCTCTGACAACCTCCTGTGTCAGGTGCCCCTTCCAGGGAAAATTGTGGCATCTCATGCTCCCTGTCACAACTCTTGCAGCATCTGTTGAAGTTCCCTGTGTCCCTGATGCCTCCTGAGGGTGCTCTGAGCTGTAGGCTCAGCTCAGCTCGTGTCCTTGGCATCTAGCAGACAGTGGGTGCTTGTCAACAACAGGTGAAGGAGTCGTGTCTACCTGTTTTGTCAGGGGATACTGGAAACTGAGGCTCAGGTATAGGAGGAAAAATCTATATCCGCCACCCAGGGCCTACCTGAGCCTTGAACCTTCTATTTTGGCAGAGAAGGTCGTCTCTGCGCTCTTGCCAGTCATTTCCTCTCTGTCCTTACTCAATGCAGGTGGAAGGGCAGCCCTAGGGGGGAAGTGCTGGTGCAGCCCTGCCCACCTCTCTCTCAACTGCCAGGGTCCTCGATGCCAGGAATGACCCTGCCAGGCAGGCATTAATCCCTCATCGACAGAGGAGAGGGTGCAGTTGTTGCTTCCCCAGGGCAGGGCTTCCAGCCATGGGGAAGACAAAGGTTCTCAGAGAGTCTGTGCAGCTTCCATCCCAAGCAGCAACCAGCTCCAGTGGGACCCGGGGTGTGGTGGACACAGCTGCAGGGTGAGGCTCCTGGGTGGACCGTGGTGCATTTTTACCTTGTTCCATTGTGTCCTCTGCTTGAGCACTCAGAGCACAGCAGTGATCAGATCTTCCCATGCCCATCGGTCTCCTGGGGATCCCCTCACAGTGTGGGTTCTGACCCAGTGGGGTGCTCAGGAATGAATCCGGACCTCTGTGTTCTTCTGTGCCCATACACAACCTGCCAGAGACTGGTGGTTTTCCGCATCCAGCCCTCCCTACCCTGCGTCCTCCCAACGGTTGCCCTCCCCCCCCCACCGCTCTGCCTTCAGCTACGCACAGGGAGATGCTCCTCATCCTCCCTCTGGGCTCACTTTCTGACCAGATGAAAGCACAGTGGGTGCTGCCTCACTGGGTTCTGCAGGACCAGCTTCCTCCCGTCCCCCACTCCAGTTCCACAGTCCCGACTGTGACTTCCCTCCAAATCTTGGGGGAGCCCTGACAGGGGATGATGGCACTCACAGTGGCGACACCTGCACGCAGTCCTGCTGCATCAAGGCGGTGTGGATGTTCCAAGTGAAGTGGAGACAAGTAGCCCACGTTTCCTCCACAGACGGTGATGGTCTCAACACTCTTAAATCCATGAGGAAGGCTCAAGTGTCCTTGGGTGGAGATGTGGGTGAGGATGTCCATTTTATGGCATCTGTATGTACACAGTTCCATTTCAATTTTGCTCAGATGGGTTGAGCTTTAGACTAGAACATTCATTGCCATTGTTGAAAATCTCCATGTCAAATACAATACAGGGCATGGGCAGACATCACCTGAGGCATTGCCAGTGTCTTCCTGATGTTCTTTTGAGGTCGGCTGATGTCTGTTTGTTTAGAGTTAAATATTTTCAGGTAAAGATAAAATGCCTTTATTAAAAAAAGGGACTTTAGATATTTTTGGTGTGCTTATGGTCCCTTGACATGGCTCTGCTCATTTGCAGAAGTTTTTTTTTTTTTATTATTTTTTTTCCTTCCTCATTTCCTTATTGGTGTCTTAGCACCTAAATTATTGATGGCTATCTGGCCTTGTAGGTTGGCAACCCTGCCCGGAAGTCAGCCCACGGCTGCACTTCAGCACAGTGGAGCTCTCTGTTCTGCTGCCACCATCTTTTTTGTTGTCTGTGGACTCTCTGCTGCCCTCATGATCTGAGCTCTAGGAGGAGACAGAAAATGACAGCGTGCCGTCTGGCAGGACACCGGGATGGCTTTCAACGTGGGGTGAGTTCATTGGGAACACAGGAATTTCATTCTATTCTGTCCTATTTATCTGGTTTGTGTTTTGGTAAAGGCAATGAACAGGTCAGAGCAAGGATCTTCCCATCATTTCAAATTTTGTGTTATGAAATGTTGTGGCTCCGCTCACCATTTTGCCTTTTTCCTTTCCACTGGCATGTACGGGCACAACTTTCACAACTCTTGCATCTGAAAATTGGGTGGGTCTGGACTTTGAAAGAGTGTCTTATTTCACTTTTTTTGAAACCAAATCAAATCAAAAGAAGCTTCTGGGTGAAACAGAATAAACTTAAAATTTTAGAAATTAAACTAAAAAAAAAAAAGGCAAAATGTGTTTATTGGTATTAACAGATGAGCAGGAGTCTAGGTTCAGGCCAGAAACACAAACCCCTTCACTGAAATAGTTGAGGTGAGCTTGACTCTCTCTCCTCATGAAGCCACTCTGCCCGTGCCTGCCTGACTAGCAGGAAGGCCGCATTTTCATACTTACGAAAAGTTCTTCTATGACCACAATGGAATGATTTACAGTAATCGTCATGTTACCGGTTCCTTTGCCCCTGCCAAGGATTGGGGATGTGAGTGCACTGATGATGTGTTCCTCCTATGTACCTCTGTGTACCTTCTAGAAAACTTGAAGGGTAGAATAAAATCAAAGTGATCAAGGGTTGAGATCTTTGAGCACATTGCCTCTGTTCTCTTATGCATTTTATGCCTTAAGTTCATACTCATCACTTAGGAAATTGCCATGGTTTTGGAAGATCTGTGCTGCAAATGGGATGCAGACAAATATATGCTAACTAATGCCATGGAATATTATCTAGCAAGGAAAACGAATGAAGTGCTGATCCATACATTGTGCAGCATGCATGAACCTTGAAAATAGAATAAGTGAAAACAGCTAGTCACAAATAATACCTATTGTGTGACTGCATTTACATGAATTGTCTGTGGTAGACAAATAAATCCATACATACAGAAAATAGATGGGCGATTTTTCTGTACTAGAGAGGGAGGGACACAGGGAGGATTTGCTAATGGGTTAAGTTTCATTAATTCAAAAGTTCATGAGTATGAAGTAGCATTAAATTATGGTGAAAGTTCTACAACTATGAGTTCCTAAAACCCACTGAATTGTACACTTTAAAAAGGGGAATTTTTGGTCTATGAATATAAGTGTACTAGTTGATATTTAAATTAAAGGAAGAGGGCCTCCCTGGTGGTGCAGCGGTTGAGCGCTAGTTTTCGAAGCTGCCAGCAGCCTCTGCAGCGCCAGTTTGATCCCCGACTGCTCTCTGGCCACCAGAGGAGGTTCCCACATGGTGCGCAGACCTCTCCTGCCATCTGCTGCTCCCCTCAGCAGTGTACTTCAGTCCTTCTGCCTGTTCTGCTCCCCCATCTGGCTCTGGTGAATTCTCTCACCCTCCCCGTGCTTCTGACTGTACCCAGTGCTTGAATTAATGAATGAATGAATGGATGGATGAATGAATAAATAAATAAATAAATAAATAAATAAATAAATAAATAAAACTTTTAGGAAAAAAAGTAATTAATTATTGAGGAGGGCCTCCCTGGTGGCACAGGTGGTAGAGCGCTGCACTGTGAATCTGTTTTCAGCTTCTGCAGTGCGGGTTCAATCCTGGCTGGACAGCAAGTGTCCCAAAGGGCTCAGCAGACCTATCCTGTCTCCCTGATTCTCCCTGCTGCATTGTATTTTGTCAGTCTGACTGTTCTGTTCACCGCTCTGTCTCTGGTGAATCCTCTAAGCCTCCTGTGCATCTGTCCTGTACCCCAGCTCTTGTATAAATGAAAAAAAAATCTTCAAAAAATAAAATAAAATAAATGAAGAGACTGCTTCCTTGGGCATTTAAATTCAATTTTAAAAACCCTGTAAGGCGGCTTCCCTGGTGGCACAAGTGTTTAGATGCAACCTATGAAGCTGTCTGCAGCCACTGCAGCCCAGGTTCATTCCCTGCCAGGGAGACACCCACATGGTGCAACAGACCTCTCCTGTCTCAGACAGAACTGCTTCCCTCAGTGGTGTATTTCAGTCAATCCACCTGTTCTGTTTCTCACTCTGTTTCTGGGGGATCCTCTCACCGCTCACAATCCCTGCATCGCTGGCCTGTACCCCAGCTCTTGTATGCATAAATAAATAAACATTTTTTTTTAAAAACAATACCTGTGAGACCACAAATGTTACTGACTTGAGGTCAGAACCTGTCCTGGTAGACAATTTCTGTCCTCTGGGTGACATTTATGCTTGCTGTCTGCATCTCAGGGGTGGATTTCTCTTTACCCTCCCTGGACTCTAATATGTAGAAGGCAAGGCCATGTCTTTCAGGTTTTGTCTCCTGTACTGAGCACCTGCTGTGCTGGGCTTGCAGAAGGAATCATGTATGATTGTAAAGTGCATTATATCCCATTCACTCTTCCCATATATACTGATCAGTATCAATCTAACACATGTATCATGCAAGAGAGAAAAACAGACCCCAGAGTACAAGGCAGAGATGGTTTGAAATCCAAAGTGCTTTGGTGAACTTCATATAAAAGCATGAGGAGTGAGTGATATATTAATTTACAGGGACCCTTGATTCCTGGATTTGCACTACCCCACTCAAGTCTATACTACTTGTATTAGCCCTTTACAGAAATAATGGGAACTTTTTAAATTGTTCTAAATATACATAAAAAGACTATGTCTCTGCCCTATGCACCAAAGCAAACTTGTCTTCCTCGGCATCAAATGCTGCATGTCCGTCCTCTCTGAAAACAATTTTAACATCAGTAGGAAAACCTTTAACTCTCTGGCTCTGGGTTTTGTTTTCCTAAAAATTAAGCTGTCATTTCATACTGTCCACAGTCTTCCACTTCTTTCATTTTTGGATCATATCAAGTTGGGATAAATTATAAATTTGACTCACTCAAGACACCAACTGAAATCATTATTCTATTTTATCAGTGTCCAGAATGTAAACAAACAGGGCAGATTTGTTCTTCAGTAAAATCAGTGTTATGCAATGGAAGGCTGTGATTTCTTAGTATAATAAAACTGCAAGCAGGGTGACCATGTGGTGTCAGTCACAGAACATAATGCAGACACAAAAAGGTGAGAGTCTCAATGGGCGGGTCTAGACCTAGAGAGCACAGATGTTTGGTGGAGGGACATTCATTATCTACTGAGCGTTTGGTGTCCTGAGTCCACCTGGGGCAGGCTCTCGTTGGAAGCATGAAGTTGCCTATCAAAGTCTTGTTCTGGATGTTTCACCTGCAGCCCAGCTTCCCCTTCCTCACCCTCATTCTAATTCAGCCCCCATTTCTGTGTCCCACTTTGCCCAAGGCAGTCCTGGGAAATGATTCATTTCCTTCAGGAAACCCATCGTGTTGTAGAAGAGATGAGGTCTATTACCCTGAATCTGTAGGTGACAGTGGGTGCCAGCACTTGATGTTTATGGTATTCTGAGCGCGCAGCTGGAAAAGGAAGTGTGCTAATTAGCCCTGACTTAAAGGATACCGGAATGGGTAGTGTTATATAATCACCATCTCTGGTGCAGTCCTCATTTAAAGCTGAATGCATTTTAAGCATGTAGGGCCCCTCACACATCCCAAAAGAGCCATGCCAGGGCCTGTAGATTTGAGACAACATTGCTCTTCAGGCCAAAGTTCTGCCCCTCAAAGACTGCAAGCACACTACCACCCAAGGCTTGCCCCTGCTGGTCCGCCTGCTTGTCTTTCCTTGCTTTCAGAGAGGCTTTCCCTGAAGTCTTGATTTAAGACAATATAGCCTTTCTTCTTCCTTGCTTATTTCTTCTCCATAGTGTTAATCGTCAAGCTATCCACCACACTGCCAGCTTAGTGATGTTGATGATGTGTCATCTTTTTCATTTTTATTACAGAAGCACCATTGGTTTACATTTTTATTAGTGTTTTGGGAGTATAGAATTTCCCCCCTCAGGTGCAAAAACCTATACTTGTTTGCTTAGCAGAGATGAGTGGACTTCCTCCCCAAAATGGAGTTTTTTAAAGGAATAGAGGAATCAAATGAAAGAATTCTCAGTGGCCATATGGAAAAGATAATGTGGTGTATATACATATACACACAATGGAATACTACTCTGCAATTAAAAAAAATAAATTTACACCATTTATGGCAACATGAATGGAACTGGAAGCTATTATGCCAAGCAAAATAAGCCAGAAGGGCAAAAATAAATACTGGATGATGTTACTTTTCTGTGGAATATCAAGAAACCAAACAAAGTTTGTAAAAGACAAACTTCAGAGTCAATCCTTGATGATGTGTCTTCTTACCTAGGACACCAGCACCTAGAGGGCAGGGGACAGCAGAGTCCTTGTACATCTAGTAGGCTGGGTTAACAGTTTAACCAATCAACTCAATGCCTTCCAGGGATGGATCATATTGCACAGGTTATGTTGGAACTGTAGGAATGTTCTGTCAGGTCTATGACTCCAAGCTCCAATTTAAAACCAGTAGCAAGTCCAGATTTGATTTTACAAAGTTGAGGCAGTCAGATTTACCTGTGTGGTGCAAGATGTAAGGACCAAATGTTATTGGAATCTCTTATATTGACAAGTGTCCTCATAGGCACGCTCGTCCCTCAGGTCATTAGCTCATGTTCCTTCGTCTAGCAACTTATAAACACGATAGGACTGTGGACTTTCTGGACATTTTCTTTGCTTCTCACCAGAGGAACTCTTCAAAGCAAACAAAGTTATTGTCTTGCTGACTTTATTGTCCCAGGCAGCCTTGCAAATATGGAAAGGACATTTCCAGAAAAGCAAACTATAGAATTCTTTCCTTCTTTTTGGGTCTACAGCACCTTTTCCAAAACCTCTTTCTGTAAGCATGTGTCAGACAATGTAATACAGTTACATTCTGTTGTCATCGTCTGGGTCACATTCTGGGATACCCGAACTTGCAAAATGATTCTTTAAAATTTAGGAAGACCAGGGGTCATTCTTAGTGCTGTGAGTTCTTTTGGTTTTGACAAATGCATGTTGTTAAATGCAGCTATCTTCATAGTATTTTCCCAATAAGTTACTTGTCTTAACATCATTTTAATAAACTTTTAATAAAGTGCAAAGGTCTGTTTGTTATTTCATAGGTGATGCTTCTAGTGTTTTATCTAAAAAGTTATTTGCAAATCCAAAGTCACTTCTATTTGTATTATTATGTGTAATAGACATATTATTAAGTCTATTATAATGTATTAGAGCAGTTTTATAGTATTGCATTTTACTTTCATGTTTATGATTCAATTTGCATGGGTTCATTTTTTAATAAGTTTTAGGTCTGTGTGTAGGTCCATTTTATTAGTTTTGTTGGCTTTCTGTGTATAGGTATCCTGCAAATTTTGTTAGATTTATGCTTAGGTATTTATTTTTTCTTTCTTTTTTTCAGTCTTTATTAATGTATTTATTTTCAAAGATTTATTTAATTATTTATGAGTTTGTTTGTTTATTTATACAAGCACTGGGTACAGTCAGAAGCATGGGAGGGTGAGAGAATTCACCAGAAACAGAGCCAGGAAAAGAACAGGCAGACTGATGAAGTATACTGCTGAGGGGAGCAGCGGTCAGCAGGAGAGGTCTGTGCGCTATGCAGGAACCTTGTTGGTGGCCGGGATTGCCGGCAGCTTCACAGCACAGTGCTCAACCACTGCGCCACCAGGACCAAGCTTAGGTATTTCATTTGGGGTAGTATTTTTATAAAAGATAATGTTTCTTTCATTTTAAATCCCAGTTGTTTGTGTTGCTAATGGGGAAACTTCCTATAGTTGCTAATTATTTCTGAGATTTTCTAAGCTTTCTAGTGGTTTTCTACCTGGAATACATAATTGATTGTTTCATATCAATATGTATTCGCTTTATAGATTTTCTTTTCTGTTACTTATCATATTATTTAGGACAGCCCCACAGTTCTGAATTGGTATAGGTGCAGAGGACATAATGGCCTGTTTCTCTATTTGGTGGCTCATATTTAAGTATAATGTTAGTTACATGTTTTCTTTTATACATTTTATTAGTGTAAGGAAAAGCCCTTTAAATCCTGGGTTTTTGATTTTTTTTTTTTAATTTTGAATGTGTTGAAATATATTGAGTGTTTTCATGTCTGTTGATATAGTAATGTGTTATTTTCTTATTCACTCTTAATGTAAACTGTTATATTATTTGATATGTAAGTGTTGTACTGGTCGTGTATTACAGAAATGAGCCACACTTAGCCATGATGTATATAATTTTTCAATAATTTCAATACAAGTCACTGGACATGATTTTTTTTAACATCTATAGTTTTTCATTTTTATTGTCTTTTTATTGTATTTAGTTGTTTTGGTTTACAAAGTAATTATGGTCTCAAAAATGAATCGGGTTACCCATGAGAGGCAATATGGAGGCAGAGTGAAAACACTGGGCTCGCCGCCACCATAAACTCACAACACTGTGCAGGACAACATTGATACCCCTGAAAGAGAAATGGGTGACCAGGGCACACACCAGGAGCAGGGACCAATGGCAAGAAACCAGGAAAATTTTAATTAACCTGTATCTACAGTTATACTGGAGCAGAATTAAACCCCTTACAGATGTGGACTCGGGGACACAAGCCACATTGGGGACTTTGGAGACTCAGCACTTCTCTCAGTGCTGGGCTCAACCCTCTGTGCCATCTGAGAGGCCATATTTTTGAAGACATTGTACCAATTCTCAACAGCTGGGAGTGTTTTTCTGATGATAGAAGGTACATAAATACTTCATACCTATAGAAGAACCCACAAGCCACACTCATGTAGACTCACATGCACACATTTGCAAACAATGCAAGATATGCACATACACCTAAAGAAAATAGTGCAAATACCTAATTCCATACTCAAAGCTAGCTCTGCTTCACACTCCTGTCTGTCTTATCACCACGTGACCCCTCTGACTTTTCTAGAATTTTCTAAATGCTTTCCAAAATTTTCTAAATTTTCTAAACTTTCCACTGCTTATTACAAGAATGTTAAAGGATTTTTAGGTCTCTGATGTCCGATGTGTTGGAAGTGTGGGTGCCGTCATAAACGGGGAGCAAACATGGTCAGTTTCAAACACCAATTTAATGTGTCCTGGGATAGGCAAATTAACTAAACAATCCATTTCAGACTGTCTCCTCCAGGCGTAGAAAGAGCGTCCAGATGCCTCCACACCCCAGGGCTCCGCAGGAAGAACAGGTCACCTGGAGGTGCCCCTGCAGTGGGAACCAGTGTGTCCACGGCAGCCGCCTCCTCTAGCCCTCTGGGACCTGCGTGGGAAGAGCAGAGCCAGTGAAGCCCAAGCACGGAGGAGGCTCTTTCCTTAGTGACATCCCCTGGGGAATGCTGCATGGACTCAGATGGGACAAAGTGCAGATAGAAACCTGGAGGCCCTACCTAGGCACCACTTGCTGGCGGGTGAGCAATTCTCCATCTTGGAATCTCCGTTGTGAAAAGGGGTTCAGTAGAGTGGGACTTCCTACAGTGGATGTCAGTCCCTGACAGTGCCAGTCAGCCCGAAGAGCTCCTGCATTGTCTGCACCATCTGGGTGCCCAGGGTCCACCAGCAGTGCCCTCACAGGATAGAGCCTAAGATGGGGAAGCAAGGCCGTGGGGTCCCAGCCTCTGACCCTAGGGCCTCTGGAGGCTCAGCCCACACAGCTCCACTCCCATCCCTGGACCTGCATCTGCTCAGCTGCCCCAAGCCCTCCTCTACTCCCCTTCCCCCTCTCTGCTCTCCTCCAGGTGCTTCACCAGTTACTTTGCCCTCCCAGCCCTTCACCAGCTCTGCTCCTGGGACTGCTGTGCTTGCGGACATCTGAGCTCCACACCTGTGTTCTCATGCTGCTCCTGGCCCCTCTGGCTGGGCCCAGCCCCTGACCCCTCTCCAGGGTCTCGGCCTCCACTGGTGTGCTCCTTTCACCTTGGCCACTGAGTCGCTGCCTTGGAGCAGGGAAGTGAATTCTAGGGATGTGCTGGTGATCATCTAATCACCAGCAGGGTGAACTCTTCTCTTGTGTTTTCCTCCAAAGGGTGAACAGAAAATGCAACATTTTAAAATCCTATTAAGGATTCGAAGAGCTCTGGCCTTGTAGCCTCTGCTGGACTGAAGGGTGAAATGGGAATGGTGTTCATGGTCCAGTGTCTCTGCACGGGGTGGACTGAACAGGAGGCACCTTCTTGGGGTTATTCAGGTGGTGCTGGGGACTTGGGGGGCTGGGATGGTGGTCTTTCTAATGCTTTCCTGGACCCCTCCAGCTGGGTGCCTAGCAAGGTGGTGCTGGGCCGCAGGGCTTCCTCCTGCAGGGTGCCTGGCAACGATGTAGTGTTGGGCCTCCAGGCCTCCTGCAGCACAGCCCTGAACTGGAGGCCTTGCTGGGCTTCCAGGCGTCTGGCAGCAGGGGCCCTGAGCTGGAGACAGAGTTCTGCACACCGGAGTCCTCGTGCGGGATGCCTGGCCCAGAGGTGGTGGTGGGCTTCTGGGCATTCTGCTTTGGGGACAGTCCCACCCACAAGGTCTCGTGCCCCAAGACCTCAGGCTGCCGGTGGTCCTCCGGTATCGGGGCACAGTGGGCCCCATCAGGACTAAGGAGCTTGGGGGAGATGGTGGGGTCTGCCTCCTCCTCGTCTGCCTAATGCCTGGAGAGCAGCATGAGGTAGGTCCCCATCACAGGGTCATACCTGCCCTCGAAAAGCACCCTGTCGATGACCTCTTTCTGGAACCCCAGTCAGACCATGGCTTCAGTCTCGGCCTTGTGCTGGCCCAGGGATTGCTCGTGGCAGGGTGTCTGCTCCACCCCCCCCCCAGTGCTGTGGGGACACCCACTGACCTGACTCAGCCGGGGCTGGGACAACTGGGGTTGGTCAGATTCCCCCAAGATTTCTGGCTTGGAAATATCTGCGTCTGGGGCTCCCGTTGGTGCAGCGGGTTGATCGCAGCGCTGTGGAGCTGTCCGCACCTCTGAAGCGCCGGTTCAATTCCCGGCCTGCCAGGGAGGCGAGCAGACCTCTCCTTTCCCGCCCGCTGTGCCCTTCAGCAGTGTATTTCTTCAGTCTGCCTGTTCTGCTCCCTGCTCTGTCTCTGGTGAATCCTCTCAACCTCTCGCAACTCTGGCCTCTACTCCGGTTCTTGTATAAATATATATCTTTAAAAAAAAAAGTCTAGAAAAATATCTGCTTCTTGCTTGAACTCGGGGTCACGGAGCAGAGGTTGGCAAAGGCCAGGACCAGATGCTGTGGCCCTGCGCCCCGCCGGAAACGGCCTGGCTTCTGGAAGTGGTGGGTTCGAGTGAGCAATGTGGGTTCACTGCTGCTCAGGCTGCAGGTTCCTACCCCCCTCCCCAGGCCAACACTGATCACTCACTGATCCGCCGAGGACCAGGTATCCCCTGAGCAGCCTGGGGCGCAGACAGAGCCCCGAGGCTCAGAGCCTGGGCTCAGCGGGTTGGGCCCAGTGTCCCCAGTGCCTCGTGTCCCAGGCCCGGAAAGCTGAGGGTGTTACCCGTCTCGGGGGGACAGGACACCCAAGGCAGGTTCCCGGGGACCCGCCCCCTGGGGACCTGATGCAGTAGCGGCCAGGAGAGGCGGAGCTGCTCCTCCTGCGACCGCAGCTGCTCCCGGCTGCCACACAGAGAGGTCGCGGCCTCTCCCGTGTCGGGGGCGGACTTGCCGGCCTGTTCCCTTCTTTCTCCCCAACCTCCACGGCCACCTCGGGGGAGTCCACGCTGTGCGGCCGCCTGTGTCCACGCCCATCTCAGCCTCAGGGGCTGCAAACCCCACGGAGGCTCCGCATCCCTCCCGCCTCTGAGAACCCATGATGCCCCCACCAGCCTGGGATGCTGTGTGTCACGGGCCAGGGCTGCAGCCCCGCACTGGTTCCTCCCCTTCCTTCAACCTCCCCCACACCCAGGGAAGAGCGAGAGCATCAGTCAGATCATCCGCTCGCTGGCCTCACGCCTTCCCTTGGCCCTGCTGGGCTTGACACTTCCCCAAAACCCCTTTGCACAGGCTTCACTGTCCCGCTGGCCTCAGCCCTGCCCCACCCGCTTCCCCTCCCTGTCCAGCCCTGCTGGTGATCTGCCCTTCTTTTTTGTTTTGAATTTTATGTATTTTTACATCATTTTTCAACATTTTTGCCAATGTTTGCATTTTCACCTTGGTTATAGTTCCCGTACAATTCCGAGCCCCCTTGTTTGATCCTACTCACTCCTCCCTCTCACAGTAGTGTGTCTCTGGCTTGTAGTTGCTGTTGATTGTGATTTTTACTTTATTATAATTAGTATTTTCCTGGTCCCTTACTTAGGTTTTCTAAATTCCTGCTATGAGTAGAACATCTGGTATTTTTTTCTTTTTCTTTCTGGCTTATTTTGCCCAAGCATGACCCCTTCCAGCTCCATCCATGTTCCTGCAAATTGCATGAGTTTATCTTTTTTTGATTGCTGAGTCATATTCCATTGTGTATATGCACCACATCTTCTTGATCCTGTCATCTATTTTGGGATATTTGGGTGTCCTTCTTTCTGCCACATCCTGTTGCCACCTGGGGCATTTGTTCTTATTCTTCCAGAATCCCCAGATGTGCCTACCAGCTCTCTGACCTTGCTTTCCTCCAACCCACATGTCACTTCTGACGGACTTGCAGACAGTTGCTGCACATTTCTTCCTGAACCACATCCTCTCCTCCCTTCACAGTGTCATCTGCACCTAAATCATACTAACATGATTTAAGAATTTCATGCTAGAATGGAATTCCCTCCTGTGTCTTGAGGTCCTGACGCAGTTTTGCTTATGGGAAGAATGCTGCTGAATGACCCAAACCAGTCCTAAAACAAGAGCATTCTAAAGAACAGTACATTTTGAATGTCCCCTTGCGTTTTTACATGGGAACAATTTCTCACTCTCCATCAGGAAATAGATTCAAACACTTTGACTAGGGAAACTTTGTTTCAAGTAATATTTCAAAGTACTTCAAATGACAAATGTCACATGCGATGTCATAAAGGTTTATATCATCAGCCACATTGATTTTTTTTGCTGTATTTTAACCTGTTGGCTTAATTTTAGAAGTGCCTCACAGTCCAAATCAGTGTCTATACCTATGTCTAAACATACAAGGTATGCAGAGGGGGAAAGAAAAAGCAAAACTATCACTATTTGCAGACAATACGATGATATACACCGAGAACCCTAAAAACTCCACAGAAAAACTACTCAAAATAATCAACCAGTTCAGTAAAGTAGCAGGATTCAAAATCAACACACAAAAATCAGTAGCCTTCCTATACACAATCAGTCTGCAGAAGAAGAAATCAAGAAAACCATCCTTTATATAACTGAAACAAAAAAATCAAATACTTGGGAATGAACCTAATGAAAGAGGTGAAAGACCTATACAGGGCCTCTCTGGTGGCGCAGGCAGCTGAGCGCAGAGCTGTGAATCTGTCCGCAGCCTCTGCAGTGCCTGTATGATCCCCGCCGGCCTCAGAGATACCTCCATGGCGCAGCAGATTTCTTCTGTCTCGCCCACTGCTCCCCTCAGTGGTGTATTTTGTCAGTCTGCTTTTTCTGATCCCAGCTATGTCTCTGGTGAATCCTTTCACACTCCCTTGCCTCCAGCCTGTACCCCAGTTCTTGTAAGCATAAATAAATAAATCTTTTAAAAAAAGAAAAAAAAACATTATTAAACTAGCTAGAATAGTCAGTCATAGTGCTCTCATGACCTTTGTATTTCTCTCCTAGCTGTAGTAATTTCCTTTTTTTTTCTAATTCTATCATAAATTTTCTCTTGCTTCCATTGTTAGCCTAGCTAAAGATTTATCAGTGTTCTTTATTGAAGAAGTAAGTTTTAGTTCATGGATCTTTGTTTTGGCTTTTTGACTTGTGTTTCATTTATTTCTGCTCCAATTTAAATAATTTCCCTTCCCTTATTTATTTTAGTTATTCTTTGTTTTATTTCTCAAGTTGCCTGAGGTGTATTGTTTAATTATTTATTTGGGATTTATGTTACTTCTGGGTGTAGGCCCCTTCTGCAATTCCCACTCAAAATCCTTTCTCCCTTAACCTATACATTATTTTTGTTCAAGGAGTCAATAATAAAAAAAAGTAATCTTTTAAAATGTAATTGAGTGAGAAGGGTTTCCACCAGTGTTAGTATTTTGTAAGGTCTCTGTGCCCTATGTGCAGTCACCAAAGTGCACCCACTGCAAAAGCACCTGCAGTCTGACCCATAGCCATTGTGCTTTCTCCCACATCTTTCTCACCCCTCCCTATTCTTCTTCCCCTTGGGGACCTCAGTTCTGTGACCAGGGGAAGGATTACTTTTAAAGTTAAGTTTACATGACCCTTTATTTGGTTTCTCTATAGTCCACGTACAAGTGATGCTACCTGGTATTGTCTTTTTCCTAGTGACTTATTTCACTCCGCATAATGCCTTTTAGCTCCATCCATGTTGCTGTAAATGACATGAGTTTTTTTTCATTGCTGAGTAGTATTCCATTGTGCATACACATCACATATTCTTGATCCATTTATCTGATCGGGCACTTAATTTGTCGCCACATCTTGGCTATTGTAAATAGTGCAGCAATAAACATGGGAGAGCAAGTTTCCTTTCAAATTAGTGTTTTTGTATTTCAGCAGTAGAAACCCAGGAGTAGGATTGCTGGGTCACGTGGCAGATCCACTTTTAGTCTTTTGAGAAAACTCCATACTGTTTTCCATAGGAGCGACACCAGACTACCAAGACCAACATTGGAAAAGTGTTCTTTTGACTCCATATCCCCACCAACACTTGTTGCTTCTTGCTTTTTGATATGTGTACCTTGTGGATATTTTTTTGTCAAAATTATGCACATAGTGTTCTCTCATTTTTTAAGATTTATGTATTTATGCATACAAGAGCAGGGTTACAGGCCCGAGGTGTGGGTGGTGAGAGGATTCACCAGGGACAGAGTCAGGAGCAGAACAGGCAGATTGACTGAAATACACTGCTGAGGGGAGCAGCGGGCGAGACAGGAGAGGTCTGTCGTGCCATGTGCGCAGCTCCCAGGCCAGGGATCTAACTCGGTGCTGCAAACAGCTTCATAATGCTGAGATTTAATCCTTTGTGCTGTGAGGGAAGTCCTCTTTCCTGCAATTGTGAAAATGATTTTATCTCGATTGAACTTTTGTTTGCTGTAAATTCTTGATAGTTGCCCAGAGTGCCTTCCAAGTTGGTAGAGATGCCTAGAAAAGAATTAGGCCAAGAATTGAACCAGTGCTTAAGAGGCTGTGGGCAGCTTTGCAACCCACCACTCAACCGTTGCACCACAGGGGAGGCCCCTCTTATTGTCTTTAGAAGCAGTCTCCGTGTCTTAGCCTGACATCAAGGGTTTTTCAATATGACTCTATTCTCTCCTAGCAATCTTACCTTCTCTGTAACTACTTACTCAGTTGTACTAAACTACAAATTCCTTCACCTTTTTCCAGAATGTGCTACTTCTGTCTGGAATCTCTAAATTTTTTCTCTGCAATTAACCTTGTGTCAGGAGTTATTTTAGCTGTTTGTATCAGGAAACCTTTCCCAATGTTCTCTGCTGGGGGTTCATCAAGAACCATTGCCCTGATTTCTCAGCTCACACTGTGGAACAGGCCCTCCTAATTCTGATATTTCCAAGTTCCTGCTGAGCATCAGGGTGTTACACAGGGGTAGGCATCCTGACTAGAATTTTTACTTTCTGTGTTTTAGTTTTTGCCCCTCAGACACAAACCTGATAAAGCTTCTGTGAATCAAATACCAATAATAATTTATTAGCCACCAAGATGGCTTGAGTTCTTTAGTGCCAATGGGGGGGTGGACCTCTCAACTAAGAGGACTCAGGAATCCCTTGGGGGCTTTCTGGGCTTAGAAGACCTGAAGACCTAATTCAGCCTTGCAAGAGACTTGGTTCAACCTGAAATTGAAGCCCTGGTGAGCAGTGCCTTAGAGGAGTCACCGGGAGCCCTGTGGAAGAGACATTTGGCCCTTGGAAGTGCTTCTGAGTTAAAACATACACTGTCAGGGTGCTTCAAACAGGATGTGATTTTCAGTTAACACAGCTGGTACTTGATGTATACGTCTACTGAGTGAATCAAATCACTCCCTAACTTAGAAGCGTAAACAATATCATTGCTTATTGCCATAATGAGTCAAGAATGGGAGTGTAGCTTTCCTCAGTCCTCCAAGTCAGTGTGGCTAAGCAGCTCTGGTCACAGCACAGTCAAGACTGTGTGTCCATGTGAAACCATGTAAAGCTGAGGGGATGACACAGTCTGTGGGTCCTCATCTATGTGCTCACAACTGCAAGACACAAGTCAGGCTCAGGGTGCAATGAGGGGGAATTGGGGAAAAGGAAAGATTCTAAGGCCACGGATGGTTGGCTGTCTTACCCCAAAGAGTGCACACAGCGTCTAGTAGTCCAAACCAAAAGCTGCTTATGCAGGATGGCCCCGTCCTGTCGTCATCAGAGCCTGGAGGTAGTGCACACCAATAAGTGATGAACCAGGACCCGAATCACTGTGGCAGCTGGCGGTAGTCACAGTGCAACAGGGATGCAAGGTCCCTAACGTCAGAGGGGCCCTAGAGGCTTTCTTGCAGCCTGCTGCCTAAGCAAAGGTGCCCGGAGACTGAGTGGCAGCAGTGATTTCCCACTCCACTATACCAGTATGTGTAGCTTTTCACTATTTGCCACTCCCAGTGCAAGCAGCCACATTGTTTTAATAGGAGGTGCTGAGGCAGATATCTAAAGGCTGGACTGGACAGTGTCAGATGCAGCTGCACCAAGAGGTTGTGTCAAGAATTCTGGAGGAAGGGGCGGCAGTGAGCAGTGGTGCTGGAAGAACAGAAGCTGCTGATTAGAGGTGGTGGTGCACATGCCTGCAGTGCCAGTCAGCAGGCGGGGATGTGGAAGATCAGGCATCGGTGATACACTCTTTAAAGATGCCAAGCATAGGCCGACAGGAGACAGCTCTTTTCACAAGTGGTGTTAGAGGACCAGGCACCAATTTACAGCTTTTCCAGAGATGCTACGCATAGGACAGGGACACCAGTCAACAGGCAATGTGGAAGCAGAGTTAGAGGCGGAAGCATATGTCAAGCAGTGTTTCCAAGGAGAGATCAGATGCAAAGGTCTGCAATGAATGAAGGTTTCGATGAATGAAGGTCTCAGTAAATGGGTGTCCAAATGGAGTCTCCCAATCAACACATGAAACCAGCTACTGTCCCAGCTTATACTTCCTTCAGTGTTATCCCCCTTTCATATTGGATTGGTGCATCTTCAAAACTGACACCATTTCAACATTTGATTGACTCCTGCGTGAGAAAAAATCTGACTGCTCCTTTTACAATGTCACATCTTCTTTAAAACAGAACCCCTACCAGCATGTGAAACCCTATCTACCCTGAGGTTGCGTGGTCTTGTGCCTAAAGTGGGCTCTGCAGAAGAGCCAGGCAGGCAGGCTGTGCTGCCTTTAAATGGCAATGGCCAGGTTCAAACCTGACTGGCATGTACCCAAAACCACTCTGGTGCAAGGGGCCCCTTCTGCAATGGAGCTGGTCATGCCCCATTGCACCTGGCTGCTGTGCTGGGGGAGCTGGAAGTTAGGGAGGGGTCTTCTTACACATGCTGCAGATGTAACACCTGCTATATAGTTTGCATGCTGATTTCCAGCAAGGCCTTTCCAGGACTAGACACCTAACTACAGGAGGTGTCACTGATAGTGTTTTCAGTCTGGGAATTCAGATGTCTCCAGACTGGGCTACCTGATTGGATCTGATCTGACCATTGGTGCCGTCTATCCAATGTGCCCCCAGAACCTTTTTTGTCTTGTCCTTGTTCGGTTTTGGTAATATTGTAATGTTGGCTTCATAGAACGTGTCTGGTATTGTCCCTTCCTTCTCAATTTTTTTGGAAGATTTTGTGAAGGATAGGCACTAATTTGTCTCTGAATGTTTGCTAGAATTCATTTGTAAATTCATCAGGTCCTGGGCTTTTGTTTTTGGGGAGGTTTTTGATTATCATTTCAAATTTGCTGCTTGTAATTGGTCTGTTTAGGTGTTCTATTTCTTCTTTATCTAGCTTTGTGAGATTGTAGAGTTGGAGGAATTTTTCCATCTCCTCTCGACTGTTGAACTTGTTTCCATATAACTGTTCATAGTAGTTACTCATTATTCTTTTGATTTCTGCTGTGTCCGTTGTGATTTCTCCTCTTTCATTTATGATACTGTTTATTTGTGCTTTCTCCCTTTTTTCCTTTGTGAACCTGGCTAGGGGTTTGTCTGTTTTTTTGATATTTTCGAAGAACCAGCTCTTGGTTTCATTGATCTTTTGGATTGTATTTTTAGTTTCAATTTCATTTATTTCTGCTTTGGTTTTTATTATTTCGTTTCTTCTACTGGTTTTGGGGGTTTTTTGGTGTTCTTTTTCTAGATCTTTGAGCTTCGAAATTAGGTTGTTTCTTTGTGTTCTTTCTTGTTTCTTGATGTGAACCTCTATTGCTATATATTCTCCTCTTATCACTGATTTTGCTGCATCCCATACATTTAGGAAATTGGTGTCCTCATTGTCATTCAATTCAAAGAAATTTTTAATGATTTATTTTATTTATTCATTCATTTATTTATTTATACAAGCACTGGGTACAGTCAGAAGTGTGGGAAGGTGAGAGAATTCACCAGAGCCAGAGAGGGTAGCAGAGCAGGTAGAAGGACAGAAGTACACTGTTGAGGGGAAGAGCAGGCGGCAGGAGAGGTCTGTGCACCATGTGGGACCCTCCTCCGCTGACCGGGGAGCAGCTGGGGATCAAACCAGCGCCACAGAGGCAGCGGGCATCTTCACAACCCAGCGCTCAAACACTGTGCCACTGGGGATGCCCAATTCAAAGAATTTTTTAATTTATTCTTTGATCGTCCAGTGGTCCAGTGGTCCAGTGGTCTTCCAGTAGTGTGGTTTTCAATCTCCAAGATATAGGAGAGTTCCTTGCCTTCTTTTTATGGTTTATTTCTAGTTTGATGCCTTTGTGGCCAGAAAAGATAGTTGGTATGATTTCGATCTTGGTGTTGGTGTATCTGTTGATGTTTGTCTTGTGTCCCAGTATGTGATCGATCCTGGAGAATGATCCGTGTGCGCAAAATGTGTACACTGTTATTTTTGGGTTTAGTGTTCTATAGATGTCTGTTAAGCCAAAGCGCTCTAGGTCCTTATTTAGAGCTTTAGTGTCTTTACTTATTTTTTGTCTCGTTAATCTATCCATTGTTGTCAGTGGTGTGTTGAAGTCTCCCACTACGTATGTGTTTTCTCTGATGTCTGTTTTCAGAGATGACAATAGTTGTCTGATATATTTTGGTGCTCCTTCGTTTGGTGTATATATGTTAATGAGTGTTATTTCTTCTTGAAGTATTGTCCCCTTGATCATAATGTAGTGACCATTGGGGTCTCTTTTTACCTTTTTGAGTCTGAAATCTGTTTTATCTGATATAAGGGGAGCATCTGGTGAGACAGGAGAATCTGCTGAGCCCTAGGAGAGTCAGATCCCTGAGCTGGGCTAGATTCAGGCCTCAGTGGTGACAGCACTGAGGCTTCACCCCTAGGACACCAGGGAGGCCCAAAAAAGCAAATTTGTGTTATACCTACCATGTGTGCTACCTCTGTTATATACTTGGGAAGATCCAAGGTCACCATTTATTTGGTTCCTTCTCTGTAAAATGCCCAGGTAGAATTCAGAACAGAGGCAGCAGACATGTGAGGGAATCAAGGCCTGAGGGGCCTCGGTTGTGAGTGGTTTGGCTAAAGGGTTTACACTGGGTTGTAGATCTTCTGCAAGGCCATAGCAAGAAGGAGGCCAGCACTATGACAGAACTGGATGCTAAAGGAGTGAAAAAATTTGGGTGATACAAAACAAAATTTATTAGTATTTCTATAATGAACAAGAAAACCTGGAGGAAATAAAATGAAACAACTTGAAATCAATTAGGAAACAAAGATTTTGAACTACAAGAGGAGGGCCAGGTGTCTGTGGGTGGAGGGGTAGTAGAAGTTAAACGAGGATATGTGGCTAGAGAGGTGGATAAGGTTTGGGCCAGCGGTGCTTAGTTTGCACCAGAGGTGGACAGGCAGGACAGGGGTCAGGGGATGGGACCCTGGAGGAATGGCATCAGGTGAGCACCCTCTGCATATGTTGTTCCAGAGGAACAGGAGAGCCCAGCAGGCCTGCTGGGTCAGACAGAAAATGCCTAGGATGCTGTAGGTGTTCCTGGGCACTCTGAGCTCACTAATTCCCTGCAGAGTCAGCTTGAAACTCCCCAGATTCCAGCAGGATGTCCCCAGGCTGCTGAGCCCTGCTAGGGGAACCAGGCCAGGACCTGCAACTGGTGGGACAACCTGCTGGGCACAAGCACACACCACCTGTTTGCAGGGAGCCAGGCTCTTGCCAGGCCCCAACAGGGCATCCTGGCAGTGTTGTGTTTAGACCAGCCCCACTGTGGCAGACAGGTACAGGTCAGGATGCTTCTGGAGCTGCCCAGTGTGGGCAGTTCACACCCGCCCCTTCTGGGGAAGCTAAGACTGGCGCAGGATCCCGAAGACTTCTTTGAGGATTCTGAGATAAGAGGAGTGCCACAGGAGGAAGCAGATAATGACTAGGACGCTGCAGCCCATGGGGACAGTGCTGAGCTCACACCACACCCGCTGGAACCGCCAGGCCCTGGCCAGGAGAATGCAGCCTATGCAAGAGTGTCCTGAGCTCAAACCACACCTGTGGGAGGAAGCCACCTCTGGCCAACATCCTGCAGGTTCAAGTGGGGTGCGAAGGCAACAGCAGCCCTGCCTGGGGAACCAGCCTCTGCAGGGATCCTGTAGCACAAGCAGAGACACCCCTGGTGTCTGTTTCTCTCCAATCAGCAAATTCTCTGGGCTTGTGGCCTGTCCCATGGGCTACAGGGGAACCCAGCTGTACTCCTTGAGAAGGCACTTGATATGCAAGAGGACAGGCCATCAGCCACATGCCAGATTGCCATTTGCCTTTTCAAACAGACCACATGCTACAGCCCTCAGCAGAGACCAGCCTAAAATAGGGGGCCCTTGGGATTCTGTTCCCCAAATTTGTCAGCTACAGATGCCATGTCATACTGCTTGTGGTCCAAATCTAGCCCGTGTGGTATCCTCCAAGGGGCACCTGACCCTACCCATCCAGTCGGGCCCATGCACCAGCCTGGGCTGCTCACCCTTGGACAGCAACTCCAAGGGTTTTTTGGACTCCGGCCAGTTCCTTTGGACATGTGCCCCAATCTCAAAGATGTGGGTGCACTTCAACCTGGAAGTGACAGATCCCACACTGGGCTGTGGGAGGACAGTCGGGGAAATGCACTCTTTGGGCCTCTTCACCTTCCTGAACAGAGAGCACCTTCTGGGAGCAAACAGACATTCCTGCTGGGTGGCAACCAGCTGGGGCAAGAGGGAGCAGCCATGACTCTCTGGGTCCAACCACAAGCCAGGCTGGTTGTGGTGGAGTCATGACCCGCCTCCTGGGTGGGCCAGACCCTCCTTCCTTGAGCACGCACACACTCACCCTGACAGCTCGCACACCCACACTCACAGGGGGAAAGGGAGGGGTAGGGGGCATCAGAGCCCTGGCTTGGCCTGACCTGTCCCCAGGGCCCCCCTAGTTACCTCAGGGGCAGTGCTGGTGTTGGCCTGAGACATACGAACAGGCTCCTCATGCCTTTCAGCAGAGCGAGACACGAGTTTTGGGGACCTTTTTTGGGTCCACTGTGGGGAGACCTGGGCAAACAGTAAGAAAATGTGGGGCCGGGTCCAGGTCCACCAGGCAATTGAGCTGGGTCAGGTTTGGTTCAGAACCAACTGCCTGGGGACCAGGGTTCCAAGGTGATGTGTGCCCTGTCATCTCTCGTAGGTGATGTCACTTCCTGGGTCCCCTTCCCTGGACTTCCTGCTCCCACAGATGCCCTACTCCACCCCATGGCTGCCTGGGCCACTTCCTTTTCGCCCTCCATGCCAGGCTCATCTCACAACACTGAGAGCAGCACAGCCTCCCAGAGACCTTGGATGGTGCCATGAAGCCAGGGCCAAGCTGGAGACCCAGGTCTCTGGCTGCTAACCTGACTCGTCCTCCCTGCCAGGGAGCAGGCCCTGCAGCACCAGCAACTTCAGCCTCCCGTCTCCAATGGGCCCAGAGGAGCTCCAGAGTGTGGAGCCTCTCCCTGGGGTGGTCCTGGAGAGTGGGCCACTCCTCTCTGCTGCCCTTGGAAGGGAGGCTGGTGTCAGGCTCACAGCACTTGGAGGGTCCCACCCGGGGGAGAGGGCACCTGCACATGGCTCACCCAGGCCTGGCCAGCCCTGCTGGGGGCTGAGACATCTCCCACCCGGTGTGCCTGTTCTCCCTCGAGGTGGAATCCACCTAAACTCAGCCCTGCTCCTCTCTGGCTGTGCCCTACAGGGCCTTGTCGGCAGAGTCAAGGTGCCAAGGCCACAAACAGTGTACACGTGCTAGTGACAAACATCTCAGGGACCCCCAAGCCCTGCCTGCTCACACACCTGCCCAACTTCCTGGAGGTTGTATGGACTTGGGGCTGTGTTCTGATTGGGACAAGGCCACCCAAGGCATGGGGTGTCCACTCCAACAGTGACTGATGCCAGCGAGGCCTCTTCTGTCTCCTTCCCTGTCCTCACTGGCTGACTCTCCCTTTCTCTTTCTGTATGTCCCTCTGATGTTCTCTCTCCCCCTCTTGGTCTGTCCTCATCTCACTCTCTGTGTGTGTCCCTGTCCTTCTCTGCTTCTCTGTCCCTGCCCCATTCCTTTGTGTCTGTCTCAGTTTCCCTCTGATCCCCAGTGTGCAGAGGACCAGAGGGAGGGAGGGAGAAGATAGGGGACTGAGGTAATGGTGCACGGGTGCCTTGGAGAAGGAAACTCTATGGGGACTACACCTGAGTGGGTGGGGGAAAACAAACAGCATTTACAAAGTGAAAACTGAAGTTAAAATATAAAAAAAGAATATATATAAAAAAATACAATCACGCCTGCAGGATCCTCCCCCTGTCTTGGCTTCTCCAGCAGTGGGGGTGTGAACTGTCCACACTGGGCAGCTCCTGAAGCATCCTGGCCTATACCTGTCTCCCACAGTGGGGCTGTTTTGATCCTGTCTCCTGGAGGCAGCATCAAGTTGGGTTTTGTTTTTGGTACAACCAGTCACTCTGTGTCTTATACTTTGGTGAGTTCAATTAATTTCCATAAAGGGTGATGACATGATGACTTACTACAGTGCTTTTGTCTTCAGTCAAATCCAGCCAAGAAATGTGTGTTATCTGGAGCGGGTGGTACAGGCTCCAGGGTCACTGCCTCCTTGGTCCCCTGGTCAGTTTGGAGGATGGTGTCGGTCCAGAGGCCCAGACATTAGCCAGGTGGCTGGGGTTCTGATGGGGGCACTGCCATAACCCCTCAGTCTCCATGTCCTTGTTTCTGAGAGGGTGTGGGGGAGGTTTGTCAGGACATTATCACTTCCCAATTCACATTGTGCTGGGGAGGGATCTCCAAGGTCACATGGAGAAAGTAACTGCTGAGGTCAAGTAGCCGGCCTTTCATCAGCTCCCTGAGCCACTTCTGTTCCTGTGCCCACATCTGGGTTTCAAGACCCAGCTCCCACGTCCCCTTCCTGCTGAGGAAGGAACCTCCCTGGCTCTGCCCTTGGCCCCCTCTGAGGCAGCTACTGCAGCCCTTCTCTCCTCACACACCCCAGACTGCAGGGCCTCCAGGGTTGGGTCATGGGGTTCTCTGTGACATTAACACCCTGTGGAGTATGTTCCTGGGCACCAGCATGCATTGGGTTAGGGTACCCCAAATGTCCACTGCAGGTCTGTGTCAGCGGAGTTGCCTGGGATGTGTTTAGAGAGAAGTTCCCTGGCCCATCCCCAGAGGCAGAGAGTGGGCTCTGGCTGCCCAGGGCTGGGGAAGGGAAAGAGGGGGTGGTGCCCCCTGGGCCCAGACCCAGGAAACAAGGTTGTTGTGGTGATGGAGATGTTCTCAAGGTAGAGTATGGGATGATTGTCCTGCTCTGCACTTACCAAAAGGACATGGCAGGTGAGCCTTCAACAAATGACTCAATGGCCAAAAGTCATATCTCAATAAATTTGCTTTTAAAACATTAAAAAATGGGTCTACAAGTTGCCCTGTGTCTGTTCTCCACTGTATCTTCATCGAGGGCTTATGGGAAAACTGCTATAGCCCACGAGGATCTGAGCACAGACAATTTGACTGCACAGATGTTCTCAAGGCGCCTCCTCTGCGTGGTCCTGAGTCACGCGATGAGATGCTGATGTCACGCTGCTCCTGCGATGGGAGAGACTTTTAGGGGCCTTGGGTTGGAGGCAGTTTATTTTTTATGTGGACAGAATAGAAATAATGAGTGTCCAGAAGGTCTACTGTGTTGGTTTTCAATTTTCCTCCAATTCTGGGATACACAGGAGGGGAGACATTGCCCCCCGGGAGTGTGTCTGACTCGCTAGCTCTTTCTCGTGAGGAGAATGAAGCAGAAGGGACGCGCCACGTCACAGAGTCAGGCTCACAGGGGCTGAGACTTCCCACTCGGGCTCCCCTCCTGGTCCCTCTCTGGGGTGACTCCCTTCACACGGTGGACACTCAGCTAAGGGGACGCCCACAGGACAAGGACCTGAGGGTTTTCTCCAGGAGCCACATGCATGAGCTCTGAGGCAGGTCCTTCCACACTGATCACGTCCGTTCAGATCCGCCAACATCTCGTCCCCATCCCAGCCTCATGGGACACAGAGCTGGAGCCTCTGAGTGAGGACCCTCCTGCCGCCTTCCCCTCAGAGACTGTGGAGATGCCGGATCTTTGTTTTAGAAGCAAAGTAGGAAGAGATTTGGTATAAACCAGTAAGATATTCAGGCGATAAAGTGATCAGTGGCTGTTTTCTCACAAGAAACAGTGGAGGCCAGAGTAGCTCACGTGACGGTCAAAGCCCTGATTGCAATGAGCTGTCAGACAAGGAATCCACATCCACTGAAGTGTCCTTCAAAATATGTGATTTTTAAAAATCAGTTCTACCGTTTTTAGATTCCCATTTAATTTTGCTGTTTTTTTTTTTTTTTCTTTATACTATCCCCAGAGCGGTGTCTGCAGGGTCCCGGCACAGAGGGACACTCAGCAGCCTGGAACTGTGAGCAGCAGGGCTGACTCTGACCTTCCTGTAGGGAGTGGGGCCCTGGAGCCCCAGAATCAGCCCCCAGGGCTGACCCTCCAGAGCAGCGCAGGCCTTTCTCCTCTTGATTCCCTGAATCACCTCCTCTTGATTCCAGGAATCTCCCTGCCACCCCAGCATTGGGGAGTTGAGGAGGTTGTTGTGGCTCAGGAAATGGGGGTCTCCTCCTAACCATCTGTCCTCTCCTCCTCTCTCTCCTTCATCAGCCTGAGTGTGCGTGTTTGAGTCCCACCAGCCCTGAACAGACAGGAAAGGCCCAGAACGTAAGTGATTCCCTGGTCAGTTACAGCACCAGCCCCTCTGCAGTCCCACCCGGGGAGACAGAGACTCTCCCAGCCCCAGCCAGAGCCGCGTCACCCACACAGACCTTCCCCTCACAGTGTCCCCGATGCTGCCCCTTCCTGGCCCCACCCTTCCTGGTGCCCCCACCACTCCTTTTGGGCCCATCCTCTAGTCCCCATTTTCATCCTCTGCTCCATTTCCAGGAGCCTCCCCACCTTCCTAGCCATGCCCTGGGGGCTCTCCTCAACCTCCCCTGATTAAGACATGGAGAATTTTTAAAAGATGTATATTTATTTATTTATTTTCTGACAGCGTGGGTCATCTTTCTATAGTTATTGTTCCTCTTAGGTGTGGCCCTTCCACCAATGATCCACCACATACCACCACCAACTCCCCGGGTCTCATCACTCCTGCTTCCCCGGTTCTAAGACGTGGATGGGTGGTTGGCCCCAGGTCTTAGTGTTTTCCTGGAACCTTGTCCTTTTCCTGGGCGAGGACCTGGGCTCCTGGGTAGAATTGAATGTTAATTCCCAGGAGGAGGCGCTTTCACCCCTGGAAGCAGAAGCAGAAACAAAGTACAGAGACTCGAGTCCAAGGATCCACCCGAGACTGAAGGAACCTCTATATTTGGGGATCAGCCCATAATCTGGGAATCAGCTATTAGGACCTGGAAACCTGCTTTTGTCCTTTGTCCATAGGACTAAGAAAATTGGAGGACTCTGACCTGACACTGGACTTGGGCGCCCCCTTGTGTGCAGATCCCTGTCCTGCCGCTGGGGGCCCAGGGAGCCTGGGGAGGGCCTGGCTGAGCAGGAGAAAGGGCGGCTCTGGGCTCCTCTGCTCAGCCCTGTGGCCACACGGGGGCGCTGCCGCCTGTTCCAGATTCTGGTGGAGCCGCCAGGACATGGTGGGGCCTGAGGTGGGCAGAGTTGGGGGTCCTGGAGGGCGGCGTCCTGGGGTGAGATGCTCTGTGAGGAGTCTGAGCAGCAGGGCTCAGAGGAGAGGAGACTCTGAAGCCTGCCCTGTGTGTGAGGTTTCCAGCTTTTCTCCCAGAACCCCTCTCTCCACTCCCTGGATGGTGATACCTGAGGAAACTGGAAAAGAAAAAAAAAAACTTTCCATCTATAACCTATTAAATATTGAGAGTATTTTTAAAAGTAACATTTAAAGAATACTGTTCAAATTACAAAAAAGTTGCAAAGGCAGTACAGGTCTTGTTTATCCCACACCATTTCCATTTTGTTAACATCCTACATGAGTACAGATTTTTTTTTACCACTAATGCAGCAATGTTGACATAACTAAACGCCATACTTTAATTTGTTTTTGCTAATGCCATTTTATGCCCAATAATCCCATCCAGTTTGCCTGGATGACAGTTTCTCAGACTTTCCTTGTTTCCTTGGGAGAGGTGTTGGGGTCACAGATGGGGTTCTTGGGTCACCTCTAAGAAAAACTTCACCAGAGTCCTCCTTTCAGTGGGGAGTCCTCCTTTCAGTCCTCCTTTCACACACACACACACACACACACACACACACATGTGCGCGCGGAAGAAGAAAAGTCGATGCTTGTGCAGACACAAATTGGCAGGAGGACCTGATCCTGGAGAGGGGGCGTGTGTTAGGGGAAGCCTGTTAGTGGAGGCTCATTAGAACTCTGTTGGTGTGTGTGGTGTGGAATTACACATTTTAATAGGTGTGAAGCTGTACTCCAAAAATTTATGCAGTGTTATAAACTAGTGTAACACACACATATGTATATTTATTATTGCTTTTGGGTATTTTGCTTACAGAACTGCTAAAAACCATGATCCGTTATGGAGGTCTTACTATGTGGGCCTCTTAGTTGAATTATAGTCTCTGGTACACTATCAGCTTTCCAATCCTCAGATGTGGAGGAAATTTCTAATTCCGTTTATACCACATCTAAGTCATGGGTAAGAAAGTGTTTGCTCCTCAGTTGATCTATGTAGCCAACATCTGCATCAATAATATAGAAAGTCCTTGAATTTCCTCCAATTATGTCCTGGAAAATGTTCCTCAAATTATGTCCCCTGCAGTTATTTCATTGTTTACCTTTCCTTTCCAGTCTGATTTGGCTAATTTTAATGCCATTCCAATAGGGAACAGTGGTAGCAAAAGAAATAGACGAGATAGTAAAACATTACTCCTTAATTCTTGTAGCCCTAGGAAAATCAAGTGTCCTCTATGGTGGTGAAAAGAGGAGATTATTTCCTGATGCAGGAGCACTCACAATGTAATGGAAATGCAGGGTTGCATTGCCATGGTTTTGATCCCTAGCATATTTTGGAATAGGGCCCAAGTCCTATTTCACAAGCCTAAATAACTAACCTGGACCCGGGTTCCAAGGAGGACCATGGATTTGTGGCTCATGCCTGCACACTTCTCTGCCCCACGGGAGGCATATTGTGGCACCACCCGTGTAGAGACTTTGGGCCCAAGACCTGTTTCCTGTGGTTTCCTGAGGGGAGGTTCCCCAAACTGTGTTTGCATGGAATAGCTGTGAGCCATCTACAAACTTCCATAATGGAGTTTCCCTTCATATATTTAAGTTGTATTCTGTTGTATAGTGATTTGTGGACTAGACAATGTATCAGAAGTACACTGAAGCAAGTCGATTAAGAGTTGATAAATGAATGTAATGTAACAGAATTAGCTGACTGATTTATTCTCAAAATGTTTATAATTCAGTTAGTTTATGCTTTTGTTTGAGTGACCATGTTAATCCCTTCATCATATTGCTCTCTACTATTCTCAAATAGTTTCTCATTAAAGTCTTTTCTCCTTGATCTGCTTTGCAGACTTTCCAAACAAAGATTGCCACCTTTTCCAATGTACTTTTTTTTTAACATAGAAGAAATGGGGAGTAGACCAGAGGTGCAGTGGTTGAGAGGATTCTCCAGAAAGTGTGGGGAGCAGAACAGGCAGATGTACTGAAATACATTGCTCAAGGGAGCAGCAGGCATGACAGGAGAAGGCTGCTGCACCCTATGTGGCTTAGCTCCCTCATGGGGAATTGAACTTAGGCCACAGCAGTGACAGAGCTGATACTTACTCCCTAAGCCACCAGCAAGGCCCCTTTCCCAATAATTTCTCACTGCAGTATTGGCCATATAGAATTTAATATAAATTAATGTGTCTTTACTGATCAATGAATCATGTCACAGGCCACTTTTAGATTTAAATTAATTGGTATGCATGTGTAAGGACTATATACTACATGGTTGTTATGAACATTTTTTCTGGTTTTTAAGTGACTCTGAAAATGAAAAGAGTCTTTTTGGTAAATGTCAAAGTAAAAACTAATATGAAAATATTTAACCTTTCTTTCTTATTATAACAAAATATAAAATAACAAATGGCATTGTTTTACATGGTAGCCCTGAAGGATAATGCTTTTCAGATCCCTTTTATCCATTTCTTTTAATAAAGAGCCCTTCATTAAATTTTTATATTATAGGTTTTCATATGGAATCAGATTGCAATGAAATAACAGTCTAAAGAAAAACACTATGTTTGAAATAGATGTAGGTCATTCTGTGCCCATAAATTCTTAAGTAGTTGATGGAAAATTGGTCTAAGTAAGAGCTTTTCATTTATTTTCAAGTTAGGCTATAGTTTTGGATCTGTGGGCAAACCATTTACTCTCCCTGCTATTATCTTTCTTCTAACTAATTCTGTGAGTCATAGTCTCTTCCGGTACCATCG
The DNA here is from genome assembly GCF_964194135.1 of Talpa europaea. Taxonomy (NCBI): domain Eukaryota; kingdom Metazoa; phylum Chordata; class Mammalia; order Eulipotyphla; family Talpidae; genus Talpa; species Talpa europaea. Next base: position 14,679,325 of record NC_140075.1, read on the forward strand.
ATATTATTGCAAATAGCAATATTTAATCCGGTGGGGTTTTTTAGTAGCTGAGTAGTATTCGTGTGTTGTGCGCCATATCTTTGTAACCAACTCATCAGTTTTCGGACCCTTAGGATGCTTCCATCACTTTGGTATTGAAATACCAAATGAACATAGGAGTGCACATACCCCTGCATAATAGTGGTTTTGTATACTTCAGAGAGATATCTAAAAATGGGATTGCTGGATCATAAGGTAGAACTATTGTTAGTATTTTCAGAAATATATATCCTAATTTTCTAGGAAAGGAAACAGTCTACATTTCCACCAACAGTGGAGTAAAGACATGGATAGAAGTTCTCAAATCACAAAATACACAGAAAAACAAAAATGACAGAGTTCCTTAATCAGCCTTAGAGATGACTTTTGTCAATCAGATTACATTGGCAAAGGAAACAAAAGCAAATATAAACAAATGGGCAATATTAAACTAATAAGTTTCTATAGAGTGAAAGAAACCACCATTAAAAAAGCTAATGATTTGGAGAAAATACTTACATATGTCAGACAAGGGCTTAACCACCATTAAAAAAGCTAATGATTTGGAGAAAATACTTACATATGTCAGACAAGGGCTTAATATAGAAATTTTATAAAGAACTCATTAAACTCGTCAACAAAAGAACAAATATCCCCATTAAAAAGTGGACAGAGATGTTGAAGAGTGACTTGTCCACAGGACAGAGATGGCAGCAGGCCCATGAACACGTGTTCCTCCTGTCCTATTAAGAAAGCAAATCAGAAGCAAAATCAGCGATCATCTCCTATCTGTTAAGAGGGTTATTATCAAAATAGACAAGAAACAAGTGATGGTAAAGTTGTGGAGAGACAAAATCTTTGTAGATTGTTGTTACGGATTTAAATTGTTGCAATCATGGAAATAGTGTGGCAATACCTCAAGAAATTTAAGAAAATAAATATCACATGACCCAGCTAGCTGACTTCTCTTTAGTTGTCAAGCTTTACCACAAAAATATACAAATTTAAAGTCAAAGAGATATATGGAACACCATGTTCATCATAACATTATCACAACACTCAAGACAGAGAAACAAACTTAGAGCCCACTGGTAGATGATAAAATAAAAAAAAAAGTTATATATATATATATATATATATATACACACACACACAGTGGGAGACTACTCAGCTATAAGAAGATGAAATCCTGCCCTTTGCAACAACATGGATTGCCCTAGAGTATATATGTTTTGCTATCCAAAATAAGTCAGAGGGATACTAAAAGCACCATACAATTTTGTTATAGGGTAGGGAGAGGAGCAGCCCAGACACCACAAACCTACCTGCTCTAAATAGGTTCTGCTATCTGCTGCATCAACACAAAACATATGAGAAACACAAAACATATGAGACTTTACTGGGAAGGAACTTCAATACAATTAGGAAACAATACAGGAAAGGCAAAGACTACAGGTTCTTTTTTTTAATATTTTATTATATATAATTCTTACATCATTTTTCATCTTTGCACAATGTATGCATTTTCATTTTGGTTATATTCCCAATACAATTGCACCCCCCCTTATTTTGACTCTAGTCCTTCCTCTCCATGGCCCTCCCTCCCCACCCCTCACCCCCCATCCCCTCCACCCCCCCACCCCCCGCCGAAGTGTGTCTCTATAGTTTCTAAATAAAGTACCCAAAGTTACCAGTCCCCTCGTGGGTAAAAGTCCATCCAAAAGGGATTGGCCCAGAATAAGGCCCCAAAGCCTGCCACAGGTCTAAGGCATCTTCCAGTGGGGACCCATAGAAAAGGATCAGAAACCACCAGACAATTCTGGAAGGAAAAGAGTAAATTATCAAAAGCAAGACAAAAACTACAATTGCCACCTCCCCACGGGGCTCTCGCCCACATCTGTGTCACCCAGTCCACGACCAAAAGGCAGGCATGGTTTCTTCATGCGTCTCTCTGCTCCACGTGCCTCCTCCGGGTCTCCTTCTGGCTCCATTCTGCTTCCTTCCTTCTTCAGTTTCCTCTGCAGCTTCTTCTCTCCCTGCTCAGCTCCACCCTCCCTTGGGTGGGGTGGAAACCTGGAACCACCCCCTTTCCTGGGGACCACCCTGTTACAATTTCACAACTGTATAGATGATAAAGAAACAAAACAAGTGAACAAACAAAACAAACCAAAAACAACATCTTTGTCTGTAAGAACCAAATATCTGCTGCCAGAGGGAAACAGGAAAAGGGGCTGAGGGATTTGGGTAAAGGAGTTCTAGTATGGTGAAGAATAGAAACTGTTTATTCAAATGTTAATTTTTTAACACATTTTTTTTATTTATAGAGGCATGTTTTTATTTATTTATTTGTTTGTTTGTTTGTTTGTTTTGTTTATACAAGCACTGGGTACAGTCAGAAGCACGGGAGGGTGAGAGGATTCACCAGAGCCAGAGCGGGGAGCAGAGCAGGCAGAAGGACTGAAGGACACTGCTGAGGGGTGCAGCGGGCGGCAGGAGAGGTCTGCGCGCCATGTGGGACCATCCTCCGGTGGCCGGGAGCAGCTGGGGATCGAACCGCTGCGCCGCAGAGGTCGCCGGCAGCTTCGCAACCCAGCGCTCAACCGCTGCGCCACCGGGGAGGCCCTCAAATGTTAATTTTTAATGTACACCAAAACCTATCACTATATAATGGTACAAACCAGTGGAACTTCAGTAAAATTTAAAAGAAAATGAAGTGAAACACATAGATGTTTATTGGAGCTCATGAAATTGGTGATAATTCCGAACCTCCATTTTTATACATATGTAAAAAAGTAAAAGCTATTCTGAGATATTTTGACTTGCTGTCTTATACGCAATCCTCATACTTTTCCTTTTTTAATTTTTTTCTCTCTCAGCAGTTAATTTTTAAAAACAATGGAATCAACTGATGGCATATGAAGGGACATTTAAAGGTCTTAATTTCAGAGGACATTTATTCTGATTGCTGTGTGTTCTTTTTTTTTAAAGAGGCATGTATTTTTATTTTTATTTGTTTGTTTTTGGTTTATTTGTTTGTTTATACATGCACTGGGTACAGTCAGAAGCATGGGAGGGTGAGAGAATTCACCAGAGATAGAGCGGGGAGCAGAGCAGGCAGAAGGATTGAAGTACACTGCTGAGGGGAGCAGTGGGCGGCAGGAGAGGTTTGTGCACCATGTGGGACCCTCCTCTGGTGGCCAGGGAGCAGCCGGGGATCGAACCGGCACCGCAGAGGCCGCGGGCAGCTTCGCAACCCAGCGCTCAACCACTGCGCCACCGGGAGGCCCTGTTGTGTGTTCTTTACAGTTTTTGCTCTAATACATGGGAGTCAGAATCTACAAGATGGATGAGGGTTGCTCAAAGACCCATATTTTGATGCAAATTTTCTAAGTCACCCTAAATTCCAGCAACTTCAAAATTCATGGAGCAAACCCATAGATGTAGAATTGTGGGGAAAAGGGAAATTATTTCCTTAGAACAAGGAAATGACACCCTCAGGCTAAATTCAACCTTGTAAATACAATGAAAAACAAGCCACTTTCATTTAATTGCCTTTGGCTATCTCCTTACTGTAGTGCAGATTTTAGTAGTTGCAAAAGAAACTACAATAGGGCCTCCCCGGTGGCTCAGCGGTTGAGCGCTGGGTTGTGAGGCTGCCCGTGGCCTCTGTGACGCCGGTTCCATTCTCGGCTGCTCCCCGGCCACCCGAGGAGTGTCTCACATGGCGCGCAGACCTCTCCTGCTTCCTGCTGCTCCCCTCAGCAGTGTACTTCGGTCCTTCTGCCTGTTCTGCTCCCCGCTCTGGCTCTGCTGCTCCCCACTCTGGCTCTGGTGAATTCTCTCACCCTCCCGCGCTTCTGACTGTACCCAGTGCATTTTTAAACAAACAAACAAACAAACAAACAAACAAACAAATAAATAAATAAAAACATGCCTCCATTAAAAAAATAAAAAAAACAAACAAAAAATAAACTACAATATATCATGAATAAAGTTTGAAATATTTATTCCTTGACGAGAGACAAATCTATCAATCCTTGTTCTCCAGTCATGATTTGTAAACATTCAAGTGCAGCTTCTCTGGCATAGGGAGGGTGAAGAAAGAGATCTGAGCCTGTGTCCTTCCCTTATCAGGTCTCTGAATCTACAGAAAATAAGGGAGCATTTTAGAGTTTGAAAATTAATGAATTTATCTTTAATTGCCCAACCAATATTAGCTTGCTAATGCTGTTGATAACATTTATATCAGAAATAATAATAATTCAGGGGTTGAATTATTATTCAATAATAATAATTCAGGGGTCAGTGATATAAGCGATGATTGGATAGTTCATTAAGTTGAACAAACATTATTAAGCACTCTTTGTTGTGGAACCATAGCTGAGGGATGTGTGAGGTATGGGGGTGTAAGAGTGCAGCAGAGATGGAGTAGAGAACAGAAAAGGAGGATTTATTGAAATAGCCTGCAAGGGAACAGGGGACAAGAGGGAGCTATACAGCTGTGTGTGAAGGATTTGAGACTTTTACACTAAGGTTACATAGGGTTTCTTACTTGGGGAGCCAGTTTGCACGGGTTATCAGCTGGGATGTCTGCTCTTGGGTGCAGACCTTTGACACAAACACATGTGCCCTGCCTCTGCATTCCTGGAGTTGGGCTGGTTTATCTGCCATGGTGGTCAGACTAGTGGCCCAGTTCCCGTGGCAGCCTAATTGATGCCCTTCTCTGCTCAAGTCTCTCAAACATGACTATGGGGTAAGAGTGAGAGCTTAGTTTTTAAAACTATGAAATGATACCCTGACACCCGTGTTGGGCCAGATGTATACTGCAGGGGTGACAACATGATCCTTTCTCTGGAAATCACAGTATTTTCTTTCCTTTTTCCAGAATTTATATTATTTTTGCTTATTTGATGGGCACATGTTTTAATATTTGGTATTTAAACATGGTTTTGACAGGGAATGAGCAATAAAATAATAAAGCAACCCAATTCGACCCTCTTTGCTCTTTTGATTGTACCATAACTTACAACCTAATTGTCAGAAATTCTCTCTTAAGAAAATGTAGAATTGCTTCCGTGTTTAGCCTTTGGGGAATTGGGGTTCCCTTTTTGGTAATTTACTTGACACTTATTGATGTAAGAGTGTTAAGTCATAAAGTGCATGCTTTGAATTGTTTCTGTCAGTAGAGGCTTCTGAATTTAACAGATGCAGACAGGTGAAGACCAGGAAGAGGGAATGTAAATTGCATATAGGAAAGCATCCACTGTGGTAGGAAAACAGAAACTAAATGGTATCTGGTTGGGTAGCGTTAAATAAGGTTAAAATTAAACCTCACCCATTGCCCAGCAGGAAGGTTTGGGAGGCTTGAACACAGAGAGAATTAATAAGGCTGCTCTGGGTCCCAAACCGTAAGATGGTTCCCTTAGACCAGGAATGTGGAGGCAAGGCCAGGACACATTCTGGGTCAAAGATCAACCCCCCAGGATCAGACACCCCTGCACTAAGCAGCCCAAAACTCACTCCCCAAAGCAAAACTGACAAATCCAGATATAAAAGGGAGCCCCAAATCTGTCTTCACTTGCAGACATTTCCTGTCTCCCCAGCTGCTTCTCTTAGCAGTGTATTTGAACAAATGTGTCTTTTCTGTTCTCCAGTCTGCCTCTGGTGAAATTTTTCACCCCTGCAAATCTGGCCTGTCAAGGTATCGTTAAGAATTTGAAAACCAAGCCCCCACTCCTTGGCCAGCAATCAAGATTGGTAGGCTGGAATGATAAAGGGAGTATGGATGGAACTGCCATGGAAACATGGACCTTAAGCTGGTGAGGCCCAGAACTGATGATCCTCTATGCTGATTCAGATCATCAGTCAGGACACACCCAAGACTAGTCACCCTAACCAGTCAATGGTGTCTAGAGTATAAAGAGAGACTTGGGACCCAAACTCTGAGCAGTACACCCTTCTGCTTTCACCCTATGCTTCTTTTAGCAGTGTATTTCAATAAATTCACCTGGCCTTTCCCATCTGTCTCTGGTGAATTCTTTCACCCCTGCAACAGGGTCTCCACCTTGATTCTTCCCCACAACAATACATATCAATAAATCTTTGTTAGCTATCAGAGTGGTGTGATTTCTTATAAAAGAAGATGGAATCTAACTTCTTCAACTACACCAATCTTCTATCTACCCAAAACTCTACTCTTTGTTCTCTGAATTCAGCAAATAAAAATAAAACTTAAAAAAAAAAGCATGGGCTTCCCCTGGTGGCACAGCGGTTGAGTGCAAGGCTGCAAAGCTGCCCACAGCCTCTGCAGCACAGGTTCGATCCCTGACCACCAGCGAGGGTCTCACATGGCGCCACAGAACTCTCCTGTTGTGACCGCTGCCCCCCTCAGCAGTGTATTTCGTCACTCTGTCTATTCTGTTCTCTGCTCTGGCTCTGGTGAATTCTCTCACCCTCCCGCATTTCTGACTGTACCCAGGGCTTGTATAAATAAATAAATAAATAATTTTTAAAAAAGCAAATAGCAATTAGATCTACCAAGTTGCTCAGGATAGAAAGTTTGGCAGAATCTTTAATTTCTGTCTTTCCCTCACTTTCTATAGCCATCCAAATCAGCCCTATTAGCTAACTCCTAAGCAAAGTACCACTCTGACCCACTCCTCTCTCTTTGTCTACTGCAAGTTTCTCGGTTGTTTTCCCTGTTGCATTCTTGTTCTCCTACAATCTAGTTTCCCCAATGCAAAGACATTTTTCTCAAACACAAATTATTCAATTCACTCCACTCAACATCATCACTCTCCATTTTCACAATTAGCATGAAGTTCACGCCATCACCCTGAATTAGGAAGTTCTGAGTGACTAGTTTCTGTGAATATCTTTGACCTTGTCTCACAATTCCTTTTCCTTTGTCCACATGAAACACTGACCTCCTTTTTCTTACTGCAGGGTGATTCATTCAATTCTGCCTGTCCGTGCTCCCCTCTGCAATTGTGCTGTCTCCCAAACTTTGCTGTGTGCATCCTGGTCTGTAAATAGTGTTCATATTTTCATTTATTGAAGTCTTATAATTTCCATTAAAGAATAATGTTTTCATAGCTTTACAGATGCATACATTTTATAAAAAATATCCTGAAGGGTTTCATATTTTGATGTTATCCTATATGTTATTGAAAATTCAATTGGTTTGTTTGGATCCTTTGTACAGATCCTATCACCATTTGTTATTTCTCTGTTGGATATTTTAAAACTTCTTTATATTGCTTTTATTCCCTGCCACTAAAAAGTCAGCTTTATCACAACAGTCTCTCTATATCTTGATCAGTAGAACACTATCAATTCTACGAAAGTACAGTGTAGTTTCTCAATAATTAGTCATTGTTTCTTTGAGTGAAGGTCATATATAGGTAACCTTGGCAAAAGTTACCTCTCTAAATTTCCTCCCTCAGATATTAATATATTTGTAAGTGCACATATAGATATATGTAATATATATAGAATTAAAACAATGATACTTATAGTTCCTGATATTTATCACTATTAAATCATTTCATTTTGGCTAAAGTGTTAAAAGCAACCTAAAAAACAAAGTATTCTGAATTTCCTAACATTTTTGTTTAATTTTTAAGCACATTGGTATTGTTATGACCTTATTGGATTTGTTAGTATATTCCTTCTCAAAGGAACTATTGTGTATATAGTATTATTATTTAATGTTATTTTCCTACTATACTAGTCTCCATGACACAATTAAAACCCCAAAAATGAAAGACAGGCTGAAAAAGAATCCTGAAATTACCTCTTTAAAATTTTAGAATTTAAACCTTACTAGTTCACTCCAACAGTAGTAACTGTGACTCCATTATTTTATTTTTTTAAAGATTTATTTTATTTATACAAGCACAGGGTGCAGGGCAGATACGCAGGAGGGTGAGAGGATTCCCCAGAGACAGAGCCGGGAACAGAACAGGCAGACTGACTGAAATCCACTGCTGAGGGGAGCAGCAGGCGCCGCAGGAGGGGTCTGAGCGCCACGTGGGCCCCTCGCGGGCGAGGCAGAGGCTGTGGACAGCTCCCCAGCGGGTGCCCAACCGCCTGCGCCCCCTGTTTGCTGTTCCCTCCACAGTGTGAGCGCGACAGTAAAGCATCTGCACAAGGCAGGGCCAGGATGGGGACGCCTTGAAAAGCCAAAACCCAGGACGGGATTGCTCAGCACAAATGAAAGGGCCTCTTGGACATTCCAAGTGTTGCCGTTAAGTGGGAGCTTCTTCGTTAAGGCTGAGAAACCGCTGGAGGTTCCCTCTGCCAATGGCTGTGGCCTCTGGCTCTGACGCCACAAAGAGCCATTGTGACGGCACCGGCACCGCCTCCATCAGGCCCGCCCGGACTGCGCCTGTGTCCTCAGGAGCCGGGAAGCTTTGGACAGTGACCTGTGCACTCCAGACGCCGACACAGAAATAGAGATTGTGTTTTGCGGTATTTGGTTTTCTTTTGCTTTATTTATTGGTTTATTTATTTAATTATTTGTTTAGGCTATTTATTTTAGTTATTTTATTTTTCTTTCTTTGTTTTTTCCTTATTTTCCTTTTTTTTTTATTTGCTTATAGTTTTTTCTACTTTTTCTTTTTCCTTTTATTTCCTTGTTTTTTATTTTCCTTTATTGTTTTGTTACTGGCTTTTCTTCTTTATTCTTTTATGTCAGTTTTTAGTTTTTTGATTTTATTTATTGAGTGATCTCCCCCATATTCCCTTTTGTTCTTGCTTCGTTGTTTGTTCTTTCTTCCCCTTTGTCGTTTCTCTGGGTTTTTATTTTGGTTTGTTTGTTTGTTTCAGGTTTTAGTTTCTAATTGTTGTTTGTTCTATTGGGCTTTGTTGTTCTGTTTTATTCTTAAATTTAGTGGTTAGTTTTAAATTAGTTTGTTTTTAATCACATTTTTACATTTACATCTCATTTGTCATTTTTGTTTGTGTAGTTTCATTCATTTGTAGTGTAGTTAGTATTGCTAGTAAGCTGAGTGTGGTTAGTATTGTTGGTGGAGTTAAGTTAGCATTGTTAGTATTTAGTGAGGTTAGTGAATACTTTCTGAGTACTATTAATACTAGATTAATAGTACATTTGTTAATATCGTAGGAGAGTCAGCTGTCAGTGGAGTTAGCACAAGGGCTGGGAGCACAGTCAGGGCTGGTGAGGGTAGTCAGCGTAGTCAAGTGCATAGGCACTATGTTCCAGGGACGTCAAGGGAAAAGCTACCTGGCACTGCGGGAGCTGGGGCGGGGCTCCCACGCCAAGGTGACGCTGGTGGTGCACGTGCTCACGGGCACGAAGGTGCTCATCAGGGAAGTCCGCAAGTCCGAGCTGTCCGACCTCCGCCTCCTGGCCCGGGAGATGGGGTGCATGAAGGCCCTTCACCACCCTAACATCGTGGAGCTCTTCCAGGTGGTGGACACAGGGCCGGAGCTGCAGCTCGTCATGGAGGACGTTCAGGGGGAGGACCTGCAGGACTTCCTGAGCAGGCATGGGCGCCTGGGGGAGAGTGAGGCCTGCCCGCTCTTTAAGCAGATCCTCGCGGCCCTCAGCTACTGCCATGCCAAAGGCATCGCGCACCTGGATGTGAGGCCTGAAAATATTCTGCTGACCCGAGTGGGAAAAGTCAAGCTGGTGGGCTTTGGGCTCAGCGTCCAGGCCTTCAACCGGGCGCTGAGCACGTGCTGCTGTCGCCCAGAATACAGGGCCCCCGAGGTCTATCTTGGCCAGCAGTACAATGGCCCCACGGTGGACGTGTGGAGCCTGGGCATCGTGTTCTATAAAATGGTGACTGACACACTGCCCTTCAGGGGCCCAAACCTTGAGGTGATCAGGGTGCGCATCCTGGGAAGGTGGGTCCATCTGCCTGACTACCTCACGGAGCAGTGCCAGGACCTACTGGCCAAAATGCTGGCACTAGACCCCTGTAGGCGCAGCACCGTGGAGAGAATCCAGCAGCACACCTGGGTAGCAGAAACGAGCGAGGGATCCCTGCCCTTCAGCGAGCCGTCCCTCAGCCCCCAGGACCTGGCCATAATTAATATGGAGCGCCTGGGCTACCAGAGGCAGGAAATTCAGGAGGTCATTGACGCTAACAAATACGACAAGGTCATGGCCACCTACCTGATCCTCCGCTCCAGGAAGCAGGCAGGGGGGGAGGAATATGAGGAGGAGGGGGAGGAGCGGCCCAGGCACGTCACCTCCTGGGTGCCAAAGCGTGTCACCTTCCGGGAGCCCAATGACCCCGATTCCATGGACTGCCTCCCGCAGCCTGACGTTTCGGGGAATACCCCAAGGCCGGGTATCCTGCGAAAGCAGGAAGTCCAAAAGAGGGGAACGGATGCCACCCCAGGCAAAAGGGTCACCTTTGCAGGTGTCTCTGAGCTGGAGGACGCCCAGAAGCACACCACCGCTACAGAGCCAGGCTCCCTGTTAGAGGACGCCATGAAAGGCAGACCCTCTGCGCTTGGCCCGGTGCTGGAGGATGCCTGGGAGGACACCAGCACCTCTGTGGCCAGACCCCAGCATGAGGACACCAGGGAGCACAGCAGCACATTGGTGTCAGTCTTCCAGCTGGAGGACGCTGGGGAGCACGGCAGCACCACTGAGACAGGACCCAAGCTGGAGAGGGAACAGGCAAGCAGGGCCAACACAATCTGTCCAGCTCCCCAGCCCTCCAGCACCACCCTAAGACCTCCCCCTAGACGTGGCTGGCCTTCCAGTGCAGTGGCCCCTTCAGTAGTCATCAGGGCCAGAGATAGGGTATTAGATATTATCCTAGAATTTTGTTGTTGCTGTGCAGCATTCGAATTGCAGAGCAACAAAGACTAAAAATAGCACCAAACCAGACAAAAGCCTCCCCACCCCCAAAGCAAAACCATTCAGTGGCCATGGGGAACAGGATTACACCAGGGAAGGCTGAGGCTCTGGAGAGGCTCAGGGACTGGGTCCAGTCACAGGAGCCAGGAGGAGAATGAGACCCACGGGACTGCAGCACAGAAATCTGGGCAAAACCGATGTCCCTGGAGCACAGATGTCCCTGGAGCAGAGCAGGTGAAGGGCCAGGAGGGCCACGAAACTGGTGAAACACCTGGAGGGGAGCAGAGCGAGTGAGTGGTGGGGTGTGGAGGGGCTGGGGAGAGCTGAGCAGGTACAGGGCCCCAGGAGGGGTATGAGGCTGTGTGGGTGGCCCCAGGGTCAGAGGCCCCAGGGCCAGAGGCAGGAAACCCTGGACCTCTCTCCCCCATCATAGGCTCACTTCCCTGAGAACCATACTGCCCCCTTGCTGGGAGAGACCTCCTGCTCTATCCTGGGCTCAGGGATGGCATAGAGGATGTGGGAGCTCTTGCAAAGGCTTGGGCCCAGGTGGTAAAACAAGCAGATTGCAAGGAGCAATAGAGAAAGACTCGGGACCAGTATATTAGAATCCAAACAGGACTCTTCAAGGTGGACAGAGTTTATTCACAGGCCAGCCCTTCTCCACATGACCTGCTCAGCTGGAAAATCTGCACATCTTCCTACACCAGGAAGCCCTCGGCTATCATCAATCTCAGTCCCACAGTGAGCATTGTCACCTCAAATTTTGCAACTTGGGATTCTTACACAGTGTCAGACCAGGTGGAATTTCCCCTTTTAAAAATCCTCTCCAGATGGCCACCCACCCGTTCCTCCTCCCTGGATTCAAACCCTGCAGGGTGACCTTAGCCAAATTGGAAAAATTAATATCGTCCAACAGATGCAGGCTTTGGACACTATTCTCTGTCAATTAAATCACTTTGGACAGGAACGAAAAGCTACAGGGGCTATCTAACTTAAATTTGTGTTTTTCCATCATTGTTTAGATGGTGTTCAATTCACTTCTAAAACTAAGGTTTTGCTATGTCTGGTAAATGCAAGTGCGGTGAGGTATGTGTGTTTGAAAAAATAAATGTATGGGAGAGGGATATTCTGAAGGGCCTTAAGATAATATAAAGCAAGATGGGTAAAATGAAATGGCATTAGAAAGAAAGAAAACAAAAAAAAAATTGTTGAAGATCTGAGAGAGAGATTTTGGTGAGAAATCGTGTGTACTCAGGTATCTCCCCCTCCTCCAACACATTCAAGGGCTTGCTCATCTGACCAGCAAAGTCCCCTCTGATTGATACCTCGTCAGCCGAACGTGCAGCCAGGACATCATGGATCCTGCCCCTAGTAGGCCCAATGATCATGATTATGCTTTTCTTTGTTTCTGCACCCTGTTGTCTCTGCTTTATCCAGGCAAAACTCTCTGACATGAGCTTTCACTCTCCCAGACCCGGGAAAGCCATTCCTGTAATTGACAGATGAGCAACAGGGCATTGATCTAGGGGTTCTGGGCCAACCTGGGCTGTCCAGCGACCAGTTGCTTATTTCTCTAAACAAATGGATCCCACTGTAAGAGGATGGCAGGCCTGCCAGCGCGCACTTGCGGCAGCTGCTTGTTTAGCTAGACAGGCCTTAAAACCCACACTGGGCCAACCTGTACATGTTAGTTCTCCACATCGGCTCCAGGACCTACTCATTCACCAGGCACTCTACCCTCCATCCCCCTCTTGTCTGTTAGATTTCTACTCTCTTTGTCAAAGACCCATTCATCTCCCTCTCCCAATCCTCGACGCTCCATCGTGCTAGGCCTCACGGGTGTTCCACTCCCTAACGCCGATAACACCCTCTTCTTACTATGGTGGACACCATCATCAGTCGGATATTGGACCTGCCTGTATCTCAAAGATTACTCCACAGTTCTCCTCCCTGGGCATCACCTGGAAACTACACATTCCCTCCCAACACAATCCTCTGGTAAGGTAGAACGGGTAAATGGTCTTACCAGAGACCACCTAACCAAACTCTCCACTGAGCTGCGTAAATCCTGTGTGGAACTGCTCCCACTGGCTTTAATGCACCTCAGAGCCACCCCTTGTGGCCCCTTGTTCCTGACCCCCCTTGAACAGATGTATGGCAGATCTCCTCTTAATAACCATGAGCTCCCCGTCCAAATTACACTGTTGGCTAGATATTTTTCATACTTCTCTTTGCTCAGAAAGCTGCTCCAAGAACACGCAGACCATTGTCTGCCACAACCTGTGCCACTGTCCCCTGATGCACCTGTCAACCTGCTGTGTCCTAGAGACCAGGTTCTTCTGAAAGCCATCTCTCCAAAACCACTTCAGCCAAAGCGGATGGGTCCATACATGATCATCCTGAGTACACCAATGGCTGTCAAGGTCTTGGGCAACACGTCTTGTCATCAGCTTTGCAGGGTCAAACCGGTCCCTGTGGACAAGCAGTATGTATGCGAATGCTTGGCCCAACTCGGGTATGCATCACTGCGCCCCTGGTCCAGGTTCCACTCAGCCTACAGAGCAGAGGCCCTCTGACTCTCTCTCTTTTGTTTCTAATCCCATCACTTCAAGCCACATCCAGTTCTTCTGTCTATGCCTAGAGATTCCAGATCAGCACAGCCTCAGGCAAGGTATTAGCCTCTGATCACAGGGCCTCTGATCCTAAACTTATTTTTTTTTTGTCCCATGCTTACTGCATTTCATCCAACACCGGATCCAAGACCTGCCCCGTAGCACATTTAACCAACTCCTCCGCCCATATCCTCATGTCCCTGCAAAGACTGTCTCATAACCAGCCCTGAGTCCCCCCCTGGTCTTCGCCCCCATCCAGCAGGAAGTAGCCAAAGAAAGAACAGTTGTCCCTTTTCCTATCAACAAAAGGCTGGTATGAAAGGTCGATGCAGGGGCCAGGAATGGGGAAGCCCACATACAAACAATAAGATGGCCCTGACACCAGTACCCCTGATTCCATCAAACCAAAACTGAAGCCATAAGAAGGAGAAAACAACTCGGCTCCATGAAAAAACAACTTTGATCCCCCTAAGTCTGTTTCCCCTGCTACCAACCCAGTTTTCCTGCCTAACGTCTCCTCACTCTATGAAATGACATCGCCCCCCACAACGGGCGTGACTTCAGGGACAACCCACCTTGGGTCAGCAAAGCTTGCCTTGGGGCACAATGAGTTTTCCCTTCCTTTGAGAAAGTTTAGCCTGGCTCCCCTTTTCTTTGCCACGCCAAACCTTTCATCTTGGTGCCTGAAACCCAGAAAGAAGGCTGTGTTCCCTGGCGCCTGGGCCGCCTCCCCGTCCCTGGGACTCTCCTCTCTATTGTAGATGCCGCACATCCACCACAGGCCTTGATCCTTGGGGGTGAGTCACCTGCCTGACCCTCCTTCCTGGGAGGCCCTCACCCCTGGTTACCCGGCTCCTCTCCTCACCCCCATCCTGGTTGACTGTTCCATAAACCGCAGGCCTATGCCAGCCGACCCCCATTGCTCCTGGTTCTGGATTTGGGGATGCCAGTCCGGGTGTCAACCGAGCGGTGGAGATGTCCCCCTCACTCGCATGCCCCCATTCCAAAGGCCAGGACCGGGTCATGCGTGGGACACCGTGATTCGGGTCCTGTGCCCCCAAAGGTCAGATGAGTTCATGGGAAACTTCGTTCCTGAGACTGTACCCACATTCGTTCGGGAGAGGAGCCGACTTAGCCATTGGGTCCTCACATTCCAAGCTGAGCCCAGCTATCCCTCTGGGTCGCCATCTCTCAAACCTCGATCCGCTGGGGCACAGGCCAGATCTGCGCCTCAGCGTCTAGTCTTCTTCTGCAACACTGCCCAGCCTCAGTGCCCACTGGAGAATGGCTCTCATTGGCCAGAACAGGGCGCTTTCCATTTCACGGTCCATACAGACCTGAACAGTTTCTGTCATTGCAATGGAACATGGTCAGAGATCCCTCAAGTCCAGGCTTGCTTTCTCGTGCACTCCAGTCCCTCCCTCCTGCAAACCAGTTCTACTTCCCAAGTCTCAAGACTCTTCTCACTCTTCACCCTCTCCAGACCCCTCTTCTGCATTCTCTGATCCTCTAGATGTTCAGTCTTCACCTCCTTCAGCTTCCCAGGTCTGCCCCCCTTCCACCTCCCAGCCACCACACCTGCTGTCACAGTTGTCCTTTTTGTCCCCTTAGGGAGGCTGTGGGGACAGAAGGAGTAGGTGGAGTCCACTATCCTTTCCCTCTGTCTGATCTCTCCCAGATTGAAAAGTGTCTAGGCCCTTTCACTAACGACCCCACTACCTACACCAAAGAATTTCGTTATCTTACCAAGGTTACACCTAAGTTTACACCTATAACCTTCAGTGTCATGATTACACGTTATCCTCTCTTCCACCCTGACCTCTAATCACGGAGAATATGTTTTTCAGTCTGCTCGAGGCCACACAGATCAGGTCCACTTCACTGACACAACCATGCCCTCGGACCCTGAAGCAGGTCCCCGCCAGGAGCCTGGCTGGGAATACCAGACTGACACTGACGCGGGTCGTGGGGGCAGGGCTCACTGAGACACTTCATCACCTGCCTCTTAGCTGGGCTCCAAGAAGCAGCCGGTCTCCAAGGCGGTTAATTTTGACAAGCTGCGGGAGATCACCCAGTTCCACCCCGTAGGGAGGAGAACAGGGACTACAAACAGCTATGAAGTGCATGTGGCTGCTAGATCCGTTCATACACCTACCCAGGATGGGTTGGTTGCGTTACAACAGGCGTAGATGGCAGGATGGTTCAAAGCAGGCTGGCTCTACGCAGACGAAACCCTTTCGAACCTGGGAAGGAATTGCCAGGTGGCCGGCCACGAGCAGATGGTACTCAGTGGCTGACCTCCTCGCCATGTGGGCACCTCCCCAGTAATGGCCAGAGGTAGATGGATCCCCGGGGCAGTTGGAACAGGCCCTGTATGAAATAGAAGAAACCCTGAATGGGTGCAGTGCCCGTGAGGTAACAGGAGCAGTGGGGTGGGTATTTCTCACAGCTCTGCGACAGTCCAGGCAGAAAGAGCAATCTAGAGTCCAGCGAGTTTGGGATGAGATGCGGGAAGAGATGCGAAAACTGCAACAATATTTGAGGATTCTGGAGCAGGAAGTTCAGAGAAACCAACCCACCATTCTGGAGATGCCAGACTCCAGCTCAGACAGGAAGGAGAGGGATGCTGGCCCTTTGCCTGAATCACAGCCGGTGGTGGCAAACCAACCTGCGACTCCAGAGATGCCAAACCCCTCCTCAGGACAGGAGGAGGGGGAGGCTGGCCCTTTGCCCAAGTCCCAACCGGTGATGGCAAACCAAACTGCGCCCCTGGAGATGCCGGATTCCTCTGGAGAGGAGGTGGAGGCTGGTCCCATGCTCCGGGCCCACCGAGTGGTCACTCAGAAATAAAGCAGCAGCCACACATGGCCCCAGCGGGGGGGGGGGTCAGGCTGCTGGACCACCACAAATGACAGAATTTACTTCCTATCAACCATACACCCAGGCGGAACTGGTGGACTTGGGCAAACAGTTTCCACCAGAATCCAGGGGAACCCTTGGCAGCCTGTCTGCTACATTTGTGGTGCCTGGGGCTGGATGGGATTATTTGCACGGCACAAGTGATGGAGAGACTGGCCTCCGTGGCTTTACACCCATCCTTGCGACAGAGGCTACAGAACAGCCAGCGGTATGGCCAGGGCGATCCCACCCTCTGGGAATGGATAATGGCTGCCATACGGACAGTCGGGCTGATGCAGGAGACGTGCCGGACACAGTAAGTGGATGGGAGACATATGCCGAGCTGATACAGGTCATTTGGGAATTGGGGATGTGGTAGGCCATGTTTCATGTGAATTCCCGTGGTCCTGATGGTGAGCGTTTCACAGCAGGGATGAGAGACTTGGTATTAAAAAATGTCCCCTCATCCTCATTTGGATCCCTCATGGCAGTTCTAGCACCTGTGTGGGTCCTCAGCTACATGACGTCACAACAATGATAGCCAGCTTGGGCGTAGTTGAGAACTGGCACTCTCAAACTCAGAAGAGAATATGGGTAGTTGTTGAAAAGTGAAAAGGAGTGCCAAGGAGGGAAAGGAAGCCTCTTGGCATCACAGAACTTATTAAAGTCACCCATAACCAAATGTGGACAGATTTAGTGAGAGCAGGTGTAGATAGCAGTAAAATACATGCACAGCCCAATCTATGTTTGTTGGAATTATGGCAGCAGCTGCAAGAAGACCACAGGTTCATGACCATGAGAAGGACTGTTGCTCAGGAGGAGCCTGGAAGCTCCAAGCCTCAGGCAAATACCCTGCTCCTGGAAGACACTTGCTGCCAACCCCATCCTTGGGTGATGGCCTGATCGCTTTCAAATAGGGTGAGGGCCAAGGAACCTGTCCACAGGGGACGGGGGGGACTGGAGGCCACATGTGGAGCTTGCCATCCACTGGTCCCCAAGTAACATGCAAAGGGTTTTAGCTCTGGCAGACACAGGAGCAGAATGTACTCTGCTCTATGGAAATCCAGAAAGATTTCACGGGTCTACTTGTATTGATGGCTATGGAGGCCAGAGTGTCAAGGTGACAGAAGTGAGTCTATCTCTGGGGATTGGGTGATTACCCCCCAAAAGAGTATAAAGTATATGTATCGCCCATCCTGGAGTACATCCTGGGGGTGGATGTACTACGTGGCTTATGGCTAAAGACCACAGCCAGAGAGTTTCACCTTAGAGTGTGTGTGGTAAAGGCAGTGGTGAGTGGACACGCTAAGCATCTGCCCACACAACTGCCAGTCCCTAGGCGAGAGACTAATACCAAGCAATATCAGTTGCCCGGAGGCTACAAGGAAATTACGGGCACGATATCAGAACTGGAGAAAGCGGGCATTGTGCGTACTTTCCACAGCCCTGACAATTCACCAGTGTGGCCAGTGAAGAAGCCCGATGGCTCTTGGCGCATGAGGGTAGATTATCATGAGTTAAATAAGCTAGTTCCCGCCTTGCATGCTGCAGTGCCTTAGGCAGCAGATTTAGTGGATCATCTGCTGGTGCCAATGAATGTCTGGTGCCAATGAATGGCACCAATGCTGGTGCCAATGAATGTCTTTTGCCACTAGGTTGATACATCGTCTGGACTAACTTGTGTTCTGTTGTATTTTGTTATAGTGTGATGTATTCTATTCACTTTTTTGGGACATGGCTGCATTGTTTATGTTTGCTAAGAAACAAAATTGTATCTATGTAGATGCTCTGGCAGAAAACCCTGAGGGGGTGGATTGTAGGGTAAGTTCAAAAGCATCAGGTTTTTCTGCCCTCCCGCCATTAGGAGAGATGACGGATCCCTGCGGGCCTGAATGCAGGACTGATGGCGGCACCTGGAGTAGGGTGGGGGTGCGGTGTCGAGGGTGGAGGAGAGCAGTGGAGTGTGCGGAGGAGAACAGCGACTACAAACAAGGGCGATGAGCATGTGGCTGCTAGAACCGTTCATAAACCCACCTGGAATGGGTTGGTTGCGTTACAGCGGGGTCCTGGGATTCACTCTGGGAAAGGTGTCAGTGCTCCCCTGTCAGTGGCATGTGGCGAGTTTCCCAGGCGAGTTTCTCCACAAGAAAGAGACGGTAGTTATATTTAAAGAACAGGTTTATTAGGGAAAGGGAAAGGGGCAGGTTTTGCTGAGAGAGGCCTGAATGGTTGCAGGCAGGCAGCCTTGACAGGTCATAGGTGGGCAGGAAGCTGCTGCCCTGCGGAGGGAGGGAGTTGGTAAGAAGAGGAACCTACACAGTCCCATGTGGGCAGAGGGAGTGCTGCCCCGAGCCAGTGCAGAGACTTTACAGACACAGTCCTCTTCTGTTTGGGGGGGTCAATCCTTGTGAGCCCTCAGTTGGTTGCTGATTTTGGATAACCACGCAGAATCCAAGAGGGACCGGAGATACCAGGATGGGGAGTGGAGATTCCAGGATGGGCCCAATCTCCAAATATTTCCCCTCAGCTCTGTGCTCCACTCCCTAGAGCATCTGATCCTGCTTGGGTCTCATGCCTTGTGATAAGGCCCTGGTGCCTAAGGGTCACGACCTCTACAGCTGAGTTAATGGTCATGCTATTTCCCTCTATCCCTACCTCCTTGTGAGTCAGGTTCTGTTGTCAGGTTACCTCCTTTCCAGTGTTTCTATTCTGTCTGCCATTAAGGCATTCCTATTATATTTTGTGAGGAGGGGAAGTGCTACAGACCAGCAGAGCAGTGAACGATGAGGCCGTCTCAGCGTAGAGATTGTGCAGGGTGATCAGGGATTTGGCGAAAAATGACAAACAGACACACTTCAAGAGAGTGAAAATCTGAGTGTAATTTTCTTGGAGTTGGTGACCAGTATATATATGTTTTCTAAAGGCATAGGAAAGGCGAACATCAGTGAAGAAATCAGCTTGTTTATAGGTTTAGCTTATCATTGACAGGGCAGTGATTTACATCTGGACCCAGGCGCATTCCTAAGTAGTTAGGCTATTAATTTTTCTTTGTATTTTATGTGATTACTTTTTTTGTTTTAAATACTCACTACCACTAAATTAATATTAATTAGCACGGGTGAGTTTTACTTTTCACAATGTAATATTTTTATCATGAAGATTAATGCTAACAAAGCTAAGCACATAACAGAGAAATTATTAAGTTAACAGTTCTATTAATACACAGAGTTTAGTAACGTTTCATTTGAATTAGCCTGGTTATTAGATTTAGTATGTTCTTTTTTAATCAGCAACCAATGACCTTTTTAGACAGAGAATGAGAAAAGATTTTAGAATGAGAAAAGATTTTAGAGAGACAGTTGTATTAGAATAAAGTTTGTGGGCCTTGAGAAGGTGAGATAAGATTCTGTGCGGTCAGCATTCCTGTAGTGGCTCCTTGGGGTTGTTATCTTTCAACAGACTTCCGTCTTATCTATGTCTTCGTGGGGTTTGCTGTTCTCCCCCTGCGTGCCGGTTCCTTGCCCAGCCGGACATAGGGACCTTGGCAAAAGCCATTAGCCCTAAAGGTCACTGCAGGGGGAGGTTCAGCAGGGAAGTTGGGTCCTGAATGCTGGGTGAGTACAGAGTAAGTGGCTCCTATAGCAATCAGAAAATTAATATCTTACCTGTGACATCCATGGTTACCCTAGGCTTAACCACAGAGACCATGTCATTGGGGACCGGGTGACGTCCTTGGGCCCTATCACTTGTCATCCAGGAGGTGTCAGTAGTCAGTCTACTACAGGGCAGGAAGAGGGGCACCCCAGAATCCACAAAGCTGCTTGCTCTAAATAGGTTCTGCCATCTACCACATCAACAGAAAACATTTAAGACTTTAATGGAAAGGAACTTTACCACAATTAGTAAACAACACAGAAAAGACAAAGAATCTGTTAGAGGTCAGGGAGAAGGGCAGCCCAGACACCACAAACCTGCCTGCTCTAACTAGGTTCTGCCATCCGCCGCATCAACAGAAAACATATGAGACTTAAATGAAAAGGAACGTTAATACAATTAGTAAACAATGCAGGATAGGTAAAGAATATAGTTTCTAAATCAAGCATCCAAAGTTACCTGTCCCCTTGTGGGGAAAAGTCCACCCAAACAGGATTGGCCTAGAGCAAGGCCTGAAAGCCTGTCCCAAGTCTAAAGCGCCTTCCAGTGGGGACCCACAGAAAAGGATCAGAAACAACCAGACAAGTCTGGGAGGAAAAGAGCAAAATCACAATCAACACAAAAACCACCATTGTCATCACCCACCGGACTCTCACCCATGCTGTTGTCACCCAGTCCATGACCAAAAGGCAAGTGCAGTTTCTTCATGTGTCTCTCGGCTCCATGTGCCTCCTCCAGGTCTCCTCCTGGCTTCATCCTGCTTCTTTCCTTCTCAGTCTCCACTGAAGCTTCTTATCTCGCTTCTCAGCTCCCTTCTCTCCCTTCCTTTGGGTGGGGCAGGGAACCTGGAACTTCCCCCTTTATCTGGGGACCACCCTATTATCATGGATAACTGTACGGAAACACATATTTTAACTGTCTTAATTTGTTTAGGTGAGATGTCATTAAATTTTAGTTTTCTTATACTAAGAAGCAAAAAATAAACCTGCAAGCTCAACAATATTTAGAGAAAGTGATATTGTTTAACAAATTCTCATTCTTAAAGTTAATAAGACCTTAGTTTTATATGAAATTTGGCCACCATTTAAATAATGATAAAAGAAAAAAAAATAAGTGATAGATACCAATTGAAACTGTTAGTTTTTCTGAGGACTGGAATTTTAAATTAATTTCAGACTTGCAAATTCTAACATCCCGAAAACCAATTTTCTTTCTTAGCCAAGTACTAGATAGATTGATGAAAACCAAGAAAAATAAGAGAGACTTAATATCATATACATTTCCTACATAACTTTGAGGAACTCAGTGTTGCTAAGGAACTTGCCCACGAGGCTAGCTTTTGCTAGGACAAGGGGAAAGAAAGAAGTCAATCTGGGATTTTCCTGGAAAAGAATTTTATCAAGAGATTTAGGTCTAATCATCAAAACAACACAAACTTATCTTTTTTGATGTAGACTAGGTCAATTACTCTTTTTTTTTTCTGAATACTGTGTGCTTCCTTTTGAAAATAAAGACATTTCAACATAAAGTATTGATACTCAACATGCAAACTGTAAGGCTTGCATGCTTCAAATTCAACCATGAAGTTTTGATATAGTTTTTGATTACCAAAATCTTAAATCCTGATCTCAAAATTGAGGATTTTTTATTAGACTTTATATAGGTGTCATTATAACTAATACTCCTAAGGCATTAGACAGTGATAGAAACAGATATTTGTTTATTCTTTTTTTTAAAAAATTTGGTCATGTGCATTAGTTTTAAAAAGTAGTTATTCTAAAAAAAAAGTATTTATACTATATGTGAAAACACTGAGACATTTTTATTGATTAAATTTAGAAACTGTTTTTACTAATTCCTTTAGAGAAAACATTTCTCAAATTTGTACATTTTTTATTTAAAATATTTAATATATTTATTCATTTATTTATACATGAACCAGGGTACAGACCACTTGCCCGGGAGGGTGAGAGGATTCACCAGAGACAGAGTGGCAGACTGATTGTAGGCCAAATGGTTTTCAGGCTTTTCTTCCTTCCCACCATCAGGACTGCCCTGCCTGATGGGTCACCTGCAGTTGTTACATTGTAGCAAACTGTCTTCTTTACTTCTGTGGGCCATGGGAGGAGTCCTGAGAGATAGTCACCAAGAGAGGCAGAAGCAGGAGAGAGGAGAGAGACAGAGAGAGAAGGGGAGAAAAGAAGCCAGAGAAGCCCAGAGTGAAGACTTGGGGCTTGGAGGCCTGCCGGCCTCTTGGCCCCCTGGCACCCCAGACTGCCATGTACCTGGTTGCTGCAATGCATGTAAAGCTCCATAGAAGCTTGAGAAAGCCACTGAGGACTCCAAGACTCTCCTTTACCCTGTCTGCCAGATCAGAGAACCTGCACTGTGCCTATCCTGCCACTACACTGCTGAGGGGAGCAGCGGGCGCCACAGGAGAGGTCTACAGTGCCATGTGGGACCCTCATCAGCCAGCCGGGATAGAACTGGCACTGCAGAGGCTGTGGACAGCTTCACAACGCAATGCTCAAACTCCTGGGCCACTAGGGGAGGCCCTCAAATTTATATTTTTAAGAGTGACTTGTTGGCTTTAACTTTTTTTTTTTATGTACCATGAGGTATACAGGAGAAGAGACACATTAAGATCTTATTTTATTGTTCGCTTATTCCTGGACTCTCACTAGAAATCTGATTTTGGGGCCTCCCCATTGGCACAGCAGTTGAGCACTGGGTTGCGAGGCTGGCTGGTTCTATTCCCGGCTGGGGTTTGAGGGTCCCACATGGCGCGCAGACCTCTCCTGCCACCCGCTGCTCCCCTCAGCAGTGTACTTCGTTGGTCTGCCTGCTCTGCTCTCCCCTCTGGCTCTGGTGAAATCTCTCACCCTCCTGCGCTCCTTACTGTACCCAGTGCTTGTATAAATAAATACATAAATCTTAAAAAAAAAAAAAAGAAATCTGAGGTTTGGAATTTAACTCGCAAGAGCTGAATTTTCACTCTATAGTTTTTTACCAGGCTAAGTAGTTTTAACAAAAATTTACACAGACCCGACAAGCAATTTGGAAGTTTTCTCAACCATTAAGTGTCATGTATAGTTTGTTAGAAGTCCAAAGTAACTTAGCAATTTTTACATTAAACAGTCAGATTTTAAGATTAGGAAAACACAGGGAAATAGAAATGTATACCCATAGAACAGAGCAGAACAGTATCTCATGGTGGACAAAAGAAGGGGCCAATTCCCCCACAGAGGGAAGACAGCATAGGGGAGCCAATGATTCTAGTACTGGGGTCCAGTGGTTGCAGAGACCAGAGGCAGCCCCACCCCCCAGCCCCCTCACCAGCCAACTGTAGTGTTTTTTTTTTTTTTCTAATTGTGAAAGATGCTGAAAACAGACACTATACTGAGCCATTTTTAGTGTTTTTAAAAAAGATTTAATTTTGCTTATTTATGCATACAAGAGGTGGGGTGTAGGCCAGAGAGGGAGGGGGCCAGTGAGAGCATTCGCCAGAGATAGAGTGGGGGACAGAACATGTGGATCCACTGAAATACACTGCTGAGGGGAGCAGTGGGTGAGACAGGAAAGATCTGTGCCATGTGTGTAGCTCCCTGCCTGGGGATTGAACTCCTGCTGCAGTGGCTACTGATAGCTTCATAGTGCTGAGACTTAACCCCTTGCACCACCCGGAACAGGGGTGGAGGGGGCCTGTGGTTAGTCCTGTTTTGATAAGGACTTTCCAATCCCATGCAGTCATTTCATACCCAGTTCTACAGCTTTAAAAATTTATTTTATAAATGAACTTGAATACTATTGTCAGAAATAGATTTTCTAAATTCTTTACAAACAGTCAATAGCAAACTTTCATGTTAGGGACACTGGCCTCCTCCTCAAATAATGTTTCTCCCTTGGATTGTCATGCTTCATGAAACATATTTCTATGGGGGGCTCAGAATGTGCTGGTAGCGGCAGAGGAGGGAGCAGAGGAGAAGGAGGCGTTGGGGCTGGAAGCCCTGGGCCCTCTGGATGTCAGATCTTTTATCTCCTTGAGCGGGTCTCAGTGCTGATCCCAGAGACACCACGCGGAAAGGGGAGACACTGTCCCGGTCCCGCTGATGGCCTCAGCCACTGCCCTGCCTTCCCCAGGCTTCCAGGTCCAACTCCCTCCTATTGGGTGCTGAGAACTGTGTTGTCTAAGGATGAGAGGTAATTTATGGAGCTGGCACTTGGTTACTTTGTGTCCTCCCACTTTTCAAAGACTCTAATTGTAATTTATGCTGTTTCTCTTCACTTGTAAGTGCTTTCCCAAGAGTTTAAAAGCAAAGGTAAAACTCAACTAAACAAGCAGAGAAAAGGCAAAAACCTCCAGGTGAAATGCCTAACTTGACTCCCCGCCGGCTTGCAAGACCCGCCCTTTGCTGCCTGAGCTCCTTGCCGGAATGAAGTGGGACCTCCAAAAGTCCTTCCCTTTTGTGGAGTCCAGCTGGGAGAGGTCGGCCCAGTTCCCACACCGGGTTCCTCACATGGGGCACCAATTGTCTGGTTGTGACATGCGGTGGTAGCATGAAACAGGTTTACTAGAGGGACCACACCCGAAGGGGCAGCCCAGCTCCAAGGGCAGTCTCGCTTTTATTTAGCATCAGACAGAAAATAAAGAGACCAACGCAGCAGCAGGCAGACGGGGAATGCACACGTGTGGGGGGGATGTGTCACCAGCCGGCCCAGCCAAGGTGGGAAGTTAGGGAGAAACAAGGAAAGTGTCAGTGTTTATGCTGCTCTCACCATCACACCTGTTGCTGTTTCTGCACACGCTGTTTCCAGCACATGTGACGCTCACACCAGGACTTTTGCCCTGAGAGGTTCCTTATCTCAAACTTTCCCTGTTTCTGCCCACTGAGAGGTACAGAATTGTCAAAGCAAAGAATAATTTAGGCAAAGAGAGAATAGCTGAGGCACATGATCATCCAAGCTCCCATAAATGTGGCCACACTCTGGGGGCAGGTCAAGGCCTCCAGCCTGTCCTTCAAAGTCTCCGAGGGCACCCATTTTTCTGAGCAGCCTGGAGGGTGGAGACCACCAGTAAGCTGTTCCGCGTGCCTGTCAGCCTGGCAGAAATGTCAGCTCTGTCTGAGTTTTCAGCCTCCTCAGTGTCAGCTCCCAACATGCTCATGAGTCTGATTCTTGGAGTCTGATTCTTGCAGCAGCTGCTCTCTGGACCTGACCTGGATTGTCTCTGCCTGGTCACTTGCTTCCTCTTTCTGTTCCCTCTCTTGGATGACAGTTGTGGCTTCCTCTCAGGGTCTCCAGTCACAATCTTCCCCACAGCACTCCCGGGCCCCTTGTTCTACTTCACATTGAAACCTCCAACAAGGATCTTGGAGCAGTCCCTGCCCACACTGCCCAGGCCTCTCACCAGGCCTTCAGAGCTGAATCTGTGTGGCAAGGAGGCCTTGAAGTTGGCCCCTGGGAATCCACAGCACAGCATTTGCCCCCTGAGGCCCCTCTGGCATGTATTTAGAAACATGTGGTTCAGAGTTTGCATCATTATGATCTCCTGAGAGCCAGTCACAGCGGAGCAGTGAGTAGACAAGGATACTTTTCTTCTTTGGAGTTAGAATTATCTTGTTCCCTCTTGGGCTTAGTTCCTGTTTTGCTCCATCTTAATCACCCAGAAACCCTCCCCTGTGGTCAGAATCTCCGTGGACATATCACACATACCAGCTATTCTTCCCACTCCATCCTGGGCAGACCCCTGTTCCACAGCCTCTGTCCTGCCTCCAGGGGTCTGGGACCTGCTCACCTGGGTGGGGCTGAAGGCCCAGATCCCTCACCTCACCCTTAGCCTCTCTCCTGTCCCTGCTCCCCTGTGGTTGATTTTCCTGTCTCCTGTTCTGTGTCCATCGTCTTTGTTTCCCCTTTGCCCACCAGTGTCCTTTGCCCACTAGAGGAGGGACGTGGAAAGTACCCCCTGGGATCACAAACAGCTGAAGTGAATGTCTGTGACCCCAGCACCACCCTTACCTGGGCCTCACATGAGTCTGGGCCGGATTCCCCTGAGGACTGGCAGGCCTGGCTCCAAGGTCTTCTGCCCTCCAGGCCTGAGTTGTCTCTTGAGGGCGCCAAGGTCTGTTCTTCTCCAGCCTCTTTCTGAAAGTCCCTGGGGCAGGTCACGGTGTGGAGCTGCTCATCCTCTGCAGGACGAACCCGGGGAGGACACTCAGAGTGCACATTTTATCTGTGAATGCTCAGGGATTTTCTTGATATTTTTCTTCATTTCCACTGTCCATTCTTTTAGACACTCGTATTATTAACTTGCTGGAATCTCTTGATCGATAGACTCAGGTTCTTGTAGGTCTTCTCTCTGCTTGTCATTTCTTTTCCATTTACATTATACAGTGGGAATGAGTCTTTAATAGTCCAGTTCATCTACTGATTTATTCATTTCTGTGATTCAATCTCTAATTTTCAAGAACTCTTATTCTGAGCACATGAAATTTTATAAGATCTCCTTTTTCTTTTTTTCAGTACTAGTAAATAACTAAATTTACCTATATAAGTGTAGGGAATCTACATCTAAATGAGTGTGAAATCCCTGCAGGAAGGAGGGTGTGTCTCCTGGCTAAGGATTGAGATGGGGCCTGGGAACTCCAGGAGAGAGAAGGGGGTCACATGGCAAGGACAAGGAAGCTCATAGGATGAAGACCAGATGTTCTATAATTATGTTTGCCCTGACATGTATGTAGGTTTCTTGGATCCAAAGCTCGCTTCTGGTAATAACCATACTTTATGGTTAGACAAGCAATTTTCACACTAGGTATTTCTAGAAATGGTAAATGTTTCTGAAGATGAATCCTTGGTGGCACAAGGGGTTAAAAAGCAACCTATGAAGCTGTCTGCACACTCTGCAGCATGAGTTCAATCCCCTAGCCAACCAGGGAGCAACCCACATGGTGCAGCAGACCTCTCCTGACTCACCCGCTGATCCCCTCAGCAGTGTATTTTGATCGATCTGCCTGTTCTGCTCCCCACTCTGTCTCTGGTGAATCTTCTCACCCCACGGAACTCTGGCCTATACCCCAGCTCTTGTATGCATAAATAAATAAATCTTTAAAAATAAAAGCTAAAAAAAATATGAACCCCTGGTGAACCTCAGATGTAAATAACTCACATGCCAAAGTGGCCTGTCTTGGGGACACCTTCCTGAACATCTTGGGGAGTCCTATTCTTCAGTGCATAATAAATGAGGGGAAGAGCAGATGAGGATGAGGATGGGGCCAGGAGCAGGTGGTAGATTAGGCTACAGGCCTCCTCAGTATGGTTGGGTCCTGCGGTAGGTCTTGGAGGGTGGCTGAGGGAAGAGGGGACAGGTTGGTCTGTTAGGTCCTGCGGTAGGAAACACATACTTCCTCCCAGCATGTATCTCAGGTTGGGTTTACATGTGTGTTTGTCACTTTTACTCAGTGACCATCTCTCATGACAGTGAAAGCTCCAAGTCTCCAGGGTCCTCTCTCTGCTCCCCATTGTATCTTCCGGGGAGGCAGCTTGGCGATGCAGGAGCCAGCCAGGGAGAAGGATTCTGGGAAGCGAAGGGGAGGCAAAGGCAGAGAACACTAGGGAGATGCTCCCTGGTTTCCTGAGAAAAGCATTTCTCAAAGTGTGGTCTGTGTGTTATAGGGCAGCCCCGATATTGAACGGGTTGCCTGGCTGTGGGTCTTCACCTGCACACTTAAAAGGGACTTATTAATACTCCATTACAGGCATACAGAAAAGGTTAATAAAGGGTTTATTTACAAGGGAAAAGGAAATAAGGAAAATGTACAACTCAGGGAGAAAATAGGGAAATAAAGTCTTTAATGTGTCCTACCCAATCCGCCGACCTGGAAACCCAAAGGCACTCTCAGAGCTGGCCGGACACTGCGAGATGGTGGAGAGTCAAAAATGTGGGAACCCCGGGCCCATGTGTCTGGCTTTATACCAACCTGGCTGCTTAACCACACCCTCAGGTCCCAGCCACCTTCCCTTTGGTGGTGATGGGATTTGGAGTTCCCAGTGTCTTTGGCTTTGACCTGGGGTGGGGGTGGAGTCCACAAAGCCTGTATGGAATTAGCTTTAGGGCATCCTTTCCCCCCTAACATGTGGAGCCCTTGAAGTCACCCAGAACCTTTCATGGGGTCCATGAGGTAAAATTGTTTTCAAAATATCACTTAGACACCATTTGTCTTTTCACTATTTTGGCATTTGCTGAGGTAAAATTTAGTAAGAGTGGAGATTATAGTACCACTGCAGAAGTAGTGATTCCTCACCAGCACTTACCTGCAGAGACAAACATTAAAGCCAATTTCACTGGAAAATGTCCTGGAAAAATCATTAAAAATTATCTTCATTATTATGTCAAACTCAAATCCACATTTTAAAATATGTGATGTGCTGACCTGGAAGGACACACAGAGCACTTCTGTAGCATCCCCAAGCACTGAGTGCCGAGGAAAATATTTGTTTGAGATGAATTAGGTTCTTTTTATTTGTGGGCAACACCATCTTTACCTGAAGGGATGAATGACAAAAACTAAGGTTATTTAAATTTGGTTAATTATCAGACACTTTCCCCAAAATGATGTCTAGTTCCTGAAGAAAATCCACGGACAGTTAACAAATGGCAGTAATTTTGCCTCATAAAATATAAGCTCTCAGAGAAAACAAGGATTATGAAAAATTGAGTGTCATCACTTCTTGACAACTTACACTACAAATTTTTCATTTGGGATTTGTGATTAAAAAATAAAACATATTTTTGATCATTTGATTCCAGTGTAATTAACACTAAAGATCCATGTAACTTAGCAAAACAATGTATCACTTTAAAAAAAGCACACATTAGCACAAGTTCCAATCAATATGCAAGAGAGGGCTATGGAAATGTAACAGAATAGGAAATATTCCCTGATATCATTTCAGGTTTCACTTTGCAAATAAGGTTTGAGAAAATGTAACAGGGTGGTCCCCAGGAAAGGGGGAGGTTCCAGGTTCCCTGCCCCAACCAAATGGAGGGTGGAGCTGAGCAGAAAGAGAAGAGGCTGCAGAGGAGACTGAGGAAGGAAGCAGGATGGAGCCATAAGGAGACCTGGAGGAGGCACATGGAGCCTAGAGTCACGTGAAGAAACTGTGCTTGTGTTTTGGTCATGGAAGGGGTGACACAGATGTGGGTGAGACACATGGGGAGGTGACAATGGCAGCTTTTATCTTGATTTTGATTTTGCTTTTTTCCTTCTGGGCTTGTTTGGTTGTTTCTGACCATTTTCTGTGGGTCCCTGTTGTGCCCAAGATCAGCAGACTTGGCGAGCATAGCGTCCAAGAATCCAAAGACAGCTGATGCAAATGCAAAAGGGAGTTTATTACGGGCTCGAGTCCGGGCTCACGGCAACTACCAACGCAGTGGCAGATAGCAAGAGCCCTGAACAGAGGAAGCAGGGGTCTATTATAGGGTCACGAGCGGCACAAATTTTGAAAGAAGCTGGCAATTACTCATTGGCTACTACAAAGGCATTTTGACGTGCACGGTTATAGTTTCAAACTGATTGTTTGGTTAGTGATGCTGTTCCATTTGGATAGGACTGCCCTCATTGGCGGCTGGGGTGGTCTGCTTTTTCGTCACCAAGTGGAGTGAGGGTTGTGACTGCTGAAACTATCTCCGGAATGCGGCTGTACAAGGACTAACATATCAAGGTGGAGGATATACAAAATGGCGAAACCTTAGCTAAGCTTGGTTCCACAGTCCCCACTGGAAGATGCTTTAGACTTGTAGCAGGCTTTGGGGCCTTGCTCTGGGTCAATACCATTTGGATGGAGTTTTACCATGAGGGGACAGGTGACTTTGGGTGCTTGATTTAGAAACTAGATTCTTTGCCTTTCTTGTATCGTTTCCTAATTGTATTGAAGTTCCTTCCCATTAAAGTCTCATGTTTTGTGTTGATGCGGCAGATGACAGAACCCTATATATAATAGGCAGTTTTGCGGGGTTTGGGCTGCCCCTCTCCCTGCCCTATAACAGATTTGGCACCCAACGTGATTTAGGACAGAGCCATCCATGCTTAGTCAGCCCCCTGGGGAAACTGGGCTTCCCTATGGCACTGGCTGCCATAAGCGCAAATGTGATTTTTGGTTTCTCTGGTGTGTTTGTTTCATATGGAGATTTGCTGTTGAAAAACTGGCTTGGGCTTTGTGAAGATCTGTGTCTGTATGTAATTTGTTTGTAGTGACTTGCTAAGACATTTGATTTTGTGCAAATTGTTCTGTACAATAGTTTTACTTAAAAGTTTAGGTAGTACATTGGACCATGTGGCCAGATCAAAGATGGCATCTGAGGCCACTTGGCGGGCTCTTGTAAAATTCAGAGGTTCTTGTTGCTAGGACTTTGGAACTTTTTTTTTCTTTCTTTTTGTAATCTCTGCTGTCTCATTAGCATTTCTAAAGGCAATAATGATTCTTCAGTGATATGTTGCTTTGTCTTTGTCTACTTCCTGCTCTCTGCCAGATGGATTTTGCAAGGCAGTTGTGGAGCAGTGGTGTTTAAATTAGCAAATGTATGCCTGGGTGTTAAGGACAGAGTAGCCTTAAGCAGTAACTGGTAATTGCTGGTAGCCTTGATGGATTCTTGGAGATAACTTGAATTTTTGCAAAGTCTGGATCAGAAAAATTAACAAGATTTTGTCTGAGTCTGAAAGGATTTGCTGCTGTGAATTTTGTCTACACAATTTGTTTTGGGCATGTTTGCCATTTTGAATCCTGGATTTGTTCAATTGCGGGTGTAAGACAAGAGTCTAAGTTTCTGCTTTCCACTGAGGAAGGTCTGTTGTGGAAAGCGCTCTTTATGGTGCAGCATGTAACTATACCAGGTTTTCATACCTGTGTTGTTGTTGTCCCTCCCTACTGTGGGGGAGGGGTAATCCGTGCTTTGATGTTGAATCTGCTCTTTCAGCTTCTGTCCCAGAGTGGCTAACAGAAGTAAGGAGATGACTCCTTTTAATTGAAAGTTAATTACTGATATTTTGATTTTGCTTTTTCAGGTTCTGTTCCAGGAAACCCAAGGAGTGCCTGCTTGGTGGCTAACAAGAGATGACTCCTTTTGCTTAAAAGTTAACTGTTGATTTTACTATTTCAGCTTCTGTACAGGATTGACTTCTAATAAAAAGTCTTGAATACTGAAAACCATAAGGCGATAAACAAGGTCATGTAACTCTTGTGATTAATAAAACTTTTCCCTCCTATTTCCAAAGTCTCAGGTTTGTAGGATGACAACTGGAAACTGTTTTCTGCCAGCAACACTCCACATTTTTTTTTTGGACTTGAATATTTTTTTTTCTGAGCCTATGGAGTAAAACTGCAGCTACATGATATATTCCACATGGCATAACTAAAAACAAAACAAAACAAAACAAAACAAAACAAAACAAAACAAAACAAAAAAATGACTATATTTTGTATGTCCTTGTGTCTGTCTTGGCCGCTAGAGGTTGAAAATTTGGTATACATGATGCCCACAGATGTTGAAAATAAAGTCTCCAGTTATGAGAAAAAAAACTAAAGGTTATGGTTTGATTGTCAACATTGTACTACTGAACTAAGCCGTTGCCTTCATAGAGATTGAATATTGTTGTTTCTGTTGTTTTTCTGATATTTATGGCAAAGCTTCCCAGAAATCTAAATTCAAGTACAAGTTTGGTAGCCTGTCATTTGGCTGATATAAGGAAATTTTGTGGAACCTCAGTAGAGCTCGTGAGACACTCGACAAAGTTTCTTCCTTTCCTCCTGGGAAAGGCATTAGATGAATTTGTTCTATTTCATTTATCTAGTGGAGTAAAACTAGAAGGGAAGCATTGTCACTTGGGAAAACGGGTAACACCTTGACTTGATATGAATGTAAATTGTCAATGGTGATTGTCACCTTGTAATAATGTATACTTCAATTGTTTAATATCTACAGAAATTGTTTCTGGAAATATAGGGAGAAAAGGCCTCAAAAGATTTCTATTGATGGAACTGTTGAGAGAAAAACTTTCCTACTAAAGACTGAATAGACTTGGAAATACACCTGATATTTACTAAGTTTTCTTTGACATAATACAGGTAAATTTTTTGCATTTTGTTCTGAATCCACAAAGTTTTCTTGTTTTGGTGACCAGGATCTGCAGCAAAGTTGCAATTTTTTTTTCCATCAAAGCTAACTTGTGTTTGCATTTTCTCTCCCCTTGATACCAACATAGCATAAAATAGTGGTAGTAATCTTTTACTACTTACCTCAGAGTCTGTTTTTGTATAACTTCCATAGGGATTTTGTCTGCTTAAACTAAAAAATTGGACATAAGTTTCATTGTGTGGCTTTGAGTGGAGTTCTTCCAGAAATTTGAAATAGAGCTTAACCAAGAAGAGGAGAACCTGTTTGCTTTGTTTGTAGGGTTCCAGAGACCTCCAAAGAAGGTAAGAAAGCTTGCCTCCATTGGCAGGACTAGACAGCCCAGCCAACGAAAAGTCCCTGGTACCCTCGAGAAGAGGAAAGCACAGGTGTAGTCTGATGAGACCAACTTTGTTCCTGAAGCCTTCATCGACCGGATGCCAATGGTTCGCTCTGATCCTATATGGAGTATTCCAACAAAGCCAGCTCAAATTGCTGTTTAAGGATCATCAATGAAAGAGGAGAAATCACAACGGACACAGCAGAAATCAAAAGAATAATCAGTAACTACTATGAACAGTTATATGGAAACAAGTGTAACAATCTAGAGGAGATGAACAAATTCCTACAACTCTACAATCACCCAAAGCTAGATAAAGAAGAAATAGAACACCTAAACAGACCAATTACAAGCAGCAAAATTGAAATGGTAATCAAAAAACTCCCCAAAAACAAAAGCCCAGGACCTGATGGATTTACAAATGAATTCTACCAAACATTCAGAGACGAATTAGTGCCTATCCTTCACAAAATCTTCCAAAAAATTGAGAAGGAAGGGACAATACCAAACACGTTCTATGAAGCCAACATTACACTAATACCAAAACCGAACAAGGACAACACAAAAAAGGAAAACTACAGGCCAATCTCCCTAATGAACACTGATGCAAAAATCCTCAATAAAATTTTAGCTATCAGAATCCAACAATGTATCCATAAGATAACTCACCACGACAAAGTAGGATTCATTCCAGGGACACAAGGATGGTTTAACATCCGAAAATCAATCAACGTTATCCAACACATCAACAAAAAGAAATATAAAAACCATATGATAATATCAATAGATGCTGAGAAAGCTTTCGACAAAGTGCAACACCCATTCATGATAAAAGCCCTTGAAATTCTTGGGATACAAGGAACGTACCTCAACATCATAAAGGCCATCTATGACAAGCCAACGACCAGTATCATTCTCAATGGTGAAAAGCTGAAAGCAATTCCATTAAGATCTGGAACAAGACAAGGATGTCGACTCTCACCACTGCTTTTCAATATAATACTGGAAGTCCTAGCCAGAGCAATAAGACAAGAGAAAGACATCCAAGGAATCCAAATTGGAAAAGAAGAAGTCAAACTATCACTATTTGCAGATGATATGATAATATACATAGAGAACCCAAAAAACTCCACAGAAAAACTAATTCAACTCATCAATCAGTTCAGTAAAGTGGCAGGACACAAAATCAACACGCAAAAGTCAGTAGCCTTCCTATACACAAACAATAAATCTGAAGAAGAAGAACTAAAAAAAAATCCCTTTTTTATTGAAACAAAAAAAAATCAAATATTTGGGAATAAATCTAAAAAAAGAGGCAAAGGACCTATACAAAGAAAACTATAAAACACTGTTCAAAGAAATAGAAGTAGACACAAAGAAATGGAAAGACATCCCCTGCTCATGGATTGGAAGAATAAACATTATTAAAATGGCCATCCTTCCAAAAGCAATATACAGATTCAATGCTATTCCAATCAAAAATTCAATGTCATTCTTCAAAGAAATAGAACAATTATTGATGAAATTCATATAGAATCACAAAAAACCCCGAATAGCCAAAGCTCTCCTGGAAAAAAAAAAAGAAGGGAATGGAGGCATCACACTCCCAGACTTCAAACTATACTACAAAGCCATAATCATCAAAACTGCATGGTATTGGAACAAGAACAGACATACAGACCAATCAAATTGAATAGAAAATCCAGAAATAAACCCACAGATTTATGGTCAACTAATCTTTGACAAAGGAGCAAAGACTATGCATTGGAGCAAAGAAAGTTTGTTCAATAAATGGTGCTGGGAAAACTGGGTCGCTACATGCAAAAGAATGAAGCTTGACCACTACCTCACACCATACACAAAAATCAACTCAAAATGGATTAAAGAACTATACATAAGACCTGAAACCATAAAATACATAGAAGGAAATATAGGTGAAACACTACGTGATTTGCACATCAAAGACAACTTTACAGACACATCACCCAAAGCAGTGATAGTGAAGGCAAAGATCAACAGCTGGGACTACATCAAATTAAAGAGCTTCTGCACAGCAAAAGAGACAATAACAAAAACAAAGAGAAACCACACCAACTGGGAGAACATTTTTGCACCCAACACTAATGATAAAGGACTGTTCACAAAAATCTGCAAAGAGCTGATGAGACTCAACAACAACAAAGAAAATAATCCAGTCAAAAAATGGGCAGAAGAGCTAAAAAGAAACTTCTCTGAAGAGGAAATGCAAATGGCCAACAGGCATATGAAAAAATGTTCAACATCACTTGTCATCAGGGAAATGCAAATCAAGACTACCATGAGATACCATCTTACACCAGTGAGAATGGCACATATTAAAAAAAACTAGCAACAACAAATGTTGGCGAGGGTGTGGAGAAAAAGGAACTCTTCTGCTCTGTTGGTGGGAGTGCAAACTGGTCCAACCACTGTGGAGAGCTGTGTAGAGATTTCTGGACCTACTAAACATAGAGCTTCCATATGATCCAGCAATTCCACTCTTAGGTATCTACCCAAAGGACACAGAAACATCAATTCCAAAGAACACCTGCACCCCTATGTTTATAGCAGCACTGTTTACAATAGCTAAGCTTTGGAAACAACCCAAATGCCCAAAAATATATGACTGGATCAAGAAGATGTGGTACATATATACCATGGAATATTACTCAGCATTCAAAAAAGATAAACACATGCAATTTGCAGCAACATGGATGGCACTGGAAGGGATCATGCTCAGCGAAATAAGCCAAAACGAAAAAGAAAAATACCGGATGGTCTCACTCATAGCAGGAATCTAGAAAACTTAAATAAGGGACCAGGAAAATGAATAACTATAAGAAAGTGAAAATCAAAATCAACAAAAAACTATGAACCAGAGACACTTTTAGGGGGTTGTGGGTGGGAGGGGAGGGATTGGGGTCAGAATGGGGGGGCTGCAATTGTATGGGGAATATAAAAATAAAATTTATTATTAAAAAAAAAAAACAATAAACTAAAAAAATAAAATGAAATTGCTGTTTAGTTATTCTGCCCTGTGATTTATGCAAAAATAGGTAAAATGGTTTAAAAGTAGATTTAGTTTACAACCTTTTGCTATGCTGTTGAAAGTTTGGTATCAAGGTTGAGAAAATTTGTGTTTTACATAAGTTTAACCTATTTTAAGATTTTTTATTCCCTGTGATTTTGATTTATTTGTTGTCTTGTTTTAGATAATGCTCCAATTTTTTTTTTCTTTTAGCTGGAATAATGGACTATTTTCCAGTAATGGAAAACTGTCATACTGGACATTCACGGACAATGCTGTTGACTAATTGTTGCTTCTTTTACACACATAGTAACCCTGAAAAAAAAAAAAAAAACTGTCTCCTAAGACTGCACCCTGGATCTGTGCCACCATAGATATGTTGGAATAAAAATTAAAAGGGGGGAAATGTAACAGGGTGGACCCCAGGAAAGTGGGAGGTTCCAGGTTCCCTGCCCCACCCAAATGGAAGGTGGAGCTGAGCAGGAAGAGAACTGGCTGCAGAGGAGACTGAGGAAGGAAGCAGGATGGAGCCAGAAGGATACCTGGAGGAGGCACATGGAGCCTAGAGTCACGTGAAGAAACTGAGCTTGTCTTTTGGTCATGGATGGGGTGACACAGATGTGGGTGAGACCCGTGGGGAGGTGACAACGGCAGCTTTTATCTTGATTTTGATTTTGCTTTTTTCCTTCCGGGCTTGTCTGGTTGTTTCTGACACTTTTCTGTGGGTCCCCACTGGAAGATGCTTAAGACTTGTGGCAAGTTTTGGGGACTTGCTCTGGGCCAATCCCATTTGGATGGAGTTTTAGCCAGGAGGGGATGGGTAACTTTGGGTGCTTGATTTAGAAACTAGATTCTTTGCCTTTCTTGTATTGTTTCCTAATTGTATTAAAGTTCCTTTCCATTAAAGTCTCATGTTTTGGAGAGAGGCGGATCAACATGGCGGCGAGGAAACGCTGTGAGTAAGATCTCCCATTAAAAAAAAAAAATAAGTTAATAGGGAGGAAAAGCGGCTGGTCCCAGTGAGAACTGGGACACGGAAGATAAATGGTCGACTCTCACAAACTACTCAAAGAAGAAAGTTGCCATAAAAGAGGACTAGAAGGGAGGAAAGCTCAGAACCCTGCTACCCTCCCCCACCCACAAAGTTGGCACTCTCCAACCAACAGAAAGGAGGAAAATAACAAAAAAAAACTACAACAATCAACAGGAACAAGCTGCATCATCAGGACTGTGAATGGAAAGGAATTATTTCAGCTACCACACCCCGTGAACTGGAGCTGTGGAGAACCCTGCAGGATTCTCCGCGGAGGTGAGTGAATGGCTCTGGGCACCATTAGAGAAAAACTGACTCCCGGAGACCTGCACACAGCCCCAGGCCAGCCGGTAAGCTTGTGCGGGAAAGAGGCACACTTGAGAAGCAAATGCGGATCGCGGCTGCCCAGGTCCCTGCACCTGCGACCTAGGCTTGTGGGTAGATGCGCGGGGGTCCTCACTGAGGTGAATGTTCTTCCCTGAGTAATCAGAAACCAGGCACCCGGGCAAGGGAGCAGGATGCAAAAGGAGCCATTTCTCTAGACACTGAACTGGGCTACAGCCCACGTCCTGGACCTGAGGACTTTGGAACTGAGACCCAGGGCGTGAAATTTGGGGCGTGGGATCCCCACAACGGTGGGGCACAAGGCTGACACAGCACCCTAAAGCCATTGAGGCTTTTCCCACCACTCCCACTATGTTCCCCGTCCCACCGGGTGAAAAAAAAAACAGCTCCCAAGGACACTAGGAGAGATTTCTGGTGCCACCTAGCGACCAGAAAATAAATCACCAACACCCCATAGAACAGGGGCGTTTCTTCAGAAAAGACTGCTTGAAAATATCAGAGGGTTCCCAAAGGAGCCAGTGGTGAGTTGGAATGTTCGCCCACGCCAGGCCCCTTCTGACCAGCAGTCCAAGCCCAGAGGGGGAGTGGGCACCCAAGGACGGGGCGGACTGGGCGCGCATAAAAGTGTGCCTGAGACCGGGCGCGGGGAGAGCGTCCCGCATCGCCATTTTAGAACAGGGACATTTCTTCAGTAAAGACTGCCTGAAACCAGCAGAAGGCTCCCAGAGGAGCCAGAGCGGAGCAGGGAATTTTGCCCATGCCAGGCCCCTTCTGGCCTGCAGTCCTAGCCCAGAGGGTGAGCGGGAACCCACCGCCAGGGCAGACCAGGCACACAGGGGAGTGTGTCCCCGCATCGCCATTTTAGAACAAGGACATTTCTTCAGTAAAGACTGCATGAAACCGACAGATGGCTCCCTGAGGAGCTAGAGGGGAGCGGAGAAGTTCACCCAAGATGCCGGCCAGTCCCAGAAACAGTGTCCCAATGCATACGGCAAATTAGAAAACAGACAGTAGGGAGTAGAAGAACCACACGCAACCTAGCAACTCCTCAGGAAAAAAAGCACACCACAAAAAGAAAACAACCTCCCAGATTGCAACGACAATAACTTGGAAGAACTTATGAGCCTTCCACAAAGAGAACTTCAAATTGCCATGATTAAAAAAATGACAGAACTCATAAAGGAAAACAATGATAACAGAAAAATAATCAACGATCAGAATAATGAAATTGAGTCCCTAAATAGGGAAGTAAAAGAAAAGCAGGAGATCAAAGAATTAGTGGAGGCACTATAGAACTCTGGGAAAAGCAATGAAAGTAGAATAGATGAAATGGAAGAACAAATAAGCACTTTTGAAGACACAGAAATAAAAAGAACCAAAACAGAAAAGGAAAGAGAAGTACAAAGGAAAAACACCAAAGAACGACTTCAGGAATTATCTGACTTCATGAGGAAAGGAAATATAAGAGTTACAGGAATACTAGAAGGAGAAGAGAGAGATGTAGGAACAAAGAAAATATTCAAGGAGATAATTGAAGAGAACTTCCCAAACGTGAAGGAGATGAAAATTGATATACAAGAAGCAAGAAGAACAACAAACTTCCACGATGAAAGATAAAAAACAGCAAGTCTCATAATAGTAAAGCTCCCAAGATTCCAGGACTAGGAAAAAATAATGAAGCTGACAAGAGGGAAGAAACAGATAACATACAAAGGAAAACCAATCAGGCTGACATCAGATTTCTCCAAAGAAACACTACGGGCAAGGAGAGAATGGAGGGGCATAGTCAACAGACTCCAAGAAAACAGATGCCAACCAAGAATACTCTATCCCGGAAAGCTCTCCTTCCTCTATGAAGAAAGAATAAGGACCTTGCCAGAGAAACAGAAACTCCGGAATTTCATTACAACTAAACCCCCATTCCAAAAAATACTACAAGGAGTCCTAAAGCCAGAACCTCAGAGGGACGAATAACAATGAAAGAAGGCCAAAAAAAGTTATTAAAAGAATAAATAAATAAAATGAAAGGAAAGACAAACACAATGGCAAATACAGATGCTAACATATCAATATTAACCCTAAATGTACATGGACTAAACTCTTCAATAAAAGACACAAAGTCACATTCTGGATTAAGAAACAAAATCCAAACTTTTGCTGTATTCAGGAAACACAATTAGCTACAAAAGATAAAAATAGACTCAAAGTTAAAGGATGGAAAACAATCCTACAAGCAAATGGACAAAAAAAGAAAGCAGGAACAGCTATACTTATATCAGATAAATCATATTTCAAACTCAAAAAGGTAAAAAGAGACCACAACGGTCACTACATTATGATCAAGGGGACAATACTTCAAGAAGAAATAACACTTGTTAACATATATTCACCAAACGAAGGAGCACCAAAATATATCAGACAACTATTGACATCTCTGAAAGCAGACATCACAGAAAACACATACATAGTGGGAGACTTCAACACACTACTAACAGCAATGGATAGATCAACGAGACACAAAATAAGTAAAGACACTAAAGCTCTAAATAAGGACCTAGAGCGCTTGGGCTTAACAGATATCTATAGAACACTAAACCCCAAGAAAATGGATTACAACTTTTTCTCAAGCACACACGGATCATTCTCTAGGATCGATTACATACTGGGACACAAGACAAACATCAACAGATACACCAAGATTGAAATCATACCAACCATCTTTTCTGACCATGAAGGCATCAAAATAGAAATAAACCATAAATAGAAGGTAAGGAATTCTCCTACCTCATGGAGATTGAAAACCACACTACTAGAAGAACACTGAACAAATGAGGAGATGAAAGAAGAAATTAAAAAGTTTTTCAATTGAATTACAAGGACACCAATTTCCTAAATGTATGGGATGCAGCAAAAGCAGTAATTAGAGGAAAATATATAGCAATAGAGGCTCACATCAAAAAACAAGAAAGAACTCAAAGAAACAACCCAATCTCGAAGCTCAAAGATCTAGTAAAAGAACAACAAAAAAACCCAAAACCAGTAGAAGAAAGGAAATAATAAAAAACAAAGCAGAAATAAATGAAATCGAAACAAAAAAACAATCCAAAAGATGAATGAAACCAAGAGCTCGTTCTTCAAAAAAATAAATAAAATAGACAAACCCCTAACAAGGCTCACAAAGGAAAAAAAAAATGAGAAAGCACAAATAAACAGGATCATCAGTGAAAGAGGAGAAATCACAACGGACAAAGCAGAAATAAAAAGAATAATCAGTAACTACTATGAACAGTTATATGGAAACAAGTTCAACAATCTAGAGGAGATGGACACATTCCTACAACTCTACAATCACCCAAAGCTAGATAAAGAAAAAATAGAACACCTAAACAGACCAATTACAAGCAGCAAAATTGAAATGGTAATCAAAAAACTCCCCAAAAACAAAAGCCCAGGACCTGATGGATTTACAAATGAATTCTACCAAACATTCAGAGACGAATTAGTGCCTATCCTTCACAAAATCTTCCAAAAAATTGAGAAGGAAGGGACAATACCAAACACGTTCTATGAAGCCAACATTACACTAATACCAAAACCGAATAAGGACAACACAAAAAAGGAAAACTACAGGCCAATCTCCCTAATGAACACTGATGCAAAAAACCTCAATAAAACTTTAGCTATCAGAATCCAACAATGTATCCATAAGATAACTCACCACGACAAAGTAGGATTC
This sequence comes from Talpa europaea, assembly GCF_964194135.1. Taxonomy (NCBI): domain Eukaryota; kingdom Metazoa; phylum Chordata; class Mammalia; order Eulipotyphla; family Talpidae; genus Talpa; species Talpa europaea. Next base: position 14,720,010 of record NC_140075.1, read on the forward strand.
ATTCCAGGGACACAAGGATGGTTTAACATCCGAAAATCAATCAACGTTATCCAACACATCAACAAAAAGAAATATAAAAACCATATGATAATATCAATAGATGCTGAAAAAGCTTTCGACAAAGTGCAACACCCATTCATGATAAAAGCCCTTGAAATTCTTGGGATACAAGGAACATACCTCAACATCACAAAGGTCATCTATGACAAGCCAAGGGCCAGTATCATTCTCAATGGTGAAAAACTGAAAGCATTCCCATTAAGATCTGGAACAAGACAAGGATGTCGACTCTCACCACTGCTTTTCAATATCATAGTGGAAGCCCTAGACAGAGTAATAAGACAAGAGAAAGTCATACAAGGAATCCATATAGGAAAAGAAGAAGTCAAATTGTCAATATTTGCAGATGATATGATAATATACATAGAGAAGCCAAAAAACTCCACAGAAAAACTAATTCCACTCATCATTCAGTTCAGTAAAGTAGCAGGATACAAAACCAACACGCAAAAGTCAGTAGCTTTCCTATACACAAACAATAAATCTGAAGAAATAGAAATAAAAAAAAATCCCTTTTATTATCGAAACCAAAAAAATCAAATATTTGGGAATAAATCTAACAAAAGAGTTAAAGGACCTATACAAAGAAAACTATTAAACTCTGTTAAAAGAAATAGAATAAGACAAAGAAATGGAAAGTCATCCCTTGCTCATGGATTGGAAGAATAAACATTATTAAAATGGCCATCCTACAAAAAACAATATACAGATTCAATGCTATTCCAATCAAAATTTCAATGTTATTCTTCAAAGAAATAGAACAATTATTGATGAAATTCATATGGAATCACAAAAAACCCCAAATAGCCAAAACTCTCCTGAAAAAAAAAAAAAGAAGGGAATGGAGGCATCACACTCCCAGACTTCAAACTCTACTACAAAGCCATAATCATCAAAATTGCATGGTATTGGAACAAGAACAGACATACAGACCAATCAAATTGAATAGAAAATCCAGAAATAAACCCACAGATTTATGGTCAACTAATCTTTGACAAAGGAGCAAAGACTATGCATTGGAGCAAAGAAAGTTTGTTCAATAAATGGTGCTGGGAAAACTGGGTCGCTACATGCAAAAGAATGAAGCTTGACCACTACCTCACACCATACACAAAAATCAACTCAAAATGGATTAAAGAACTAGACATAAGACCTGAAACCATAAAATACATAGAAGGGAATATAGGTGAACCACTACATGATATTCATATCAAAGACATCTTTACAAACACATCACCCAAAGCAGTGATAGTGAAGGCTAGGATAAACAGCTGGGACTACATCAAATTGAAGAGCTTCTGCTCAGCAAAAGAGACAATAACAAAAACAAAGAGAAACCCCACCAACTGGGAGAACATTTTTGCACCCAACACTAATGATAAAGGACTGATCACAAAAATCTGCAAAGAGCTGATGAGACTCAACAACAACAAAGAAAATAATCCAGTCAAAAAATGGGCAGAAGAGCTAAAAAGAAACTTCTCTGAAGAGGAAATGCAAATGGCCAACAGACATATGAAAAAATGTTCAACATCACTTGTCATCAGGGAAATGCAAATCAAAACTACCATGAGATACCATCTTACACCAGTGAGAATGGCACATATTAAAAAAAAAAAAAACTAGCAACAACAAATGTTGGCGAGGGTGTGGAGAAAAAGCAACTCTTCTGCACTTTTGGTGGGAGTGCAAACTGGTCCAACCACTATGGAGAGCTGTGTGGAGATTTCTGGACCTACTAAACATAGAGCTTCCATATGATCCAGCAATTCCACTCCTAGGTATTTACCCAAAGGACACAGAAAGATCAATTCCAAAGAACACCTGCACCCCTATGTTTATAGTGCAATATTTACAATAGCTAAGCTTTGGAAACAGCCCAAATGCCCAAAAATATATGACTGGATCAAGAAGATGTGGTCCATATACACAATGGAATATTACTCAGCATTCAAAAAAGATAAACTCATGGCATTTGCAGCAACATGGACGGAGTAGGAAGGGATCATGCTCACCGAAATAAACCAGAAAGAAAAAGAAAAATACTGGATAGTCTCACTCAATTAGGAAACCTAAATAAGGGACCAGGAAAAAGACTAATTATAATAAAGTAAAAATCAAAATCAACAAGCAACCATAAACCAGAGACACACTATGGGAGTTTGGTGAGGGAAGGGGGGTTTAGGGTCAAAATAAGGGGGGTGTGAATTGAATGGGGAATATAACCAAGATGAAAATGCATACATTGTGCAAAATTTAAAAATGATGTAAAAATAAATAAAATGATAAAATGCTAGGCAAGTAGGGTGTGAAAGTACATACCCACGTGCACACACCCCAAGCCACAGACCCATGTCTTCATCAACATAGATATAAAAATCCTTAATAAAATGTCACCAAATTCAATCTAACAATGTATATATAGTTGTTTATCAGTTAGAATATATTCCAGATATATAAAGCTTGATTCATATTTTAAAAATATTAATGTAATCTGTCAAGTTAGTTGTCTAAAGGAGAAAAATGTATGATTAAATAAATTGATAGATTAAAAAATGGTGAACTCAAATTGAGTCATGATAAAAATTCTAATTACAGTAGGAATAGAGGGAAACATTACTCAAAATCAGGCATTTGCAAAAATCTACAGCTAGCATCATATTTACTGAACAAATTAGAATAAGCATGCTAATGTCAGGGAAAAGCAAGAACTTTTTGTCTCACCACACATATTAAACAAGTTTCTAGAGTTCTTGCTACTGCAATTAGATGTGAGAAATAAACAGAATGAAAAATGGAGAAGACAAAGTAAATCTGCCTCTATTTGCAGACAACATCATTGTCTGCATAGAGGACACCATGGGATGCACAAAATGAACAAGGAAACTCCTAGAACAAATAAGACAATAATGAACAAGTGGAAACCCATATAAAATGCAATCATTATTTTAAAAATTAAATACTGAGGCATAAATATGATAAAATATGCAAAGGGTCTGTTCAATATAATTTACAAAATGCTACTGAGAAAAACCAAATAAGACCTAGTGCTTCATGGAATATGGTGTTTCAAGAGTGGAAGACTTAACCATAGTAACGCCAACTCCTATGTTTGGGAAGTTATACATCTCTTTAAATTGATAGGTATGCTTTACATACATATACCTATACAAATATGCACCATTAATTTTTAACAAGGAGCAAAATCTCTGCAATTGAGGAAGAATAGTCTTTTGAATAAATTATGATGGAGCAATTGAATATTCATAGGCAAAAAAACTCCTTAATCTTGTCCTAAACCTCACTTCACATATGAAAATTAACTCAAGTTGAATCATCTTTCTTAAAAGTAAAATATAAAAGTATGAAACTTTTAAACATCAGAGAATATATTAAACTGGAAATCAAGTGCACTATACATAAAATGGAATATTGATAAATTGGACTCCAGAAAATTAAAAATTTTGCTCTGTGGATGACTCTGTTGAGAGGATGAAAACACACATTATAGACTAAAAGAAAATATTTACATACATAATAAAGGACTTGTATCTAGAATACAAAAAAATCTCTCAAAACTGGGTCTCTCTGGTGGTGCAGGTATTAAAGACTGCAGTATCAAGCTTCTGCCAGCCACTGCAGCACCAAATTTGATCCCTGGCCAGAGAGCTACCCACATGGCAAAGCAGACCCCTCCTGTCTCGCCTGCTGCTCCTCTCAGCAATGTGTTTCAGTACATAGATCTGTTCTGCTCCCCACTCTGTCTCTGATGATTCCTCCTACCTCCCACACTTCTGGCTTACACCTCAGTTCTTGTATGCATAAATAAATAAATCTTTTTTTAAAAAAATCCCTCAAAATTTGACAGAAAAGACAAATAATTCAGAAGAGAACAAGCAAAGAAATGCACAATTAACTGTAGACGCTATACAGATAGCATACAGATACATGATAAGAGAGTCAATACCATTAACCATTATATAAATGCAAATTAAAATCAAAATGAGAGCTACTACTTACCTACCAGAATGGTTAAAACATGAAAACATTCAATGATGGTGAGGCTACAGTGAAACCAGTTCTCTCACACATTGCTGGTGACAATGTAAACTAGCACAACCAGTTGGAGAATGGTTTTGATAGTGCCTTTCAAATGTAAGAGTGAGCTTTCATTCAACTCAACAGTTGCACTACTGAGCATATATCCTAGAGAAATGAAAGGTTATTTCCAAGTCAAATCTAGGTGAAAAACTAGTTCAAATCTAGGTTAAACAAATATTCGTAGCAGCCTTATTTGTAAATAGTTCAAAAATGGAAGCTACCCAAATGCCAATTAGTGGATGAACGGTCAAACCAACTGGTACATCCATACCATGGAAGAGTGCTCAAAAACAGAAAGGAACAAAACATTGATACACTAAAGTGCATGGATAAATCTTGCAGAAGTTATGGTGACTGAAAGAAAAAAAGCTAGTCTCATCAGAATAAAGTTGCAGATATGAATCAAAGACAAGTAACTGCAGGGGTTAGAGATGGAGAAGCCTGAGGACGTGGCTGTGCAGGGAGAATGCAAGGGACAATTTTGATGAGTTAACCATTAAACACGTTGATTGTGGCAATGATCACACAAAGGTAAAACTATACTACGCTAAACAATCCACACATATGAGTATAGCTGAAGAAATATGAGTAACTCCTGTATATTGTATCACAGCTAATTTCCTGGTCTGATATGTACTATAGTTTTGCAAGATGTTAACATTAGAAAAGGATGAGTGGAGATGCACAGGAGATCTCTGGGCATCCTTTTGCACTTTCCTCTAAAACTGTATTTCAAAATAAAGTGTTTTCAAAATGAAAAAAAGGCACGTTGTAAATGGTTCTTAAGAGCTTTTACTATTTTTTCATACTCATGATTCAACTAGTGTCATATTAAAGGCAATTGTGATTTTATTTAAATGAGAAAGATCTGTATGTATTGTTCTTTGCTGGAACAAAAATAGAAGAGCCAACATTAATACACCATCACATTTTAAACCTATCTACTAAAGCATTCCCTTTTGGATACTGAAACAAGAAGCCAGAAGACACAGGTTCTTATCCATTTATTTCACATATCTTTATAAATTGATTCTATAAGAATACATGCTGCTTTGGAAACAGCCCAAATGCCCAAAAATAGATGACTGGATCAAAAAGATGTGGTACATATACACCATGGAATATTACTTAGCATTCAAAAAAGATAAACACATGCAATTTGCAGCAACATGGATGGCGCTGGAAGGGATCATGCTCAGCGAAATAAGCCAAAACGAAAAAGAAAAATACCGGATGGTCTCACTCATAGCAGGAATCTAGAAAACTTAAATAAGGGACCAGGAAAATGAATAACTATAAGAAAGTGAAAATCAAAATCAACAAAAAACTATGAAACAGAGACACTTTTTGGGGGGTGGGGGGCGGGAGGTGAGGGATTGGGGTCAGAATGGGGGGATTGCAATTGTATGGGGAATATAAAAATAAAATTTATTATTAAAAAAAAATGCATGCTGCTATTTGAATTCTTGCATTAAAGCCAATCGTATGCCTCACTCTACCCAATCCTGTTGTCATGATGTTTGTGAGTTCTCACATTTTGAGCCTTGTTCATTCACTTATGCTAATGATTCACTTTCATTGTACATGGATCCTGCCTCAGATTTCATCTGTCAACTTTCTCAATGTTTTAACTTGGTCTACTCTACCTGATCTTGAAGAGTTATAGCAACTATTTCATGTTAGATGATCATATGCTCAAACCCAACTTTTGCCACAAATTTTCTAGTGGCTGTTTCCTTAATTTCAGCAAGCCTCCCTATAGTCATCTGCAAAAGGACATGATCACACTTATCTAGAATAATGGATTAAATGGCATCACGTACATAAAGCATTTGGTCCCATACTTGGAGAACAGGGCCACATGTGCTCACTCACATACATATTAATTTTCACTATCCTTCAATACTCACATTCTCTGAGCAAAGTTAACACTTTTAGGAATAAGGGAAATAAAAAAGATAAATGGAAATGGGGAGGATTTTTAGAACAAAACATTAGTAAATTAAACTAACAAATAATAGCAAATGGAAAATTATTTTGAAAGTGAAGAATGAACAAAATCAATATGAGTATGTAACTGCAGGACAACAGGTGGGGTCACTTTTATTTGTTGGTGTCCTACTCAATCCTGGGTATATTATCTTAGTATTCACAACAATGCAGAGTGCATATGTGAGTGTGTGTGTGTGTGTGTGTGTGTGTGAGCGAGAGAGAGCAAGAGAGAGCAAGGGAGAGTAAGCACTCAGGAGCTTAGAGATGTCAAGAGATGTCAAAAATTCTCAGTGTATCATTGTCCATTACTGTATAAACAACCTCCCCAAACCTCAGAGGTTTAACATAATAAACATTCATTGTGCCTCACAAGTCCCCAAGTTGTGTAGTTTTCTTGTCTCTGTGTCTGCTCAGTTGTGGATTAGGTGGATTCTTCTGTGGTTCTGGTGGGACTCCCTTGGATATCTATGGGGTGGTTGTCTTAAGGTTGATCTAGAATGGCCTCAGCTGGGGCCATCTCTTGAGTCTTTACAAGCACACATATGCCTCCAAGACCACCTCCAAAGGCCAGGTGTGTAGGGTGGGAGCCTGAAAGCGGATAGAAGGTAGGATAGGAGCCAGCTTAGGGAATTTGGTTCCTTGTTTGAAGAAAGAAAAAGAAGGAACAGCAGCCGACTTCTGAAGGAAGAAGAAGCATTCAGCAGCCTACCTCTGAAGAAAGAGAAGCTGAAAACCTTTGCAGAGACTTGGCTAGCCTTGCCTTGGAGAGCACCTGAAAGGAGCACCACAGCCCTCGCCTGGTGTGTTAAGAGCTGTTGTGCAATTGGTTAACTGTTAACATTGGTGTGTCTGATACTGATCCTGGTGACCAGTGGTGACTGGCACTACTGGCCAGTGCTGTCCAGCACTGTTGACAAATGACTGGAACTCTGTCCAGGTCACATTTGAATCTGTCCACCACTTCTCATCATCTGCCAATGCCTCCTGGTGCTGTAGCCTACATTGCTGTCCAGTCCAGAATCTGGTGCTATCTAACCCAGTCTTCAGACTCTTTTTTTTTTATATACTTCTTTTTTAAATTTATTTGTTTATTTATTTATACAAGCACTGGGTACAGTCAGAAGCATGGGAGGGTGAGGGAATTCACCAGAGCCAGAGTGGGAAGCAGAGCAGGCAGAAGGACCAAAGTACACTGCTGAGGGGATCAGCGGGTGGCAGGAGAGGTCTGCGCACCATGCGGGACCCTCCTCTGGTGGCCGGGGAGCATCCGGGGATCGGAAAGGCGCTTCAGAGCTGCGGACAGCTTCGCAACCCAGCACTCAACTGCTGTGCCATCGGGGAGGCCCAAGTCTTCAGACTGTTGCTAATGGCTGCTGCAGTGTCATCTTAGTGACCCTGCTTGGAAGCACCTCCAGCTGTCACCATGTGAATCCTGGCCCCCTGCTTGCTGGTGTGACATAAACACCAGGCTCTCATTGACGGGACAGCACCATTCTGAATGAACAGCTTTTTGTTTGGGACTTATGGACACTGAAGACTCTATCTGGGATGAGACAACTGCCACTTGTGCTTTTAGAAACTCTTTGTTACCCCTGTTTGATAAATAAACCCCCTTGTTATTGTACCTGGAAGCTTGTGGTCTTGCAGTTGAGTGCATGGGGGAGAACCCACAGGCAGTAATCTGGCCTTTATCACTGCTATAGCGCTGTTTCACTTGTTTGTTTAATAGAATGACAAGGCATAAGAGAAGTGAGCTGCAAAGCATTTTGTGAGGGCTTTACTTGTATTTATTCTTTTGTCAAAGCAAGTCACATGGCCAAGACCATCATCACAGAGTTGAGAGGACTATAAATTACACTAAAGGTACCAGGAGATCCTGAAAATCAACCAGTCATTAAGAGAAGAAACTTAAACCTTCAAAGCCCCCAATTCCAGGTTAGTACAACAGACAACACTGCTTCTCCCAACTCAATGTTTTAAATATCACTTGGAATAAGTAGTGATGTATGCAGGAAACAAAGTAATTAATGGTCTTTATGATTCCAATAAGAAACCTGGGTGCAAGGACTGAACCCAAACTTGACAGTATGAAAGGGATAGAAAATGACTCCAACAGACTAGAAGAAGGACCACTTGCCTTGTCTTGCCCTTGTGTCCTGATACTGCAGTATAAGTACAGAAGCTCAGTTATAATTTAATTTATTTTCTTACTTCCTGGAGATACATTTCAATAGTCTCATGTGTCTAAAACATATCCACATCTTAAAGATCATCTGAGCAATCTGAAACACAGCTCAGAATGAAGCCCACTCTTGCAAATCACAAGAGGGCAGATGAGAGCAAATGCTATTCACTGAATTCCTTTAGACATGTCAAAAGAAATCTTGTCTCACAGGTAGATAAAAATTAATGGGACATCCAGGATGCTTTTATCTAATTTAGTCTATGTAGAAATGGTGGACTCTTTCTGGGGACTATAATATTTAAAGTTCCATTTCACTACTGAACCTTAAAGAGGATCTGCAAATTACATTTGTTTAATTCCACAGCTATGAGATGTCAGTCACTTGCCTTTGAATATGGACTTCAACTGACTTTGAAACTAGAAAGATCTTGCTTAATTTTCTCAACGTTTCACTTTCAGCCATTTAGTGGACTTCTGATAATACAGACAGGTCTGACGGAGAAACAATTCTTGCCTGAATCCTCAGAGTCTAATTTCCGGGAAGCCTTTCCCCATTACAGTCTGATTTGCATGGGGACTTTCATTCCTGAAACATAATTTGTTCCATTAAAATGACTTGAGACAATTAGAAGATCTGTTCTTTGGTGAAAATAGAAAGTCATCCAATCATTCATTCCCATTCAACACACTTACATGAAGCTCAGAATGTAAAGCAGACACTTGAGCAAAGCTAGGATTCAAAGGTGACTAAAACATGTCTTTACCGGGGTCAGCATGCAGTGTGGAGGCAGATGCACTCGGCGGTCTGCACAAGAGAAGGAGAGGGACGCAGCCACAGCAGGGAAGGTGGGGAATGCCTGTGGTCTTCCTTTTCCACCGCCTCTCATACAAGAAACCCTACCCTTCCCCAGCCCCACCAACGGGGACAAGACAGGCGAGTCCAGAAGTGCTGTATCCTGGGAAGTCACAGGGTTAATCCACCCAGCTCCTCTCAGAGCTCCGGGCAGTCAGCCAAGCTTCCCAACATGCCTTTTTTAGGTCTCAGTATTTGTGTGACTTATCCTTCTGCCGAAAACTGCCTCCTCGGCCACCCACCCCTTTCCTAACTTCCTATTCTGAGATCATACATAGATTTTTTTTTCTTTGACAAGCTGAGAACCTTCAAGACCCACTTTCATCACAATCTCTAGGACATGGCCAAGCTATAGAGAGCAAGCAGCCTCCAGTCCTTCTTCTGTGTGTAGCCAAGGACTGGGTACAAAACTCTTTGATGAAAAATGCAAATAAATGCAATCATTACAATTCTTTGATTATACTTTCATCTTCTTCACCTTCTTTTCAGAGGTGGAGGTCACCTCTGACCCCTCTTTTTATCCTTGTTTCAAAGAAAGGACCTGATTTTACTTCTACATTATTTCAGAAATTATTAATGATCATTAACAGCACACAGTCCCTTTTTTTAAATTTTCCTAGTCTATGATTAACTTGGTCACTTGGTTACATTAACTTGGTTACATATTTCGCTAGGTGATGTACGTGATTCAGAAAATAGAAACAGGTGCTATACACAACATGATTAATGCAGTCAAGCTAGGTAACTAAAACAAAGCTAAGCAGGCATTGTAAAATCGAGGGTGGCTTCCTATTTTTTTATATAGAATCAAGGGGTCCCAGGGCCATGGGGGCAGTATGTGATGTGTTTTTCTCGGACCATTTTCGCCTCCCAGGGAGCCTCAGGGCATTACCTAATGGGGACTTTTGCTGGGCTCAGTTCCATTAGTTCTATCATGTGGTTTGTTAGAAAACAATGTTACTCATGGTCACTGAATTGCAAATTGGAGGACATGGAGAATTATTGGAAACCATTTCATTATCAATCATGTTGGAAGGTACATTTTCTCAAACTACTGAGGTGTGCATTCCATAAACTGGCATTGATGCCAACACTCATTGTGTTATTCTAAAGCTTATAGAAAATTTCCATGGTTTCAATAACTGGCACAAACAAATGAAAGGAAGTAGCAGGAGCTTTCTGACGTTTCAGAAATTTCCCCCATGCCTGGACCTTGTCGGATAGTGTGGGTAGCATGGCCACACCAATAAAGATGGATTTCCCATAATCACATTCATAGCATAGGTCATTCTGGACTATGCCAAAGATCCCTTTCCCTTTCTGAGAGCTTCACAGTTTATAAAATGCCTTCAGTAACTTGGTCAGGGACACAGATAAAAGCTCCCAACTACAAATTAAAGTTTTCTGTGTTGCCCCAGTGGGTCAGCACTTTGGGCTCAACACCTACTCTCTTCTAAAATCTGTACTCAGAGTTGGCCTGCCCTACTTGTAGGCTGTGTCTTCTGCAGGGAGCTGACTCCTAGCAGCAGGCAGTGCCCAGCACATCTTGGTGACCAGCAACCACTTGGAGCCCAGTCGTTCTTCCCAGGGCCTGGGCCAGGCAGAACACTCTCAGCCCTGCTGCCAGCAGGCGGGTGTACATGTTGGGAGGCTGCTTCTGGGATCATGGTCCTACTTACCCCACACAATACCCCCTTTTTGGAGCTAAGTCTCATTAAAGGTTTGAAGTGAATTTTTTCTTGTCCATTTATATATTCACAGATTCATATCATAATCCTGGTTGAACACATGCAAAAGTGGGTGGTACCTGCCCTCACTGGATTAAAAGTAATAGGCCAGGGCCTCCCTGGTGGTGCAGTGGCTGAGCGCTGGGTTGCGAAGTTGTCTGCGATCTCTGCAGTGTCGGTTCAATCCCCGGCCCCCAGCCGAGGGTCCCACATGGCACGCAGACCTCTCCAGCTGCCCTCTGCTCCCCTCAGCAGTGTACTTCATCAGTCTGCCAGCTCTGCTCTCCCCTCTGGCTCTGGTGAATTCTCTCACCTTCCCGTGCTTCTGACTGTACCCAGTGCTTGTATAAATAAATAAATAAATCTTAAAAAAAAAAAACAGGCCAGAGCTTAGATTTCAATTCGAGGAATCTATGTATTCACCAGGTTTGTTTCATAGCTGCTATCACAAGCACCTGTAAATCTTTCACACTCATGCAAAGCTCAGGGCGAGTGCTGCAGTTCAGATAGCCCTTCCACAGGTCATCACTAAGCAATCCCATCACCTTCTCCTGAAAGCTTGCCATTGTGGGGCTCTGGTTCTGGTTCTCAGGAATGGTCCAGCTGCTGGATGGGGGGATGGGCAGTGGGATGAGATGGAGGATCTCTCACCTAATACTTAACGTCATTGTTCACACACTGGAACCGGTATTGTGAAGACACCTCAGTGTAAAATTGGGAGATAGAATCTGGCTAGGAAGCCTGTTGTATTCAGTTACTAACCTTGGAAGGGGATACCTCTTCTTGGAACTTTGCTATCTCTACCAAGGTCCAGGCCTGCTCTACTGCCCAAGAGTTCAACAGAAACAATAGACTGGGCTCTCCAAAGCCCTTGGATTGACCTGTGGTGAGTCTGATGACATATGATCACCACGCAGAGAGAGAACAGTGGAACCCCCTCACAACATGAGTATCTGGTCTAGACAAGGTTTCTCTTTTCCGTAGACTTGACCTTGGTATTTGTGGTGGGAATATGAAGCTGGTGCACACCAGTTGTTGGAAGAACAGTTTGTCCTGGATGAACTCTACCCCGTGATGTTTTTATAGATTCCACCCCATTGCCATGATGAAGAGATCTCAGGCACCAAGGACTACAATTCCCAGCATGCCATGAGTCTGACCTCCAGAAGGGAGATGAGTTGGGGATTGCTGGGAGTTAAACAGTCCCTCTGGGTATAAAATTAAACACTTGTGGGTTTGTGCTCTTTTTCTTTCCCTGCTTTCAGCTTGCACCCTGAGGTCTCAGCTCAGATGGTGTTATGGATAGGGTGTATTGACCAATTAACCTATCTCTGTGCATTCCTCTTCTCACTTTCCCTGCAAATAAACCTTTATTTTATTTTTCTCTCTGTGCCTGCCTTTTGGTCTTGTCCCAATATCTTTTTTTTTAATATATATTCATTTATTTATGCATACAAGAACTGGGGTACAGTCTAAAGGTGCAGGGGGAGGGGAGGGTGAGAGGATTCACCAGAGACAGAGCGGGGAACAGAACAGGCAGATAGACTGAAACACACTGCTGAGGGGAGCAGCAGGAGAGGCAGGAGAGATCTGCTGCGCCATGTGGGTAGCTCCCTGGCTGGGGATTGAATTCGTGCTTCAGAGGCTGTGGACAGCTTCATAAGTTGCTTCTTAACCCCTTGGGCCACCAGGGAATTTCTTGTCCCATGATCTTAATCGCAGGATTCATCCAAGTCACCCTGTTTTCCCCTGGGGCTGCCCTATAACACTTTGACCTCAGCCTAAATCATGATTTTTTCCCTACAGGTGAGAGTCAGGGGAAGAAGCAACAAGTCGATATGGTGAGAAACAAGTCCCATGAAATCAAACAGCAGGAAGTCAGTGATGGGACAGAAACCCTGCCCTCAAGCTGAGGAGTGAGGACACAGAGCAGGATGTGCTGTGTTCTTTTATCTCTGTCTTATCGATCCCTGTGAAATCACAATAAAGAAGCATCTTAATACCAGTTAGAGGTCTGCTGTGCCTCATTTTTGGAGCCTCAGAAATGATGTGGGATCCCGGAAAAGTCATGATGGGTGGAACAGCAGCTTGGGCTCTGCCAGGAGCCCATTGAGGTGGGAGGAGAATTCATACACATTGTTATATGAATTGTTGTCTCCAAAATTGTTGCTCCTGTTGCCATCACACCTACCCAGATCCCCTCTATTGTCCCTCCACTCTCAACAAAATGGTCTGCTTTGGAGCTTTATATATGGAAATCCTCTGGCTCCTAGTGTTGCAAGTTTGTATCACAATATATGGAAAAAGAAATTAGCTTGTCGGTCCATCTCTGAAAGACTTGCTTTACTTTTTGATGCGAAATAATGGAGTGATCCTGCTCTGATGGTCTCTGAACAAGTGCTTTACTTTGAAACAGCATTAAAGTCTCCACTTTCTGAGAATCTTTTAATTAGCATGGTAATCAAATGCAGTCAGTGAAACATAAAAACAATTACTTGTGACTTTAAACTGTTTGCCATTACATAATAAAACTTTAGAAACAATGACAAATCCTGTTTTTCTTGTTAACTCTCAAGCACACTAACTTTTGTGAGGCTTGGAAGTAAGAAAATAAATCATCAATTCATCTTTGTCTGAGACCTTAGCTTACACACATCTGCTGATGGCAAAAGGTCAAGACCTCTATTACGAGGTTTCCACTAAAGCAAAGAAATATTTCATGCTACTTCCCAGGAAGGAATGTAGATTTATTTATTTCTGAGGTAAAGATATATAAAAAGACTTTCTTTTTCTTTCTGCTAGAATTTGGCTTTTAAAATGTTCATAAAAATAATTGCAACATTCAACTGAGAGCTGGTGGGACTTCATCTCAAGCTCTCCCTAGGTGCCATTCTGGAGTTGGGCCTGAGACCCAGCAGACTATCCAAGAGAGCATGCAAGTCAGAGCTCCTACCATGAGCTCCTACCAGGACAGTGACGTTTGGGTAGGTGAACACACCTGGAGTTGCTCCTGAACAGAGCGGTAAGGGGCAAGCAAGTATTTAAGGAACTTTCATGCAGACTGAGAATGTGAAATGAGCAGATATGTCTATGTCATCGCTCAGCTGAACAAAGGCAGTGGCACTGGCTGAAATCTTGATGCATGCCCCTCTCCAGCAACAGAGAGGAATCACTTCCAGTTGTCCAATGAGAAGGCACATTTAGAGTATTGAGTCACTCACCAAGTATGATGCTAACTGCATCTCCCATGCTCTCTCTACCCCATCAATCACCCTCTGGAATGTGATCTGAGATCTATTCTTCTAGAAGATTACCTTCTACAGGGAAGAGACATCTCCATAGAGAGATCATCCAAAGGAAGACAAATATAACTCAAATGTCTCTCATTGTGTAAGCCATCAAACGGTGGTAGTTAGCATTTCCTAAATTTAAGTATAATTTATCTACATTATTTCTCCCTCCTTGGATTAATTTGCTCATGTGCCCCCAGGTCATTCACTCCTCTCCTTTTACTAAAGATGGATGCCTGGCTTCTAGCTAATTCTAGCTCATTTCACTACATTGTTTTTGTCTGATTGATTGCAGTACCTAAAACACAACATCCAAACTACTCTATGCAAATCTTAATTACATTCATTGTTGGATGTTGTTTTGCAAATCGAAGTGCTAGAGGTATGTAATCCAGATTTCCTGCTATATCATCCACCAGAAAGATTGACTGCCTTATACCAACACATCCAACTCGATTGTGCTGATATAGTTCAGAATTTGCATTTGCATTAATTCTAATTTACAAACTTAAACATTTTATATATTATACCATGGCAAATCAGAGTCTGCTTCCCTTCCCTCACTAACAGAACTCACCCTGGAAAATAAAAAAAACAACTAATATAGAAATTTCAAGAATATGAGATACTCATTTTACCTCAATTGAAAAAAAGGTTTCATTTTACATTGAAATAAAATAAATAGGATGCCAAAAATAGGGAAACCATTTATCTATCATATAAAATTCTCTGGATTAAAAATCAAAATCTAACATCCTTCATAAGCAAGAGTAAATATTCTAATAACAATGTTATCAAATGTAATCCAACAAAGAAGTCATATTTCAAAATATATACATTTAACTCAAAATGAATCACAGACTTAATATAAAACCTAGATTGCAATTCGTCTAGATAACAAGGAGAAAAATTTTGTGGCCTTGCATGTCAAATATTTTTTATTAATGATATCAAAAGCTCAATCTATCAAGGAAATGACAATTAAAATTTCAATGCTATATCACTATAGACCCATGAGGATGGCTAAATTAAAAGGTCTAGCTGTACCAAGTGCTGGTGAAGAAAGATGAAGAGGAACTGGAGCTCTCATTAAACCACACATACACACACACACACACACACACACACACACACATACAACCACACAAGGGAGAAAGAAAAGAATGATGCAAGGAAGGAAAGAAACAAGGAAGGGAGAGGATGCAGTTGTCTTGAAAAACAATATGACAGTTTCTGCATAAGTTAATTATATATTATATGATCCAAATTTCATTGTTGGTGAGTATCTTAAAGACAATATTTTCTCTCTATTTTGTTGTTAGTTTTTTTGTAAGGAGGATGGTAAACACAGTTCCTGTCACTTTGTTCTGGCTAGAAATGGAAGCCTACAATCAGTTTTAAGAGACAGAGCTCATTGTATGCAAACATGGAATATCTGTCAGTAAAATTATGGCCATTGGCCACCAAAGTCATGCTTGGGTTTCCTTTGTTGTGTGTTCTGTATATGTTTCTGTTGTCTTCAACGTACAAGATCACCCCCACTTGCCTAGAAGAGGTCCAGTCATAGCCCTAAATTTCATATTGATGACCATAATTGAGTTAAGTAAAAAGTTCTTGGGTCCATGCTCTATGCCTGCTATTTGTAACACTCTAGTAATAAAGAGGGATTCATCACAGTCTTCAGTATGGAAAAGAATGCCAGATTCACCTGGAAAAGAAAGAAATAGAAGTTTTTCAGGAAATTGAGGACCAGGGCTGCTAACATGTTGAAGAAAGGGACTATGGAGCCCTGGCACATCTGTGCACTCTGTGCTTAGGACTAACATAAGTCAAGTTCATAACACATACCTCAGTCCAATTATGCTGCTTGGGTTTGCCACACTGACAGATGGCCATCTCATTTCTCTCAACAACAACTCCATAAGTAGGCACTATTGCCCACATTTTACATAGAAGGAATTGCTGTAAATGTGAAGACTCCTTTAATATAGTTCTTCTAATCCCTGGTAGAAATTTTAGGTAAAAATGAGATTTTTTTTAAAAAAAGATTTATTTATTTATGCATACAAGAGCAGGGGTACAGGCCAGAGAAGTAGGGGGTGAGAGGATTCACCAGAGACAGAGCAGGGAACAGAACTGGCAGACTGGATGAAATACACTGCTGAGGGAGGGGTGCAGCGGGTGAGACACAAGAGGTCTGCTGCACCATATGGTTTGCTCCCTGGCCAGCCAGGGATTGAACTGGTGCTGCAGAGGCTGCAGATTACATCATAGTGAGGTGCTTAACCCCTTGCACCACCAGGGAGGCAAAAAAATGAGATCTTCTATGTTCCACAAAAATCTGTGTTTTTCTAGATCCAAAGAACAGATGCAGGTCCTAGAGCACAGCAGGTATTTATTCAATGGAAGTTTCAATAATACTATTAGGATCCAGCTGGATAGAAAAGAATAGAATTATGCCCATTAGTTTCACTATTATGGTTTTCCTAAATTGAACCATCCAAATTCCTTTTACTCTCTTAATTCTAAAATTCAGAATATTTATAAGAATCTCACATATCTCCATATGTCTACCTGTATGAGTGGCGGCATACTACTGGTCTCCATCCTTTGTTAATATAAATGTCTTCTCCCCACATAATCCATAATCTCCTCCCAAGCACTTTTTTTTTAATAGAGGCATGCTTTATTTATTTATTTGTTTGTTTGTTTGTTTTGTTTATACATGCACTGGGTACAGTCAGAAGCGCGGGAGGGTGAGAGAATTCACCAGAGCCAGAGCAGGGAGCAGAGCAGGCAGAAGGACCAAAGTACACTGCTGAGGGGAGCAGCGGGCAGCAGGAGAGTTCTGCGAGCCATGTGGGACCCTCCTCCGGTGGCCGGGGAGCAGCTGGGGATCGAACTGGCACCACAGAGGCTGCAGGCGGCATCGCAACCCAGCGCTCAACCACTGCGCCACCGGGGAGGCCCTCAAGCACTTCTTGAGACAAGTGTTATGTGTGTTTTCATCCTGAACAAGGGCACATTTGATGTGTTATCATCATTTCTCTGACTGTATTCTTAATATACCTGGTTTTATTTTCTCATTTTCCAAACCACAATGGTTATGTGTTCATTATGTGATAGGAGAGAGTGACCCCTCTAGAGGGAAGTTTGTTTTCATTTAATGAGGACAGAGGCAGATGAAATTGCTCAGAAATTCAGCTCTGATTATTATGGTCATGTATTCACATGTGCTACAGGTCAGTTGAGTGGGCACCACTTGCTGATTCACTCCTCATCACAAACATATAAATCTGGCACTATTCTTGCTGTGGTGAAGTAAGGAGACTGAAAGGTCTAGAGGTAGCTAAATGTACCCAGTTTCATGGTTAACAAGTGCTGAAGCCAGGTCTGTCTGGCCTTTTTGAGAGTCCCTTCTTTTTTTTTTTTGTTTTTGTTTTTGTTTTTAATCTATATGAATACTGAGCCCCTGATATGGACCTCTTACTTACCTGAAAAAATACTGCAGTGAGTTGGTGGATCCAAGGTCTCAATTACAGAATTGAAAGAAGACACCTAATACTTAATGTGAAGACTAAAATTCTTGTCTTGGACATGTGTGTGGTGCCTATAAAACTCTAACATTTCCTTTCAGCACGCCACATTTCTACTTTTGGTAACTCAGCTTCCCGTGTCTCCTGGCCCAATCCCTGAACCAGAAGGCTTGGGCTTCTTCACCTCCTAGGAGTTTGAGTTTCAACTGGAGTTTTCCCACTACCTGGAATCTGCCTTCTTCCCTTTCTTGTCTCACCCCATTATTCTTTCATTCTTCATATCAGCAGGGGACTCTGACCCAAAACCAGATCCCCTCTTTACCTAGAACCACTTTCATGTACTTTGAAGCACTTGTCTCATTTTGTGATCAGACACTTATTTGTCTTGCGTTATTTGTGAGTATCCTACTGAAGTCTCTCTCACCCACTACAAGCTTCATAAGAACATGAACAACACAGGGATGTGCTTATTGTGATTATCCAGTGTCTTAAATAGGAGTTGTCCTACATGCTTCAGAGCTGAACAGATCTGAGTCTAATGTATCACTTTGTCACATCCCACCAGTAAGATCATAGCAAATTACGTAATATTTTAAAGTCTGTTGACTCCTCTATGAAGTGGGGACAATGACACTGAAAAACAAGAGTTCCTATCAGAATTGACATTTTAGACAATTGAAACAGGGAGAGCAGAGCCACCTGCCAGAGCAGAAATCCAGGAGATAATGTATTACATGTTCTTGTTATTACCTAACTCTTGAAGATCTCATTCTACAAAATCAACAAAACATTCCTACCCTTAAAAACAAATGGATACAATAGGTCTTATGTCTCAGCTAATTTCCAGCCAAGGAGTCAGGATGTTTGTTTATCTGCCTCATGGGCCTGTGACTCTCCCTTTATCATGGTGTTCTGGCTTGGTTGGGTAAGAGGACAGCATCCCCAACCTTCCCTATGGGCCTTGGAGAAAGAAGTCAAAATTATTTCATTTCTCATTTCATTATTTTTAAAGTACTATTGTTATTACTTAGTTTCTATCATTGGTGAAAATAAAATAAAATATTTAAATATAAGATATTGCTGGTTCAGAGACAAAAATAAAACCTTTCCCTGCAAACTTAGTGATAACTCCTAGAAATAATCTAACAGATAATCTCAAAAGGACTCTAAGAGGGTGGGGAAGAACAAGGCACTTACCATTTGAAGAGACGTGCTGTGGTGGCTTCCCTGGGTTTTCTTTTTATTCCTCATATATCCAAGAACATGCTCCAGAAAGGTCCACAATCTAGAACCAACCACCCAACAAACAAATTAAAAACACATGCTTTGTCTGGCCAGAGGCATAGGATAAGAGAAGAGGAGCAGCAGGACTTAGAAGAAATATAGATGTGTGTGCACCAAACAACAAAGTTTCAAAATGTATGAAGCAAAAACTGCCGGAGCTAAAAGGAATACTAAATAGATTAATGCACAAGTATAGTTGAGGATTTTAATTATCTTTCTTCAGCAATTACCAGAACTATTAGAACAAAATCAGACATGACAATAATATTTCACAATAGGATCTAATAGATGTTTAGAGAAAATTCCAAGTAAAAAAGGAGAATCTACAATGCATTTAAGTGCCCACAATCATGACATTTTCCCCAAAGAAAGTTTATTTTCACATAGAAATATGTATAACATTTAAACAAAATGTGCATAGAAGTTTTATCAATAACGTAACAAATTCCAAGTCATAAAACAAACCTTAACAAACTTGAAAGTACTGAAACTATGTACAATATATTTTCCAATCAGGACAGTCATATCTTCTAAAGAAACTACTAGAAATCTATCAAAGAAAGATAGCATGATATCTTCTAACATGGAATTGAAGCAATATACTTCTAAGTAATCCTGGGGTCAAAGAGAAAGTCTCAAATGAAATTAAAAAAAACAAAACTTGACATCTTTGTTCCTAAAAGCCCAAACTAGAAAGTACCCAACTGATCTTCAAAGATAAATGATTAAAGAACTGTGATACATCCATACCATAGAATTCAGCCCATTCATAAAAAACAAGAAGCTATTGCCACAAATTACTTGAATTTCAAGGGAATTGTGCTAAGTTGAAAAATCTAATCTCTGCATTTTACAAACTATGTTATTTAATGGATATAATATTCTTGAAGTAACAAAATTATAGAGATGGAAAACACATCAGTAGTTTTCTACTGCATGGCCAAACGAGGAGCTGAGGCATCCTGTCTTACCTGTGTCTGTGCCCCATGGTGGTTCACGACACTTGTCCTGCTGTGTTCCAATGCCTGACTCAGCACAGCAGGGAAGAAAAGGAAAAGAAGAAAACATTTCTTTAAGTGGGAAGTTATATTATTGGGATGCCTTTTATCTTTTCTCTGAAAGAAGAGTCTATCTTTACCTGACTGTCCTAAATTATTTTTACTTTCCTTCAGTTTCCATAGCAATGTATTTCATACCTCCCCTCATATTGCCGAAAGCAATTCTCCTAAAGTTGCATTTGCTAAGTAATCTGCAAATATGTTCTATCATTGTTTTTCTGGTCATATCTTTTAGAGAAACTACTACCATTTTGCAAACAACAACAGAGGCTGATCAACAGCTCAGTGTGCTGGTTAGCCATGAATAAATACACGAAATTCAGCCTATATCCTCTTTATTGTTCACCCAAGCATGTGCTAATTTAGTTAAAAATCACTGCAGCTATTGCCTCTGGGAAGACTTGTGTTATTTATGGGTCTGTGAGATGCACACAGAACGGTAACTATTCTCAGGGTCTTACAATCTATTGCCAGGAGGTAAGGTCTGTAGGAAGGAAGAAGACAAGACTTCAAGATGTGTAGAGGAGAAGCACATGAGTCCAACTTGGTCAGCTGATGCTTGATGTGTGTGTGTGTGTGCGCGAGTGTGTGTGTGTGTGGTGTGTGTGTACTGTGTGTAATATGTAGTATGAAGGTGTTGGGGTTTTGTGTGGTGTGTGTACATGTACATGGTGTGTATATATGTGTGGCCTGTGTGGTGTGGTGCAAGTGTGGGGTGTATATATATGTGTCACACCTGAGAAAGAAAACAATACAAGTCATAAGGCAGGAGGCTGGGGACAGTGACTCTTGTTGGGTCACTATATGATTGTGAGCCTCCTGCCTGCATCCTTCCCACCTCCCATAGGTGACAGCTCCTCTTCTGACCATGACTCCAGCAGAAGTAGCAAATGAGTTTGGCTCTTCCTGGGTGCCATACACACCCCAGGCCCACTTTCTGTGTGCATTCTCCCTTTTAATTTTTAAGATTTATTTATTTATGCATTCAAGAACTGGGGTACAGAGCAGAGGTGGGGGGGTGAAAGGATTCACCAGAGAGTAGAGAGCATAACAGGCAGATCTATTGAAAAACACTGCTGAGGAGCAGCAAGCGAGACAGGAGCGGTCTGCTGCACCATGTGGGTTTCTCCCTGGTGAGTTGGGGATCGAACTTGTGCTGTAGTGGCTGGCGATAGCTTGATAGCACTGTCTTTAACCCTTGCACCACCAGGGAGGCCTGCATTCTCCCTTTTAACCTTGAGCAAAGTGTTTCACCTCTCAGTTATTTCACCTTACCAACAGAGGTAAGATAATAACAGTCCCACACCAGATGAGAGGCAATGAGTAAAAGAATGTGCAGATCAAAATGAGCACATGGAAAATGTTAACGACTGTGGGGGTGAGGTGAGTATGGTTAATAATCTGACTTTTCCATTAGAAATTAAGAGGGAACATTTGCATAACGTACCCAGGAAACAGGGAATGGTACTGGGAAGCCTGGGCTCTACACCTCCCCAAAATCAAAAGTGTTTCTATGTCTTAAATCTGCCTGCTATCTCAAGGGCCAACACTTGATGAGACTGTGCTGACCTCTCCCAGGTATGACCAGTAATAACAACTGTTAACTGCAGTTCACGTTTATCCAGTAGGCTTCAACTCATGAGCACTTCTATCTGCAGTGTGATCAGTGCATCCAGTGGGAGCTGATGGGATGGCCAGGGTCATTCAGTAAATGCCATGGCTCCTACTGTCACCTCCAGGCCCCAGTGAGTAAAGCTGGGATGGCAAGATGTGTCCAGATAAGTACTGGCAGTGGCTGGAGGGCCTTACTCCACCCTGGACGGGCCCCAGGGGGTAGGGTCTCTGTTCCAGGTCAGCACAGTGTCTGTCCCCCGCAGGAGCAAGGGTGAAATTGAACCTCTCTCTGTTCACTTTCCTGGGCTGTAGAATTGAAAAAGATACATCGTTTTATTCCAGTTGTCTTTTGAAAAGCCATGAAAAACATTGTTGAGAAAATAAATAGCCAAAAAATAAATGAGTAAAACAAAACAAAATGAAATGTAAAATAAAATAGACTGATCCTAATTTTAAATAAAGTGTGGTAACCTGCTAAGTCAGGGACCTGATTTATTCTCTGTCATGAAGTGATGTCCTTGCCAAGCTGGCAGTTTGCCTGGCAACAGTGGGCATGGCGTGTAGAGCCCAGGGTCTCTAGGAAAGGGAAGAGCAACAGGCCCCCTACACTTCTTCCCTGAGATTCTGAGTGACTACTGTTCTGGGGAGGCCCCGAAGGCCTAGGATTGTTACCTTGTGCAAGTTCCATGCACTGAGGGGATCAAGGTCCCTGAAATAAAAAATAAATAAATAAATAATTCTGGTGAGGTTAGAAAGATAGCAAACATGGTAGCTGTAGAACTGGCCCAAGGACAGAGGGTGAGCAGTACATCTGGGTCTGAGTCTGGACATGGGGTCTGAGTCGGGGCCTGGGCCTGCTGGGACAAGGCAGGCTGCTATAGGCCCCGGGAAGGCCAGGACACTGGTCTGGCTGGAAGTCATGCCAAAGACCTCCTCAGACGGCCTAAGCCAGAGGCCCCAGGCAGCCTGTGCCTGGTATAGTAGGATGCCAGGAAGAGGGCATCCTGGTGGTTGGAGGATTCCAGCAAGAGAGCCTCCAGATTGGTTGGGGAGCATCATGACAGCAGTAGCAGCAGCAGTGGCCTCTGAGGGCCCCAGAGGGTCTCTGAGTGCTGTCTGTGTCTTGGCAGGACATTGAATGGTGAGTAATTTTTCCAGGTCTTCAGAGCACCTGCTGTTGGGCATTGATATTCTCTGACCCAGGCGGACAGGATGGTGCTCTGGCCCTGGAGTCTTTGGAAACACCTAAGAGCAGGGGAAGTCCTGGACTTAACCAGTGTGAGGGTTTGGGGGCCAGTGGGGTGAAAAGGACAGTTAGGGGAGGCTCATGTGCTTCACTTTGAGATGCTAAAGGGGAGCATCAGTTATATTCCAGAACTGAAAGATGCACAGCCAGCTGTATATGCATTACATCCCCTATACACTCATCATGAAACAGACGCTTGTTACTGTATATGCTGGCATCAACTTTGCCAGCATATTTATTTGGGTTTTAAAGATCAGTTAGGACATGGTTGAGTTCCAAAGGATCATACTGTACATTAGGATTAAAAATACATGTCAGTGAATTGGATTTATTTAATAAGTGTAGCATGCACATGTTGTGTGCAACATTCATTCGTTTGTTTGCAGAACAGTTGTCCATCTCCCCATCACAGCTAGGGCACACTTAAATCACTTTTATTTTCTTAAAAATACTGAAGCAAGATCCAATACAAAGCTGTAACTAGCAATAAAAAATAATTGCTAGCCCTGTGCACAGGTGTTTGAGGGAGACTCGATTCCATGGGATTTAATGACCACACCGTATTAAAAGGAAAAAGGATTTATTGTGAGCAACACAGGCGATGCACAAGCAAAATTATAAACAGTGTCCCAAACGCGACCAAACTGATAATCATGCATACATACTGTACAGTTTCTTTAGAAATCAGCATCAAGGAGGCAAAGAGTCAGCACTCCGGAGAACAGCATGGGAGACATATCCACGTCCAGCAGCTGCAAGCAGCAGCAGCTAGGCGACCACTGTGTTTTTATTTCCCAAGGTCGGATATGGCCAGTATCCAAGCCCAGGGACTCATGGTGGGCTGGTCACATTTCTGAGCACGACGCCCCGGAGTTACATAACCAGCCATATTTCTTGGTGGTCCCGGACATCATGAATAGTTACATAACCAGCCCTATTTTTTAGCTCCTGGTCCGGGTGCTAGCCAGGCTCCCAGATCAGGGGGTCAAAAGTTGGTCGCACATCTTCCAGTGTCCCCGGCAAAACAACATTAACACTTTATTTTCCTACAGAAGCCAGACAAGGCCAGCCCTGCATCCTCTGTGTTCTCTCAGCAGCATGCTCAACAGTGGGGTTTGGTTGGCAGTTGCTTAATCTTCCTGGACAAAACAAACCATCAGACAATTGTATATACAATACCTGATGGCACTGTCACAAAGAGTGCCAAAGATCTAACACTTCAGGGACGCGTATCATCTGCTCAACACTTCAGCATGTGCCCACCAGGGCGGGTGGGTCCTTGAGGGCAGCCTAGTCTCACTTGGTCCCTACAGGTCCCTAGGTCTAAAATTGGCCTGGCACTGCCTTGGCAAACTACGCCTGTTTAGAGAAAGATGGTAATAGTTGGAGAGGGTCCTGTAAGTAATCACTGTGGGCAGTAGAAGCATGTAGACTTGGAACTTCGAAGATGCAATCTGCAGAGGCCTGCTTTGTCCCCAGCAGATGCTGGGGTGCTTATTCGTCCAAAGATCCAGCTGTTTTCTTGCTGGAAGTCAAAGTTATTATCGGGGGAACTTATGTTCATCCAGGACACTCACATCACCGTTGGGCCTCAGCAGAGCGTCCCATGAACTCTCCTAACTCCAAGTCTTCCCCCCTTTGGGATCACTGTCCTTTCTGACCTCTGTCCACACATCAGTAATCACTGCAGTCTCCTTCAAGCTCCCAGGCACCACAGTGCTACCTCTTCTCAATCCTGCCTTGTCATTCGAGATTTATTTGTCTACAAGTTTATGCTATAAAAGGCCAAAATGTGAGTCATAGGTCTATGATGACCAAAACTGGTATGCTTTACCTTCCACAAACTCTGGTGTTTTCATTGCTCTCTTTACACATAAAAATGTTTTACTTGCCAAGAGCACTAGATGTCAGTGAGGCAAAATGGCCAGAATTCCCCAGATTGCAATAGCTTCTGACCCTGGCTGTTGCTGTCCCTACAGATACCTGATGAATGGGTAGTGGGAAATTCTGGATAAACTGGTCCAGATATTCACTGGGAAGCTTCGTCAACACTCAGACCTCCTCAGACATTGTCATCTGATCTCCACTTCAAACTGCATCCTTACTGCTGCTCCTGCCCCCATCCCTAACCTAGCATTACCTGTAGAATTGTAACACTGGCCTGTGTCCAGTGTCTCCAAAAGGGTTGTCTGCTGTTGGATTATGCCAACATCGCTCAAATGTCTGCCATACTGGGCCTGTTCTCTGGCACCATTGCCTGCTGACCAGTACTGACCAGCAACACTGACCTGTAACTCTGAGAGAGGTCTGATGTTAGGATTCTCTAGCACTACCTTCCTCTATCCTCTCTGGTACTGTCCATTGTGGCATCTGTCACTGGCCAGCCCGGCCTCCAGAGAGGTGCTGCTTGCTGCTGTGGCACCATCTCAGCAGCAACCCCTGCGGTTACCTCCAGTTGTCAAAGCGAGTTGGATCCTGGTGCACCAATTACAGGTGTGCAACTGGCTTCAGGCCCTCATCAAAGAGATGCCATCTTGTACAAGCAGACTTTGGTTTGGACTGCTGGACAATGTGGAAACTGTGGGCTAGGACAGCTGGCCACTTGTGGCCTTAGAAACTCTTTTTTTTGGGTCTCCCCTGGTGTCACAGTGGTTGAGTGCTGGGCTGCGAGGCTGCCCGCAGACTCTGCAGTGCTGCTTCGATCCCCGGGCACCTGCAAGGGTCCCATATGGTGCTACAGACCTCTCCTGTCTCTCCCGCTGCTCCCCTCAGCAGTGTGTTTCATCAGTCTGCCTGTTCTCTTCCCCACTCTGTCTCTGGTGAATTCTCTCACCCTCCTGAGCTTCTAACTGTACCCAGTGCTTGTATAAATAAATTAATATATAAATCTTTAAAAAAAAGAAACTCTTTTTTTCCCAGTCTCTACTTTGTTAATAAACCCCTTTGTTGCTGCTCCATGAGCCCGAGTGGGGTCTTGCAATCACGAGTGCAGGGGTGAGGACCAACCGTGACCTGTTCTCAGCCTTTGCACTGTTTTAAGGCTCCACCCTGGAGACACTTTTGTACACACATAAGCAGGCCCATAAGTGTGTTCCCTGATTTCTCCTTATGGCTCCATCCTGCAATTGACCTGTGGATTTTATCTTTCCTATTATGAAATCACAGAGAAAGAAAATAGAGAAAGCACAATTCCCTTATTTTTCAGCCCCAACACCGCAAATTGTGTCTGATTATTGCCTCTTCCCAGGCTCCAGGCTGATCTGGCTCTCAACAAACTCCAGGAAGATCATCTCATAAAAGTGGGCCTTTTTGACCAATATCTGCGGTGAGTTTGTGCTGTGTTTTGGGGCACCGTGAAGAGGCAATCTTTTCAGACCCGTGAGTTAAAAGGATTGGTGGCTTGTCTCAGGAATCAGATGATTTTATCAATATAAATTCCCACCCCATACTCTTTATATCAAGTCCCACACCTCAGGACATCCTGGCTGAGGCTTAACTATATCCTCTATGAAGAACCATTTCACGTGTAGTAAGATTACTAAGTGCATTGCCCTCCAAATAAAGCAGCAAGTCACCTAGCAGTGTGAGTAATGCAGGATAAAATAGATTTCCAGAAACCCCTATTAAATATTCAAATAAACATAAATTCTGCAGAGCCACATTATAGTTTTCTTGGATGGCTATTATAAAATCATTAAAGATCTTCAATGCAAATCAGGCTGCATTATGAGATTTCTGGAATATGTCAATGCTGTAAAATTATGTGGCACATGCACGTGTGCCTGTGTGTGTCCAAATGCTGCAAGGCTCACACTAACGATTGTGTCCCTGGCTCATCAGTAGCAACCATCCATGACAACACCACTCAGCCAGCAAAAGGGCCCAGAATTCCCAAGGCAAGTTTATAGGACATTCTTCCCCATATCAGTCTACATGCTGAAGGGAACAAAGTCATAGCATGTTTGGAGTAACCCAAACCACAGACACAGAAGTGTGTGTGTGATGTCCACCCGCCTTGCTCCTAGAGGTGCCTTGGGCCCCAGCACAGTTTCCCCTAAGCCAGGCCATCCTAGCCTTGCCTGGAATTTTTTTTCTCAAACTTGTGGGAAGACTTTGCCCACAGAACCTCTCTTCAATCTGACCTGCCTGTGGGTCCTCTTCCTTCCTCACTCCTGAGATCTACTCTCACTTTTTTCTACTCAGACTCCCAGACAGAGTTCTCACTCACTTCCCCTTCAAGAGCAGAGATGTGGTAACTACAACCTCTTAGAGGGCTTCGGAAGAAGAGCTGACAGTACCTGCCCACCTCCTGGGAGAACAAGGGATAGGACAGCATGGCTCACAGGTGAGTCAACTGCAGTGAACATGTTGGGTTACTCAGAGTGAACATGTTAGGTTACTGGCAAGCCTCAGTCACTGTGGGAGGCAGCCAGCAATGGCTGGCCTTCCAGAGGCTGATGTAGCAGAACACTCTGTGAGGACACGGGAAGATATCTGAATGCCAGATCTTGGCGCCATAGGGACGCCAAATGAAGAGCACCAGGGCTGAACTCAAAGCACAGACTGGGGAACCAGACTCATTGTGTGGTTGAAACAGAACTTTTGGTTTCTATTTGTTCTTGGAGGAATACGGAATCTGGTGGCGGCACCCACTATATTGGGATGGTATTTATGTGGCAAGATTGCAAGCAAGACCCTAAAAGGGACCACCTGAGTGAGCTGAGAAAAATCTATGCTTACAGTGACTAGAGGAAGAAAGAATGGAAGTAAGTCAGGGAGAGGCAGGTGTGGTGTGGGCACAGCAACTGTCCTACACACACTCCCTGCCATGGAGTTCAGAGTGGCTAGATGTAAGAACTACTTAAACAGCTCATGAAGACAGGAGGGCCAAAGATGGAAAACACTGAAACCCTGAAACCCTGCTGACCGAGAGAGAAACTGTCCCTTTAGCAGCCTGGCAGCTCCAGGCAGGAGACAGCAGCTTCTCAGGGCTCCTCGGCTGAGGATCCTATGTCAGGCTCTTCTTGGGAACTTCAGAATGAGGCTTTCTTCTCAGGATGAGTCTCTTTGGGACTCAGTGGGTCATGATGAATGAGTAAAGGAAAGAACTAGGAACAGTGCCAGTCCAGCGGGGAGACACCCCTTTGTGGTGTCTTGGCAATGATTAAACCCATGGCAAGCCCTGTATTCAAGAGGATTTTGTTGAACAGGGCATAACTTCAGAATGCCCTGTCATACAAACATGGGTTCGGTGCCCTATGACATTTACTTAAACTTTCTCAGTCTCAATGTCTTTATCTTAAAAACATGGATAATGACATCTACCTCTCAAAGGAATTATGAGAATGAGTTGTCCTTTGACATAGAGCATTCTGCCTTTTCTTTGGCACTCAGAGTGTATCCAGTGAATGTTTATGGACCAAGAGTGCATCGTGACCACAGGTTGAGAACTGTTTTCATTCAGGATTCTGATGTGACGTACTAGGGTTGATCTTGCTTATTCTCCATGGGTATTTCCTGTAATGACAGTCACGGGCCTGCCTTGGTTTCTGAATATCAGGACATGAAGTGGCAGTGAGTTGAAGTCATTATGAAGGCCCCTCAGTAGTGCCTGGATCAAGCAAAATGAACTAATTACTCCAGAGTAAGAAGGTGCTGAAGAGTCTGTCTGAGCCGGGGAGTTGAGTGGGAGAGGACTCAGAACCCAGAGAACAGCCCCGACTGCCTGCAAGGCTCTTCATGCTCCACCATGCACAGGCGGATGGCAGCTAGGCCTCAGCATGTCAATCAATCAGGGTTACTTCTGTTTATCATTTATTATTAATTGTAATTATTAAGATAATTTCAGAACTTCACCTCAACTGCAATTTGTCTGCTTCAGTTTAAACAGTGAAGGAGACACAGGATTCCTGCCCCCCACAGTTACTTTTTGGTGTCAGTCTGTGCTGGGTTCTGTGTAGAAACCGAGGCTGCCATGTGGAGTCAGTACCTTCTCCATAATAGTGAGACAGGTGTTTGGATGGAGGGAATCCAGGTGTTCTGAACCCAACTCAGGGTCATGGGGGACATCATGAAGCGGTGACACCTGAGCTTAGATCAGAAAGACAAATAAAAGTTGGCAAGATGGAAAATTAGGAAAGGCTAGGTTCTTCAATAATTATTGATTTAGTATCTTATTGTCTAGTCAATAGGTGTAGAGTAGTGAAGATATAAAACTTTATTCTAGGAGGCGATAAAATCATGGGTAACAACTGTTTCCAAAGGAGAGGTGAACATTGCTGAGGGGCTGCCAGTGGGCAGACACAGGGTGTCTGTGGCTCAGGAAAGTCTTCAGTGGAGATTTGAATGCTTACCAGGAGTTTGGTGGTTTATATAGGAGTGATTCAGGCAGAAGGGAGAGCACATGAAGAATCAGAAGTTTGAAGACTTGTTGGCAGTTTCAAGGAAGTGAAAGAAACTCAGTCTATACAGAGCATGGGGAGTAAAGGGGAGGAAAGGGTGAAAGGGGAGGGCCAGGGAGGGGCTGACCATGACAGTTTTTGAATCCAAGTGAAGCTTCATGGACAGGCGGGAGCATTTCAAACATGGCAGTGACGTTTAGATTTCTGGATTTAGAAGAATACTTTGGGCTCTGTTAGGGAGAATGAATTGAGGTGAGACTGGCAGTAACTTCACTCTCCAGGACAGGTCTACTGGTTCAAGGGGAGCGAGGAATCCTTTTAAGTATTCACTTTAGTAATTAGGATGGTGGTGGTCTGTCTGAGCATCGGTAGGGACAGTGGATATTGAGATTGCAAATGGATTATGCTGACGTTTGTACAATCAGTTAGGTTAGAGAAATATTTTAAACCCAAAACTGCATATCACAAATCCTTTCATGCTTTCAAGGATAATCTTTCACCAATGAACACGCTTCTTCCTGTCAGCTTATTGCAGAAAGAGGAGTGGCAAGTGAATCAGCCTTCCTGCACAAAGTGGGTGACAGTGGCATCAACTGTGCATGTGTCACCTGTCCTGCTGCCTCGCTCCCACTGGCATGGTTTCCTGAGGCCCCAGATTTCTCTGTCAGCACGGATGCCACCCGCAGTGTGTGGTCTTAGACCTTGACTGCACTCAGTGGCAGGTGCTGGTGGTCAGTTGCACAGGAGCACATCCTCAGTTGCACATGAGCTGCCAAAGTGACCAACAATCTGCCCCACGCTGGTCAAACTCAGCCAAAGTAGGCTCATGACGCTCTGCTTTATTCTTTGCAAACCAGTGTCAGAGCAACAGGGCCTGGCGTTTCATCTTGCTAATGGTGGTCAAATTTAATTAATGTTCAAATATTTTATGCTCAGGACTTGATCAATTTAAAATTATTTCCAATTAATCTGATGTTTTAAACCAGACATTCCTTGCTAGGACAGAGACTGTTGATGCAACCAAATGCTCACCTCCAACCTCCGTAGTGATCAGGTGGGGTCACAGTGCTGCTTGGTTCACAGGGGGTTGTAGCCATGTGCGGTATAAAGCACTACCTGGTCTAGACCTAAAACATATTCCACCCAGTCCTCTAGCTTTCTCCTACTCTTCTGTGATGAGGCCCACCCTAGATTCCCTGTGCCAGCTGACAGAACTACAAGGGGAAAGAAGGCCACTGAAGTCCCTTGAAATTTGCTTGAGTGAGAAATAAATTGTTCCTTTGTTATACCAGTGGATTTGGGGCCTTATTTATACGGCACAGCATATCAAGACTAACATGCCTATGCAACCCTAATTACAGCTGGTATGACTATTTATTTTCTAAAGTGAAATTCACCTCCACTGTTTTGAGAGGACCCATATTCAGGACATACCTGCTCTTTGCCACATCTTAGAAAAAGCATGATTATGATGGAAGTGTTTTAACTCCCATGGGGCGATCCAGGAAGTACGATAAAGATGCCTGAACATTGGACCTGGGCAAGGAGAAAGGCAGATATGATGATGTAGTGTTTTCCTTAAGAGAGAGAGAAATCTGGAGAGAAAGTCCACTCTTTTCTGATTTGCTTAGTTTTGATTTTGAAGCACATGAGAAGAAATGAACAATTCCATGTTGGAATGCTGGTTTAAGGTACCTGTATATATCCTTGTTCAGAATCCAGTACAAGTTTGGATACACAAGCTTAAAACATAGACAAGGAATTGGCACTGGAATGATAGAATTTGGTTTGTCAATGTATAAATTGAAGGCATCAGACTAACTAGCTCACCTCAAAATAACAAAAAGTAAGAAAGACAAAATCATATGCTAGAACCGAAGGAATACTCACAGCAAGCAAGCAGATACTTTGCAGAGGTTGTGAAGGAGGCAGAAATATGTGTGTGAGAAACAAGGTAATGTGGTGTCGAGGTAACCAAGAAAACAAGGAGGAGGTAAACTACGTTCTTGCCTTCTGGTGGGAGATCTGGATTGAAAACCAAGCACTGTCAGACCTGAAGAAGCTGATAGGGCCCAGCAGGGCAGCATGGATGGAGCCGGTGCAGGGGATGCCCCGTCCTGAGGGGTGACTGGGAGGCTGGTGACACTTCCAGGAGCCCGGCTACCATGAGTCATGGGAATGAAAGGAATAAAATGATTTATGCCTGAGGCAGAATTGTTTTTTTTTAATAAAAGGGTGAGTCAAGTTCCCATGCCAGTGGGAAGGAAGAGACAAGGAACCTGTCAACAGGTTCCTGTCAACAGGAACCTGTCACTGAAGCAGGCAGGGCAGGGGCAAAGATAGGGAAAGGCTCTGGGCTAGACACACTCACAGTGTGGGCGCCTGGGACGTTCCCCACGAGAGGAGTCCATTCTCATAGTGAAGAAGGATATCCACCAGGAGATGGAAGAGATGGAGAGGAAACTTGGGGAAGCCTTTAAGGGAGCTGGGGAGACAGCTCCACGTTGCTGGGCAACGTAGAAGCCTTGTTCTCACAGTTAAGGCTGGAACCATAAATTTGTAGTACAACAGTCCACATAGTCTTCTGTTTTTCTCAAATTATGTTGAACAAGATGTTTGTGAAAGTGACAACAGCAGACACTGAAATATTCTGGGATTGTGGTTTTATTGAATTAGTGTGAATGATAAAAAGAGGCGCAGAAGTGAGGGCAAAGGAGGCAAACTGAGCTGGAGGTCCCAGTTCTCAGGTGATAGAATCACTTTCTCCACAGTGAGCACTTTTACAACAGCCATCGTCCCCTCTCCCCTTTATAAGAATTAAGAACAGAAGATTTCATTCCTTTAACATTTAAGAGACAAATTTGATGTTGTAAAAAATAATCTTGAGACTCTGCTCTAATGGAAATTAGACTCATATGTTATCTGCTCATCCATTAATCTATCCATCTTTAACCCGTCCCTCAAGATGACTGAGTATCCTCTGCTCTCAACAGTTCCCTGAGAGAACAGAAATGGATACTGTGGGCCACATCTTCTATCCCTTGAAGTAACTTGAAACACAACACCCGTCCTTTCTCTCAGGCCTCAGAGATAGCATCGGGTTTTCTCCAAAAGCCTGTCAATCTGCAGCTACACCTTGCCTGACACTCTGCAAGAGCACATGTGATGCCTCCTGTCTCTTCAGTACAGTCCGACTTCATAATGTTAAGCAGACTCGAACAATCATCAGCAGACATTTCTTGTCAAAGCATTGATGTTATATTTTCTGATCAGTTCATTTCTTCATAAAAATAGAATGGCAAAACAATTTGGCTTAAAATGAAGTTGCTGCAACTTTCCAGACTGTGAACCTGCATTGTGTTGAGTCCATGGTAGGTACTCAGTAAGTCCTCAGTATTTATAAATAGTTTCATGGTTTGCAAATATGGCTTTTTCAATGGAGTTACAGTGTCTAAAAGTACTAAAAGTAGAAACATACAACATCAAGTTCCACTGTTTGTAGTAATACAGTGAACTTGGCAGGTAAAGGATGGTGAGATCAGGAGGAATTTAAGTCTCCTTACTATAGTGGCAGGAAGGGCCAGTGCAGGTTTTCTATGGTTGGAGCACACAGTAAAG
This sequence comes from Talpa europaea, assembly GCF_964194135.1. Classification (NCBI taxonomy): domain Eukaryota; kingdom Metazoa; phylum Chordata; class Mammalia; order Eulipotyphla; family Talpidae; genus Talpa; species Talpa europaea. The sequence goes on from NC_140075.1 coordinate 14,752,975, forward strand.
GAGAGTCCTGGAGCCCTCGGTGGCTCTCCAGGCTTTTATTGCCATTTTACCAGGTACACAGCAGGCAGGGGTGCTGGGGGGCCATTAGGCGGGCAAGCCATCCAGCCCCCAGCAAGTCTTCAGTCTTTCTGGGTTCTCTGGCCTTCTCTTGTGGCCACTGCTTCTCAGCAATTTCTCCTTCTCATTCTCTTCTGGTAGTTTAGTTCTGCTCTGCTGCATCCCCATGATGCCACCCTTATAAGCACCATCTCAGCACAGGTGAATCCCACCTCAATATGGCCACACCCCACTCCAGGTGCCCGCCATGAGGCATGCATTCAGGTCCACAAGGATCCATCATCAATCCTAATGGTGGGAGGGCAATTATTTACCCTATCCTTACAATCCTGAGCTTTTATGATTCTAGGAAATTCTGATCCTAGAAAATGGGAATCAAAGTGATCAAAATCTGGATTTCATTTTGGAATGTCAGATAGGTAGGTGTAGGTGGCCCTGCTGAATTGCCTCTAAAGGAACTCGAGGGAGTCATAGTCCTCGCAGCAGGCATATAAAATTGTAAGCATTTGGGTAAATACCTAGAAGCAGAGTTGCTGGATACTATGGAAGCCCTGTCTTTAGTAGGTCAAGAAATCTCCACACAGCTCTCCATAGTGGTTAGACCACTTTGCACTCGTACCAGCAGTGCAGGAGAGTTCCCTTTTCTCCACACCCTTGCCAATATTTGTTGTTGCTAGTTTTTTAAATATGTGCCATTCTCACTGGTGTCAGGCGGTATCTCATTGTAGTTTTGATTTGCATTTCCCTGGTGTAAGGGCAGGACATGGGCACAGTGCAGGTTTTCTGATCCCATGCAGACCGGGTAAAGGAGGAGTCAGAGTCCTCAGTGGTTTTTTGCAGGTCTTTTATTGGGGTTCACCAGGCATATGGCAGGCAGGGGTGCTGACTGGCAGGCCTCCCAGCCCCCAGCAATTCTTCACTCTATCTGGACTCTCTGGCGTTCGTTCTGCTGCTGTGTCGGCTTCTCCTTCAGGTTCTGCTGCTGCTGGCTGGGGCTGCTGCTGGCGTCCCCCCGTGATGCCGCCCTTAAAAGCACAGTCTTAGCTCAGCTGAATCCCATCTACCTATGCCCACACCCTATTCCAGGTGCCCGCCATCAGGCATGCATTCAGGACAAGGATCCATCATCTATCCTGATGGCGGAAGGGCAGAAAAGCCTGACATTTTCTTTACCCTACAGTCCATCCCCTCAGGGTTTTCTGCCATATAGTCTATACATATATATATATATATATACAATTTTCTAAGCAAACAAACAACGCAGCCATGGCCCACAAAAGCAAATACATCACAATATAACAAAATACAACAGAACACAAATAAGTCCAGGCAGGGCACCAACCTAGTGCAAAAGACAATTATTGGTACCAGCAGATAAGCCACCAAATCTGCTGCCAAAGGCACTGCTCATACGAGGGAGGGGAATCACTCACGACATCTACTACATCACACCAGGAACCGTCAGGCTTCCTGGCCTTCTCTGGCTGTAGTCTCGGCTACAAGGCACACACAGCATCCACCCCCAGGATGCGCTAGCTCTGGGATTGGCAATTTTATTCTGTTGGGGGTAATCACCAACCCTCAGGGTTTCTGTCTGCAGTCGCTCCAACACTCGGCCATCATGGCCACCCATGCGACTCGCAGACCCCTGCACTCAAGCCAACCCACTGCACAAGCACATGGGTCGGGATCCAAACTCTGCATTCGGCTTGGGCTCCACCCCAAGCCACGTTCCCCACCCGTCCCCCAAGGACAGGTTCCTCAGCTCCTCACCCTCACTCAAGAATGAGCAGGGCATCACCCACAGGTGATTTTAAGAGACTCACAGGTCTTCAGCATACCCAGGCTGCTTAACAGCCGCTTAGGGCTTCTCAACTTAGCATCAGTACCAGCTTTTGCCTACTTAGTTGGCTTTTCTCCTCCACCTGGCTGCTGGGCATGCACAGGCTGCTTTTGGCCATCTAGGCCCACTGGCCACCCCCAGATTCTCAAAAAAAAACATAACCTGCCAAGGTCCTCCGCCTTCTGGCGGGAATGTCAGTCCAAGTCCATCAGTCCATCAGTTCAAGTCCATTGGCCTCTCCCTGCTTCAGCAACGGCCTGCTGCCTCAGGGGTCATTGGCTGGTCCTATCCGGTGTCGTTGGCTGGTCCTTTCGGGTATCTCCTTCACGCCAGGTCTCGTCCTGTAGCTCGTGGACGTATCCATCTTCTGTGCTGCCCTGGCGCCTCCAGCGTTGTCACAGGCAAACACTTACTCTTTAGTCCCTTCCAGGTCTTCGGAGGGCTCCAATACCCGTCTACATGGATCTTGCCGACTTACGCCAATTGTAAGGGGCAGGACTGACCACAGTGCAGGTTTTCTGATCCCATGCAGACCGGGTAAAGGAGGAGTCAGAGTCCTCAGTGGTTTTTTGCAGGTCTTTTATTGGGGTTCACCAGGCATATGGCAGGCAGGGGTGCTGACTGGGGGGCTGGGAGGCCTGCCAGCCTCCCAGCCCCCAGAAGTCTTCACTCTATCTGGACTCTCTGGCGTTCGTTCTGCTGCTGCGTCGGCTTCTCCTTCAGGTTCTGCTGCTGCTGGCTGGGGCTGCTGCTGGCGTCCCCCCGTGATGCCGCCCTTAAAAGCACAGTCTTAGCTCAGCTGAATCCCATCTACCTATGCCCACACCCTATTCCAGGTGCCCGCCATCAGGCATGCATTCAGGACAAGGATCCATCATCTATCCTGATGGCGGAAGGGCAGAAAAGCCTGACATTTTCTTTACCCTACACCTGGTTACAAGTGATGTTGAACATTTATTTTCATATGCCTGTTGGTTATTTGCATTTCCTCTTTGGAGAGGTATTTACCCAAATGACACAGAAACATTAATTCCAAAGAGCACCTGCATGCCTATGTGTAGGGTAAGGTTAAAGGTAACAGGCTTTTCTGCCCTTCCACCATCAGGATAGATGAGGGAGCCCTGTGATCCTGGGTGCATGCCTGATGGCACACACCTGAAGTGGGTACACCTGAGCTAAGAGACTGATTTATAAGGGTGGTGCAGAAGAGTGTGGTGTGGTGGTAGTGCAGTGTTAAGGGTGGAGGAGTGGAGTGTATGGAGGAGTGTGGCGACTACAACCAACGGCGAAGAGCATGTGGCTGCTAGAACCGTTCCTAAACCTGCCCGGAATGGGTTGGTTGCTTTACAACTGGCGTTGATGGCAGGACGTTTCGAGGCAGGACAGCTCTACGCAGACAAAACCCTTTGAAACCTGGGGAGGGATCATGGGATGGCCGGCCACGAGCAGATGGTACTCGGTGGCCGACCTCTTTGACAGGTGGGCACCTCCCCAGGAATGGCCAGAGATAGATGGATCCCCGGGGCAGTTGGAACAGGCCCTGTATGAAATTGAAGAAACCCTGAGTGGATGCAGTGCCCACGAAGCAGCAGGAGCCATTGGATGGGTGTTTCTCACAGCTCTGCGAGAGTCCAGGCAGAAAGAACAATCTAGGATCCAGCAAGTACTGGATGAGATGCGAGAGGAGATGTGGATACAGCAACAACATTTGAGGATTCTGGAGGAAGAAGTTCGGAGAAACCGACCCACCCCTCCAGCGATGCCAGACTCCGTCTCAGGAAGGAAGGAGAGGGAGGCTGGCCCTTTGCCTGAATTGCAGCCAGTGGTGGCAAACCAACCTGCGACTCCAGAGATGCCAGACCCCTCCTCAGGAGAGGAGGAGAGGGAGGCTGAACCTTTGCCTGAGTCCCAACCGGCAGTGGCAAACCAACCCACAACCCCGGAGATGCCGGACTCCTCTGGAGAGGAGGAGGAGGCTGGTCCCATGCTCCGGGCCCGCCCAGTGGTGACTCAGAAAACGAAGTGGCAGCGACCCATGGCCCCAGGGGGTCTGGCTGCAGGACCACCTTAGATAATGTAATTTACTACCTATCGACCATACACCCAGGTGGAACTGCTGGATTTGGGCAAACAGTTCCGCCAGAAACCAGGGGAACCCTTGGCAGCCTGGCTGCTACGTTTATGGGACCTGGGGGGTGATGGGATTATTTGCACGGCTCAAGACATGGAGAGACTGGCCTCTGTGACTTCACGCCCATCCTTGCAACAGAGGCTGCAGAACAGCCAGCGGTATGATCAGGGCGACCACACCCTCCTGGAGTGGATAATGGCTGCCATACGGACAGTTTGGCTGATGCAGGAGATGTGCCAGAAACAGTAAGCAGATGGCAGACATACACCGAGCTGGTGCAGGTACTTCGGGAACTGGGGATGCGGCAGGCCATGTTTACTGTGAATACACGTGGTACTGATGATGAGTGTTTCACAGTAGGGATGAGAGACTTGATATTAAAGAATGCCCTCTCATCTACATTTGGATCTCTCATGGCAGTTCTAGCACCCTATGTGGGACGTCAGAGACATGATGTCACCACAATGATAGCCAGCTTGGGAGAAGTTGAGAGCCGGCACTCTCAGAAAGGAATACGGGTAGTTTCTGAAAGGTCAAAAGGAATGCCAAGGAGGGCCAGGAGGCCTCTTGGCATCACAGAACCTATAAAAGTCACCCATAACCAAATGTGGATGGATTTAATAAGAGCAGGGGTAGATGGCACTAAAATAGACGTGCAGCCCAATGCATATTTATTAGAATTATGGCAGCAGCTGTGAGAAGACCAGAGGTTCACACCCATGAGAAGGACTGCTGCTCAGGGGGGTCCTGGAAGCCCCAGGTCTCAAGCGTGTGCCCTGCGCCTGGAAGATCATTTGCTGCCAACCCCATCCTTGGGTGATGGTCTGATATCCTTTGAATAGGGTGAGGGCCAAAGAACCTGTCCACAGGGGATGGGCGGGGACCAGAGGCCACATGTGGAGCTTGCCATCCACTGGTCCCCGACTAGCATACAAAGGGTTTTAGCTCTAGTAGACACAGGAGCAGAACGTACTATGCTCTATGGAAATCCAGAAAGATTTCATGGGTCTACTTGTTATATTGCTGGCTATGGAGGCCAGAGTGTCAAGGTGACAGCAGTGAGACTATCTCTGGGGATTGGGCGATTACCCCCCAAAAGAGTAAAAAGTATATGTATCGCCCGTCCTGGAGTACATCCTGGGCATGGATGTACTTCGTGGCTTATGGCTAGAAACCACAGTCAGAGAGTTTCGCCTTAGAGCGTGAGTGGTAAAGGCAGTGGTGAGAGGACACACTAAGCATCTGCCTCTACAACTGCCAGTCCCTAGGCTAGTGACTAATACCAAGCAATATTGGTTGCCCGGAGGCTACAAAGAAATTACAGGCACAATATCAGAGCTGGAGAAAGCGGGCATTGTGCGTACTGCCCACACCCCTACAATTCTCTGGTGTGGCTGGTGAAGAAGCCCAATGGCTCTTGGCGAATGACAGCAGATTATCGTGAATTGAATAAGGTAGTTTCCCCCTTGCATGCCGCAGTGCCTTCAGTGGCAGACTTGATGGATCATCTGAGTCAGTCACGAGCTGGGAATATACCATTTTGTAGCCGATCTGGCAAATGCTTTTTTTTTTTTTTTTCGAGAGATATAGCCCCAGGAATTCAAGACCAATTCACCTTCACCTGAGAAGGCCGGCAGTGGACATTCACTGTGCTGCCACAGGGATACCTGCACAGCCCCACTCTTTGTCACGGGCTGATGGCAGCAGATTTGGCTCGCCACAGAGGGAAAACGTTCCCGGGTTACTCAGCAGTGACTGCGGCGAGCGCCAGGGGCCTTTTAACAGACTTCACGTGTCCTTCACACTATTTCCTCAACTCACCCTGAAAGGCCGCAGAGCAGGATGCACAGAGTCCCAGGGAGACAGCACCGCGAGCAGCATCCACATCCTCCACCCCAGCTCTCTGCAGGAGGACGGCCCCGATCACTCTCTCCTTAGGATGGAGAGAGAGTCCACATTTCACCTCACCTTGGCCAACATGTCGGTCACCGTAGCCAAGCCCAGGAATGTCTCAGGACACAAGCTGGAAACGCCACCTCTCCTGGCCTGAGACTGCTTGATGCTCATCCCTGCTTGTGAGAAGGTGAGCAGCTCATCCTGGCCTGCTCTAGGGATGTATTTCCTGTCTCTCAGAATGTTCCACATAATCTTGCACACATCCAAGTTTTTACAGATGTGTTTCATGAATCTACACATATTTATTATTAGTATTCTTCAAAATGATATCACAAGTCAGATTAATTTATAACTGGGAATTTGATAAGGTAACTCTAGCTCAATTATGTGGCTTTCCAAAATACTCGTTTAACAAATACTTAATATTTATTTATTTATGCACACAAGAGCTGGGGTACAGGCCGTGGATGCCGGGGTTGAGAGGATTCACCAGAGACAGAGCAGGAACAGAACAGGCCGACTGACAAAATACACTGCTGAGGGGCACAGCAAGCCAGTCAGGAGAGGTCTGAGGCAGATGTCAGTCAGCTCCCTGGCCGGCTGGGGATCCATCTTGTGCGCAGTGGCTGGCAGTAGTTTGAGAGCACTGTGTTTAACCCCTGGTTCACCAGGGAGGCCCCTTACCTTTAGTTTGAGGTCAGAAGTGTGACTCCTTCATGTCCCCCCACTTTTAATCAGGTTTGGTTATTTGGGGTCTTTTGTGTTTCCATATGAACCTCAGTAATCTTTGTTCTGTTCCTTTGAAGAATGCCATCGGGATATTTATTGGGGTTGCAGTGAATCTAGAAGGGGCTTTGGGTTGGATGGCCCTTTGGACAACGTTGATTCTTCCAACCCATGAGCTGGGTCTCTCTTTCCATTTCTCTATGCTTTCTATTATTTTTTTCCCACAATGTTTGATAGTTTTCCTTGTAAAAGTCTTTCACCTCCTCTATTAAGTTTATTCCCAGTTAATTTTTTGTGTGTGCAATTGTAGGTGGCATGGCTTTGTTACATTCCTCTTCTAGTTCATTATTTGTACTTAGGAAGGCATATGTTTTTCAATGCAGAGTTTGGTGGCATTACATACACTCACTCTGTCGTGTAACTCTCATTTCTGAAACCAGGGTGTCCCCAAAGGCTTACATACATCCCCAAAATAGACCTGCGTTCTTTCTGCTCATTGCTTAACTATTAACAAAGTCAAACTACTCTTTGTCTTCTAGCCTGGCTACATTACCATTATGAACTTGTTCTTCCCGAGCAGTTCTGCTTCTCCAGAGAAAGAGAACCTCGCAGCCCAAGACCGGCCATCCACCTCGGTATCTTATGGGTACACTCCCTTTCATCCAGGGGATGAACTTAGGGGTGGGGGCGACCAAGGGAGATGGCACAGACCTGCAAGTAGCACACACCTCTTGTCCCCATACCCGAAGGATAAGCGCCCCACACAAGAATGGACCCATAGCCTCCCTGCTCCGTAAGTCTCAGACCGTGAAGCTGTACACAGCCACTGCAACAAGAGCTCCATCCCCAGCCAGGCAGCTGACCCACAGGGCGCAGCACCTCTCCTGTCTCCCCGCGGCTCCTCTCACCAGTGGATTTCAATGGATCTGCCTGTTCTGCTCCCCACTCGTCTCTGGGGAGTCCTCCCCCGCCACAGTCCACTCCCTGTCCCTGGAGCTCAGGGCTCCTGTAGTGTCCTCACCACTGGAGCACGGACAGTGTCTCTGGGCTGTGCTGATTCTGCGCGTCCTGACCCCGGGATGCGGCTGAGCTGGGCAAGGTCCCCATGGAGCACGGTGGAGGCCTCTTCTGGGCCTCCACCGACAGCACCACCACCCACCTGGGCCACCCACACATCCACAGAGGCCTCACCTGCCACACCCCTGGACGCCCCAACACACCTGCAGGGGGACGTGACACGAGTCCCCTGAACCCCTCACCTTCAGAGCACAGAGTGACCCTTGCTGCAACAGCCCACATGGGTCACGTCACAGCAACAGACACTTCCAGGGAACGTGGCACTAGCAGAGGAGCGTTGTCTTAGCAAACCCTGCAGGCCTCTTTGGACCAGGTCTGAGGTGAAGGCTGAGGGGCCCAATGCCATCTTTAATGGGCGCTCGAGGACACCTAGGAGCCTGCAGCATCGTGGAATACGGCCTGTGGCCTGGGGGTGAAAACCTCAGCGACCCCCCATGGTGCGTTGAGGAATATGGCCCGTGGCCCTGACACTCCAGGTGGAGTTTGAAGGGACCAATATACCTCCCCCTGAATCAGGGAGGATGCTCTCAGGGGACAGACACTCCGTCAGTCACCAACTTGGAAACACAGGACGGGGGCTATGGCTGTAGAGATGTTCCTGATGAAGGAAGCTGCGTAGAGGGCGCAGGCAGGGAGGAGCAGGCACCCAAGTCCCAAATCCATGATCAGGGAAACAATCCCCAATGGACGGGCCCTGAGCCCAGCCCCGCGGAGAGGACGCCGCGGAGCCGACACAGGGCACGACTGCAAACCCACAGACTGAGGCTAGGTGTGGACATGCAGGCGAATAACTGGGGGCAAACTCAGCGGGCCTCGGAGCCTCGGGAGATCCCTCAGGCCAAGCCCCTCAGCAAGAGACACGCCACAGAGACCCCCACAACCAGCACCCATTCCCTTCCCGCCACAGCCGTGGGAGCCCCTGCTTCTCGGCCCCAGCGGCCACCCCTCGGGACCGTTCTGCTCAGGGAGCTTTCTTGTCCTTACTCCTGTGAGTAAATGTCTGGCTCTTCTGGAACTCTGGGCTCCACTCGGAACTACTTTCACACAAAAGAGAAGAAACGAAGAAGAGCACATCCGAGGCCTCAGTCTCCGGGCCTGCTGCACAAACTCTCTGCTCGGCATCACCACGGCACCAAAGAAATACACCAGAAGGTGCCCGGGGCCGCTGGGGGAAGGGGGTAGCGAGAGTGACATCAAGGGCTTCCTCGGCCACCACCTTCCACGCCAACCACTCACCCCAAGCTATGAACTGACTCAGACAAAGACCACATTCAGGGCATGGCCAGCAACGGCAGAAGGGATTATGTTCAGAACAAAGAGAGAAGGAAAAGACCTGGATTACATTGATCACCTCCAGGAGGAATACAGGGAAATGAAGAAAGTGTCAGGGGGAAAAAGACAAAACTAGCAGGCAGATGACAGCTGAGATGCCAGCAGGGGACAGGGCAGAAGAGGGCCCAAGATGGGAGGGAGAAGCACCAGGGCCTGGGGTGATGGGTCACAGGGACGGTGGGGACAGGACATTTGCAAGAATTATACAGAAGGGGAGCAATCCAATATTGCCCAAAGATGAACAACAATTTAATAAAAAAAATAAAAGGCAAGAATCCTTTCCTTTAAAAATAATATAGGGGCCTCTGGTGGCACAGGGGTGAATGTCTCAGCACTATGAAGCTGTTCTCAGTACTGCAGACACAAGTTCGATCCCTGGCCAGGGAGGTGACACACATGGCACAGTAGACCTCTCCTGTCTCCCCACTGACCCCTCAGCAGTGGATTTCAGTAGATCCACCTGTTGTGCTCCCAACTCTCTCTGTGGAGAATCCTCTCACCCCCTCATACCTCTGGCTAGCACCCCAGTTCTTGTAGAAGTAATGCAGTAATGCAGAAGTAATCTTCCAAAAAAATTCCCTCATTTTGTAGAACTGGGGTGTAGGCCAGAGGTTCGGGGGTGAGAGGATTCACCAGATACTGAGTATGGCGGCAAACAGGCAGAACCACTGAAATACCTGGCTAATTGGAGCAGCGGGTGACACAGGAGAGGCATGCTGCGGCCTCTAGCATATGTGGGGCGGCTCCCTAGCTGGGGCTGAAACCCTGGCCAGAGCAGGCAATAGCACTGAGACTTAACCCCGAGGCCACCAGGGAGGCCCCAGGAATCCTTCATCACGAAAGGTAGGGAAAGACATCTGCAGACCTCAACTTATAGCCGATAGCACACAGTTCAACGTTTCCTTCTAGAGAAGGACATTTTGGTGGTGAGCAATTCCAGCATCGGGGGGCACCATAGAGACTTAGAGTACTGGACAGAATGTGACGCCTAAGTTAGAAAACCCATAGAGATCCCTTACCCACGCAACATGCAATGTGCCATGTAGATAGATAGCTACCGTGGACATGAATAGCATCACCCAGGAACTTAAGAGGATACTAGAAGCAACAGCAACAGGAACAGAGACATCATCACTGCATGAACTTGGGAGAAGAGTGAACCAGGTAACTCCACGCAATTAGGAGTGAAACTGTATGTCAGTTCCCATTGCTCTCAACTGAATGATGTGGATTGAGCTCATAAGTTTGAATATTTTTTTAAAGATTTTTATTTATTCAAGCATACCAGAACCAGGGTACAGGCCAGATGTGTGGGAGGGTGAGAGGATGCACCAGAGACAGAGCGGGGAACAGAACAGGCAGACTGACGGAAATACACTGCTGAAATACATGCAGCGGGCCAGACGGGAGAGGTCTGCCGCACCATTTGGTTGCTCCTGGCCGGCCAGGGAATCAAACTCCCACCACAAAGGACACGGACAGCTTCACAGCGCTGTGTTCAACCACCTGCACCACCAGGGGAGGCCTGCCTGCGCATTCTTGACATTCATAGCATTTCCCTCCAGTGTGGAGTTTGTCATGCCTAGTGACGGCTGACTTCCTGAAAAGTTTTCCCACATTCTTCACAATCATAGGGATTTTGTCCAGTGACATCTCTGATGTCCAGTGAGAGCGTGCTTACTGGAAAAATTTTCCCACACTCTTGACACTCATAAGGCTTTTCTCTAGTGTGACTTCTCTGATGTTTACTGAGGGATGTTTTGTGGCAGAAAGTCTTCCCACACTCTTGACACCCATAGGGTCTCTCCCCAGTGTGAATTCTCTAATGTCTAATGGGGGTTGACTTACGGGAAAAAGCTTTCCCACACCCTTCACATTCATAGGGTTTCACTCCACTGTGAATTTTCTGATGCTCCTTGAGGGAAGACTTACTGGAAAAAGCTTTCACAAACCCTTCACATTCATAGGGTTTCTCTCCAGTGTGAATTCTCTGATGTCTAATAAGGTGTGCCTTACTAGAAAAAGCTTTCCCACACGCTTCACAATCATAGGGTTTCTCTCCAGTGTGAATTCTCTGATGCTCCTTGAGGGAAGACTTACTGGAAAAAGCTTTCCCACACCCTTCACAATCATAGGGTTTCTCTCCAGTGTGACTTCTCTGGTGGTAACTGAGGGATGATTTCCAGGGGAAAGTCTTCCTACACTCTTGACATTCATAAGGCTTCTCTCCACTGTGAATTCTCTGATGCTCCCTGAGGTAAGACTTACTGGAAAAAGCTTTCCCACACCCTTCACATTCATAGGGTTTTTCTCCAGTGTGAATTTTCTGATGTCTAATAAGGTGTGCCTTACTAGAAAAAGCTTTCCCACACCCTTCACAATCATAGGGTTTCTCTCCAGTGTGAATTCTCTGATGCTCCTTGAGGGAAGACTTACTGGAAAAAGCTATCCCACACCCTTTACATTCATAGGGTTTCTCTCCAGTGTGAATTCTCTGATGTCTAATGAGGTGTGCCTTACTAGAAAAAGCTTTCCCACACCCTTGACAATCATAGGGTTTCTCTCCAGTGTGAATTCTCTGATGCTCCTTGAGGGAAGACTTACTGGAAAAAGCTTTCCCACACCCTTCACAATCATAGGGTTTCTCTCCAGTGTGACTTCTCTGGTGGTAACTGAGGGATGATTTCCAGGGGAAAGTCTTCCTACACTCTTGACATTCATAAGGCTTCTCTCCACTGTGAATTCTCTGATGCTCCCTGAGGTAAGACTTACTGGAAAAAGCTTTCCCACACCCTTCACATTCATAGGGTTTCTCTCCAGTGTGACTTCTCTGATGATGACTGAGGAATGACTTTCTAGAAAAAGCTTTCCCACACTCTTCACAATCATTGGGTTTCTCTCCAGTGTGAGTCCTCTTATGTAGAACAAGAACTAACTTACAGGAGAACACTTTCCTACATGCTTGACATTCATAGTGTTTCTCTCTAGTGTGACTTCTCTGATGGTGAATGAGGGATGGTCTCCAGTGGAAAGTCTTCCTACACTCTTGACATTCATAAGGTTTCCCTCCAGTGTGACTTCTCTGATGGTTACTGAGGGATGATTTGCAGGAGAAAATCTTCCTACACTCTTCACATTCATAAGGCTTCTCTCCAGTGTGAATTCTCTGATGCTCATTGAGGTAAGACTTACTGGAAAAAGCTGTCCCACACCCTTCACATTTATAGGGTTTCTCACCTGTGTGACGTCTCTGATGGTGAGGGAGGGATAATTTCCAGGGGAACGTCTTCCTACGCTCTTGACATTCATAGGGATTCTCTCCAGTGTGAATTCTTTGATGCTCAGTAACGTGAGACTTCCTGGAAAAAGTTTTCCCACACCCTTCACATTCATAGCATTTCTCTCCAGTGTGAGTCCTCTCATGTAGAACAAGAACTGACTTACAGGAGAACACTTTCCTGCACGCCTGACATTCATAGGGCTTCTCCCTTGTATGAGTTCTCCGATGGACACTAAAAGCGGATTTCCACCTGAAAGTTTTCTTACATACCTGACATGGGTAGTGCTTCACTCCCATTTGAGATTGTGGATGTAAAGTGAGGGCAGTCTTCCATGAGTAAGTTTTCACATAATCGTTAGAGCCAAACAACTTCACTGCAGTGAGATTTCTCTGGTATCCCCTCTGTAAGGAAATCTCAGAGGTGCCCCCACAGTCATCAGGTTGATCATCTGCTTGTGTTTTCTGATGTTCAGTCAGAACAGAGGTTTTAGAGGCCGCTTCACCATATCTCTTATATCCAAAATTATTCTGTCCTAACTGGGTACTCTCACGCGGATAGGTGTGAAATGTGTTGCTGAGACTGGCCCCACTTTCATAACATTCCTGCTGCTCATGTTCAGCATACCTAGGAGGATTCAAATGCACTGGAGTCATTTCTGCAGCTCTCCCCTTTTCATTACAACTGCAGGGAGTCTGTCCTCCTTGGGTTCTGTCTCGTACAACGAAAGGTGCCTCATCACGGGTGTCCCTGCACTCATTGCATTTACGGGCAGCCCTTTCTGGAAGGGCTCCTCTAGGTGTAAATATTGTTTCTTCACTCACAACTTTTCCTTGTTCACGAAATTCAAAAGGCTCTTGAAAGTTCTGAATCACCTGGTGACTAAGGTGCTCAGGATACTTGATGGGTTCCCTCATTCTACTAAAGACCTCCTCGTTCTCTCCAGCATGCTCTTCATGAGGCTCACCAGGGATCATCATGGTCCTATGTATAGTAAAGTTCTCAGGCATCATTGCTGAATTGTTTTCATTTTTGATACTATGGTTCAAACAATGAATTGAGTCCAAATTGCTTTTTTCCATTAAGTCAGCTCTCTCGTTGGATGGTATTTTGCTGCTGGCGGTAAGAACTTGCCACACATGTCTGCCCTGATTTGCAGGGCTGTCCTGAGTCAGGTGATCCACAGTATGGACATCTAAAATGAGATAAAAATGACCATGTCTCTAAAAAGGAAGCATTTTGAGTGAATACTACTAAGTGGCACAAAAGCTCCTGTATTACAACACAATTTACAGGTATTGATTTTCTGATTCATGCTTTTTGCCCATAGCAAATTATGGGGAGAATAGATTTTTTGGTATCTTTTTATTTTAGCATAGAAGATCCGGGGTGTAGGCCAGAAGTGCAGGAGTGGGGGTGCTATAGGGGAGTGTGGAGATAGTGTTTTGAACAGAACAGGTGAACTGACTCAAATACACTGCTGAGGGGAGCAGCAGGTGAGACAGGGGAGGTCTGCTGTGCCAAAGTGGGTGAGCTCCTTCACTGTGGATCAAACTCATGCCATAATAGTGAGAGCTAAGAGACGTAATCCCTAGGCCTCCAGGGAGGCCCCAATTAACAGATTTTCTAATGCCAAACCAGGATAACAATGCAGTAAAACTAATTTCATAATGGCTTTATAAATCATAAATATTTGGTGAAAATAGTCCTTTAACTAGAGTTGTCGATTTCAACCAGAAGCATTTCACCCAATATAGATCCTACACACCTTCTTTCTTAGACTGACCCTGTGCAGCTCTTGAGGGTACTTTCTGAATAACCAAGCCCTGCAGAGGCCATGGCTTTCCCGGAAACCTGTGGACTGAGAGACCCAGTCATTGCCCAGGCACTTTAAGCAAGAGGCCTGCTGAGACACAAGGACTCTGCTTCTCCATTTCCTTAGTTTTTCTTTCGACCCCGGCCCTGGCCACGGTCACCTGCAGAGGTTCTCAGAGGCATGCACATCCCTCCACAGCATAGACCTGTCAGTTCTTATTTAAATATCATATCACATAAGGCTCAGAATCCTAATACATGCAGCAAACTCAGCCGCATCATTGTGTCCCACATTCCTGCTGAGCAATAGGAAAAAAGTTCTGCATCCAGCCTGTGGCTATCAGTGTTAAAGTCTTTTCCCACATCCTTCTGAGAGCAACACTCTGGTGTTCTCAACGCACTCCCTGGAACCTGTGTTTCTGCTTTGTTCATAGCAGCTCCAGTTTTTATGTCGTGTGTGACTCTCAGCTACATCACACTGTCATTGATTCCTTTACTTTCCTCCCAACGATTCCCACGAGAAGGTGGAATTGCACAGGTCGCACTGTTCCCCAAGGTATGAGCCCCCAACCTGAAACTCTTGGTGCCAAGGCTTTAGAAACCACCACTTCAGGTTCCCCCTCCCATGTCACAGAACATCCCTTCCCACGCTAAACAATTTCTGGTTCCTCCTCAGCCTCACAACTACTATGTGGGTGGTCACAAGGCTTGCCCCAGTAACACTACTCATCTTCTAAATAACTCTCCAGTCATCGCTGCTCTATTCCTTTTGAGTTAGTCACCTGCAAAGTGACATCTCCAATAGCAATACACAGCCTCTAGCCCAGACTGCAGAGGGAACTATAGATATGACATGTCATTGCAAGCCATTCACCTCACCTGAGCTCTGAAAGAAAAGAATTAATCTCTATAATGATGCGTATGGAGCACACACACAAAAACAACATCCTCCACTTTGTTTCACTCATGCTGGTAAAACATCCTCTGTGGCTTTACCTCTCTATTAGTAAATGTATTTATTATATATTCTTTCTTCACAGAGTGTATAACTTTAGAAAGTAAAGATCATTTATGTGAGTATTGTTGCTCTCCCCTCTCATAGAAAATTTACCACTGGCTAAACTTCCCATGAACACACAGAATAAAAAAAATCCTGAACAGGTACCTAAAGAAAACAGTCTATGAGAATACACTGAGAGAGGGGCCTCCCCGGTAGCGCAGCGGTGGAGTGCTGGGTTGCGAAGCTACCCGCAGCCTCTGCGGCGCCAGTTCAATCCCCCGCTGCTCCCCGGCCACCGGAGGAGTGTCCCGCATGGCGCGCAGATCTCTCCTGCTGCCCGCTGCTCCCCTCAGCAGTGTACTTTGGTCCTTCTGCCTGCTCTGCTCCCTGCTCTGGCTCTGGTAAATTCTCTCACCCTCCTGCGCTCTGACTGTACCCAGTGCATGTACAAACAAACAAACAAACAAATAAATAAATAAATAAAAATTCATACCTCTTTAAAAATAAAAAAAAAGAAAAGAATACACTAAGAGAGAGAACAGAGAAATGTGATTACTGCAGAAAAATTCCCACAGTATCAGGGACTGCATACTGGTTTAAGAACTTAGACAACCGTCATTAAAAGAGCAAGAACAAAATTCACCAGAGAGAATATTTGGGAACTGAATAAACAATCAGTTTGATATATGCAGACGCACTGTCCAAGGTTGGACATTGGAAAAGCACCTCAGTGTGGCCAATATCACTGGCCACACTCCCAGCCTCCTCTCAGCCTCCCGACCTGGCAAGCACTGACTGACCTGAGAGGTCCTGGTTTGGTGGATCGTCCACAGACCACGACTGTAATCCCTGCTCCGACCTGATGCTCTCCTCAGGATCGGTAACACAGTGCCCTGTGATGAGAAACAGTGTTGGTCTTCGATCAAGTTCAACTTCAGTCTTTGAAAACTAACAAATGCAGTGTGAAGAGCTGTACAAAAGAGGCCAATCTGAATCTTTCCAAATGAAAACCGAAACAACCACAATGTACACTGCCTGCCATGTTCAACCTCACCAACACTAAGTTTCATAAGCAAGTGCAGACTTATCGGTGCAGAAGAGAGCATTGCACTAGAGTGTTACACTGAAGCTTCCTCACCTAGGAACACCAGGTGACTGCAGGTCTCCATCATCACATCCCAGTACAGGGTCCTCTGAGCTTCACTCAGGTACCACCACTCCTGCCACGTGAAGTTCACAGCCACATCTTCAAATGACACTGTCCCCTCTGAGGGAACATTTCTCCTCATCTCAGGGCCGGCAGCCTGGGTCAGACAGAGCAAGTGCAAACACATCTTATTTTGTGGTTCTTTGGTCCTTTATAGAATGTATAGAATTCACAGTTGAAAGAGCCACGCCTCTACATTCACCCGTTCGGTCCTAAAAGTAGAACTATAGCTTATTGTATAAATTTGAAAGTGTCTATGATTGTAAGAATAAAAGGATGAATAAAATTTGCTCCTTGAGGAGCTGATAGCCTGGCTGGTAGGTGTAACAGACATACACCCGGATTCATGTGCCAAAGGAGCTTCATAACAAATGAAAAGCATGTGCAACTTTGTGCCAATATTTACTCCTGTGACCTCAAAGCTTGGTATCTCAAACTCACAGTAAACAAAAACTGAACCCGAAACCAGAATGTTCAAGCAATGAGGGGGGAAAAGGCACAGGTAAGAGATGTTCAACTACAAGAAGTATAAACCAGACACACACACTATGGGCGGGTGGAGGGGTGGAGGGATTAGGGTCAAAATAGGGGGGGTGGGATGTATGGGGACTATAACCAAGATGAAAATTCATACATTGTGCAAAAATGAAAAATGATGTAAAATATATATAAAATATTTTTTTAAGAAAAGATTTCAGCTGACAGTGTCAGAAGAAGACAGAACAGGTCATCACTTCTAAAATGGAAGGACAAAGGGGAGGAGAACTCGGTAATAACTTGGTGGCTGAGGTACCAGGAATGTTTTCCTAATATGCTGTCCACATTACGGGTTGTTAGTTACACTGTAACACTCTAGTGTCTACTGGTATTCCATATGCATCTGGACATGTGTCTGATAGATCAGGAAGTCTAAGCTGAGAACAGAAATTTGGGAATCAGGGCCTCCCTGGTGGCACAAGAGTTTAAGTCTCAGCACTATGAAGCTATCAGGAACCACTGCAATATGAATTTGATCCCCAACCAGGGCGCTATTTACAAGGGGCAGAAGATTTCACCTGTCTCCCTGCTGCTCCCCTCAGCAGAGTATTTCAGTCAGTCTGCCTGTTCTGCTCCCCACCCTGTCTCTGGTGAATCCTCTCACCCCCTGCACCTGTGGCCTACACCCGAGCGTTTATATACATACATAAAATAAATATTAAAGAAAAGAAAGAATTTGGGAATCTCCAGGATATTATTGATAGTTTTCATCAACGTAGGGGAGAACACGGTGACCAGAACAAAAGGTATCGAAAGAAGAGGGAAAACAACTAGAAGAGACAAATATTTCTTTTGGAAAAAGAAAAAAAAATAGATCATAGCAATGAAAGAGTTTTGAAAAATAAGTTACACGGTATAAGAAAAACAAACATCTTAAGAAATCCGTAAATTTATTCCATCATTTCCTTTCCTGTGTAGTAAATCCTGTGCACCTCCACATACATATAGAATAGGAACCCATTAAAATAAATTTCCATTTGTATTAGCTAAAAAAGGATTCAGAGGATTTTTCCTCAACACAAAACAAGTCCTTGACACAGCCACAGGCAACATCAACATTCACAGTGAGAGGAGGACTAACAAATATGCGCAGTGTCCCCTATTCACAATGGGTTCGGGTGACGCTACATAACAACAAAAAAGACAACATACACAAAAATGGTCATAACTAGTTATAATTCATTCTTGGAAAACTAATGAAAGCCACAGTAAAGCAACACTGGAAAGGAAAACCCAGTGAGCAGACTATAACACACACCCGTGTTCACACACACAGGAGCTCCTGTACGCTGCCAATGAAATGACAAAACAGTAAGCAATGCATATAGCGGAACCAAGGGCAGAGACTCACTGGAATAAAGAAACCCGGAGGGTTAAACAATGAATTAAACAAATGCAAAGACACAACATCATCCAGGAAACTATGAGCCTGCTGCACTGACAGCAACTCTCACAAGATAACCCGGCACATCCCAGTTCTACGAAAATAAAAATGCGTTCTTATTTATAGGCTCATTGATTAAAACACTAATACAAGAAATGAAACAACAGCAGAGAGAAGGTGGATGGCTCATTTCTGTGCAGAGAAACGCACGGGACCTCCCAGCAGGAGTGGGCTCAAGATGGCATAAAAGCACCATGTGATGAAATGGGACAATACAATCCCCTTGCACTTTCGATCCTGTTCAAAATGGAAATGTGCAGCAATGAGTAAAGGACTGGAATACACAGTTTTGCAAATCACATACCCAAGCAGGACCTAACACATGAACGTGCTCAATACGACCAGTCACAAAGTAAAAATGAATGAGAAGTACAAGAGATGAGATTTTACATCCGCTGGGATAGCAATGATTTAAAAAGAAAGAAAAGAACAAGTACTGGCAAAAATTGGGACCTGATTCCCTTGCGCACTGTTGGGGCAAACATAAATGATGCAGTCAGGAGGGAAGACAGGAAGGTGATTCTTGGGAAAAGGAAACTCAGAATGACAGGAGGACCCACCCCCACCCCGGGGTGTTCACCAATAGCAGGGACAGTAGGGAAGGGCAGAGACGTTTGCTCACCTACGGTCACTGCACCACCAGTCATTACAGCCCAAAGCAAAATCAACCCAAGCCCCAGGTGATGGATTAATGGATAAATAAGACTGGTAGATACACATAAAAGAATATTAATGAGCCTCACAATGGAACTAAACAATGACACACACTACAATATGAATCACTCCTGTATGATACCTATGAAATGACAAAACAGTTAACAATGCAATAAAATAAGAGATTCACCAGGAAAACAAGGTGTAATAAGACTCCATTCATACAGGTCTGAGTTGTCAAACTCTTGAAAACAGAAAGTAAACGGTGAACACAGGGGCTGAGGGACAGAGCAGTTGGGAGCAAGAGTTTAATGAGTACAGTATTTTATTACTGGGAAATAAAAAATCTGGAAGGTGGTGATGGCTGTATAACATTGTCAAATACTAAAAGCCAAAGAACACGACATGCAATAACAGCGAAAGGAGATTTTTTTTTTATTTTACATTTAAATAAAGGGTCAGGGGCTTTCCTGGTGGCTCAAAGGTAAAGACACTACCTATGGAGCTGTCCCACAGCCACAGCAGCACAAGTTCAATCCCCAGCCAGAGAGCTACCCACATGGCGTGGTGACCTCTCCTGACTCACCCACTGCTCCCCTCTACAGTGTATTTCAATAGATTTGTCTTTTCTGCTCCCCACTCTGTCTCTGGTGAATCTTCCCCACTCCCACACCTCTGGCCCATACCCCAGTTTTTGTATGCATAAATAAGTTCATCTTTTAAGAAATGAATGAATGGATGAATGAATGGAGGGCAACGTTTATTAGGAAAAGGAGAAAAATAAGCAACAGTCATGCTGGGCAGAAGAGCAGCCACTGCTGCTCCCCACAATGCAGAGATTTATAAAATGAAACACTTGCATGGTCACAGGTGACAGAAGAGCTGGTAAAATTAGGTTGCAAAATATATTCATTCTATCAATATTCTATAAACATCTATCAAAATTAAAAAAAATCTACCATTAACCGTAACTTCAGCAAGAATCATACGTATGACAAATGCAAACAAACCTACTATACTCCAGACTCGATGACAGAAACCTGGAGCTCTTTATTAAAAACTACATTGAGCATCACTGACATAAACTCCCAACAACCAAAGGTCAAATGATGAACATCTGTGCTTCCTGGTTTTACTCAGAAAGTGTATGTGTCATGACCCATGTTCAACCGTGTCCCACTGACCCCTGAACTCTGAGGTGTCACCACACCCTGGCCAGTCGCAGGCAGAAAAGGGAGCAACCTCATCACTGAGAAAACGCATCCATCAGGTTTTGCCAAGAATGAGAACTGTAATGTGAAAGAAAGTCAACACACACTCACACACACGCACGCACGCACGGCGGTGCTGTTGCTAGCAACCATTAAGATATCAGGTAATATTGAAGAGTAACTTGCATTGGCTGAGACTAAACTCTGGAACAGAGAAATCCCTTTCTGGTGGCGGGAGACCTGGGCTGAGAAGGATCTAATCCCACACGGGAGGGCACAACACAGGACGAGGTTTGCATGTTGCATGAGCGGCAGGTGCCATCGGGATGGCTACAGGCACACTCAGGTGGGAGCCGAGCCTGTGGTACTAGGCCTGGGCAGGAGGCCCACGCTCAAGTGTAACTGGCAGAAATTGCAACACCCAGTTGACTGACTCACTCAGGAGAAGTGCAGACTGAAGTTGGGAGACCAGATCGGAACACAGGGACTAGCTACATTCAGGAGCACAAGAAACTCAAGCATTCAGGGACACAGAAAAGAAATCATCAGAGAGACCATGACAGAAGCAAACACAAAGAAATTTGCATCTTCCAAAACACTGAAGACCGAGGAAAACTCACCAACACATACGACGAGGTCAACATTGCCCTGACCACCCCCCAAAAAAGACCGCATAAAAGGGAAAAATAGACCAACACCACCAAAGAACAGAGAAGCGAAAATCCTCAACAAATTCCAACCAACTTAATACAGCAACATGGAGTCTACCTGGTGAAGCAAGGGGTTAAGGCAAAGCACTATGAAGCTATCCACAGCCCCTGCAGCATGAGTTTGATTCCCAGTCAGGGAACTCACCCACATGGCACACCTGACCTCTCCTGTCTCCTTGCTGTTCCCATTAGTAGTGTATTTCACCAGATCTGCCTGTTCTGTTCCCCACTCTGTCTCTGGTCAGTCCTCTCACCCACCACATGTCTGGCCTGTACCCCAGCTCTTATCTGGATAAATAAATCAATCTATAAAATTCCAAATGGCTTAAATATTTGGTGATGTACTTGACAGAAAACATAGGGACACACTAAGGACAGTTGCCACAAAGTGCACTAGGGAACACAACCCCAACACCCACGGAAACAAAAGCAAAAATCAACAAGTGGGACACCACTAAACCTAAAAGCTTTCATACCTTAAAAGAAACCAGCCCCAAAACTGAAAGGTAGTCTATAGAACAGAAAAAGAATCTGCGTGCCACACATGTGACAAGGGGTTCATTTCAAAATTTATAACATCCCCAAACAATGCGAGAAACCAACTGATGACTCAATTAAAAATGGACAAAGGGGGGCCTCCCTGGTGACACAAGCAGTTGGGATGCAGCCTATGAAGCGCTCCACAGCCTCTGCAGGGTGAGTTCGATCCCTGGCCAGCAGGGAGCAACCCACATGAAGCAGCAGGCCTCTCCTGACTCCCCATTGCTCCCCTCAGCAGTGTATTTCAGTAAGTCTGCCTGTTCTGCTCCCCACTCTGTCTCTGGCAAATCCTCTCACCCTCTGCACCTCTCGTCTGTACCCCAGTTCTTGTATGCATAAATGAATAAATCTTAATTAAAATTGGACAAAGGAACTACATACACTCTACTCTAGAGAGGGAATTCTGACATCCTACAGACAATAGGAATGTTCACCTTAATTTATTTTAAGATAAATGTAAATTAAAAGCACACTTAGATGCCACCTCACACCTTAAGAAGGCCCAAATGAAAACAAATGGATTTATACAAAACGGGGGGTAAGGGATGAGAATTTTATGGGGACTATAACGAAGATGTAAATGATTACACTGTGCAAAAATGAAAATGATGTAAAAATATGTAAAATAGTATTTAAAAAAGTGAAACACTGAAAAAAAAAAAAACGAACATGGAATGAACAACGCTGGAGAGGGCGCAGAGAAAAGGGAGCTCTCACCCACGGCTGGTGGCCATGACAGTCAGAACAGACCCTGTGGATGAGGGTGCAGAGGTTTCTTAAGGCAATAAAAATGGAAATTCCATATCATCTGCAATACTTCTACACATTATCCTCATGGGAAAACGCAAACACAAAAAAGATTAATCCCATCCGTGAGCAGAGCAGCTGTGTTTCCAACTGCCCAGTCATGGCCCAATCTACATCCCTTCAGCAGAGGCAGGGCAGGAAGGGTGGAGCACACGCAGGGGAGCACTGCAGGGCTGTGAGGAAGGAGCAAAGGGCCACACTGAGGATAAAATGGGTGGGCAAGGAGGTGATATTGTTTTTAAAAAGATTTATTTATTTATGCATACAGGTGCTGCGATACAGGCCAGGGGTGCAGGGGAGGAAGGTGAGAGGATTCACCAGAGACAGAGCAGGGAACAGAACAGGCAGACAGACCGAAATACACTGCCGAGGGACACAGCAGGCCAGTCAGGTCTGCTGCGCCATGTGGGTAGCTCCCTGGCTGGCCGGGGGATGGAACTTGTACTGCAGAGACTACAGACAGCCCCATCAGTTGCATCTCAACCCCTTGTGCCACCAGAGATGCCCCGGGAGGTGCTATTCTTGAGTGAAATAAGCCAAAAATTAAAGATACATATGAGATGGCTTCACTCATCTGTGGAAAATAAATACCCAAAAAAACATTTACAGCCAAAATACTTGAATAAAACTTGAACAGGGTCATTTGAAAGTAAAGATGACCACCAGAGGGAACAGGGGAATGGGTGGAGAATTTAGGGATGGAGGCAGACAGGGGATGGGCCAGAGTGGTTTGGTAGAGAGGAAACAAGGGTTAGGGCAAGACCCATTAGGATTGTAGGAAAAAACTGGCAACTATTTTAGCAGAAGGCTTTTAGTGCTACACATGTCAATGACAGATCGAGGAGGGAAAATAAGTAAAAGAATAAGAAAAAAAGTATAAGAAGCTTTAAAACAATTAAAAAAAAATGAAATTTTCCAAAGGTCACACACAGTGTTCTCAAACATGGCAGGAACTTTTGGAGAGTGTAACTGGACTGGAGAGCAACTTAGGGTGTAGTGAGTGTCACTAGAAATGACTGGATCAAGAAGATGTGGTACATATATACCATGGAATATTACTCAGCATTCAAAAAAGATAAACACATGCAATTTGCAGCAACATGGATGGCACTGGAAGGGATCATGCTCAGCAAAATAAGCCAAAAAGAAAAAGAAAAATACCGGATGGTCTCACTCATAGCAGGAATCTAGAAAACTTAAATAAGGGACCAGGAAAATGAATATAAGAAAGTGAAAATCAAAATCAACAAAAAAACTATGAACCAGAGACACTTTTTGGGGGGTGGGGGGCGGGAGGGGAAGGATTGGGGTCAGAATGGGGCGTTTGCAATTGTATGGGGGAATATAAAAATAAAATTTAATATTAAAAAAAAAAAAGAAATGCTTCAGACCACACCAAGGAAAAACGCACAGGAGTGGAAACAACGGCCAGAAAAAAGGACTCTGAAGAGTCTACTGGGCACCTTCGCTTTGCAGGCCACCTGAGAGAAAGGCAGGAGCAGTTATGTAAGGATCCCCATTGGACTCAACAGCACACATGCCAAGACTGATGCCTGCATGAAAGTCTCCGAGAGTTGTGTAGGACGCAGTATATGATTTTAGCTACTGCACAGAAACCTTAAAAATTCAGTTGGGGCCTCCTTGGGGGCGCAAGGGGTTGAGCGTTGGGTTGTGAAGCAGGTTGTGATAGAACTCTGCAGCGCCAGTTTGATTGCCAGTGAGGGTCCAACATGGCGCGCAGACCTCTCCTGCTGCCCACTGCTCCCCTCAGCAGTGTACTTCAGTCCTTCTGCCTGCTCTGCTCCCCACTCTGACTCTGGTGAATTCTCTCCACCTCCCGCACTTCTGACTGTACCCATTGCATGTATAAATAAATAAACAAATCTTGAAAAAAAATCAGTTGTCTTTTTTAAAAGACATGTGGCTCCTTCACCCCCATTCTGCACTCAGGTCCTCAGGCCCCATCCTCCCCCTCCTCCCTCACCCCACACCTGACCAGAGCAGAGCTGGGGAGTGTTTCTGTCCAGTGGGGTGAAGAGCCACAGCCCACACCTTCAGCGTCATCAACCGTGTCCCAGGTACAGACTCTGACTCAGGGCTGAGTGAGCACCAGGGCAGAGCCCCATCTTCACGCATGCTGGACATGTGAAGTGCCTGGATCTACGCCACACCTTTCTCTGGTTAGGAATGTGTCCCTGGAGAAAACTATGTTTCTAATTTACGTGTCCGTTGACGAACTCGCATAAAGTCAATGCACAGCGAGCTGAAGCAAACACATCACTCACCAAAGATTCATGCATTGTCGCTGCTCTCACAGATGTGCCAGGGCTCTGGAGGCGGCGCTGGGAGGGGCGATGGGGTCCAGCACAGAGGACGGAGGCAGCTGCACGTGGTCCTGGAGTCTCCTGTCCAGAGCCTGCCACACGCTGCCTGGAGACACCAGAGAGTCACTGCGGGTGATGGCCGTGTGACACTTCTAGCAGGGGCAGGAGAGGCCCCCCGAGTCCATGAGCGGCAGAACGTGGAAGTTTACGGTTCACCATAACTTAGTAAAAGGTGACACTTCCCACTGCCTGATCAACAATCACACCAAGGACAACAGTCTCAAAGCTGATGAGTCACTTCAGAGTGTGGCCACGACTTCCAACGAGACAATGCCCCGAACACAGTTTTGCCAGGACACCCCGGCAGTGGCTCCACGCCGCCTCCCGCCCTCTGCTCAGTGGACACCCTGACAGGGACGAGGTCCCCCAGGGTGCGCACGTCCAGGCAGGAGGCCTGAATGCAGCGGCCAGCAGGACGCCGCCGGGGGCGGGAACGCGAAGCATACGTGGAAATTCAGACAACAAGCCTCTATGCCCCAGGAACTCCTGCCACTCCCCCCCCACCCTGCAAAACCAGTTTCCCGCCAACCATCCCGCCCCCACAGGGGCAGCCTCCCCCTGGCAACCCTCGCGACGTCACCCGTCCACCTTGGGTCCGTGAATCCCGCCCCGGGCGCAATACCCCCCCCAGAAACACAGCCTGGCTCTCCCCTCCCTCACCGCCGACTTTTGGGGGGCCCAGAGGAGTCAGCGCGCATGCGCACAGGCGGACCCGCGCTTCCCCAGGGCCCCCGCCTTGGGGACCCTGTCCCCTGCCCCGGGAAGACCCCAGGCAGCGTCTGGGGTCAGGGCTGGGCAGCCGCGACGGGGACACCCCGGAAAGGCCAGGACGTTCTCCCCAACGGCCCTGCCCCGCCCCCACGTGCGCTCCGGGGGGAAAAGGCTCCAAAGCGCCCGACTCCACGCGGCCGCGGCCCCCACTCGCCCGCGCTCCCCACTCCCCAACCCCCCGGCGTCTCCGCTCACCCGCGCCCAGCCTCCCGGGACAAACCCTCGCTCACCTCTGGGCGCCCCAGCGCTCGCGGGGGCGCCAGAACGTTCTCGGACAGTGGGGGCGGGGCCGCGCCTGCGCAGATCGCGGAGGCCTTACCCAGAAACCTCCGCGGGACCCACAGGGGCTGGAGACTACATTTCCCACAACCCCTTGCGCAGCCTGTCGGGCCTTCGTCGGGGTAGGGCTGCGGCCTGGAAGTGGGGGGAGTGGAGGTTGAGGAGAACAGGCAGGTGGGTGAGGCCCGTGAAAACTGCGGGGCCCATAAAGGGTTCAGGGATCTGAGGGAAGAGGCGCAACAGGGCCGCCATGGTGCTGAAGGGCTTAAGCACCGCGCTGACTCAGAAGCTATCTGCCCCCTCCACAGGGCATGGCAGACCTCTCCTGTAAGGCCCACTGCTCCCCTCAGCAGCATAGTTCTCTCTGCCTGTTCTCCCCACTTTGTCTCTGGTGAATCCTCTCTCTGTCTCTCTCACACACACACACCCCTTTGGCCTGCACCTCAGCTCTTGTATGAATTAATTGAAAAAATACACAGAAGAAGTTCACATATAGTCTAAATAAGACATTCAGATACCAAGATACATTTCATCAAAATCAAGATTCAGGTATTTAAGAAGCATCTTGACCTTCTGATATCTGGATCACAGAGTTGGTGTTCAACGTAAAGATGCTTTGCTTAGCTAATGTGAATGCACAAGAATTCCACGCTGTTATGAAAAGCTCACCTGCTCCTTCATCACATGTCTTGTGAAGATTTCTTTTGCAACAACATCCAATAATATTCATGGCTCCATTACTACCATTGATGCCGGCGTGTGTAACAACTGCTGCCGCTTTACCACGAGTTCTTGTCTTGTGAAACCGTAGAACGGAATTCACAGACTTTTGGAGTAAGTAAGCAGAGAGAGACGAATCTTGTCTTTGAAAGAAAAGTTTATTTAGGAAGAAAAAAGACAAAGAAGAAAGATTCCCAGGTATAAAGTACCTGGGAGGGGCCAAGATGAGCCGGTATGGGATATTACATTAGCAATATATACCTTTTCTCTCTCATTATGTTAAAATTTCAGTCTCTCTTCCTGATTGGCTAGCTCTCAGGGGGTACTAAGCAAGGAATTTCACATTCCTAATCTAACAGTATTTTCTTTCCCCATTTGTTATGCTTATCCCTTTACCTTTATGGTCTAGCCCTCCCTGTGAGCATCTTTACACTTTATCTTATCATCTGAAGAAAACCAGGACCATCCTTAACAAGATTATCTGTGGTGCTAGGATGCTTGTTTTTCCCAGTGGAATTGGTTACATTTCCTTGGTTGTCCTTATCTCTGAAGCCTCCCTAAATTCTTCAGAGGTCCCCTCCTGCACTGTCCCTAAAACTGCCTAATAACCCTAGCTTGCCCTGTCTCACCATGAAGACACATGAGGATATTAATAAACTGTTAGTGTATTCCCTGAAGGAGAAAATGATGAAATGAGTTGAACTTCAGCATGTTTGTTTCTAACTGTATTGCCCACAATGAAGTCCACGACTCCTCTAGGTGATTTAGATCAATCTTTTGAGTCAGCCACAAACAGCATATCCATTTAGATTTTCTTCATCCATGATACATGACACCATTGTAAATGTACCCAAGCAATTAAGACATAAACAAACTCATCAACTGGAGGAGGGTCCCATAGATGTTTGACACACGAAAGTCAAATACATGACTCCACCTACATACCAGGAGAAAGCCATAGAGTGAAGTGATTTAGGGCTGAATTATATTCATCAGGTCTCTTCACAATATCTCAAGTATGCTTGATAAAAAAGGACATAGAAAATAACTATACAGCTCCCCACACCATTGTCTTGAACTTTAATTTACTTTTTTTAAAGATTGATTTTATTCATTTATGCATACAAGAGCAGAGAGGTAGACCAGAAGTGTAGGGGGTGAGAGGATTTGCCAGAGTCAGAGTGGGGAGTAGAACAGGCAGGCTGACTGAAATACATTGCTGAGAGGAGCAGCAGATGAGACAGGAGAGGTCTGCCACACCATGTGGATAGCTCCCTGGCCGGATGGGAATCAAACACGTGCTGCAGAGGCCACAGATAGCTTCACAGTGCTGTACTTTTAACCCCTTGCACCACCAGGGAGGCCCACATTTTCCTTTTGAGACACAGGGCAAGCTAGGAATTATGCAGTTTTAGGGACAGTGCAGGAGGGGACCTCTGAAGAATTTAGGGAGGCTTCAGAGATAAGGACAACCAAGGGAAAGTAACCCATTCCACTAGGAAAAACAAACATCCCAGGACCAAGGACAACATTGTTAATGCTAGTCCTGTTTTCCTTCAGGTGGTAAAGGGAGGCGGACATTGGAGAAATGGGAGAGTGGTTTAATTTATGGACAACTTAGAAGGGCAGCTGTTTAACTTCAATGCAGGGATGCCCATCCAAAGGACTGGGCAATAAAGATAAAGATGCAACAAATGGGGAAAGACAAAACTGTTAGTTAAGGAATGTGAAGATCCCCCACTCAGTAACAAATTAAGTGAGACAGCCGAGAACTAACCAATCACAAAGAGACTGGTGGAGCTTTAGAATAATGAGGGAAAAAAGGTATAAATTCCCTAAGACACAACTCCATTTTGGCTTCCTTGCCCCTCCCAGGCCTGTTTCCCTGGCCTGGGAGTCCCACTTTATTTCTGTTCTTTTTCTCCTCAATAAACTTTTTCTTTCTATAAACAAACTTGCCTCTTATCGCTTGCTTCCCTGAGCGTCTGCGAAGTTCCTGCTGTGGCTTCATGAGACACCAACCCCTGGGGGTCTAGCGGCTGGGGCTCAGCGCTGCCCTGCAGCCTGGGATCTGTTTCTGGCTGGGAGACTAGGCCTGACAATTTCGGTATCACTTTCTCGCAAAATATCATTTCAACAAAGCAAAGGCCACTTCCGTGATTACTGTTCTTACCACCACTCATAGAAAATTTACCACTGTCAAAAACTACCCATGAACATACTGAGTGAATAAACAAATGCCTGAAGAAGTACCTTAAAGAAAACAGTCGGTGAGAATAAACTAATAGAGAGAACACAGAAAATGTGACTACCGCAGAATAATTTCCTGCATTATCAGGGACTGCATACTGGTTAAATCCAACATTAACAAACATTAAAAAAAGAGCAGGAGGACATCTTGGAGAGAGCTCTATGTGGAAACTGAATAAAGAATCACTTCAATAAATGCAGATAAACTGTCCAAAATTTGGACACTGGAAAAAGTAGCACAATGTGGCCTAGGGGGTAAGAAGGGAAACCAGGCATGGAGACTGAGAATCAGGGACTGAGAACCAGGCACAGGACATGGGGCATGGATGCGCCCTAGCAGCGGGCACAGCACAGGGTGGCAGCCAGCGTTTTGGACCTGACAGCCCTGGAACTGAGACCTAGAGTGCAGCATTCAGGGCGTAATCCATACAGCTGCGGGCACAGTGCGGGGTGAACGCGCAGCAGACACAGCACCCGGCTTCTTGAACGACAGCCCCTGTGTTGAGGTGCAACCCCCTTTTCTCAGAGAACCACTGGGGAAAAGCACAGGTCAGCAAGTGCAGGTCTCTGGCACCACCTGGTGACCAGAACAAAGCCACCAATGAGCTGATTCCCTGCTGGAACTGAGTAAACACAGAGGGCAGGAACCGCAAGGGGCAGAGCCCAGAAACAGGGCATCAGCGCCCTGGTGGCTTTTTGGCTAGCGGTGCTGGACTCGGTCCAGTGAACAGATGTCAGCAGCTTGACTCTGTGCTGAGGACTCTCCAGGCCAACTATATGGAACTTAAGCATCCGTGAACTTTTGCTATCTGCTGGGGGTGTGGGGGTGTCATTCCTAAATCCAACTCCACCAGATGCCAAGGGATGACTATAAAGTTTCTGGGGGTTCAAAAGTCCTACATGGATTTTCCACCGCCCAGGATCAGCCCCCCACCCCCCTGTTGCTTAAGGGTCAGTCAACTGTGAAAGCAAAACCAATCATGAGAGCATAAAATACATGTGGTTCTGCTGGCAGGACAATCACAGACACTGCTACTACAACTGTAATTTGATGCCACGATTAAATAAATTGCTAAATTTCAGTTAGAATTAGGGAAAATCAAGATTCATTTTACCTCTTCCTGATTCCATACTCCTGTCTTATTGAAGGATAAAGGGCGGAGTTCAGTGAAGAGGGAGTGCTCAAGGTGGGGAATCTGAGCAGGTTGGAGACCAATTCCAGCTAGATGTCCCATCAGGGATCTCAGCAGGAGAGTAAGGCTTTGGTGAAGTTTTTCTGAAGGCTTCAGGGAAGTGGAGTAAGGCAGGAGTGAGGAAGACACACACAGATGCCGCGGACCAGCCCAGCAGTGGCGGGAGATCGAGACAATCTCAGGGTTGAATGAGAATGAGCAAAAGGTGATCGAAGGAATTAGGGCGAGGGACAAGAAAGAATGACACACAGACACACTCAAGGGAGAGTGAAAATCTGAGTGCACTTTATTGCAAGCAATTTTCTCTTTTTATACATTTTTACAGTAATTGCTTCATTGTGTTTTGCACAGTATATGGTTAATCATTTATCAAGGCATACGTGCACATTGTGTCACATATCATTACATCTTGCTTATTATTTATCAAGAAATTAAGTACAAATCAAGAACATTTCATACTCTAATCTCCATACTGGAGGCTCATTCTAGAACATCTGAATTATGATTATATTTTTATTATTACTTTATTATTATGTTTTCCATGTACTATTATTTATTCTCATACCTTTGTTTGGCTATATTATTTACTAAGTAATAGAATCTGTTTCCATAGTTGCATTCCTTTACTATGAGCCTAGTTACTGGTAATGAGTAACAACATATTTTGGTGGTGCCTTAACAACGCCCAGGCCTGATTGTTCCAGTTATTCTTCATGGATGAAAAGGTGGGAACCAAATTCCCCTCGGGGACTGCGCCTGTCTTAGGTTGTCAGAACTCATTTTCTGATCTTACCCGTCATTGACTGTCCAGTCCAGCGCACAGGGGCAGGGGCTGATTATGCCAAGATAGCACAGCCACCCAATATTAATGCGAAATTGTGGCAATTGTTACATTGCTCTCAGGAGCCGCCACAGTTCCCCCTTTTTTTTTAAATTGAAGCTGCATAAAATGCATATCACGACGAAGAATCTTCAGATTTTTGTTAAGCAGCTTCAAAAACACAGGCATTAAAAGGCAACCAACCAAAACAATGAGTGTAATCACTCCAAATGAAATTAAAAAATGTAGCCAATTTGAGGGAGCCAAAGAACGCAAAGAATCAGAAAATGTAGAAGCAAAATCAAACAATGCTGGTTCTGATAAATGAGCTTGACTCATTGCAGAGATTTCTGCCTGAAGAGATGACATATCATGACTAGAGTCACTTTCACGCCAAACACCAAGCAAATGATTTTTAACAAAATTCCAATCAAGAGAAGAATTATAAGGTTTAGGTGTAACACAAATAAATTTAAATTGTGCATGACAACGAGTGGAGAGAAGTTTCTTGATTTGCTGTACTTCCTCTCCCAGTGCCAATACAGTTTCTTCAAGAGCATTAAGCTTTTGTTCCATTTTTCTATCTATGGAATGTTGCAAAGCAAGTGCCAAAGTCACATTTTGTGTTAGATCATTTACAAAATGAGCTGTATGAGTCTCCTGTACCAAGGCAACAGATGATGCTGCAAGAGAAGTAACAATTGCAATTAAAGCAGCAATTCCCAAAAATAAAGAAACAATAAACCTTTTTGGCCTGATCAAGGCATTAATTTCTTTAAACATTTGTAAAGCAGGATCATCATACCAAGGCATGTCCTGTAAATCCACAGGAACCATAACATAAGAAGGACGTTTGACAATGAAAAAAGTATTAAAGCGTCCTCTGTCTCTGTCCGAAGACAAACAATTTGTTAATACACACTGTGAACATTTAACAGAATATGAATTATTAACATAAGTAATGGTAACATTTTTATTATTACCCAACAACAATGCATATGGATATCCAACACATGCACGAAGACCCACATAAATTCCTTTAATAGTAGGAGCAGTCCAGTGCAAAGGCTGTGCAGCCGCAGTCAAGCGGAAAATATCAGGCTGCAAAATAGTCTTTTGTGATGTAGCAGGGCGAACAACAAGTGTTGGTGCCACCCATCCTGGAGAAAACCACCACCAAGCTTCTCCATACGCCGTCTGTTGAGGATCCTGATGACTGACTGAAAAATCATAGAGACGATCAGAACTTCTGGTAGGCAGCAGTTCAAGTGCATCACGAAAGCCACAGTCCAGCCAAACTGGATATTTAACTAAAGAGTCCCAAAATTGATCTTTATCTCTATAAGTATGATTACAGTTTTTCAATGGGAGGGGGAAATCCGGAACCATAGAGTATTGTTTTTTCCCCACAGGAAAATTCAAATAAGAAAATCTTAAAACCCACACATTGCGTCCAGACTGAGCCCTATGTGGTGGAGAGTCAGTAAAAAAAGTTCTAGTAGTAAGAATCATACATGAAAATGGAACAGGAGTGAACGTGGTAAAGCACATGGGTGCATCATCAGAAAGTCCTTCATAATCAAAAGGAGCAGACATTTCAGCTTTAGAATGAAAGTCAGCCAGACCACCCATTATTTCAGTATTGTTTACATACACCTTAATTGGGTTATCTTCATTCCAACTAACAGGATGTAACAAGGGAGGATCTGGCACATAAGCCCAGTATGTCTCAGCTTGTACTGGAACTCCTGTTATGGCTAAAGTAGCCATAATTATTAATGTAGGCCCAAGAGGTTGATTCATTCTATGAAGTAAAGCTTCAGCCATTCGCAGCAGACGGAGAAGTTGTTCTGCCGTTGGGAGATTGGGATTCTGGGGAGGCTCCGCACACCCCGTCCTCTGGAACACCGCTTCCAGATACACCTGCCTCATCCTCTGGATCGATGCAGCCAGGCGACGGCGGTGCTGTGCCCGCCGGCCGTGATCTATGACGGATGAGCCTGTCTGGAATCCAGATGGGCGACTCGGCATCCTTTGGAAAGACACAAGCATAGCCTCGGCCTACAGTTAACAGTACATCAGGCCCTTTCCAAGTTCCAGTGAGCAAGTCACGCCACATAACAAGTGGCAAGGGAACAGATTTTACAGTACCCCAATGCCTTACCATAGGCGTTAAGCCATTTTCATCTGCATTTAAGTGATTTAAAACAAAAAGGGCATGTTGAAGCTGATGATGTGGGGAATAATGAGATACCGAATGCAATCTATCCAATTGATGTTTTAATGTTTGATGAGTTCTCTCAATTACAGCTTGTCCTTGTGGATTATAAGGAATTCCAGTAACATGATCAATTTTCCATTGTTGACAGAATGATTTAAATGCTTTTGCAGTATAAGCTGGAGCATTATCAGTTTTTAATTTTATTGGCTTTCCAAGTACTGCAAACGAGGCTATAAGATGTTGGACCACATCACGCACAGCTTCACCAGTTCTGGCTGTGGCATATATAGCATGAGAGAAAGTATCTACTACAACATGAATAAATGACAACCTCCCAAAGGAGGAGTAATGTGTAACATCCATTTGCCATAAAGCTAAAGGCTTCAGACCTCTGGGATTTACTCCCATTTTTAGTGGATGATGAATATCAGGGCAATGTTCACAATTTCTTACAATAGCTCGAGCTTGCTCACGAGTTATTTTGAATGCATATCGCAATGCTTGAGCATTTTGATGATGTAATTGATGACTTTGTTGAGCCAATTCAACAGATCCAATTAAAACATTTTTTGTTAATAAATCTGCCATATGATTACCCAAAGCTAGAGGACCAGTCAAATTTGTATGTCCTCGAATATGTCCAATAAAAAATTTTTCAGATCTTAGCCGAACCAAATTCTGTAATTCAGATAATAATGGCAGAATATGCGAAGTTCCAGATAAAAGAGCAGTTTCCAATGATGGGAACAATGACACAACATATTTAGAATCAGAGTACAAGTTTAAAGGCTGAGTATAAGCTTCTAAAGCCATAATAACTGCAATAATTTCAGCTTGCTGAGCTGAAATATTTGGTGTCATTTTTCTTAATGGCTCTTTTCCTGGGCTGTAAACAACAGATATACCTGATGAAGACCCATCAGTAAAAACAAGTATTGCATCAGATAATGGTTCAGTACTAGTAACTGAAGGAAATATAATTGCTGTTTCTTCTACAAATTTAATCAATGGATTTTGAGGCAAATGAAATTTAATTTGCCCTGTAAAATTTTGTACAGCAATTACCCAATCATCATCATTTTGTAATAAGAATTCAAATTGTGCTTTATTATATGGAATTATTATATTACTTGGATCTTTACCAAATAATTCTCGAGATCTCAGTATACCTTTCATAATTAACCAGGCACACATTAATGGATATGCAGTAACCACACGTGTTTGTACGTGAGATAAATGTAGCCACTCCAAGATGCCATCTTGCCATAGGCAAGCTGTTGGAGTATAAACAGTCTGAATAATTAATAAGTCCCAAGTTTTTGAATAATCCACTTGAATAACTTTTGCTTCAGATAATTTTTGTTCAACTAATTTAATACTTTGCAATGCTTCCTTAGTCAATTGACGAGGAGATTTAGGGTTTGAATCTCCCTGTAAAATTGCAAAAAGTGGATGTAAATCTCCAGTAGTAATTTTTAAATAAGGCCTTATCCAATTAATATTTCCTAATAATTTTTGAAAATCATTCAAAGTCTGTAATTTATCGACACGAATCTGTAAATTCTGTGACATAATGCAATCATTATATATAACTTTTCCTAAATAATTTAGAGGTCTTTCTTTTTGAATTTTATCAGGGGCCACTATTAGGCCATATGCAGTCAATTGTTCTATAAGATGTTTTAATATTTGATCTGCAATTTCTTTCATAGGATGACTTAGGAGAATATCATCCATATAATGAATAATATATGCCTCTGGAAATTTTAACCTTGTCTTTTGTAAAGCTTGATCTACAAATTTTTGACATAAAGTAGGAGAATTTTTCATACCTTGTGGCAAAACCTTCCATTGATAACGTTGCCAAGGTTTTTGAAAATTACTAGATGGAATACTAAATGCAAATTTTTCACAATCATCTGGATGTAATTTAATTGTAAAAAAGCAGTCTTGAAGGTCAATAATAATAACATAGCTGTCTTTTGGAACTGCTACAGGAGAGGGCAGCCCTGGTTGTAGGGCCCCCATGTCTTGCATTGTGGCATTTACCGCTCTTAGATCCTGCAGTAATCGCCATTTGCCAGATTTTTTCTTTATGCAGAAAACAGGAGTATTCCAAGGACTCGTAGACGGTTCCAAATGACCTTTAGCTAATTGATCTTTAACTATAGTTTGAATAGCCTGGATCTTTTCTGAAGTAAGGGGCCATTGATCGATCCAGACAGGAGTTTCATTTTTCCAGTTAATTTTATCAGCATATTGTTGAGTTTCAATGGCCCCTATAAAAAAGCCTGTTCATCTATCACATCAGGGGTAACTAAAGACATTTGTAAAGATTCCATAATATCACGTCCCCATAGGGAAAACGGCAAAGCAGGAATCACATAAGGCTGAAACTTTCCCTTCTGTGACCCCAGTTGCCAAGACAACATTTGTGAGCTTTGAGCAACATTATTGGCCATGCCCAATCCAATCAGCGTGGAGGAAGAATTTAACACAGGCCAAGCCGCAGGCCAATCTTTACCTGCAATGCATGACCGGTCAGCCCCTGTGTCTAACAATCCCATAATTGGGTGTCCATTAACAATTAACTTTTTTAATGGTCTTTCTTTTGTAATACTTTGAGTCCAAGCAACCACATCTGTGGACCCAAAACCTTGTTCTCCTCTTTCTTCCTTCAAAACTGGGTTTGGTAATTTAATATAAGAAAGCACAAGAATTTGCGCAATACGCTGATTTTTATGAATTTGTATTGTTTCCTTTAAAGGTCTGATCATAACTTTAATTTTTCCAGTAAAATCAGAGTCTACAATACCCGGAAGTACTTCAAAATTCTTTTTATAATTTGAACTACGGCCAATTATTAGCCCCACTGTTCCTTGGGGTAGCGGTCCCTTTAAGCAGGTTTCAATAGGTGTAACTCCATCGATGGCTGAAAGAATAACATCAGCAACCGATGCAAGATCAAGTCCGGCACTTCCTGGAGTGCCTCTAGGTAATTCATGTATGGTTACAGGTAAGTTAGGCGCTTCAGTCTGTGTGATGTTCTTGAGCGCCGAGTCAGACCCTCTTTCGTTTACGGGGCTGAGGGCTTGCCCCTCTGAGAGTTTTTTGACATTTCATTATTTTGTTCCAATTTATGACCATCTATATGCCATTTGGAATGACATTTATTTGCCCAATGATTTCCCTTGCCACAACGTGGACAAGGTTTAGGAGCCAAATTAGAATTTCCAGGATTTTTTCCTTTATTATATGTTTTGTTACAATTTCTGCTCATATGGCCAGGCTGTTGACAATTGAAACAAATTGGAGCACTCGCTCTTCCTCCCTTTGGCATTGACCGCACAAAAGAAGAAAATGGTTGTTCTTTCATTGCTGCGGCATAGGCCAGTCCCTGAATAACAGCCGGACTGGCATCCATGCATGCTTTAATAAAGTCCTGGATTGTACCTGTCTTCCTAATTGGCCTAATTAACTCTTGGCACAGAGAATTTACATTTTCAGAAGCTAATTGCTTTAGCAACATTTCTTTCGCTTCTGTATTTGGAAGCATTCTATCTAAAGTCTCTTCTAAGTGGGCCACAAAGTTTTCATATGGCTCTTCCTGCCGCTGACGAATACCTGCCAACAGTGTTGAACTGCCAGCTGGAGGCGGCAAATTTTTCCAAGCAGCTACTGCCATTAATCCAATTTCATTAAGAATATCTTTTGGTATTTTCAATTGTTCCCTAACATTGGCATAATCACCTGTTCCTTTTAGCATAGGCAAGGTAGGCTGCATATTTTTAATAAAAATAGATTTTCTAATAAGTTCAGCTGCACGTTGGGCGCCAACTGCCGCGGACCAGCCCAGCAGTGGCGGGAGATCGAGACAATCTCAGGGTTGAATGAGAATGAGCAAAAGGTGATCGAAGGAATTAGGGCGAGGGACAAGAAAGAATGACACACAGACACACTCAAGGGAGAGTGAAAATCTGAGTGCACTTTATTGCAAGCAATTTTCTCTTTTTATACATTTTTACAGTAATTGCTTCATTGTGTTTTGCACAGTATATGGTTAATCATTTATCAAGGCATACGTGCACATCGTGTCACATATCATTACATCTTGCTTATTATTTATCAAGAAATTAAGTACAAATCAAGAACATTTCATACTCTAATCTCCATACTGGAGGCTCATTCTAGAACATCTGAATTATGATTATATTTTTATTATTACTTTATTATTATGTTTTCCATGTACTATTATTTATTCTCATACCTTTGTTTGGCTATATTATTTACTAAGTAATAGAATCTGTTTCCATAGTTGCATTCCTTTACTATGAGCCTAGTTACTGGTAATGAGTAACAACATATTTTGGTGGTGCCTTAACAACGCCCAGGCCTGATTGTTCCAGTTATTCTTCATGGATGAAAAGGTGGGAACCAAATTCCCCTCGGGGACTGCGCCTGTCTTAGGTTGTCAGAACTCATTTTCTGATCTTACCCGTCATTGACTGTCCAGTCCAGCGCACAGGGGCAGGGCCTGATTATGCCAAGATAGCACAGCCACCCAATATTAATGCGAAATTGTGGCAATTGTTACATTGCTCTCAGGAGCCGCCACACACAGACACCTTATAACCTGCAAGTATCTCCTCCTGAGGGTCTCAGCAGGTCTTTCTTTATACCTTAAGACCAGCGGTGAGAAGACATCAGCATAAGCATCATAGCAGAACAGAGACCATCATTACATATTTCCTCATGAACATACAAACACCCTCTTGATTTCATACCACAAAAGGACACTTCCTTAATCAGATTAAGAAACTCTACAGGGACAATGACTCCCCTAGGTACAAATCTTTTTCTAATGTAATCCATTGTCTAAGATAGTACAATGTTCATTAACAATCAATCACCCTGTCAAGCCTTCCTAATTTCAGAGTGGACATGACAGTCTATTGTTATGCTAAAATCAGCCCATTCCCTAGTACTCAATTCCTCTAGCCCATTATCAATTACTTCAAAGTGATCTAAAGTAACTCATCAATACTGTTTAGTTCTACAGAAATCTAACTTTCAACTAGAAATGCTGAACCTCCACACAAGCTGCACACTGTGAACTTTTTTTAAAAATAATTTATTTTTATTTATTTATACAAGCACTGGGCACAGTCAGAAGCACAGGAGGGTGAGAGAATCCACCAGAGCTGGGTGCAGAGCAGGCAGAAGGACCAAAGCACGCCGCTGAGGTGAGCAGCGGGTGGCAGGAGAGGTCTGCGCGCCACGTGGGACCCTCCTCCGGTGCCCAGGGAGCAGCTGGGGTTCGAACCGGCACTGCAAAGGCAGCGGGCAGCTCCGCAACCCAGCGCTCAACTGCTGCACCACCGGGGAGGCCCACACGCACTGTTAACATTTCCATACACCAGGAGATGCATTGTTGCCCCAAACAGGTACCCCCCCCCAGGTTAGGCTATGGTTTCCAAGCACAGCTGGTTCAGGGCAGCTTGTTCTCCAGAGTTCTCAGGGCCAAAACATTTCTTTCCTAACTATATCTTTAACAATTTTTACTTCTTTTGTGACAGTTCATGTGTAAGAACAATAAGCCAATTGTCACCTGGGTCCGATTTAGGTTTTCACAGGCCAATGAATAACTAACTTACTTCAGCATTAACTAGGAACAAAGAGGAGAGCTTTAGAAGGCTTTGCCTTGGAGACTCCCTAGTTCAGATCTTCTTTGGGAGGTGCAAGGACTCCCGTCTTCTTGGAAGTACAACTTTCCCTCTTCGTGGGAGCACAGGAACTCCCTGCTTCTCGGGGGTCTCCCCCTAAGCCCAGACCACGTGACGAGACAACATGGGAGGCACAGCCTGCCGCAGAGTAGGCTGGGAAGGATGAGACCTAGCAATATACTAAAGAGGGCTGCCTTTACTTCCTCATGCAAAGAGGAGGATACCAATGTACAGAAATGTCTAGAAAAACAGGTCCGAGGCCCATGTCAGAGGCCTCAGTTCCAATGAACGAAAGCAAGAAGTCATTGTAAACAGGTGGGGGAAACACTTGGAGGCCACAGGCCAGCTGATGAGAGAGAAGACCCATGAGAGGTTTGAGGACAGAGCAGGGAGGCTCAGGAGAGCTGAGACCAAAGACTGACACAGCTGAGGTAGGTCCACTCCTGCTGGGCTCTTCCTAGGGATGTTCTTCATAAATGCTCCAGTGCAGTGGCATGTGATGAAATGTTACTGTGATCAAGAAAGACAAACTCACGCCATCTGCGGTAACAAGGATGGAGCTGGAAGGCTACACTAGACGATGTAAGTCAGAAGGAAGAAGATAAATACCGGACAGTCTCACTGATATGTGGAATATAGAGAAACCAAAAAAAAAAAAAAAAACAATCAAGAAAAAGACAAAATTAGCAAAGTGACCACAGAGCTGAGGTACAGAGCAAAGGAAGGAGAGTGAGGTGGGTGAGACAGGAGAGGAAAACACAGTGATGGTTCACTGGTGATGTGGCAGTGGGAGAGCTATGGGGACTACTAAAGGAAAAAGAAATGCTCTAGTGCTGAGTGAGGCCTGGAGGCAGGACATCGGAGAGCTGAGAGGAGACAAGAGGCTGCCTACACAGAAGAGCCTTCATGACTGATGCCTGAAGGGAAAGTGTGTGCAGGGGCCTGGGTTAGGGGACTGACAGAAAGGGTGACCTGGCAGGCAACGAATACTTGAAGACTGCAGGTTTGGGAAAAATCACAACTGGAAAGCACCATAAAGGGAGGATGTGATCCAAGGTCCACCTGGGGCGTGTGGCACTCCATGTATGGTTGGTGTTAAAATTCTTCTAGCAAACGCTAACAGCTTGATAGCTTTGATGAGCTCCAGAAGGGAATCAACCAGACTTTTGAAAGTTCCTGTAAGAATTCCTCCCTCATTCCTTCTCATGTGCCATCCCCCTATTGCATGCTGTTCTCAGAACACAGATAAAGGCCCGTCAGCCAGAGAGGAACCATATTCCAGACATCCCATGTAATGCTTACTTATCTCCAGAACCTTCCATGTCTTAGATGTCCCTTTCATCTGTCTCCCCCTTATCTATTTACCCTTGGCATGGACTCCAGGTCAGCTCCTTCCCTCTAGCGCCCATGCTGCCTCCCATCACCTCCAGCGATCCTCTTTTCTCATCCCTTCCCTCCCACTGCTTCTTCTCTAATACATATAGTTCTAGCACTTCAGAGCCAGACTGATTCACAGCTGCTCTTCCCAGATACACTTTGGTTCCTGAGGAAACCTAAATGTCAAGTCCAGATTCCTTAGCCCAGCCCACTGAAGATTTTCCGACCTCTCCAGGCTCTCCTGTGAACTCCCACATACCAGGTGAGCAGCCTCAGAAGACCTAGAAAGACTGGGTCACAGGTCTTGTTCCCACCAATAATCTCATTAGCTTCTGTCCCTGCTGGTCTTGATGACGGGGTCCCGAGTGATTCACCAGGCCCAAGGCAGTCTCAAATAGCCCTTGTCTGATTTCCACCCCTCAGTGTGCTCTAAAAGGATATTAGAACTTGGGGGAATTCAAGACTGAGGACTGCTAAGCATCCGCAGGCTTTGTGGACATAGTTCCTATCAGCTGCTGTTATTAAGGACCCCTTGGCATTCTTGAAAATTGTCCAGTATATCCTTCTTCCAAAGCATTGATTGCCAGTGTGCACAGATCAGAGACAATGGGACTGACATACATAGATGTTCTAGAACATAATTCTGGAGTTGAACCCCCATCAAATTTGAGCACAAATATTGATCAAGAAATGAATTAGGACCTCCCCGGTGGTGCAGAGGTTGAGCGCTGGACTGCGAAGCTGCCCGCCGCCTCTGCAGTGCTGCTTCAACCCCTGGTCACCAGCGAGGGTCCCACATGGCGCGCTTATCTCTCCTGCCACCCGCTGCTCCCCTCAGCAGTGTACTTCGGTCCTTCTGCCTGCTCCGCTCCCTGCTCTAGCTCTAGTGAATTCTCTCAACCTCCCGCACTTCTGACTGTACCCAGTCCTTGTATAAATAAATAAATAAATCTTTACCAAAAAAAAAGAGTCTGCCCATCTCTTCTGAAAAAAAAAAAAAGTGATGGAAAGATAATGTATGAATGAAATTAAGTTGTGATGCTACTATACAATTTACAAACATGATCAGGAGGAGAAAACAACAGAATTAAAACATACAGATGAATGACAGACATTGAGAATACGTTTGAGAAAAATTGCATAGTTTTTTTTTATTATTATTTTTAATAGAGGCATGTTTTATTTATTTATTTATTTATTTATTTATTTATTTGTTTGTTTGTTTGTTTGTTTTGTTTATACATGCACTGGGTACAGTTCTGGGTACAGAAGTGCAGGAGGGTGAGAGAATTCACCAGAGCCAGACTGTGCTGTTCTCCGGAACCTCAGATCAAGACTCGATGCCCTTCAGGCTGCTGTATGCTGACATGATGGACATCAACAAGCCCCCTAGACACCACCAACTCTGTTGTGTTTTGTTGTAACACTGTTCTACTAAACTCCTATTCTGATGTCACGGACCTTAGAGACAAACTATAAGGACAACAGACGGTAAAATTGTCAAGAGATCAGCTAAACACTGTACAGAACCAACTGTCTTAGCCCTGTGACTGGACCTGTACATCCATCTGTGTAACTCCATTTGTATATAATCAGACTCAGGCTACATGGAAACATATTAAGCTACAATTTCAAGGAAATGTAAATATGTCTGAGCAAATGCAACACTTGCAACAAAATACACAGGGGACATTTGTTAAATGCTTATCAGCAGTAGGAGGGAAATATGTTGTAAATTTAATGATGGGGGTTAGCCAATTTAAATAAACTGAACTATGTAAAAGCTTTGGGAATTATCTTCATGTTAATTGCACTATTCCTTATTTTTGCATATCTGTTACTTTAAATCCTCTTCTACAAAAGTAAAGGAAGAAGCATGTGGGAGTGAAAACAACTGAATGTTGCTGCCATAGTCATTGTCAAGGCTACACTAAAAAACAAAACAAAAAAAAAGGGACCTCCCTGCTGGTGCAAGGGGTTGAGACACAACCTATGAAGCTGTCCAAAGCCAGTGAACATGAGTTGGATCTCCACCCATGGGGTTACCCACATGGCACAGCAGACCTCTCCAGACACCCCGCTGCTGCCCTCAGCAGTCTATTTCCATTAGTCCACCTGTTCTGTTCCCCACTCTGGTGAATTCTCTCATTCCCCACACCTCTGGCCTGTACCCCAGTTCTTGTATGTATAAAAAAATAAATCTTTTTTTTTAAAAGGGGGGGAGATGTGGAGACACCTATGGCATAAAGTGCTGAGGCAAGGAAACGATCACGGTCATGGCTGAAAGACTGGGCATGGCTAAAAGATGGATCAGCGCAGGTCAGAAGATTGGCCCTCCTACAGATCAGGATGTTGTGTCAGCGAAACCAGGCCTGTGAGAGAAACTAGATTAGAAGAGAGAACAGAATAATCTGATAACGCAGAACCTTGGC
The DNA here is from genome assembly GCF_964194135.1 of Talpa europaea. Classification (NCBI taxonomy): domain Eukaryota; kingdom Metazoa; phylum Chordata; class Mammalia; order Eulipotyphla; family Talpidae; genus Talpa; species Talpa europaea. The sequence continues at coordinate 14,795,410 of NC_140075.1, forward strand.
TCTGCATGTGTGCCAGAATAATGCTGAATACTAAGGAACAAAAGAATAATCCACTGTTTTGTATCTAACCTAGGAGGTGTTCTGTCTCCATAAATCTGAGTTGTTCTGGGTGCTCCGGACGACTGAGCCAGAATGAGAAGCCTTGCATCCCCTGTGTATGTTTTCTTCTCCCTGTTGTTTGCTTTCTATTTAGTTCTATGCATTGAGACGTTGTGCCACTGGTGTTGGCGAGCATCTCTTTGGAGTGCTCCGCTAGGGGTGTCGGAAACTGTTCACCAGACTGAGACTAGCACTGGTAGGCCAAATGTCCACCAGACTGTTGATGCTGTGTTGCTGGGCACTGTCCCTTACAGTTCCCTCCCTCTGTATTACTTAGTTCCAACAGGGAATCAGTTAGTTGGTGATTTTGTTCTGGTCATGAGGTGGCACCAGAGACCTGTCCTTGCTGACCTTTGCTTTTCCCCGGTGGTTCTCGGCTGGCCTTAGGCTATTTGTAGGTCTCCGTGGAGTCCTTGTCTTCCTCTGATGGCGCACGGAGCCACTCGATCACCTCTGTGGTGATTTCATTACCGTTCTCCACAGATCCCATTTGTGGGGTGAGGTGCCTGAAATAGTTCCTCTCTACTCAGTGTCCCACTTGATCTGTAGTTTGTTCTTGCTGGGTTTTTTTCTTTCCTTCTTTCCGTTGGTCAGAGAGTGCCTTCTCAGTGGGTGGAGGAGGTAGCAGGGTTCTGACTCTTTCCCTTTTTTAAAAAAAAGAAATAATAAAACTTCTCTTTGGCAGAGACTAAAAGTCTCTGTCTTGTGGGGAAACTCACTGTGTATGTGAAAGGGGGAATCTGGTGAAACTTTTCTCAGACGTGACCCAAGAACTCCAACTGTGACCCCAACACCTCTCCAAAATATCACTCCTCACCAATGTCAATGTTATAAAAACAAGCAAAGTCAGAGAAACAGTCAGCAAGAGGCACATCAAAGAGAACTGGCTGTAACTGAATGAGGCAATTTGGATTATGGAACATAAAATGTACATTAGGAAGAACTAATGAAATTAAGCACGGAGTTTGGTAATTGTGTCAATATTGCTTCATTAGCTGTAAAAAAATACAAAAAAATTCATGTAAGATGTTAAAGTCGAAATGGTGTGGGATAAATAAGAACTGTACTATCTTTGAAACTTTTCTGTAAAATTAACAGTATTCATTAAATTTTATATTTTTTAATGTCCTCAATACTAAATAGGTTGTAAAAGGAAAAAACAATCTACTTTCTTGTTTCCCCAGGTTTTGTTATCCAGAGGCTGGAGAGAGGGATTCTGGGCAGCAAAGCTGGAAACCTCACACCCAGGGCATTCCCCCGAGTCTCCTCTCCTCTGAGCCCTGCTTCTCTGAATCCTCACAGAGCATCTCACCACCAGGATGCCGCCCTCCAGGGCCCCCAACTCTTCCCATTTCAGAACCGGCCGTGTCCTTGCAGCTCCACCAGAATCTGAAACACTCCACCAGAATTGGGAAACAGTCAGACAACCCTTTTTATACCAGGGTTGCCCTGTAACAGTTTGGCTCAGTAAAGAAAGGGGGAGCCACGCTAAACTTTCTCAAAGGAAGGGAAAATTCATTGCACCCCCGGGCGAGCTTCAGGGTCCCAAGAAGGGGGGGGGTCCCTGAAGTCATTCCCGTTGTGGGGGGTGATGTCATTTTATAGGGTGAGGAGAGGTTAGGCAGGAAAACTGGGTAGGCGGTTATGAGATAGTCTTTGCAGGGACGCGAGGATATGGGTGGAGAAGGAGTTGGTTAAAGGTGGTATGGGACAGTTCTTGCATCCGGTGTTGGATGAAACAGAGTAAGCATGGGGCAAAAAGAAAAAAAAAAATAATTAGGAGATTATGATAAGAGGCCATATGAGTGGTAATACTTTGCCCGAGGCTATGTTGATCTGAAATTGCCAGGCATAGACAGAAGAAAGGGAAGTGGCTTGAAGAGATGGGATTAGAAACAGAGGAAGGAGAGGAGCCTCCCAGGTGGTGCAGCGCTGGACGGTTGAGCGCTGGATTGCCAAGCTGCCCGCAGCCTCTACAGCACCGGTTCAGTTCCTGGCCTCAAGTCTAGGGTCCCACAAGGCTGGCAGACCTCTCCTGCCGCCCACTGCTCCCCTCAGCAATGTGCTTCGTCAAGTCTGCCTGTTCTGCTTTTTGCTTTGTCTCTCGTGAGTTCTCTCACCCTCCTTTGCTTCTAAATGTACCCAGTGCTTGCATAAATAAATCTTAAAAAAAAAAACAGAGGAAGGTGAATCAGAGGGCCACTACTTTATAGGCTGAGTGGGATGTGGACCAGGGGTGCATTGATGTGTACCCGAGTTGGGCCCATGTGCTCGCATACATACTGCTTGTCCACAGGGACCGGTTTGACCCTGGACAGTTGATGTCAGGACGTGTTGCCCAAGACATTGACAGCCGTTGGTGTAGTCAGGATGATGGTGTGTGGACCCATCCACTTTGGTGGAAGTGGTTTTGGAGAGATGGCTTTCAGAAGAACCTGGTCTCCAGGGCACAGCAGGTTGACAGGTGTATCAGGGAACTGAGGCACAGGATGTGGCAGACAACAGTCTGCGTAATTCTTGGAGCAGCTGTCTGAGCAAAAAGAAGTATGGGAAATATCCAGCCAATGTGTCGGTTGGATGGGGAGTTCATGGTTAGTAAGAAGAGGTCTGCCTTACATCCGTTCAAGGGGGGGTCAGGCACAAGGGGCCACAGGGAGTGGCTTGGAGGTGCTCTAAAGCCAGTGTGAGCAGCTCTACCAAGGATTTACGCAGCTCAGTGGAGAGTTTGGTTAAGTGGTCTCTGGTCAGACCATTCACCTGATCTACATTACCAGAGGATTGTGGTCTGGAGGGAATGTGTAGTTTCCATGTGATTCCCAGGGAGGAGACCTGTGGAGTAATCTTTGAGATAAAGGTGGGTCCATTGTCCGACTGGTGATGGTGTCCACCATAGTAAGAAGAGGGTGTTATCTGCGTTAGGGAGTGGAACACCCTTCAGGCCTGGCATGATTGAGAGTTGAGGATTGGGAGAGGGAGATGATATAAGAAGGTATTTGACAAAGAGAGTAGAATCTAACAGACAAGAGGGTGATGGAGGGGAGAGAGCCTGGTGAATGAGCAAGTCCTGGAGCCTAGGTGGAGAACTAACGTTTACAGGTTGGCCCAGTGTGGGTTTGAAGGCCTGTCTAGCGACACAAGCAGCTGCCACAAGTGCACGCAGGCAGGGCTGCCATCCTCTTACAGTGGGATCCATTTTTTTTTTTTTTAGAGAAATAAGCAACTGTTTGCTGGACTGGCCCAGGTTGGTCCAGAATCCCTAGAGCAATGCCCTGTTGCTCATCTGTACATAACAGGAATGGCTTTCCTGGGGTCTGGGAGAGAGAAGGCTCATGTCAGAGAGTGTTGTATGGAAAAAACAGAAAAAATGGGGTGTAGAAACAAAGAAAAGCTTAATCATGATCACTGGGCCTACTAGGGGCAGCATCCATGGCAGTAAGGGAGAGCTTGTCCACGTTTGGTTGTACGGGCCCCAGCTTCGGCTGACAAAGTATCGATCAGAGGGGGCTTTGCTGGTCAGATGAGCAAGCACATGAGTGTGTTGAAAGAGGGGGAGACACCTGAGTACACACGGATTGTCACCAAAATCTCCCTCTCAGACATTCAACACTTTATTTTGCTTTCTTTCTTATGCCATTTCATTTTACTCATCCTGCTTTACATTATCTTAAGGCCCTTCAGAATATCCCTCTTTCATACATTTCTTTTTTCAAACACACATACCTCACCTCACTTGCATTTACCAGACTTAGCTAAACCTTAATTTTAGAAGGGAATTGAACACCATCTAAACAATGATGAAAAAAACACAAATTTAAGGTAGATAGCCCCTGTAGCTTTTTGTTCCTTTACCCAGTGATTTAATTGGCAGAGACTGGTGTCCCAAGCCTGCATCTGTTGAGTGATATTAATGTTTCCAATTTGGCTAAGGTCACACTGTGGGGTTTGAATCCAGGGAGGAGGAGGGGTGGGTGGCCATCTGGAGATGATTTTTAAAAGGAGAAATTCCAGCTGGACTGACACTGTAAGAATCCCAAGCTGCAAAATCCCTCCTGCACGTACTCCATGACAAGCTGCAGCTTCGGCCCAGGGGACACTGGGCACATAGGTGTGCTCACTGGGGGACTGAGATTGATCATAGCCTAGGCTTCGAGGAGCAGGAAGATGTGCGGATTTTCCAGCTGAGCAGGTCGTGGTGGAGTAGGGCTGGTCTGTGAATAACCTCTGCCCACTTGGAGAGTCCCGTTTGGATTCTAATATACTGGTCCCCGAGTCTTTCTTAAGGGAAGCTAGAGAGCCTCTCTATCTGCTCCTTGCAATCTGCCCGTTTTACCACCTGGGGCCAAGCCTTTGCAAGAGCTCCTGCATCCTCTGCACCATCCGTGTGCCCAGGTGTGAGCAGCAGGTCTCTCCTACCAAAGGGGCAGAACCTAAGATGGGCAAGAGAGGTCCAGGATTCCCCGCCTCTGGCCCTGGGGCCACTGGAGGCTCTGCCCACACAGCCCCACACACCTCTCCTGGTCCTGTACCTGCTCACCTCTCAACAACCCTTTCACACCATACCCCTCACCCACTCTTCTCCCCTCCAGGTGCTTCACCAGTTTCGTTGCCCGCCTGGCCCTTCACCTGCACTGCTCCAGGGAAATCTGTGCCCCAGGGACATCTGTGCTGCCCAGACTTCTGTGCTGCAGTCCTGTGAGTCTCATGCTGCTCCTGGCCCCTCTGACTGGGCCCAGCCACTGGGCCTCTCCAGAGCCTCAACCTTCCCTGGTGTACTCCTGTTCCCCATGGCCACTGAGTGGTAGTGCTTTGGGGTTGGGTGTCTTCTGCCAGGTATGGCGCTATTTTCAATATTTGTTGCTCTCCATTTCCAATGCTGCACAGCAGCAACAAAATTCCAGGATAATTTCGAATACTCTATCTCTGGCCCTGATGATTGCTGAAGGGGCCACTGCACTGGAAGGCCAACCACGTATTGGGAGACATCTTAGGGTGTTGCTGCAGGGCTGGGGAGCTGGACAGATTGTGTTGGCCCTGCTTTCCTGGTCCCTCTCCAGCTGGGGGCCTGTCTCAGTGGTGCTGCTGTGCTCACCAGCGTTCTCCAGCTGGAGGACTGACACTAAGGTGCTGCTGTGCTCCCTGGTGTCCTCCTGCTGGGGTCTGGCCACAGAGGTGCTGGTGTCCCCGCAGGCGTCCTCCAGCACCGGCCTAGCACAGAGGGTCTGCCCTTCGGGGCTTCCTTTAACAGGGGGCCTGGCCCTGTGGCAGTGGTGTGCTTCTGGGCGTCCTCCAGCTCAGGGACCTGGCGAAGATGACCCTGTTGCCCGGGGTGGCATCCTTTCCCCTCTTTTGGACTTCCTGCTTTCGCAGGATCCCTGGCCTTCGGGTATTCCCCAAAACCTCAGGCTGCGGGAGGGGTGTGGGTGGGCATCCTTTCCGCTCTTTTACACTGGGTGCTTTCGCAGGATAACTGGCTTGGGGTATTCCCCGAAACCTCGGATCACCAGGCTCTCGGAAGGTGACACACTTCGGCACCTGGAAAGTGACACACCTTGGCCACTCCTCCCCCTCCTCCTCATAGTCCTCCTCCCCTGCCTGCTTCCTGGAGCAGAGGATAAGGTAGGTGGTCATGACCTCGTCATACTTGTTAGCGTCAATGGTCTCCCGAATTTCCTGCCTCTGGTAGCCCAGGCGCTCCATAACTTTGGTTATGGCTGGGTCCTGGGGGCAGAGTGACGGCTCGCTGAAGGGCAGGAGTCCCTTGCTCGTTTCTGCTACACAGGCGTCCTGCTGGATGCTCTCCAGGGGGCGGAGCCTCCAGGGGTCCCATGCCAGCATTTTGGCCAGCAGGTCCCCGCCCTGGACCGTGAGGTAGGAGGTCAGGTGGACGTTCCCACCCAGGATGCACTCCCTGATCGCCCTGAGGCTGGGCCCCCTGAAGATCAGTGTGCCGGTCACCATTTGGTAGGGCATGATGCCCAGGCTCCACACGTCCACCTTGGGGCCTTTGTATCGCTGGCCAAGGTAGACCACGGGGTCCCTGTGTTCTGGGCGACAGCAGCACATGCTCAGCGCCCGGTTGAAGCCCTGGATGATGATTTTCCGAAGTCTGCCAGCTTGACTTTTCCCTCTTGGGTCAGCACTCACCAGCCCTGACTGTGCTCACTGCCCTTGTGCTACCTCCACTGACAACTGACTCTCCTATGATATTAATAAATGTACTAGTACTAATAGTACTCAAGAATTCACTAAACCTCACTAAATAATAACAATGCTAACTTAACTCAACCAGCAATACTAACTTCACTCTCTTTACTAGCAATACTAACTACACTACAAATACTATAGTTATAAATTTCTATTTCCCTGTGTTTTCCTAATCTTAAAATCTGACTGTTTATTGTAAAAATTGCTAAGTTACTTTGGACTTCTAATCATCTATACAGGACACGTAATGGTTGAGAAAACTTCCAAATTGCTTATCGGGTCTGTGTAAAGTTTTGTTAAAACTACTTAGCCTGCTAAAACTATAGAGTGAAAATTCAGCTCTTGCGAGTTAAATTCCAAACCTAAGATTTCTTTAAAAAAAAAAATATTTATTTATTTATACAAGCACTGGGTACAGTCAGAAGCGCAGGAGGGTGAGTGATTTCACCAGAGCCAGAGGGGAGAGCAGAGCAGGCAGACGAACCAAGTATACTGCTGAGGGGAGCAGCGGGTGGCAGGAGAGGTCTGAGCGCCATGTGGGACCCTCGAATGGCAGCCGGGAATCAAACAAGCCAGCCACGCAACCCAGTGCTCAACTGCTGTGCCACTGGGGAGGCCCCAAAATCAGATTTCTAGTGAGAGTCCAGGAATAAGCAAACTATAAAATAAGATCTTAATGTGTCTCTTCTCCTGTATAAATCATGGTACATAAAAAAAAAAGTTAAAGCCAACAAGTCACTCTTAAAAATATAAATTTGAGGGCCTCCTCTAGTGGCCCAGTCGTTTGAGCGTAGTGTTGTGAAGCTGTCCACAGCCTCTGCAGTGCCAGTTCGATCCCGGCTGGCTAACGAGGGTCCCGCATGGCACTGCAGACCTCTCCTGTGGCACCCGCTGCTCCCCTCAGCAGTGTAGTGGCAGGATAGGCACAGCACAGTGCAGGTTCTCTGATCTCACAGACAGGGTAAAGGAGAGTCTTGGAGTCCTCAGTGGCTTTCTCAAGATTCTATTGTGCTTTACATGCATTGCAGCAACCAGGTAAACGGCAGGCTGGGGTGCCAGGGGGCCAAGAGGCCGACAGGCCTCCAAGCACTAAGTCTTCACTCTGGGCTTCTCTGGATTCTTTTCTCCCCTTATCTCTCTCTCTGTCTCTTTGTCTCTCTCCTCTCTCCTGCTTCTGCTTCTCTTGGTGACTATCTCTCAGGACTCCCCCCATGGCCCACATAAGTAAAGAAGACAGTTTGCTACAATGTAACAACTGCAGGTGCCCCATCAGGCAGGGCAGCCCTGATGGTGGGAGGGCAGAAAAGCCTGAAAAACATTTGGCCTACAATCAGTCTGCCACTCTGTCTCTGGTGAATCCTCTCACCCTCCCTGGCAACTGGTCTGTACCCTGGTTCATGTATAAATAAATAGGAGGGCGGAGCAAAATGGCGGCAAGGAGATGCTGCGAGTAAGATCTCCCATTAAAAAAAAAAAAAGTTAAGGGGGAGGAAAAGCGGCAGGTCCCAGTGATAACTGGGGCACAGAAGATAAATGGACGACTCCAGCAAACTACCCGAAGAAGAAAGTTGCCATAAAAGAGGACTAGAAGGGAGGAAAGCGCAGAACCCTGCCCCCCCCCCAAAGTCGGCACTCTCCAACCAACAGAGAGGAGGAAAAAATCAAACTAAAACAAACAACAAGAACAAACTACGCAGCAAGTGGGACTGGGAGTGGAAAGGAAATACTTCAGCCACCACACCCCGCGAACAGGAGCTGTGGAGAACCCTGCAGGATTCACCACGGTGGTGAGCGAATGGCTCCAGGCACCATTAGAGAACAACAAAGACTCTGGAGACCTGCACACAGCCCCGGGCTTGCCGGTAAGCTTGCTTGGAAAAGCAGTGCACTTGAAAAGCAAACGTGGATCAGGATCGCGGCTGCCCAGGTCCCCGCGCCTGCGACCTAGGCTTGCGGGGAGACACGCGGGGGCCCTCACTGAGGTGAAAGTCCCTCACTGAGTAATTAGAAACCAGGCGCCCGGACACGGGAGCAGGGTGCAAAAGGCGCCATTCCTGGGGCCACTGAACTGGGCTACAGTCCATGTCCTGGACCTGAGGGCTTTGGAACTGAGAGCCGGGGCAAGAAATTCGGGGCATGGGCTTTCCACGTCCGTGGGGCACAAGGCAGACACAGCACCCCAAAGCCGTTGAGGTTTTCCCTACCATTCCCACTCTGTTCCCTGTCCCACGGGGTGAAAAACACAGCTCCCCAAGGGCTCTAGGAGAGATCTCTGGCGCCACCTAGTGACCAGAAAAAAAGTCACTAACACCTTTCTTCAGAAAAGACTGCTTGACCAGGAGAAGGCTCCTGGAGGAGCCCGTGGCCAGTTGGGAATTTAGCCCACCCCAGGCCCCTTCAGACCAGCAGTCTGAGTCCACAGGGGGAGCGGGCACCCACAGCCGGGGCAGACCGGGCATGCAGAAGAGTGTGCCTGAGACTGGACGCACAGGGAGTGCGTCCCGCATCGCCATTTTAGAACAGGGACATTTCTTCAGTAAAGACTGCCTGCAGAAGGCTCCCTCAGGAGCCAGAGGTGAGTGGGGAAGCTCGCCCATGCCAGGCCCCTTCTGGCCTGCAGTCCAAACCCAGAGGGGGAGCGGGAACCCACCGCCAGGGCAGACCAAGCGCAAAGGGGAGTGTGTCCGCACATCGGCATTTTAGAACAGGCACCTCTCTTCAGTGAAGACTGCTTGAAGCCGACAGATGGCTCCTGGAGGAGAAAGAGGGGAGCGGAGAATCTCACCCAAGATGCCGGCCAGTCCCAGCAACACAGTGTCCCAATGCATACGACAAATTAGAAAACAGACAGTAGGGAGTAGAAGAACCACATGCAACCTAACAAGCACTCAGGAAAAAAGCACACCAAAAAAAGAAAACCACCCCCCAGATTGCAACGACCGTAACTTGGAAGAACTTCTGAGACTTCCATAAAGAGAATTTAAAATTGCCGTGATTAAAAAAAATGACAGAACTAATAAAGGAAAACAATGATCAGAAGATGGAAATTGAGTCCCTAAAGAGGGAAAACAATGGTCAGAAGAATGAAATTGAGTCCCTAAAGAGGGAAGCAAAAGAAACGCAGGAGATCAAAGAATTAATGGAGGAACTAAAGAACTCTGGGAAAAGCAATGAAAGCAGAATCGATGAAATGGAAGAACGAATAAGTACTCTTGAAGACACAGAAATAAAAAGAACCAAAACAGAAAAGGAAAGAGAAGTACGAAGGAAAAAGAACGAAGAAAGACTTCTGGAACTATCTGACTCCATGAGGAAACAAAATATAAGAGTTATAGGAATACCAGAAGGAGAGGAGAGAGATGTAGGAACAGAGAAAATATTCCAGGAGATAATTGAAGAGAACTTCCCAAATGTGAAGAAGGAACTGAAAATTGATATACCAGAAGCAAGAAGAACACCAAACTTCCACGACAAAAGGAAAAATACAGCAAGACACATAATAGTAAAGCTCCCAAGAATCTAGGACAAGGAAAAAATAATGAAGCTGACAAGAGGGAAGAAACAGATAACATTCAAAGGAAAAACCAATCAGGCTGACATCAGACTTCTCCGAAGAAACACTCCGGGCAAGGAGAGAATGGAGGGACATAGTCAACAGACTCCAAGAAAACAGATGCCAACCAAGAATACTCTATCCCTCAAAGCTCTCCTTCCTCTATGAAGAAAGAATAAGGTCCTTCCCAGACAAACAGAAACTCCAGAATTTCATTATGACTAAACCCCCACTCCAAAAAATACTACAAGGAATCCTAAAGCCAGAACCTCAGAGGGACGAATAACAACAAAAGAAGGCCAAAAAAAAAGTTATTAAAAGAATAAATAAATAAAATCAAAGGAAAGACAAACACAATGGCAAATACAGATGCTAGCATATCAATATTAACTCTAAATGTAAATGGACTAAACTCTTCAATAAAAAGACACAGAGTTGCAGCCTGGATTAAGAAACAAAACCCAAACTTTTGCTGTCTCCAGGAAACAAATCTAGCTACAAAAGATAAAAATAGACTCATAGTTAAAGGATGGAAAACAATCCTACAAGCAAATGGACCAAAAGAGAAAGCACGAACAGCTATACTTATATCAGATAAAACAGATTTCAAACTCTAAACGATAATAAAAGACCTGAATGGTCACTACATTATGTTTAAGGGGATGATACTTCAAGAAGAAATAACACTCATTAACATATACCCACCAAACGAAGGAGCACCAAAATATATTTAAAAAAAATAAAATAAAGGCAATCAAGGCAATTTGGTTAAAAAAAAAAAGTTGCCCTCCCTGGCAATTGGCCTGTACCCTGGTTCATGTATAAATAAATAAATAAATATTTTAAAAATTTAAATAAAAATATACAATTTTGAGAAATATTTACTCTAAAGGAATTAGTAAAAACAGTTTCTATATTTCATCAATAAAAATGTCTCAGTATTTTCACAGATAGAATAACTACTTTAAAAAAAAAAAAACTACTAATAACTACTTTTTAAAACTAATGCACATGACCAACATTTTAAAAAAAGAATAAAAAAATATCCATTTCTATCACTGTCTAATGCCTTAGGAATATTAGTTATAAATGACACCTATATAAAGTCTAATAAAAAATCTCCAATTTTGAGATCAGGATTTCAGATTTTGGTAATCAAAAACTAGATGAAAACTTAATGGCTGAATCTGAAGCATGCAAGCATTATATTTTTCATGTTGAGTATCAATATTTTATGTTGAAATGTCTTTATTTTCAAAAGGAAGCACATAGTATTCAGGAAAAAAAAAAAGAGCAATTGACCTAGTCTACATCAAAAAAGATAAGTTTGCATTTTGATGATTAGACCTAAATCTCTTGATAAAATTCTTTTCCAGAAAAATCCCAGATTGACTTCTTTCTTTCCCCTTGTCCTAGCAAAAATTAGCCTCATGGGCAAGTTCCTTAGCAACACTGTGTTCCTCACAGGTATGTAGGAAATGTATATGATATTAAGTCTCTCTTATTTTTCTTGGTTTTCAACCATCTATCTAGTACTTGCCTAAGAAAGAAATTTGGTTTTTGGGATGTTAGAATTTGCAACTCTGAAATTAATTTAAAATTCCAGTCCTAAGAAAAACTAACAGTTACAATTGGTATCTCTCCCTTAAATTTTTTTTGATAATTATTTAAATGGTGGCCAAATTTCATATAAAACTAAGGTCTTATTAAGTTTAAGAATGATAATTTGTTAAACAATATCACTTTCTCTAAATATTGTTGAGCTTGCAGGTTTATATTTTGCTTCTTAGTATAAGAAAAATAAAATTTAATGACATCTCACCTAAACAAATTAAGACAGTTAAAATATGTGTTTCTGTACAGTTATCCATGATAATAGGGTGGTCACCAGGTAAAGGGGAAGTTCCAGGTTCTCCGCCAACCCAAAGGAAGGGAGAGAAGGGAGTTGAGAAGGGAGAGAAGAAGCTGCAGTGGAGACTGAGAAGGAAAGAAGCAGGATGGAGCCAGGAGGAGATCTGGAGGAGGCACATGGAGCCGAGAGACACGTGCAGAAACTGCACTTGCCTTTTGGTCGTGGACTGGGTGACAACAGCATGGGCGAGAGACTGGTGGGGAGGTGACAATGGTGGTTTTTGTCTTGATTTTGATTTTGCTCTTTTCCTCCCAGACTTGTCTGGTTGTTTCTGATCCTTTTCTGTGGGTCCCCACTGGAAGGCGCATTAGGCTTGGGACAGGCTTTCAGGCCTTGCTCTAGGCCAATCCTGTTTGGGTGGACTTTTCCCCACAAGGGGACAGGTAACTTTGGATGCTTGATTTAGAAACTATATTCTTTACCTTTCCTGCATTGTTTACTAATTGTATTAACTTTCCTTTTCATTTAAGTCTCATATGTTTTCTGTTGATGCCGCGGATGGCAGAACCCAGTTAGAGCAGGCAGGTTTGTGGTGTCTGGGCTGCCCTTCTCCCTGACCTCTAACAGATTCTTTGTCTTTTCTGTATTGTTTACTAATTGTGGTAAAGTTCCTTTCCATTAAAGTCTTAAATGTTTTGTGTCGATGCGGCAGATGGCAGAACCTGTTTAGAGCAAGCAGCTTTGAGGGTTCTGTGGTGCCCCTCTCCCTGCCCTGTAGTAGACTGACTAATGACACCTCCCGGATGACAAGTGATAGGGCCCAAGGACGTCACCAGGTCCCCAATGACATGGTCTCTGTGGTTAACCCTAGGGTAACGCTGGATGTCAAAGGTAAGATATTAATTTTCTGATTGCTACAGGAGCCACTTACTCTGTACTCACCCAGCATTCGGGACCCAACTTCCACTCCTCACAAAATATAATAGGAATGCCTTAATGGCAGACAGAATAGAAAGACTGGAAAGGAGGTACCCTGACACCAGAACCTGACTCACAAGGAGGTAGGGATAGAGGGAAATAGCATGACCATTAACTCAGCTGTAGAGGTTGTGACCCTTAGGCACCAAGGCCTTATCACAAGGCATGAGGCCCAAGCAGGATCAGATGTTCTAGGGAGTGGAGCACAGACCTGAGGGGAAAGATTTGGAGATTGGGCCCATCCTGGAATCTCCACTCCCCATCCTGGTATCTCCAGTCCCTCTTGGATTCTGTGTGGTTATCCAAAATCAGCAACCAACTGACGGCTCACAAGGAGTGACCCCCCCAAACAGAAGAGGACTGTGTCTGTAAAGTCTCTGCACTGGCTCAGGGCAGCACTCCCTCTACCCACCTGGGACTGTGTAGGTTCCTCTTACCAACTCTCTCCCTCTGCAGGGCAGCAGCTTCCTGCCCGCATATGACCTGTCAAGGCCGCCTGCCTGCAACCATGCAGGCCTCTCTCAGCAAAACCTGCCCCATTCCCTTTCCCTAATAAATCTGTTCTTTAAATATAACTACCGTCTCTGTCTCGTGGAGAAACTTGCCTGGGAAACTCGCCGCATGCCACTGACAGGGGAGCACTGACACCTTTCCCAGAGTGAACCCCAGGACCCCGCTGTAACGCAACCAACCCATTCCAGTTCGGTTTATGAACGGTTCTAGCAGCCACATGCTCCTTGCCCTTGTTTGTAGTCACCGTTCTCCTCCGCACACTCCACTGCTCTCCTCCACCCTCGACACCACACCCCCACCCTACTCCAGGTGCCGCCATCAGGCCTGCGTTCAGGCCCACAGGGATCTGTCATCTCTCCTAATGGCAGGAGGGCAGAAAAGCCTGATGCTTTTTAACTTACCCTACAATCCACCCCCTCAGGGTTTTCTGCCAGACCATCTACATAGATACAATTTTGTTTCTTAGCAAACATACACAATGCATCCATGGCCCACAAAAGTGAATAGAATACATCACACTATAACAAAATACAACAGAACACAAGTTAGTCCAGGCCAGGTATCAACCTAGTGGCAAAATACATTCATTGGCACCAGCAGATGATCCACCAAATCTGCTGCCTAAGGCACTGCAGCATGCAAGGCGGGAACTAGCTTATTTAACTCATGATAATCAACCCTCATGCTCCAAGAGCCATCAGGCTTCTTCACTGGCCACACCGGTGAATTGTTGGGGCTGTGGGAAATATGCATAATGCCCACTTTCTCCAGTTCTGATATTGTGCCCGTAATTTCCTTGTAGCCTCCGGGCAACTGATATTGCTTGGTATTAGTCACTCGCCTAGGGACTGGCAGATGTGTGGGCAGATGCTTAGCGTGTCCGCTCACCACTGCCTTTACCACACACACTCTAAGGTGAAACTCTCTGGCTGTGGTCTCTAGCCATAAGCCACGTAGTACTTCCACCCCCAGGATGTACTCCAGGATGGGCGATATATATACTTTATACTCTTTTGGGGGGAAATCACCCAATCCCCAGAGATAGTCTCACTGCTGTCACCTTGACACTATGGCCTCCATAGCCATCAATACAAATAGACCCATGAAATCTTTCTGGATTTCCATAGAGCAGAATACATTCTGCTCCTGTGTCTGCCAGAGCTAAAACCCTTTGCATGTTAGTTGGGGACCAGTGGATGGCAAGCTCCACATGTGGCCTCTGGTCCCCCCGTCCTCTGTGGACAGTTCCTTGGCCCTCACCCAATTTGAAAGCGATCAGGCCATCACCCAAGGATAGGGTTGGCAGCAAGTATCTTCCAGGCACAGGGTATTTGCCTGAGGCCTGGAGCTTCCAGGCTCCCCCTGAGCAGCAGTCCTTCTCATGGTCATGAACCTGTGGTCTTCTTGCAGCTGCTGCCATAATTCCAACAAACATAGACAGGGCTGTGCATGTATTTTACTACTATCTACACCTGCTCTCACTAAATCTGTCCACATTTGGTTATGGGTGACTTTAATAAGTTCTGTGATGCCAAGAGGCTTCCTTTCCCTCCTTGGCATTCCTTTTCACTTTTCAACAACTACCCATATTCCCTTCTGAGTTTGAGAGTGCCAGTTTTCAACTTCGCACAAGCTGGCTATCATTGCTGTGACGTCATGTAGCTGACGACCCACACAGGTGCTAGAACTGCCATGAGGGATCCAAATGAGGATGAGGGGACATTTTTTAATACCAAGTCTCTCATCCCTGCTGTGAAACGCTCACCATCAGGACCACGGGAATTCACATGAAACATGGCCTACCACATCCCCAATTCCCGAATGACCTGTATCAGCTCGGCATATGTCTCCCATCCACTTACTGTGTCCGGCACGTCTCCTGCATCAGCCCGACTGTCCGTATGGCAGCCATTATCCATTTCCAGAGGGTGGGGTCGCCCTGGCCATACCGCTGGCTGTTCTGTAGCCTCTGTCGCAAGGATGGGTGTAAAGCCACGGAGGCCAGTCTCTCCATCACTTGTGCCACGCAAATAATCCCATCCAGCCCCAGGCCCCACAAATGTAGCAGACAGGCTGCCAAGGGTTCCCCTGGATTCTGGTGGAAACTGTTTGCCCAAGTCCACCAGTTCCGCCTGGGTGTATGTTTGATAGGAAGTAAATTCTGTCATTTGTGGTGGTCCAGCAGCCTGACCGCCCCCCCCCCACTGGGGCCATGGGTGGCTGTTGCTTTATTTCTGAGTGACCACTCGGTGGGCCCGGAGCATGGGACCAGCCTCCACCTCCTCTCCAGAGGAATCCAGCATCTCCAGGGGCACAGTTTGGTTTGCCATCACCGGTTTGGCCTTGGGCAAAGGGCCAGCCTCCCCCTCCTCCTGTCCTGAGGAGGGGTTTGGCATCTCTGGAGTCGCAGGTTGGTTTGCCACCACCGGCTGTGATTCAGGCAAAGGGCCAGCATCCCTCTCCTTCCTGTCTGAGCTGGAGTCTGGCATCTCCAGAATGGTGGGTTGGTTTCTCTGAACTTCCTGCTCCAGAATCCTCAAATATTGTTGCAGTTTTCGCATCTCTTCCCGCATCTCATCCCATACTCGCTGGACTCTAGATTGCTCTTTCTGCCTGGACTGTCGCAGAGCTGTGAGAAACACCCACCCCACTGCTCCTGTTACCTCACGGGCACTGCACCCATTCAGGGTTTCTTCTATTTCATACAGGGCCTGTTCCAACTGCCCCGGGGATCCGTCTAACTCTGGCCATTCCTGGGGAGGTGCCCACATGGCGAGGAGGTCGGCCACTGAGTACCATCTGCTCGTGGCCGGCCACCTGGCAATTCCTTCCCAGGTTCCAAAGGGTTTCGTCTGCGTAGAGCCATCGTGCTTTGAACCATCCTGCCATCTACGCCAATTGTAACACAACCAACCCATCCCGGGTAGGTGTATGAATGGATCTAGCAGCCACATGCACTTCATAGCTGTTTGTAGTCCCTGTTCTCCTCCCTACGGGGTGGAACTGGGTGATCTCCCGCAGCTTGTCAAAATTAACCTCCTTGGAGACCGGCTGCTTCTTGGAGCCCAGCTAAGAGGCAGGTGATGAAGTGTCTCAGTGAGCCCTGCCCCCACGACCCGTGTCAGTGTCAGTCTGGTATTCCCAGCCAGGCTCCTGGCGGGGACCTGCTTCAGGGCCCGGGGGCATGGTTGTGTCAGTGAAGTGGACCTGATCTGTGTGGCCTCGAGCAGACTGAAAAACATGTTCTCTGTGATTAGAGGTCAGGATGGAAGAGAGGATAACGTGTAATCATGACACTGAAGGTTATAGGTGTAACCTTAGGTGTAACCTTGGTAAGATAACGAAATTCTTTGGTGTAGGTAGTGGGGTCATTAGTGAAAGAGCCGAGACACTTTTCAATCTGGGAGAGATCAGACAGAGGGAAAGGATAGTGGACTCCACCTACTCCTTCGGTCCCCACAGCCTCCCTAAGGGGACAAAGAGGACGACTGTGAGAGCATGTGTGGTGGCTGGGAGGTGGAAGGGGGGCAGACCTGGGAAGCTGAAGGAGGTGAAGACTGAACATCTAGAGGATCAGAGAATGCAGAAGTGGGCTCTGGAGAGGGTGAAGAGAGAGAAGAGTCTCGAGACTTGGGAAGTAGAACTGGTTTGCAGGAGGGAGGGACTGGAGTGCACGAGAAAGCAAGCCTGGACTTGAGGGATCTCTGACCATGTTCCATTGCAATGACAGAAACTGTTCAGGTCTGTATGGACCGTGAAATGGAAAGCGCCCTGTTCTGGCCAATGAGAGCCATTCTCCAGTGGGCACTGAGGCTGGGCAGTGTTGCAGAAGAAGACTAGACGCTGAGGCGCAGATCTGGCCTGTGCCCCAGCGGATCGAGGTTTGAGAGATGGCGACCCAGAGGGATAGCTGGGCTCAGCTTGGAATGTGAGGACCCAATGGCTAAGTCGGCTCCTCTCCCGAACGAATGTGGGTACAGTCTCAGGAACGAAGTTTCCCATGAACTCATCTGACCTTTGGGGGCACAGGACCCGAATCACGGTGTCCCACGCATGACCCGATCCTGGCCTTTGGAATGGGGGCAGGCGAGCGAGGGAGACATCTCCACCGCTCGGTTGACACCTGGACTGGCATCCCCAAATCCAGAACCAGGAGCAATGGGGGTTGGCTGGCATAGGCCTGCGGTTTATGGAACAGTCAACCAGGATGGTGGTGAGGAGAGGAGCCGGGTAACCAGGGGTGAGGGCCTCCCAGGAAGGAGGGTCAGGCAGGTGACTCACCCCCAAGGATCAAGGCCGGTGGTGGATGTGCGGCGTCTACAATCGAGAGGAAAGTCCCAAGGACAGGAAGGCGGCCCTGGCGCCAGGGAACACAGCCTTCTGGGTTTCGGGCACCAAGATGAAATGTTTGGCGTGGCAAAGAAAAGGGGAGCCAGGCTAAACTTTCACAAAGGAACGGAAAACTCATTGTGCCCCCAGGCGAGCTTTGCTGACCCAAGGTGGGTTGTCCCTGAAGTCACGCCCGATGTGGGGGGGGGATGTCATTTCATAGGGTGAGGAGATTTTAGGCAGGAAAACTGGGTTGGTAGTGGGGGAAACAGGCTTAGGGGGAACAAAGTTGTTTTTTCATGGAGCCGAGTTTTTTTCTCCTTCTTATGGCTTCAGTTTCGGTTTGATGGAATCAGGGGTACTGGTGTCAGGGCCATCTTATTGTTTGTATGTGGGCTTCCCCATTCCTGGCCCCTGCATCGACCTTTCATACCAGCCTTTTGTTGATAGGAAAGGGGGCAACAGTTCTTTCTTTGGCTACTTCCTGCTGGATGGGGGCGAAGACCGGGGGGGGGCTCAGGGCTGGTTATGAGACAGTCTTTGCAGGGACGTGAGGATATGGGTGGAGGAGTTGGTTAAAGGTGCTACGGGGCAGGTCTTGGAACCGTTGTTGGATGAAATGCAGTAAGCATGGGACAAAAAAAAATAAGTTTAGGATCAGAGGCCCTGTGAGTGCTAATACCTTGCCTGAGGCTGTGCTGATCTGGAATCTCTAGGCATAGACAGAAGAACTGGATGTGGCTTGAAGTGATGGGATTAGAAACAAAAGAGAGAGAGAGTCAGATGGCCTCTGCTCTGTAGGCTGAGTGGAACCTGGACCAGGGGCACAGTGATGCATACCCGAGTTGGGCCAAGCATTCGCATACATACTTCTTGTCCACAGGGACCGGTTTGACCCTGCAAAGCTGATGCCAAGACGTGATGCCCAAGACCTTGACAGCCATTGGTGTACTCAGGATGATCATGTATGGACCCATCGGCTTGGGCTGAAGTGGTTTTGGAGAGATGGCTTTCAGAAGAACCTGGTCTCCAGGACACAGCAGGTTGACAGGTGCATCAGGGGACGGTGGCACAGGTTGTGGCAGACAAAGGTCTGCGTGTTCTTGGAGCAGCTTTCTGAGCAAAGAGAAGTATGAAAAATATCTAGCCAACAGTGTAATTTGGACGGGGAGCTCATGGTTAGTAAGAGGAGATCTGCCATACATCCGTTCAAGGGGGGTCAGGAACAAGGGGCCACAAGGGGTGGCTCTGAGGTGCATTAAAGCCAGTGGGAGCAGCTCCACACAGGATTTACGCAGCTCAGTGGAGAGTTTGGTTAGGTGGTCTCTGGTAAGACCATTTACCCATTCTACCTTACCAGGGGATTGTGTTGGGAGGGAATGTGGTTTCCAGGTGATGCCCAGGGAGGAGAACTGTGGAGTAATCTTTGAGATAAAGGCAGGTCCAATGTCCGACTGATGATGGTATCCACCATAGTAAGAAGAGGGTGTTATCGGCGTTAGGGAGTGGAACACCCGTGAGGCCTAGCAGGATGGAGCGTCGAGGATTGGGAGAGGGAGATGAGTGGGTCTTTGACAAAGAGAGTAGAAATCTAACAGACAAGAGGGGGATGGAGGGTAGAGTGCCTGGTGAATGAGTAGGTCCTGGAGCCGATGTGGAGAACTAACATGTACAGGTTGGCCCAGTGTGGGTTTTAAGGCCTGTCTAGCTAGACGAGCAGCTGCCGCAAGTGCGCGCTGGCGGGCCTGCCATCCTCTTACAGTGGGATCCATTTGTTTAGAGAAATGAGCAACTGGTCGCTGGACAGCCCAGGTTGGCCCAGAACCCCTAGATCAATGCCCTTTTGCTCATCTGTCAATTACAGGAATGGCTTTCCCGGGTCTGGGAGAGTGAAAGCTCAAGTCAGAGAGCTTTGCCTGGATAAAGCAGAGACAAAAGGGTGCAGAAACAAAGAAAAGCATCATCATGATCACTGGGCCTACTAGGGGCAGGATCCATGATGTCCTGGCTGCACGTTCGGCTGACGAGGTATCGATCAGAGGGGACTTTGCTGGTCAGATGAGCAAGCCCTTGAATGTGTTGGAGGAGGGGGAGATACCTGAGTACACACGATTTCTCACCAAAATCTCTCTCTCAGATCTTCAACAATTTTTTTTTTGTTTTCTTTCTTTCTAATGCCATTTCATTTTACCCATCTTGCTTTATATTATCTTAAGGCCCTTCAGAATATCCCTCTCCCATACATTTCTTTTTTCAAACACACATACCTCACCTCACTTGCATTTACCAGACATAGCAAAACCTTAGTTTTAGAAGTGAATTGAACACCATCTAAACAATGATGGAAAAACACAAATTTAAGTTAGATAGCCCCTGTAGCTTTTCATTCCTGTCCCCAGTGATTTAATTGACAGAGAATGGTGTCCAAAGCCTGCATCTGTTGGACGATATTAATTTTTCCAATTTGGCTAAGGTCACCCTGCAGGGTTTGAATCCAGGGAGGAGGAATGGGTGGGTGGCCATCTGGAGAGGATTTTTAAAAGGGGAAATTCCACCTGGTCTGACACTGTGTAAGAATCCCAAGTTGCAAAATTTGAGGTGACAATGCTCACTGCGGGACTGAGATTGATCATAGCCGAGGGCTTCCTGGTGTAGGAAGATGTGCAGATTTTCCAGCTGAGCAGGTCGTGTGGAGTAGGGCTGGCCTGTGAATAAACTCTGTCCACCTTGAAGAGTCCTGTTTGGATTCTAATATACTGGTCCCGAGTCTTTCTCTATTGCTCCTTGCAATCTGCTTGTTTTACCACCTGGGCCCAAGCCTTTGCAAGAGCTCCCACATCCTCTATGCCATCCCTGAGCCCAGGATAGAGCAGCAGGTCTCTCCCAGCAAGGGGGCAGTATGGTTCTCACGGAAGTGAGCCTATGATGGGGGAGAGAGGTCCAGGGTTTCCTGCCTCTGGCCCTGGGGCCTCTGACCCTGGGGCCACCCACACAGCCTCATACCCCTCCTGGGGCCCTGTACCTGCTCAGCTCTCCCCAGCCCCTCCACACCCCACCACTCACTCGCTCTGCTCCCCTCCAGGTGTTTCACCAGTTTCGTGGCCCTCCTGGCCTTTCACCTGCTCTGCTCCAGGGACATCTGTGCTCCAGGGACATCGGTTTTGCCCAGATTTCTGTGTTGCAGTCCCGTGGGTCTCATGCTCCTCCTGGCTCCTGTGACTGGACCCTGTCCCTGAGCCTCTCCAGAGCCTCAGCCTTCCCTGGTGTACTCCTGTTCCCCATGGCCACTGAGTGGTTGTGCTTTGGGGGTGGGGAGGCTTTTGTCTGGTTTGGTGCTATTTTTAGTCTTTGTTGCTCTGCAATTCGAATGCTGCACAGAAACAACAAAATTCTAGGATAATATCTAATACCCTATCTCTGGCCCTGATGACTACTGAAGGGGCCACTGCCCTGGAAGGCCAGCCACGTCTAGGGGGAGGTCTTAGGGTGGTGCTGGAGGGCTGGGGAGCTGGACAGATTTTGTTGGCCCTGCACGCCTGGTCTCTCTCCAGCTGGGGGCCTGTCTCAGTGGTGCTGCCGTGCTCCCCATCGTCCTCCAGCTAGAGGACTGACACCAAGGTGCTGCTGTGCTCCCTGGTGTCCTCCTGCTGGGGTCTGGCCACAGAGGTGCTGGTGTCCTCCCAGGCATCCTCCAGCACCGGGCCAAGCGCAGAGGGTCTGCCTTTCATGGCGTCGTCTAACAGGGAGCCTGGCTCTGCAGCGGTGGTGTGCTTCTGGGCGTCCTCCAGCTCAGAGACACCTGCAAAGGTGACCCTTTTGCCTGGGGTGGCATCCGTTCCCCTCTTTTGGACTTCCTGCTTTCGCAGGATACCCGGCCTTGGGGTATTCCCCGAAACCTCAGGCTGCGGGAGGCAGTCCTTGGAATCGGGGTCACTGGGCTCCCGGAAGGTGACACGCTTTGGCACCCAGGAGGTGACGTGCCTGGGCCGCTCCTCCCCCTCCTCCTCATAGTCCTCCCCCCCGCCTGCTTCCTGGAGCGGAGGATCAGGTAGGTGGCCATGACCTTGTCGTATTTGTTAGTGTCAATGGCCTCCCGAATTTCCTGCCTCTGGTAGCCCAGGCGCTCCATAGCTTTGGTTATGGCCAGGTCCTGGGGGCTGAGGGACGGCTCGCTGAAGGGCAGGGATCCCTCGCTCGTTTCTGCTACCCAGGTGTGCTGCTGGATTCTCTCCAGGGTGCTGCGCCTACAGGGGTCTAGTGCCAGCATTTTGGCCAGTAGGTCCTGGCACTGCTCCGTGAGGTAGTCAGGCAGATGGACCCAGCTCCCAGGATGCACACCCTGATCGCCTCAAGGTTTGGGCCCCTGAAGTGCAGTGTGCCAGTCACCAATTTATAGAACACGATGCCCAGGCTCCACACGTCCACCTTGGGGCCATTGTACTGCTGGCCAAGATAGACCTCGGGGGCCCTGTATTCTGGGCCACAGCAGCACGTGCTCAGCGCCTGGTTGAAGGCCTGGACGCTGAGCCCAAAGCCCACCAGCTTGACTTTTCCCTCTCGGGTCAGCAGAATATTTTCGGGCCTCACATCCAGGTGCGCGATGCCTTTGGCACTGCAGTAGCTGAGGGCCGCGAGGATCTGCTTAAAGAGCGGGCGGGCCTCACTCTCGCCCAGGCGCCCACGCCTGCTCAGGAAGTCCTGCAGGTCCTCCCCCTGAACGTCCTCCATGACGAGCTGCAGCTCCGGCCCTGTATCCACCACCTGGAAGAGCTCCACGATGTTAGGGTGGTGAAGGGCCTTCATGCACCCCATCTCGCGGGCCAGGAGGCGGAGGTCGGACAGCTCGGACTTGCGGACTTCCCTGATGAGCACCTTCGTGCCCGTGAGCACGTGCACCACCAGCGTCACCTTGGCGTGGGAGCCCCGCCCCAGCTCCCGCAGCGCCAGGTAGCTTTTCCCTTGACGTCCCTGGAACATAGTGCCGTCACAATGGCTCTTTGTGGCGTCAGAGCCAGAGGCCACAGCCATTGGCAGAGGCAACCCCCAGCGGTTTCTCAGCCTTAACGAAAAAGCTGCCAATTAAGGGCAACTCTTGGAATGCCTGAGAGGCCCTTTCATTTGTGCTGAGCAATCCCGTCCTGGGTTTTGGCTTTTCCAGGTGTCCCCACCCTGGCCCTGCCTTGTGCAGATGCTTTACTGTCACGCTCACACTGTGGAGGGAACAGCAAACAGGGGGCACAGCGGTTGGGCTCGCGCTGGGGAGCTGTCCACAGCCTCTGCCGCGCCCGCGAGGGGCCCACGTGGCGCGCAGACCCCTCCTGCCGCTCCCGCTGCTCCCCTCAGCAGTGGATTTCAGTCAGTCTGCCTGTTCTGTTCCCGGCTCTGTCTCTGGGAAATCCTCTCACCCTCCTGCACATCTGCCCTGCACCCCGTGCTTGTATAAATAAAATAAATCTTTAAAAAAAAATTTAAAAAATGGAGTCACAGTTACTACTGTTGGAGTGAACTAGTAAGGTTTAAATTCTAAAATTTTCAAGAGGTAATTTCAGGATTCTTTTTCAGCCTGTCTTTCTTTTTTGGGGTTTTAATTGTGTCATGGTGTCTAGTATAGTAGAAAAATAACATTAAATAATAATACTATATACACAATAGTTCCTTTGAGAGGGAATATACTAACAAATCCAATAGGTCATATCAATGCCAATGTGCTTAAAAACTAAACAAAAATGTTAGGAAATTGAGAATACTTTGTTTTTTAGGTTGCTTTTAACACTTTAGCCAAAATAAAGTGATTTAATAGTGATAAATATCAGGAACTATAAGTATCATTGTTTTAATTCTATGTATATTACATATATCAATATGTGCACTTACAAATATATTAATATCTGAGGAAGGCGATTTAGAAAGGATAATTAATTTTTCCAAGGTTACCTATATATGACATTAACTCAAAAGAAACAATGACTAATTATTGAGAAACTACACTGTACATTTGTAGAATTGATAGTGTTCTACTGATCAAGATATAGAGAGACTGTTGTGATAAAACTGACTTTTCAGTGGCAGGGAATAAAAGCAATATAAAGAAGTTTTAAAATATCCAACAGAGAAATAACAAATGGTGATAGGATCTGTACAAAGGATCAAAACAAACCAATTGAATTTTCAATAACATATAGGATAACATCAAAATATGAAACCCTTCAGGATATTTTTAATAAAATGTATGCATCTGTAAAGCTATGAAAACATTATTCTTTAATGGAAATTATAAGACTTCAATAAATGACAATATGAACTCTATTTACAGACCAGGATGCACACAGCAAAGTTTGGGAGAAAGCACAATTGCAGAGGGGAGCACGGACAGGCAGAAATGTCTGAATCACCCTGCAGTAAGAAAAAGGAGGTCAGTGTTTCATGTGGACAAAGGAGAAGGAATTGTGAGACAAGGTCAAAGATATTCACAGAAACTAGTCACTCAGAACTTCCTAATTCAGGGTGATGGCCTGAACTTCATGCTAATTGTGAAAATGGAGAGAGATGATGGTGAGTGGAGTGAATTGAATAATTTGTGTTTGAGAAAAATGTCTTTGCATTGGGGAAGCTAGATTGTAGGAGAACAAGAATGCAACAGGGAAAACAACCGAGAAACTTGCAGTAAACAAAGAGTGAGGTGTGGGTCTTAATGGTACTTTGCTTAGGATGTTAGCTAATAGGACTGATTTGGATGGATATAGAAAGTGAGGGAAAGACAGAAATTAAAGATGCTGCCAAACATTCTATCCTGAGAAACTTGGTAGATGTAATTGCTAATTTTTTATAGTGTTTTTTTTTTTAGAGGTATGTTTTATTTATTTGTTTGTTTATACAAGCACTGGGTACAGTAAGAAGCGTGGGAGGGTGAGAGAATTCACCAGAGCCAGAGTGGGGAGCAGAGCAGGCAGAAGGACCAAAGTACACTGCTGAGGGGAGCAGCGGGCGGCAGGAGAGGTCTGCGCGCCATGCGGGACCCTCCTCCGGTGGCCGGGGAGCAGCTGGGGATCGAACTGGCGCCGCAGATGCCGCGGGCAGCTTCGCAACCCAGCGCTCAACCGCTGCGCCACTGGGGAGGCCCTAATTTTTTT
The DNA here is from genome assembly GCF_964194135.1 of Talpa europaea. Classification (NCBI taxonomy): domain Eukaryota; kingdom Metazoa; phylum Chordata; class Mammalia; order Eulipotyphla; family Talpidae; genus Talpa; species Talpa europaea. Next base: position 14,820,068 of record NC_140075.1, read on the forward strand.
AAATTAATTATTTATTTATTTATACATGCACTGGGTACAGTCAGAAGTGCGGGAGGGTGAGAGAATTCACCAAAGCCAGAGCAGAGAACAGAATAGGCAGAGTGACAAAATACACTGCTGAGGGGAGCAGCGGGCACAACAGGAGAGTTCTGTGGCGCCATGTGAGACCCTCGCTGGTGGTCAGGGATCGAACCTGCGCTGCAGAGGCTGCGGGCAGCTTCGCAGCCTTGCACTCAACCGCTGCACCACCAGGGGAAGCACATGCTTTTTTTTTAAGTTTTATTTTTATTTGCTGAATTCAGAGAACAAAGAGTAGAGGTTTGGGTAGATAGAAGATTGGTGTAGTAGAAGAAGTTAGATTCCATTTTCTTTTATAAGAAATCACACCACTCTAATATCTAACAAATATTTATTGATATATAATGATTTGGGGAAGAATCAAGGTGGAGACCCTGTTGCAGGGGTTAAAGAATTCACCAGAGACAGATGGGAAAGGCCAGGTGAATTTATTGATACACTGCTAAAAGAAGCAGAGGGCGAAAGTGGAAGGGTGTACTGCTCAGAGTTTGGGTCCCAAGTCTCTCTTTATACTCTAGACACCATTGACTGGTTAGGGTGACTAGTCTTGGGTGTGTCCCTACTGATGATCTGAATCAGCATAGAGGATCATCAGTTCTGGGCCTCACCAGCTTAAGGTCCATGTTTCCATGGCAGCTCCATCCATACTCCCTTTATCATTCCAGCCTACCAAACTTGCTTGCTGGCCAAGGAGTGGGGGCTTGGTTTTCAAATTCTTAACGATACCTTGACAGACCAGAGGTGCAGGGGTGAAAAATTTCACCAGAGGAAGACTGGAGAACAGAAAAGGCACATTTGTTCAAATACACTGCTAAGAGAAGCAGCTTGGGAGATAGGAAAGATCTGCAAGTGAAGACAGATTTGGGGCTCCCTTTTATAACTGGTTTTGTCAGTTTTACTTTGGGTAGTGAGTTTTGGGCTGGTTAGTGCAGGGGTGTCTGATCCTGGGGGGTTGATCTTTGACCCAGAATGTGTCCTGGCCTTGCCTCCACATTCCTGGTCTAAGGGAACCATCTTACGGTTTGGGAACCAGAGCAGCCTTATCAATTCTCTCTGTGTTCAAGCCTCCCAAACCTTCCTGCTGAGCAATGGGTGAGGTTTAATTTTAACCTTATTTAACGCTACCCCACCAGATACCATTTGGTTTCTGTTTTCCTGCCACAGTGGATACTTTCCTATATGCAATTTACATCCCCTCTTCCTGGTCTTCACCTGTCTGCATCTGTTAAATTCAGAAGTCTCTACTGACAGAAACAATTCAAAGCATGCACTTTATGACTTAACACTCTTACATCAATAAGTGTCAAGTAAATTACCAAAAAGGGAACCCCAATTCCCCAAAGGCTAAACACGGAAGCAATTCTACATTTTCTTAAGAGAGAATTTCTGACAATTAGGTTGTAAGTTATGGTACAATCAAAAGAGCAAAGAGGGTTGAATTGGGTTGCTTTATTTTTTTATTGCTCATTCCCTGTCAAAACCATGTTTAAATACCAAATATTAAAACATGTGCCCATCAAATAAGCAAAAATAATATAAATTCTGGAAAAAGGAAAGAAAATACTGTGATTTCCAGAGAAAGGATCATTTTGTCACTCCTGCAGTATACATCTGGCCCAACACGGGTGTCAGGGTATCATTTCATAATTTTAAAAACTAAGCTCTCACTCTTACCCCATAGTCATGTTTGAGAGACTTGAGCAGAGACGGGTATCAATTAGGCTGCAACGGGAACTGGGCCACTAGTCTGACCACCAGGGCAGATAAACCAGTCCAACTCCAGGAATGCAGAGGCAGTGCCTGCACATATGTCTGTGTCAAAGGTCTGCACCCAAGAGCAGACATCCCAGCTGATAACCCGTGCAAACTGGCTCCCCAAGTAAGAAACCCTAAGTAACCCTAGTGTAAAAGTCTCAAATCCTTCACACACAGCTGTATAGCTCCCTCTTGTCCCCTGTTCCCTTGCAGGCTATTTCAATAAATCCTCCTTTTCTGTTCTCTACTCCATCTCTGCTGCACTCTTACACCCCCAGACCTCACACATCCCTCAGCTATGGTTCCACCACAAAGAGTGCTTAATAATGTTTGTTCAACTTAATGAACTATCCAATCATCACTTATATCACTGACCCCTGAATTATTATTATTGAATAATAATTCAACCCCTGAATTATTATTATTTCTGATATAAATGTTATCAACAGCATTAGCAAGCTAATGTTGGTTGGGCAAGTAAAGATAAATTCATTGATTTTCAAACTCTAAAATGTTCCCTTATTTTCTGTAGATTCAGAGACCTGATAAGGGAAGGACACAGGCTCAGATCTCTTTCTTCACCCTCCCTATGCCAGAGAAGCTGGGCTTGAATGTTTACAAATCATGACTGGAGAACAAGGATTGACAGATTTGTCTCTCGTCAAGGAATAAATATTTCAAACTTTATTCATCGTATATTGTAGTTTATTTTTTTGTTTGTTTTTTTATTTTTTTTATGGGGGCATGTTTTTATTTATTTATTTGTTTGTTTGTTAGTTTGTTTGTTTAAAAATGCACTGGGTACAGTCAGAAGCGCGGGAGGGTGAGAGAATTCACCAGAGCCAGTGTGGGGAGCAGCAGAGCCACAGTGGGGAGCAGAACAGGCAGAAGGACCGAAGTACACTGCTGAGGGGAGCAGCAGGTGGCAGGAGAGGTCTGCGAGCCATGTGGGACACTCCTTGGGTGGCCAGGGAGCAGCCGGGGATCGAACCAGCGTCGCAGAGGCCGTGGGCAGCTTCACAACCCAGCGCTCAACGCAGCTTCACAACCCAGCACTCAACTGCTGAGCCACCGGGGAAGCCCTATTGTAGTTTCTTTTGCAACTACTAAAATCTGCACTACAGCTAGGAGATAGCCAAAGGCAATTAAATGAAGGTGGCTGGTTTTTCATTGTATTTACAAGGTTGAATTTAGCCTGAGGGTGTCATTTCCTTGTTCTAAGGAAATAATTTCCCTTTTCTCCACAATTCTACATCTATGGGTTTGCTCCATGAATTTTGAAGTGGCTGGAATTTAGGATGACTTAGAAAATTTGCATCAAAATGTGGGTCTTTGAGCAACCCTCATCCATCTTGTAGATTCGGACTTCCATGTATTAGAGCAAAAACTGTAAAGAACACACAGCAGGGCCTCCCTGGTGGTGCAGCGGTTGAGCGCTGGGTTGCGAAGCTGCCCGCGGCCTCTGCAGCGCCAGTTCCATCTCCAGCAGCTCCCCGGCCACCAGAGGAGGGTCCCACATGGCGCACAGACCTCTCCTGCCGCCCACTGCTCCCCTCAGCAGTGTACTTCGGTCCTTCTGCCTGCTCTGCTCCCGACTTTGGCTCTGGTGAATTCTCTCACCCTCCCACGCTTCTGACTGTACCCAGTGCATGTATAAACAAACAAATAAAAAAAAATAAAAATACATGCCTCTTAAAAAAAAAAAAAACACAGCAATCAGAATAAATGTCCTCTGAAATTAAGACCTTTAAATGTCCCTTCATATATCATCAGTTGATTCCATTGTTTTTAAAAATTAACTGCTGAGAGAGAAAAAAAAATTAAAAAAGGAAAAGTATGAGTATTGCGTATAAGAGAGCAAGTCAAAATATCTCAGAATAGCTTTCACTTTTTTACATATATATAAAAATGGAGTTTCAGAATTATCACCAATTTCATGAGCTCTAATAAACATCTTTGTGTTTCACTTCATTTTCTTTTAATTTTTACTGAAGTTCCACTGGTTTCTACCATTATATAGTGATAGGTTTTGGTGTACATTAAACATTAACATTTGAATAAAAATTTCTATTCTTCACCATACAAGAACTCCTTTACCCAAATTCCTCAGCCCCTTTTCCTGTTTCCCTCTGGCAGCAGATATTTGGTTCTTACAGACAAAGATGTTGTTTTTGGTTTGTTTTGTTTGTTCATTTGTTTTGTTTCTTTATCATCTATATAGGTGTGAAACTGTAACAGGGTGGTCCCCAGGAAAGAGGGTGGTTCCAGGTTTCCACCCCACCCAAGGGAGGGTGGAGCTGAGCAGGGAGAGAAGAAGCTGCAGAGGAAACTGAAGAAGGAAGGAAGCAAGATGGAGCCAGAAGGAGACCCAGAGGAGGCACGTGGAGCAGAGAGAGGCATGAAGAAACCATGCCTGCCTTTTGGTCGTGGACTGGGTGACGCAGATGTGGGCGAGAGACCAGTGGGGAGGTGGCAATGGCAGTTTTTGTCTTGCTTTTGATAATTTATTCTTTTCCTTCCAGAATTGTCTGGTGGTTTATGATCCTTTTCTATAGGTCCCCACTGGAAGATGCCTTAGACCTGTGGCAGGCTTTGGGGCCTTATTCTGGGCCAATCCCTTTTGGATGGACTTTTACCCACAAGGGGACTGGTAACTTTGGGTACTTTATTTAGAATCTATAGAGACACACTTCGTCAGGGGGTGGGGGGATGGGGGCAGAGGGGGTGGGGAGGGAGGGCCATGGAGAGGAAGGACTAGAGTCAAAATAAGGGGGGGTGCAATTGTATTGGGAATATAACCAAAATGAAAATGCATACATTGTGCAAAGATGAAAAATGATGTAAGAATTATATAAAATAAAATATTAAAAAAAGAAACTGTAGTCTTTGCCTTTCCTGTATTGTTTCCTAATTGTATTGAAGTTCCTTCCCTGGAACTTCATATGTTTTGTATTTCTCATATGTTTTGTGTTGATGCAGCGGATGGCAGAACCTATTTAGAGCAGGTAGGTTTGTGGTGTCTGGGCTGCCCCTCTCCCTGCCCTGTAACAAAATCGTATGGTGCTTTTAGTATCCCTCTGACTTATTTTAGATAGCAAAATATATATACTCTAGGTCAATCCATGTTGTTGCAAAGGGCAGGATTTCATCTTCTTATAGTCTCCCACTGTGTGTGTGTGTGTGTGTGTGTGTGTGTATATATATATATATATATATATATATATCACATTTTTTTTTAATTTTATCATCTACCAGTGGGCTCTAAGTTTGTTTCCCTGTCTTGAGTGTTGTGATAATGTTATGATGAACATAGTGTTCCATATATCTCTTTGAATTTAAATTTGTATATTTTTGTGGTAAAGCTTGACAACTAAAGAGAAGTCAGCTAGCTGGGTCATGTGATATTTATTTTCTTAAATTTCTTGAGGTATTGCCACACTATTTCCATGATTGCAACAATTTAAATCCGTAACAAAAATCTACAAAGATTTTGTCTCTCCACAACTTTACCATCACTTGTTTCTTGTCTATTTTGATAATAACCCTCATAACAGATAGGAGATGATCGCTCATTTTGCTTCTGATTTGCTTTCTTAATAGGACAGGAGGAACACAAGTTCACGGGCCTGCTGCCATCTCTGTCCTGTGGACAAGTCACTCTTCAACATCTCTGTCCACTTTTTAATGGGGATATTTGTTCTTTTGTTGACGAGTTTAATGAGTTCTTTATAAAATTTCTATATTAAGCCCTTGTCTGACATATGTAAGTATTTTCTCCCAATCATTAGTTTTTTTAATGGTGGTTTCTTTCACTCTATAGAAACTTTTTAGTTTAATATTGCCCATGTGTTTATATTTGCTTTTGTTTCCTTTGACAATGTAATCTGATTGACAAAAGTCATCTCCAAGGCTGATTAAGGAACTCTGTCATTTTTGTTTTTCTGTGTATTTTGTGATTTGAGAACTTCTATCCATGTCTTTACTCCACTGTTGGTGGAAATGTAGACTGTTTCCTTTCCTAGAAAGTTAGGATATATATTTCTGAAAATACTAACAATAGTTCTACCTTATGATCCAGCAATCCCATTTTTAGATATCTCTCTGAAGTATACAAAAACACTAATATGAAGGGATATGTGCACTCCTATGTTCACTGTAATGGTATTTTCAATACCAAAGTGATGGAAGCAACCTAAGTGTCCAACAACAGATGAGTTGGTTATGAAGATATGGCACACAACACACGAATACTACTCAGCTACTAAAAAACCCCACCGGATTAAATCTTGCTATTTGCAATAATATCAATGGTACCAGAAGAGACTATGACTCACAGAATTAGTTAGAAGAAAGATAATACCAGGGAGAGTAAATGGTTTGCCCACAGATCCAAAACTATAGCCTAACTTGAAAATAAATGAAAATATCTTACTTAGACCAATTTTCCATCAACTACTTAAAATTTTATGGGCACAGAATGACCTACATCTATTTCAAACATAGTGTTTTTCTTTAGAATGTTATTTCATTGCAATCTGATTCCGTATGAAACTTATAACATAAAAAGTTAATGAAGGGCTCTTTATTAAAAGAAATGGATAAAAGGGATCTGAAAAGCATTATCCTTCAGGACTACAATGTGAAACCCTGCCATTTGTTATTTTCCATTTTGTTATGATAAGAACGAAAGGTTAAATATTTTCATATTAGTTTTTACTTTGACATTTACCAGAAAGACTCTTTTCATTTTCAGAGTCACTTAAAAACCAGAAAAACTGTTCATATCAACCATGTAGTATATAGTCCTTACACATGCTTACCAATTAATTTAAATCTAAAAGTTGCCTGTGACATGATTCTTTGATCAGTAAAGACACATTAATTTTATATTAAATTCTATATGGCCAATACTGCAGTGAGAAATTATTGGGAAAGGGGCCTCGCTGGTGGCTTAGGGAGTAAGTCTCAGCTCTGTCACTGCTGTGGCCTGAGTTCAATTCCCAAGAGGGAGCTAAGCCACATAGGGTGCAGCAGCCTTCTCCTGTCATGCCTGCTGCTCCCTTAAGCAATGTATTTCAGTACATCTGCCTGTTCTGCTCCCCACTCTCTATGGTGAATCCTCTCAACCACTGCACCTCTGGGCTACACCACAGTTCTTCTATGCTTAAAAAAATACATTGGAAAAAGGTGGCAGTCTTTGTTTGGAAAGTCTGCAAAGCAGATCAAGGAGAAAAGACTTTAATGAGAAACTATTTGAGAATAGTAGAGAGCAATATGATGAAGGGATAAACATGGTCACTCAAACTAAAGCATAAACTAACTGAATAATAAACATTTTGAGAATAAATCAATCAGCTAATTCTGTTACATTACATTCATTTATCAACTCTTAATCGACTTGCTTCAGTGTATTTCTGATATATTGTCTAGTCCACAAATCACTATACAACAGAATACAACTTAAATATATGAAGGAAAACTCCATTATGGAAGTTTGTAGATGGCTCACAGCTATTCCATGCAAACACAGTTTGGGGAACCTCCCCTCAGGAAACCAAAGGAAACAGGTCTTGGGCCCAAAGTCTCTACACGGGTGGTGCCACAATATGCCTCCCGTGGGGCAGAGAAGTGTACAGGCATGAGCCACAAATCCATGGTCCTCCTTGGAACCCGGGTCCAGGTCAGTTATTTAGGCTTGTGAAATAGGACTTGGGCCCTATTCCAAAATGTGCTAGGGATCAAAACCATGGCAATACAATGCTGCATTTCCATTACATTGTGAGTGCTCCTGCATCAGGAAATAATCTCCTCTTTTCACCACCATATAGGACACTTGATTTTCCTAGGGCTACAGGAATTAAGGAGTAATGTTTTACTATCTCGTCTATTTCTTTCGCTGCCACTATTCCCTATTGGAATGGCATTAAAATTAGCCAAATCAGACTGGAAAGGAAAGGAAAAAAATGAAATAACTGCAGGGGACATAATTTGAGGAACATTTTCCAGGATATAATTTGAGGAAATTCAAGGATTTTCTATATTATTGATGCAGATGTTGGCTACATAGATCAACTGAGGAGCAAACATTTTCTTACCCATGACTTAGATGTGGTATAGACGGAATTAGAAATTTCCTCCACATCTGAGGATTGGAAAGCTGATAGTATACCAGAGACTATAATTCAGCTAAGAGGCCCACATAGTAAGACCTCCATAACGGATCATGGTTTTTAGCAGTTATGTAAGCAAAATACCCAAAAGCCATAATTAATATACATATGTCTGTTACAATAGTTTATAACACTGCATAAATTTTTGGAGTACAGCTTCACACCTATTAAAATGTGTAATTCCACACCACACACACCAACAGAGTTCTAATGAGCCTCCACTAACATGCTTCCCCTAAAACACGCCCCCCTCTCCAGGATCAGGTCCTCCTGCCAATTTGTGTCTGCACAAGCATCGAATTCTCTTCTTCCACGCGTGCGCATGTGTGTGTGTGTGTGTGTGTGTGTGCCCTCACCCCACTGAAAGGAGGAATCTGGTGAAGTTTTTCTTAGAGGTGACCCAAGAACCCCCATCTGTGACCACAACACCTCTCCCAAGGAAACAAGGAAAGTCTGAGAAACTGTCATCCAGGCAAACTGGATGGGATTATTGGGCATAAAATGGCATTAGCAAAAACGAATTAAAGTATGGTGTTTTGTTATTATGTCAACATTGCTGCATTAATGGTAAAAAAAAAATCTGTACTCATGTAGGATGTTTACAAAATGGAAATGGTGTGGGATAAACAAGACCTGTACTGCCTTTGCAACTTTTTTGTAATTCGAACAGTATTCTTTAAATGTTATTTTTTAAAATACTCTCAATATTTAATAGGTTATAGATGGAAAGTTTTTTTGTTCTTTTCCAGTTTCCCAGGTATCACCGTCCAGGGAGTGGAGAGAAGGGTTCTGGGAGAAAAGCTGGAAACCTCACACACAGGGCAGGCTCCAGAGTCTCCTCTCCTGGGAGCCCTGCTGCTCTGGCTCCTCACAGAGCATCTCACCCCAGGACGCCGCCCTCCAGGACCCCCAACTCTGCCCACCTCAGCCCCCGCCCTGTCCTGGCGGCTCCACCAGAATCCAGAACAGGCGGCAGAGCCCCCGTGTGGCCACAGAGCTGAGCACAGGAGCCCAGAGCCGCCCATTCTCCTGCTCAGCCAGGCCCTCCCCAGGCTCCCTGGGCCCCCAGCGGCAGGATAGGGATCTGCACACAAGGGGGCGCCCAAGTCCAGTGTCAGGTCAGAGTCCTCCAATTTTCTTAGTCCTATGGACAAAGGACAAAAGCAGGTTTCCAGGTCCTAAGAGCTGATTCCCAGATTATGGGCTGATCCCCAAATACAGAGGTTCCTTCGGTCTCGGGTGGATCCTTGAACTCCAGAGTCTCTGTACTTTGTTTCTGCTTCTGCTTCCAGGGGTGAAAGCGCCTCCTCCTGGGAATTAACATTCAATTCTACCCAGGAGCCCAGGTCCTCGCCCAAGTAAAGGAAAAGGTTCCAGGATAATGCCAAGATCCGTGGGGCGACCACCCATCCACGTCTTAGAGCAGGGGGCAGCAGGAGTGATCAGAGCCGGGGAGTGTCCCTGGGAGCTAGTGGTGGTATGTGGTGGATCATTGGTGGAAGGGCCACACCTAAGAGGAACAATAACTATAGAAAGATGACCCACGCTGTCAGAAAATAAATAAATAAATATACATCTGTTAAAAATTCTCCATCTCTTAATCAGGGGAGGTCGAGGAGAGCCCCCAGTGCATGACTAGGAAGACTGGGAGGCTCCTGGAAATGGAGCAGAGGATGAAAATGTGGACTAGGGGATGGGGCCCAAAAGGAGTGGTGGGGGCACCAGGAAGGGTGGGGCCAGGAAGGGGCAGCATCGGGGACACTGTGAGGGGAAGGTCTGTGTGGGTGACTTGGCTCTGGCTGGGACTGGGAGTGTCTCTTTCTCCCCTGGTGGGACTGCAGAGGGGCTGGTGCTGTAACTGACCAGGGAATCACTTACGTTCTGGGCCTTTCCTGTCTGTGCAGGGCTGATGTGACTCAAACACGCACACTCAGGCTGATGAAGGAGAGAGAGGAGGAGAGGACAGATGGTTAGGAGGAGACCCCCATTTCCTGAGCCACAACATCCTCCTCAACTCCCCAATGCTGGGGTGGCAGGGAGATTCCTGGAATCAAGAGGAGGTGATTCAGGGAATCAAGAGGAGAAAGGCCTGCGCTGCTCTGGAGGGTCAGCCCTGGGGGCTGATTCTGGGGCTCCAGGGCCCCACTCCCTACAGGCAGGTCAGAGTCACCCTTGCTGCTCACAGTTCCAGGCTGCTGAGAGCCCCTCTGTGCCGGGACCCTGCAGACACCGCTCTGGGGATAGTATAAAGAAAAAAAAAAAACAGCAAAATTAAATGGGAATCTAAAAACGGTAGAACTGATTTTTAAAAATCACATATTTTGAAGGACACTTCATGGGATGTGGATTCCTTGTCTGACAGCTCATTGCAATCAGGGCTTTGACCGTCATGTGAGCTACTCTGGCCTCCACTGTTTCTTGTGAGAAAACAGCCACTGATCACTTTATCGCCTGAATATCTTACTGGTTTATACCAAATCTCTTCCTACTTTGCTTCTAAAACAAAGATCCGGCATCTCCACAGTCTCTGAGGGGCAGGCGGCAGGAGGGGCCTCACTCAGAGGCTCCAGCTCTGGGTCCCATGAGGCTGGGATGGGGACGAGATGTTGGCGGATCTGAACGGCCGTGATCAGCGTGGAAGGACCTGCCTCAGAGCTCCTGCATGTGGCTCCTGGAGAAAACCCTCAGGTCCTTGTCCTGTGGGCGTCCCCTTAGCTGAGTGTCCACCGTGTGAAGGGAGTCACCCCAAAGTGGGACCAGGAGGGGAGCCCGGGTGGGAAGTCTCAGCCCCTGTGAGCCTGACTCTGTGACGTGGCGCGTCCCTTCTGCTTCATTCTCCTCATGAGAAAGAGCCAGCGAGTCAGACACACTCCCGGGGGGCACTGTATCCCCTCCTGTGTATCCCAGAATTGGAGGAAAATTGAAAACCAACACAGTAGACCTTCTGGACACTCATTATTTCTATTCTGACCACATAAAAATAAACTGCCTCCCACCCAAGGCCCCTAAAAGTCTCTCCCATCGCAGGAGCAGCGTGACATCAGCATCTCATCGCGTGACTCAGGACCACGCAGAGGAGGCCCCTTGAGAACATCTGTGCAGTCAAATTGTCTGTGCTCAGCTCCTTGTGGGCTACAGCAGTTTTCCCATAAGCCCTCGATGAAGATACAGTGGAGAACAGACACAGGGCAACTTGTAGACCCATTTTGTTATGTTTTTAAAGCAAATTTATTGAGATATAACTTTTGGCCATTGAGTCATGTGTTGAAGGCTCACCTGTCATGTCCTTTTGGTAAGTGCAGAGCAGGACAATCATCCCATACTCTACCTTGAGAACATCTCCATCACCACAACAACCTTGTTTCCTGAGTCTGGGCCCATGGGGCACCACCCCCTCTTTCCCCTCCCCAGCCCTGGGCATCCAGAGCCCACTCTCTGCCTCTGGGGATGGGGCAGGTAACTTCTCTCTAAACACATCCCAGGCAACTCCGCTGACACAGACCTGCAGTGAACATTTGGGGTACCCTAACCCAATGCATGCTGGTGCCCAGGAACATACTCCACAGGGTGTTAAGGTCACAGAGAACCCCATGACCCGACCCTGGAGGCCCTGCAGCCTGGGGTGTGTGAGGAGAGAAGGGCTGCAGTAGCTGCCTCAGAGGGGGCCAAGGGCAGAGCCAGGGAGGTTCCTTCCTCAGCAGGAAGGGGACGTGGGAGCTGGGTCTTGAAAGCCAGATTTGGGCACAGGAACAGAAGTGGCTCAGGGAGCTGATGAAAGGCCGGCTACTTGACCTCAGCAGTTACTTTCTCCATGTGACCTTGGAGATCCCTCCCCAGCACTCTGTGAACTGGGAAGTGATACTGTCCTGACACCCCTCCCCCACACCCTCTCAGAAACAAGGACATGGAGACTGACGGGTTATGGCAGTGCCCCCGTCAGAACCCCAGCCACCTGGCTAATATCTGGGCCTCTGGACCGACACCATCCTCCAAACTGACCAGGGGACCAAGGAGGCAGTGACCCTGGAGCCCGCACCACCCGCTCCAGACACCACACATTTCTTGCCTGGATTTGACTGCAGACAAAAGCACTGTAGTAAGTCATCATGTCATCACCCTTTATGGAAATGAATTGAACTCACCAAAGAATAAGACACATAGTGACTGGTTGTACCAAAAACAAAACCCAACTTGATGCTGCCTCCAGGAGACAGGATCAAAACAGCCCCACTGTGGGAGACAGGTATAGGCCAGGATGCTTCAGGAGCTGCCCAGTGTGGACAGTTCACACCCCCACTGCTGGAGAATCCAAGACAGAGGGAGGATCCTGCAGGCGTGATTGTAATTTTTTATATATATTCTTTTTTTATATTTTAACTTCAGTTTTCACTAGTAAATGCTGTTTGTTTTCCCCCACCCACTCAGGTGTAGTCCCCATAGAGTTTCCTTCTCCAAGGCACCCGTGCACCATCACCTCAGTCCCCTATCTTCTCCCTCCCTCCCTCTGGTCCTCTGCACACTGGGGATCAGAGGGAAACTGAGACAGACACAAAGGAATGGGGTAGGGACAGAGAAGCAGAGAAGGACAGGGACACACACACAGAGAGTGAGATGAGGACAGACCAAGAGGGGGAGAGAGAACATCAGAGGGACATACAGAAAGAGAAAGGGAGAGTCTGCCAGTGAGGACAGGGAAGGAGACAGAAGAGGCCTCGCTGGCATCAGTCACTGTTGGAGTGGACACCCCATGCCTTGGGTGGCCTCGTCCCAATCAGAACACAGCCCCAAGTCCATACAACCTCCAGGCAGTTGGGCAGGTGTGTGAGCAGGCAGGGCTTGGGGGTCCCTGAGATGTTTGTCACCAGCACGTGTACACTGTTTGTGGCCTTGGCACCTTGACTGTGCCGACAAGGCCCTGTAGGGCACAGCCAGAGAGGAGCAGGACTGAGTTTGGGTGGATTCCACGTTGAGGGAGAACAGGCACACCGGGTGGGAGATGTCTCAGCCCCCAGCAGGGCTGGCCAGGCCTGGGTGAATCATGTGCAGGTGCCCTCCCCCGGGTGGGGCCCTCCAAGTGCTGTGAGCCTGACACCAGCCTCCCTTCCAAGGGCAGCAGAGAGGAGTGGCCCACTCCCCAGGACCACCCCAGGGAGAGGCTCCACCCTCTGGAGCTCCTCTGGGCCCATTGGAGACGGGAGCCTGAAGTTGCTGGTGCTGCAGGGCCTGCTCCCTGGCAGGGAGGATGAGTCAGGTTAGCAGCCAGAGACCTGGGTCTCCAGCTTGGCCCTGGATTCATGGCACCATCCACGGTCTCTGGGAGGCTGTGCTGCTCTCGGTGCTGTGAGATGAGCCTGGCATGGAGGGTGAAAAGGAAGTGGCCCAGGCAGCCATGGGGGGAGTAGGGCATCTGTGTGAGCAGGAAGTCCAGGGAAGGGGACCCAGGAAGTCACATCACCTCCGAGAGATGACAGGGCACACATCACCTTGGAACCCTGTTCCCCAGGCAGTTGGTTCTGAACCAAACCTGACCCAGCTCACTTGCCTGGTGGACCTGGACCCGGCCCCACGTTTTCTTACTGTTTGCCCAGGTCTCCCCACGGCGGACCCAAAAAAGGTCCCCGAAACTCTTGTCTCCCTCTGCTGCAAGGCATGAGGAGCCTGTTCTTATGTCTCAGGCCAACACCAGCACTGCCCCTGAGGTAACTAGGGGGGCCCTGGGGACAGGTCAGGCCAAGCCAGGGCTCTGATGCCCCCCACCCCTCCCTTTCCCCCTGTGAGTGTGGGTGTGCGAGCTGTGAGGGTGAGTGTGTGCGTGCTCAAGGAAGGAGGGTCTGGCGCACCCAGGAGGTGGGTCATGTCTCCACCAAAACCAGCCTGGATTGTGGTTGGACCCAGAAAGTCATGGCTGCTCCCTCTTGCCCCAGCTGGTTGCCACCCAGCAGGTATGTCTGTTTGCTCCCAGAAGGTGCTCTCTGTTCAGGAAGGTGAAGAGGCCCAAAGAGTGCATTTCCCCGACTGTCCTCCCACAGCCCAGTGTGGGATCTGTCATTTCCAGGTTGAAGTGCACCCACAACTTTGAGATTGGGGCACATGTCCAAAGGAACTGGCTGGAGTACAAAAATCCCTTGGAGTTGCTGTCCAAGGGTGAGCGGCCCAGGCTGGTGCATGGGCCCGACTGGATGGGTAGGGTCAGGTGCCCCTTGGAGGAGACCACAAGGGCTAGATTTGGACCACAAGCAGTATGAACTGGCATCTGTAGCTGACAAATTTGGGGAACAGAATACCAAGGGCCCCCTATTTTAGGCTGGTCTCTGCTCAGGGCTCTAGCATGTGGTCTGTTTGAAAAGGCAAATGGCAATCTGGCATGTGGCTGATGGCCTGTCCTCTTGCATATCAAGTGCCTTCTCAAGGAGTACAGCTGGGCTCCCCTGCAGCCCATGGGACAGGCCACAAGCCCAGAGAATTTGCTGATTGGAGAGAAACAGACACCAGGGGTGTCTCTGCTTGTGCTACAGGATCCCTGCAGGAGCTGGTTCCCCAGGCAGGGCTGCTGTTGCTTTCGCACCCTCACTTGAACCTGCAGGATGTTGGCCAGAGGTGGCTTCCTCCCACAGGTGTGGTTTGAGCTCAGGACGCTCTTGCATAGGCTGCATTATCCTGGCCAGGGCCTGGCTGTTCCAGCGGGGGAGGTGTGAGCTCAGCACTTTCCCCATGGGGTGCAGCGTCCTAGTCATTATCTGGTTCCTCCTGCAGCACTCCTCTTATCTCAGAATCCTCAATGTTGTCTTCAGAATCCTGCTCCAGTCTTAGCTTCCCCAGAAGGGGCAGGTTTGAACTGCCCACACTGGGCAGCTCCTGAAGCATCCTGGCCTATACCTGTCTCCCACAGTGGGGCTGGTCTAAACACAACACTGCCAGGATGCCCTGCTGGGGCCTGGCAAGAGCCTGGCTCCCTGCAAACAGGTGGTGTGTGCTTGTGCCCAGCAGGTTGTCCCACAGGTTGCAGGTCCTGGCCTGGTTTCCCTAGCAGGGCTCAGCAGCCTGGGGACATCCTGCTGGAATCTGGGGAATTTCAAGCTGACTCTTCAGGGGATTAGTGAGCTCAGAGTGCCCAGGAACACCTACAGCATCCTGGGTATTTTCTGTCTGACCCAGCAGGCCTGCTGGGCTCTCCTGTTCCTCTGGAACAACATATGCAGAGGGTGCTCACCTGATGCCATTCCTCCAGGTCCTATCCCCTGACCCCTGTCCTGCCTGTCCACCTCTGGTGCAGACTAAGCACCGCTGACCCCAAACCTTATCCACCTCTCTAGCCACATATCCTCGTTTAACTTCTACTACCCCTCCATCCACAGACACCTGGCCCTCCTCTTGTAGTTCAAAACCTTTGTTTCCTAATTGATTTCAAGTTGTTTTATTTTATTTCCTCCAGGGTTTCTTGTTCATTATAGAAATACTAATAAAGTTTGTTTTGTATCACCCAAATTTTTTCACTCCTTTAGCATCCAGTTCTGTCATAGTGCTGGCCTCCTTCTCGCTATGGCCTTGCAGAAGATCTACAACCCAGAGTAAACCCTTTACCCAAACCATTCACAGCCAAGGGCCCTCAGGCCCTGATTCCCTCACATGTCTGCTGCCTCTGTTCTGAATTCTACCTGGGCATTTTACAGAGAAGGAACCAAATAAATGGTGACCTTGGATCTTCCCAAGTATACAACAGAGGTAGTACACCTGGTAGGTATAACACAAATTTGTTTTTTTGGGCCCTCTGGTGTCCTAGGGGTGAAGCCTCAGCGCTGTCACCACTGAGGCCTGAATCTAGCCCAGCTCAGGGAGCTGACTCTCCTAGGGCTCAGCAGATTCTCCTGTCTCACCAGATGCTCCCCTTATATCAGATAAAACAGATTTCAAACTCAAAAGGGTAAAAAGAGACTCCAATGGTCACTACATTATGATCAAGGGGACAATACTTCAAGAAGAAATAACACTCATTAACATATATACACCAAACAAAGGAGCACCAAAATATATCAATTATTGTCATCAATAATTGATGACAATTATTGTCCTCTCTGAAAACAGACATCAGAGAAAACACATACATAATGGGAGACTTCAACACACCACTAACAACAATGGATAGATCAACGAGACAAAAAATAAGTAAAGACACTAAAGCTCTGAATAAGGACCTAGAGCGCTTTGGCTTAACAGACATCTATAGAACACTAAACCCAAAAATAACAGTGTACACATTTTCCTCAAGCACACACGGATCATTCTCCAGGATCGATCACATACTGGGACACAAGACAAATATCAACAGATACACCAACACCAAGATCGAAATCATACCAACCAACTTTTCTGACCATAAAGGCATCAAACTAGAAATAAATCATAAGAAGAAGGCAAGGAACTCTCCTGTCTCTTGGAGATTTTAAACCACTCTACTGGAAGACCACTGGACTAATGAGGCGATCAAAGAAGAAATTAAAAAAAAAATATTTGAAGCGGGCCTCCCCAGTGGCACAGCAGTTGAGCGCTGGGTTATGAAGCTTCCTGCGGCCTCTGCAGCGCAGGTTCAATCCCCGGCTGCTCCCCGGCCAGCAGAGGAGGGTCCCACATGGTGCACAGACCTCTCCTGCCGCCTGCTACTCCCCTCAACAGTGTACTTCTGTCCTTCTACCTGCTCTGCTACCCGCTCTGGCTCTGGTGAATTTTCTCACCCTCCCACACTTCTGGCTGTACCCAGTGCTTGTATAAATAAATAAATAAATGAATAAATAAAATAAGTCTTTAAAAAAATTCTTTGAATTGAATGACAATGAGGACACCAATTTCCTAAATGTATGGGAAGCAGCAAAAGCAGTGATAAGAGGAGAATATATAGCAATAGAGGCTCACATCAAGAAACAAGAAAAAACTCAAAGAAACAACCTAATTTTGAAGTTCAAAGATCTAGAAAAAGAACACCAAAAAAAAAACCCAAAACCAGTAGAAGAAACAAAATAATAAAAACCAAAGCAGAAACAAATGAAATTGAAACTAAAAAAAACAATTCAAAAGATCAATGAAACCAAGAGCTGGTTCTTCGAAAATATCAATAAAATAGACAAACCCCTAGCCAGGCTCACAAAGGAAAAAAGGGAGATAGCACAATAAACAGGATCATAAATGAAAGAGGAGAAATCACAACGGACACAGCAGAAATCAAAAGAATAATGAGTAACTACTATGAACAGTTATATGGAAACAAGTTCAACAATCTAGAGGAGATGGACAAATTCCTCCAACTCTACAATCACACAAAGCTAGATAAAGAAGTAGAACACCTAAACAGACAAATTACAAGCAGCAAATTTGAAATGATAATCAAAAACCTCCCCAGAAACAAAAGCCCAGGACCTGATGAATTTACAAATGAATTCTAGCAAACATTCAGAGACAAATTAGTGCCTATCCTTCACAAAATCTTCCAAAAAATTGAGAAGGATGGGACAATACCAAACACGTTCTATGAAGCCAACATTACAATATTACCAAAACCGAACAAGGACAAGACAAAAAAGGATCTGGGGGCACATTGGATAGACGGCACCAATGGTCAGATCAGATCCAATCAGGTAGACCAGTCTGGAGACATCTGAATTCCCAGACTGAAAACACTATCAGTGACACCTCCTGTAGTTAGGTGTCTAGTCCTGGAAAGGCCTTGCTGGAAATCAGCATGCAAACTCTATAGCAGGTGTTACATCTGCAGCATGTGTAGGAAGACCCCTCCCTAACTTCCAGCTCCCCCAGCACAGCAGCCAGGTGCAATGGGGCATGACCAGCTCCATTGCAGAAGGGGCCCCTTGCACCAGAGTGGTTTTGGTTACATGCCAGTCAGGTTTGAACCTGGCCAGTACCATTTAAAGGCAGCACAACCTGCCTGCCTGGCTCTTCTGCAGAGCCCACTTTAGGCACAAGACCACGCAACCTCAGGGTAGATAGGGTTTCACATGCTGGTAGGGGTTCTGTTTTAAAGAAGATGTGACATTGTAAAAGGAGCAGTCAGATTTTATCTCACACAGGAGTCAATCAAATGATGAAATGGTGTCAGTTTTGAAGATGCACCAATCCAGTATGAAAGGGGGATAACACTGAAGGAAGTATAAGCTGGGACAGTAGCTGGTTTCATGTGTTGATTGGGAGACTCCATTTGGACACTCATTTACTGAGACCTTCATTCATCAAAACCTTCATTCATTGCAGACCTTTACATCTGATCTCTCCTTGGAAACACTGCTTGACATTTGCTTCCGCCTCTAACACTGCTCCCACGTTTCCTGTTGACTGGTGTCCCTATCCTATGCGTAGCATCTCTGGAAAAGCTGTAAATTGGTGCCTGGTCCTCTAACACCACTTGTGAAAAGAGCTGTCTCCTGTCGGCCTATGTTTGGCATTGTTAAAGAGTGTAACACAGATGCCTGATCTTCCACATCCCCGCCTGCTCACTGGCACTGCAGGCATGTGCACCACCACCTCTAATCAGCAGCTTCTGATCTTCCAGCACCACTGCTCACTGCCGCCCCTTCCTCTAGAATTCCTGACACAACCTCTTGGTGCAGTTGCATCTGACACTGTCCAGTCCAGCCTTCAGATTTCTGCCTCAGCACCTCCTATTAAAACAATGTGGCTGCTTGCACTGTGAGTGGCAAATAGTGAAAAGCTTGTGGTCTCTGCTGCTTTCAGAGCAGGCTACACATACTGGGATAGTGGCGTGGGAAATCACTGCTGCCACTCAGTCTCCGGGCACCTTTGCTTAAGCAGCAGGCTGCAGGAAAGTCTCTAGGGCCCCTCTGACGTTAGGGACCTTGCATCCCTGTTGCACTGTGACTACCGCCAGCTGCCACCATGAGTCGGGTCCTGGTTCATCACTTATTGGTGTGCACTACCTCCAGGCTCTGATGACGACAGGACGGGGCCATCCTGCATAAGCAGCTTTTGGTTTGGACTACTAGACGCTGTGGGCACTCTTTGGGGTAAGACAGCCAACCATCCGTGGCCTTAGAAACTTTCCTTTTCCCCAATTCCCCCTCATTGCACCCTGAGCCTGACTTGTGTCTTGCAGTTGTGAGCCCATAGATGAGGACCCACAGACTGTGTCATCCCCTCAGCTTTACATGGTTTCACATCGACACACAGTCTTGACTGCTGTGACCAAAGCTGCTTAGCCACACTGACTTGGAGGACTGAGGAAAGCTACACTCCCATTCTTGACTCATTATGGCAATAAGCAATGATATTGTTTATGCTTCTAAGTTAGGGGGTGATTTGATTCACTCAGTAGACATATATATCAAGTACCAGCTGTGTTAACTGAAAATCACATCCTGTTTGAAGCACCCTGAC
The DNA here is from genome assembly GCF_964194135.1 of Talpa europaea. NCBI lineage: Eukaryota > Metazoa > Chordata > Mammalia > Eulipotyphla > Talpidae > Talpa > Talpa europaea. The sequence goes on from NC_140075.1 coordinate 14,839,468, forward strand.
AGTGTATGCTTTAACTCAGAAGCACTTCCAAGGGCCAGATGTCTCTTCCACAGGGCTCCCAGTGACTCCTCTAAGGCACTGCTCACCAGGGCTTCAATTTCAGGTTGAACCATGTCTCTTCCAAGGCTGAATTCGGTCTTCAGGTCTTCTGAGCCCAGAAAGCTCCCAAGGGATTCCTGAGTCCTCTTAGTGGAGAGATCCACCCCCCATTGGCACTAAAGAACTCAAGCCATCTTGGTGGCTAATAAATTATTATAGGTATTTGATTCACAGAAGCCTTATCAGGTTTGTGTCTGAGGGGCAAAAACTAAAACACAGAAAGTAAAAATTCTAGTCAGGATGCCTACCCCTGTGTAACACCCTGATGCTCAGCAGGAACTTGGAAATATCAGAATTGGGAGGGCCTGTTCCACAGTGTGAGCTGAGAAATCAGGGCAATGGTTCTTGATGAACCCCCAGCAGAGAACATTGGGAAAGGTTTCCTGATACAAACAGCTAAACTAACTCCTGACACAAGGTTAATTGAAGAGAAATATATGGACATTCCAGACAGAAGTAGCACATTCTGGAAAAAGTTGAAGGAATATGTAGTTTAGTACAACTGAGTAAGTAGTTACAGAGAAGGTAAGATTGCTAGGAGAGAATAGTCAGACTGAAAAACCCTTGATGTCAGGCTAAGACGCGGGGACTGTTTCTAAAGACAATAAGAGAGGCCTCCCCTGTGGCGCAACGGTTGAGCGATGGGTTGCGAAGCTGCCCGCAGCCTCTTAATCGCTGGTTCAATTCTTGGCCTAATTCTTTTCTTGGCATCTCTACCAACTTGGAAGGCACTCTGGGAAACTATCAAGAATTTACAGCAAACAAAAGTTCAATCGAGATAAAAACAACTTCACAATTGCAGGAAAGAGGCCTTCCCTCACAGCACAAAGGATTAAATGTCAGCATTATGAAGCTGTTTGCAGCACAGAGTTAGATCCCTGGCCAGGGAGCTGCCCACATGGCACGACAGACCTCTCCTGTCTCACCCGCTGCTCCCCTCATCAGTGTATTTCAGTCAATCTGCCTGTTCTGCTCCTGACTCTGTCCCTGGTGAATCCTCTCACCACCCACACCTCGGGCTTGTACCCCAGCTCTTGTATGCATAAATACATAAATCTTAAAAAAATAAGAGAACACTATGTGCATAATTTTGACAAAAATATCCATAAGGTACTCATATCATAAATCAAGAAGCAACAAGTGTTGGTGGGGATATGGAGTCAAAAGAACACTTTTTCACTGTTGGTGTTGGTAGTCTGATGTCACTCCTATGGAAAACAGTATGGGGTTTTCTCAAAAGACAAAAAGTTGATCTGCCACGTGACCCAGCAATCCTATTCCTAGGTTTCTACCGCTGAAATACAAAAACACTAATTTGAAAGGAAACTTGCTCTCCCATGTTTATTGCTGCACTATTTACAATAACCAAGATGTGGGGACAACTTAAGTGCCCAATCAGATAAATGGATCAAGAATATGTGATGTGTATACACAATGGAATACTACTCAGCAATGAAAATGATAAACACATGTCATTTATAGCAACATGGATGGAATTAAAAGGCATTATGCAGAGTGAAATAAGTCACTAGGTAAAAGACAATACCAGGTAGTATAACTTGTACGTGGACTATAAAGAAAGCAAATAAAGGAACCTCAAACTTTAAAAATAATCCTTGCCCCTGGTCACAGAACTGAGGTCCCCAAGGGGAAGAAGAATAGGGAGGGGTGAGAGAGATGCGGGAGAAAGCACAATGGCTATGGGGGCAGACTGCGGGTGTTTTTGCAGTGGGTGCACTTTGGGGACTGCACATAGGGCACAGAGACCTTACAAAATACTAACACTGGTGGTAACACATCTTACTCAATTACATTTTAAAATATTATTTTTTATTTGACTCCTTGAACAAAAATAACATATGGGGTAAGGGAGAAAGGGTTTTGAGTGGGAATTGCAGAAGGGCCCTACACCCAGAAGTAACATAAATCCGAAATAAATAATTAAACAGTACACCTCGAGCAACTTGAGAAATAAAACAAAGAATAACTAAAATAAATAAAAGAAGGGAAATTATTTAAATTGGAACAGAAATAAATGAAACACAAGTCAAAAAGCCAAAACAAAGATCCATGAACTAAGAGTTACTTCTTCAATAAACAGCATTGATAAATCTTTAGCTAGGCTAACAATGGAAGCAAGAGAAAATGTATGAATAGAATTAGAAAAAAATGGAAATTACTACAGCAGAAGAAGAATACAAAGAAGAATACAAAGCAGAGAAATACAAAGGTCCTTAGAGCACTGTGACTGACTATGCTAGCAAATTCAATAATTTTTTTTTTCTTTTTCTCCAAAGATTTATTTATTTATGCTTACAAGAACTGGGGTACAGGCCAGAGGCAGAGGAGGGTGAGAGGATTCACCAGAGACAGAATGGGGAGCAGAACAAGCAGACTGACAAAATATACCACTAAGGGGAGCAGCAGGTGAGACAGTAGAGGTCTGCCACGCCTTGGGTAGCTCCGAGGCTGGCAGGTATCGAACAGGCACTGCAGAGGCTGTGGACAGCTTCACAGCGCTGTGCTCAACTGGCTTCACCACCATAGAGTCCCTGCATAGATCTTTAACTTCTTTTATTAGGTTCATTCCCAAGTATTTCATTTTTTTTTGTTTCCATTACATAAGGGATGGTTTTCTTGATTTCTTCTTCTGCAGATTGATTGTGTAAAGAAAGGCTACTGATTTTTGAGTGTTGATTTGGAATCCTGCCACTTTACTGAACTGGTTGATTATTTTGAGTAGTTTTTCTGTGGAGTTTTTAGGGTACTCGGTGTATATTATCATATTGTCTGCAAATAGTGATCGTTTTGCTTCTTCTTTCCACATCTGCATTCCTTGTATGTTTAGACATAGGTATTGACACTGATTTGGACTGTGAGGCACTTTTAAAATTAAGCCAACAGATTAAAATACAGCAAAAAAAAAAAACTCAATGTGGTTGATGATGTAAACATTTATGACATCACACGTGACATTTGTCATTTGAAGTATTTTGAAATATTGCTTAAAACAAAGTTTCCCTAGTCAAACTATTTGAATCTATTTCCTCATGGAGATTGAGAAAATGTTCCCATGTAAAAAGGCAAGGGGGCAGTCAAAATGTACTGTTCTTTAGAATGTTCTTGTTTTAGGACTGGTTTGGGTCAGTCAACAGCATTCTTCCCATAAGCAAAACTGTGTCAGGAGCTCAAGACACAGGAGGGAATTACATTCTAGCATGAAATTCTGAAAACATGTTAGTATGATTTAGGTGCAGTGACACTGCGAGGGGAGGAGAGGATGTGGTTCAGGAAGAAATGTGCAGCACCTGCCTGCAAGACGGTGAGAAGTGACATGTGGGTTGGAGGAAAGCAAGGTCAGAGAGCTGGTAGGCACATCTGCGGATTCTGCAAGAACAAGAGCAAATACCCCAGGTGGTAACAGGATGTGGCAGAAATGACACCCAAATATCCCAAAATAGATGACAGGATCAAGAAGATGCAGTGCATATACACAATGGAAAATGACTCAGCAATCAAATAAGATAAACTCAAGCAATTTGCAGCAACACGGATGGAGCTGGAAGGGGTCATGCTTGGGCAAAATAAGCCAGAAAGAAAAAGAAAAATACCAGATGATCTCACACATAGCAGAAATTTATAAAACCTAAATAAGGGACCAGGAAATACTAATTATAATAAAGTAAAAATCACAATCAACAACAACTACAAGCCAGAGACCCACTACCATGCGGGGGAGGAGGGAGTAGGATCACACAAGGGGGGTGGGAATTATACGGGGACTATAACCAAGGTGAAAATGCACACATTGGCAAAAATGAAAAAGGATGTAAAAATACATAAAATTAAAAACAAAAAAGAAGGGCAGCTCACCCAGCAGGGCTGGACAGGGAGGGGAGGCGGGTGGGGGCAGGGCTGAGGCCAGCGGGGCAGGGAAGCCTGTGCACAGGGGTTTCTGTGAAGTGTCACGCCCAGTAGGGCCACGGGAAGGCGTGAGGCCAGCGAGCGGATGATCTGATTGATGCTCTCGCTCTTCCCTGGACGTGGGGGAGGTTGAAGGAAGGGGGGGAACCAGTGCCAGGCCGCAGCCCTGGCCCGTGATGCGCAGCATCCCATGCTGGTGGGGGCATCGTGTGTTCTCAGAGGCGAGAGGGATGCAGAGCCTCCATGGTGTTTGCAGCCCCTGAGGCTGAGGCGGGCGTGGACACAGGCGGCTGGAGAGCGCAGACTCCCCCGAGGCGGCCGTGGAGGTTGGTGGGAAAGATGGGAACGGGCCCGCGAGTCTGCCCCCGAACACGGGAGAGGACGCGACCTCTCTGTGCTGCAGCCAGGAGCAGCCGCAGTCGCAGCAGGAGCAGCATGGCCTTTCCTGGCCGCTGCTGTGGCAGGTCCCCGGGGGGCGGGCCCGCGGGAACCTGCCCTGGGCATCCTGTCCCCGGAGAGGTTGACACCCTCCGCCCTCCGGGCCTGGGATACATTGCGCTGGGGCCACCGACCGACCCCTGAGCCCAGGCTCTGAGCCTCGGGGCTCTGGCCGCACCCCAGGCTGCTCAGGGGAGACCTGGTCCTCAGTGGATGCTGTGCGTGAGTGATCAGGGTTGGCCTGGCGGGGGGAACCTGCAGCCTGAGCAGCAGCGGACCCCACTGCTCATGTGAACCCACCACTTCCAGAAGCCAGGCCGTAACCCGCGGGGCGCAGGGCCACAGCATCTGGACCTGGCCTTTGCCAACCTCTGCTCCCCAACCCCGAGTTCGAGCAAAAAGCAGTTTTTTTTTTTCATAGTCTTTTTTTAAAGATATATTTATATAAGAAGCGAGGTACAGGCCAGAGGTGTGAGGGTGAGAGGATTCCCCAGAGACAGAGCGGGGACCAGAACAGGCAGACTGATGAAATACACTGCTGAGGGGCACAGCGGGCGGGAAAGGAGAGGTCTGCTCGCCTCCCTGGCGGGCCGGGAATCGAACAGGTGCTGCAGAGGTGCAGACAGCTCCACAGCGCTGCGCTCAACCCGCTGCGCCAACGGTAGCCCGAGACGCAGATATTTCCAAGCCAGAAACCTCAGGGGGAGCTGACCAGCCCCAGCTGCCCCTATCCCCGACTGAGTCAGGTCAGGGGGTGTCCCCATAGTGCAGGGGGGGCGGACACCCCCTCCAGGACACGCTTTACAGCCTCTGCCGCCCTGGGAGCCGCCCCGGCCTCCGGCCTGCGAGGACGCCGAGGGGCACACGCAGCTCGTGGGCCAAACGGGGGGACCATGTCCCAGAGAGTTTTCAGTGTCGGGGTGAGAAGAGCGGACTCTTCCGCGCCTCATGCTCCCATCATGGTGTCGTTTATTGTGCCCCTGGATATGTCGTGTCCTGTGAGATGTATCAGGGTTTGAGGGGGACTGTGAGGAGAGACCCTAAAAGCCGAAACCTGGGACAGGTCGCTTGCGACAGAGGACACGGCCTCGCCAGCGCCCCGCGGGCTTCTGGAACGGGGTGGACTCCAGTCTCCAGGGAGTCTGTCCACACACCTCTTGGCGGTTGCTGTCCTGTGAAGGCTGAATGGCCCCCGGGGTGCCCTCTGCCGGGGGCGTGGCCTCTGCTCTGACGCCACAAAGAGCTCTGTGATGTCACCCGCGGAGCCTACTTAAGCCCCCGCACCGCCTGCGGCGGTGTAGGTAGAGCGAGGAGTGTTGGGATCGTGACGGTGGACTCGGAGGGAGAGAGAGGCGTGTTGTTGGATTGGATTGCTTTTGCTTTGTTTGTTTATTTCTTATTCAGTTATTTATTTTAGCTATTTTTTATTTAATTTAATATATTTTATTTTTATTTATTTTTATTTATTTGTTTTTATTTACTTTTATTGTTTGATTTGCTTATTTTTTCTTTTAATTTTTGTTTTTGTTTTTCATTTTTATTTTTTCATTTCCCCCGTTTTCCCTCGTGCTGTTATTTTTGTGTGTGTTTTCACCCCTTTGTGGTTTGTCTGATTTTTTTCATTTTAGTTGTTAGTTTGTAATTGTTCGCTTGTGGTTTGTTTTGTCTGTGTTTTTGTTAACTTTAGTGGTTAGTTTGTTATTGGTTTTTTAATTACATTTTTAAATATTTATCTTTGTTAATTTTTTGGTTGTGTGTTTTCATTTTTGAGTGCATAGTTAGTTAGTATTAGTATCCTAGTTAGGTTAGCATAGTTAGAGGTAAGTTAGCGTCCTTATTATTTCGGTAGAGTAGTAAGCGCGGGTAGCATTTAGTTAGTTTCGGGGATCCTTTCACGTACTACTAGCTCTAGGTGAATAGTGCACTTGTTAATTGGGTAGCAGAGCTAGTGCCTAGGGCTCTAGACAGCCAGGGCCTGTGAGCGTAGGAGCGGGTCCGCCCTCACTGCCCTGATGTGCCCGTCTGACATGGGAATGGCACAGAGAAAGTATGTGATGCACCGCACGCTGGGGGAGGGCACACCCGCCAAGGTCAAGCTGGCGCGGCACCTGCCGACGGGCATGGAGGTGGCCATAAAGGTCATCCCAAAGTCCGGCACGCCTCAGAGGTTCCTGGCCCACGAGGTGGCCTGCATGAAAGTCTTTTGGCACCTGAACGTTCTCCAGCTCTTCCAGGTGGTGGACACCGAGGATGAGGGGCTGTTGGTCCTGGAGTGCGCGCAGGGGGGTGACCTGCAGCACTACCTGTTGAAGCATGGGCGCCTGAGGGAGATGGAGGTGCGCCGCCTCTTCCGGCAGATCCCTGCCATGCTCAGACACTGCCACGCCCGGGGCGTGGCGCACCGGGACCTGAAGCCGGAGAACCCGCTCCTGGACTAGCACCGAAACATAAAACTGGCAGACTTCAGGCTCAGCACCCAGTTCTCCGCGGTGGCACTGCTCAAGACCCACTGTGGCAGCCCACAGTTCATGGCCCCCGAGATCCTCCGTTGCCAGGAGTACAGTGGCCCCGCGGCAGACATCTGGAGCCTGGGGGTGGTCCTCTATGACATGATCACCGGGGAGCTGCCCTTCGAGGGCACCAGACTCGGGGAGGTGCGGGCCAGTGTGCTGAGCGGTGTCTAACACGAGCCACACTACCTCTCCCAGCAGTGCCGGGACCTGCTGAGGAAGATGATGACGCTCGATACACAGAGCCGTAGAAACCTGGACAGCATCATCCAGCACCCCTGGGTGGGGCTGACAAATGGACTCCCACCCTGCTGCGAGCTGTCCCTGGGCCAGCACAAGGCCGTAACGGAAGCCATGGTCCCCATGGGGTTCCAGAAAGAGGTCATCGAGAGGGCGCTTTTGGAGTGCAGGTATGACCCTGTTTTGGGGACCTACCTCATGCTGCTTTCCAGGCAACGGGTGGACGAGGAGGGGCCAGACCCTACCATCTCCCCCAAACTCCTCAGTCCCAATGGGGCCCAATGCGCCCCGATACCAGAGCACCACCGGCAGCCTGAGGTCTCGGGCATGAAATCTTGCAGGTGGGACTCTCCCCGAAGGAGAACGCCCAGAAGCCCACCACCACCTCTGGGCCAGGCATCCCGCAGAAGTACGCCAGCATACAGAGATCTGTCTCCGGCTCAGGGCCCCTGCTGCCCTGCTGCCGGACGCCTGGAAGCCCAGCATGGCCTCCAGGTCAGGGCCTGTACTGCAGGAGGCCTGGGGGCCCAACACCACATCACTACCAGGACCCCTAAAGGAGGAAGCCCTGCGGCCCAGCACCACCTTGCTAGGCCCCCCAGCTGGAGGGGGGCCAGGAAAGCATTAGGAAGACCTCCAGCCCAGCCCCCAGCTCTCCAGCACCACCCGAATAACCCCAAGAAGGCGCCTCCTATTCAGCCCACCCCCTGCAGAGTCACTGGGCCATGAACACCATTCCCATTTCACCCTTCAGTCCAGCAGAGGCTGTGAGGCCAGAGCTCGTCGAATCCTTAATAGGATTTTAAAATGTTGCCTTTTCCGTCCACCCTTTGGAAGAAAACACAAGAGCAAAGTTCACCCTGCTGGGGATTAGATGGTCACCAGCACCTCCCTAGAATTCATTTCCCCGATCCAGGGCAGCCACTCAGTGGCCATAGTGAAAGGAGCACACCAGTGGAGGCCGAGGCTCTGGAGAGGGGTCAGGGGCTGTGCCCAGCCAGAGGGGCCAGGAGCAGCATGAGAACATAGGCGTGGAGCACAGATGTCCACAAACACAGCAGTCCCAGGAGCACAGCAGGTGAAGGACAGTGAGGGCAAGGGATCTGTTGAAGCACCTGGAGGGGAACAGAGCAGAGGAAGGGGGGAGAGGTGGGCTTAGGGCAGCTGAGCAGGTGCAGGGCCCAGGATGGGAGCAGAGCTGTACATTCTGAGCCTCCAGAAGCCCCAGGGCCAGAGGCTGGGACCCCAGGGCCTTGCTTCCCTATCTTATGCTTTATCCTGTGAGGGCCCTGCTGGTGGCCCTTGGGCACCCAGACGGCGCAGAAGATACAGGAGCTCTTCAAGCTGACTGGCACTGTCAGGGACTGACATACACGGTAGGAAGTCCCCTTCTACTGAGCCCCTTTTCACAACGGTGATTCCAACATTGAGAATTGCTTACCCACCAGCGAGAGGCGCCTCGGTAGGGCCTCCTGGTTTCCATCTGCACTTTGTCACATCTGAGTCCATGCAGCACTCCCTGGAGGGTGTCACTAAGGAAAGAGCCTCCTCCGTGCTTGGGCTTCAATGGCTCTGCTCTTCCCACGCAGGTCCCAGAGGGCGTGAGGAGGCAGCCGCTGTGGACATACTGGTTCCCACTGCAGGGGCACCTCCAGGTGACCCGCTCTGCCTGCATGACCCTGGGGCATGGAGGCATCTAGATTCAATTTCTCCGCCTGGAGGAGACAGTCCGAAATGGATTGTTTAGTTAAAATATCTACCCCAGGATGCATTAAAATGGTGTATGAAACTGACCGTGTTTGCTTCCCGTTTATGACTGCACCCACATTTCCAACACGTAGGATGCCAGAGATCTAAATTTCCTTTAACATTCTTGTATCAGCAGTGAAAAGTTTAGAAAATTTAGAAAATTTTGGAAAGCATTTAGAAAATTTTAGAAAAGTCAGAGGGGTCACGTGGTAATAAGACAGTGAGACAGGATTGTGAAGCAGAGCTAGCTGTGAGTATGGAATTAGGTATTTGCACTATTTTCTTTAGGTGTATGTGCATGTCTTGCACTGTGTGCAAGTGTGTGCATGTGAGTCTACATGAGTGTGGCTTGTGTGTGCTTCTATAGGTATGAAGTATTTATGTACTTTCTACCATCAGAAAACCACTCCCAGCTATAGAGAATTGGTATGACGTCTTCAAAAATAGGGCTCCCAGATGGCCCAGCGGGTTGAGCCCAGAGCTGAGGGAAGTGCTGATTCTCCAAAGTCCCCAATGTGGCTTGTGTCTCCGAGTCCACATCTGTAGGGGGTTTAATTCTGCTCCAGTATAACTGTAGATGCAGGTCAGTTAAAGTTTTCCCGGTTTCTTGCCATTGGTCCCTGCTCCTGGTGTGTGCCCTGGTCACCCATTTCTCTTTCAGGGGCATCAATGTTGTCCTGAACAGTGTTGTGAGTTTATGGCGGCGGTGAGCCCAGTGTCTTCATTCTGCCTCCATATTGCGCCTCATGCATAACCCAATTATTTTTGAGACCATAATTACTTTGTAAACCATAACTACTAAATATAATAAAAAAACAATAAAACTGAAAAACTAGAGATGTTAAAAAAATCACATCCAGTGACTTGTATTGAAATTATTGAAAAATTATATACATCATGGCTAAGTGTGGTTCATTCCTGTAATACAAGACCAGTTCAATAGTTATATATCAAGTAATATAACAGTTTACATTAAGAGTGAATAAGAAAAAATATTACTGTATCAACAGACATAAAAACACTCAATATATTTCAACACACATTCAAAATTTAACAAAAAGAGTAAATTCAAAACCCAGGATTAAAAGGGTCTTTCCTAAAACTAATTAAATGTATAAAAGAAAACATGTAACTACCATTACACTTAAAGATGAGCCACCAAATAGATTTCCTCTTCAGATGGAGAAAAAGGCCATTTTGTCCTCTGCCACTATACCAATTCAAAACTGTGGGGCTGTCCTAACTTATATGATAAGTAAAAGAAAGGAAAAGCTATAAAGGGAATACATATTGATATGAAACACTCAATTATATATTCCAGGTAGAAAACCACTAGAAAGCTTAAAAAATCTCAGAAATAATTAGCAACTATAGGAAGGTTGCAGGGTATGTAGTCAATATACAAAATTTTATAAGTTTCTCCATAAGCAACACAAATAACTGGGATATAAAATTAAAGAAACATCATCTTTTATAAAAATACTACCCCAAATGAGATACCTAAGCAGGGCCTTCCCTGGTGGTGCAGTGGTTGAGCGCTGGCCTGTGAAGCAGCCCACAGCCTCTGCAGCACTGGTTCCATCCCTGGCCACCAAAAAGGTTCCCACAAAGCACACAGACCTCTCCTTTCAACAGCTGCTCCCCTCAGCAGTGTACTTTGTCAGTCTGCCTGTTCTGTTCCCTGCTCTGTCTCTGGTGAATTCTCTCATCCTCCCATGCTTCTGAATGTACCCAGTGCTTGCGCAAATAAATAAATAAATAAATAAATAAATAAATAAATAAATAAATAAACAAATAAATAAATAAATAAATCTTTAAAAATAAATAATAAAAAACTGAAAAAAAAAGACAGAAAAAATAAATATGTAAGCATAAATCTAACAAAATTTGCAGGAGACCAATTCACAGAAAGCCAACAACACTAATAAAATGGACCTAGATACAGACCTAAACCTTATTAAAAAATGAACAAATGCAAATTGAGTCATAAACATGAATGTAAAATGCAATACTATAAAACTTCTCAAATAAGACATAATAATACAAACAGATGTGACTTTGGATTTGCTAATAACTTTTTAGATAAAACACTAGAAGCATGACCTATGAAATAATAAGCAGACCTTTGCACTTTATTAAAAGTTTATGCTCTGCAAAAATGATGTTAAAAACACAAGTAACTTATTGGGAAAATACTATGAAGATAGATGTATTTACCAACATGCATTTGTCAAAACCCATAGAACTCACAGCACTAAGAATGACCCTTGTTCTACCTACATTTTAAAGAATCATTTTGCAAGTCCGGGTATCCCAGAATGTGACACAGATGATGACAATAGAATGTAATTGTATCACACTGTATGACACATGCTTACAGAATGAGGTTTTGGAAAAGGTGCTGTAGACTCAAAAAGAAGGAAAAAATTCTATGGTTTGCTCTGCTGGAAATGTCATTCCACCCTGGCAAGGCTGCCTGGGCAATAAAGTCAGCAAGACAATAACTTTGTTTGCTTTGAAGAGTTCCTCTGATGAGAAGCAAAGAAAATGTCCAGAAAGTCCACAGTCCTACCGTGTTTATAAGTTGCTAGACTAAGGAACAAGAGCTATTGACCTGAGGGACGAGTGTTTCTATGAGGGCACTTGTCAAAATAAGAGATTCCAATAACCTTTGGTCCTTACATCTTCCCCCACACAGTAACTCTGACTGACTTGAATTTGTAAAATCAAATCTGGACTTGCTATTGGTTTTTAAATTGGGGGTTGGAGTCATAGACCTGTCAGAACATTACTACATGTCTAACATAACCTGTGCAATACGATCCATCCCTGGAAGGCATTGAGTTGATTGGTTAAACTGTTAACCCAGCCAACTAGAGGTACAAGGACTCTGCTGTCCCCTGCCCTCTAGGTGCTGGTGTCCTAAGTAAGAAGACACATCATCAAGGATTGAATCTAAAAAGGGACAAATTTTGTTTGGTTTCTTGATATTCCACAGAAAAGTAACATCATCCAGTATTTATCTTTGCCCTTATGGCTTATTTTGCTTGGCATAATAGCTTCCAATTCCATTCATGTTGTCATAAATGGTGTCAATTTATCTTTTCTGACTGCAGAGTAGTATTCCATTGCGTGTATATGTATATATACCACATTATCTCTTCCATATGGCCACTGAGAATTATTTCATTTGATTCCTCTATTCATTTAAAAAACTCCATTTGGGGGAGGAAGTCCACTCATCTCTGCTAAGCAGACAAGTATAGGTTTTTGCACCTGAGGGGGGAAATTCTATACTCCCAAAACACTACCAAAATGTAAACCAATGGTGCTTCTATAATAAAAATTAAAAAGATGACACATCATCAGCATCACTAAGCTGGCAGTATGGTGTATAGTGTGACGATTAACACTATGGTGAAGAAATAACCAAGGAAGAATAAAGGCTGTGTTGTCTTAAACCAAAACTTCAGGGAAAGCCTCTCAGAAAGCAAGGAAGGACAAGCAGGAGGACCAGCAGGGGCAAGCCTTGGGTGGTAGTGTGCTTGCAGTCTTTGAGGGGCAGTACTATGTCATGAAGAGCAATGTTGTCTCAAATCTACAGGCCTTGGCATGGCTCTTTTGGGATATGAGGGGCCCTAAGTGCTTAAAATGCATTCAGCTTTAATTGAGGACTACACCATAGATGGTGATTATATAACCCAGTCCAGCATCCTTTAAGTCAGGGCTAATTAGCACACTTCCTTTTCCAGCTGTGCCCTCAAAATTCCATTAACATCAAGTGCTGGCACCCACTGTCACCTACAGATTCAAGGTAATAGACCTCATCTCACCTACAACACGATGGGTTTCCTGAAGGAATTGAATCATTTCCCATGACTGCCTTGGGCAAAGTGGGGCACAGAAATGGGGCCTGAATTAGAATGGGGGTGAGGAAGGGGAAGCTGGGCTGCAGGTGAAACATCCAGAGCAAGACTTTGATAGACAACTTAATGTTTGCAAGGAGAGCCTGCCCCAGGTGGACTCAGGACACCAAACACTCAATAGATAACGAATGTCCCTCCACCAAAATATCTGTGCTCTCTAGGTCTAGACCCACCCATTGAGACTCTCACCTTTTTGTGTCTGCATTATGTTCTGTGACTGACACCACATGGTCACCCTGCTTGCAGTTTTATTATACTAAGAAATCACAGCCTTCCATTTCATAACACTGATTTTATTGAAGAACAAATCTGCCCTGTTTGTTTACATTCTGGACACTGATAAAATAGAATAATGATTTCAGTTGGTATCTTGAGTGAGTCAAATTTATAATTTATCCCAACTTGATATAGTCCAAAAATGAAAGAAGTGGAAGACTGTGGACAGTATGAAATGGCAGCTTAATTTTTAGGAAAATAAAACCCAGAGCCAGAGAGTTAAAGGTTTTCCTAATGATGTTAAAAATGTTTTCAAAGAGGACGGACATGTAGCATTTTATGCCGAGGAAGAGAAGTAAGTTCGCTTCGGTGAATAGGGCAGAGAAATAGCCTTTATATGTACATTTAGAACAATTTAAAAAGTGCCCGTTATTTCTGTAAAGGGCTAATACAAGTAGTGCAGACTTGAGTGGGGTAGTGCAAATCCAGGAATCAAGGGTCCCTGTAAATTCATCTGTCACTCACTCCTGATGCTTTTATATGAGTTTCACCAAAGCACTTTGGATTTCAGACCATCTCTGCCCTGTACTCTGGGGTCAGTTTTTCTCTCTTAATGATACATGTGTTAGATTGATACTGATCAGTATGGATGGGATGAGTGAATGGGATATAATGCACTTAACAAACATGTATGATTCCTTCTGCAAGCCCAGCACAGCAGGTGCTCAGTACAGGAGACAAAACCTGGAAGACATGGCCTTGCCTTGTACATATTAGAGTCCAGGGAGGGCAAAGAGTAATCTGCCCCTGAGATGCAGAGAGCAAGCATAAATGTCACCCAGAGGATAGAAATTGTATACCAGGACAGGATCTGACCATAAGTCAGTATCATCTGTGGTCTTACAGAATTTTTTTTTAATGATTTATTTATTTATGTGGACAAGAGCTGTGGTACAGGCCAGTGATGCAGGGGTTGTGGGCAGTGAGAGGATCCAACAGAGAGAGAGTGAGAAACAGAACAGGTGGTTTGACTGAAATACACCACTGAGGGGAACAGCTCAGACTGAGACAGGAGAGGTCTGCCACAACATGTGGGTATCTCCCTGGAAGGGATTGAACCTGAGCTGCAGCGGCTGCAGACAACTTCATAGGTTGCATCTAACCCCTTGTTCTACCAGGGAGGCCCCATTACAGGGTTTTTAAAATTGAATTTAAATGTCCAAGTAAGCAATCTCTTCATTTATTTTATTTTCCATTTATTTTAAGATTTTTTTTTCATTTATACAAAAGCTGGGGTACAGGCCAGATTCACAGGAGGCTGAGATGATTCACCAGAGACAGAGCGGGGAAAAGAACAGGCAGACTGACAAAATACACTGCTGAGGGGAGCAGTGGGGAGAAAGGAGAGGTCTGCTGAGGCATGTGGGACCCTTGCTGGCCAGCCAGGATGGATCCCGCACTGCAGAGGCTGCGGACAGATTCACAATGCAGCACTCAACTGCCTATGCCACCAGGGAGGCCCTCTTCATTTAATTTAAATATCAACTATATTCATAGACCAAAAATTCCCCTTTTTAAAGTGTAGAATTCGTGGGTTTTAGGAACTCATAGTTGTAGAACTGTCACCACAACTTAATGTTAGGACATATTCATTAAATTCTAAGGTAATGAAACTTAACCCATTAACAAATCCTCCCTGTGTCCCTCCCTTTCTAGTACAGGAAAAATCGCACATCTATTTTCTGTATTTGTGGAGTTATGTGTCTACTACAGACAATTCAGGTAAATGCAATCACACAATAGGTATTATTTGTGACTGGCTGCTTTCACTTATTCTATTTTCAAGGTCCATGCATGTTGTACAATGTATGTATTGGTACTTCACTCCTTTTCCTTGCTAGATAATATTCCATGGCATAATTTAGCATATATTTGTTCTGCATACCATTTGCAGCACAGATCTTCCAAAACCCTGGCAATTTCCTAAGTGATGAGCATGACCTTTAGGCATACAATACATAAAAGAAAAGAGGCAATGTGCTCACAGATCTCAACCTCAGAGATGCATTCAGGGACTCACTCTAATGGCAAAGAAACAAAAACAAAAATAAACAAGTGGATTAATTCTGGCACAAGGGGTTATGCACAGCACTATGAAGCTGTCTGTAGCCTCTGCAGCAGGAGTTTGATTCCTGCCAGCCAGGGAGCTACCTACATGGCACAGCACCACTCCTGCCGCACCTGCTGCTCCCCTCAGCAGTATGTTTCGTCAGTCTGCCTGTTCTGTTCCCCACTCTGTCTTTGGTGAATCTTGTCACCTCCCACACCTCTGGCCTGTACCCCAGTTCTTGTATGCATAAATAAATACATCTTTAAAGATACAAACTGAAAAACCTTTGCACAGGTAAAGAAATATCCACAGAACAACTAGTGACTGTTAGAAAATATTTGCCCAGCACATATACAAAAAAGAGTTAAATCCCAAAATATATAAAGATTTCATCCAACTGAACAACTTTAAAAAACAGTTAAAAATGGATAAAAGAGCAAAAAAGTTTCTCCAAGAGAACACATGTGGTCCATGCCATATGAAAAAAATGTTCGTTACTCATTTAGGGAAATTAAATCTGAACCACAGTGTGGTATCACTTCACACCTGTGAGAATGAATTCTATTCAAAAGACTGGAACAAAGAGTCAGCAAGGTTGTGGAGAAAGGGGAACACTCCCTCAATCCTCCTGGGCATGTGAATTATTACATCCTCTATGAAAAATGCAGGTCTTAAGTTTCCTTAAAAAATAAAAATAAATCCCATAAGATCCAGAAATACCACTTCTATGAATTTTTCCAGAGAATATATATACACTAGAATGAAATATTTATGCACTTCAATGTTCATGGGGGCATTACTCAATAACCTAATAATGGACTCAACCTAAATATCCATTGACAGATAACTAGATAAAGAATCTATGGTTTATATGTGCAGTTGAAAACTAATCAGCTATTATAAAAGATGAATCATTGTCTTTTGAGAAATGTGAATGGAACTTGAGGTGACTATGCTAAGGGAAAGAAGCCAAAAAAGACAATTACTGAATAGTTTCACTCATTTGTGGAATGCAAAGTAACCAAGAAAATAAATGGGCAAAAGACACAAAAATAATCTTAGACTGTGAAAACTAAGGTGGTTACCAGAGGGGAGAGGGCAGGGGAGGGGAGAAAGGTAGATGGCATGAACTGATGTGGTTGTGGCACTGGGGCTGGGGCTGTTCGTGTGCAAATGTGCATATGTCTAGGTATAAAGCTGAATTCCTGAAATTTTATAGTTATGTATTTACATTTATTTACATAAATGGTAGATCAAATTTACAAATTACATAAATTATACAAACTAAATTACAAATTCCTAATCTTCTCAATTTATTGTTTTCCACTTTTATTCCAATGTGGTTCTTTTACTTTTATGGACCTTTGTTTTATTGCCTATCATTTGATCTAGTCTAGAGAATGCTTCATGTGAACTTGAAAAGAATGCACATCCTATTCTTGTTTGGTGGAGTGGTCTTAGGCTATATTTTATAATTTTTTATCTATATTATCTATTCATTATATATAGAAATGAATTACTATATTATTGAAGTTGTCAACAGTTGTTAAATTATTAACTTCTGTCAAATTCTGTCAGTTTTTGTTTCATGTTCTTTGAGGCACTGTTGTTAGGTATATGATATATTATGCTTTTAATCATTTTGTATTTTTGATACATTGATTCTTTTTTTTTCTAAAATGTTCTTGTTGTCTTAGTAAGATTTTTGATCTTTAATATATTTTGATAGTATTAACTAATCCACTCGGGCTCTTTCATTTATTGTTTAAATGATGTGACTGTTGACTTTTACTTGAAACCTATTTGTGTCTTTGCAACTAAAGTGTGGGCCTTATAGACAGTATGTAGTTCATCATGTTTTACCCATTTTAAATGTTTGTCTCTTTTCATTGGTGCATTTAACCCATTTTTATTCAATAATATAACTGAAAAAGTAGAATTGGCATCTGACATTTAAATATTTCCTATATGTCATGTATTTTTTTCTTCCTTCATTTGTCCATTATTGCATGCTTCTTTGTTATATTAGCCATCCAGTGTACCATTTTAATTTCTTTGTTTTTTATTACATATTTTGGATATTTTTATTGATTGATTTGGGGATTACAATTAATCTTAATTTATAATTAGTAATTATAAATATATAATTGGTAGTAATTGAAGTTGCTACCAACTTAATTTCAATAGTACACAAAAACCTCATTCTAATATAGTTCCCCTCTACCCTTTTATATAGTCTCACAAAAACAACTTTATACAATTTTGCGCCTGTTCACATAAGTCAGAATCATCTAATTTTAAAATACAAAAATAAATATTAATAATGCCTTTTAGTTTGCTGTGTATATCCCTTTATGGAGGTCTTTATTTCTTTTTGTAATTAATTTCTATTTTACATACACAATAATATAATAATATATAGTTTACATCACTGTTCATTTTTGTACAGTGTAGGCTTTCTCCTCTCATATGTAGTCACCATCATATTCTCACCATCAGTTCATGTGGACAGAAGGTATTGGCTGGTGTACTTTCATTTGAACCTAAAAGACTCCCTTCAGTAATTTTTTTTGAAGGTTTGTTTATTTATTTATACAAGACCCGGGGTACAGGCCAGATTTGCGGGAGGGTGAGAGGATTCACCACAGACAGAGTAGGGAGCAGAACAGGCAGATTGACTGAAATACACTGCGGAGGGTAGCAGCGGGCAAGACAGGAGAGGTCTGCTGTACCATATGGGTAACTACCTGGACAGGGATCGAACTCCTGCAGCAGAGTCTGTGGATAGCTTCATAGGTTGCATCTTAACCCCTTGTGCCACCAGGGAGAACCCTCTCTTTTGTATTTTTATACAAGTCTGATATTGTATTCAACTCCAAAATTTCCATTGTATAATTCATGTTTCTTTCTTTATATTCTCTGTTAAGATATAACTTTCTCACTTTCCCTTTACTCTGTAGATATGATTTTTTAGGACTTTGAAATATTTAAAATAGTTAATTTAAAGGATGTGTCTAGTAAGAACAATGTCTGCACTTCCTCACAGAAAATTTCTCTTCATTTCTTTTTTCCATGGCTTTGGGTCATACTTTCTTTTTGTCTGTAATTTTGTTGTTGTTGAATACTGTATATTTTAGTGCTGAATATTGTACCTTTTTAGTTTCTTTATTCCATCTTTGGACTGGGGAATACAACTGACCCTAGCGGAGGCCCCATGCCTTCCCAGCCCCATATGCTATCACTCCCAGATCCCGGCCCCGATGACACTCAAAGCGAATTCCCAGCATCAAACTAAACCCCACAAGGACTCAGCTGTCATGCTCACCAAACAGTAAATGCCAGAGCAGTGGGAGAGGAAGACCTTCACACAGCAAATGTTCTACTACAGCAGAGCCAATCTAAAGCATATAATGGGGAGAAAGGAAAATACAAATGGCTATGCAAGTCTTCAGGGGAAAACTGCATCACAGAAGGAAAACAAATCTCCAGAGCCAAGTCACAGGAGATGGAAGAGCTTTTCTTCCTATCAGACACAGAATTTAAAACTGCAATAAGAAAATTAAAGAATTGGAACAATAAAAAGGAAACTCAGAAAAACAGTTTAGATAATTAAGAAAACCCAGAAAAGCAAATTAATGCCATGAGAAACACAATGAACAGAAGATCAAAATTAAAACTCTAAAAAGAAAATAATAGAAATGCAAAAAGTAGAGAGAGCAATGGGGGAGATAAAAAATTCAGGAGAAACCAAGGAAAAATGACAAAGCAAATGGAAGAATGAATCAGTGAGTTCAAAGATGCAAATGGGGAAAGAACAAAATAGAAAAAGAGAAATAAAAGAGAAAAAATGAGAATTCAAAGAAAAGAAACATCAAAATGATAGGCATAACAGGAGAAGAGAGAGAACAGAGAACTGAAAAATTATTTAAAGAAATAACAGAACACTTCCCCAATTTGAAGAGTGAATTGAACATGCAAATGCAGGAAGATGAAAGAAAATCAAGCTACTAGAGGAAAGGAAACCTATAGCCAGACAGAGTAGTATAACTTACCAGAGTTCAAGGTAAAGAAAAAATAGTTAAGCTGACAAGGGAGAAAAAACACATATAAAGGAAACCTGAGTAGACTAACACCAGACTCTCCAGGAAAACACTGTAGGTAACAAGAGAATGGAGTGACATATTCAAAATATACCCGGATAAAATTTGCCAAGAAGAAAACTCCCTCCTGCAAAGATAGAGAGAGATATAAAGACCGTCTCAGACAAACACAATCTCAAGGAGTTTGTAGTTGTTACCTCCCCTTCTCCAAGAAGTATTAAAAGGAATTTTTGTATTTAAATGAAAAAGATGGGGCCTCCGGGGTGGCACAGACAGTTAAGTGCAGTGCTGTGTAGCAGTCCACAGCCTCTGCAGTGTGGCTTCAATCCCGGCCAGCCAGGTAGATACCCACATGGTGCGGCAGATCTCTCATGTCTCGCTCAGCAGTGCTGAGGTACCCTCAGCAGTGTATTTTAGTAGATCTGCCTGTTCTGTTCCACACTCTGTCTCTGGTGAATCCTCTCACACTCCCGTGCATCAGGCCTGCACCACAGTTCTTGTATGCATGAATAAATAAATCTTAAAAAATAAAAAAAGAAAGATGAACAAAAACTGAAAAGCAATTAAATAGAATTAAAATAAAACAAACAAAAAATTAAGTATGACGGCTATATCAAATATCAATGCACTGAACTGGCAAAATAAAAGCTATACAGTATGAAGTTGGAACTGGAAACAGAATCCAAACTTCTGCTGCTAACACACCTAAATCCCAATGATAAACACAGACTGAAAGACAAGGGAAAGAAAATATTCTACAAGCAAATGGCTTGTAGAATACATACTAAGTAAAGCTAGGACAGATATATGAAATCAAATAGGCTTCCAACTTTAAAAGGTAGCAAGAGGCAGAAGAAATGGACAATAATGACTAAAGAAACAATACAACAGGAAGATATAACATTCATCAATATATACTCAACAGAAGAGCACCAAAATACATTAGACAACTAATTTCTAATCTGAAAACAGACATTGGAGAAAATACATATGACCTTGCAGACTCCAACACCCCACACTCACCAATGGACAAAACAATTAGATAGAAAATATATAAGGACACAATTGTCCTAAACAAAGGATTAGACCACATGGGATTAATAGACATATATAGGGAACTGCACCCCCCCCACACACACATACACAAAAGCCAAATACACATTTATCTCAAGTGTACGAGGATCATTCTTTTTTGTTTGTTTGCTTTTTATACAAGCACTGGGTACAGTCAGAAGTGAGGGAGGGTGAGAGAATTCACCAGAGCAAAAGCAGGGAACAGAACAGGCAGAACAACGAAATACACTGCTGAGGGGAGCAGCAGGCATGACAGGAGAGGTCTGCTGCGCTATGTGGGATTCTTGCCGGCCAGCAACGATTGAACCTGTGCTGCAGAGGCTGCAGATAGCTTCACTGTGTGTAGCTCAACCACCTGCGCCACCAGGGAGGCCCTGTACAAGGATCATTCTTCATGACTGCCCACATACTGAGTGACACAACAAATGTCAATGAATTTATGGAGATTCAGCCATACCAAGTATCTTCTCTGACCATAAAGGTATTGAATTAGAAATCAACTACAAAAAGAAAACAAAGTCTCTAATACAAGGAGCTGAAAACACACTACTGAGAAGTCACAGGATTAATGAGAAAATCAAGAAAGAAATCAAAACTTAATTTAAGATAAATATTAGTGAGGACACAACCTTCCAGAATATGTGGGACACCTCAAAAGCAGTACCAAGAGGGAATTCTATAGCAATACAGGCCCACATCAAGAAAGAGCCCAAACAAGAAAGAGCCCAAACTAAGAACTTGTGTCTAATCTCAAGGAACCTGAAAAAGAAGAGCAACATATTTCAAAAGTCAGTAGAAGGAAGGAAATAATACAATTAAGAGCAGAAATAAATAAAATAGAAAGGGAAAAGATAGTTTAAAAGATCAATATGAACATTAACTGGTTCTTTGAAAAACTGTATAAATTCAACAATCTAAATGAGATGGCACCACCCTGAGGGTGGCGGAGCTGGAGGCCTGGGTGGGCGATGTTGGGGGGCCATCCTGGTATGGGGTGCATGTGGTTGCTGCTCCTGAGGCCCCGCAGCAGCACCCCCTGCCCTGCCCCGAGTGGGCCTGTCCACCCCTTCCAAGCCTGACAGTCCTGAGGCCACACATCAACAGAAGTTCCCAAAGGGTGTGCGCCCACGCCCATGGGGTTTGGGGTAGGCGTAACACTCTAGACCAGCGCCGGTGCTGCATCCACCCCAGCCCTACGTCCACTGTGGCTGGAGGCAGCACTGCTCTGTCTGTGAGACCAATGCTGGGGCCGCCAGACTCTGTCCACACCTGCCTGGGCCTTTCTCTACTTTCCCTGAAACCCCAACCAACAGTGCCACAGTGCCCAAGACCAGCTCCATGTGGGTACACACACTCCAGGAGGCAGAGAACAGCCATGTGAGCAGAGAAACACTTGAAAAGTCTTGGGGAACAACCTCCTGAGGGCTCTGAGAAAGGAGGGTAGGGCTCAGAGGACAAAGGGGTAGGCTGGTGTCCCTCTGATACAACCACCGTCCACCAGCGTGCAATTGTAGATGGTTTGTGTGGCTGAGGGAAAGAAGGGCGAGCTTTACTTGCTGAAGAAACTGCCCTTCATCAGTCTCCCCACAGCCGACTTCAAGGCTTGGTTCCTTAGACTGTATATGATGTGATTAAAGTTGGGGGGCACCACCGTGTAGAACATAGAAATGACCAGGTCAGATATGGATGGGGTCCCTGAGGTCAGCTTCAGATAAGCAAAGCATCCAGTGGAGAGAAACAGCACCACAACCAGCAGTTGGGAAGGCAGGTGGAGTAGGCCTTGGCCTTCCCTTCTGTGGATGGGATCTTCCTGACAGCAGAGAATATGTGGACATAGGAAATGAACCAGGACATAACCAATGTCACACTAATGAGAATGGGGACAAGTTTGTTGATTAAATTTCCTGAGCAGGAAATAGCCAGTAACTGGGGGATGTCACAGAAGAACTGGTGGAACAAGTTGGACCCACAGAAGGACAAGGAGAATGTTCCAGCTGTGTTCATCACAGCATAGAGACCCCCACCCAGCCAGGACACAGCTGTCAGCTGCACACACCTGTCCCTGCTCATGAGGACGCCATAGTGCAGGGGGTGGTAGATGGCAGCATAGCGGTCAAGGCTCATCACCGTGAGCAGTTAAGGCTCTGCACCTGCTGAAAGAATCATCATGAAGACCTGGAGGACACAGCCCAGGAAGGAGATGGAGCTGCTGTGCCTCAAAAAGCTGGCAATGGACTTGGAGACCGTGGCTGTGATGAGGCAGAGGCCCGAGAAGGACAGACTCCTCAGGAAGAAGTACATGGGGGTGTGGAGGTGCCGGTCCAGGGTGGTGATGAGAACGATGAGCCCATTCCCCAGCAGGGCACACAGGTAGACCAGGGAGATGAGCAGCGGGTGCAAGAAGCCCATGGCCCCCTGGGTGGGGAACCCCAGGAGGAAGAATTCTGTCATGGCCGTGAGATTGGCCACCCCTGGAGACATCATCGTATGAAAAAATAAAGTGGAAGAAAACATTGTGAAATCTACCAGTATTGAGCATGAAATGGGTTATCAGCATAGGATAGTGAATTCAATCTCTCTACAGGGTAATAACTTCTTCTAGGTCCTATGGAGACTAATATTCTCATCTGTGTGTCCTGCTGCCTTCAACCTTTAATTTCCATGTCATTTATCATTATGATGTTGTTCAACTGTCTCTGAAATTTGGTAAAGAGCTGAAAATTTCAACTCTCTGCACAAAACATTAACAAATTAAAATATTTTATGTGTCAACAAACTCAACTGAAAACAAACTCAACCCCTCCCTACCACCACAGCCCCGCTGCTTCTGCCTCCTGCCCTGACCCCAGCATCTCCGCCCAGCACACCTCCCAGAGGTTGTCGAGTGCAGTCCTAGAGGACCCGTGACCATGCACAGCCCCTCCCCCACCCTAGAGAGCCTTTCCCTGTTTCTCCAGCTAAACCCTAGTCTGGGGTGGCTCCCATGCTGACAGGTGAGCACAGGGAGATGGGGTGGGCTGTGCTGGCCACTGGGCCACGGCTCCCCCATGTGAAGGTTTGTTCCTCCCCCCAGGCCCGTGTGTGAGTGGGGAGGTCTGGATACGGTGCAGCCCTGCCCTCTCCCCACCCCTTCCCCAATCTCCCCCTCTCCTCCCTCTGTGGGGTGATGGAGGGGCAGGCCCTGGGGAGGAAGTATTTTTAATAATAATATAAAATAATTGTAATAAATTAGTGGAAATAATTCCAAATAGTTCTAATAAAAACAAGTTAATAAACCAGGATAAGCGGTGATCCTGCATGTAAACAACATTTCACTGATTTAAAATAAATATAATTATGATATATTGATAAATATTTTCTTCCTGGTTCTTTTAAAATCTGTCACTTCTCCATTTTAAAATATGAATAAAAATTCATCACCGATGGATTTAAAAAAATCAAGTTCATGTTGATAATACTCAGATTTCCACACTCATCTTCACTTTAGTGTAGCCACAAATAGTCCACAATGTTTCTGTAAACATTATTTAATTTCCACTTGTCTTTCATGTCTCATAGTATTAAGGAACAAAAGTGAACAATAATATGAAATTGAATAAGAAGTATTATTTTTATTTTTGTCCTCTTTATATCTTTATTTCAATTTAAGTTCATTCATTTGTGATTTATTCCTTACTTAATACACTCCCACTTCATGTGGTGAATGTTAAAATTACAGTTATGAACCAATAATTGTCTTATGCCATAAATCAATGTTTCTTGATATCTTAAATGTATAAAATGCCATAATATTTGGAACAATGTAAAGAAAAAAATATTTTCCCCCATTGAAACATATCGTAGATTAATACAGCATTGTGAAATTCAACTTTTTGTCCACCTTTTATTTTAATAGTTACCTTTATTAATCAGTATTTTAATTATGGTACTTTCTCAATACTAAAATGAAGCTTGAAGTTTTTGGAATTTTTAAACTTTATAATCAGAATAGATTCTCCTCTGACAATGGCGGGAGGGCAGATACCTGCAATGTGAGTGGAAACTTCCAGGTGTATCGAGTCTCTCTCCAGAGGTTGTGGCCATGGCAAGACAGGGGGCGTTCCAGCCTCTCACTCCATGGTCCGGGCTCTTGGGGAGCCTCTGAGCACTCACAGGATGTTGCACCCCATCCTGCGCTGCCTCCTGGACAGAGCAGGGCCTCAGGGCTGGGCTATTTGAGCTCTGGAGCTGGTGTCCGCGTGTTGGACACTGTCCAGATTCAGCCCATCAGATGACTTTATTCCAGAGGGACAAATGACCTTTTTGAGTTCACTGTCTTCATTGGCATTGTCCTGTCCCACATTCAGTGATAATTGGTTCACTAAGTTGTCAGAGGCTATTTTGCGTGTCATCTGCACTCTGTAAAAAGCTTGTAATTAATCTTCATCTAAGGCCTCTTTCATCATCCACTGACCAGCCACATGACCCAGGCGTGGCCCCGTCGAAAGCCACAGATGAGCCACGTCCACAGGGAGCTTGCAAATGACTGTCACCCCCTGTGCGCCGTTCTTGGGGGGATCTGCAGAGGTGCTTGTGAAGAGGTTGAGGCTGGAGGAAGGGACATGTAAAAAGCAGGATGGAACTAAGGGAGGATGGAAATAGGGAAGGGAGACAAAGAAATTCACCAGAATGAATGACAGAGGGAAGCAAACTGGACCCTCAAAGAGGGGTGTTTCATACCCTCAGTGTTGCTGCTGCTTGTGTGTTTGGTCACGTGCGGGTGGCTGCTTCACCTCACGCCTGCCCGACTGTGGACTGTGACGGCTGCTGCTAGCAGGAGGTTTTCCTTGGTCTTCATGCGGGAGGGGCCATGGTGGGGGCCGCGCTCTTGGGCGGCTGTGCGTGGTGTGCGGCTGCTGGAGGGCATCACCCCCGCCATGTCCTCTGCCTGCGGGAAGAGGCCTTTTGTGTGTGGCCTGGACGGTGAGGGGCCTGGGGACGGGCCGCACCTCAGCGAGCAGATCATGCCTCGTGCTGACCAGCACAGCTGCGTGTGGCGCAGGCATGGGACGGTCTCCGTGTCCTGCCAATGCCTCGTGCTGACCAGCACAGCTGCGTGTGGCGCAGGCATGGGACGGTCTCCGTGTCCTGCCACGCCCGGGAGTCGCCGTCACCACCTCCATGCGACCATCCCACGGCGGGGCGTGTGGCAGCAGGGAGAGGCTGGGCGGAGACTCTTCCTGCGTGATGTCCTTGCTGTTTCCAGGCCGTTCAAGTCAATCTCTCGGCGACTTTGTGGGACTGAGGAGTCACCGCGGCTCTTTCTTGTAGTCGGGCATGACATGAAAACGGCTTCTCCAGGGAGGTGAGAAATGCCTGCATCACCATCCATCCTGAAAGGCTAATTTACCTTCCCACACGGGCTTTGGGAGCCTGGTTTGGGCCCCGTTGTGCAGCCGTCGCAGGCCGCGCGGGTCACAGTCGGTTCTCACACTTGAAGATGCTTTTGTGGCCTTTGAAGAGTTTTCAGGCCTGTAACGCTGACCTGGGGGCTGACCGGCTCTCCCTCAGCTTTCCTCTGGCCTCTCCAGTCCTCTGGGTCTCAGACGACGCTGCCCTCATCCCCGTGTCCCTTGGCACATGGGCCCGTCACACAGGCACCTGCCCGTGTTCTGGCCCTGGAGCCACATCACAGACAAACAGGCAAGACCCAGCGCAGGGGCCTGTTTCGGGGATGGCGACTCTGAGGCTCAAACGCTCTCTAGGGTGTGGGGCCACTTGTCCATGCGCCCTCGGCGCCCTTCTCCTTGGAGTGTGTCCTCACAGCACTCTGGGGGGGTAGTCTTGGCAGACCACGTGCACCTGTGGTCACAGCCGCACGGTCTGCTGTGCTAGTCCTGCCCCTCCCAAGTGCCGGCCACAGGGCAGTGAATACAGAATGTGTGTCCACGCTCAATGGGTACCACCCAGCTGTTAAGGGATGAAATCGTGTCATTTTCGACAGCATGGCTGGATCCTCAGGTGGTTTTGAGAAGTGAAATGAGCTGGAGAGTGAGAGAAAGATGCAGATGGTCTCACTCATCTGTGGAACAGAAATACAGAGAAGCTCCCTCACCAAATGCAGCAAAAGCAGATGGTGGGCTTAGTGAAAAAATGTGCTGTTACCTGAGGGAACAGAGAGAAGCAAGGGGACGGGCATGGAAGAAGAGGAGGCACTAACAGGGTGATGTGTCGACTGCAGGGGGCACTGTGCCCACAGAGTGGGAAATTAACCTCCAAATTAAAGCAACAAACCCCGTGAATAAAGCATTTCTTGGATGATGGCAAGTTGTAAACTTGCATAACCTCACGTGACGTCACTGATGACATCAACTCTCTGGCTCAACAGAGATGTAGAAGTTTGGTCCAAAGGAAAATAGAAAATTTTAAAGAAATCTGACCAGGGCCTCCCCGGGTGGCGCAGGCAGTTGAGCACAGCTTTTGAAGTTCGATCCCCGGCCACCTGTGAGGGTCCCACATGGCGCGCAGACCTCTCCTGTCTGGCCCGCTTCTCCCCTCAGCAGTGGATTTCGTCAGTCTGCCTGTTCTGTTCCCCACTCTGGCTCTGGTGAATCTTCTCACCCTCCTGCACATCTGGCCTGTACCCCGGTTCTTGTGTAAAATAAATAAATAAATCTTTTAAAAAATAAAAGAAAAGAAAAAAACAGAAAAATTGACATATAGTGTCATGCTGACCTTTACATTGCATGTTAGGCGCCCGGGAGGCTCCACGGGCAGGACCTGGTCCCCCCTCAGGCCCATCACCCCCCTGACCCCGTGGGGAGGGGGTGGCCTCGGTGTTACGCCAGGACAAGCCCCTCCACAGGGAGTGGGAAAGTCGCCGCCACCCCCGGGCACCCCCTGGGCCTGTCAGGGGGTTTGGGGTGTGGAGGGGGGAGGATGGAGGGTAACCAACAAATCCCCTGGAGTGGGATGGGGAAGCACCTGGGTCTTCTGACACGGGTTTGTTCGTGTCTCTCAGAATTGTTTTATTCAGAAAGGCCATTTACCTCAGCGCCTGGAAATGGAACATGTGAATGGTCATGTCTGACGGAGGTGGGTGGTGACCTTACAATGGGGTCAGGCCCGTGGCAGCGCCGTCTGGCGTGTCCTCGTGGTGGGTGTGCCTCGAGCTCTGACACCGCAGAGTGGGGGGCCCTCTCCTGCATGTGGTCTCCCCAAGTCCTCACAGGCCCCCCAGGTCAGGGTCACACACAACAAATGAGCACATGGACGGACACGCTGGGACCCTCCCATGCACGCACAGGAGGGAGGGCGGAGGCAAGAGCCAGCGTGAGGGACCCACCCTGACGAGCAGTCCCAGAAGCTGCAGCCCCAGAAACCGATGGTGATTCTGGAGTTTTTTGCAAATACACCCCACGGTCTCCTTTGATCCACAATAAAGAAAACTTTTCCATTTTGTCTCATTTGTTGTTTGTGTTACAGAGGAACGATCCACCTGTGCTCTGAGGAGACAGGGGCTGGGACGAGGCCCACCTGTGTCTGCGGAGGCCATGCTGCGGGGCTGCGGGTGGGGACCCTAGCTTCCCTGACACGCGTGGGTGCCGTGAGCTTGGTGTGGGGTGGGGACCTGGGGTCTGAGCAAACAGCAAAATGAAATGTTCGACTGAGTGCAAAAATTTGCTCATTACCAGACAGAACCAAGGAGGAGATAGGAGTGTGGATGGAGTGGCCGGGCACTGCAGGGCATTTAGTAGATTCTGAGTGGACACTGGTGCATGTGGTGGAGTGAAAAGTTACCCATGGTGAAAACAGTAAAAAGTCTAAATGAGATTTATTTGATAAGAACAAATAACAAAATTAATGTGATGTTGGGGTGAAACACTCATGGTAAACATCCCTTGTCAACAGACACTCACTGGATTTATTAAAGGAAAAACAGAAAATACATCCACAGGAATCTGACCAGGGAATGATGTCATAACCCAAGGGGGTGGGGACTGTGCTCTCATGCTATCACTGAAGTGAATATTACTGTGAGTGATTTTCTAACTCAGGTTTCATTCTGAAATTTGAATGGACGAGGCAAGTCTTGTGATTAACTACATTTTATTATCATAAATAATTTTGTGGACAAAATGTGCTCATCAGTCAAGAGAGCTTGGAGACCCAGTGACCTGCTCCGGACAGGAGGAATGTCACCCAGCTCACGGTCTCAGTGTTAGGATAATAACAGTGATATCTTCCGACATGCAGTGCAGATGTGTAGAATTATAAAAAAAAATGGCTAATATGCCAGCTTTAATTTACATAATAAAATAATAATATTGTTCCCAAGTAGAATAAAAGTGAACTTTAGTTTAATCTACAAGAAGGTGGAGGTGAATACCTTGTACAGAATCAAGATAGAATCTGGAAAACTAAGGAAGGTAAAAATATACACAGCAAATTAAAAATAATATTTTTTTAAGTAGAAACGTAGTTCTTCAAAGATAATTCATATAACTTTACTTCTGAAAACACCATATCGAGGGGTGCAGTCACGTTGGCATCCAAACAGGCATCACAGAAATTAACATTCAATTCACTCCAGGT
The DNA here is from genome assembly GCF_964194135.1 of Talpa europaea. Lineage (NCBI taxonomy): Eukaryota > Metazoa > Chordata > Mammalia > Eulipotyphla > Talpidae > Talpa > Talpa europaea. The sequence goes on from NC_140075.1 coordinate 14,868,428, forward strand.
TTCACTCATAGATTCCTACTAACCAAGGAAGCGTCCATCCTTCCACCTCTGGCAGAGTCAAGTGTGGTTTCCTTTTGTCCTTTGAGCAGCAACAGGAACTTCTCCTAGAGGAAGAAGTCCCGTGAGGAATCGTGAGGGACTGGGGGCCTCACTCTCTGTCTCCCCTGCCATCATTGAGGACAAGGCCCTCGGTGGAGACACACACAAGCTGTGGGAACCAAGCCCCAGCACTGGGGTCCCTTGACCATGTGGTCCTGAGGACAGACCCCTTTACCATTGCTTCGTGTTATGTAAATGTTGGTGAATGTGAGTTCTAGAACTTTCTTTCTACACCAAATACAAGTTTTTAATCACGAGCTGGATTCAGTTTATGAACATCACACAGGGAGGGCTTGGGGGAAGGATTGCAGCAATTTAGGAAACAGGAGTATAGCGAGGATTATGAGAATATGAATTTGTGACAAGGGGATAAACCTAATGCAGTAAATCTATGCTTATAAATGATGACATGTAAGAGTTAGAGGGGAAAAGCTCAATTAATGAGGGATTATAATTGTAGATTGTGTTATCTCACATCTTAGAGTATTGGCCCTTCATCAGTCTCCCCACAGCCATCTTCAAGGCTTGGTTCCTCAGACTGTAGATGACAGGATTAAAGGTGGGGGGCACCACCGTGTAGAACATAGAAATGACCAGGTCAGACATGGACGGGGTCTCTGAGGTCAGCTTCAGATGAGCAAAGAGCCCAGCAGAGAGAAACAGCACAACAACCATCAGGTGGGGAAGGCAGGTGGAGTAGACTTTGGCCTTCCCTTCTGTGGATGGAATCTTCCTGACAGCAGAGAAGAGGTGGACATAGGAAATGATGATGGAAATAAAACAGCAGATAACCCAGACCACACTAATGAGGATGGGGACAAGTTTGTTCATCAGATTTCCTGAGCAGGAAATAGCCAGTAACTGGGGGACGTCACAGAAGAACTGGTGGACCATGTTGGACCCACAGTAGGACAAGGAGAAGGTTCCAGTTGTGAGCATCACAGCATGGAGACCCCCACCCAGCCAGGACACAACTGTCAGCTGCACACACCTGTCCCTGCTCATGAGGACCTCATAGTGCAGGGGGTGGCAGATGGCAGCATAGCGGTCAAGGCTCATCACCGTGATGAGGCTCATATCTGTAGCTGCTGAAATAACCATCATGAAGACCTGGAGGACACAGCCCGGGAAGGAGATGGAGCTGCTGTGTCTCAGAGAGTTGGCGATGGACTTGGGGACTGTGGCTGAGATGAGGCAGAGGTCCAAGAAGGACAGACTCATCAGGAAGAAGTACATGGGGGTGTGGAGGTGTCGGTCCAGGGTGGTGATGAGGATGATGAGCCCGTTCCCCAGCAGGGCACACAGGTAGACAAGGGAGAAGAGCAGCGGGTGTAAGAAGCCCATGGTCCCCTGGGTGGGGAACCCCAGGAGGACGAATTCTGTCACAGCCGTAAGATTGATCAACCCTGGAGCCATCATCTGTATAAAAAATAGAGAGGAAGAAAACATTTCATATCCTACAATGTTGAACACAAAATGGGTTATCAACATAAAACAATTGTGCAATCTATGCTTTATCGTTATCTGAGCAAATTTATATTTTTACTCATTTGAATGTGCTATTGATGTATTGTCCAAACATGTGTCCATTTATTTTTGAAGAAATGAAATTTTAAACGACCTTGATAAAACCTGAATATCAGGTCTCTCAGTGAACTGAATTGATAGACCACCAGTGCCCAGTCATTCCCAGGCCCTTGGTTCCCCCTCCTGCCCAGGCCCCAGTGTCTCTGCCCAGCACACCTCCCAGAGGTAGTCCAAGGCACAGCTCCAGAGGACACATGACCATGCCCCGCCCCTCCCCACCCTGGAGAGCCTGTCCCTGCCCTCCAGCACAGCCCTGGTCTGGGGAGGCCCCACAGTGACGGGTGTGCAGGGAGATGGGGTGTGCGGGTCCCCATTTTCCTGCTCCCCAGGACCCAACACTGTCCTGGAAATGAATGATCTGTGTTTGGCATCCAGGTGCGGCATGTCCTGATGCCTCCTCTGTCAGATTCCTGGCCCTGTGTACTCACTGCTGCCTCCTGGTCCATTTCCTCGTCTCCTCATCTCCCAGCCCCTGACTCCCCCACATCTGAGGACCCAGAGACCACATTTCCCACAGAGTTCCCTCCTGGGTCACACCCACACGTCCCTCCTGCAGGATGGGCTCGTCCACCCATGAATCCCTCCTGGCCCCTCTGTCCCCCTCAGACTCATGCACGTCTGTGCAGGGAGGAGGCCGTTCCGGTGGTGAGTCCGACAGTCTGTGCGTGTGGCTGTTACCTGCCGGACCCAGGGCCCCAGGTCCCCTGGGTGCAGGTTTGTTCCTTCCCCAGGCCTGTGCATGAGTGGGACGTCTGTACACGGGGCAGCCCTGCCCGATCTCCACCTACCCCCAGTGTCATCCTCTCCCCGCTTAGTGGGGTGATGGAGGGGCGGGCCCTGGGGAGGCAGCATTTTTAGGAGGATATAGTAATATAAAATTATTGCCACACATTGGTGGAAATAATTCCAGAAATTTAAAAAAAAAAAACAGAAAATAAATCAGAGTACGTGGTGGTGAAAAATGTTGACATCTGTCGAGTGACCTTAACTACACATTTTAAATGGATAAAATAACTTGACATATCTCCCTCAGTCCCTGATTAAACACTGTGACTCATTTTACAATTACACTGACAATCCATGGGTGTGGAGTTGGAGAAAAATCCCCAAGTTCACGTTCACAAATAGACAGATGTCGGTGGCACCATCATGTTAGTGCCAGAGCCTTTAAGACGTCAACATGTCACTGACAAGTTACTGAATTTCTACCTGACTCATATCTGTCATCATGTTTAGGAGAAAAGGCATAACATTTTGAATTGAACAATAAGTGTAATTTTTAATTCCCTCTGGAATGTCTTCATCACCATCCAATTCTATTAATTGCTGTGATTTTATTCAGCGCCCAGAACCCACTGAGTGTGCTGGTGCTCATCCCAGGTGTGCGTCAGAAATCGTCGCATCTCCCACAAATCAAAATCTTCTAATATGCTCAATGTATTAAAAGTCAGTATCTTTGACCATCGTAAATTACAAGAAATATGTTTTCTCTCACCGAGGCTCACCCAGGCTTACAGGGCAGCGGGACATGACGACTTGGGCCCCATCAGCATTTGTTGTCACAATTTACAAAGTGAATAGTTTAACTGTGGCGTGTTCTCCAGTCTAAAATGAGGCTTGAATCTGAGAACTCTCAAGTGTGAGTGGATTCTCCCCTGCAAGCGGCTGGGGGCAGTTACCTGCAGTCTGGGGGGGAAGTTCCCACTGCCGTGTCTAGTCTGTGTCCTAAGGTTGTCCCCATGACAGGACAGAGAGCGTCACGGCCTCTCACTCCATGGTCGGGACTCGCGGGGAGCCTCTAAGCACTCACCGGATGTTGCACCCCATCCTGCGCTGCCTCATGGACAGAGCAGGGCCTCAGGGCTGGGCTATTTGAGCTCTGGAGCTGGTGTCTGCAGGTTGGACACTGTCCAAGATCCATCCATCAAGTGACTTTACCCCAGAGGGACAAGCGCCTTTGTTCAGGTCACTGTCTTAATTAGTGTCATCCTGTGGCTCATCCCAGTGATCATTAGTGCCCTGAGTGTGTCAGAGGTGATTTCCTTTGTTTTTACACCTGTGAGGACAGGAGCTGTTAACCCTCAGCCCCATCACCCCCCTGACCACCTTGGGATTCAGTGTTACCCAGTCATCGGAGACAGGAAAAACCATCTCCACAGGGAGCAGGAAAGTTGCTGCCAACCCCATGCACCCTCCTGGGCCTGGCTGGTGGGGGGAGGCACTGGCGAGGGCGGGAGGGACAGAATGGGGGACAGGGCGAGCAGGACAACGAGCAGACATCCCGGACCGTGACTAAACGGGGCACAAGGTGGCACCGAAGCAGGAGTTGTTGGTGCCACAGCAACTCTCCCTGTCCTGACGCTCCTGCCGGCCCCTCTAGTGCCTCAGAGTCTGACTTGCTGCTGACTTCCCGTGGACATCGCCTTCACATGGACAATCCTGCCCGGGTACACGGGGTGCACACAACCAGGCTGGAGACCCCTGGGGGCCTGACAGCAAGGACGGCAGGGTGCCAGGTGGGTCCGGCTCAGCCTTGGGTGCCAGAGTCTGGGCCAGTAGCCCGGAGGACCCATGGGCAGCCATGCAGATGGAGGACAGGGCTCAGAGGGGCTGAGGCACGCGGGGGTGAGGTGCCTCCTCCAGACGAGCGGCCGGTGGGAATCTCTCTCTGGCTTCGGTGCCAACCGGACATTGGTCAGCCCAGAGCTGGACGCACCCGGGGTAGCTCCGCCAACCATGAGGCTGGGAGGCGAGGGATTCGGAGTGACCAAAGTCCGTTTCCTCCCCTGACGGGAGTGACCCCTTCATGAGCAGTCCCAGCTGGGCTCGCGGATAGGAGGACACACAGGACAAACCCCAGAACCTCCCCAATGCATGTTTGCCTTTGCCTAAAATGTGGATATCTGTGCCCAAAGGACTCTGTGAGGTGGACACGCTCCCAAGGACAGCGCAGGGCGGGAGGTGTGATGGAGCGTCCGCTCAGAGCCTGGTGCTGGCCGAGGCTGGGGTGAGGGCCATGCGTTGCCCAGCAAGGATGGGTCATGGCCGCAGATGGGAGGGTGCCTGTCACTTTTCCCAACTCTGGGGAACCCCGTGTGTGCCTTCTTGTGCTCCCCCATGTCCAACTCCTCGGTCTCTCAGATACCAACTGCCCCGCCCCTTGGGGACATTGGAACCCCAGAGGGCCTGGACCCCTGACACCTTGAGAGACGACACCCCTTCCTCCTGCTCTGCCTGCATGGTAGTGGCAGCTGGGAGTCAGCTCCCGGGGCTCTAGAGTGCTGGAGAGCCTGGGGTGCTGCTCGAGGGGTCGGGGGATCCCGCGTCCTCACTTAAACCCTTCTGGTTGAAACACCTCAGCCAATGAAGAGAATGGTCACCCTGGCTGAGCAAAGCTTCTCAGGCCCAGGAGCACATCCCCACATTTAATCTCTCCAGACACAGACTCGAGTCGTCCACCATGTGGACCCCAATGTCCAGCACACGCTGAGGGAAGGGGACATGGTAGAAAGTGTGGGCTGAGTGTGAGGAGCTGAAGCATCATCACTGGCAGCTCTCAGAGATCCCAGGAAGCAGCAGGACAGAGCCCGTCCAGCTTATTAGATGTTAACGCTAAATTATGACACAATCACGCCCCGGACTCTGCTGGCCCCGCAGGATGAGCCCATCCTGGGACGTGAACAAACACATCCATGCGGGGGATCAGGACGGGCCAGCGAGCTAGGAGCAGGGTCTGGAGCCTGAATCCACCTGCCCGTGACTCTGCAGGCACCGGCGGGTCTTCCTTAGAGACTGTCTGCATAGGCCTTGGCCTGTGTCTCGACTGGGGTGTTGCTCCCTGTTGTGGTGAGTCACAAGTGTGTGGATGGACACTCACCCTTGTTAGGGCGTGTGGTGCACGTGGCTTCTCCCCATGTAGGGCCTGTGCTCATAGAGGTTTCTGAGGCCCAGGAGCACTCTAGTGTGTGGGGGGACACTTGTTTATTACCTTTGGGGTTCCCTGTCCTTGAATTGTGGAGGCAGGAGGGTGTTCATGTGGGTGTTCCGTGGATTGTGAGGGGGGTACCGCACACACAGAGGGGCAGAAATGGAGCCCCAAAACAAGGCAGCAAAGATGTGACAAATGGCAATTATTACCATGACCCCACGTCACCCCACTCGGGAAGTCAAATCCTCTTCTCAACAGAGTCTAGAGACTTCACTCAAAGCCAAGACAGAAAGTGTGTAAAAGGCCATGGCCCGAGAGTGATGGAGGCCCAGTGGGGAGACACCTGCCATCAGGGTTGTTCCTGGAAAGATGAGCAACTTGGGAGAATTCTCCATACAGATTTTATTCTGAAATTTCAATGGACAAGGTCTTGTGGGTAACATGCATGTTATAAGAGAAATATTGTCTGGACTGAGTCTGTTATGATCCATCAGGTGAATTTGGAGACACCGTGTCCTGCTGCAAAGAGGGCACGTGAGGGAGGAGCCGCCCCCAAGCTCATGTTCTCAGGGTGGGTGAGCAGCCAGGAGGCCCCGGCATTGACAACACAGAAGCTGCCAGAGAATAAAAAATTACAGATATTGCTGTGCCTTACTTTACATGATGTAGAAAGTGACATAATCCCAGATGTACCAGAAAGTGGGGAAGAAGACCTGGTACAGGACATCAACAGACAAACTTGTGAACCCCTGAAATGGGAACTCCTAAAAAGAAACACAAGAGCAACAAGTGTATTAAAAAATATAAAACTTAATAGACAAAACATACTTATTCAAAAATAACTCATGTTAAAAAAAAAAACACACTCTCTGGCCTCCCCTTGTGGCACAGTGGTTGAGCACTGGGCTGCCAAGCTGTCTGCAGCCTCTTCAGCGTTGGTTCGATCCCCAGCCAATGGGCGAGGTTTCCGCATGGCCGAACAGGCCTCTACTGCCACCCGCTGCTCCCCTCAGCAGTGTACTTTGTCAGTCTGCCTGCTCTGCTCCCTGCTCTTCCTCTGGTGAATCCTCTCACCCTCCCGCAGTTTGACTGTACCAAGTGCCTGTATAAATAAATAAATAAATCTTTAAAAAATAAACAATAAAAGCCACACTCTTGAGGTGATGTAACCAGATCAGACGCCGTATAAATGAACATCAAGTACAGGTTCAATCACAGATTCAGATTCTTTCGGAAACTTCCATCCATCTCTGGAGATCATGTCAAGTGTAATTTCTACTTGACCTCTGAGCAGAAACATGAATGTCTCTCAGAGCAAGTTGCCCCATCAGGAGTTGGAGGGTGTGGTTCCTACCAGGTGTCTCCCTCTCTCCACAGGGATGGGCCTCAGGGGAGACACACACAGGCTGTGGGAACCGAGCCCCAGGACTGGTGTCCCATGACCATGTGCTCCCGGGGACAGACCCCTTACCACTGCTGGATATCATGAAAATGTTGGGGATGTGTGAGTTCTAGAACATGCTTTCACATGCCAGCCATAGTATTTAAAGAACAGAATTCATATCATGTATGTCAAATGGATGGGTGTTTTGGAAATGGCTGCATTATTTTAGGAAATAGAGATTTGAAGACTAGAACAATGTTAAAATTTGCAAAGTAAATCTGTAATGAAAAGTCTTATTTTACTTTAACATGCTGACTGTTAATAGTTAGAGGGAAAATCTAAATAACTGAGGGGTGCATAAATGTAGATTGGGTAATTAGTTAATGAAAACAATGATACCTCAAATGCTGGTGTACTGGCCATTCATCAGTCTCCCCACAGCCGACTTCAAGGCCTGGTTCATCAGACTATAGATGACAGGATTAAAGGTGGGGAGCACCACCGTATATAACATAGAAATGACCAGGTCAGACATGGACGGAGTCACTGAGATCAGCTTCAGATAAGCAAAGCATCCAGTAAAGGAAAACAGCACCACAACCAGCAGATGGGGAAGGCAGGTGGAATAGACTTTGGCCTTCCCTTCTGTGGATGGGATCTTCCTGACAGCAGAGAAGATGTGCACATAGGAAATGACAATGAAAATAAAATAGCAGATACTCAACACCACAATAATGAGCATGGGGACAAGTTCGCTCTTCAAATTTATTGAGCAAGAAATAGCCATTAGTTGGGACCACACTGGACCCACAGTAGGATAAGGAGAAGGTTCCAACTGTGTTCATCACAGCATAGAGACACCCACCCAGCCAGGACACAGCTGTTAGCTGCACACAACTGTCCCTGCTCATGAGGATGTCATAGTGCAGGGGATGGCAGATGGCAGCATAGCGGTCAAGGCTCATCACCGTGAGCAGTGTCAGCTCTGCACCTGCTGACAAATCCAGCATAAAGATATGGAGGACACAGCATGGGAAGGGGATGGAGCTGCTGTGCCTCAGAGAGTTGGCAATGGACTTGGGGACCGTGGTTGAGATGAGGAAGAGGTCTGAGAATGACAGACTCCTCAGGAAGAAGTACATGGGGGTGTGGAGGTGCCGGTCCAGGGTGGTGATGAGGATGATGAGCCCGTTCCCCAGCAGGGTGCACAGGTAGACCAGGGAGAAGAGCAGCGGGTGCAGGAAGCCCATGTTCCCCTGGGTGGAGAACCCCAGGTGGACGGATTCAATTACAGCTGTGAGATTGGTCACCACTGGAGCCATCATCTGTGTAAATAAAAAAAGAGGAAAACACATTGTCATATCGTCCAATATTGAACACAAAATGGGTTATTAACACATAATGGTAATGCAATCTATTTATGCTTTATTGTTATCTGATTAATTCATATTTTATCTCATGTGAATGTGCTATTGATGTATTATCCAAACATGTGTCCATAAATTTGTGAAGAAATGAAAAATTTAAATGACCATGATAAAATCTGAATATCAGATCTCTCAGTAAACTGAAATGACAGACCAGCAGTGCCCAGTCATTCCCAGGCCCGCGGTTAACCCTCCTGCCCAGTCCCCAGCGTTTCCGCTCAGCACACCTCCCAGAGTTTGTCCAGGGCACAGTCCCAGAGGACATGTGACCATGCCCAGCCCCTCCCCACCCTGGAGAGCCTGTCCCTGCTCCTCCAGCACAGCCCTGGTCTGGGGAGGCCCAACAGTGACGGGTGTGCAGGGAGGTGGGGTGTGCGGGTCCCTGTTTTCCTGCCCCCAGGACCCGACGCTTTCCTGGAAGTGAATGATCTGGGCTCAGTGTCCCCGTGCGGCATGTCCTGATGCCTCCTCTGTCAGATTCCTGCCCCTGTGGCCTCACTGCTGCCTCCTGGTCCGTCCCCTCATCTCCTCATCTCCCTGACCCTGACTCCCCACATCTGAGGACCAGAGACCATGTTTCCCACAGAGTCTCCTCCTGGGTCACACCCACACGACCTCCTGCAGGGTGGGCTCATCCACCCCGGGTCCCTCCTGGCCCCTCTGTCCCCCTCAGACTCATGCACGTCTGTGCATGGAGGAGGCCGCTCCGGAGCTGAGTCCGACGGTCTGTGCGTGTGGCTGTCCCTGCTGGTCCCAGGGCCCCATGTCCCCCGGGTGTGGGTTTGTTCCTGACCCAGGCCCATGCGTAAGTGGGATGTCTGTACATGGGGCAGCCCTGCCCGCTCTCCTCCCCAAACCCAATCTCACCGTCTCCTTCTGTGGGGTGACGGAGGGGCAGGCCCTGGGGAGGCAGGATTTTTAAGGTCACATAGTAACATAAATTAATTACAATGCATTGGTGGAATCTTCCTAATAATTTAATAAAAACAGGAAAATATATCAGAATATGAGGTGGTCCAAGATGTAGACACCTTGTGACTGATAAGAAACATCTCTGTCATGATGACAGAAGCTCTGACATATTCTCTTCCTGTGCAGTATCAGTCATGACCCCTGAGTGGTAGAGTTGGGAAAATACCCAAGTCCATGTCAGTGAAGAGACAGGAGTCCACCCCCATCGTCACTCTAGTGCCAGAGCCTGAAACGGGGAACAATGTTGCATAGATGTGACATAATTTATTTAACTCTTAGGTCTGTCATAATATGTAGGCAAAAGGCACTATATTCTGACAATAAGTATTATATTAACTTTCTCCTGGAATTTCTTCATCACAATGTAATTCCATTAATTGTTGTGCTTTTATACAGTGCCCAAAACCACTCAGGGTGCTGAATGCTCAAATGCCAGTGATGAAACATTGATTGTCACACATAAGATGCATCACAATCCTTTGAACCCTTTAAGTTCCAGGAGAGTATTTTTCCTCTGGTTGAGACTCATTCAGCATGATAAGGCAGTGGGGCACTGAGAAACTTGTGCACCTTCAGAATTTATTTGTTTTCATGATTTATAAAACAAATATTTTATTTACTGTGCTTTCTCAAATCTAAAATGAAGGTTGAAATCTAAAAACATTCAATTCTGAATGATTTCCATTCTGAAAACTGTCTAAGAACAGAATACCTGCAGTCTGGGGAGAAGTTCCCGCTGCCGTGTCGAGTCTCTCTCCTGAGTTTGCCCCCATGGTGGGATAGAGGCCGTCCCAGCCTCTCACTCCATGGTCAGGCTCGTGGGGAGCCTCTGAGTACTCAGGATGTTCCACCCCATCCAGTGCCGCCTCATGGACAGAGCAGGGCCTCAGGGCTGGGCTATTTGAGCTCTGGAGCTGGCATCCACGTGTTGGACACTGTCCACATTCCAGCCCTCAGGGTTCTTCCTCCAGAGGGAAAGTGTGTGTTTACTTGACTGTGTTAATTGGAGCATACTGCAGTGTGTCTCAGAGAGTAATTATCACACTCGGTGTGTAGATGTGATGTTGTGTCTGTCTCACGCCTCTGTGGACGTGAATAGACAAATCCTCATGTCCAGGTTCCATTTCCCACCTGTTGTGTCTGCTGTGGTGGGCACCATCAGTCATAACAGTGCCCTGAGTCCCTGTCTAGACAGCTGGACAGTCGCCCATCAACCACCCTGTGCCCTTCACGGAGAGCCCCTGGAGATGGGCGTGAGGGGGATGTGGGAAGGCCTGAGGCGGGAGGGAAGGGACATGGAGAGAGGCAGAAGGGAGTCCAGGGAGGGGGAGTAGGGCGGAAAGACAATGGACGTCCAGCAGAAGTGAATGACCACGTGCGTCACCAGCCCTGCAGGAAAAGAAACTTTACTTGTCTCTGAAATTTTGTATCTTGCAGTTCTTTTCCTCCACAGCACCTGTCCCTGCACTTACATTAGAATTGTCCTTTTGAGGGATAATTTGCTTTTACCCTTAAAAAAATGGAGTAGAATATTAGGGTTTCTGCTCATGGTGTCATATCCTTAGGTTTGCTGCATGACGATGGTGACGTCACACATGGAAACAGGCGTTTGTCTGCTTGAGGTTACTCTTCTGCAGGGGGTGGGGCAGGACCTGCTTCACTCTGCTGCGTGTGTCTGTCTGCTTCTCCCAGCACCATCTCCCCACTTTCCCTGCTCTGGTGCCTGCTCTGGCTCCCCTGCCATAGAGTCACTGTGCCTCCTGATGAGGGCGGTTTCCTGGGCCCTCATTATATTCCAGTGGCCGGCCTGTCTGTTTTTTCCCAGTGCCATGCTGCTTTAAGTATTAGAACTTTACTATACAGTTTTAAGTCTGGAAGTGTGCTTCTTCCTTTCTTACTCATTTTCATCAAGACTGTTTTGGCTGTCTGTGGTCTTTTGTAGTTCCATATGCTTTCTGTAATGTTTGCTTCATGTGTCTGAGAATGCCATTAAATTTTCATTTGGATTGCATGAATCTGTAAATTGCTTTGAGTCCGATGGATATTTTGTAATCCTGATTCTTCCTGTCCATGAGGAGGGCATATCTTTCCATTTTTTTTTGTGTGTGTTTCCAATTTATTTTAAGAATGTCTTACAATTTTCTGGGTATCTTCACTTCCTGTTTTAGGGTTACTCCTAGGTAATTTTGTGATTATACATAGGACTGTCTTCTCAGTTCTTCTCTTCTGATTCATTTTTTTGCATATAGGAAGGTAATTGATGTTCATGTGTTGATTTTGTACTGTAATTGTTTTTTATTTTCTTATATTCCCCATACAATTGCAAACCCCTTATTTCAACCACAATCCCTCCTTTCCCCGCCACCCACCCCCCACAATTTTTCTCTGGTTCATAGATGTTTGTTGATTTTGATTTTTTCTTTCTTTTAGTTATTCTTTTTCCTGGTCCCTTATATAAGTTTTCTATATTCCTGCTGTGAGTGAGACCATCCGGTATTTTTCTTTTTCTTTCTGGTTTATTTTGCTGAGCATGATCCCTTCCAGCGCCATCCATGTTGCTGCAAATGGCATGTGTTTAACTTTTTTGAATGCGGAGTAATATTCCATGTTGTATATGTACCACATCTTCTTGATCCAGTCATCTATTTTTGGGCATTTGTGTTGTTTCCAAAGCTTAGCTATTGTAAACAGTGCTGCTATAAACATAAGGGTGCAGGTGCTCCTTGGAATTGATGTTTCTGTGTCCTTTGGGTAAATACCTAAGAGTGGAATTGCTGGATCATATGGAAGCTCTATGTTTAGTAGGTCCAGAAATCTCCACACAGCTCTCCATAGTGGTTGGACCAGTTTGCACTCCCACCAACAGTGCAGGAGAGTTTCTTTTTCTCCACACCCTCACCAACATTTGTTGTTGCTAGTTTTTTTAATATGTGCCATTCTCACTGGTGTAATATGGTATCTCATGGTAGCTTTGATTTGCATTTCCCTGATGACAAGTGACGTTGAACATTTTTTCATATGCCTGTTGGCCATTTGCATTTCCTCTTCAGAGAAGTTTCTTTTTAGCTCTTCTGCCCATTTTTTGACTGGATTATTTTCTTAGTTTTTGTTGAGTCTCATCAGCTTTTTGCAGATTTTTGTGATCAGTCCTTTATCATTAGTGTTGTGTGCAAAAATGTTCTCCCAGTGGGTGGAGTTTCTCTTTGTTTTGGTTATTGTCACTTTTGCTGTGCAGAAGCTCTTTAATTTGATATAGTCCCAGCTATTTATCTTTGCCTTCACTATCACTGCTTTGGGTGATGTTCTGTAAAGATGTCTTTGAGGTGCCTGTCATGTGGTGTTTCACCTATATTTCTTTCTATATATTTTATGGTTTCAGGTCTTATGTCTAGTTCTTTAATCCATTTTGAGTTGGTTTTTGTGCATGGTGTGAAGTAGTGGTCAACTTCATTCTTTTGCATGTAGCGACCCGGTTTTCCCAGCACCATTTATTGAACAAACTTTCTTTACTCCAGTGCATATTCATTGCTCCTTTGTCAAAGATTAGTTGACCATAAATCTGTGGTTTTATTTTTGGATTTTCTGTTCAATTCCATTGGTCCGTGTTTCTGTTCTGGTTCCAGTACCATGCAGTTTTGATTATTATGGCTTTGTAGTACAGTTTGAAATCTGGGAGAGTGATGCCTCCATTCCCTTCTTTTTTTTTTTTTCAGGAATGTTTTGACTATTCAGGGTTTTTGTTGGCTCTATATGAATTTCATCAATATTGTTTTTCTATTTCTTTGAAGAATAGCATTGAAATTTTAATTGGAATAGCATTGAATCTATAGATTGCTTTTGGTAGGATGGCCATTTTGATAATGTTAATTATTCCAATCCATGAGCAGGGGATTTCATTACGTTTCTTTGTGTCTTCTTCTATTTCTTTTAACAGTGTTTTATAGTTTTCTTTGTATAGGTCCTTTATTTCATTTGCTAGGTTTATTCCCAAGTATTTGATTTTTTTTTTGTTTCAATAACAAAAGGAATGGTTTTCTTGATTTCTTCTTCTTCAGATTTAGTGTTTGTGTATAGGATGGCTACTGATTTTTGTGCATTGATTATGTATTCTGCCACTTTACTGAACTTATTGATTATTTGAATTAGTTTTTCTGTTGAGTTTTCGGGGTTCTCTATATATATTATATCATCTGCAAATAATGATAGTTTGACTTCTTCCTTGACTATTTAGATTCCTTGTATGTCTTTTTCTTGTCTTATTACTCTGGCTAGGACTTCCATATTATGTTGAAAAGCAGTGGTGAGAGTGGACATCCTTGTCTTGTTCCAGATCTTAATGGAAATGCTTTCAGCTTTTCACCATTGAGAATGATATTGGCTGTTGGCTTGTCATAGATGGTCTTTATGATGTTGATGTATGTTCCTTGTATCCTGAGAATTTCAAGGGCCTTTGTCATAAACGGGTGTTGTACTTTGTCAAAAGCTTTCTCAGCATCTATGGATATTATCGTATGGTTTTTATATTTCTTTTTGTTAATGTGTTGGATTACATTGATTGATTTTCGGATGTTGAACCATCCTTGTGTCCCTGAAATAAATCCTACTTGGTCCTGGTGAATTATCTATGGATGCATTGTTGGATTCTGTTGGCAAGGATTTTGTTGAGGATTTTTGCATCAGTGTTCATTAGGGAGATTGGCCTGTAATTTTCTTTTTTTGTGATGTCTTTGTTGGGTTTTGGTATTAGTGTAATGTTGGCTTTGTAGAACGTATTTGGTAGCATTCTTTCTTTTTCAATTTTTTGAAAGAGTTTGTGTAGGATAGGCACTAATTCACTGCTAACATTTGGTAGAATTCATTTGTGAAGCCGTCTGGGCCTGGGCTTTGGTTTTTGGGGAGTGCTTTGATTACTGCCTCAATTTTGCTGCTTGTAATTGGTCTGTTTTGTTGTTCTATTTCTTCTTTGTCCAGCTTTGGATGATTATATCATTCTAGGAATTTGTCCATCTCTTCTAGATTTTCAAATATGTTTGCCTATAAGTGTTCATAGTAATCTCTGATTATTCTTTTGATTTCTAATGAATCTGTTGTGATTTCTCCTCTTTCACTTGTAATCCTATTTATATGTGTTTTCTCCTGTTTTTCTTTGTGAGCCTTGGTAGAGGCTATTTTGTTTATTTTTTATTTTTTTATTTTTTTTATAATTACATTGCCATGAAGTTAAGAAAACTCTTTTTTTTTTAAGAGGCATGTATTTTATTCATTTATGTATTTATTTGTTTGTTTGTTTGTTTGTTTATACATGTACTGGGTACAGTCAGAAGCACTGAGGGTGAGAGAATTCACCAGAGCCAGAGCAGGGAGCAGAGCAGGCAGAAGGAACGAAGTACACTGCTGAGGGGAACAGTGGGCAGCAGGAGAGGTCTGCGTGCCATGTGGGACACTCCTCTGGTGGCCGGGGAGCAGCCGGGAATGGAATCATTGCTACAGAGGCTGCGGGCAGCTGCGCAACCCAGTGCTCAACCGCTGCACCACCAGGGAGGCCCTATTTTGTTTATTTTTTTCAAAGAACCAACTTTTGGTTTCATTGATCTTTTGCATTTTTTTTTAATTTCTAATTCATTTATTTCTGCTTTTTTATTTCCTTTCTTCTTCTGGCTTTAGAGTTTTTTGTTGTTCTTTTTCTAGCTCTTTGAGATGTGAGATTAGGTTGTTTCTTTGAGTTCTTTCTTGTTTGTTGATGTGAGCCTGTATTGCTATATATTTTCCTCTTATTTCTGCTTTTGCTGCATCCCATACATTCTGTAAAGTGGTGTCCTCCTTGTCATTCAACTCAAAGTATTTTTTAATTTCTTCTTTGAGCTCCTCATTAGTCCAGTGGTCTTCCAGTAGTGTGGATTTCAATCTCCATGAAGTGGGAGGGTTCCTTGTTTTCTTTTCATGATTTATTTCTAGCTTAATGCCTTTATGATTGGAGAAGATAGTCTGCCGCATCGACACAAAACATTTAAGACTTTAATGGAAAGGAACTTTACCACAATTAGTAAACAATACAGAAAAGACAAAGAATCTGTTAGAGGTCAGGGAGAAGGGCAGCACAGACACCACAAACCTGCCTGCTCTAACTAGGTTCTGCCATCCGCCGCATCAACAGAAAACATATGAGACTTAAATGAAAAGGAACGTTAATACAATTAGTAAACAATGCAGGAAAGGTAAAGAATATAGTTTCTAAATCAAGCATCCAAAGTTACCTGTCCCCTTGTGGGGAAAAGTCCACCCAAACAGTATTGGCCTAGAGGAAGGCCTGAAAGCCTGTCCCAAGTCGAAAGTGCCTTCCAGTGGGGACCCACAGAAAAGGATCAGAAACAACCAGACAAGTCTGGGAGGAAAAGAGCAAAATCAAATTCAAGACAAAAACCACCATTGCCACCTCCCCACTGGTCTCTCGCCCATGCTGTTGTCACCCAGTCCACGACCAAAAGGCAAGTGCAGTTTCTGCACGTGTCTCTCGGCTCCATGTGCCTCCTCCAGGTCTCCTCCTGGCTTCATCCTGCTTCTTTCCTTCTCAGTCCCCACTTCAGCTTCTTCTCTCCCTTCTCAACTCCCTTCTCTCCCTTCCTTTGGGTTGGCAGAGAACCTGGAACTTCCTCTTTACCTGGGGACCACCCTATTATCATGGATAACTGTATGGAAACACATATTTTAACTGTCTTAATTTGTTAAGGTGAGATGTCATTAAATTTTAGTTTTCTTATACTAAGAAGCAAAATATAAACCTGCAAGCTCAACAATATTTAGAGAAAGTGATATTGTTTAACAAATTCTCATTCTTAAACTTAATAAGACCTTAGTTTTATATGAAATTTGGCCACCATTTAAATAATGATAAAAGAAAAAAAATAAGGGAGAGATACCAATTGTAACTGTTAGTTTTTCTTAGGACTGGAATTTTAAATTAATTTCAGAGTTGCAAATTCTAACATCCCAAAAACCAAATTTCTTTCTTAGGCAACTACTAGATAGATGGATGAAAACCAAGAAAAATAAGAGAGACTTAATATCATATACATTTCCTACATACCTGTGAGGAACACAGTGTTGCTAAGGAACTTGCCCACGAGGCTAATTTTTGCTAGGACAAGGGGAAAGAAAGAAGTCAATCTGGGATTTTTCTGGAAAAGAATTTTATCAAGAGATTTAGGTCTAATCATCAAAATGCAAACTTATCTTTTTTGATGTAGACTAGGTCAATTACTCTTTTTTTTTCCTGAATACTATGTGCTCCCTTTTGAAAATAAAGACATTTCAACATAAAATATTGATACTCAACATGAAAAATGTAATGATTGCATGCTTCAAATTCAGCCATTAAGTTTTGATCTAGTTCTTGATTACCAAAATCTTAAATCCTGATCTCAAAATTGGGGATTTTTTATTAGTCTTTATATAGGTGTCATTTATAATTAACACTCCTAAGGCATTAGACAGTGATAGAAATGGATATTTTTTGATTCTTTTTTTTAAATGTTGGTCATGTGCATTAGTTTTAAAAAGTAGTTATTTTTTAAAAAAAAGTAGTCATTCTATCTGTGAAAATACTGAGACATTTTTATTGATGAAATATAGAAACTGTTTTTACTAATTCCTTTAGAGAAAATATTTCTCAAAATTGTATATTTTTATTTAATTTTTTTAAAATATATATTTATATATGTATACATGAACCAGGGTACAGGCCAATTGCCAGGGAGGGCATTTTTTTTTTTTTTTACCTAATTGCCTTGATTGCCTTTATTTTTTTTTTAATATATTTTGGTGCTCCTTCGTTTGGTGAGTATATGTTAATGAGTGTTATTTCTTCTTGAAGTATTGCCCCCTTGATCATAATGTAGTGACCATTCGGGTCTGTTTTTATCTTTTGGAGTTTGAAATCTCTTTTATCTGATATAAATATAGCTGTTCCTGCTTTCTCTTTTGGTCCATTTGCTTGTAGGATTGTTTTCCATCCTTTAACTATGAGTCTATTTTTATCTTTTGTAGCTAGATTTGTTTCCTGGAGACAGCAAAAGTTTGGGTTTTGTTTCTTAATCCAGGCTGCAACTCTGTGTCTTTTTATTGAAGAGTTTAGTCCATTTACATTTAGAGTTAATATTGATATGTTAGCATTTGTATTTGCCATTGTGTTTGTCTTTCCTTTGATTTTATTTATTTATTCTTTTAATAACTTTTTTTTTGGCCTTCTTTTGTTGTTATTCGTCCCTCTGAGGTTCTGGCTTTAGGATTACTTGTAGTATTTTTTGGAGTGGGGGTTTAGTCATAATGAAATTCCGGAGTTTCTGTTTGTCTGGGAAGGTCCTTATTCTTTCTTCATAGAGGAAGGAGAGCTTTGCGGGATAGAGTATTCTTGGTTGGCATCTGTTTTCTTGGAGTCTGTTGACTATGTCCCTCCATTCTCTCCTTGCCCGGAGTGTTTCTTCGGAGAAGTCTGATGTCAGCCTGATTGGTTTTTCCATTGAATGTTATCTGTTTCTTCCCTCTTGTCAGCTTCATTATTTTTTCCTTGTCCTAGATTCTTGGGAGCTTTACTATTATGTGTCTTGCTGTATTTTTCCTTTTGTCGTGGAAGTTTGGTGTTCTTCTTGCTTCTGCTATATTAATTTTCAGCTCCTTCTTCACATTTGGGAAGTTCTCTTCAATTATCTCCTGGAATATTTTCTCTGTTCCTACATCTCTCTCCTCTCCTTCTAGTATTCCTATAACTCTTATATTTCATTTCTTCATGGAGTCAGATAGTTCCTGAAGTCTTTCTTCGTTCTTTTTCCTTCGTACTTCTCTTTCCTTTTCTGTTTTGGTTCTTTTTTATTTCTGTGTCTTCAAGAGTACTTATTCGTTCTTCCATTTCATCGATTGTTCTTTCATTGCTTTTCCCAGAGTTCTTTAGTTCCTCCATTAATTCTTTGATCTCCTGCATTTCTTTTGCTTCCCTCTTTAGGGACTCAATTTCATTCTTCTGACCATTGTTTTCCCTCTTTAGGGACTCAATTTCCAACTTCTGATCATTGTTTTCCTTTATGATTTCTGTCATTTTTTTAATCACGGCAATTTTAAATTCTCTTTCTTGAAGTCTCAGAAGTTCTTCCAAGTTACTGTCATTGCAATCTGGGGGGTGGTTTTCTTTTTGTGGTGTGCTTTTTTCCTGAGGGCTTGTTAGGTTGCTTGTGGTTCTTCTACTCCCTACTGTCTGTTTTCTAATTTGTCGTATGCATTGGGACACTGTGTTGCTGGGACTGGCCGGCATCTTGGGTGAGCTTCTCCACTCCCCTCTGTCTCCTCCAGGAGCCATCTGTCGGTTTCAAGCAGTCTTTACTGAAGAGAGGTGCCTGTTCTAAAATGCCGATGTGGGGACACACTCCCCTGTGCACTTGGTCTGCCCCGGTGGTGGGTTCCCGCTCCCCCTCTGGGTTTGGACTGCAGGCCAGAAGGGGCCTGGCATGGGCGAGCTTCCCCACTCACCTCTGGCTCCTGAGGGAACTTTCTGCAGGCAGTCTTTACTGAAGAAATGTCCCTGTTCTAAAATGGCGATGTGGGACGCACTCCCTGCACGTCCAGTCTCAGGCACACTCTTCTGCATGCCTGGTCTGCCCCGGCTGTGGGTGCCCGCTCCCCCTGTGGGCTCAGACTGCTGGTCTGAAGGGGCCTGTGTTGGGCTAACTTCCCAGCTGGCCACGGGTTCCTCCAGGAGCCTTCTGCTGGTCAAGCAGTCTTTTCTGAAGAAAGGTGACTTTTTTTCTGGTCACTAGGTGGCGCCAGAGATCTCTCCTAGAGCCCTTGGGGAGCTGTGTTTTTCACCCCGTGGGACAGGGAACAGAGTGGGAATGGTAGGGAAAACCTCAACGGCTTTGGGGTGCTGTGTCTGCCTTGTGCCCCACCGACGTGGAGGGCCCACGCCCCGAATTTTGTGCCCCGGGTCTCAGTTCCAAAGCCCTCAGGTCCAGGATGTGGGCCGTAGCCCAGTTCAGTGGCCCCAGGAATGGCGTCTTTTGCACCCTGCTCCCATGTCCAGGTGCCTGGTTTCTGATTACTCAGTGAGGGACTTTCACCTCATTGAGGGCCCCCGCGTGTCTCCCCGCAAGCCTAGGTCGCCGGCGCGGGTACCTGGGCAGCCACGATCCTGATCCACGTTTGCTTTCCAAGTGCGCCGCTTTTCTGAGCAAGCTTACCGGCCAGCCCGGGGCTGTGTGCAGGTCCCCAGAGTCTTTGTTGTTCTCTAATGGCGCCTGGAGCCGTTCGCTCACCACCGTGGTGAATCCTGCAGGGTTCTCCACAGCTCCCGTTGACGGGGTGTGGTGGCTGAAGTATTTCCTTTCACTCCCAGTCCCACTTGCTGCATAGTTTGTTCTTGTTGTTTGTTTTAGTTTGTTTTTTTTTTTCTCCTCTCTGTTGGTTGGAGAGTGCTGACTTTGTGGGTGGGGGGGCAGGGTTCTGCACTTTCCTCCCTTCTAGTCCTCTTTTATGACAACGTTCTTCGGGTAATTTGCTGGAGTCGTCCATTTATCTTCTGTGCCCCAGTTCTCATTGGGACCTGCTACTTTTCCTCCCTATTAACTTTTTTTTTAATGGGAGATCTTACTCGCAGCATCTCCTTGCCGCCATTTTGCTCCGCCCTCCTATTTATTTACACATGAACCAGGGTACAGACCAGTTGCCAGGGAGGGTGAGAGGATTCACCAGAGAGAGTGGCAGACTGACTGTAGGCCAAAAGGTTTTCAGGCTTTTCTGCCCTCCCACCATCAGGACTGCCCTGCCTGATGGGGCACCTGCAGTTGTTACATTGTAGCAAACTGTCTTCATTACTTATGTGGGCCATGGGGGGAGTCCTGAGAGATAGTCACCAAGAGAAGCAGAAGCAGGAGAGAGGAGAGAGACAAAGAGACAGAGAGAGAGATAAGGGGAGAGAAGAAGCCAGAGAAGCCCAGAGTGAAGACTTAGTGCTTGGAGGCCTGCCGGCCTCTTGGCCCCCTGGCACCCCAGCCTGCCGTTTACCTGGTTGCTGCAATGCATGTAAAGCTCCATAGAAGCCTGAGAAAGCCACTGAGGACTCCAAGATTCTCCTTTACCCTGTCTGCCAGATCAGAGAAACTGCACTGTGCCTATCCTGCCACTACACTGCTGAGGGGAGCAGCGGGTGCCACAGGAGAGGTCTGCAGTGCCATGTGGGACCCTCGTCAGCTGGCCGGGATCGAACTAGCACTGCAGAGGCTGTGGACAGCTTCACAACGCTACACTCAAATACCTGGGCCAGTAGGGGAGGCCCTCAAATTTATATTTTTAAGAGTGACTTGTTGGCTTTAACTTTTTTTTTTTTTATGTACCATGAGGTATACAGGAGAAGAGACACATTAAGATCTTATTTTATAGTTCGCTTATTCCTGGACTCTCACTAGAAATCTGATTTTGGGGCCTCCCCGGTGGCACAGCAGTTGAGCACTGGGTTGCGTGGCTGGCTGGTTAGATTCCCGGCTGCCGTTCGAGGGTCCCACATGGCGCTCAGACCTCTCCTGACACCCGCTGCTCCCCTCAGCAGTATGCTTGGTTGGTCTGCCTGCTCTGCTCTCCCCTCTGGCTCTGGTGAAATTTCTCACCCTCCTGTGCTTCTGACTGTACCCAGTGCTTGTATAATTAAATAAATAAATCTTTAAAAAAAAATCTTAGGTTTGGAATTTAACTCTCAAGAGCTGAAATTTTCACTCTATAGTTTTAGCAGGCTAAGTAGTTTTAACAAAACTTTACAGAGACCCGATTAGCAATTTGGAAGTTTTCTCAACCATTACATGTCCTGTATAGATGATTAGAAGTCCAAAGTAACTTAGCAATTTTTACAATAAACAGTCAGATTTTAAGATTAGGAAAACACAGGGAAATAGAAATTTATACCCATAGTATTTGTTCTGTAGTTAGTATTGCTAGTAAAGAGAGTGAAGTTAGTATTGCTGGTTGAGTTAAGTTAGCATTGTCAGTATTTAGTGAGGTTTAGTGAATACTTGAGTACTATTAGTACTAGTACAATTATTAATATCGTAGGAGAGTCAGTTGTGAGTGGAGGTAGCACAAGGGCAGTGAGCACAGTCAGGGCTGGTGAGTGCTGACCCGAGAGGGAAAAGTCAGGCTGGCAGACTTCGGAATCAGCGTCCAGGGCTTCAACCTAGCACTGAGCACGTGCTGCTGTCGCCCAGAACACAGGGACCCCGTGGTCTACCTTGGCCAGAGGTACAAAGGCCCCTAGGTGGATGTGTGGAGCCTGGGCATCATGCCCTACCAAATGGTGACCGGCACACTGATCTTCAGGGGGCCCAGCCTCAGGGCGATCAGGGAGTGCGTCCTGGGTGGGAACGTCCACCTGACCTCCTACCTCACGGTCCAGGGCGGGGACCTGCTGGCCAAAATGCTGGCACGGGACCCCTGGAGGCTCCGCCCCCTGGAGAGCATCCAGCAGCATGCCTGTGTAGCAGAAACAAGCAAGGGACTCCTGCCCTTCAGCGAGCCGTCACTCTGCCCCCAGGACCCAGCCATAACCAAAGGTATGGAGCACCTGGGCTACCAGAGGCAGGAAATTCGGGAGGCCATTGACGCTAACAAGTACGACAAGGTCTTGGCCACCTATCTGATCCTCCGCTCCAGGAAGCAGGCGGGGGAGGAGGACTATGAGGAGGAGGGGGAAGAGCAGCTGAGGCGCATCACTTTCCAGGAGCCGAAGTGCGTCACCTTCCGGGAGCCTGGTGACCCGAGGTTTCGGGGAATACACCAAGCCAGTTATCCTGCGAAAGCACCCAGTGCAAAAGAGCGGAAAGGATGCACACCCACCCCCCTCCCGCAGCCTGAAGTTTTGGGGAATGCCCGAAGGCCAGGTATCCTGCGAAAGCTGGAAGTCCAAAAGAGGGGAAAGGATGCCACCCCGGCAACAGGTTCATCTCCGCCAGGTCCCTGAGCTGGAGGACGCCCAGAAGCACACAACTGCCACAGGGCCAGGCCCCCTGCTAGAGGACACCCCAAAGGGCAGACCCTCCATGCTAGGCCCAGAGCTGGAGGACACCTGGGGGGACACCAGCACCCCTGTGGCCGGACCCCAGCAGGAGGATGCCAGGGAGCACAGCAGCACCTTGGTGTCAGTCCTCCAGCTGGAGGACACTGGGGAGCACGGCAGCACCACTGAGACAGGCCCCCAGCTGGAAAGGGACCAGGAAAGCAGGGCCAAAACAATCTGTCCAGCTCCCCAGCCCTGCAGCAACACCCTAAGATGTCTCCCAATATGTGGCTGGTCTTCCAGTGCAGTGGCCCCTTCAGCAATCATCAGGGCCAGAGATAGAGTATTAGAAATTATCCTGGAATTTTGTTGCTGCTGTGCAGCATTGGAGCTGGAGAGCAACAAAGATTGAAAATAGCGCCATAGCTGGCAGAAGACACCCACGCCCAAAGCACTACCACTCAGTGGCCATGGGGAACAGTAGTACACCAGGGAAGGTTGAGGCTCTGGAGAGGCCCAGGGGCTGGGCCCAGTCAGAGGGGCCAGGAACAGCATGAGACTCACAGGACTGCAGCACAGAAGTCTGGGCAGCACAGATGTCCCTGGAGCACAGATGTCCCTGGAACAGAGCAGGTGAAGGACCAGGCGGGCAACAAAACTGGTGAAGCACCTGGAGGGGAGAAGAGTGGGTGAGGGGTATGGTGTGGAAGGGTTGGGGAGAGGTGAGCAGGTACAGGACCAGGAGAGGGGTGTGGGGCTGTGTGGGCAGAGCCTCCAGTGGCCCCAGGGCCAGAGGCGGGGAACCCTGGACCTCTCTCGTGCATCTTAGGTTCTGCCCCCTTGGTAGGAGAGACCTGCTGCTCACCCCTGGGCACACGGATGGTGCAGAGGATGCAGGAGCTCTTGCAAAGGCTTGGCCCCAGATGGTAAAACATGAAGATTGCAAGGAGCAGATAGAGAGGCTCTCTAACTCCCCTTAAGAAAGACTCGGGGACCAGTATATTAGAATCCAAATGGGACTCTCCAAGGTGGGCAGAGGTTTTTCACAGAGCAGCCCTACTCCACCACGACCTGCTCAGCTGGAAAATCCGCACATCTTCCTACTCCTTGAAGCCTAGGCTATGATCAATCTCAGTCCCCCAGCGAGCACACATAGGTGTCCAGTGTCCCCTGGGCCAAAGCTGCAGCTTGTCATGGAGTACGTGCAGGAGGGATTTTGCAGCTTGGGATTCTTACACAGTGTCAGCCCAGCTGGAATTTCTCCTTTTAAAAATCCTCTCCAGATGGCCACCCACCCCTCCTCCTCCCTGGATTCAAACCCCACAGTGTGACCTTAGCCAAACTGGAAACATTAATGTCACCCAACAGATGCAGTCTTGGGACACCAGTCTCTGCCAATTAAATCACTGTGTACAGGAACGAAAAGCTACAGGGGCTATCTACCTTAAATTTGTGTTTTTTCATCATTGTTTAGATGGTGTTCAATTCTCTTCTAAAACTAAGGTTTAGCTAAGTCTGGTAAATGCAAGTGAGGTGAGGTATGTGTGTTTGAAAAAAGAAATGTATGAAAGAGGGATATTCTGAAGGGTCTTAAGATAATGTAAAGCAGGATGAGTAAAATGAAATGGCATAAGGAAGAAAGCAAAATAAAGTTTTGTATGTCTGAGAGGGAGATTTTGGTGAGAATCCGTGTGTACTCAGGTGTCTCCCCCTCTTTCAACACATTC
Source organism: Talpa europaea (assembly GCF_964194135.1). Taxonomy (NCBI): domain Eukaryota; kingdom Metazoa; phylum Chordata; class Mammalia; order Eulipotyphla; family Talpidae; genus Talpa; species Talpa europaea. Next base: position 14,892,576 of record NC_140075.1, read on the forward strand.
ATGGGCTTGCTCATCTGACCAGCAAAGCCCCCTCTGATCGATACTTTGTCAGCCGAAGCTGGGGCCAGTACAACCAAACGAGGACAAGCTCTCCCTTACTGCCATGGATGCTGCCCCTAGTAGGCCCAGTGATCATGATTAAGCTTTTCTTTGTTTCTACACCCCGTTTTTTCTGCTTTATCCATACAACACTCTCTGAGATGAGCCTTCTCTCTCCCTGACCCGGGAAAGCCATTCCTGTTATGGACAGATGAGCAACAGGGCATTGCTCTAGGGATTCTGGACCAACCTGGGCCAGTCCAGCAAACAGTTGCTTATTTCTCTAAACAAATGGATCCCACTGTTAGAGGATGGCAGCCCTGCCTGCGTGCACTTGTGGCAGCTGCTTGTCTCGCTAGACAGGCCTTAAAACCCACACTGGGCCAACATGTAAACGTTAGTTCTTCACCTAGGCTCAAGGACCTGCTCATTCACCAGGCTCTCTCCCCTCCATCACCCTCTTGTCTGTTAGATTCTACTCTCTTTGTCAAAGACCCTCTTATCTCATCTCCCTCTCCCAATCCTCGACTCTCCATCATGCCAGGCCTCACGTTCCACTCCCTCTTCTTACTATGGTGGACACCATCACCAGTCGGACATTGGACCCACCTTTATCTGAAAGATTACTCCACAGGTCTCCTCCCTGGGCATCACATGGAAACTACACATTCCCTCCGGACCGCAATCCTCTGGTAAGGTAGATCGGGTGAATGGTCTTACCAGAGATCACTTAACCAAACTCTCCACTGATCTACGTAAATCCTGGGTAGAGCTGCTCACACTGGCTTTAGAGCACCTCCGAGCCACTCCCTGTGGCCCCTTGTTCCTGACCCCGCCTTGAACAGCTGTATGGCAGTCCTCTTCTTACTAACCATGAACTCCCTGTCCAACCGACACATTGGCTGGATATTTTCCATACTTATCTTTACTCAGACAGCTGCTCCAAGAATATGCAGACTGTTGTCTGCCACAAACTGTGCTTCTGTCCCCTGATGCACCTGTCAACTTGCTGTGCCCTGGAGACCAGGTTCTTCTGAAAGCCATTTCTCCAAAACAACTTCAGCCAAAGTGGATGGGTCCATACACGATCATCCTGACTACACCAATGGCTGTCAAGGTCTTGGGCAACACGTCCTGGCATCAGATGTCCAGGGTCAAACCAGTCCCGGTGGACAAGCAGTATGTATGTGGGCACATGGGCCCAACTCGGGTACACATCACTACGCCCCTGGTCCACATCCCACTCAGCCTATAAAGTAGAGGCCCTCTGATTCACCTTCCTCTGTTTTTTTTTTAAGATTTATTTATGCAAGCACTGTGTACAGTCAAAAGCACAGGAGGGTGAGAGAACTCGCCAGAGACAAAGTGAAAAGCAGAACAGGCAGACTTGACGAAGCACATTGCTGAGAGGAGCAGTGGGAAGCAGGAGAGGTCTGCCCGCCTTGTGGGACCCTCGCCTTGAGGCCAGGAATTGAACCGGTGCTGTAGAGGCTGCGGGCAGCTTGGCAATCCAGCGCTCAACCGTCCAGCACTGCACCACCTGGGAGGCTCCTCTCCTTCCTCTGTTTCTAATCCCATCTCTTCAAGCCACTTCCCTTTCTTCTGTCTATGCCTGGCAATTTCAGATCAACACATCCTCGGGCAAAGTATTACCACTCATAGGGCCTCTTATCCTAATCTTCTATTTTTTTTTTCTTTTTGCCCCATGATTACTCTGTTTCATCCAACACTGGATCCAAGAACTGTCCCATACCACCTTTAACGAACTCCTTCTCCACCCATATCCTCGCGTCCCTGCAAAGACTATCTCATAACCAGCCCTGAGCCCCCACCCTGGTCTTCTCTGCTGTCCAGCAGAAAGTAGCCAAAGAAAGAACCATTGGCCCTTTTCAACAAAAGGCTGGTATGAAAGGTTGATGCAGGGACCAGGAATGAGGAAGCCCACATACAAACAACAAGATGGTCCTGACACCAGTATCCCTGATTCCATCAAACTGAAACTGAAGCCATAAGCAGGAGAAAACAATTCGGCTCCACGAAAAAACAACTTTGTTCCCCCTAAACCTGTTCCCCCCCCACCAACCCAGTTTTCCTGCCTAACCTCTCCTCACCCGACCCCCCACCTTCTTGGGACCCCGAAGCTCACCCGGGGGTGCAATGAATTTTCCCTTCCTTTGAGAAAGTTTAGCTTGGCTCCCCCTTTTTTTACTGAGCCAAACTGTTACAGGGCAACACTGGTATAAAAAGGGTTGTCTGACTGTTTCCCGATTCTGATGGAGTGTTTCGGATTCTGGTGGAGCTGCAAGGACACAGCCGGTTCTGAAATGGGAAGAGTTGGGGGTCCTGGAGGGCGGCATCCTGGTGGTGAGATGCTCTGTGAGGATTCAGAGAAGCAGGGCTCAGAGGAGAGGAGACTCGGGGGAATGCCCTGGGTGTGAGGTTTCCAGCTTTGCTCCCCAGAATCCCTCTCTCCATCCTTGGATAACAAAACCTGGGGAAACAGGAAAGTAGATTGTTTTTCCCTTTTACAACCTATTTAGTATTGAGGACATTAAAAATTATATAACATTTAATGAATACTGTTAAATTTACGGAAAAGTTGCAAAGATAGTACAGTTCTTATTTATCCCACACCATTTCCACTTTAACATCTTACATGAATTTTTTTTTGTATTTTTTTACAGCTAATGAAGCAATATTGACACAATTACCAAACTCTGTGCTTAATTTCATTAGTTTTTCCTAATGTACATTTTATGTTCCATTATCCAAATTACCTCATTCAGTTACAGCCAGTTCTCTTTGATGTGCCTCTTGCTGACTGTTTCTCTGACTTTGCTTGTTTTTATAACATTGACATTGGTGAGGAGTGATATTTTGGAGAGGTATTGGGGTCACAGTTGGAGTTCTTGGGTCACGTCTGAGAAAAGTTTCACCAGATTCCCCCTTTCACATACACAGTGAGTTTCCCCACAAGACAGAGACTTTTAGTCTCTTCCTTTTTTTAAAAAAGGGAAAGAGTCAGAACCCTGCTACCTCCTCCACCCACTGAGAAGGCACTCTCTGACCAACAGAAAGAAGGAAAGAAAAAAACCCAGCAATAACAAACTACAGATCAAGTGGGACACTGAGTAGAGAGGAACTATTTCAGGCACCTCACCCCACAAATGGGAACTGTGGAGAACGGTGATGAAATCACCACAGAGGTGATCGAGTGGCTCCGGGAGCCATCAGAGGAAGACAAGGACTCCACGGAGACCTACAAATAGCCTAAGGCCAGCCGAGAACCACTGGGAAAAAGCAAAGGTCAGCAAGGACAGGTCTCTGGTGCCACCTCATGACCAGAAAACATCACCAACTAACTGATTCCCTGTTGGAACTAAGTAAATACAGAGGGAGGGAACTGTAAGGGACAGTGCCCAGCAACACAGCATCAACACTTTGGTGGAGTTTTGGCCTCCCAGTGCTAGTCTCAGTCTGGTGAACAGTTTCTGACACCCCTAGCGGAGCTCTCCAAAGAGATGCTCGCCAACACCAGTGGCACAACGTCTCAATGCATAGAACTAAATAGAAAGCAAACAGCAGGGAGAAGAAAACATACACAGGGACGCAAGGCTTCTCATTCTGGCTCAGTCATCCAGAGCACCCAGAAAAACTCAGATTTATGGAGACAGACCACCTCCTAGGTTAGTTACAAAACAGTGGATTATTCTTTTGTTCCTTAGTATTCAGCATTATTCTGGCACACATGCACAGCCAAGGTTCTGTGTTATCAGATTATTCTGTTCTCTCTTCTAATCTAGTTTCTCTCACAGGCCTGGTTTCGCTGACACAACACCCTGATCTGTAGGAGGGCCAATCTTCTGACCCGGGCTGATCCATCTTTTAGCCATGCCCAGTCTTTCAGCCATGACCCTGATAGTTTCCTTGCCTCAGCACTTTATGGCATAGGGGTCTCATCATCTCCCTGCCTTTTTAAAAAAAAAATTATTTATTTATTTATGCATACAAGAACTGGGGTACAGGCCAGAGGTGTGGGGGAATGAGAGAATTCACCAGAGTGGAGAACAGAACAGGTGGACTAATGGAAATACACTGCTGAGGGGAACAGCAGGGTGTCTGGAGAGGTCTGCTGTGCCATGTTGGTAACCCCCTGGCTGGAGATCAAACTCGTGCTGCACTGGCTTTGGACAGCTTCATAGGTTACGTCTCAACCCCTTGCACCAGCAGGGAGGTCCCCTTTTTTTCGTTTTGTTTTTTTAGTGTATCCTTGACAATGACTATGGCAGCAACATTCAGTTGTTTTCACTCCCACATGCTTCTTCCTTTACTTTTGTAGAAGAGGATTTAATGTAACAGATATGCAAAAATAAGGATTAGCGCAATTAACATGAAGATAATTCCCAAAGCTTTTACATAGTTCAGTTTATTTAAATTGGCTAACCCCCATCATTAAATTTACAACATATTTCCCTCCTACTGCTGATAAGCATTTAACAAATGTCCCCTGTATATTTTGTTGCAAGTGTTTCATTTGCTCAGACATATTTACATTTCCTTGAAATTGTAGCTTAATATGTTTCCATGTAGCCTGAGTCTGATTATATACAAATGGAGTTACACAGATGGATGTACAGGTCCAGTCACAGGGCTAAGACAGTTGGGTCTGTACAATTTTTAGCTGATCTCTTGACAATTTTACCATCTGTTGTCCTTACAGTTTGTCTCTAATGTCCGTGACATCAGAATAGGAGTTTCGTAGAAGTGTCACAACAAAACACAACAAAGTTGGTGGTGTCTAGGGGGCTTGTTGATGTCCATCATGTCAGCGTACAGCAGCCTGAAGGGCATCGAGTCTTGATCTGAGGTTCCGGAGAATAGCACAGTCAGTGGGAAGGGTCCTCGTTTCTCCTGTTGGCCTACATAGGTGGCATCCCAGGTGGTAGCTAGATGGCTAATGGCTGGAGCTCTGGAATAAGGTGGGTCCTTTTCTGCTGGAATCCAAAGTGGTCCTGTAGGTAATGAAACAGTAACATACCCTCTCCCCCATGTTCAGTGTTTTTTTTTTAATATTTATTATTTATGCATACAAGAGCTGGAATACAGGCCAGAGGTGTGGCTGTGTGTGAGAGAGAGAGGATTCACCAGAGACAGAGTGGGGAACAGAACATGCTGATTGACCAGAGTACAACACTGAGGGGAACAGTGGGTGAGTCAGGAGAGGTCTGCTGCACCATGTAGGAAGCTCCCTGGCCGACCGGGGGATCCAACTCCTGCTGCGGTGGCTGCAGACAGCTTCATAGGTTGTGCCTTAAGCCCTTGCACCTCCAGGGGTCCCCCATGTTCAATGTTTCAAGGTCCCAGCCAGGTTGTCCCTTGTGATGGGCAGTTATCTGTGACCAAGGGCCTAGGGCTTGGTGTTGCTGTCATAAAAAGCTGCTCCGATGCCCTGATGAAGTAGGAATGAGATGTTGCTCAACAGTTGTTAGACCAAAGCAGTGGCAATTCAAGAATTTAAAAGTAAATAAAACATTGTATATAAGTACCTATAGGCACAAGATTTCCTCTAGACTCCCCTTATTTTTTGTATTTTAAACCCCGATCTCAGGATTTTAGTGTATGCTAGAGAATAACAATCAGCCGTCAGTATTGTCCGTGCATGTCTAGTATGATAGTCCTTCATTCCTGGAAATTAGTCAGTCCATGGGGGTGGGGGTGAGAGGATTCACCAGAGAGAGTGGGGAGCAGAACAGGAAGATCTACTGAAATACACTGCTGAGGGGAGCAGCAGGCAAGGCAGAAGAGGTCTGCTGTGCCATGTGGGTAGCTCTCTGGCCAGCCGGGGATTGACCTCATGCTTCAGTGGCTGGCAATAATTCGGTAATGCTGTCTTTAACACCCTGCGCCACTAGGGAGGTCCGGTTTAACTTTTTTAAAAACAAATTTTCTCCACCTTGACCCAATTTTATACAGTGGTACAGCAAAATATTTGCAAACTAAATCTACTCTCAGACCAATTTACTTATTTTTGCATAAAATCACAAGGCAGAGTAACCAAATAGCAATTCTAGCTAACTTTGCTGGAAAACTCCATATAAGATCACAGTGAACTCTTGACATCTAGTCTTTGTAGGCTTCAGAAACAAAATTGGTTTCTGCCTGGAGTTTCCTATTCTCCAGGTTACCAGAATATCATTTATATTTTACTATATTATAAAGACCCATTATATTTTTGTGTACAGTGAATTATATTCTGTATTCTGAATCTTACAGGAACTTCCAGGGAAATGAAATAATGCCCCATGGAAACATGCATTAGATAAATTATCTTCATAGAGTAAATGCCACATTTGGCCTTGTACGGTGGCAGCCCTGTATGATTAACTGCAATGGCCTTAAAATTGGAAATGTCTGCTAAAAACGTTTTAATGTTTTTTCTCCCAGCAGAAATACTCAGTGAGTACAAGTAGATTATTTTATAATAATAAACACTTTCTATTTTTTAAAAAAAAAAGATTATTTATACAAGAACCGGGGTATAGGCCAGAGGCACGGGAGGGTGAGAGGATTCACCAGAGACAGAGCGGGGAACAGAACAGGCAGACTGATGAAATACACTGCTGAGGGGAGCAGCGGGCGCAACAGGAGAGGTCTGTCGCGCCATGTGGGACCCTCCCCTGCCCACCGGGATCAAACCAGTGCTGTAGAGGCTGCCGACAACTTCACAGTGCGGCACTCAACCACCTGCAACACCAGGGGAAACCTAATAAACACTTTCATTTCACAAACGAAAAGGAAAGTAAGAGGACTCATTTGCATGTCCGGACCTGGGATATTTTGCATAGCACTCGATCGATATGCATGACTCTTGCCAGGTCCCATAATTTGAGCAGTTTATATTCATATATCTCTATATGTGCACTCCCCTAGAATAAAACTAAAATTTCACCAAGATTTTCATGTGAAACATTGATTTCAAGGTATTAGGACCTGCAAACATCTTCCAGGCAGATTGAAAGATAAGGGTTGTCTTTAGGAATAAATGGAAAATGTGTAAATCAGAGTATTATATATATATATAAATTATCATTATATGGAAACATTTATTCATCCATTAAAATGATAGTATTTCATCCTTCTCTATAAATCAAAGGAGATCATTGCTGTCATTTCTTTTTAATACCCAGCAATTCTTAGTGATGAAAAATGTGGCCATCCAATTGCTTAAGTTAAAATTTAAATTATCTTACTTCCTTAATTATTATAGAGTCTTGGGGAAATTATTTTTAAATGTTTTTCTTGTGTCCCTAGCCGTGAAATGCAGGTAATAATTGCAATAGCACCTGACTCTTGAATTCAATGAAGGGAAAATACATGTATATATGTAAAAATTCATAACTACACCCAAAACTTTAAAAAAATTACATATTGTTATTTTTCATTTCTTGAACTGTTTAGTCAAATCCAGAAGCTACATCAAATTGTACCACTTTGTTTAATTACCAAGAGTAAAAACTAGTGACTATTTATAAAAATAGACATTAATAATACATAGCAATGAAACTGCTCTTTCAATGATTGGAGATCAAGTCAACTTCAAGGAATTCATTGAAAGTAAAACATTAATAATGGAACTATAAAAATCCACCACTTTTTTCATAATATTCAAAATGTAGTATAATACGGGCTCATCTGGGATTTGAGGCAGTTAAACATGGGAAAAAGGTTGCTTTCACCAGCCATTTCAAAGATGTCAGGGGAGTCAGATTATCCCAACTGAGGCAATATTATCACCAAGTTCTCTTCCAGAGAACTAGGAGAGGATGGAACAACAAATGCAGAATAGAGATAAAATATACCAGTGACAAATATCATCACCTGCAAGATTCTCCTGCAGACACGAGAGAGTAATCATGGTCTTCCCAGACAGACAAAACCAGAGAAGGGGTTCACTAACACTAGATCTACCCTGAAAGAAATGTTAAAAAGATCTTCTGTATAATTCAAAGAGAAGAAAATCCACAAAAAAGCTGAGCATGGAAATAGACAGAACCAGAAATATTTTATTTATTTATTTATGTGTTTGTTTGTTTATTTATGCATATAAGAACTGGGGTACAGGCCAGAGGTGTGTGGGTTGAGAGGATTCACCAGAGAGAGTGGGGAATAGAACAGGCAGATTGACTGAAATACACTACTGAGGGGAGCAATGGACGAGTCAGGAGAGGTCTGCTGCGCCATGTGGGAGGCTCCCTGGCTGGCTGGGGATCGATCTCGTGCTGCAGTGTCTGCGGATAGCTTCATAGGTTACCTCTTAACCCCTCACGCCACCATGGAGGCCCCAGAATCAGAAAATGAAAGTCAAAGTGGGTGTAGGCTCACAGCTCAAGGTTGAATATTAGAATGGGTACTCTTTAAGTTCCCATATGTTCATTGATTCTGCTATGTCCTGGTCAAAATCCCTTCAGATTATCACAAGCTTCCAGGAGATCCATATTGCATTCTTTTTTCCCCCAAATATTGGAGCTACTCCTTTTTCTAGCTCCCCCTTTTTCTAGACATGAGTGACAACTAAGGCGATCATGCAGCAGGATAAGTCCTCAGTCTGTGGAAAATAGATGTAGTCAAAATAGAAATGAACATACAAAAGGATGGTTGCTTAGTGATTGTTGCTTGAAGCCTGAAAAAAACAGTCTCTGTCAGCTGCCTCCTCTGATGATGGTCAGATATTTCACAACTAAATTGTTCCTCATTGAAACATAGCTATAAATAGTGGAGTATGTTTCTCTTGAAATAAGTCTGCAGCTAGCGTCACTTCCAGCAATACAGCCCACAGACCCCTGGACTTGGCCTCAACGCCACATTCAATAATTATAAATAGTGAGACCACGCAGCTTAGGGAAAAAAAGACACTTCATAATGTAAATATACATTCTATTGATTTGAAGACCATTGAGCACACATACATACATACAATGGCCTGGTCACACAGCCAACAAATGTGCAACATGAGACAATAATGGAAACATAAAGGGATATTTGCTGAGTACTGTTATAATTAAAGTTGTGTTAGTGGCACAGATGAAGAAAAGAGTAACATCTCTCACGTGGTGGACTGAGCTGTCTCTTAAAATACATCATAAAGTAAGAGAAAATGTAACTCAAGGAGAGAAATATAGCCATCGTGTGGAAATCGAAGTTAAAAATTCTAAGTAGAAGAAGACAAAGATTTCATGAAATTCATTTATAAAACTGGGAGCAGGGCCTCCCCTGCTGGCCCAGGCGGTTGAGTGCAGCGCTGTGAAGCTGTCTGCAGCTTCTGCAGCGCCAGTTCGATCCCCGCCAGCCAGTGAGGGTCCCACATGGTGCGGCAGTCCTCTCCTGTCTCGCCTGCTGCTCCCCTCAGCAGTGTATTTCATCAGTCTGCCTGTTCTGTTCCCGCTCTGTCTCTGGTGAATCCTGGCACCCTCCTGCGCATCTGGCCTGTACCCTGGTTCTTGTATAAATAAATAAATAAATAAATAAATAAATAAATAAATAAATAAATAAATAAATCTTTAAAAAAAATAAACCAACAACTGGGAGCAGACATTTATTGGAGAGCATTTTTGCAAATATCCCAAAGCAGACAAAAAATGTGTTGTATCTTTTCAGGGCAAAAGAAGTTAATAGGAACATAAAAATTACTGTATTTTTTCAGATTTTTTTTTCTGTACTGATTTGTTATTGATCTTTTGAATATATAAAGGAGTTGGTTTATGGATATCTAACAGCATATCATATTGTATTTCTATGTTTCAAACATTTTTACATGCATCTGTATATCCATTATTGTTCTATAAATAGTCACAGTTTTATTGTAGATTACTCCTATAATCACTTGAAAAGCCCATGTCTACTTTAAAAAAATTCAGTTTTAATTAAAGGTATCTGACATAAACATTGTGATGCATGATTTTTAATGTTCTCATTCCTCTCATCATGTGAAAGATATTCCTAATGTTGACTTTCGGCATTCTTTAGTCTTTGCTGTGTGCCCCGTGGTCACTCATGTGTCCTCTCTTCTCAAGTGAATTTTTTTCCCTTAAAAGTTCATCACACACAATATAGATGTGTTTGTCTGACATCTTATTTTCATATTTTGTTTTTCCAGAATACTTTCTGTATACTCTTAGGTGTGTCCAATGTAACTAAAAATTACTTTGGACATATAAACTAAGAGCTCTCTAGTCTATTCTAAAGGAAAATTGATCTATAAATATTAATCATATATGATTTTACACAACCCATGCCTAGAAAGAAACATTACCAATGGCATTCTTAAAGGAAATAGGAAAAAGTACCCCATTGTCTTGTAACCCCTGTTCCATTTCCAAACCCATCTAAATCTTTCTTGATTTCTTTTTTTTTTTTTTAAGCAAAGTCTTGGACTTTACTTTTAGCCCATAATGTTAGTTGAATTATTATTTTTAATAAAAATTCAGTTTTGAAAGCAAAACTTTGTAAATTATTTAAAAATTGTTCTATTTCTAAATGTATTGTACTCTAGATTGCTTCACTATTTCTATTAACATTATTGAGATGTACCAATCTTTAGACAATGTTAAATTTCCAGTTAATTTTTATTTTTATTTTATTTTTTAAAAAGTTATTTATTTATGCATACAAGAACTGGGGTACAAGCCAGAGGTATGGGGGTGTGAGAGGATTCACCAGAGACAGAGTCTGGAACAGAACAGGCAGATTGAGTGAAACACCCTGCTGAGGGAGTCAGGAGAGGTCTGCTGTGCCATGTGGGGAGCTCCCTGGCTGGGGATCGAACACATTCTGCAGTGACTGTGGACAGCTTCATAGGCTGCATCTTAACCCCTTGCACCACCAGGAGGCACCTCCAGTTAATTTTTTTTTCTGTTTTTTTTTTAATATTTTATTTTATATAATTCTTACATCATTTTTCATTTTTGCAACAACCCAAATGCCTGAAAACAGATGACTGGATCAAGAAGATATGGTGGGCCTCCCCTGGTGGCGCAGTGGTTGACCGCTGGGCTGCAAAGCTGCCCGCAGCCTCTGCAGCACTAGTTCGATCCCCAGGTGCTGGCGAGGGTCCCACGTGGCGCGACCGACCTCTCCTGCCATGCTGGCTGCTCCCCTCAGCAGTGTCTTTATTCAGTCTTCCTGTTTTGTTCCCAGCTCAGGTGAATTCTCTCACCCTCCCATGCTTCTCACTGTACCCAGTGCTTCTATAAATAAATCAATAAATCTTTAAAAAAAAAAGCGGTATATATACACAATGAAATACTACTCAGTAATCAAAAAGGATAAATTCATGTAATTTGCAACAACATGGATGGAGCTGGAAGGGATCATGCTCAGCGAAATAAGCCAGAAAGAAAAAGAAAAATACCAGTTGGTCTCACTCATAGCAGGAATTTAGAAAACCTAAATAAGGGACTCTCCAGTTAATTTTTATGTTTTTTAAAAATTTATTTAAATCTTTTTTTTTTTAAAAGGATTTATTTATTTATACAAGAACTGGGGTACAGGCTCGATGTGTGGGAGGTTGAGAGGTTTCACCAGAGGCAGAGTGGGGTCAGAACAGGCCGACTGATGAAATGCACTGCTGAGGGGAGCAGCAGGCAAGACAGGAGAGGTCTGCCACATCATGTGGGTTTCTCCGAGGCCAGTGGGGCTCGAACTGGTCCTGCAAAGGCTGCAAACAGCTTCACAGCACTGCACTCAACTGCCTGCACCACCAGGGAGGACCCAGTTAATTTTTAAATTTTTACCTTTTTCTCTTTTTTAGTCTTGAATAATAACTTGCTTTAGTAAAATTAATCTCAATCTCTCCTTCAGAAATCCACAGAACCTGTTCCTTTCACTTCTGCATCTTATATTTCCAAGGTGTGACTTTATGTATTTTGTTACAAGTGAAAAGAATTTTCTGAATCATCAGTGAAAACTTAGAAGATTCCTTCTAAACTTTACAAAACTCAGGTTCCTCCCTGGTGGCACAGTGTGTTGAGCGCAGCACTGTGAGTCTGGCCGCAGCCATTGCAGCGTGAGTTCGATCCCCAGCCTGCCAGGGAGCAACCCCCTTGGCACAGCAGACCTCTCCTGACTCGCCTGCTGCTCCACTCAGCAGGGCACTTCAGTCTATCTGCCTTTTCTGTTCCCCGCTCTGTATCTGGTGAATCCTCTCACTCCCCAAACCTCTGGCCTGTACCCCCACTCTTGTATGCATAAATAAATGAATGTCTAAAAAAATAAAATAAACTGTACCAAATTTATCTATCTACGTCTCTACTCTCTACCAGTTAACCTATCATCGATTGATTGATCAATCTAACCATCCATCCCTCTATCATAAATCAATCAATGATCTATCTAGTGTTTTCACTTTGCTTTTTGTTTTTCTTCTCTTGTACAGGCACAACAACAGTTTTTATGTTGATTTTCCATTGGTTATGATCCCTAATTGCAATTTTGTTTTGTCTTTAATTAATTTGTATTTTTGTCCTCAAAATGATGTGAGATTTGTCTCGAGCAGATTCTCAATGTCTGTGATTCACCTGGATGTTTTAATTCTGTTGCTTTCTTGTGATCATGTCTGTAAATTGTACAATAGCATTCACATCTTAATTCCGTTCATGCATAATCTTTGCATTACTTTCTATGACTTTATCATTCCTAAGAGTACTTTTGGAGAATTTCTGAGAGAATGAGTTGGTTTAGCCTGCAATTTCATTTTGTTTCTTTTGAAAATCACCCATCACAGGTTATTCATCTCTGTATGTCTGACATATCCTGTTTTCCATTTCTTCAGTGACTCTACTTGAAAAAGAACTGTATCTTTTTTGAATGCTGAGTAATATTCCATGGTGTATATGTACCACATCTTCTTGATCCAGTCATCTATTTTTGGGCATTTGGGTTGTTTCCATAGCTTAGCTATTGTAAACAGTGCTGCTATAAACATAGGGGTGCAGGTGCTCTTTGGATTTGATGTTTCTGTGTCCTTTGGGTAAATACCTAGGAGTGGAATTGCTGCATCCTATGGAAGCTCTATCTTTAGTAGGTTGAGGAATCTCCACACAGCTCTCTATAGTGGTTGGACCAGTTTGCACTCCCACCAGCAGTGCAGGAGAGTTCCTTTTTCTCCACATCCTCGCCAACATTTGTTGTTGCTAGTTATTTTAATATGTGCCATTCTCAATGGTGTAAGATGGTATCTCATTGATTTGCATTTCCCTGATTACAAGATAAAAGCATGAAGTTTGCAGCAACATGGATGGAGCTGGAAGTGATCATGCTCAGCAAAATAAGTCAGAAAGAAAAAGAAAAGTACAGGATGGTCTCACTCATAGCAGGAATTTAGAAAACCTATAAATAAAGACCAGGAAAAAGACTAATTAATACAATGTAAAAATCAAAATCAACGGGCCTCCCCGGTGGTGCAGCGGTTGAGCGCTGGGTTGCCAAGCTGCCCGCAGCCTCTGCAGCGCCAGTTCGATCCCCAGCTGCTCCCCGACCACTGGAGGAGGGTCCCACATGGCGCGCAGACCTCTCCTGCCGCCCGCTGCTCCCCTCAGCAGTGTAATTCGGTTGTTCTGTCTGCTCTGCTCACCACTCTGGCTCTGGTGAATTCTCTCACCTTCCTGTGCTTCTGACTGTACCCAGTGCTTGTATAAATAAATAAATAAATAAATATACAAACAAACAACAACAACAAAAAAAAACAAGAGTTCTCCTTAAAAAGAAAAATCAAAATCAACAAGCAACTATAAACTGGAAACACAATAAGGTGGGGGGAGGGAAGGAGGGAGGAAGAACTAGGGTCAAAATAAGGAGGGGGTGCAATTGTATGGGGAATATAACCAAAATGATAATGCATACATTGTGCAAAAATGAAAAATGATGTAAGAATTATATAAAATAAAATATTTATAAAACAAGAAACAAAACTGTGTAAAATTAATCTTGTTGCTGTGTTTTTCTTTCCCTTTGCTCATCTGTGAAGAGATGCAGTTCTCTGTATGCTTAACCTAAAAATATTGTGATTAGAATTGAATATATTCTTCTTCCTGCTTAGATATGTTATTTTTAATATTTCTCATAGAAATGAAAATAGGTGATCTCAAGGTTGATATTTTACATATTGTATTTCATTTTCGGATTGTCTTGTGTTTATGGGAGAATAAATCAGGGCAAAAAGAAAGTCAACACACTGGGAACTGTTCTGGAATTACCATTTCTGTGCTTGTCTAAATTTAATGATATTTGCATACAGTCCCCATAAGATCAAAGCATGCTCTGTCTGGTTGTGGGGTCCTCTGAAAATGACTTTCTCTTGATTAGCACTTTTTTCATGGCATATATGTTCTTACAAGGTCTGAGTCCTTGACCAGGGCTGCTTTCTATTCTCTTGTAGGTTGTATTTTTCAGATAGAGTGGATATCATCAGAGTTTTATGTGCTGTATTTGTTTCTTTTTTAAAAAAAAATATTTATTTATTTATACAAGTACTGGGTAGAGTCAGAGGACAGGAGAGTGAGAGAATTCACCAGAGCGGGGAACAGAGCAGGCAGACTGACAAAATACACTGCTGAGAGGAGCAGTGGGCGCAGCCAGAGAGGTCTGCACACCATGTGAGACCCTTGCTGGCAGCCAGGGATCAAACAGGCTCTGCAGAGGCTATGGGCAGCTTTGCAACCCAGCACTCAACCGCTGCACCACCGGGCAGGCCCCTATATTTGTTTCTTAAAATCAAACAAAAAGCAATGAGAAATCAATGTTAAGACAAGGTGGAAGCTAATGACCAGTCCTGACTGACTGATTCACCCATTTATTCTATTTTCAAGAAGATATACACTTTTATACATTACGAAAATGTTTTCATTCTTTTGTTTTAGAGATATAATTCCTCTTTAATGTAAGTACAATACAATATGAATCAACTATGTTAAATGTTAGAATAAAAGTTATTTTCACTAAGTAGACATGCAATTCAAGGTCAGGGAATTGTTCACCTTTCATGACATCTGGGTTTACAAATGATGAAGTGTGAATTTATAAGGTAAGCTATTAAAAGTGCTTTGAGGAAATAATGAGTTAATCCAGAGGTAAGAATATTTTCTCCTGTGTAGTCTCTTACTATCAAAATTTAGAGTAAATTGACAGTTCAGAGTCCTCTCTGATGGCATAAGGGGTTAAGTCTCAGCACTATGAAGCTATCTGGAGCCACTGCAGCACAAGTTCCATTTCAACCCAGGGAGCTGACCCACATGGCACAGCAGACCACTCCTGTCTCACCTGCTTCTCCCCTCAGCAGTGTATTTCAGTCAGTCTGTCTTTTCTGCTCCCCACTCTGTCTCTGGTGAAGCTTCTCGAAGCCCTGCAATGCCCCACAGTACCTCTGGCCTGAATCCCAGGTCTTGTATGCATAAATAAAATACCAATCTTTTTTTAAGTTTATTTTTTATTTTATTAAAAAAAATATTTATTTGTACAAGCACTGGGTACAGTCAGAAATGCAGGAGGGTGAGAGAATTCACCAGAGCCAGAGCGGGGAGCTGAGCATGCTGAAGGACCGAAGTACACTGCTGAGGGGAGCAGCGGGCGGCAGGAGAGGTCTGTGCGCCATGCGGGACCCTCCTCCAGTTGCTGGAGAGCAGACGGGGATCGAACTGGCACTGCAGAGGCCGTGGGCAGCTTCACAACCTAGCGCTCAATTGCTGCGCCAGCTGGGAGGCCCAGTTTTGTTTTTTTTTTTTTTAAAGATTGATTTATTTATACAAGCACTGGGGTACAGGACAGAGGCACAGGAGGGTGAGAGAATTTACCAGAGACACAGCAGGGAGAACAGGCAGAAGGACCAAAGTACACTGCCGGCGGGAGCAGCAGGCGAGAAAGGAGAGGTCTGGCCCGCCATGTGGGAATCTCCCTGGCCAGCCAGAAATAGAACCCGTGCTGCAGAGGCTGTGGACAGCTTCATAGTGCTGCGCTCAACCAACTGCACAACCAGGTATGTTCCTAAAAAATAAATCTTGGCCCTCCCCTGGTGGCGCAGGGGTTGAGCGCTGGGCTGTGAAGCTGCCCGCAGCCTTTGCTGCGCAGGTTTGATCCCCGGCCACTGGTGAGGGACCCACATGGTGCTCAGACCTCTCCCATTGTGCCCACTGCTCCCATCAACAGTGTATTTCGTTACTCTGCCTGTTCTGTTCCCCGCTCTGGCTCTGGTGAATCCTCTCACCCTCCTGCGCTTGTGACTATACCCAGTGCTTGTATAAATAAATAAACAAATAATTTTTTAAATAAATAAAAATAAATCTTAAAAAAAAAAAAAAACACCAGTACATCCTATACAAGATCAAAGACCCACAGAAGATTATGCTTTCACACTTGCTGTTCTCTGACCCAGGCTGATGGCCCTGAAGTGAAGAAGAATGTTCCCTCACAGGGGATGGTGCCATTTGAGGATGTGGCTGTGAACTTCATCTGGGAGGTGTGGTGGGACCTCAGTGATGCTCAGATGAGCCTGTACCGGGATGTGATGCTGGAGACCTACAGTCCCTGGTGTCACCAGGCAAGGAAACACCTTTGTAATCCTCAAGTGTATCCACTGTCTTCTACACTGTTAAATATATGCATAGTCTTCCATCTGCTTTTGTCATTTATCCAAAACTGAAGCGTATGCAACTTGACCAAGGACCAAAATTGTTTTTTTTTTAAGTTTTATTTATTTATGCATACAAGAACTGGGGTACAGGCTAGAGGTGCAAGTATTCACCAGAGACAGAGTGGGGAACAAAATAGGCAGACTGACTGAAATACACTGCTGAGAGGAGCAGCAGGCAATACAGGAGAGGGTCTGCTGCAACATGTGGGTGGCTCCCTGGCTGGCCAGGGGTTGAACTCCTGCAGCAGGAGCTGCGGATAGCCTTGCAGTGCTGTGCTTAACCCCTTGCCCCACCAGGAAGGCCCTAAAATTGTTTTTTGTTTAAGTACATTGTGTTGATAATGTTGAGGTGAGCATCAGCTTGGAGGAGGGAGCAGAGCCAATGACCATAAAGAACCCCAAAACCAGCACTTCTCATGTCAGTCAATGTACATCTAGGGAGGCTGGAAGGAACTGAGACTGGCAGACATTGACCATATGGAGCTACTTATCCCGATCCCCAAACCTTGGAAAGTTTGTCTGCCTGAATCAGACGTGTTCATCATTCAGTTTCAATTATGACTCTCTTGTCAGTCTTCCCCTAGTTTTTGAATGGTGGTTAATTTTCATAGACCTGTCCGGTGTCTCCTTCCTGACTGTTCTCTAACTTTTTCTGCATTAGGCATGTTTTCCATATTTGCAATATTCCTGCATTCTCAATGGACCATTTTTGTTCAGGTATTTTCCTCAGCCATTTTTTTATTCTTTCAGCACGTTCATGGGAAGTGTTAGATGCTGGTAAATTTTGTATTTGTGAAATACTATAATCAAAGAAATGTTCTGTGCTTTATTTAAATTATGTTCTGTGAGGAAGGAAAATGCAATAAATAAGTATATCAAATTGTGAGATAAAGCCACAGAGAATGTTTAGCTAGGATGAGAGAAAACCATGGAGGCTATTTCAGGGTGCGTGCTTTCAAGGCTTAGTTATGGAGATGGAGTCTTTTCCTTGTCGAGCTCTAGTTTGAGATGAATTGCATTTTGACATGCACTGTATATAGTTATATAATCTATCTGGGTTAGAGGTTGTGCCTGTCTGTTAAAGGTATATTTATTTAACAGCTGATGAACTCAAATGTGATAGAATGAGAGGGGATTGAATAGAATGTTACTTAGAATATGAATAGTCATCCAAAGATGAGTCTTGTGACCCAACTCACACCAGAAACTATGACTTGAAGAGCACCCAGCAAATCGTGAAGCAGAAAAAGGGATGATCAGTGACACAGGAGAGGAAACCGGAGAATGTAGTTTCTAAAGCCATGGAACCCAGAGTTTCATGTTGGGGGGCTCACATCTGGGCAGTTTGCAATGTGCAGTTATATATCACTGGGAAGAAAGTAAAAGAATAAGATACATACTTGGGACTCCAATTATGTAAGTATGAGATAGCTAAAACTAAAATACTAGATAAAATATTCCAATGCCATGAATTATCACATTGAAACACTCGTTCCGAGGAGTGGAGTGAAACTATCAGGAGTGATGATCTCAGAGGATATAAAAATTGCTTTTTAATGGTGACTAATATGGCCTGGATTGCAGAAGTTAAAGTTGGACAAAAGGGTGAGCCAGAGTTTTCTATTTCTGTCGAGGTTCTGAGAAGCCTGTATTGTAATGTTTAATTAAGAATTTCCTGTAACGGGGGCCTCCCCGGTGGCGCAGCAGTTGAATGCTGGGTTGCGAAGCTGCCCACGGCCTCTGAGGCGCCTGTTCGAACCCTGTCTGCTCCCCGGCCACCGGAGGAGGGTCCCACATGGCGCGCAGACCTCTCCTGCCGCCCGCTGCTCCCCTCAGCAGTGTACTTCGGTCCTTCTGCCTGCTCTGCTCCCCGCTCTGGCTCTGGTGAATTCTCTCACCCTCCCGGGCTTCTGACTTTACCCAGTGCATGTATAAACAAACAAACAAACAAATAAATAAATAAAGCATGCCTCTTTAAAAAATATATATAATAAAAAAAGGAATTTCCTGTAATGTCTCTCCCCCCTCTCCCCCGCAATGATCATGATGTGACTTTAAAAAAAGAAAAAAAAAAAAAAAGAACCCAGATGACTATGGCCTGTGCCAAGGAGAAGTAAAAACTGAAGAAAAGTAGAAGCAGAATCCTTATTTTCAAAGTGATAGTCTTGCTGAAGTGACTAAAACATGTCCTTCACTCACATCTGATAAATAGATTTTCCAGGAAAGTGATGACATCTAGAAAGCATTGTTGTTCAAAAAGTACCACCTAAGTCACATAGTTATAGGAACAACAGTAGAATGCAGGCTAAATGGTAGATTAAATGCTACTAGCTGTCATCTTCATCTAGAGTTAATTGAATATGTTTACCAAATATTTCTTCATGAATATAAAAAGCCATGCAATATGAAAGACACATTACTGATTGCTTTTCAACCTGTTTTGGCCATAGGAAATCTATTCTTTTAATGTTATATAATTTGTTTGGGGTAGAAATTTCAATCAGAAAATCAAAACCAGGTACTCTGTTTTGTTTTGTGTTGTAGTAAAGCAACTTTGTGCCTTTATATTAACATTCACAGGAAACGTTTAGATGTTCACAGAGATGGTTGTTTTTATCTTTTATTTTATTTTTTTTTATTTTTAAAAATTTATTTATTCATACAAGCACTGGGCACAGTCAGAAGCACAGGAGGGTGAGAGAATTCACCAGAGTCAGAGCAGGGAGCAGAACAGGCAGACTGACGAAATACACTGCTGAGGGGAGCAGCGGGCATGGCAGGAGAGGTCCATGCACCATGTGGGACCCTCGCCAGCGGCCGGGGCAGCCTCAAAGCCCAGCGCTCAACTGCTGCGCCACCAGGGGAGGCCCGGCTAGGCCCTATTTTTATCTACTTTTAGTTGTCCATACTGTGGAGTACCTGATTAAAGCCAACCAGCCAAATCAGGACAGACTTTTGAGGCAAGTTGTTGTTGCCAACAGCAAAACATCAGCCATGGAGGAACTTTGGGAAAACAAATTATTTGGACTCAAGTCATAGTTTGAACCTTAATAGCAGAAATGAAAACGTTTCAGCATCGATGCCTGAGAATTTTGCTGTATGTAAGAACATGTTTATCCCTGCTGAGCCTCATGAGATGCGTGCTACAAAGAAACTTGAGGGCTTTAGTATGACTAGGGAAACTGTAAGGTATCCTGAGCACTGTAGTCATCAGATGATCCCATCTTTTCAGCACCCTTTTCACTTACCTGAACAAGGGAAAGCCTTCGACAAAGAAGCAATATTCTTTACACATCGAGGTGCTCTTATGGGACAGACTGCCTGGAAATACAATGAATGTGAGCATACCTATGATATGGTACCTTTCATTGGTTAAGATAAAACTCAAATAGGGGAGACTCCCTGTACATGTAACAAAAGGAGGAAATGTATTGATGAGAAACCAGTACGTTTGACTCATCAACATTTTGAAGATGAACAGCATACATGTAATGAAAGTGGGGGTAAACTCAGCTTCAATTTCATGTCAGTCAGCTTGAGAGAACTCTGTTAGAACAGAATATTTTTAATATAATACATGTGGTGAAATTTTGTCTGAAATGTCTTTTTACTGAGCATGAGAAAATACAAAGAGGTGATAAACCTTCTGAAACATCTGATATTTCCTTACACAAAAGGTATCAGGGAAGTGTCACTACAAGGTTCTTTGGCTATAAAGAAAGTGGGAAAACTTTCTCCTGGAAGACAGACCTCAGTGTACATCAAAACTCATAAGGGGGCCTCCCCGGTGGTGCAGCAGGTTGAGCACAGTGCTGTGAAGGTGTCTGCAGCCTCTGTAGTGCCGGTTTGATTCTGGGCGGGCCAGGGAGATACCTACATGGTGCCTGTAGGGGCAGGATGGGCACTGAGCAGGTTTTCTGATCCAGCAGACGGGTAAAGGAGAGTCCTGGAGCCCTCGGTGGCTTTCTCAGGCTTTTATTGAGCTTTCTCATGTAGTGTGACAAACAGGTACATGGCAGGCAGAGATTCCCTGGGGGCCAGGAGGCCAGAAGGCCTCCAAGCTCCTGGCAAGTTTGGGCTTCTCTGACTTCCTTTCTACCCTTCTCTCTCCTGCCTCTTCTGCTTTTCTGCTTCTGCTTCTCTTGGTGACTCTCTCAATACTCCTCCCATGGCACACAGAAGTAAATAAGATAGTTTGCAATAATGTAACACTATAAGTGCCCCCTCAAGCAGGGGCGATCCTAATTGTGGGAGGGCAGAAAAGCCTGAAAAACCATTTACCCTGCAGTGCAGGCAGACCTTTCTTGTCTCTCCTCCTACTCCCCTCAGCAATATTTCCAGTCCATCTTCCTGTTCTGCTCCCTGATCTTGTTCTCTCCGGTGAATCCTTTCACCCTTCCCCCCGGCTGGGATGTACCCCAGTTCTTGTAAAATAAATAAATCTTAAAAAAATTCACACAGGCATGAAGCATTATAAATGTAAAGGATGTAAGAAATCATTCTGTCGCAAGTCAGGCTTGAGTGTTCATCAGACAACTCACACACCAGAAAAACCCTATGAAAGTCCAAAGTGTAAGAAAATGTTCTACCGGAAATCACTCCTCTTTGTACATCAGGGAAGTCACACTGGAAGGGAACTCTATGATAGTCAAGAGTGTAGGAAAACTTTCTCCTGGAAATCAACCCTCATGGAACATGAGAAGCGCTATGAATGTCTAAAGTATAAGAAAACATTGTACAGGAAATCACACCTCATTGTATATCAGAAACTCAAACTGGAGCCAAACCCTATGAATGTCGAGAGTGTAGAAAATATTCAATATGATGGTTGATATATAATTATTTTTGTGTACTTTTTATCAGTCACACTTGGGATATTATGAAGTGGGGATGAATGTAACACAGCTCTAATTCACTCCATTCTCTGGCTTTCTCCCCTTGTGTGTGTGAAGTCATGTGTTCGCTTTTTTGCTGCCTCAAACATCTGAGAGATTCTCCTAGTAGATGGATTTGTTCTTGTCTATCTTGCAGGTAAATTTAGGACAGTATTGTGCCATGTATCAAGAACCTCTGAATGGAGGTGCTGCTTCTAGTTGACCCAAAACATTGATTTAAATCACCAAGACGAGGGCCTCCCCGGTGGCACAGCGGATGAGCGCTGGGTTGCGAAGCTGCCCGCGGCCTCTGCGGAGCCAGTTCCATCCCCGGCTGCTCCCTGGCCACCAGAGGAGGGTCCCATATGGCGCGCAGACCTCTCCTGCCGCCCGCTGCTCCCCTCAGCAGTGTACTTCGGTCCTTCTGCCAGCTCTGCTCCCCGCTCTGGCTCTGGTGAATTCTCTCACCTTCCAGCGCTTCTGACTGTACCCAGTGCTTGTATAAATAAATAAATAAATCTTTAAAAAAAATAAATCACCAAGACAAGTATGGCCTTCATCGTTGGCATAAAAGTCAGACATAGGAACATGCTGGAGTTCAAATCATTTCATCAATTTCTCCTTATGGAAATATGCTGACAGCTGATTAAAATCCTGATGTATCTTCATGGTAGTAATAGGGATCAGGACTATTATTTAACATTTCCAAAAGAAATCTTCACAGGCATATGATGAAAGAACAGGTGACTTTCCAAAAACAGAGCATAGAGTTGTGTGTGTGCACATTAGCTAAGTAATGAGCCTCTGTGTTGACCACCAACAATGGGATTCAGGAATCAGAAGAACAAGAATGCTTCTTAAATGCCTGCAACTTGATTTTGACCAAAGAGCATACACTGGTAGCTGAAGTATGTTTTAATAAAGCTGATTTTTTTAAAAAAAATACTTATTTATGCATATAAGATCAGAGGTTGAAGCCAAGGTTGGGTTGGGGTGGTGGTGAGAAGATTCACCAGAGACAGAGTAGGGAGAAGAACAGGCAGATCTGCTGAAATGCACTGTGAAGGGGAGCAGCGGACCAGACAGGAGAGTTCTGCTGCACCATGTGGGTCCGCTCCTTGCCTGGGGATCGAACTCATGCTGTTGTGTGTAGTGACAGCTTGATACCACTAAGACTTTGACCCTTCTGCCACCAGGGAGGCCCATAAACCCGACTGATTTTTATGTGTATAACCTCAGGTATATTTGATAACTTTATTTGTATTTTTTTTTTTTTTTGCATAGAAGAACAAGAATGTAGGCCAGTGGTGCCATTGGTGAGAGGATTCATCAGTGACAGAGTTAGGAGCTGAACAGGCAGAGTAAATGAAATACACTGCGAAGAGGAGCAGCGGGCATGAAAGGAGAGGTCTGTTGTGCCATGTGGGTAAGCTCCCTGGCCTGGATCAAACTCAGGCCTTAGCAGTAATAAGGGTGAGACTTAATTTCTAGGCTACCAGGGAGACCCTGATTACATTATCCTTCATCAACATTAACCAATTCCTCCTTGTTCGAGGATTTGGTAAACTATAGGAACAATAAACTGGTTGTCAACACAGTATCAGACTCCATTCACACAGGCCTCAAATCTCAAATAGTTTTGATTGTATTTTGCAACAACTACACTTTTGTCTGTTTAGTAACAGTGGACGTTGTAATGTGTATATTGAAAATTATGTAGAAGTATTGTCAAGAACTTTCGCCCAACACTCCATGGTACCCTCATAGAGGATCTTGCTACATTGCCTCAATCACACCCTGAAGAATCACAAGTATATATAATTTCTTTACATAAGCTCATTTGCACATATTGGCAATGGTAGTCCCTCACAGGCCCTCCCCATGATTGGCCCTGGACCTCCACAGAGTGGGCAATAGTCTTACTGTTTTAGGTTTACCTCAAATAATATAATCTCAGTTCAGAAAAGTTGAAGCACTCCAGTTAGGTAGCCTAATACATTCACATGCACCATTTCCTGCAACTCTCTCCTTCTGAACTCTGACGCATCCACATAGCTGCACAAGGTGTGAGTGGACATTTATCAGTATCTCTGTGTCATAAATTCCTCTATTTCCATTCCTTGTCTGGTCTTCTGTTGAACTGTGACTCTTAACAATTTCTACTTTAACTAGTCACATGTACAATAAGAAGCAATGCCTCGGCAATTCTCAATCAGGACCTATAAAATCGTACCCTATTTAACAGTCCATTTTCATGGCCTATACAACGAACACTCTCATGGCTGTGATACATGTTGAACGCTACATGTAAATATATTAGGAGGCATTATTTAGGAATGACAGAATGTGTGGGAAGAGAGTGTGTGTCTCTGGGCCTGATGTCCATCACAGGCAGGCAGTGCTGGTAGTGGGTCACGCAGCAGTTGCTTAGTTTTTGGTCAGGATGCAGTAACTCTTAAAATCTGTCTGGCAGGATGGAAAATGTCGTTAAAAGCCCATTTAGGGAGAAATGAGGAGACTGCGAGCCCCTCAAACTCAGACCTTTTAAGATACAGGTGGAAGGACCCTGGCTCAGCCTGGAGGCCTCCAGCAGCTCTAAGCCCTCACACTGTAAGATGTTAAAGGACTAAACATAGCAAGACAGCAGCCATTTTAAGGAAAACGACCATTTTAAAGAGCACAGCTGTCCGTTGCAGGGTAAAACCACAAGAACCACAAGGCCAGGGTGAACGAAACTTAAAGGCTGCCAAAGAAAGGTACACAATCAGATTGAACTTGGTCCCCGTTGTGAAAGGTCCCCTTTTTTCTGCTGTAACAGAGTATAAAAAACAACTTGTCACCCTTAAAGGGTTCCTTCTCTCAACCTGATGAGACTGCTGTGTCTGTACACCAGGCAGAGTTGGGCCCTAGCTTAAGCTAGCAATAAAGCCTTTTTCTTTTGCATCTCTGGCTCCGTGTAGTTTTTGGGAACCCCGGAGGGAGTTGAGGCGCCAACTCCTAACAACACGGTGCATGGAGAGAATGGGGTCTGAGGGTACAGAGTCCCATCTGGGAGCCTCCAAACCTGGTTTCTCACTGGCCCCCAGAAAGGCAAAGCTATGACACAAGAAAGGCCGTTACATGGGTTTATTCAAGATGCTGTCCAGGGAGTGTGCCCTAAACACCCTCCTGGGGGTGCAGCTCCCCAAGCGCAGGGAGAGAGCAGAGTGAGAGGAACCCACTTCTCTGGCATCAAAACACTCTCCTCCTTTTCCTCGCCAAACAGACTCGGTTCCTGCGCGCCGGGCGGTCTGCGAGGCCGCGCCAACGTGGCCCCACCACCCAATATGTCCCTGAGCCCCACTGGGGGAGGACGCGCCCTGATGCTCCCGGACGCGCGGCGCGCGGGATTGTGGGAAATGTAGTCTCCTGAGGACACGGGGTTCCCGCCCAGGGCTCCGCCCAGGGGCTTCCTGCCTCGCAGGCCTCGTCTGCGCAGGCGCGGCCCTGCGTCCTCCCCGTCTTTCCCGGGGCCCCGGGGCCTCCGCGGTCGCTGCTCCCCCGCCGCGGGTTGCGAGCGGCCTTGTCGCCGAGGCTGGGCTTGGGGTGAGGCTGAGGACCCGCGTGCGGGAGCGGGGGGGCGGGCGCGGCGGGGAGGCGCCGGGGGAGGCCTGAGGCGGGTGAGGGGGGCCCGTGGCCCGGAACAGGCGCCGGGAGGGTCCTCCGGGCCGAGGCTGGGGGCGAGGGGAGCGGGGTCCCCGCCCCGGACACGGGCGAGACCCCCGACGGCCGCCCCTCCGCGTTTCCGGGAGTTCCGTGCGCTGTGACGCCCTGGGACGGCTGTCGTGGGATGCGGAACCCCCCGCCACGTGCGCCCGCCCCGGGTGTGGCTTCCGCGGGTCCCCGGGCGTTTTCTCCCAGAGACCCTGAGCTCACCCTAGAGCACGCGCGCTGTTTCCCTCCGGACGCGGACGGGGCTGCGTTCCGGGGTCTCGCGTCCCTCGTGGCGTGGCTGCGGGGGTCCCGGGCCCTGACTGGGCCGGCGGGTAAGAGTTTTCCGTCCTTTGTGCCTGTTTATCGTGGCCGCCGCCCCGCCGCGTGCCTGCCCGTGACCCCGGGTCTCCCCAGGAGGACGGTGTCCCGGAGGCCAGACCCCTGGAAAAGTGCTTTTCCTCCCGTGCGTGTGCGCCCTCTTTCCCTTGGGGGGACACCCCAGGCACATCCAGGGCATGGGCACCGGGGTGTACGAGGACATGAAACCGGGCTCTCGGAACCATTCCTGGGAGTGTCCGTCCTGCCAAAGAAGTGCAAAAGGTGCATCATTTCCTTTGAAATTGTGTCCAATTTTTTAATTCATTTTTTTTAATTTTTTTAAGATTTATTTATTTATTTGTTTGTTTATTCATACAAGCACTGGGTACAGTCAGAAGCGCGGGAGGGTGAGAGGATTCACCAGAGCAGGGAACAGAACAGGCAGACTGACGAAATACACTGCTGAGGGGAGCAGCGGGCGGCAGGAGAGGTCTGTGCACCATGTGGGACCCTCCTCTGGTGGCCGGGGAGCAGCCCGGGATCGAACCAGCACTGCAGAGGCTGCGGGCAGCTTCGCAACCCAGCACTCAACCGCTGCACCACCAGGGAGGCCCTTAAGTGATTTTTTTAAAAGATTTATTTATTCATGCATACAAGAACCTGGGTACAGGCCAGATGCACGGAAGGGTGAGAGGATCCACCAGAGACCGAGCGGGGAGCAGAACAGGCAGACTGAAATACACTGCAGAGGGCAACAGTGGGCGAGACAGGCAATTTCTGCTGAGAGATGTGGGATTCTCCCGGGTTGGCCGTTGGGGATCAAACCCGTGCTGCAGAGACTGGATGGTTTCACAGCGCTGGGCTCCGCCCCCTGGGCCACCAGGGAAAGCCCTTTTTAAGTGATTAATCATCTTTGAAACTTTTGTTTAGTTCTTCACATGGACTACTAGTCAGTCTTAGGAATCATCAGTTTTTATTAACTTACGGTAAATTGTAAACCCAAATAGTATTAATAATGGACTAGTGGGTCCTTTCCTGCCCCTTCTCAGAGTGTAAGCGCAGCTGTCACGCGCAGTGACTCTGGTCTCTCCCAGGCAGTGTGTGGAGCGCTCTGGACAGGAGACTCCAGGACCCGGGACCAGCTGCCTCCGTCCTTTCCTGCAGGATTCCATCACCTCTCCCAGCGTGGCCTCCAGAGTCCTCTGGCATCTTTGAGAGCAGTGGACAATGGATAAATCTCTGGTGAGTGATTTGTTTTCTTTAGCTTAGCTGGGCAGTTGG
Organism: Talpa europaea; assembly: GCF_964194135.1. Classification (NCBI taxonomy): domain Eukaryota; kingdom Metazoa; phylum Chordata; class Mammalia; order Eulipotyphla; family Talpidae; genus Talpa; species Talpa europaea. Next base: position 14,919,459 of record NC_140075.1, read on the forward strand.
GAACAGTGCTGCTCTGCTCTTAGGTGTAGATGAATCTTGTAATGAGTTTTCATGTTGGGGTAAATAACTTATAGAAGTATTGCTGATCATATGGAATTTCTATTTTTATTTCTTTAAGAAATTTCTGCACCGTTATCTGCAGGGACTGTACTGCTCTAATGGCTCAAACTCATGCTGCAGTGACTGGGAATAGCCTCCTAGCATTGTGTCTTAACCCCTTGCGCCACAAGGGAGGCCCGGATACATTATAAATTTTGGAATGAACTCCTTGTCAGATGTGTGACATGCAAATATTTTTTATATTCTATAGGGTGCCTTTCTGTTTCTATGCTGGTTTCTTTTGAGTTCCAAAAGCTTTTAGGTTTGGTGTTGTCCCACATGTTGAATTTTGCTTTTCTTTCCCTTGGTGTTGGGGTTGTGTTCCCTAATGCATTTTGTAGCAGCTGTCCTATAGTGTACCCCTTATTTGCTTTCAGTACTTCATGCTTTGGGCTCTTATGTCCAAATGTTTCAGCCATTTGGAATTAGTTTTCTGTATGTAGTTTTGAATGGGTCTTGCTTCTTAGGTTTGCAAGTCACTATACATGTTTCCTGAAACCATTTTTCAGGAAGATATATTTATGCATGGAAGAACTGGGGTGTAGACCAGATGTTCCGGGCTTGAGAGGGTCCACCAGAAAGAAAGTAAGGAGCAGAACACATAGATCCACTGCAATGCACTGCTGAGGGAAGCAGTGAGGGAGACAGCTGAGGTTTGCTGTGCCACATGTGAGTCAGCTCTCTGGCCTGGAATGGAGATGCTGTATCTATAGCACTGACTCTTAACCCCTTGGCCGCCAGGGGTCCCCATCCCAGTATTATTTATTAAAGAGGCTGTCTTGTCTGAATTGTATGATTTTAGCTCCTTTGTCCAAGATGAACTCTTCGTATTTACATTATTTGCTTTTTGGGTTTTTAATTGCCCTCCATTGCTCTGAGTTCTGGTTTTGTTCCAGTAAAATAATGTTTTCATTACCATTGGCATTTAATATATTTTGAAGTCAGGAAGTGTGATCATTACATTTCACTTTTTCTCTCAAGATTTTTTTTTTGCTATTTGGGACCTTCTGTGGGTTCACATAAATGCAGTGATTGTTCTCTTTCCTTACAAAAAACCTCCTTGGTATGTGGATAGGTATTAGCTCTGTAAATAGCTCTGGACAATAAACCATTTATGATGTTAATTCTTCCCACCTAGGAGCACAGGACATCTTTCTATTTCTTCTTATCTTTTGTTTCCTTTACTAGAGTTTTATAATTTTCAGTGTTCAGGTCCTTCACCTCTTTTAACTTTTTTTTTTTAAGATTTATTTATTTATGTATACAAGAGCTGGGCTGCAGGCCAGAGGTATGGCAGAAGGGGTTGTGTAAGAGGATTCACCAGAGACAGAGTAGGGAGCAGAACAGGCAGACTGACTGAAATACACTGCTGAGGGGAGCAGCGGGCGAGACAGGAGAGGTCTGCTGCACCATTTGGGTCACCTCCCTGGCCTGGGATCGAACTCATGCTGCAGTGGCTGCCGATAGCTTCATAGTGCTGCCTCTTAACCCCTTGTGCCACTAGAGAGGCCCCTCCTTCTTTAACTTGAATGAAATAATCACAGCTATTTCATTCTTTTTGGTGTGAATATCAATGGAAATGCTAGTCTTTTCACACACATTCTCTTCATGACTTGTTTATACTTTCAGAGAAATAAACACATTTTATCATGTATTCAATTGTAAAAAGTGATAACATAGTTCAACATATATAATGGACACCAAGGGTTCAAATATGATTGTTTTCTTGTTGTTCTGCTTAGTATTTGATCATTATTTACAATTTCCTTCCAATCTTTCAGGTCAGTCTACTATGAATTTTCCAGTTGTCCTGCCTCCCTGCTGTACAAATGTGTGCCCTGGGTCAGATTTGACATCACTGCAATTATAGTGTCCATGGTGGTTCTGTGGGCATATGTGATCTTCTGGGCTCAGTGGGTGCATTAGACTGTTACTGTGTAAACATGGGTCCCATAAGGGCATTCTTCTCTCTTAGAACCAGGTCTCCCTTTTTTTAAGATTTATTTTACTTATTTATATGTAAACCAGAGGTCAGGGCATTGGGTGGGGGATGAGATGATTCACCAGAGACAGAGTGGGGAGCAGAACAGGCAGATCTATTGAAATACACTGCTGAGGGGAGCAGCAGGGAGACAGGAGAGGTCTGCTGCGCCATGTGAGTCAGATCCCTGGTCAGGGATCCAACTCATCCTTCGGTAGTTGTCGTAGCTTCATAGTGCTGAGACTGAACCCTTTGTGCCACCATGAGGATACTCTCAAAACTCTCTTTTCACCTCATACCCTATTCAGAGCTCCACTGTTGGCCACATGGTAACTGTATATTTTGATTTCAGGAACCCTTGACCTTCAGAGATGTGGCCGTAGAATTCTCGCAGGAGGAGCAGGACTACCTGGACCCGGCACAGTGGGAATTTTACCGAGACGTGATGTTGGAGACCTACAGGAACCTGGCGTCCTTGGGTGAGGAGAATATCCCTCCAGATTTCCTCATCTGCCCTCACCGTTTCCTGTGCTATGTGTGTATGCTCCTGGGATGTCCAGATTTGTAGGCTACGTTTACATCCCTGATTTTCAGAAAAACAGTGTGAGTTTGTTGGAAAGAAAGTCTCATGCTGTTTGAGCATGACTTAAACATCTCTCTTAGGTGATCTGCAGCCTGCTCTATTAGTGCTCATTCAAGAAAATCAGTTCCTTATTACAAGCTAAAATCAGTGTGTTATTGCACATTCCTATGACTCAGATGTCTGGAAATGGTTCTCAGGATTGAAAATTTATTTCTTTAAAGATTTATTTATTTATGCATACAAGAGCTGGGGTTCAGGCCAGAGGTGTGAGGGGTGAAATGACTCACCAGAGACAGAGCCGGGAACAGAACAAGCAGATCAACCGAAGCACACTGCTGAGGGGAGCAGCGGTCGAGTCAGGAGACGTCCACCTTGCCATGTAGGCCACTCTCTGGCCGGCCAGGGATTTAACTCTCGCTACAGAGGCCACGAGGCCACGGACAGCTTCACAGGATGCTCCTTAACCCCTTGCACCTCCAGGGAGGCCCCAGGATATGAAAATTTAAATGATTTCTGGTAAAGGTGGTGTCAGAAAAAGTATTTGCAGTGATCCTTTTCTAGAACCTTCTGTATTCTCCTCTCTACTGAGCACAATCCTGTATTGGTAATTTGAAAATCTGCAGGCCATCTCATATCACCTGTCCTAATAAACAGGTCTTGCTATGTCTAAGCCTGACCTGGTCGTCTTGTTGGAGCAAAAGGTGGAGCCCTGGGATGTGAAGAGATGTGCAAATCCCTTCCTCCTCCCAGGTAGGTGGAATGAATCTGGCAGAGGCCGCAGCTGGCAGGTGCAGTGGTACAGGAAAGCATCCTAAATATGTCTAGGAAGCTCTGTTTCAGGGATTGCAGACATGCTCATATTTTGTCCTGGAGTCTTAGTCTTACTTTCCCTGGGGGCGTCTCCTCTCGGACACCGAGTCCTCTGCCTTTCCTTCTTACTGAATTGAACTTAGGTTTTGTCCATTTTGTTGATCTTTCAAAATCCAGACTTCCTTTCATGGAGAAGCACCTGCTTTTTGGCCATGATGTTACATCTATGTATTTTTTATTTCATTTTAAATGTCCTCCTTTCTGCCAATATGGAGCTTAAATTATTCTTTTTCTAATTCCTGGAGGTGTGAAGTTATGTTGCTCAGGTGAGATCCCTCTTATTGATAGTGTAATTGTTTAATGCTTTAAATTTACTTCTTAGTGTAATTTTCTGAATCCCACATGTTTTGGAAGTTTGCTTCCTTTCAGTGTCTCAGTATTTCTTAGTTATTTAGAATCTAGGAAACACGAGTTTACCTTGCTCTATGTGATTCGAGAATAGATTCTCATCACCTCAAATGTTTGTCACCACCACACCCACCACCAGTGCACTTATGGGCCTCACTGTAGATCTTTGAATCCACTCCCACTTTTGTACCCACAACCAGTGTCCCTACCTCTTCAGTACCCTCACTTCTGCAGTCTTAATTATCGAGTTCATTTTGGTTTGTATTGTCACTTTCTTTGCTTTGTTTCTCCATATTCCAAACAGGAGTGAATTCACCCAGTAAGTCTTTCCCCTTCTGATTCATTTCACTGAGCATCATCCTCCCCCAATATTCCATCCTTGTCGTTGCAAATGGCCAGATGTATCCTTTTTCAGTAGTATTCCACCCTGTGTATATACCACACCTTTCTTTAGAATTATTTTTCACCAATGTTTGTCAACTCCGGTTCCTGAATTTATACCATTATTTTCCTTCCAGTTGCAATTGGGACTTGAATCCCTCCTTGATCTTATGTTTTCCTCTTCTGCATTCAGTTCTGTCTTTGTGTGCTGCACACATTCAGGTCCTCATGTTAGTGCATGTGTTATATTACAGTGCTTCCCAATACATGTAGTTTTCTGTTATGTTCTTGGGACATTCTTTTCATCCTGTGAGGCTTTAAACTCAGATCATATAATTCTGATATTAGTGTGATCAACATGACTCCATGGATCAGTTTTCATAGAATCTAGTTCCAACCTTACGTTCTACATGGTGTGCTGATGTCTGTGTTGAGTTTTATATAGGTAAGATTGAATTGGTCTTATTTTTTAATTCTTTCAGACATATTTGTCATTTTCATGTGGACTTTTAATTAATTTACACACAAAGTATTTCTGAAAGGAAGGCATTAACTTTATTAAAAAATGATTCCTGTATTCTCAGCCATTTTATACCTCATTTCCTCCCTAGTACAGCTCTATTATTCCTCTCTTCCTTTCTTGTGGGTGATTTCCCTCCAGTTGCTCTCATTTTATATGCTAATTGAGGTATACTGGTTTGTAATCTTATTTACAAACATTGTAAAAAGCATTGTCACCCAACCTGTTACATATGACATCATTCTCTGTTTTCATTTCCTTTTCCATGTATTTTACTGGTATCTTTTTTGTCACATGGGGATTATATAACATGTTGAAAAGTTATTCAGCCTTATCTAAACTGAAAACAATTACATTCAACTGCATACCAAAACCCAACTGTTTAACATTTCTAAGTTCTCAAACAGAAACAGTATTTTTGCTATAGGATTATATCATACCTTTTTCTCTGTTTGCTATGTATTTACCTTTCCCTGAGGACATCACCTTTTATAAGCATGTGTGTTGCTGTCTAGTGCTCATGTTACCTGTCTAACATCAGGCCGGGGGTCTTTATTTGGTATTAATTTTGTGTATAAAATAGTTATTTTATTTTATTTTGTCTTGAGTGCTGTGAGTGCAGTAATTATTCCTTGCTGTATCCCAGCCATGTCTTCTCAAGATGACCAGGACTGCATACCACAGTCAGGCACAGAAGATTTATTCCTAAATGTGGGACCGGGAGGAGATGGAATCGACACCTTTGAGAATTTGGAATTATTGAAAGATCAGACATGTCAAGAGGCATGTGAAGGGCACAGCAGTTGTTGCGATGAAGATGACCGAGCAGCGACAATTATCCTTAGTAAAATTTCTCCTGCAAAAACTGATCCAGTGTGTAAACCATGTTGGGTAAAACTCCATTTTATGTGTGTTGCATGTATAGATAAATATGTTTCTGTTAGCAAATATCCATGTGGCATTTTTACCAATATACATTCTCAGAGAGGAATATTGGAACATACGGGAAGTCCCCTAGTCCATAATGGAAATGATTATTCAAAACATTGTCACCATGGGGTAGGTTTAAACTTTGTGTCAAATCATTCTCAACATCAGAGAATTAGAAAGGAAGATGAAAAATCTACACAGGATCCTATTGAGGAGTCCTCAAACCTTCTCCAATATCAGACAATTGGTGAGAAACCTTACAATTGTAAAGATTATGGCAAAGATAACACATGCTGCTCCAGCCTTAATGAACATCAGAGAAAGAAATGGCGTAAATGTGGAGAGCATGGTAAAGGCTTTTATTGGCCTTCACAGTTGACGCGACCTCTAAGAAGTCATACTAGGGAAAAGCCTTACATGTGTCCAGACTGTGGTAAAGCCTTTCTATATTTGTGTCGCCTTTCCCAACATCAGAGAGTTCATAATGGTGAGAAACCTTACAAATGTGAAGAATGTAAGAAAGCCTTTAAGGTGAAGTCAAGTCTTAGTCAGCATCAGAGAATTCATACTGGCCTGAAACCTTACAAATGTGAAGAATGTGGCAAAGCCTTTAACTGGGTGTCAAATCTTTCTAAACATTACAAACTTCATACTGGTGAAAAGCCTTACAAATGTAATGAATGTGGAAAAGCCTTTATTTATAATTCAAAACTTATTCAACATCATAGAATTCATACTGGGCAGAAACCTTACAAATGTAAAGTATGTGGCAAAGTCTTTAACCAGAAGTCACATCTTAATCGACATCACAGAATTCATACTGTAGAGAAACCTTAGAACTGTTAAGAATGTGGCAGAGTCTTTAAAAAAAACAGTCATATCTTAGTCAACATCATAGAATTCACACTGGGAAGAAACTACAAATGTGAAGACTGTGGCAAAGCCTTTAACTGGAAGTCAAGTCTTATTCTACATCACAAAATTCACATTAGAGAAATGTTAAAATTCGAAGGTCATTTTTTTTACTGTAGTCTCTTTAACCAGAAGTCCAGAAGTTTCACCAGAAGTGGCAGTGATTATCCAGAAGTCAAATCATCCTAAACATCAGAGTGCCTAGCGAGAGAACCCATAAATGAAAGTGACCAATGGATTGTCCAAATATATATTATGAAACCACCAGATTTTCATACTGGAAACTTTAAAGAAGCAAAAATAGGAGAAAGTAATTTATAATGAAAATTAGATGCATATTGAGACATTGCAGTGCAGTAGTAAGTTAATTCCACTTGGCCAGACATAACCTAAAATGAGAATATGGTCATGGAGCATAAACCAAGATTAAAACACTAAATATTAGCATAATTTAAAAGTTCAGGAGGCCTCCCTGGTGGTGCAAGGGGTTAAGTTGCAGCTTTGTGAAGCTGTTGGCAGCCACTGCAGCACAAGTTTGATCCCTGTCCAGGGAGCTGACCGACATGGAGCAGCAGACATCTCCTGTCTTGCCTGCTGCTCCCCTCAGCAGTGTATTTCAGTGGATCTGCCTGTTCTGTTCCCCACTCTGTCTTTTGTAAATCCTCTCACCCCCCTCACCTCTGGCCTATACCCCAGTTCTTGTATGCATAAAAATACATCTTTAAAAAACATAAATAAAACTTGAAGACAATGGTTTGGGTCATGTATAGTTATTTTCTATGTCCTTTTTTATCAGCCATACTTGAGATATGAATAGACATGATGAATGTAATTCACGCCTAAATTACTTCATTCTATGACTTTCTCATGTATGCCACATCATGTGTTTGATTGTTGCTGCCTCAAACATCTAAGGGATCCTTCTCTAATGGATGGATTTGCTCACATCTGACTTGCTCCTGCAAATTTAAGGTGGTGTCATATATCATGTATGAAGAAAATGTGAATGGATATGCTGTTTGGTTGACTCAAAAGATTGATCTAAATCACCCAATTGACATAGAAATTAGAGAAACATGCTGAAGTTCAAATCGTTTTATCCTTTTGTCCTTAGGGAATACATTGACAGTTTATTAAAGTCCTGATGTCTCCTCAGAGTAGTAATAGAGATCATGAATATTATTTGATGTTGTTGCCAAAAGAAATCTTCACAGGCACATGATGAACGAGAAGGTGACTTTCACAAAAGGGCATGGAATTCTCATCCATTCACATTAGCTAAGTAAAGAGGCTCTGTGTGTGACACTACGGGATTCTGGTATCAGAAGGTCCAGAATGCTTCTTACATACCTGAATCCTGACTTTTATGAAATAGCATACAGTGCTATCTAAATGTCTTATTTAGACTATATGTGAACTTTATATATATATATATATATATATATAAAAAATGCTCATTGATTTTTTTTAAAGAAGCATTTTTTTTTATTTATTTGTTTTTGTTTGTTTATACATGCACTGGGTACAGTCAGAAGCGCAGGAGGGTGAGAGAATTCACCAGAGCCAGAGTGGGGAGCAGAGCAGACAGAAGGACCGAGGTACACTGATGAGGGGAGCAGTGAGCGGCAGGAGAGGTCTGCACGCCATGTGGGACCCTCCTCCGGTGGCCGGGGAGCAGCTGGGGATCGAACTGGGACCGCAGAGGCCGCGGGCATCTTCGCAACCCAGCGCTCAACCGCTGCGCCACCAGGGAGGCCCATGCTTATTGATTTTTAATGTAGTCATCTGGACATGTACTTAATCATAAGTTGTCCCCCATCAGCATTAACCAATTCCTCCATTTTAAGGCTTTCTGTAACAGATGAGAACAATCAAGTGGTTGTCTACACAATGTTACATCACCAGCAGGCGCTGTTCTCGATAGCTTATATCTGAAATAGTTTTGACTGTTTTCAATAACTATACACTTTTTGTTCTCTTAGTAGTCTGGAATATTGAGTGCTTTCAAAATAATGCCAGAGTATTTTAAAGAATTTTGCAAAACACTTCATGGTATTGGTGCTTTGCCATCCATTTTTTTGTACCTAAACTATCTCTGGGGACCCTGAAGTGACACTAGACCTTCTTTTAGAGGTTCTTGCTATCGTCTGTTGTAACACTCTGCATGATCACAAGAAAAATATAAATTCTTCACATGACTTCACATGCAGAAATTGTCTTGACTCTCCTGTCTAGGGGCCTCCCCTTGGTTGGCCCTGGATAAAATCTCCATAGAGCTGACAATTGATAATACTTAGTTACTTCCATTAACTAATACTCACTGTATTTCTGCCTTTGGTTTACCTGCAGCAATACAATTTTCAGGATCTTTGAAACACTACAGTTATTGACCTTTTAGTGGCCTTCAAACAGACATTGTCTTAGATTTGATATATATGTAATCCACCATGTAAGTACATTGAGACATCACTTAGGAATGACAGATTGGTTGCGGGGGGTGGGGTCTGTAGGTGTGTGTTTATATTACGTGCATTCTGGAGAGCAGGGTGTGTGTGTAGGGAAGCATTTTGTGATGTCACTGGCCTGGGCAGCAGTTGCTTATTTTTCAGAGAAGAGGCAATTACTTCTAAAATGGGGATGTTTGCAGGAAGTATCTGGCAGGTTGGAGGCACCCTCTATTCCATTTCGGGGAAAATCAGGATAGCTCACACTGACATCTTTTAAGAATGATGTGGGGTCTCCCGGGTGGCACAAGAGATAAAGCACAGTACTATGAAGCTATCCACAGCCTCTGTAGCATGAGTTTGATTCCAGGCCACCAGGGAGAAACCCAGTTGGGGTGGCACACCTCTCCTGCCTTGCTTGCTGCTCCCCTCAAAAGTGTTTTTAGTCCATCTGCCTGTTCTGCTCCCTGCTCGGTCTCCCCTCCCACACCTCTGGCCTGTACCCCAGTTCTGGTATATATAAATAAAAAATGAGGAGATAAACCCTCCACATGATTAGGTAACGAAGGGCAGGAGGCAAAGTCCCTCTGTGCTCACGCTTCTTTTCCACTAGGTTAAATTCAAACGTTTTCTGGAGGAAAGTGGATCAGGGCCTCCCCGGTGGCGCAGCAGTTGAGCACTGGGTTGCGAAGCTGACCGCAGCCTCTGGGGCGCCGGTTCAATCCCCAGCTGCTCCCCGGCCACCGGAGGAGGGTCCCATATGGCGCACAGACCTCTCCTGCCGCCCGCTGCTCCCCTCAGCAGTGTACTTCAGTCCTTCTGCCTGCTCTGCTCCCCGCTCTGGCTCTGGTGAATTCTGTCACCCTCCTGCGCTTCTGACTGTACCCAGTGCATGTGAAAACAACACAAAAAAAAACAAAACATGCCTCTATAAAAATATTTAAAAAAAAATAAATAGGGCCTCCCCGGTGGCGCAGTGGTTGAGTGCTGGGCTGCGAAGCTACCCGCAGCCTCTGCAGCACCGGTTCGATCCACGGCTGCTCCCCGGCCACCGGAGGATGGTCCCACATGGCGCACAGACCTCTCCTGCCGCCCGCTGCTCCCCTCAGCAGTGTACTTCAGTCCTTCTGCCTGCTCTGCTCCCCGCTCTGGCTCTGGTGAATTCTGTCACCCTCCTGTGCTTCTGACTGTACCCAGTGCATGTGAAAACAACACAAAAAAAAACAAAACATGCCTCTATAAAAATATTTAAAAAAAAAATAAATAGGGCCTCCCCGGTGGCGCAGTGGTTGAGTGCTGGGCTGCGAAGCTACCCGCAGCCTCTGCAGCACCGGTTCGATCCACGGCTGCTCCCCGGCCACCGGAGGATGGTCCCACATGGCGCACAGACCTCTCCTGCCGCCCGCTGCTCCCCTCAGCAGTGTACTTCGGTCCTTCTGCCTGCTCTGCTCCCCGCTCTGGCTCTGGTGAATTCTCTCACCCTCGCGCGTTTCTGACTGTACCCAGTGCATGTATAAATAATAAATAATTTAAAAATAAATAAATAAATAAAAAGAAAGTGGATCAGGTGGCTTCCTGGGTGCAAATCTTTATTTTATTTTTTAATTATTTTTATTTTTTTTATAGAAGCATGTTTTATTTATTTGTTTGTTTCTTTGCTTGTTTATACATGCACTGGATACAGTCAGAAGTGCGGGAGGGTGAGAGAATTCACCAGAGCCAGAGCGGGGAGCAGAGCAGGCAGAAGGACCGAAGTACACTGCTGAGGGGAGCAGCGGGCGGCAGGAGAGGTCTGCGCGCCATTTGGAACCCTCCTCCTGTGGCCGGGGAGCAGCCGGGGATCGAACCGGTGCTGCAGAGACTGCCAGCAGCTTCACAACCCAGCGCTCAACCTCTGCGCCACTGGGGAGGACCTTCAATTTGTATATAATTTTTTATATATATTTTGTATATATAATTTTGTATATATAATTTTTTTCAAAGATTATATATACAAGAACCGGGGTACAGGCCAGATGTGCGGGAGGGTGAGAGGATCCCCAAGAGCCAGAGAGGGGAATAGAACTGGCAGACTCACAAAATACACTGCTGAGGGGAGCAGCGGGCACGACAGGAGGGGTCTGCCGTGCCTTGTGGGACCCTCGCAGGCCGGCCGGGATTGAACTGGCACTGCAGAGCCTGCGGACAGCCTCAAGTGTGATGCTCAACAGTCTGCGCCACCAGGAGAGGCCCCCAAATCAGACTGTGGGTTCACAATGACTGGCGGCTCCCCTCTTGACTCCCCTCTTGGCTACCTGTTGGCTAATTGCTTTGGCAACTATCAGTACAAACCACATCTGATAGAATGAAAGTCTCTCCGTAATTTGAGCAGAGGCCATGCCAGGGACTATATTGGTTCAGGTTGTCCTAAATTGCCTTCTGAGTGGAAACAAGTTTTTTTCTAGCTGGCCTACGAGGCTGTGATTGAATAGGGAGGGAAACCAGTGACTCTATGCGTTTCATTTTTCTAAATTGTTGGTAATATAAGTTGGGATATTCTTCGGATTTTCATTTTAGGTTTCTCCATTTAGCCATGATACTTGGGAGGTTTCTCACACGAGGCCTCTGAGCTCCATGTCTAAAACAAAAATTCTCATTTGAGGCTGGGGTATATAGAAAGAAAATAGACTTTTAGAGAAGCATGAAAAATATTTTAGTGCGTTTATTCCAGTTTTATCTACTTCAACGCGTGTAGTAGGTAGATGAAGAAATGGGAGGATTAAAGCCCCAGATAGTTGACTTTTTAATACAAAACTCGCTGCGAGTGCGCTTGGGATACACGTTAGTGCTCCGTTGGTCCCAGTCTTACCACTTGCAAAGCCTCGACTGGGAGACACAATAGGAAACGGTCTTCTTAAGCCCCCGTCAGCACTCTGCGGAAGGCTTTGTTTCAGCCCAGATGGTCAATAGCGCCCTTAGGTGTCTGGGCACATGCACTGACTGACCAGGAAGAACTCCTGGTGATAATCCGGCGCCTTTCAGCTTTGTTTAAGATGTAGCAAGGAACCTGTGGGATGGAGGCAGCACTTTCTGGTTTTCACATCTAGTTCTGCCGTTCCCTGGTTTACTCTCTGCCACATGTGGCTCCTTCTAGTCTTGAAAATGTGGCTGATGCCACTGGTTGCTTTCACAGGGATCCCAAATTCCAAATCCTGAAGAGGGTGTAAGTCTGATGTTCTGGTATCCACTGGTGTCCAGTGTTTGGAAATGCGCTGGGCTTGTTCGGAAAGTTTGGATTCTCTGAGCTTTCTTCTGGAGAGTCTGCAATCATTGTCAGTCTCTCCACGATGGGAGAGGTGTTGCAGAGTCCAGCTACATTCCTTAGTCTGCCTGGCCTTCATTACCTGTGTCAGGTGTATCTGGACACTTCAGGGGCAGCCTTGGCCCTCTCCAACTCAAGACAGCTCCTCCCAAACACTTTATCTGCAGGGAGCAATTGAGGAACCCCCTGTGCGCCAACATTTCTTGATTCTTTTACTGTGTGCAGTGTTGTAGATCTGTGATTTCATTCATCTGTAAACCACGCTCAGCAGTGGGTATTGCTGGTCCCAATTTATACATGAGAAAATTGAGACTTGAAGGAAGAGCAGCTTGCCGAATGTCCACAGCTATTAAGGAAAATGGACTCCAAAGCCTTTCCTCTCCAGTAACCCGTTTGCCTCCCCAGAAGGATTTGGGCCTCTGTCCTTCTCCTGGCAGGAAAGCATTCCATGGGGACTCTGTAGGGGGCTGCCCTCCTGCCCTGTGGAGCAGCTGTGATAAGCGCTCACTGCAACCTGCATGTGGCTCTCTGCACTTCTGTCAACACCCTCCTGTTGAGCAGGAAGCCACACTCACATTCCTCCAGAAGGTTAGTGAGAGAGCTGCAAGCAGAAGTTGATTTTTCTTTCCCTTCCGAAACAAATATCGCTCAACTCCTTTAACAATTGACTTCCTAAGTTGACTTTGAGTGTAGGTGATGCAGCAAGCCCCAGACCTAGGATTTTCAAAATGTCCTTGGCCAGTTATTACCAATGACTGTCAAATGTGTTCTCGGTGGTCTGGGTGTATCCCATGGGAAAATGCCTTTTCTCAGGGAGTGGAGCTTTTACAGTTCATTTGTGACTTAGATTTTAGCTGTATGTTGAATTCATACCTTTCTCCGCTCTTAACTATCTTGTCTCATAGCAGAAGCTGTTGAATGTGGTCTGTGCTCATATATTAGTTGTCTGATGTGATTGTCTTTATTCTGGTGGGTTGGGCCAGGAAGGGGTCGCTTCAGCCGTGGCCAGTGATATCCTGGGGAGAAAGTGAATCCATTGGCCCTGGATTCTGTCCAGTATATTCAGTTCCTTTATTTCACATCCTAGGGAGGTGACATGATGGTCAAGGTTACAGTACTTCTTAGTGGTACCTTTTGTCACCCAGATTTCTAAGTCACACTGCCCTCATACCAGGATTTTGGGGGCTCTCTGATAGGAGGAGGGAGGCTCAGAGATGAAGTGACTTGTCTGAGGTCCTGGCTGGTTGGTGTATGAGTTGCAGCTAGAACTCAAACCTGCTAAGGACTGGAATGTAGCTAACTGAATGTTTAGCTACAGAATGTTTTTGTTGTATTGTAGCTGACTGAATGTTTTTAGAAACTCAATTATTTCTCCACTCTACCAAAAAAACAAGCTGTTTAAACTTCCCCATAGTGATTGTAAGATGAACAGTTCTCTCTGATTTGTCATATAGTAGGGGGAACAGGGACACCAATTCATGTGTTTACTTTTTGGATTTCCAGAGGCCAGCTCTCCTTAGGTTGCCCCCACCCCAATCCTAGATCCAGACCTAGGGCTCCACTGCCTGAGGACTCTGCTCCACCTGCTGCCTCTGTTTTTCTACTGCAGAGGCTGTGGAAGTGGGAGCTCATTAAACAAAAAAAAATCAGGAGTTCACCCTGCATTTCAGTTCCCTTTTGGAGCCAGGGTGAAGGGCAGAGAAAGAAAGGTGTGCTGCTCCACATGTGGCTGCAGACTTTGCAGCCATTGGGCTGACCTCCCCCTGGGCAGGAAAGTGGACAGACAGGGAGTGCTCCCAATTTCAGGGGTGGCCCTACTGAGTGGCTTCCAGCACTTCTTACAAGAACAGTGAAGACCTCCTGGGCAGCTGCAACAGGTGATAGGCTCGATGGCCTCACTGGATCTTGAGCTGAAGCCAGGACTGTGCTGAGTGACCCCAGTCAGTGAGCAGTGCAAAGCAGTGGCCTCTGAAACTTCTTCTTCCCCACATCCCAGTCTCTCTGTGCTGGAGTCCTGGACAGGGCACCGGAGCATCTGGCTCAGTCAGGCTACTAAAGTGTTGCACTACTGAACACTCTTGAAACTGCTGCACCCTTTCTGATTACACAGCGAGTAGAGTAATAGCAAGACTGTGCTACACGTGATGGCTCTGCACTTAGCTAGGCTGTCAGGCAGGCCGGGCTCTGCCCAATGGTGGCCTGCTGCCATTGCGTTTCCCTTCCTGTGTGGGTCTCTGCTGTCCCTGAAGCATCACCGGGATACCTTGGTGTCCTTCTGAATGTAATGACTTACTTGTAACTCTAGTCACATCCCAGGAAAAGAAACAAAAGCAGGGACCTGACCGCCTCCTTAGACCCTCTTTCTTGTTTAGGCAACCAAACATATTTAGAATTGGGCCCTGTGTCTAGCCCAGGGGAGGAAGAAATTTCTAGCAGTTAGGGCTTTCTGTTTGCTGCCTGGTGCTTTCACAGAAATACTTCATTTTTTTTTTAACCAAATTGCATTTGTTCAGTTGTCATTGTTGAGGATGTGTTTCTTGTGTTTTACAGATGTGAGTATATATATGTATGTACTTATATATAGGTATGTATGTATGTAGAAAACCAAACATATATGACAAGGTTAAGGCATGTATACTAGATATTTTGAAGTTATTTATCAAGGGGAAAGATGTGTGTTATAGAGTAAACAGAGTCTGTATTTTATATATAATGCGGATAGCAAGAATAGCATCCACATTATACACAAGTTTCCTTTCCTCTTTTATTATTAAAGGAAAAAAAAAAGAGGACCATAAATGCAGCTGTTCCCAGAGTTGTGAAGGCCAGGACACCGTCGCGGGAGGGACTGCCCGGCCCTGGGGTATGCTCTGTGTTCAGGCCCAGTCCCACACTCCCCACCGGCTGGCTCTGCTTCCCCGGGGCTTCCTGCTCTCCCCCAAGGTCTGCATCGCTGGGGTGAAGGGTGAGAGTAACCAGTAAAGATTGACCAACAGAAGTGATTCTGGCTCTTCTCCTGCTGGGTCGCCTCGGGGCTCTCCTTCAGGAGCCCGCGCCTTGTGGGTTGTGGACTCTGAGGCAGCGATGGGAGTGGGTCGGTGGTGGTATTTAGCGTGTGCGTGGGGTTCTTAGGGGGGAAAGGCTGTCCTAAGGCTAATTCCACACAGGCTTTGTGAACTCCACCCCCACCTCAGGTCAAAGCCAAAGACACGGAACTCCACATCCCATCACCACCCAAGGGCAGGTGGCTGGGACCTGAGGGTGGGGTTAAGCAGCCAGGTGGATATAAAGCCATACCCGTGGGCTTTGGAGGGGTTCCCCATTTTGGCTCTAGGCCAGCTCGCAGCGTCCTGCCTTTGGGTTTACAGGTTGGCGGATCGGGTAGGACGCATTAAAGACTTTATTTCCCTATTTTCTCCCTGAGTTGTACATTTTCCTTATTTCCTTGTCCCTTGTAAGTAAATCTTTCATTAACCTTCTGTGTGTGCCTGCAGTGGAGTATTTCAAGCACACGGGTGAGGGCCCACAGCCAGGCAACCCGTTCAATATCAGGGCTGCCCTATAACAGGGTGGTGTGCGTATGTGACCATAGGTGCGTGTAGTTCGTGTATGGTTGGTGTACGTGTGTGTGTTTGTGTGCATGTGAGAGAGAAAGGCTGGTCCACACAAGCCGATGACGGCACAGACTTTAGATGGGAGAAACAAGTTTTAAAATTATTTATTATTCTGATGACTAAGTGACTACCTCCACTGATCTCTAAAGGACTTTCCTAAGTTGTATCTGATTATTCATAAGAGCATCTTTGCTTCCCTCTTTCTTAGCAGTGTTGAAGGGTCACCATCTTCAGTGAGCTCAGGCAAATTGCTAATTGGCCTGATAGTGTAACAGGGTGATCCCCAGGAAAGGGGGAGGTTCCAGGTTCCCTGGCCCACCTAAGGGAAGGTGGAGCTGAGCAGGTAGAGAAGAAGTTGCAGAGGAGACTGAGGAAGGAAGGAAGCAGGATGGAGACAGGAGACCTGGAGGAGGCACATGGAGTCTAGAAACACGTGAAGAAACTGCACTTGCCTTGTGGTCGTGGACGGGGTGACACAGATGTGGGTGAGACCCGTGGGAGGTGACAATGGCAGCTTTTATCTTGATGTTGATTTTGCTCTTTTCCTTCCGGGCTTGTCTGGTTGTTTCTGACCCTTTTCTGTGGGTCCCCACTGGAAGATGCTTTAGACTTGTGGCAGGGTTTGGGGCCTTGTTCTGGGCCGATCCCATATGGATAGACATTTACCCATGAGGGGACGGGTGACTGTGGGTGCTTCATTTAGAAACTAGATTCTTTGCCTTTCCTGTATTGTTTCCTAGTTTTATTAAAGTTCCTTCCCATTAAATTCTCATATGTTTTGTGTTGATGCGGCGGATGGCAGAACCCATTTAGAATAGGCAGGTTTGCGGGGTTTGGGCTGCCCCTCTCCCTGCCCTATAACAGTTAGACCGGCCTCCCTTTCCACCCTCTTCCAGCCTAGAGCGTGCACGCAGGCAGGTCTTCTGGTGCATAGTCTCCCTTCACTTCACAACAATGGAAAATTGGAAATAATAATACAAAGATGAAATCTTTTGTTGCGAGCCAGCCGCAGCCGTCTGGGTGTCAGGGGTTCCTGAAGGATGGGATGGCGGTGGCACAATTGTAGAGAATGATAAGGGAGGGGGATGAGGAGACACAGACACTGGGTCAGGGTGAGGGCCTCGTCCTGCTGAGGGTTTCCGCAGCCCTTCATTTATGCATTTCAGGCAACCCGGGAGAGTGTGTGAGCACAGGCATGAGGGAAGGGAACAGTCACATCTTTCCCAGAGCAGTAAGGGTTGATTGACCCTTTTGCAGAGGCTGTGACTGAAAGTTTCGGTGCGGTAAAGACAAGGAGAGCCAGGCTACATTTCTCAAAGGGAGGGAAAGTTTATTGTGCCCCGCGCAGACCTCACGCACCCAAGGTGGGTGTCAGTGAAGCCAAGCACGTTGTTAAGGGGAAGCAGGGTTTTAAAGGGTGAGCAGGGGTCAGGTGGGAAGTTGCGCTCCTCTGGCAGGAAAAAGTTTGTTGGGCAGGGGGAGTCTTGTGGGGCAGGTAGAGGTTCTTTGTCTGAGAAGAGACTCTAGGGGGAGGGGGGAGTCTCACTGTCTGAGTCCTCCAGGCAGGTATCCGCATTCCTGCCCCCCAGGTGGGCTTCCTGGTAGGCTTCTGCATTCTGGCCTCCTGCATGGACCTTTCATACCAGCCTTTTGTTGATAGGAAAAGGGGTGAATTTTCTCTCTTTGGCTACTTCTGGCTGAAAGGGGCGAAAATCAAGGGGGTGGCTCAGGCCTGGTGATAAGGGTCTTCTGCAGGGACGCGAGAATATGGGTGGAGAAGGAGTTGGTTAAAGGTGGTAGGAGACATTTCCCGAAAGCGAGCCTGTGTGAATTTTAGGAGGCGAGGAGAGAAAAGAAAAAGTAAGGTTCTCATTAGTATTGGCCCCAAGAGTGGGAGGAGCCATGACACTAGGATTTTGAAACATTGTCAGCGGAGAGTTGGAGTCCCCAGTTTTACTAGTAATAACATTCTTCCCTGAGGAACAGGCAGGTACCCCCTTTATTAGCTGTTAACAAGTCCAGAGCCCGCCGGTTTTGGAGAGTGACCTGTGCCAGGGCGGTGAGCTGTCTTTGTAATGATGCTGAAGACACATAGGTTTTTTTCTAAGGAGGTATCTATTCTTTCATGAAATTCCTGGGCAGAAATCAGGCTGTGTCCCAGGGCCCCACCTGCCATTCTTGCGGCTGCTATCGATGATGCCAGGCTAATTCCAACCATGATTGGGAGAAAGGCTACCCGCTTAGTCCGATGTGGTGGGAATAACCAACCTAGCTCAGACCGTCCGCACAGAGCTAACTGTGGGACCGCGAGGACTTGGATACGTGGGCCTGGAGTAGCAGAATTAATACACCGAGAGAAAGAGCCATTGCACTGTAACAGGGTGGTCCCCAGGAGAGGGGGAGGTTCCCTGCCCCACCCAAGGGAGGGTGGAGCTGAGCAGGAAGAGGAGAAGCTGCAGAAGAGACTGAGGAAGGAAGCAGGATGGAGCCAGAAGGAGGAGTGACATGGAGCCTAGAGACACGTGAAGAATCTGCGCTTGTCTTTTGGTCGTGGACTGGGTGACACAGATGTGGGTGAGACCCGTGGGAGGTGACAATGGCAGCTTTTATCTTGATGTTGATTTTGCTCTTTTCCTTCCGGGCTTGTCTGGTTGTTTCTGACCCTTTTCTGTGGGTCCCCACTGGAAGGTGCTTTAGACTTGTGGCAGGCTTTGGGACCTTGTTCTGGGCCAATCCCATATGGATGGACTTTTACCCACGAGGGGACGGGTAACTTTGGGTGCTTCATTTAGAAACTAGATTCTTTGCCTTACCTGTATTGTTTCCTAGTTTTATTAAAGTTCCTTTTCATTAAAGTCTCCTATGTTTTGTGTTGATGCGGCGGATGGCAGAACCCATTTAGAATAGGCAGGTATGCGGGGTTTGGGCTGTCTCTCTCCCTATTCTACAACAGCACCAGAAAAAGTTTCCCTTTGCTGTTGTTCGGAGCACAGAAGTAACCGAAATGTTAGAAGCACAGGAATGAAAGCTGACAAGGGCATCAGTTTGCTAGCAGGGGTAGCTGTGATTGGCGTCCCACAGGGGGACTGAGAGTTGGGGAGTCTGGCAAGCAGCGTCCGTTATCTTGGCCGTAGTGGTACTGAGATTAATTGGACCTGCTGCCAGTAGAGGCCTCTGAAGGGAAGCACAGAGGATACAAGAGGAGGTGTTAGTCCCACAAGAGTCATTTAGGAAGGTTATAGCGTTTTGGATTATATGAATCCAGGTTGAGGGTTGTCTCGGTCTTTTCTGATGCTGTTAGCTTATTTTATAGGATTTGTTCTGAATGGAGGATGTCCTGGGAGACTTGGACTGTGTCATTTTGTGTCGGGACATATTCCCTTGAGATGGACAGTGTTGCCACTGGATAGGAATGCCAGCCAGTGCACACTGCGGCTTGGACTCCCTGTACCCAACATTGATCCCAAGGATCTGAAATAGCAGAGCTAACTTGATTCATATTGAAGCCCCTATTATGACGGACCAGAGAGAACATTTGGCCTTTGTCTGGAAGGTGCACTGTGCATGACTGGTAAGGGCACCCCCCATATTCTCTATAGGTATTTTTGCAGTGATCTAAGGTTTGATGGTAAAGAAACAAAACAAGGTTTTCATAAGGTTAGTAATCTATGAAAGAGTTAGGGTGAGAGTGATGGGTGCTGTGCATCCGGCCTGTGGGCACTCCGCAGTACCCACCTAGTGGGTTGTCTCAGTGGATCCTGAGACAAAGGTCTCCCTAACTTTGAATTTCCATACACAGGACACTGAGCTAGGAGAGATTTTGACAAGAAATGCACATCCTAGTAGGACCCAGGTTACGACATACATACTGTTTGTCTTCGGGGGCACGTTTGACCCCTGATAGATGGTGCCAGGAGGGGTGTCCCAGAAGTGTTACCGCTGTAGGCGTGGTGAGAATAACCATGTGTGGGCCGGTCCACCGAGGCTGCAGTGGCTTTGGCTGAAGCGATTTGAGCAGGACTTGGTCTCCCGGATGCAGTGGTGGGGAAGGTTGGTTGAGGAGGTCAAGATCCGAGGCAGGACTGGGGAAGTACCGGTCTGCGTGTTCCTGGAGCAGTTGGCTGAGTAGGGAGAGGCCAATCCTGTCCGGGTAGGTGTCCGTCCATACAGTTGGTGAGCTGATTGATGGTAACATGGCCTAGGCAGCCCTCCGCTGACCGTGCGCATCTTCACAAGAGCTGCCGTCTACAAACACAGGAGGCATCTGACAAAGGAGTCAGTCTGGAGGTTTGCATTTCGTCCAGGATTTTAGGACACAAATGAGTGGCAGAAGGGGGCCAGAGACAGGCAGGAGAGTGGCTGGGTTGAGAGAATTAGACTGAGTGGGACTCACTAGAGGGTTTTTAATAAAGAGCACATGGAAGTCCTGTGAGCGGGCAGGAGTGAGAGTGGAGAGTGAGCGGGGAGACGGGAGGGCCTGAAGGCGGTGTGGGGATTGCACTGGGGTGGGTCTTCCCAGAGTAAGTTTGAGGGATTCCTGGGTGAGTAGAGCTGCCGCCGCCAGGGCTCTAAGGCAGGGTTGCCAGCTCCTAATGGTGGGATCCATCTGCTTGGAGAGATAAGTGACAGGACGCAGGGCTGGCCCGAGAGGCTGGGAAAGGGCACCGCCGCCTTACCCCGATGTTCGGCTGTGAACAGGAGCAAAGGTTTTTCTGGATCAGGAAGGGTAAGGACAGGTGCCTGAAGAAGGATATGTGTGACCCTGTGGACTTTCCAGGGGATTGGAAAGGTTTTTTAGGAGGCTGTTGCTTCGCCGTGCAGTGGCCTGTCTGGGAAAGCAAAATTAGGGATCCCATGACAGAAGAATCCAACCAAACCTAGGCAAGAAAGGATTTGTTTTGCCGATTCAGGGGAGGGAAGGTCCCGAATGGCCTGTTTGTGGTCCACCGTCAGCTGGTTGGAGGAAGGATTTAGTGGAAGACCCAGATAGACGCCTGTGGGAACTGAAAGTTGGGCTTTGAATGGAGAGACACGGTATCCTTTTGAGCACAGGAAGGTGAGGAGTTGTGCCGTGTGTTGCTGAGATAGTGGCAGAGAAGGACGGCAGAGGAGGCCAGCGACATCCTGGAGGAGAGTGCAGGGTGGAATATGACATGACGAGAGGTCACTAGCTCATGCCTGACCAGACAGATGAGGGCTGTCCCGGAACCCCTGAGGCAGGACAGCCCAGGCCAGTTGCTGGGAGGTGTGTGGAGGCAGGACAGCCCAGGCCAGTTGCTGGGAGGTGTGTGTCCGGATTTTAACAAGTAAAAGCAAATAGTAAGTAACATGGAGGATTTAGAGGGATGGTAAAAAAATATCTTTGAGGTGAAGTACAGAGAAGTGTGTGGTAGAAGACGGTGTATGAGACAGAAGGTGTAGGGGTTCGGCACTACGTGATGGATAGGCACCACCAATTCATTAATGAGGCGAAGGTCTTGAACTAGGGGATAAGAACCATCAGGCTTTTCAATGGAGAGAATGGGAGTATTACAGGGCGAGTTGACAGGAGTAAGGAGTCTCTTTCCCAGGAGTCGTTGGCTGATGGGTTTGAGACCCTGACGGTGAGTGAGAGAAATTGGAAACTGGGGGTGAGAGGGAAAAGAAGAGGGATCCTTAAGGCGAATGAGGACTGGGGTACGATGGGTGGCAACAATCATGATAGAGATATTCCAGAACATGGGGTTGACAGTGGAAGGAGACAGTGGGGAGTCCTGAGAAGGATTAGGAGATGTTTGGAGCCGTGGGAGGATGAGAGCAGCGCTAGGGTGGTGGAACCATGAGAGAGTAGCCCTGAGTTTGGTCAGAAGATTGTGACCCAGGAGTGATGTGGGGCAAGAAGGCATGACTAGAAGGCCTCCCTGGTGGCGCAGCGGTTGAGCGCTGGGTTGCGAAGCTGCCCGCGGCCTCTGCAGCGCTGATTCGATCCCCGGCTGATCCCTGGCCACCAGAGGAGGGTCCCACATGGCGCGCAGACCTCTCCTGCCGCCCGCTGCTCCCCTCAGCAGTGTACTTCGGTCCTTCTGCCTGTTCAGCTCTCCGCTCTGGCTCTGGTGAATTCTCTCACCCTCCCACACTTCTGACTGTACCCAGTGCTTGTATAAACAAAACAAATAAATAAATAATACATGCCTCTTGAAAAAAAAAAAAAAAAAGGCATGACTAGGAAAGAGCGGACCAGTGGTCCTGAGCTGAGAAGGAAGGCCGTCAACACCCATAACCCAGGCCTGAGAAGGATAAACTTGACCGGAATAAGACGGGAGGACAGAGAAGGTAGCCCCCGTGTGAACCAGAAAGGAGATGGACTTACCTGCTACCTTGACCGTTACACTGGGCTCCTCAAAGGTTATTGGAGTCCAGGCCTCTTCAGTCCTCAGCCGCCGAACCTAAGACCGCCAGTGGCAAGAGTTGCAGGGACTGGAAGGACTGGCCCACCACAGCCAGACATGGAGGGACAGTCACTTTTCCAGTACCCTGGATGTTTCAGATGAGGCACGGTCCTGGCGTAGGGCGGGGGGTGGGGCATTGTCTGGACCAGTGGCCTTCTCAGCCACATTTGAAGCAGGCTTCAGCGGCGGTTGGTTGGGGCGCATGGGTCCCATTGTCATACTCTGTCAGGCAGCAGGCGCTGCGGTCGTTGGAGGAGCAGGGCCTGGCGGTCTCAAGGCAGCTACTGGGGCCTGAGCTTGAAGCTCAGCCTTCTGGCGACTACGGAGTTCCCTCTCTGCCCTGTCCCGTTCCTCCCGGTTGTTAAATACCGTAAAGGTCATGTTCAGCAGGTCCCGGATAGGGGTTTGAGGACCATCCTCAGCCTTTGGAAGTCAGGAGGGTTTTTTGAGGCAGACGGGGTAATCTTTCTGAGCTTATGAAAGTTTATAGGTTTAGGCACTGCCGGTGGGAGACCGGCTAGGGGACAGGTCAGAGGTCAGGGTGGAAGAGAAGAGAACATGTAATTATGACATTTATGGTCATAGGCTTGGGTAAGATAATGAAATTTTTAGGTGTAGGTAGTGGGATCGTTTGTGAAAGAGCCAAGACGCTTTTCAAGTTGGGAGAGATCAGACAGAGAAAGGAACATGGACTCTACCTCCTCCTCCAGTTCCCACCCACTTCCCTGCGGGGAGGGAAAAGAGGATCAGCAGGGAGAGGGTGTGGCGGCTGGGAGGTGAAAATAAAGGGGAGGAGGGGCTGGATTGGGGAGCTGGAGGAGGTGAAGACTGAGAATCTAGAGGATCAGAGAATGCAGAAGAGGGTCTGGAGAGGGTGAAGAGAGAGAGGAGTCTCGAGACTTAGAAAGTGCGGCAGGTTTGCAGGAGGGAGGGAAGGGGCGGGCGCAAGAGAAAGCCAGCCTGGCCCTATGGATCTCTGACCATGTTCCATTGCGGGGACAGAATTTTTGAGGTCTGTGAGGACCAAGAAGTCAAAAGTGCCATGTTTGGGCCAGTGGGAACCGTTGTCCAATTGATACTGAGGCCACGTAGTGTTGCAGTGAAAGACGAGACACTTAGGGTGTTAGATGAGACACTTAGGGTGTTATGTGGCCTAAGTCCCAAGGGACCGAGGTTTGAGAGAAGGCATCCCAGTGGAGTGGCCGGAATTTGGCTTGGAATTTGCAGATCCCATGACTAAGTGAGGAAGAGAGAGCACTTAGTCAAAGTGTTATAGGACAGGGAGAGGGACAGCCCAAACCCCGCGCACCTGCCTGTTCTAAATGGGTTCTGCCATCTGCCGCATCAGCACAAAACATAGGAGACTTTAATGGGATGGAACTTGAATACAATTAGGAAACAATACAGGAAAGGCAAAGAATCTAGTTTCTAAATCAAGCACCCAAAGTGACCCGTCCCCTCGTGGGTAAAATTCCATCCAAAGGGAATTGGCCCAGAGCAAGGCCCCAAAGCCTGCCACGGTCTAAAGCACCTTCCAGTGGGGACCCACAGAAAAGGAGCAGAAACAACCAGACAAGTCTGGAGGGAAAAGAGCAAAATCAATATCAAGACAAAAACCGCCATGGACACCTCCCCACAGGTCTCACCCACATCTGTGTCACCCCGTCCATGACCAAAGGACAAGTGCAGTTTCTGCACGTGTCTCTAGGCTCCATGCGCCTCCTCCAGGTCTCCTGGCTCCATCCTGCTTCCTTCCTTCCTCAGTCTCTTCTGCAGCTTCTTCTCTCCCTGCTCAGCTCCACCCTCCCTTGGGTGGGGCAGGGAACCTGGAACCTCCCCCTTTCCTGGGGACCACCCAGTTACAAAAGGTCAAAGTACCAACTGCTCAACAGTAAAATGTGATGATGAATTTTGTCCATTGGGGTGGCCTGGAAGGCAGCCCTTGATGGAAGACTCCACTGTCCCAAGTTTTAGATCCAATGCAGGAGCTCGTCGTTCCTTCCCAAATCTGGAATTTGTTTGTGATGTTGGTTTCTCTCAAATTAGGCCCATTTCTTGTTTTGGAGACCAGGAATTATATTTTCTTCTACTAGATCAGTGTTGCTTCCATAGTTTGGGGGCACTTGCTTAATTAGAACACATACATTATACTACAAGTCATTCAGGTTTTTGTTTCCTGGTCAAAGAGAAGTCTGTGTCCTGCCATGCCCATGTATCCCCCACCCTCTCCTACTGCACACAGAGAAGGGACAACCACTTTCCAGTTTTACTTCCTGCTGCTTTTCTCCTATGCCTTTTTAGCACCTGGTGTGACAAGTCTGGGTGGTTCCATATGAAAAATGACATGACGGCAGTAGTTGTCATGAGAATGAATTACACATATACGAAGTATGTCAAATTTTGTGTAGAAATGAAGAAAAAATCACTTCACCTCTTTCCAAGTAGTAGGTTCCCACTTTATTAACCCATGTTTACCTTAATCTCACCTAAGCAGAGAAGATCCCTCTGTGTAGATATACCTGGGCCATCTCTACATCTGGCAGCTGCAGTGGCCCCTGCCAGAAGACTGTCCGAGAATTCTAGACAACAGATGACAAAGATGTCATTTCTCAGAGTTTGGGCTAAGTCAAAACCAGGTAGATGTGGTAAGGCGTGTGTGACCAAAACATCTAAATTCTACAGAAATGCTGATGCATAACATTCAGAGTCCTTTGTCATGTTTATTCAAGTTCAGGCTTCTTCTTGAACACTCTCTGAGTCTACATCTGTTGGGTGAATTCCTGTGAGGTGACTTGACCTGTGACTGCTTCCGCAGCAGGGATGTGGCCCAGCCAAGGCTGTGCAAAATGAGATCACCATATCGAAGTTGGTGTTTGGACTTCCTCTGAATGGCGTCCTAATTCTGGAAACACATTTCTCTCCTGATTTTACTCGAGTTCTGTCTTCTTTTGAACCAACCAAACGCTCCCTTCAGCCTTGAGTGAAAATGAAACACTAAAAAATGTTAGGAGCGCTTCTTAAGCAATTACAGATTAATTCATTTCTTGATAATATTTGTGCTCAAATTTGATGGGGGTTCCACTCCAGAATTATGTTCTAGAACATCTATGTATGTAAGTCCCATTGTCTCTGACCTGTGCATACTGGCCATCAATGCTTTGGAAGAAGGACATACTGGACAATTTTCTTGTCTTTTTTTTTTTAATAGAGGCATGTTTTATTTATTTGTTTATTTATTTGTTTGTTTGTTTATACAAGCACTGGGTACAGTCAGAAGCGCGGGAGGGTGAGAGAATTCACCAGAGCCAGAGCAGGGAGCAGAGCAGGCAGAAGGACCGAAGTACACTGCTGAGGGGAGCAGCGGGCGGCAGGAGAGGTCTACGCACCATGTGGGACCCTCGTCTGGTGGCCGGGGAATAGCCGGGGATCGAACCTGCGCAGCAGATGCCGCGGGCAGCTTCACAACCCAGCGCTCAACCGCTGCACCACTGGGGAAGCCCTTATTTTTTTTAATAGAGGCATGTTTTATTTATTTATTTGTTTGTTTGTTTTGTTTATACAAGCACTGGGTACAGTCAAGGGCAGGAGAGTGAGAGAATTCACCAGAGCCAGAGTGGGGAGAAGAGCTGGAAGAAGGACCGAAGTTCACTGCTGAGGGGAGCAGCGGGCAGCAGGAGAGGTCTGCGCGCCATGTGGGACCCTCCTCCAGTGGCTGGGGAGCAGCCGGGGATCGAACCGGCGCTGCAGAGGCCACAGGCAGCTTCGCAACCCAGCGCTCACCCCCTGCGCCACTGGGGAGGCCAATACTGGACAATTTTCAAGAACGCCAAGGGGTCCTTAGTAACAGCAGCTGATAGGGCCTATGTCCACAAAGCCTGCGGGCGCTTAGCAGTCCTCAGTCTTGAGTTCCCCCATGTTCTAATATCCTTTCAGAGCACACTGAGGGGTGGAAATCAGACAAGGGGTATCTGAGACTGCCTTGGACCTGGTGAATCACTCGTGACCCCAACATCAAGGACCAGCAGGAACAGTAGCTAATGAGATTATTGGTGGGAACAAGACCTGTGACCCACTCTTTCTAGGTCTTCTGAGACTGCCCACCTGGAACATGGGCGTTCACAGGGGAGCCTAGAAAAGTCGGTCAATCTTCAATGTGCTCGGCTAAGGAATCTGGACTTGACATTTAGGTTTCCTCAGGCACCAAAGAGTATCTGGGAAGAGCAGCTGTGAATAAGTCTGGCTCTGAAGTGCTAGAACTATATGCATTAGAGAAGAAGCAAGTGGGATGGAAGGGTGAGAAAAGAGGATCGCTGGAGGTGATGGGAGGCAGCATGGGCACTAGAGGGAAGGAGCTAACCTGGAGTCCATGTCAAGGGTAAATGGATCAGGGGGAGACAGATGAAAGGCACATCTAAGACATATAAGTTTCAGGCAATAAGTAAGCATTACATGAGATATCTGGAATATGGCTCCTCTCTGGCTGACGGGCCTTTATCTGTGTTCTGAGAACAGCTTGCATGAGGGGGATGGCACATGAGAAGGAATGAGGGAGGAATTCTTACAGGAACTTTCAAAAGTCTGGCTGATTCACTTCTAGAGCTCATCAAAGCTATCAAGCTGTTGGCGTTTGCTAGAAGAATTTTAACACCAACCATACATGGAGTGCCACACGCCCCGGGTAGACCTGGGATCACATCCTCCCTTTTAGTTGCTTTCCAGTTGTGATTTTCCCAAACCTGCAGTCTTCAAGTATTTGTCGCCTGCCACATCATCCTTTCCATCAGTCCCTTAACCCAGGCCCCTGCACACACTTTCCCCTCAGGCATCAGTCATGAAGGCTCTTCTGTGTAGGCAGCCTCTTGTCTCCTCTCAGCTCTCAGGTGCCCTGCCTCCAGGCCTCACTCGGCACCAGAGCATTTCTTTTTTCTTTCAGTAGTCCCCCTAGCTCTCCCACCGCCACATCACCCGTGAACCATCACTGTGTTTTCCTCTCCTGTCTCGCCCCCCTCACTCTCCTTCCTTTGCTGTGCACCTCAGCTCTGTGGTCAGTTTGCTAGTTTTGTCTTTTTCTTGATTGTTTTTTTTTTTTTTTTTTGGTTTCTCTATATTCCACATATCAGTGAGACCGTCCGCTATTTATCTTCTTCCTTCTGACTTACATTGGCTAGTGTAGCCTTCCAGCTCCATCCTTGTTACCGCAGATGGCGAGAGTTTGTCTTTCTTGATCCCTGAGTAACATTTCATCCCGTGCCACTGCACCGGAGCATTTATGAAGAACATCCCTGGGAAGAGCCCAGCAGGAGTGGACCTGCCTCAGCTGTGTCAGTCTTTGGTCTCAGCTGTCCTGAGACTCCCTGCTCTGTCCTCAGACCTCTCCGGGGTCTTCCCTCTCACCAGCTGGCCTGTGACCTCCAAGTGTGTCCCCCACTTGTTTATAGTGACTTCTTGCTTTCATTCATTGGAACTGAGGCCTCGGACATGGGCCTCCGGGCCTGTTTTTCCGGACATTTCTGTACATTGGTATCCTCCTCTTTGCATGAGCAAGTGAAGGCAGCCCTCTTTATTCTATCACTTGGTCTCACCCTTCCCAGCCTGCTCTGCGGGAGGCTTCACCTCCCATGCTGTCTCTTGACATCGCCGGGGCATTAGGAGAGACTCTGAGAAGCAGGGTCCCTGTGCTCCCCTGAAGAGGGAAAGTTGTACTTCCCAGAAGAGGGGAGTTCTTGCACCTCCCAAAGAAGATCTGAACTAGGGAGTCTCCATGGCAAAGCCTGCTAAAGCTCTCCTCTTTGTTCCTGGTTAATGCTGAAGTAAGTTAGTTATTCACTGGCCTGTGAAAACCTAATTGGGACCCAGGTGACAATTGGCTTATTGTTCTTATGCATGAACTGTCACAAAAGAAGTAAAAATTGTTAAAGGTATAGTTAGGAAAGAAAGGTTTTGGCCTTGAGAACTATGGAGAACAAGCTGCCCTGAACCAGCTGTGCTTGGAAACCATAGCCTAACCTGGGGGTACCTGTTTGGGGCAACTGTACATCTCCTGGTGTATGCGAAAAGTTAACAGTGCGCAGGTTGTGTGAACGTTCGGTATTTCTTGTTGAAAGTTAGATTTTTTTAAAAGGTTTATTTATTTAGACAAACACTGCGTACAGTAGAAGCGTGGGAGGTTGAGAGAATTCACCAGAGCCAGAGCAGGAAGCAGAGCAGGCAGAAGGACCGAAGTACACTGCTGAGGGGAGCAGCGGGCGGCAGGAGAGATCTGCGCGCCATTTGGGACCCCCCTCCGGTGGCCTGGGAGCAGCTGTGGATCGAACCAGCGCTGCAGTGGCTGCAGGCAGCTTCACAACCCAGTGCTCAACCGCTGTGTCACCGGGGAGGCACGGAAGTTAGATTTTTGTAGAACTGAAGAGTATTGATGAGTTCCTTTAGATCACTTTGAAGTAATTGATAATGGGCTAGAGGAATTGAGTACCAGGGAATGGGTTGATTTTAGTAATACAGTATAACAATGGACTTTCATGTCCACTCAGAAATTAGGAAGGCTTGACAGGGTGATTGATTTTTACTGAACATTGTACTGTCTTAGACAATGGATTACGTTAGAAAAAGAGCACCTAAGGGAGTCATTGTCCCTGTAGATTTTCTTAATCAGATTAAGGAAGTGTCCTTTTGTAGTATGAGATCAAGAGGGTCTTTGTATGTTCATGAGAAAATATGTAATGATCGTCTATGTTCTGCTTTGATGCTTATGCTGATGTCATCTCACCGCTGGCCTTAAGGTATAAAAAAAGACCTGCTGAGACCCTCAGGAGGAGGTACTTGCACGAGAGACGGTGTCTGTGTCTTCCTCACTCCTACCTGGCTCCACTTCCCCTCAGCCCTCCGAAAAACTTCACCAAGGTGTTCCTCTCCTGCTGAGATCCCTGACAGGACATCTAGCTGGAGCTGGTCTCCAACCTGCTCAGATTCCCCACCTTGAACACTCCCTGTTCACTGAACTCAGCCCTTTATCCTTCAATTAGACGGGAGTATGGAATCAGGGAAGAGGTAAAATACATCTTGATTTTCCCTAATTCTAACTGAAATTTAGCATTTTATTTAATGGTGGCATCAAATTACAGTTGTAGTAGCAGTGTCTGTGATTGTCCTGCCAGCAGAACCACATGTATTTTCAGCTCTCATGATTGGTTTTGCTTTTACAGTTGACTGGCCCTTAAGCAACATGGGGTTGGGGTGCTGATTCCGGGCGGTGGAAAATCCATGTATGACTTTTGAGCCCCCAGAAACTTTACAGTCATCCCTTGGTATCTGGGGGAACTGGATTTAGGAATGAGACCGCCACACCCTCAGCAGATAGCAGAAGTCCACAGATGCTTAAGTTCCATATAGTTGGCCTGGAGAGTCCTCAGCACAGAGTCAACCTGCTGACATCTTTTCACCAGACCGAGTCCAGCACCATGAGCCAAAACGCCACCAGGGCGCTGATGCCCTGTTTCTGGGCTCTGCCCCTTGCGGTTCCCACCCTCTGTGTTTACTCAGTTCCAGCAGGGAATCAGCTCATCGGTGGCTTTGTTCTAGTCACCGGGTGGCACCAGAGACCTGCACTTGCTGACCTGTGCTTTTCCCCAGTGGTTCTCTGAGAAAAGGGGGGGGCGCCTCAACACAGGGGCTGTTGTTCAAGCCGGGTGCTGTGTCTGCTCCATGTTCACCTGGCGCTGTGCCCGCAGCTATATGGATCCCACCCCCAAATGCTGCGCTCTAGGTCTCAGTTCCTGCCTTCTGCTCCCTTGCAGGTGGAGGGGTGCACGGAGGTGCCGCCTGCTGGGGTCTCCCCTTCCACATTCCCGAGGACCTCCCTGGCGAGCTGGAGACTCCCGTGCAGAAGCCACCCTCTTGGGCAGGTGTTTGCCCCAGGGATGTCCCCGCAGTGGGTCTGGGAATCACTCTGCAGCATGGGCCGGACTGAAAGAGGTGGCAGTGGGGGGGAACAGAGACCCCTCGTGGCTCAGGCCCCTTGTTGGGGCAGGTCCGTTCCAGGACAGACATGCGAGATGGCGGAGACCCCGACAGCAAGTCCCTGAAAACTCAGGAGCCTGAGGGCAGGCCAGGTGTGTCCTCTCCCCCAGCAGCCCCTGGAGGGGGGACTTGCAGAGAGGATGTGGCTGGTGGTGCCCAAAGCTGGGGTCATCACTGTGGGGGTCATGGGACTGACCCCACAGGCCTGGGAGGCTTTGGTTCCCTGGAAACTGTTTAACCCTGTCCTTTCTCCTCTCCCTTGCACCCCAACCCTTTTGTTTTCCACGGCAGGGCTTTCACATGAGGGGGTGTTTGCTCCACACACTGCAGATGGCAGTGCCGGTGGAGGGTGTGCAGGGACTGGGGTCTCAGGGTGCCTCTGGGTCTGCCCCTGACACTGCCACCTGCCGCTGCCGTGTGACTTCCCTTTCCTCATCTCCCTCGGCTTTCCCTCCTCTTGCTCCTGGGGTAATGCCTTACTGCTAGGGACTCTGCCTGGCAGCGTGCTCTCTGCAGTTCAGTTATCATGGCGAGTGTTTTTTATTTTCTCACTCTATGACATCTGCTGTTGTCTCATCCTCATGACAGTGTGATTTAAATGGAAGAGCTAAGCGTTTGGGTCTTCAGTGATGTGTAACTCAGCACTACAAAGTGTTGGTTTTTCTTCTTTTGTACTGTGTCTGCATTCAGCAGGCTTTTCACACCACTACATAGCACACTATTCCACGTTTGTGTCTATTCTACCTGCCAACCAGGTGATAAGCTCTTCAAGGAGAAGATTTTATTCATCCTTGTATTCATACACTGAAAGACACTTCCAAATTTGTATGGTAAACTATTGTGGTTCTTTTTGGAGCAAATGGGTTAATCTAGAAGTAAGACTATTTCCCCTGAGAATTCATTTCACAACACAGTATGAGTAGGAAGATGGTGCCTCCTGTACAAGAGCACAAGAACGAGCGTTTACATTGTTGCTGTGTGAACCAGGCTGATGGCCCTGAAATGAGGAGAAATGTTCCCTCACAGGGGATGGTGTCATTGGAGGATGTGGCTATGTTCATGGGAAGTTTTTGACAGTGATAAATTATCTATGAGTGGGGATAAGAACAGTAATCACGGAAGTGGTCTTTGCTTTGTTGAAGTGATATGCTGTGAGAAAGGAAATTGTGGGCCTCTCTGGTGGTGCAAGGGGTCAAGCACAGCACTGTGAAGCTATCTTTGGCCTCTGCAGCATGAGTTCCATCCCCGACCGGCCAGGGAGCTATACACATGGCACGGCAGACCTCTCCTGTCTCGTCTGCTGCTCCCTTCAGCAGTGGATTTCAGTCAGCCTTTTGTGAGGCTGAGGAGAACCCAGAAATCATTCAGTGAGGGACGGGATGTTCTGACATGGGAGGGGAAACCTAAGGTTGTGGTTTCTAAAGCCATGGAACCAAGAGTTTCAGGTTGGGGGCTCATACCTTGGGAGGAGTTTGATCTATGCAATTCCACCTTCTTGTGGGAATCATCTGGAAGAAAGCAAAAGCATCAGTGAAAAGATGATATAGTGCAACTAACATACTAGATAAAAACTTGAGCTGCTATGAATTATGTAGAAACAGGTACCAAGGATTGCAGTGACTCCAGTAGCAGCCAAGTAGTGTTGATGTCAGAAGGATGTGCAGAAAGCCTTTCACAGTGGCGACCACAGGCTGGATGCAGAACTTTTTTCCCTTCGATGAGCAGGAGAAAGTTGGACAAAAGATGAGGCAGAGTTTGCTGCATATGCTGTCATTCTGAGCAGCGTGTGATGTAACATTTAAATAAGAATTGACAGCAAGGTCTCTCCCTGCCATGAAGGGAAGTACATGCCTTTGAAAACATCTGCAGATGACTGTAGCCAGTGCCGAGGAGACATAAAAACTAAGGAAATACCTTTATGGGTTTTCTGATTTTCTTGGTCTTTTGCCTTTCCTTTCTAGTGAATTGAACTATCATTTTGTTAAATTTATTGCTTTTTTTCAAATTCCAGATCTGTTCATAGAGAAGCCCAAACATTTTTGCCATCATGTTACATTTATGTATTTCTTCTTTATTTTGAAATGTCCTTCTTTGTGGAAATTTAGAGCTTAGATTGTTCCTTTTCTAGTTTCTTGAGTTTTAGAGTTAATTTAAGCAGCTGAGATCCGTGTTATTGTTAGTGTGTCAGTGCTTGAAATTTACATCTTATCATTTTCTGAGTCCAGTTTTTGGGAAATTTGTTTCATCTCCATATTTTCAATATATTCTTTAATTTTTTGAATCGAGGTAACATTTGATTTAGGGAAGAGAGTTTCATCTTCTCAGAGATCTGCCACCACCACACTCACCACCAGTGCACTCGTGGGCCTTCTCCATAGATCTTTGAACATCCTCCCACCTCTGTACCCACACCCACTCTCCATCCCTCTCTAATACCCACAATTCTGCAGTCATATTTCTAGAGTTTGTTCTGGTTTGTCGGTTCCTTTCTTTTTTCCTCCAGATTTGAAATTGGAGTGAAGTGATCCAGCAAATGTCTTTCTCCTGATTTTCTACATTAGCTATGCTCCTGCTATGTTCCATCCTGTTGTTGCAAATAGCCTGAGTTCATCCTTTTTTATAGCTTAGCTGTCTCTACTCTATTGTGTATGTGAACTGCATCTTGCTTTCAGATTTAAATTTGGCCCCATTTGTCAACTCACCTTCTTGAACTTACATTATTTTCCTTCTAATTGCAATTGGGGCTGGAACCTCTCCTAGAATTATATTGTCTTCCTCTTCTGCATTCAGTCCTGCCTGTGTGGTCTGCACACATTCAGCGACCTCACGTTAGTGCATGTGGAATATTTTTAATGACTACCCAAAATATGTCATTTTCTATTGTTGTGACCTTCTTTACATTCTGTGATGGTTTTGACTCAGTTTATATTCTTCTGATATTAGTGTGTTCAACACAGCTCCATATTTGATTATC
Organism: Talpa europaea; assembly: GCF_964194135.1. Classification (NCBI taxonomy): domain Eukaryota; kingdom Metazoa; phylum Chordata; class Mammalia; order Eulipotyphla; family Talpidae; genus Talpa; species Talpa europaea. The sequence continues at coordinate 14,952,860 of NC_140075.1, forward strand.
ACTTTTCCCATCATGTAGTTCCATCTTCCATTCCTCATGGTGCACTTAAATCTTTGGTGGTTGTGATGTGGATAAGATTGTATTGGTGTCGTTTTCTTATTCATTCAGACACATTGTCATTTCAGTGTGGATTTTTTTTCATTTATGAATAAACTAATTACAGAAAGGGAGGCCCAGGTATTGTTATTTAAAAATGTTTCCTTTATGATCAGCCTTTTTCATACCTCATTTCCTCTCAATTGCATCTCTGTGTTTCTTTGACTTTGTGTGACATGCTTTTATTCCTTTCTCCTTTTTTGTCTGGTGATTTTTGTCTAATATGTCATCATATTTTTTATGCTTATTGAGGTATATTGATTTATAATACTATTTATTGTGTACAGTATTGTCATCTAGCCTGTGTGCACAGGACATCTAGCCTGTGTGCACAGGACAAAGCCATGTTCATTTCCCTCCCATGTGTTTTCCTGGTGTCTTTATTTTTATAATGTGCATTACGTGCCATATTGAAAAGCTATGAAACCTTTTAGACTGAAAATAATGTAATTTCAATTGCACACACGAAACTCAACTCTTTGACATTCCTACCCTACACCAACATTGTTGCCATCACAACATCTCACTACATCGTGTATTCCAGAACATAATTCCATAGGTATTTTTGATGTGGCCTTTTCAAATGCTCAAGCAGAATCAATATTTTTACTACAGGACTGTATCATGCAATTTTGTATATTTCTTTGTATTTACCTTTCCCTAAGGATAGTACCTTTTCATAAACTTTTGTGTTGCTGTCTAGAATCCTTTAGGCTTTATAGGAGGAGCAAAGTCATAGTGTTACCTATTCTAACATCATGCCTATGTCCTTTACTTGATATTAATTTTATAGACTATGCATTTAATGCATTTTGTCTTGAGTGCTGTAAATGTGGTAAATAGTCACTTGCTTTCTTCCAGTCATCTCTTCTCATGACATCCAAGTCCTCATGCCATAGTCAGGCACAGAAGATTTGCTTCCAGATATGGAACTGGGAGGAGATGGAATCTGTGCCTTTGAGAATTTGCAATTAGTGGAAGACCAGACACGCCAAAGATCAATTGAAGGGCGGAACATTTGTTGCAATGAAGATAGCCAAGCTGGAACAATGACCCAGAATACAACTCTTCCCACAAGAAGAGATCATGTGTGTGAAATGTCTTGGGTCAAGCCGCATTTTATGTCTGTTCCTTGCATAGATAAGGGTGTTTCTGTAAGCAGAGATCTCTACCAGATTTTTAATAATACATATACTCTGAGAAGACAGTTAGAACATATAGGCAGTCCCATACTCCATCATGCAATAATCATTCAGTACATTGTGAATATGGGACAGGTGTATACTTTGAGTCAAATAGTACTCAGCATCAGAAATGCAAATGGGAAGATAAAAAATAATCTACATGGGATCATATTGAGGAGTCCTCAAAACTACTCCAACATCACACATTTCAGGAGAATCCCTGCAACTGTAAAGGATATGGCAACACTAACAAATGGTGCTCAAGACTCACCCAACATCAGAGAGAGAAATGGAACAAATGTGAAGAGTGTGGTAAAGCCTTTTGTTGGCATCCACAGCTCACGAAACATGTAAGGATTCATACTGGAGAAAAGGGTTACACATGTCCACACTGTGGTAAAGCCTTTCTCTACCTGTGTCACCTTTCTGAACACCAGAGAGTTCATAATGCTGAGAAAACCTACAGATGTGAAGAATTTGGGAAAGCCTTTAACCAGCAGTCAAGTCTTACTCATCATCACTGAATTCACACAAATGTGAAAGAAAAAGCTTATAAATGTAAAGAATTCAGCAAAGCCTTTAAGCAGAAGGCAAAACTTGCTCAACATCGGAGAATTCATGTAAGAGTGAAATGTTCAAAATGTGAAGAATGTGGCCCACTGTTTAACCGGAAGTCAAATCACTCTGCACATCAGAGAATGCACACTGGGGAGGAACCTGCAAATGTAAAGTGATGTGTGGTTTGTACGAATAGATATTTTGCAACCACCATTTTCATGCTAGCATGATACTTTGAAGAAGTAAAGATATGGAAAAGTAAGTTGTCATATAATAATCAACTCTAAATATACATTTAAAAATTGCAGTACAATAATAATTCAAAAACTTCACTGATATTTAAATCAGATATTTTTATGGAGCATAAACCAACATTAAAGCACTAAGTATGTATTAGTATCATTTAAATGTCCAAGATGATGTGTTGGGGACCAGTATAATTACATTCCACGTACTTTTTGTCAGTCATGATTGAGATATTATGAAGAGGTGATGAATATAATTCAGCTCTAAATCAGTTCATTCTCTGGCTTTGTCCCCTTGTGTATGTGAAGTCAGGTGTTTGATTTTTTTTTTTGCAGCCTCAAACTTCTGAGAGGCTGTCCTAGTTGATGGATTTGTTTATATCTAACTTGCAGGGTAAATTTAGGACAGTAATGTGCCATGAATCAGGAACATATGAATGGACATGCTGCTTCTGGTTGACTCAAAACATTGATCTAAATCACCAAGAAGAGTTCTGGGCCTTAATGTTGCCATTGAAGTCAGACAGAGGAACATGTCAAATCATATCACGATGGACTCCTTGAGGAAATGCACAGTTTATTAAAATTGTGATGTTTCTTTATGGTAGTAATAGATGAATATTATTTGATATCATTGCCAAAAGAAATCTTCACAGACACATGATGACAGAACAGGTGACTGTCCCGTACTGGGCATAGAATTTGTGCATGCACAGTAACTAAGTAATGACTCTGTTGACCACCAACTTAGGGATCCTGGTTTCAGAAAAACAAGAATGCTTCTTAAATGCCTGCATTTTTATTTTCAACATGGAGCATACAGTGATATTTAAATATTTAGACTATATGTGAACCTAATGCAGGTTTTAATAAAGTCGATTGAATTTTTCCAAAAGATTTAATTCATTCTTTTTTTTATTTTTTTTAATTTATTTTTAAATGTATTTATTCAAGAACCGGGGTACAGTCCAGATGCACAGGAGGGCGAGAGGATTCACCAAAGATGGAGTGAGGAACAGAACAGACAGACAGACCGAAGTACACTGTTGAGGGGCGCAGTAGGCAAGACAGGAGAGGTCTGTCCCACCATGTGGGTTGCTCCCTGGCCAGCCAGGAATCAAACTGGTGCTGCAGTGGCTGCGGATTGCTTCATAGGTTGCGTGTTAACCCCTGCGCCACCAGGGAGGCCCTGGATAAATAACTTGTAGAAGTATTGCTGACATATGAAATTTCCATTTTCATTTCTTTAAGAAATCTCTGCCCCATTATCTGCAGAGACTGTCCAACTCTCATGGCCACCAGCTGTGGGTAAGAGCTCCCTTTTCTCTGCACCCTCTTCAGCGTTGTTCATTTCACTCTTTTATTTGGACCATTCTCAAGTGTTGAGGTGGCATCTCAGTGTGGTTTTAATTGACATTTCCCTTACAATAAATTAAAGTGAACATTCCTATGTCTGTTGGACCTCAGAATTTCCTCTTTAGCGAAGTGTTTATTTCCTTTTCCCTTTTCAATTGACTCATAGGTTGGTTTTTCGCACTGGGTGGGGATGTTACAAATTTTGGAATGAACCCCTTGTCAGATGTGTTGCGTGTGTTCTATTCTGTAGGATGCATTTCTGTTTCTGTGCTGGTTTCTCTTGAGTTCTAAAAGCTTTTAGATTTGGTGTTGTCCCACTTATGAAACTTGCTTTTGTTTCCCTTGGCGTTGGGGTTGTGTTCCCTCGTACATTTTGCAGCAGCTGTCCTGTAGTGTACCCTTTTATTTTCTTTCAGTGCTTCATGCTTTGGGCTCTTATGTCCAAACTTTTAATCCATTTGGAATTAGTTTTCTGTATGGAGTTTTTCTTTTAAAGATTTATTTATTTATGCATATAAGAACTGGGGTACAGGCCGGAGGTGTGGGGGTGAGAGGATTCAATATGTATCACAACCAGGGACAGAGTGAGAAACAGAACAGGCATACTGACTGAAATACACTGGTGAGGGGAGCAGCGGGCGAGTCAGGAGAGGTCTGCTGTGCCATATGGGTAACTACCTACCTGGGGATCGAACTCATGCTGCAGTGGCTATGGATACCTTCATATGTTGTGCCACCAGGGAGGCCCTGTATGGAGTTTCAAATGGGTCTTGGTTCTTATTTTTGCAAGTCATTATTCATGTTTCCTTTCACCAATTTTTAAAAATATGTATTTATTTATTTATGAATAGAAAAACTAGGGTGTAGACCAGATATTCAGGGTTTGAGAAGATTTGCCAGAAACACAGTACAGAGCAGAACAGGCTGATCCACTGAAATACACTGCTCGGGGAATCAGTGAGAGGGACAGGCGAGGTCAGCTGTGCCACATGTGTGTCAGCTCTCTGGCCTGGAATAGCCCTGATAGCACTGACTCTTAACCCCTTTATTAAAGAGGTTGTCTTGTCGGAATGGTATGATTTTAGCTCCTTTGTCCAAGATTGAACTCTTCATATTTATATAATTTGCTCGCTGTGTTTTTAGTTGCCTTCCATTTCTCTGAGTTCTGGTTTTGTTCCAGTTAAATAATGTTGTGATTACTGTTGGCGTTATATGTAATTTGAAGTCAGGAAATGTGATACTTACATTTTCTTCTTTTCTCCCAAGATTTTTTTTCTATTTGGGACCTTCTGTGGGTTCATATAAATGTGGGGATTGTTCTATTTCCTTATAAAAAATGTCCTTGGTATTTGGTAGGTATTGCATAAGTTTGTAAATTGCTCTAGACAATAGGGCCATTTATGATGTTAATTCTCCCCACCTAGGAGGATGGGACATCTTTGCATTTCTCTGTGTCTTTTATTTCCTTTAATAGAGGTTTTTTTTTTTTTTTAATTTTCAGGGTTCAGGTCCCTCACCTCCTTCTTTCACTTTAATGTACAGTCACAGTTATTTCATTCCTTTCAGTGTGAATGTCCATGGAAATGCCAGTCATTTCACACATGTTCTCTCTCATAGCTTGTTTATACTTCCAGAGATATGAACCAAAAAGGTTACCATGTATTCAATTGTAGTAAAATTTTAAAATAGTTGAACCTATATAATGTAACATTTTTTTGAGAAATTACACTCAAAAACAGTAGCTTTTATTTTAATGGATTCCACGTTGTATGTCTACATAGTAGGTTTGAAGTATGCACATAATATCACCCACAGCTTGGTTTCCTTTATAGTACTTGAATAATCTTGAATTCATTGACAAGACTACATTCATCCATGTAGTATGTATGTGGTCCCATTTTTATTAATTGAAACGTAACATTATATACTGTGTCCTGTGTCTTTCCCTTTTTTAACCAAACCATTCTTGTCAGCTATAAAACCTGCTGTGCTCATTCATTTAGGGTCCTCTTTGATTCATTTTAGCTCAGATCTGTAGGGAAAATCCTGGTCTGTAATATTGTGGGTGTTTGAGGAAATGGTCACATAAAAGATAAATTATATTAAAAGCTCAGATAATTATATATGGTTCAGACATGAGTCTAATGAAAGCTGTGGGAACAGGGTCTCCCTGGTGGGGCAAAGGCTAAGCACAGCACTGTGAAGCTGTCCACAGCCTCTGCAGCACAAGTTCGATCCCTGGCAGGCCAGGAGGCTGCCCACATGGTGCAGCAGACCTCTCCTGTCTCATCCACTACTCCCCTCAGCAGTGTACTTTGATCAGTCTGCCTGTTCTGTGCCCCACTTTGTCTCTCTGGTGACTCCTCTCACCTCCCGCACCTCTGACCTGTACCCCAGTTGTTCTATGCATAAATAAAAAAATCTTTAAAAATGATCGTTTTTGTTGTTGTCACTTTGCTTAGTATATGATCATTAGCTACAATTTCCTTTCTGTCTTTCATCTCCGTTTCTACTATGAATTTTCCAATGTCCTGCCTCCTTGTTGTACAGATATGTGCCCTCGGTCAGATTTGACATCACTCAAACCAGCGTCCACGGTGGTTTCGTGGGCATATGTGATCCTCTAGGCTCAGTGGGTGCATTAGACTGTTGCTGTGTAAACATGGATGTCACTGCATAAGGGCATTCTTCTTTCTCAGAACCAGGTCCCCCCCCCCTTTTTTTTAAAGATTTATTTTAATTACTTATACATAAATTGGTGAGGTATGGGCCAAAGGTTAGGGTTTGGGGGGTGAGAGGATTCACCAGAGACAGAGTGGGGAGCAGAACAGGCAGATCTACTGAAATAAACTGCTGAGGGGAACAGCGGACGAGACAGGAGAGGTCTGCTGCACCATGTGAGTCAGTTCCCTGGCCAGAGATCAAACTTGTCCTTAAGTGGTTGTTATAGCTTCATAGTGCTGAGACTGAACCCCTTGTGCCACCATGGGGCCCCTCACAACTCTCTTTTCACTTTGTGTCCTATTTAGAGTTCTGCTGGTGGCCATGTAGTAACTGCAATTTGATTTCAGGAACCCTTGACCTTCAGAGATGTGGCCATCAAATTCTCACACAAGGAGCAGGAGGGCCTGGACCAGCTACAGTGGAAATTGTACAGGGACGTGGTGCTAGAGACCTATAGAAATGTGGTGTCCTTGGGTGAGGAGAATATCCCTCTAGATTTCCTCATCTGCCCTCAGTGTTTCCTGTACCGCGTTTGGATGTGCTCCAGCGATGCCCAGGATTGTCAGATACTTTTAGGTACCTATTTTAAAGAAAAAACAGTGTGGGTTTGTTGGAAAGTCTCATGATGTTTCATCATGGCTTAAATTTCTCCTGTCTTAGGATGATCTACAACCTGCTCTCTGTATGTGTCCTCTCATTCAAGAAAATATGTGACTTAAGCATTATTGCTACAAGCAAAATCCCAGCTTCTCTATCACATTGTTAGGACTCAGAGTTGTAGAAATGGTTCTTAGTATATGAAAATTTCATTGATTTCTGGTAAAGGTGCTGTCAGAAAAAGTATTTGCAGTGATCCTTTTCCAGAACCTTCTATACTGTCCCCTCTACTGAACACAATACTGTATTGGGAATTTGAGAATCTTCAGGCCATCTCATATCACCTGTCCTAATAAACAGGTCTTGCTGTGTCTACACCCGAGCTGGTCATCTTGTTAGAGCAAAAAAATGGAGCCCTGGGATGTGAAGAGAAGTCTTAGTCTTACTCTCCCTGGGGGTGTCTCCTCTCTGACACTTGAGTCCTATGTCTTTCCTTCTTACTGAATTGAACTTAGGTTTTGTCCATTTTGTTGATCTTTCAAAATCCAGACTTCCTTTCATAGAGAAGCACCTGCTTTTTGGCCATAATGTTCTATTTATATATTTCTTATTTTTTTTCAATGTCCTCCTTTCTGCCAATATGGAGCTAAAATTGTTCTTTTTCTAATTCCTGGAGGTGTGAAGTTACATTGCTCAACTGAGAACTCTCTTACTGCTAGTGTAATTGTTCAATGCTTTAAATTTACCTCTTAGTATTGTTTTCTGAATCACAAATTTTGGGGAGTTTGCTTTGTTGCAATGTTTTCTCAGTATTGCTTAGTTTTTTGGAATCAAGGAACCATGGGTTTACCTCACTCTTCGTGATTCAGGGAACAGATTCTCATATCCTCAGATGTCTGTCACCACCATACCCACCACCAGTGCATTGTGGGCTTCTCCATAAATCTTTTAATCCCCTGCCACTTTTGTACCCACACCCACTGTCCTTCCCTCTTTGTACCCTCATTCTGCAGTCCTATTCCTAGAGTTTATTTTGGTTTGTATTGTCAGTTTCTCTGCCTTGTTTTTCCAAAGTCCAAATAGGAGTGAATTCATCCAGTAAGTCTTTCCTTCTGATTCTTTTCACTGTGCATAATCCTCCCCCAGCATTCCATTGTTGTTGTTGCACATGGCCAGATGTATCCTTTTTCATAGCTCAGTAGTGTTTCATCCCGTCTATATGCCACATCTTTCTTTTTGACTTATTTTTCACCTGTTTGTCAACTCTGATCCCTGAATTTGTAACATTATTTTCCTTCCAATTGCAATTGGGCCTTAAACCTCTCCTTGATTTTATTGTTTTCATCTTCTGCATTGAGTTCTGTCTTTGTTTGTGGCACACATTCAGGACCTCATCTTATTTTATAGGTAATATTACAATGACTTCTCAATACAGGTAGTTTTCTGTTATTTTCTGGGGTCATTCTTTTCATTCTGTGATGCTTTAGACTCAGATCATATCATTAGAGTGATCCACACAGCTCCATTTTCATGATTAGTCTTCATAGAATCTAGTTCCATCCTTACATTCCACATAGTGCGCTGAAGGCTATGTTGAATGTCATATAGGTAAGATTGAATTGGTGTTATTTTTAATTCATTCAGACACATTTGTCATTGTATTGTGGACTTTTATTTACACCAAAGTATTACTGAAAGGGAGGCGTTAACTTTATTAAAGAATGGTTCCTCTATTCTCAGTCATTATATTTTTTTTAATTTTTTTAAGATTTATTTATTTATTCAAGCACGGGGTGCAGTCAGAAGCACGGGAGGGTGAGAGAATTCACCAGAACCAGAGCGGAGAACATATCAAGCAGACTGACAAAGTACACTACTGAGGGGAGCAGTGGGCGGCATGACAGGTCTGGGCAACATGTGGGACACTCACTGGCGGCCGGAGATCTAACCAGCACTGCAGAGGCTGCGGGCAGCTTCACAACCCAGCGCTCAACTGCTGTGCCACTGCGGATGCAGTATTCTCAGCCATTTTATACCCCATTTCCAACCTACTGCATCACTGTATATTTTTCGACCTTTTCTAATATTCTTTAATTCCTCTCTCCTTTCTTGTTGGTGATTTCCCTCCACTTTCACACATTTTGATGTTAATGGAGGTATATTGGTTTGTAATATTATTTACAAACATTGTAAAGCATTGTCATCCAACCTATGTACACATAACATCAGTCTCTGTTTTCATTTCCTTTCCATGTATTTTACGGTATCTTTTTTTCTCATGGGCATTCCATATCATGTTGAATAGTTATGACAGTCTTTTCTAAAGTGAAAACCATGTAAATTCAGCTGCATACCAAAACTCCACTCTTTAACATTTCTTCCCCTACTGACATCACAAACTGTATCTCATGATATTTGTATTCTATAACATGAATCTATGATTTTTTTTGTGCCATATTTCCAAATTCTGAAGCAGAAACAATATTTTTAGTATAGAGTTATATCTGTATTTGCTATGTATTTACCTTTCCCTAAGGATGTTAACTATTCATAAGCATGTGTGTTGCTGTCTAGTGCTGATGTTACCTATCCAAACATCATGTCAATGGTCTTTATATGGTAATAATTTCATGTCTTAAATATTTAAAATATTTTGTCTTGAGTGCTGTGCGTGGGGTAGTTATTCCTCATTGTCTTCCTGCCCTGTCTTCTCAAGACAACCAGGTCTCCATGCCACAGTCAGTCACAGAAGATTTGTTGCTAAATGTGGGGCTGGGAGGAGATGGAATTGGCACCTTTGAGAATTTACAATTATTGATAGACCAGACATGTCAAGAGACATGTGAAAGGCACAACAGTTGTTGCAATGAAGATTCCCAATATGGGATAATTATCCATAACACAATTCCTCCTGTACAAAGTGATCCTGCGTGTAAACCATGCTGGGTAAAACTCCATTTTACTTCTGTTACAGGTAGAGATAAATATGTTTCTAATTAGAAAAGATCCATGTGACATTTTTAACAAGACACAATCTCTGAGAAGAATGTTGGAACATATGGGAAGTCCCTAGTCCATAATGCAAATGATTATTCAAAACACTGTCAATGTGGGATAGATTTAAACTTTCAGTCATGTCATTCTCAACATCAGAGAATTATAAAGGAAGATGAAAAATCTACACAGGATCCTATTGAGGAGTCTTCAATACTTTTCCAGCATCATGTACTTCATGAGAAACTACAATTGTAAAGGATATGGCAAAGCTACCAAATGGTGCCCAAGACTTACTGAACATCACAGAGAGAAACGTCACAAGTGTGAAGAGCATGGTAAAGCCTTGTATTGGCATCCACAGCTGACTATCCATCTAAGGATTCATGCTGGAGAAAAGCCTACACGCGTCCTGATTGTGGTAACACCTTCCTTTGATGTGTCACCTTTCCCGATATCGGAGAGTTCATACTGGGGAGAAACCTTACAGATGTGAGGAATGTGGGAAAGCCTTTCACCAACTGTCAGCCTTTAACTATCTTAGCATCACAGAATTCATACTGAGGGGAAACCTTACAATTATGAATGATGTGACAAAGCCTTCAACAATAAGTCATGTCTTACTAGACAACATAGAATTCATACAGGGGAGAAACCTTCCAGATGTGAAGAATGTAGGCAAAGCCTTCTACCATCCATCACATTTAAGTCAACATCACAGATATCATACTGGGGAGAAACTTTACAAATGTGAAGAATGTGGCAAAGCCTTCACCGCAAGTCAAGTGTTACTCTACATTAGAGAATTCACATCAGAGAGAAATGTTAAAATTGTAAAATCATTTTTTTTTTACTTTAGTCTCTTTTTTTCAAGATTTATTTTATTATGCATACAAGAACTGGAGTATCTGTCAGAGGTGGGGGGTGTGAGAGGATTCATCATAGGCAGAGTGGGAAACAGAACAGGCGGATTGACTGAATTACACTGCTGAGGGGAGCAGCAGGCAAGACAGGAGGGGTCTGCTGCACCATGTGGGTAGCTCACTGACCTGGAATCCAACTCGTACTGCAGTGGCTGCATATAGCTACATAGGTTGTGTCTTAACCCCTTGTGCCACCAGTGAGGTCCCAACTTTGGTGTCTTTACCAGAAGTCCAGAAGTTTAACCAGAAGTGTCAAAGTGATTAACCAGAAGTCAGATCATCCTAAACATCAGAGAGTGCAAACCAAGAGAAACTGTAAATGGAAAGTGATGAGTGGTTTGTCCAAATATGAATTTTGAAGCCACCAGGTTTTCATACTGGAAACTTGAAAGAAGTGAAAATATGATTAAGTGATTTATAATGAAATTTAAATTCATATTAAGATATTGCAATACAGCAGGAAGTGAGAAACACTTTACACTCCTTAAGTCAGAAAATTTTTATGGAGCATAAGCCAACATTAAAACACTAAATATTAGCATAACTGAGAAGTCTGAGGGCCTTCCTGGTGGTGCAGAGGGTTAAGTCACAGCACTATGAATCTATCGTTTGGTCCCTGGCCAGGGAACTGACCACATGAAACAGCAGACCTCTCCTGACTTATCTGCTGCTCCCCTCAGCAGTGTGTTTCAGTCAATCTGCTTGTTCTGCTCTGCACTCTGTCTTTGGGGAATCCTCTCACCCTGTACACTTCTGGCCTACCCCTCTGTTCTTGTATGCATAAATAAATAAAATCAATCTTTAAAAAAATAAATAAGAGTTCAAGACGATGGTTTGGGGCCCTGTATAGTTATTTTCTTTGTCCTTTTTTTATCAACCATACTTGAGATATTGTGAAGAGACCTGATGAATATAATTCAGCCCTAAATCACTTCACTCTATGGCTTTCTCCTGGTATATAGATGGAGTCATGTATTTGACTTTCGTGTGTCAAACATCTAAGGGATCCTCTCCAGTTGATGAGTTTCTTTACATCTTAATTGCTTGGGTACATTTATGATGGTGTCATGTATCATGGATGAAGAAAATCTAAATGGATATGCTGTTTGTGTCTGACTGAAAAGATTGATCTAAATCACCCAGAGAAGTCGTGGACTTCATTGTGGGCATAAAAATTAGTCAAGGAAACGTGCTGAAGTTCAACTCATTTCATCATTTTCTCCTTCAGGGAATACATTAACAGTTTATTAATATCCTCATGTTTCTTCATGGTAGTAATGGAGCCATGAATATTATTGGACGTTGTTGCCAAAAGAAATCTTCACAAGCATGTGATGAAAGAGCAGGTGAGCTTTTCACAACAGCGTAGAATTCTAAATACCTGAATGTTGATTTTGATGAAATGTGTCTTGGTATCTGAATGTCTTATTTAGAATATATGTGAACTTCTTATGTATATTTTTAAAATTTATTCATACAAGAGCTGGGGTGCTGTGGACCAGCACAGCAGTAGACGATGAGGCCGTCTCAGGGTTGAGAGACTGTGCAGGGCGGTCAGGGATTTGGCTAAAGAAATGACAGGCACACTTCAAGAGAGAGTGTAAATCTGAGTGTGCTTTTCTTTGAGTTTGTGACCAGTATATATATGTTTTCTTAAAGCATAGGAACAATGAATATCAACAAAATCAGCTTGCTCATGGGTTTAGCTTATCATTGACAGGGCAGTGATTTACATCTGGACCTAGCTGCATTTTTAAGCAGATAGACCATTAGTTTTGTTTTTAAACTATATGATCACATTTTTTGTTTTACTATTTTTTCACCTAAACTATATTTTAATTATTATTATTACACAGGGTTTAGTAATGTTTTATTTGAGTCAGCCTTGTGTTAAGGATTTTATATGATTTTTTAATTAACAACCAATGACCTTTATAGAAGAAAGAAGGAAGTTTAGAAAGACAATAAGGTAATGAAGTTTGTAGTTCTATAAAGACAAGATAAGGTTTTTTGTAGTAGCATTCTTGTAGTGGTTCCTGGTGGTCATTATCTTTTGATAAGCGTCTGTCATATCTATGTCTTCAGGGAACTTTGCTGTACTCCCCTGCACCCTGGTTCCTTCCTTGCCCAGCAGGACCTATGGACCTTGGCAAAAGCCATTAGCCCTAAAGGTCACTGCAGGGGGAGGTGCAGCACTGGGGTGCAGGCCAAAGGGGTGTGTATGTGTGTGTGTGTGTGTGTGTGTGTGTATGTGTGTGTGAGAGAGAGAGAGAGAGAGAGGATTCACCAGAGACAGAGTGGGGCATAGAACAGGCCGACTGACTGAAATACACTACTGAGGGGAGCAGTGGGCAAGAAGGGAGAGGTCTGCCATGCCCTGTGGGAGGCTCCCTGCTGTGGAGGGGGCAGATAGCTTGTCAGTCAGCGCGGTGCTCAACCCCTTCAGCCCCAGGGCGGCCCCGTTGACCTCTCTTCCCTCAGAGTCCTGAACCCCTCAGGGGCCCCTCAGTTTACACGGGCCTCGCTCACCTGCCGGTTCTCCTCAACCTCCACTCCTCCCACTTCCAGGCCGCAACCCCACCCCGACGACGGCCCTACGGGCTGCGCAAGGGGTTGTGGGAAATGTAGTCTCCAGCCCCTGTGGTTCCCGCGGAGGTTTCTGGGCCGGGCTTCCGCGATCTGCGCAGGCGCGGCCCCGCCCCCGTCTGCCCGAACGTTCTGGCGCCTCCGCGAGCGCTGGGGCGCCCCGAGGTGAGCGCGGGTTTGTCCCGGGAGTCCGGGATCGGGGGAGTGGAGGCGCCGGGGGGTTGGGGAGTGGGGGCCGCGCGGGCAAGTGGGGGCTCCGGCCGCGTGGAGTCGGGCGCTTTGTAGCCGATTCCCCGGGAGCGCGCGTGGGGGCGGGGCAGGGCCGTTGGGGAGTACGTCCCGGCGTTTCCGGGGTGTCCCAGGTGCGGCCGCCCGGCCCTGACCCCGGACGCTGCCGGGGTCTTCCCGGGGCGGGGCACGGGGTCCCCGAGGCGGGGGCCTGGGGAAGCGCGGGTCCGCCTGTGCGCATGCGCGCTGACTCCTCCGGGCCCCCAGAAGGCGGGCGGTGAGGGAGGGGAGACCCGGCGGCGTTTCTGGGGGGGGGTATTGCGCCCGGGGCGGGATTCGCGGACCCAGTGGGGGCGGGTGACGTGGCGCGGGTTGCTGGGGGGAGGCGGCCCCTGTGGGGGCGGACAGGTTGGTGGGAAACTGGGTTTGCAGGGCTGGAGGGGGCGGCGGGAGGGGGGAGTTGGGGGGAGTTCCTGGGGCATTAGAGGCTAGTTGTCTGAATTTCCGGGTGCGCTTTGCGTTCCTGCCCCCAGGCGGCGTCCTGCTGGCCACTGCATTCTGGCCTCCTGCCTGGACGTGCGCACCCCAGGGGGAGGGGGGGAACCAAGTCACTGTCCGGGGGTCCACGGAGAGGAGGGCGGGAGGCGGCGCGGAGCCACTGCCAGGTGTTCTGGCAGAACAGTGCGTTCGGGGCGTCGTCTCCTTGGAAATTGTGGCCACACTCTGAAGTGACTCCTCAGCTTTGAGACAGTGGTTCTTGGCGTGACTGTTGATCAGGCAGTGGGAAGTGTAACCTTTTACTAAGTTGTGGTGAACCCTAAACCCAAGTTCTGCCACTCATGGACTCGCGGGGCCTCTCCTGCCCCTGCGAGAAGTGTCACACGGCCGTCACCCGCAGGGACTCTCTGGTGTCTCCAGGCAGCGTGTGGCGGGCTCTGGACAGGTGACTCCCGGACCCCGTGCAGCTGCCTCCGTCCTCTGGCTGGACCCCAGCGCCTCTCCCAGCCCCGCCATCAGAGCCTTGGTGCGTCCGTGAGAGCAGCGACAATGGGTCAATCTCTGGTGAGTGACGTGTTTGCTTCAGCTCGCGGTGCATTGACTTTATGCGAGTTCGTCAACGGACATGGAAATTAGAAACATAGTTTTCTCCAGGGACACATTCCTCACCAGAGAAAGGTGTGGCGTAGATCCAGGCCCTTCACATGTCCACCATGTGTGAAGATGGGACTCTGCCCTGGTGCTCACGCAGCGCAGAGTCTGTACTTGGGTCGCGGTTGATGACGCTGAAGGTGTGGACTGTGGCTCTTCACCCCGCTGGACAGAAAAACTATCCAGCTCTGCGCTGGTCTGGTGCGGGGTGAGGGAGGAGGGGGAGGATGGGGCCTGAGGACCTGAGTGCAGAATGGGGGTGAAGGAGCCACATGTCTTTTAAAAAGGACAACTGATTTTTTTTCCCAAGATTTGTTTATTTATTTATACATGCACTGGGTACAGTCAGAAGCCCGGGAGGGTGAGAGAATTCACCAGAGCCAGAGCGGGGAGCAGAGCAGGCAGAAGGACCGAGTTACACTGCTGAGGGGAGCAGCGGGCGGCAGGAGAGGTCTTCGCGCCATGTGGGACCCTCACTGGCAATCGAACTGGCGCTGCAGAAGCTGCGGGCAGCTTCACAACCCAACGCTCAACCCCTTGCGCCCCCCAGGAGGCCCCAACTGAATTTTTAAGGTTTCTGTGCAGTAGCTAAAATCATATACTGTGTCCTGCACAACTCTCAGAGACTTTCATGCAGGCATCAGTCTTGGCATGTGTGCCGTTGAGTCCAATGGGGGATCCTTAGTGCCTGCCCCTGCCTTTCTCTCAGGTGGCCTGCAACCCGAAGGTGACCAGTAGACTCTTCAGAGTCCTTTTTTTCTGTCCATTGTTTCCACTGCTCCTGCGCATTTCTCCTTGGTGTGGTCTGAATGCATTTCTAGTCACACTCACTACACCCTAAGTTGCTCTCCAGTCCAGTTACACTCTCCAAAAGTTCCTGCCATGTTTGAGAACACCATGTGTGACCTTTGGGAAATTTCATTTTTTTTAATTGTTTTAAAGCTTCTTATATTTTTTTCTTACTCTTTTACTTATTTTCCCTCCTCGATCTGTCATTGACATGTGTAGCACTAAAAGCCTTCTGCTGAAATAGTTGCCAGTTTTTTTTTCCCTACAATCCTAATGGATTTTGTCCTACCCCTTGTTTCCCCTCTACCAAACCACTCTGGCCCGTCCCCCGTCTGCCTCCCTCCCTAACTTCTTCACCCATTCCCCTCTTCCCTCTGGTGGTCATCTTTACCTTCAAATGACCCTGTTCAAGTTTTATTCAAGTATTTTGGATGTAAATGTTTTTTGGGTATTTATTTTCCACAGATGAGTGAAGCCATCTCATATGTGTCTTTACTTTTTGGCTTATTTCACTCAAGAATAGCACCTCCCGGGGCCTCCCTGGTGGCACAAGGGGTTGAGATGCAACCGATGGGGCTGTCTGTAGTCTCTGCAGCACAAGTTCCATCCCCCGGCCAGCCAGGGAGCTACCCACATGGTGCAGCAGACCTGACTGGCCTGCTGTGTCCCCCGGCAGTGTTTTTCGATCTATCTGCCTGTTCTGTTCCCTGCTCTGTCTCTGGTGAATCCTCTCACCTTCCTCCCCTGCACCTCTGGCCTGTGCCCCAGCTCCTGTATGCATAAATAAATAAGTCTTTAAAAAAAATCACCTCCTTGCCCACCCATTTTATCCTCAGTGTGGCCCTTTGCTCCTTCCTCACAGCCGTGCATTGCTCCCCTGCATGTGCTCCACCCTTCCTGCCCTGCCTCTGCCAAAGGGATGTAGATTGGGCCATGACTGGGCAGTTGGAAACACAGCTGCTCTGCTCACGGATGGGATAAATCTTTTTGTGTTTGAGTTTTCCCGTGAGGATAATGTGTAGAAGTATTGCAGATGATATGGATTTTCCGTTTTTGTTTCCTAAGAAACCTCTGCACCCTCAGCCACAGGGTCTTTCCAACTGGCATGGCCACCAGCCGTGGGTGAGAGCTCCCTTTTCTCTGTGCCCTCTGCAGCGTTGTTCATTCCGTATTTTTTTTAGTGTTTCACTTTTTTAAAAACTATTTTACATATTTTTACATCATTTTCATTTTTGCACAGTGTAATCATTTACATCTTCGTTATAGTCCCCATAAAATTCTCACCCCTCACCCCCCGTTTTGTATAAATCCATTTGTTTTCATTTGGGCCTTCTCAAGGGGTGAGGTGGCATCTAAGTGTGCTTTTAATTTACATTTCTCTTAAAATAAGTTAAGGTGAACATTCCTATTGTCTGTAGGATGTCAGAATTTCCTTTCTAGAGAAGAGTGTATGTAGTTCCTTTGTCCATTTTTTAATTAAGATTTATTCATTTATGCATACAAGAACTGGGGTACAGGCGAGAGGTGCAGAGGGTGACAGGATTTGCCAGAGACAGAGTGGGGAGCAGAACAGGCAGACTTACTGAAACACACTGCTGAGGGGAGCAGTGGGGAGTCAGGAGAGGTCTGCTGCGCCATGCGGGTTGCTCCCTGCCAGCCAGGGATCGAACTCGCGCTGCAGAGGCTGTGGAGAGCTTCACAGGCTGCGTTCCAAACCCTTGTGTCACCAGGGAGGCTCCCTTGTCCATTTTTAATTGAGTCATCAGTTGGTTTATCTCATTGTTTGGGGATATTATAAATTTTGGAATGAACCACTTGTCACATGTGTGGCATGCAGATTCTTTTTCTGTCGTGTTGGTGTTGTGTTCCCTAGTGCACTTTGGGGCAACTGTCCTTAGTGTGTCCCTATATTTTCTGTCAAGTATATCACCAAATATTTAAGCCATTTGGAATTTTATAGATTGATTTATATATCCATATAAGAGCTGGGGTACAGGCCAGACATGTGGTGGGTGAGAGGATTGACCAGAGACAGAGTGGGGAACAAAACAGGCAGATCTGGTGAAATACACAACTAAGGGGAACAACAAGGAGACAGGAAAGGTCAGGTGTGCCGTGTGGGTGAGTTCCCTGACTGGGGATCGAACTCATGCTGCAGGGGCTGTGGATAGCTTGATAGTGCTTTGCCTTAACCCCTTTCTTCACCAGGGAGACTCCATGTTGCTGTATTAAGTCGGTTGGAATTTGTTGAGGATTTTCGTGTCTCTGTTCTTTGGTGGTGTTCGTCTATTTTTCCCTTTTATGCTCTCTTTTTTTTGGGGGGATCAGGGCAATGTTGACCTCGTCGTATGTGTTGGTGAGTTTTCCTCTGTCTTCAGTGTTTTGGAAGATGCAAATTTCTTTGTGCTTGCTTCTGTCATGGTCTCTCTGATGATTTCTTTTCTGTGTCCCTGAATTCTTGAGTATCTTGTGCTCCTGAATGTAGCTAGTCCCTGTGTTCCGATCTGGTCTCCCGTCTTCAGTCTGCACTTCTCCTGAGTGAGTCAGTCAACTGTGTTTTGCCATTTCTGCCAGTTACACTTGAGCGTGGGCCTCCTGCCCAGGCCTAGTACCACAGGCTCGGCTCCCACCTGACTGCGCCTGTAGCCGTCCCAGTGGCACCTGCCGCTCATGCCACATGCAAACCTCGTCCTGTGTTGTGCCCTCCCGTGTGGGATTAGATCCTTCTCAGCCCAGGTCTCCCGCCACCAGAAAGGCATTTCTCTGTTTCAGAGTTTAGTCTCAGCCAATGCAAGTTACTCTTCAATATTACCTGATATATTAATGGTTGCTAACAACAGCACCGCCGTGCGTGCATGTGTGTGTGTGTGTGTGTGTGTGTGTTCGTGTTCACTTTCTTTCATATTACAGTTCTCATTCTTGGCCAAACCTGATGGGTGCATTTTCTCAGTGATGAGGTTGCTCTCTTTTCTGCCTCCGACTGGCCAGGGTGTGGTGACACCTCAGAGTTCAGTGGGAGAAAGTACTCAGGAGTCAGTGGGACGTGTTGGAACAAGGGTCATGACACAGACACTCGCTGAGTAAAACCAGGGAGCGGAGATGTTCATCATTTGACCTTTGGTTGTTGGGAGTTTATGTCAGTGATGCTCAATGTACTTTTTAATAAAGAGCTTCAGGTTTCTGTCATCGAGTCTGGAGTATAGTAGGTGTGTTTGCATTTGTCATACGTATGATTCTTGCTGAAGTTACGGTTAAGGTAGATTTTTTTTAATTTTGATAGATGTTTATAGAATATTGATAGAATGAATATATTTTGCAACCTAATTTTGCCAGCTCTTCTGTCACCTGTGACCATGCAAGTGTTTCATTTTATCAACCTTTGCACTGTGGGGAGCAGCAGTGGCTGCTCTTCTGCCCAGCATGACTGTTGCTTCCTTTTCTCCTTTTCCTAGTAAACGTGGCCCTCCATTCATTCATTCATTCATAATTTAAAAGATGAACTTATTTATGCATATAGAAACTGGGGTATGGGCCAGAGGTGTGTGGGGGGGGGAGGATTCTCCAGAGACAGAGTGGGGAGCAGAACAGGCAAATCTATTGAAATACACTGCTGAGGGGAGCAGTGGGAGAGTCAGGAGAGGTCTGCCACACCATGTGGGTAGCTCTCTGGCTGGGGATTGAACTCGTGCTGCTGTGGCTGCGGGACAGCTCCATAGGTAGTGTCTTTACCTTTGAGCCATCAGGAAAGCCCCTGACCCTTTATTTAAATGTAAAATAAAAAGTCTCCTTTTGCTGTTATTGCATGTGGTGTTCTTTGGCTTTTAGTATCTGACAGTGTTATACAGCCATCACCACCTTCCAGATTTTTTCATTTCCCAGTAATGAAATACTGTACTCATTAAACTCTCTCTCCCAACTGCTCAGTACCTCAGCCCCTGTATCCACTATTTACTTTCTGTTTTCAAGAGTTTGACGACTCAGACCTGTATGAATGGAGTCTTATTACACCTTGTTTTCTTGGTGAATCTCTTATTTTATTGCATTGTTAACTGTTTTGTCATTTCATAGGTATCATACAGGAGTGCATTCATATTGTAGTGTGTGTCATTGTTTAGTTCCATTGTGAGGCTCATTAATAATCTCTTATGTGTATTTACCAGTCATATTTATCCATTAATCCATCACCTGGTGCTTGGGTTGATTTTGCTTTGGGCTGTAATGACTGGTGGTGCAGTGACAGTAGGTGAGCAAACGTCTCTGCCCGTTCCTGTTGTCCCTGCTATTGGTGAACACCCCCGGGTGGGTGTGGGTCCTCCTGTCATTCTGAGTTCCCTTTTCCCAAGAATCACCTTCCTGTCTTCCCTCCTGGCTGCATCATTTATGTTTGCCCCAAAAGTGTGCAAGGGAGCCCGGTCCCAATTTTTGCCAGTTCTTTTCTTTCTTTTTAAATCATTGCGATCTCAGTGGACGTAAAATCTCATCTCTTGTACTTCTCATTCATTTTTACTTCGTGCCTGCTCATATTGAGAACGTTCATGTGTTAGGACCCGCTTGGTATGTGATTTGCAGAACTGTGTATTCCAGTCCTTTACTCATGGCGGCACATTTCCATTTTGAACAGGGTCGAAAACGTGAGGGGATTGTATTGTCCCATTTCGTCATATGATCCTTTTATGGCATCCTGAGCCCACTCCTGCTGGGAGGTCCCGTGAGTTTCTGTGTGCGGAAATGAGCCATCCACCTTCTCTCTGCTGTTTTATTTCTCGTATTAGTGTTTTAATCAATGAGCCTGTAAATAAATGCATTTTTGTTTTCCTAGAACTGGGATGTGCCGGGTTACCTTGTGAGAGTTGCTGTCAGTGCAGCAGGCTCTTAGTGTCCTGGATGCTGTTGTATCTTTGCCTTTGTTTAATTCATTGTTTAACCCTCCGGGTTTCTTTATTCCAGCGAGTCTCTGCCCTTGGTTCCGCTACATGCATTGCTTACTGTTTTGTCATTTCACTGGCAGCGTACAGGAGCTCCTGTGTGTGTGAACACGGGTGTGTGTTATAGTCTGCTCACTGGGTTTTCCTTTCCAGAGTCGCTTTACTGTGGCTTTCATTAGTTTTCCAAGAATGAATTATAACTAGTTATGACCGTTTTTATGTATGTTGTCTTTTTGTTGTTGTTGTTACGTAACGTCACCCAAACCCATTGTGAATAGGGGACACTGAGCATTTTTGTTAGTGCTCCTCTCACTGTGAATGTTGATTTCACCTGTGGCTGTGTCAAGGACTTGTTTTGTGTTGAGGAAAAATCCTCTGAATTCATTTTTAGCTAATACAAATGGAAATTTAGTTTAATGGGTTCCTATTCTATATGTATGTGGAGGTGCACAGGATTTACTACACAGGAAAGGAAATGATTGAATACATTTATGGATTTCTTAAGATGTTTGTTTTCTTATACCGTGTATATTATTTTCCAAAACTCTTTCATTGCTATGATCTATTTTTTTCTTTCTCCAAAATAAATATTTGTCTCTTCTAGTTGTTTTTCCTCTTCTTTTGATAACTTTTGTTCTGGTCACCGTGTTCTCCCCTACGGTGATGAAAACTATCAATAATATCCTGGAGATTCCCAAATTCTTTCTTTTCTTTAATATTTATTTTATGTATGCATATAAACACTCAGGTGTAGGCCACAGGTGCAGGGGATGAGAGGATTCACCAGAGACAGGGCGGGGAACAGAACAAGCAGACTGAGTGAAATACACTGCTGAGGGGAGCAGTGGGGAGACAGGAGATATCTGCTGCACCTTGTGGATAGCTCCCTGGTTGGGGATCGAATTTGTGCTGCAGCAGCTGCCGATAGCTTCATAGTGCTGAGACTTAAACTCTTGTGCCACCAGGGAGGCCCTGATTCCCAAATTTCTCTTTTCAAATTAGACTTCCTGATCTATCAGACACATGTCCAGTTGCGTGTGGAATTCCAGTGTCTACCAGCCCGTCATGCGGACAGCATATTAGGAAAACATTCCTCGTACCAAGTTCTCCTCCCCTTTGTCCTTCCATTTTAGAACTGATGAACTGTTCTATCATCTTCTGACTCTGTCAGCTGAACATCTTTTCTTAAAATTTAATTTTATATATATTTTACATCATTTTTTTTATTTCTGCACAAGTTATGCATTTTCATCTTGGTTATAGTCCCCATACATCCCACCCCCCTTATTTTGACCCTAATCCCTCCACCCCCCCCATAGTGCATCTCTGGTTTATACTTGCTTATAGTTGAACATCTCTTACCTGTGCTTTTCCCCACCTCATTGCTTGAACATTCTGGTTTCAGGTTCAGTTTTTGTTTACTGTGAGTTGGAAATACCAGGCTTTGAGGTCACAGGAGTAAAATATTGTCACAAAGTTGCACACGATTTTCATGTGTTATGAAGCTCCTTTAGCACATGATTCTGGTTGTGTTTGTCTGTTACACCTGCCAGCCAGGCTATCAGCTCCTCAAGGAGCCAATTTTATTCATCCTTTTATTCTTAGAATCATAGACACTTCCAAATATATAAGGTAAGCTATTATTCTACTTGTAGGACCAAAGGAGTGAATGTAGAGACGAGGCTCTTTCATTTGCGAATTCTATACAGGACCGAAGACGCACAAAATAAGATGTGTTTGCACTTGCTCTATCTGACCCAGGCTGCCGGCACTGAGATGAGAAATGTTCCCTCAGAAGAGACGGTGTCATTTGAAGATGTGGCTGTGAACTTCACGTGGCAGGAGTGGCAGTACCTGAGTGAAGCTCAGAGGACCCTGTACCGGGATGTGATGATGGAGACCTGCAATCACCTACTGTCCCTAGGTGAGGAAGCTCCAGTGTAACACTAGTACAATGCTGTCTTCTGCACCGATAAGTGTGCACTTACATATGAAACTGAGTGTTGGTGAGGTTGAACATGGCAGGCAGTGTACATTTTGGGTGTTTTGGTTTGTGTTTGGAAAGATTCAGATTGGCCTCTTTTGAACAGTTCTTCACACTGCATTTGTTAGTTTTCAAAGACTGAAGTTGAACTTGATCGAAGACCAACACTGTTTCTCATCACAGGGCTCTGTGTTACTGATCCTGAGGAGATCATCAGGTCGCAGCAGGGATTACAGCCGTGGACTGTGGATGATCCCCCAAACCAGGACCTCTCAGGTCAGTCAGTGCTTGCCAGGCCGGGAGGCTGAGAGGAGGCTGGGAGTGTGGCCAGTGATATTGGCCACACTGAGGTGCTTTTCCAGTGTCCAACCTTGGAGAGTGTGTCTGCATATATCAAACTGCTTCTTTATTCAGTTTCCAACTATTACTCTCTTGTGAATTTCATCCTGCTCTTTTAATGATGGTTGTCTATGTTCTTAAACCAGTATGCAGTCCCTGATACTGTGGGGATTATTCTGCAGTGATCACATTTCTCTGTTCTCTCTCTTAGTGTATTCTCATAGACTGTTTTCTTTAGGTACTTGTTGAGGGATTTTTTTTATTTTTTCCATATGTTTATGGGAAGTTTAGCCAGTGGTAAATTTTCTGAGGGGAGAACAACAGTACTCACAGAAATGATCTTTACATTCTGAAGTTATATGCTCTGTGAGGAAAGAATATGTAATAAATGCATTCAATAATAGAGAGGTAAAGCCACAGAGGATGTTTGACCAGCATGAGTGGAGGATGTTGTTTTTGTGTGTGTTCCATACGCATCATTATAGAGATAATTATTTTCTTTCAGAGCTCAGGTGAGGTGAATGGGTTGCACTGACATGTCATATCTATAGTTCCCTCTGCAGTCTGGGATAGTGGCTATGTATTGCTATTGGAGATATCACAGAACAGGTGACTAACTCAAAAGGGATAGAGAGGCGTTGACTGGAGAGTTATTTAGAACATGAGTAGTGTTTCAGGGGCAAGCCTTGTGACCGCCCTCATAGTAATTGTGAGGCTGAGGAGGACCCAGAATTGTTCAGCGTTGGAAGGGATGTTCTGTGACATGGGAGGGGGAACCTGAGGTGGTGGTTTCTAAAGCCATGGCACCAAGAGTTTCAGGTTGGGGGCTCATACCTTGGGGAGCAGTGTGACCTGTGCAATCCCACCTTCTTGTGGGAATCATTGGGAGGAAAGTAAAGGAATCGACGACAGTGTGATGTAGCTGAGAGTCACACACGACATAAAAACTGGAGCTGCTATGAACAAAGCAGAGATACAGGTTCCAGGGAGTGCGTTGAGTCCACCAGGGTATTGCTCTCAGAAGGATGTGAGAAAAGACTTTAACACTGATAACACAGGATGGATGCAGAACTTTTTTCCTATCGCTTAGCAGGAACATGGGACACAATGATGAGGTGGAGTTTGCTGCATGTATTAGGATTCTGAGCCTTATGTGATATGATATTTAAATATGAACTGACTGGACTATTCCGTGGAGGGAAACACATGCCTCTGAGAACTTCTGCAGGTGACCGTGGTCCGGGGTGGGGTTGAAAGAAAAACTAAGGAAATGGAGAAGCAGAGTCCTTGTGTCTCAGCAGGCCTATTGCTTAAAGTGCCTGGGCAATGACTGGGTCTCTCAGTCCACAGGTTTCTGGGAAAGCCATGGCCTCTGCAGGGCTTGGTTATTCAGAAAGTACCCTCAAGAGCTGCACAGGGTCAGTCTAAGAGAGAAAGTGTGTAGGATCTATGTTGGGTGAAATGCTTTTGGTTGAAATCGACAACTCTATTTAAAAGACTATATTTACCAAATATTTATGATTTTATAAAACCATTGTGAAATTAGATTTACTGCTTTGTTTTCCTGGTTTGGCATTAGAAAATCTGTTAACTGGGGCCTCCCTGGAGGCCTAGGGATTAAGTCTCTTAGCTCTCACTATTATGGCCTGAGTTTGATCCACAGTGAAGGAGTTCACTGACTTTGGCACAGCAAATCTCTCCTGTCTCACCCACTGCTCCCCTCAACAGTGTATTTCAGTCAGTCCGCCTGTTCTGGTCAACATACTCCCCTACAGCACGCTCCCCTACAGCACCCCCACGCCTGCACCTCTGGCCTACACCCCAGATCTCCTATGCTAAAGTAAAAAATACCAAAAAATCTATTCTCCCCATAATTTACTACAGGCAAAAAGCATGAATCAGAAAATCAATACCTGTAAATTATGTTGTAATATAGGAACTTCCGTGCCGCTTAGTAGTATTCACTCAGAATGCTTACTTTTTAGAGACATGGTCATTTTTATCTCACTTTAGATGTCCATACTGTGGATCACCTGACTCAGGACAGCCCTGCAAATCAGGGCAGACATTTGTGGCAAGTTCTTACCACCAGCAGCAAAATACCATCCAACGAGAGAACTGACTTAATGGAAAAAATCAATTTGCACTCAATTCATTGTTTGAACCATAGTATCAAAAATGAAAACAATTCAGCAATGATGTCTGAGAACTTTACTATACATAGGACCATGATGATCCCTGGTGAGCCTCATGAAGAACATGCTGGAGAGAATGAGGAGGTCACTAGTAGAATGAGGGAACCTATCAAGTATCCTGAGCACCTTAGTCACCAGGTGATTCAGAACTTTCAACAGCCTTTTGAATTTCGTGAACAAGGAAAAATCATGAGTGAAGAAACAGTATTTACACCTAGAGGAGCCCTTCTGGAAGGGATTGTCCGTAAATGCAATGAGTGCAGGGACACCTATGATAAGGTACCTTTCGTTGTCCGAGACAGTACCCAACGAGGACAGACTCGCTGCAGTTGTTATGAAAAGGGGAGAGCTGCGGAGATGACTCCAGTGCATTTGAATCCTCCTAGGTATGTTGAACATGAGCAGCAGAAATGTTATGAAAGTGGGGTCAGTCTCAGAAACACATTTCACACCTATCTGCGTGAGAGTACCCAGTTAGGGAAGAATAATTTGGGATATAAGAGATATGGTGAAGCGGCCTCTAAAAACTATGTTCTGACTGATCATAAGAAAACACAGACGATCAACCTGATGAGTGTGGGGGCACCGCTGAGATTTCCTTACAGAGGGGATACCAGAGAAATCTCACTGCAGTGAAGTTGTTTGGCTCTAACGATTATGTGAAAACTTACTCATGGAAGACTGCCCTCACTTTACATCCACAGTCTCAAACGGGAGTGAAGTGCTACCCATGTCAGGTGTGTAAGAAAACATTCAGGCGGAAACTTGCTTTTAGTGTCCATCAGAAAACTCATACAAGGGAGAAATCCTATGAATGTCAGGCGTGCAGGAAAGTGTTCTCCTGTAAGTCAGTTCTTGTTCTACATGAGAGGACTCACACTGGAGAGAAATGCTATGAATGTGAAGGGTGTGGGAAAGCTTTTTCCAGGAAGTCTCACCTTACTGAGCATCAGAAAATTCACACTGGAGAGAAGCCTTACAAATGTCAAGAGTGTAGGAAGACTTTCCACTGGAAATCATCCCTCCCTCACCATCAGAGAAGTCACACTGGAATGATGCCTTATGAATGTCAAGGGTACAGGAAGACTTTTGACTGGAAATCATCCCTCACTGAACATCAGAGCGGTCACACTGGTGAGAAACGCTGTGATTGTGAAGGGTGTGGGAAAGCTTTTTCTAGTAAGGCACACCTTATTAGACATCAGAGAATTCACACTGGAGAGAAACCCTATGAATGTGAAGGGTGTGGGAAATCTTTTTCCAGTAAGTATTACCTCAGGGAGCATCAGAGAATTCACAGTGGAGAGAAGCCTTATGAATGTCAAGAGTGTAGTAAGACTTTCCAATGGAAATCATCCCTCAGTCTCCATCAGAGAAGTCACACTGGAGAGAAGCCTTATGAATGTCAAAAGTGTAGGAAGACTTTCCAGTGGAAATCATCCCTCAGTAAACATCAGAGAATTCACACTGGAGAGAAACCCTATGATTGTGAAGGGTGTGGGAAAGCTTTTTCCCGTAAGTCCAACCTCATTAGACATCAGAGAATTCACACTGGAGAGAAACCCTATGATTGTGAAGCGTGTGGGAAAGCTTTTTCCCGTAAGTCCAACCTCATTAGACATCAGAGAAGTCACGCTGGAGAGAAACCCTATGATTGCGAAGCTTGTGGGAAAGCTTTTTCCCGTAAGTCACACCTCATTACACATCAGAGAATTCATAATGGAGGGAAATCCTATGAGTGTCAAGAATGTGGGAAGGCTTTCCACCAGAAATCGTTCCTCAGTAAACATCAGAGAAGTCACAGTGGAGAGAAGCCTTATGAGTGTCAAGAGTGTGGAAAAACTTTTTCCCGTAAGCAAGCTCTCACTGGACATCAGAGATGTCACTGGACAAAATCCCTATGATTGTGAAGAGTGGGAATACTTTTCAGGAAGTCAGCCCTCACTAGGCATGACAAACTCCACACTGGAGGGAAATGCTATGAATGTCAAGATTGTGCAGGCAGGCCTCCCCTGGTGGTGCAGGTGGTTGAGCGCAGCACTGTGAAGCTGTCAGTGGACTTTGCGGTGGGAGTTTGATTTCCTGGCCGGCCAGGAGCAGCCCCATGGTGTGGCAGACCTCTCCATTCTGGCCCACTGCATGTATTTCAGCAGTGTATTTCGGTCAGTCTGCCTGTACTGTTCCCCACTCTGTCTCTGCTGCATCCTCTCACCCTCCCACACATCTGGCCTGTACCCTGGTTCTTGTATACTTGAATAAATAAAAATCTTTTAAAAAATCTTCAAACTTAGGAGCTCAAACCACATCATGCAGCTGAAAGCAATGGGAACTGACATACAGTTTCAATCCTAATTGTGTGGAGTTACCTGGTTCACTCTGTCCCCCTGGGCAGGAAAGTGGACAGACAGGGAGTGCTCCCAATTTCAGGAGTGGCCCTCCTGTGTGGCTTCCAGCACTTCTTACAAGAACAGTGAAGACCTCCTAGGCAGCTGCAACAGGCGATAGGTTCGGCGGTCTCACTGGATCTTGAGATGAAGCCAGGACTATACTGAGTGACCCCAGTCAGTGAGCAGTGCAAAGCAGTGGCCTCAGAACCTTCCTCTTCCCCACATCCCAGTCTCTCTGTGCTGGAGTCCTGGACAGGGCACGGGAGCATCTGACTCTCAGTCAGGCTACTAAAGTATTGCACTGCTGAATACTATTGTATCTGCTGCACCCTTTCTGTTTACACAGTGAGCAGAGTAATAGCAAGACTGTGCTATACGTGATGGCTCTGCACTTACCTAGGCTGTCAGGCAGGCCAGGCTCTGCCCCATGGTGGCCTGCTGCCATTGCGTTTCCCTTCCTGTGCGGTCTCTGCTGTCCCTGAAGCATCACTGGGACACCTTGGTGTCCTTCTGAATGTAATGACTTACTTGTAACTCTAGTCAAATCCCAGGAAAAGAAACAAAAGCAGGGACCTGACCAACTCCTTAGACCCCTCTTTGTTGTTTAGGCAAAAAAACATATTTGGAATTCTGCTCTGTGTCTAGCCCAGGGGAGGAAGAAGTTTCTAGCAGTTATGGCTTTCTGTTTGCTGCCTGGTGCTTTCACAGAAATACTTCATTTTTTTAAACCAAAATTGCATTTGTTCAGTTGTCATTGTTGAGGATGTATTTACTGTGTTTTACAGACTTGAGTAAATATATGTATGTAATTATATATATGTATGTATATATGTATGTAGAAAACCAAATATATATAGACAAGGTAAAGGCATGTATACTAGATATTTTGAAGTTATTTATCAAGGGGAAAGATGTGTGTTATAAAGTAAAAAGAGTCTATATTTTATACATAATGTAGATAGCAAGAATAGCATGCACATTATACACAATTTTCCTTTCCTCTTTTATTATTAAAGCAAAAACAAAATAAAAGAAAAGGACAGTACAGGCAGCTGTTCCCAGGGTTGTGAAGGCCACACTGCTGTGGGGGGAGGGAATCCATGGCCCTGGGGTGCAGTCTGTGCTGGGGCCCAGCCCCGCACTCCCTGCCTTCTGGTGCTGCCTCACATGTGACTTCCTGCTGTCCCCCAGGTCTGCATCCCCGGGGTGAAGGGTGAGAGTAACCAATAAAGTTTGACTAACAGAAGTGATTCTGGCTCTTGTCCTGCTGGGTCGCCTCGGGGCTCTACTTTGGGAGCTGGCACCTGGCTGGTTGTGGACTCTGAGGCAGAGATGTGAATGGGGCGGTGGTGGTATTTAGCATGTGCTTGGAGTTGTTAGGGGGAAAAGGATGTCCTAAAGCTAATTCCATACAGGCTTTGTGGACTCCACCCCCACCCCAGGCCAAAGCCAAAGACACTGGGGACTCCAAATCCCATCACCACCGAAGGGAAGGTGGCTGGGACCTGAGGGTGGGGTTAAGCAGCCAGGTTTGGTATAAAGCCAGACCTGTGGGCTTTGGAGGGTATCCCCCATTTTGGCTCTCCACCAGCTCGCAGCGTCATGCCAGCTCTGAGAGTGCCTTTGGGTTTCCAGGTCGGCGGATCGGGTAGGACGCATTAAAGACTTTATTTCCCAATTTTCTTCCTGAGTTGTACATTTTCCTTATTTCCTTTTCCCTTGTAAATAAGCCTTTTATTAACCTTTTGTGTATGCCTGTAGTGGAGTATTAATTAGTCCCTTTTAAGCTCGCGGGTGAGAACCCACAGCCAGGCCACCGGTTCAATATTGGGATTGCCCTATAACAGCTGGCGCCCGACGCGTTTTCCAAGCTTCACCCGTGGTTGACCAGCCCAAAGTAATTTTTCTTGCATTAGTCACTGTTGTGCCCAAGATCAGCAGACTCGGCAAGCATAGCCTCCGAGAATCCAAAGACAGCTGATGTAAATGCAAAAGGGAGTTTATTACGGGCTCGAGACCGGGCCCTCGACACATGCCAATGCGACGGCAGAGGTCAAGAGTCCCGAACAGAGGAAGCAGGGGTATCTTACAGGGCCACGGGTGGCGCAAACTTTGAAAGAAGCTGGCAATTACTCATTGGCTACTACAAAGGCATTTTGGCGCGCGCGGTTACAGTTTCAAAGTGATAGGATGCTTAGAGATGCTGTCCCATTTATGGACAGGACTGCCCTTATTGGCGGCTGGGGTGGTCTGCTTTTTCGTCACCAAGTGGAGTGGGGTTGTGACTGCTGAAATTATCTCCGGAATGCGGCTGGACAAGGACTAACATATCAAGGTGGAGGATATACAAAATGGCGAAACCTCGGCTAAGCTTGGTTCCACAGTCACCATCTTCAGTGAGCTCAGGCAAATTGCTAATTGGTCTGATAGTGTTGTAGAGCAACCTCAATACAAAATGGGGTGCCTGACTGTGGGTCCTCACCTGTGCGCTTAAAAGGACTTATCAGTTCTCTACTGCAGGCACACGCGAAAGGTTAACAAAAAGGTTTATTTACAAGGGAAGGGGAAATGAGGAAATGTACAGCTCAGGGAGAAAAGTGGGAGACAAAGTTTTAAATAAGTCCTACCCGATCTGCCGATCAGGAATCCCAAATGGCGCTCTGAGAGCTGGCCGCCAGCCAGGAGCCTTGAAGCAGGGAGGCGAGCAATAGCAAGCCAGCCCAAGGCCCACGTGTTTGGTTTTTATACCCAACCTGGCTGCTTACCTCCACCCTCAGGTCCCAGCCACCCTCCCTTTGGTGGTGATGGGATTTGTCTTTCCCAATGTCCTGATGGCTTTAGTCTGGAGTGGGGGTGGAGTCCACAAAGCCTGTATGGGATTAGCTCAGGGCATCATTTCCCCCTAACAATAGGAGCTGTCTCCTGGTTGGACTGGCCTTTCCTTTCAAAACTCTGCTGTCCTAGAGAGTGCATGCAGGCAGGTCTTCTAGTGCATACTTTCCCTTCACTTAACAACAATTAAAAATTGGAAATAATAATACAAAGACAAAATTTTTTGTTGCAAGCCAGCCGTAGCCGTCTGGGTGTCAGGGATTCCTGAAAGATGGGACTGCATTGGCACAATTGTAGAGAATGATAAGGGAGGAGGAATGAGGAGATGCAGACACTGGGTCAGGGTGTGGGCCTTGTCCTGCTGAGGGTCTCAGCAGCCCTTCATTTATAAATTTCAAGCAAACCTGGAGAGCACGTAAGCATATGCATGAGGGAAGGTAACAGTCACATCTTTTCCCAGAGCAGCAAGGGTTGACTTACCCTTTCCCAGAGGCTGTGACATTTATTATTTTTTTGATTTAAAGGAAGCTCATTAGCTCAACAAAAGTTTCTCAGAATAGTCATTTATCTGAAATGACCAGTCATTTTATTACTAGCAAAAGGCTTCTGGGGCTGCACTAACATTTCCATGTTTACTGAGTGAAGGATTAACTAAGGGCTGGGGAAACAAAGGGCAGGAAGTTACCTGGGGGAAGGGAGACAAAGGGATTTTTTTCTAACTAACCTATAAAGTTGAGACTAACATATTAACTCATTGACTAAAGCAAAAACCAGAAGGTGTTTATCTAGAAGTTATCATCTATAGTATATTGTTTTAATATTGATGGGCTATTAAGGAACCAAGGGCCTGGAGTGCTTTATGTCAGGCAAGCTTCACTGACTCCTCTCTAGCCCCCAGCTCTCCCTTCAGGGAGGAATTCCCCTAATGTAAACAAGGAGTTTTCCGCCTATTACTCTTCTACTTATCTAGGCAGCCTAGTTTCTGTATCTAACTTTAAGGGAAAATTCCTTTCTCTGTAAGATTGCTGACTGTTGTTTGTAGTTGTAAGGAGTTACTGATATTTTATCAGAGGCATGGCCAAAGATGATTATAGCTAGCTCAACCAGTCACAAAACTGCTGTTGATTTATTCTCGAATGTGTACTCTAACAGCTACCATACCAATCAGCCCAAAATAAACAGGAATGAATTAGCAGGAGTCCACTATGGTGCCTTCTGGCTTATCAAGAGTTTTCTTCTACTTGGAGCTTGGCTCACCTCTGATATTCAACTGTTATCTTTAACTGTAAAGTAAAAGACTTTCTTCTGTGGAACCAAGCTTAGCCGAGGTTTCACCATTTTGTATATCCTCCAACTTGATATGTTAGTTCTTGTCCAGCCGCATTCCGGAGATAGTTTCAGCAGTCACAACCCTCACTCCACTTGGTGACAAAGAAGCAGACCACCCCAGCTGCCAATGAGGGCAGTCCTGTCCATAAATGGGACAGCATCTCTAACCGTCCAATCAGTTTGAAACTGTAACCATGCGCGCCAAAATGCCTTTGTAGTAGCCAATGAGTAATTGCCAGCTTCTTTCAAAATTCGCAACACTTGTGACCCTATAATTGACCCCTGCTTCATCTGTTAGGGGCTCTCGAGCTCTGCCATTGCATCGGTGTGTGTAGGGGCCCGGACTCGAGCCCGTAATAAACTCCCTTTTGCATTTTCATCAGCTGTCTTTGGATTCTTGGAGGCTATGCTCACCTGGTCTACTGATCTTGGGCACAACATCTTCCAGTTAGCCCTTGCCTTAAATGGCCACATCTCCATACTAAAAGACTTGGGCCAGGGATGTTTACAGCCTTTTGTTCCCAGAAGTTTTTTCACTTGTTCATGTAAGGCCAAATGTTGAATTGCTGCCTTTGGCAGAGAACTACTAATTTTATAAAAAATGTAATATTTGTATTACGCACTGCCATTTGCCATCAAACTGGTTATTCAGTGATTGATCCATATTTGCAGTTTTACTTTTAAATGCATATTTTAGCAATGGTAGAAACTAGCCCTAAACAAATGAGGAGACTCTTGCAGGAGTCAGCTAACGAGATTCCTGATTTTTCAGAAATCTGCCCCATGCCTGGGCTTTTGTCAGATGACATGAGTAGCATGGTCCCCATGATCTTTGTATTCATGCGCTTCTGAGCTGGTCTGATGTTAATGCATTCAGCATTTGGCCCACCCATTTAGACAATCAAGTTGCAACTAACCCTTGCCACTATGGGGAACATCACAGCACACACATAACATTCTCACATCTTATAATCCTGTAGTACACCTAAGAGCAGTTCTGAACACTGAAGAAGGGAGAGCACTTAGTCAAAGCTCAATGTACCCTCTGCTCAACTGTAAAATGCGATAATGTATTATTTTCCATTGGGGTGGCCTGGAAGGCAGCCCTTGATGGAAGACTCCACTGTCCTAAGTTTTAGTTCCAATGCAGGAACTAGTCGTTACTTCCTAAATCTGGAATTTCTTTGTGATGTAGGTTTCTCTCATATTAGGCCCATTTCTTGTTTTGTAGACCAGTGATTATATTTTCTCCTAGTGTTACAGGGCAGGCCCGATATTGAACGGGTTGCCTGGCTGTGGGTCCTCACCCGCACGCTTAAAAGGGACTTATGAATACTCCACTACAGGCATACACAAAAGGTTAATAAAAGGTCTATTTACAAGGGAAAAGGAAATAGGGAAAATGTACAACTCAGGGAGAAAATATGGAGATAAAGTCTTTAATACTTCCTACCCGATTCACCGACCTGGAAACCAAAAGGCACTCTCAGAGCTGGCCGGACGCTGCAAGCTTGCGGGGAGCCAAAATGGGGGAACTCCCCCAAAGCCCACTTGTCTGGCTTTATACCAAACCTGGCTGTTTAACACCACCCTCAGGTCCCAGCCACCTTCCTTTTGGTGGTGGAGCTTGATAGGGACAGGTATCACCAGTTTTTAATTTAAGACTTATTTATTTATGCATACAAGAACTGGGGTACAGGCCAAAGGTGTGGGGGGGATGAGAGGATTCAGCAGAGACAGAGTGGGGAGCAGGACAGGATATACTGCTGAGAGGAGCATTGGGGGAGACAGGAGTGGTCTGCTGTGCCATATGGATTGCTCCCTGGCCAGCCTAGGGTGGTTGTCACTAGCTTGATAGCACTGTCTTTACCCTGTGCCACCAGGGAGGTCCAATATTCAATATCCTTTCATGATAAAAAAAAAAAAAAAAAAACAGCAGACGGAAGTTTCCTCGACCTTAGAAAGTTATCTACAAAAACCAGCAGGCAGCAACAGACTTATGGTAAAAGGCTGGATGATTTCTCCCAAGGAACATAGATATTTCCAGTTTGGCTCCTTCACTCAACACAGTACTGTGGTTTTAGCCAAAGAAATTAGAGAAGAAAGAAAAATTCAGATTATAAAATAATATTTGAAATTATCTTATTATCTTCCAGCTTTGGGTTAAAATAGCTTGTTAAGAAAAATATAAATATAAATGGGGCCTCCCCTGGTGGGGCAGCAATTGAGTGCTGGGCTGCAAAGCTGCCCACAGCCTCTGCAGCACAGGTTCGATCCCCGGCCGCCGGTGAGGGTCCCACATGGCATGCAGACCTCTCCTGCCGCACACACTGCTCCCCTCAACAGTGTATTTTGTCAGTCTGCCTGTTCTGCTCCCCGTTCTGGCTCTGGTGAATTCTCTCACACTCCCGCACTTCTGACTGTACCCAGTGCTTGTATAAATAAACCAAAAAAAAAAAAAAAAGAAAAAGAATGAAATTCTGAGACCTGGATGGATTTTGAAAGTCTTATGCTAAGTCAAAGAATCGAGACACAGAACATAACTTCTTACAAGATTCCATTCATTTCAAAAACCCAATTAGGGATATCTACAGAGAGATAGAGTAGATTGGATTTTGCCAAGCCTAAGGGTTGGTGCAAAAGGGAATTATCTGCATATCTGCTAATGGTCTAAGGTTAACTTGGGGGTGATGAAAATGTTCCAAATTTTATTTTGGTGATGTTTGCACAACTGTGAAGTTATCATTTATTTGTATGCTTTAACAGGTGACTTTTATGGTATTTGGATTATATCTTTAAAAACTCTTAAGAAAAATAATGACTATCACCATTAGGTTGTGCTAAAACAACAGTACTATGTAGTGATTTTAAACTTCAAATGAACGAAATTGTTGTAATGTCAATGTTTATGTGCTGTTGCTCATTTTGTTCTTCACTTAGGAAACATCCTTCAGGCTACATCATAAAATTTACTAAGAAGCACCCTTTGATTGCTATTATTTCTGTTGCTGAAGTGTCAGGGAATGGAGAGACAGAAGAAGTTTTTTTTTTTGCCTAGACCAAAGTCACACTGTGTGTGATCTGTGTGCACCTCCGCATTTGCTATCTGGGCTGAGTCCACCATCACTGCCTTTCTTCAGGCCACTCTATTTTCAGCTCCCCTGGGTGGGCTTGCTTACTTCATGACACAGAATGCTCTTGTGATGGCTGCCTGGAACGACTGCCTTTCTTGACAATGAAACACCATGACATATTTGCAAGCAGTGACCAAGGGGCTTAGACTTCAGCACGTCTGTTCATGACATGTTTTGCTTGTGCAACACCTTTCTATTGTTCCTCGTGGGTTTGCTTGTATTTCTTTTATTTGCCTATCATATCCTCTCTTTGTTTGTGTTAACATTAGCGCAAATTTCAGTTCCATCACAAGTATTCCAGTTTGCAGTAAGTTCTCTGTTCTCCGAATTCTTTTCTTTTAAAGATTTATTTATTTATGTATACACGAGCCGGGGTACAGGACAGAGACATGGGGGCGGGAGTGGACCGAAGAGGCAGATTGACTGAAATTCACTGCTATGGGGAGCAGCGGGCGAGACAGGAGATGACTGGTGCACCATGTGACTTGTTCCCTGGCTGTCTGGGGATGGAACTCGTGCTGCACACGCTGTGGACAGCTTCATAGTGTGGTGCTAAACCCCTTGCACTGCCAGGGAGGCCCTGTTCTCTGAATTCTTATCATGTGCATTAAGTGTTTCACTTCTGTCACACAGACCACAAACTACCCAGAACATGTTAGCTTTGTTGAGCATATACTATGTGCTAAGAACTGCACTAAAATCTTCCCATTTTTTTCAGCATATTTAACCATGTAAATTAATCGTGTTTACTTTATTAATAGGCACAACCATTCAGTGAACTTCCATTGTTTTCTGATTATTTATCTAATTGTCACACAAATTCTATTACAGAAAAGATAGAGCTTGATAAATACTGGTGAATTACTTATTATTTTCTCATTTCTATTTTTTTGTCTTTAATTAAGCTACTGAAGAAACCTTACTAAATGTGGTAACAATATGTTTTGTTCACTCACTGCCATGTCACGTCTCAGTAAATTTCAATTATTTATTTTGTAGTTTTTAAATTAATAGACTTTATTTTATGAGTTAATGTTTGGAGAAAAATTGAGTGGAAATTGCAGAGTTCCTGAATATCCCCTCAACCTCCCAAAAACAGTGTTCCTTCTTATTAATATCTTGCGTAGCCACTAATTTTCCACCAATTTAGTGATCCAGAATCTGCTGTTACAATTCATGAACCACTATTGATGCATTATCTTTATGGTCCATTTTTTACATTAGGTTTCACTCTTTCTGTTTTTTATTTTATATCATTTGATAAAGGAATAACTTACACATAAAATAACTTATACACACATATATATGTTTTCAAGGCACACGTATATGTATATATGTATGTGATAACATTTTTTTTGACCACTGAGCTATATAGCTCATTGTCTGATATACTACAGCTTATCAGTTCATCTTTTAAAGACTATCTTGGTTGCTTCCAAGTTTTAGCAATTATGAATAGAGCCTGTACAAACATTTCTATGCAGATTTTTCTGTATGACTACTTTTAAAATTTTACTTGAATAAATACCAGTGAGGACAATTTATGGATCATATAGTAAGAATATGTTTAGTTTTATAAGAACAAAGCAGTTTGTTTAGATACAATTTCAAACCATCTTTCCAAGTTGCTATGCCATTTTGCAATCCCATCAATAATGAGGAGTTTCTGTTGCTACACATCCTCACAAGAACTTGGGGTTGTTGTGCTTGGGATTTTAGTCATTTTAATATTAATGTGGTGATATTACAATTCTCTTTTAATTTTAAATTATCTGATGGCATATTATAATTAAAATCTTTCTATGCACCTGTTTATCATGTGGATACTATGGTGAAGTGTCTCTTCAGATCATTTGTATATTTGGTAATTGGGTTGTATTTTTTAAAAAAAATTATTTATCCATGAAAGATCTGGGGTACAGGCCAGAGGTTTGGGGGATGACAAGATTCACCAGAGACAGAGTGGGGAGCAGAACAGGTGGATTGACTAAAATACACTGCTGAGGGGAACAGCTTGCGAGACAGAAGAGGTCTGTGCTATATATGGCTAGCTCCTTGGCCAGGGATCCAACTCAGGCTGCAGTGTTGAGAGCACTGAGGCTTAACCTAGTCCACCAGTGAAGCCCTAGGTTGCATGTTTTCCTATTGATTCTTTTTTAATAAGAATATTTTGTATTTATACTACTGTTTAATCATTTATTAATTCCAGGAGATTTTTGTGGATTCTTTGAGATTTTCTACATTGAAAATAATGACATCTGGGCACAAGTATAGTTTTATTTTTCTTTTATCAGTCTACATTATCTTTTACTTGCTTACTGTTTATTTCATTAATCTAGAACTTTCCAGTACAATACTGAATAGAATCAATGATAAGGGACAACTTTAATTTGTTCCCAGTTTTTTTTTTTTATTTTTTAAGATTTATTTATGCACACAAGCACTGGGGTGTAGACCAAGGGTGTGGGGGTGAGAGGATTCACCAGAGACAGAGTGGAGAGCAGAACAGGCAAACTGACTGAAACACTGCTGAGGGGAGCAGCGGGGAGACAGGAGAGGTCTGCAGCACCATGTGGGTAGCTACCTGGCTGGGGATTGAACTTGTGCTGCAGTTGCTGGCAATAGCTTACACCACTATCTTTAACCCCTGCACCATAAGGGAGGTCCTGTTCCTAATTTTAAGTGGCATCCAGTTTCTTGTCATTAAGTTTGATTTTAGTTTTAGATTTTTGTAGAAATTGTATAGCTTGTCAAGGAAGTTGCCCTATATTTCCAGCTTATCATGTAAATTAATCTTGCTTTCTTTGTCATTCAAGCTCATTCTTTCATGATTCTATATAGATCAAAGTTCCATTAATACACAAAATTTAGGACTTAATAAGTTCTAGTGAGACAGTAAACTATTATCTTATTATCTGCATTTTATTTTGTTCTGGATTAAGTGCTGAAGAAAATTATTTAATTAATTATGTAAATGATTTCTGTTTACCTATTGCCACATCTCTGTGCATTTCAGTAATAGTTTATTTTCTTATTTTTATTTGATTTAAATTTCAAAGTTAGAATTTTCCTAAGAACACTAATTCTTTGAGATGTGTAACCAGTTAATACTGAATGTCCCCATCCTGTTTTGAAAGACTATTATAATAATAAGTCTCCAAGCAACTGCAGCAAATAATTCTAAATAAGTTTGCCTAATACACCTGACTGCAAAGCTTACTTTTCACTTTCCAACCACTAATTTTCCACCAATTCAGTGATCCAGAATCTGCACCTCAAGGACTGTGTATAAGGCCAGGAAACAAATGAGACAGATTTATTTTCTTTCTATACTGTATAAAATACTTCACAGACAGAAGATGACACTACTTGTTTTCACAGTGCATAAGTTGTTTTTTTCCAAGTCAAGATGAGGTGTATCCCCGGCTGAGATGAGGGGAGACATGAATATTGAACTTGGTGGAATCACTCAGTGGTCACGTTTGTAGACCACCTCCTTAGTCCTCATGAGAGGGACATGCAGACACCCTGACCCAATCTGCTGTGTCACTGAACCCCAACACCTGCTCCTCTCGGGTCTGCTGTCTTCATGTGCCAGAGGGACAGAAATTTCCCCACATCTTCCAAACCTAGAAGATATGGCCAGGACAGGAGACCAGACCGCAGAGAAGCCTCTTCTCATCAGCCCGGCAATATGGTGGTACAAGGCTCTGCCGGCTGCGAGGACTATGACTCCCTCAAGTTCCTTAGAGAGGCCATTCAGCAGGGCCTCTCCACCCACCCATCCGCAGGACCTGTGGGCACCTTCACTCAGGGTCCTCACACCAACCTTGCCCCCACCTGCTCTGGCTCCTCAAATGCTCCGAGGCCTAAGAGCTGGATCCCACTCCTGATGTCCCCTGCAGGATCTGCTGCTGGAAGCAAAGCACTCTTACTTGAACAGCAACACTGACTGACTCTTTCAATGAGATGTAAAAAGGAACTATGCTGTCAGGGTGACATCTGTTTTCCCTTTAACTCTTGTTAGGGAGTTAACAAGGTTCCTCACAACCTAGTAAGTCCCAGTGGAATTTGTATTTAGATTGAAGAAAGCTTTAGAGATCTTTAATGCACTGAAGTTAGCATTGAAGTATTTCTGGCAAATTATAATATAAAGTAACAACCTCACTCTGTGGCTGGTTAGCTTGGTAATAGGGTTGTAAATGATGAGCTATAAAACTGGGGGGGGGGATTGGAGGTCACAGTCCTGCAAAGCATAGTCCTCACTCCAGTGAGGACACTCCCTGGTCTCTGGGAAGCTGTCTGAAGCCCTTCCCATCTGTAGGGTAAGGTAAAAGGTATCAGGCTTTTCTGCCCTCCTGCCATCAGGATAGATGAGGTAACCCTGTGATCCTGAATGCATGCCTGATGGCGGGCACCTGAAGTGGGTACACCTGAGCTAAGAGACTGATTTATAAGGGTGGTGCAGCAGAGTGCGGTGCGGTGGTAGTGTGGTGTTAAGGGTGGAGGAGTGGAGTGTACGGAGGAGTGCGGCGACTACAAACAACGGTGAAGAGCATGTGGCTGCTAGAACCATTCATAAAACTGCCCGGAATGGGTTGGTTGCTTTACACCATTGCTTAGCACAGTGGGGCTGCCTTCCCAAAAGCCCTGGCACTGACCCGCATGGCTGGACTCCCTTTCAGTTTGTCCTGACACTGACCTTCTTATCACAGAGGTTAGTTGACCATAGGAAACCCCCACACCAAGTGAACATTCACCTCAAATTCTAGACAAAGAGTCACCCTTTCACCTCAGCAATACAGCTAACTTTAGGCCCCAGATTCTGGCAACATTCCCCATTTTCAGACCCCTTCAAGTGCTCTTCCTCACTGGTCATTCTGAAGTTAAAGCAGTTTGGTTGTCATCCAGAAAAAAAGGAGTCAAGTGGACTGAGGGGATGAACCCCGAACCACACACAGAGGATGTGGACAAGCAGAAGCCGAAATCTCAAGTTCATGCTGATTCCACTACAAGGCTTCAGTGGTGCTGGGCCTATCAACAGTGCTCAAGCCTGTGTGTAGATTGCTGCGCTTCCTCCAGGGCAGATCCCAAAGGTGCTGACTTACCAAGTCTGAAACATGTGTCCACAGTTCCTCAGCAAGTGCATGCCAGGTAGCGCTCAGTGCTCATTATCCTGTGTCGTGTGTCCAGGACAGGAGACTAGACTGACTGCAGACAAGACTCTCTTCTCATCAGAACAGCTGTCCCAACAAGACAGTATTGGCTTCACATGGGTATTGGCGAGAACGATATCCTCTGCTTAAAATTTTATTTTTTTCTTTTGTTTTTTGTTGGAGGCGGCCACCCTGCGCAGTAAGCAGAAGGGTCTTGACCTGAGTCCCTAAGGCATGTGAAAACACATGTGTCTCGGAGGAAAACCTCTGAGTGACAGGACTTGGTGTTGAGAGCCTGGAAAGTGACCTGCGTGGAGTCGGGCTTCTACATCTCCAGAGTCTGAGAATAACAAAATGGAGAGATCCTGCGCAGTGAGCAGAAGGGCCTTTACCTGAGTCCCTAAGGCATGTGAAAACACATTTGTCTCGGAGGAAAACCTCTGGGTGACAGGACTTGGTGTTGAGAACCTGGAAGTGAACTGCGTACATCTCCACAGATTGACAACAACAAAATAATGAGCGAACTTCCCAGGCTCAGGCTAGGAGGCGATAAGATTATGTGTGAGAACTAACCGCCTGGTATCCTACTGTCTGAAATAAATAGATAATAGTAAGAAAATAGACTAATCATTCATATGTGTTATCATTATGTGGTATGCTTTGATGTTACACCTGCTACAATTAAAATAGTATATAATAAGCACTAAGACAATAAAGATTTGCTGCATGCTGGACATGACAGTCCCCCATATCTGATTTCCTTCACCGTCGCGGGTCAGGACTCACTAGAAGTCCACAGTTTTTTATTTTTTTTATTAAATTAATATTTTATTTTATGTAATTCTTACATCATTTTCATATTAGCACAATGTATGCATTATCATTTTGGTTATATTCCCCATACAATTGCACCCCCTTATTATTACCCTAATCCTTCCTCTACCCGCCAGCTCCTTCCCATAGTGTGTCTCTGGTTTATGGTTGCTTGTTGATTTTGATTTTTACTTTGTATTAATTAGTCTTTTTCCTGGTCCCTTATTTAGGTTTTTCTTAATTCCTGCTATGAGTGAGACTATCCGGTATTTTTCTTTTTCTTTCTGGCTTATTTTGCAGAGCATGATTCCTTCCAGCTCCATCCATGTTCCTGCAAATGGCATGAGTTTATCTTTTTTTGATTTCTGAGTAATATTACATGGTGTATATGTACCACATCTCCTTGATCTAGTCATCCATTTTGGGGGCATTTGGGTTGTTTCCATAGCTTAGCTACTGTAAATAGTGCTGCTATAAACATAGGTGTGCAGGTGCTCTTTGGAATTAATGTTTCTGTGTCATTTGGGTAAATACCTCTCCAAAGAGGAAATGCAAATGGCCAACAAGTATATGAAAAAATGTTCAACATCACTTGTAACCAGTGAAATGCAATTCAAAACTACCATGAGATACCGCCTGACACCAGTGAGCATGGCACATATTTAAAAAACTAGCAACAACAAATGTGGAGAAAAGGGAACTTTCCTGCACTGCTGGTAGGAGTGCAAACTGGTCCAACCATTATGGAGAGCTGTGTGGAGATTTCTTGACCTACTAAAGACAGAGCTTCCATAGGATCCAGCAACTCCGCTTCTAGGTATTTACCCAAATGCTTACAATTTCATATGCCTGCTGTGAGGACTATGACTCCCTCGAGTTCCTTTAGAGGCAATTCAGCAGGGCCGCCTACACCTTCCTATCTGAGATTCCAAAATGAAATCCAGATTTTGCTCACTTTGATTCCCATTTTCCTAGGATCAGAATTTCCTAGAATCATAAAAGCTCAGGA
This sequence comes from Talpa europaea, assembly GCF_964194135.1. Classification (NCBI taxonomy): domain Eukaryota; kingdom Metazoa; phylum Chordata; class Mammalia; order Eulipotyphla; family Talpidae; genus Talpa; species Talpa europaea. Next base: position 14,994,392 of record NC_140075.1, read on the forward strand.
ATGTAAGGGTAAATAATTGCCCTCCGCCATTAGGATTGATGATGGATCCTTGTGGTCCTGAATGCATGCCTCATTGCGGGCACCTGGAGTGGGGTGTGGCCATATGGAAGTGGGTTTCACCTGGGCTGAGATGGTGCTTATGAGGGCGGCGTCACAGGGATGCAGCAAAGCAGAACAGAACTACCAGAAGAGAATGACAAGGAGAAATAGCAGAGAAGCAGAGGCCATGAGAGAAGGCCAAAGAGCCCAGAAAGACTGAAGACTTGCTGGGGGCTGGAAGGCTTGCCAGCCTCCTGCCCCCCCCCAGCACCCCTGCATGCTGTGTACCTGGTAAAATGACAATAAAAGCCTGGAGAGCCACCGAGGTCTCCAGGACTCTCCTTTACTGTCTGCTCCAATCATAGAAAACCTGCACTGGCCCTTCCTGCCACTATAGTAAGGAAACTTAAATCCCTCCTGATCTGACTATCCTTTACCTACCAAGTTCGCTGTATTACTACAAACAGTGGAACTTGATGTTGTATGTTTCTACTTTTAGTACTTTTAGACACTGTAACTCCATTGAAAAAAGCCATATTTACAAACCATGAAGCTATTTATAAATACTGAGTACTTACCGAGTACCTACCACGGACTCAACACAATGCAGGTTCACAGTCTGGAATGTTGCAGCAACTTCATTTTAAGGCCAATTATTTTGTGATCCTATTTTTATGAAGAAATTAACTGATGAGAAAATATATCATCAATGCTTTGACATGAAATATTTGCTGATGATTGTTCAAGTCTGCTTAACATTATGAAGTCAGACTGTACTAAAGAGACAGGAGGAATCACATGTGCTCTTGCAGAGTGACAGACAAGGTGTAGCTGCAGATTGGCAGGCTTTTGTTGGAGAAAACCTGATGCTATCCCTGAGGCCTGAGAGAAAGGACTGGTGTTGTGTTTCAAGTTACTTCAAGGGCAGAAGATGTGGCCCACAGTATCCACTTCTGTTCTCTCAGGGAACTGTTTAGAGCAGAGGATACACAGTCATCTTGAGGGACAGGTTAAAGATGGATAGATTAATGGATGAGCAGACAACATATGAGTCTAATTTCCATTAGAGCAGAGTCTCAAGATTATTTTTACCATATCAGATTTGTCTCTTAAATGTTAAAGGAATGAAATCTTCTGTTCTTAATTCTTATAAAGGGGAGAGGGGACGATGGCTGCTGTAAAAGTGCTGTCCGTGGAGAAAGTGATTCTATCACCTGAGAACTGGGACCTCCAGCTCAGTTTGCCTCTTTTGTCCTCACTTCTTCACCTCTTTTTATCATTCACACTAATTCAGTAAAACTGCAATCCCAGAATATTTCAGTGTCTGCTGTTGTGACTTTCACAAGCATCCTGTTTAGCATAATTTGAGAAAAACAGAAGACTATGTGGACTGTTGCACTACAAATTTATGGTCCCAGCCTTAACTTTGAGAACAAGGCTTCTATGGTGCCCTAAAAGCTGTCTCCCCAGCTCCCTTGAAGGATTCCCTAAGTTTCCTCTCTATCTCTTCCCTCTCCTGGCGGACATCCTTCTTCACTATGAGAATGGACTCCTCTCGTGGGGAACATCCCAGGCGCCCACACTGTGAGTGTGTCTAGCCCAGAGCCTTTCCATGTCTTTGCCCCTGCCCTGCCTGCTTCAGTGACATGCTCCTGTTACCTTGTCTCTTCCTTCCCACTGGCATGGGAACTTGATTCACCCTTTTATTAAACAAAGAATTCTGCCTCAGTCATAAATCATTTTACTTTCATTCCCATGACTCATGATAGCCGGGCTCCTGGAAGTGTCACCAGCCTCCCAGTCACCCCTCAGGATGGGGCATCCCCTGCACCGGCTCCATCAAAGCTGCCCTGCTGGGCCCTATCAGCTTTTTCAGGTCTGACAGCACTTGGTTTTCAACCCAGATCTCCCACCAGAAGGCAACAGCATAGTTTACCTCCTCCTTGTTTTCTTGGTTACCTCAACACCACATTACCTTGTTTCTCACACACATATTTCTGCCTCCTTCACAATCTCTGCAAAGTATCTGCTTGTTTGCTGTGAGTATTCCTAGGGTTCTAGCTTATGATTTTGTCTTTCTTAATTTTTGTTCTTTTGAGGCGAGCTAGTTAGTCTGATGCCTTCAATGTATACATTGACAACCCAAATTCTATAATTCCAGTACCAATTCCTTGTCTATGTTTTAAGCTTGTGTTTCCAAACTTGTACTGGATTCTGAACAAGGGTATATACAGGTAACCATAAACCAGCATTCCAACATGGAATTGTTCATTTCTTCTCATGTGCTACAAAATCAAAACTAAGCAAATTAGAAAAGACTGGACTTTCTCTCCAGATTTCTCTCTCCTAAGGAAAACTACATCATCATATCTGCCTTTCTCCTTGCCCAGGTCCAATGTTCAGGCATCATAATCATACTTCCTGGATGGTCCCATGGGAGTTAAAATGCTTCCATCATAATCATGCTTTTTCTAAAATGTGGCAAAGAGCAGGTACGTCCTGAACATGGGTCCTCTCAAAACAGTGGAGGCGAATTTCACTTTAGAAAAAAATAATACCAGCTGTAATTAGGGTTGCATAGGCATGTTAGTCTTGATATGCTGTGCTATATCCATAAGGCCCCAAATCCATTGGTATAACAAAGGAACAATTTATTTGTCACTCAAGCAAAGTTCAAGGTACTTGGGTTGCCTTATTTTCCCCTTGTAGTTCTGTCAGCTGGCACAGGGATTCTAGAGTGGGCCTCATCACAGAAGAGTAGGAGAAAGCTAGAGGACCAGGTGGAATATGTTTTAAGTCTAGACCAGGTGGTGGTTTTTACTGCTCGTGGCTACAAACCCCTGTGAACCAAGCAGCTTTGTGACCCCACCTGATCACTATGGAGGCTGGAGGTGAGCATTTGGTTGTGCCAACAGTCTCTGTCCTGGCAAGAAATGTCTGGTTTAAAATATCAGATTAATTGGAAAGAATTTTAAATTGATCAAGTCCTGAGCATAAAATATTTTAAACATTAATGAAATTTGACCACTATTAGCAAGATGAAACGTCAGGCCCCTGTTGCTCTAACACTGGTTTGCAAAGAATAAAGCAGAGTGTCATGAACCTCACTTTGGCTGAGTTTGACCCAGGGTGGGGTAGATTGTTGGTCTCTTTGGCAGCTCATGTCCAACTAAGGATGTGCTCCTGTGCAATTGACCACAGCACCTACCACTGAGTGCATTCAGGGTCTAAGACCACACACTGCGGGTGGCATCCGTGATGAGGGAGAAACCTGGGGCCTCGGGAAACCCTGCCAATGGGAGTGAGGCAGCAGGACAGGTGATACATGCACAGTTGATGCCACTGTCACCCACTTTGTGCAGGAAGGCTGATTCACCTGCCACTCCTCCTTCTGCAATATGCTCACAGGAAGAAGCGTGTTCATTGGTGAAAGATTATCCTTGAAAGCATGAAAGGATTTATGATATGCAGTTTGGGGTTTAAAATCTTTCTCTAACCTAACTGATTATACAAACGTCGGCATATTCCATTTGCAATCTCAATATCCACTGCCCCTACTGAGGCTCAGACAGACCACCACCATCCTAATTACTAAAGTGAATACTGAAAAGGATTCCTCGCTCGCCTTGAACCAGTAGACCTGTCCTGGAGAGTGAAGTTACTGCCAGTCTCACCCCAGTTCATTCTCCCTTACAGAGCCCAAAGTATTCTTCTTTTAAATCCAGAAATCTAAACATTACTGCCATGTTTGGAACGCTTCCGCCTGTCCATGAAGCTTCACTTGAATTCGAAAACTGTCATGGTCAGCCCCTTCCTGGCTCTCCCCTTTCACCCTTTGCACCCCTTTACTCCTCATGCTCTGTATAGACTGAGTTTCTTTCACTTCCTTGAAATTGCCAACAAGTCTTCAAATTTCTGATTCTTCATGTGCTCCCCCTTCTTCCTGAAACACTCTTCTATATAAACCACCAAACTCCTGGTAAGCATTCAAATCTCCACTGAAGACTTTCCTGAGCCACAAACACCCTGTGTCTGCCCACTGGCAGGCCCCTCAGCAATGTCCACCTCTCCTTTGGAAACAGTTGTTACCCATGATTTTATCACCTCCTAGAATAAAGGTTTATATCTTCACTACTCTATACCTAGAGAATAGACAATAAGATACTAAATCAGTAATTATTGAAGAACCTAGCCTTTCCTAATTTTCCATCTTGCCAACTTTTATTTGTCTTTCTGATCTAAGCTCAGGTGTCACTGCTTCATGAAGTCCCCCATGCGCAGCCTTGGAAGGTACCTCACGGCCCACCCAGAAGTCCTGTGTGCCTCCTCTGGATAAGAGTATTTCATTTTTAGAAACACATTCTGGCGGGTCACCTGGAGCAAGATGACCTTTCAAAATCCCAGACTCCGTCAACACAAATTCCGAATCCTCAAGTGCCCAAACTAACACACATACACCTCCTCCTTTCCTTAGTAAAACTCTATATAATACTATGGTTTACCCCACAACACTTACCAAAAGCTTCCATTATTTCTGTAACACTATCGCCATTCACATTCTTAATGTATATAACCATAAAGTCCTTGGATACGTGAAGGAATTGGAAATAATTTTGGCCCGAGACTGTAAATAGAAAGCAATGAAAAATTCAAGAAAATTAGCATCTTCCTTTTTCCAGAGTGTGTGAGGGATGGAGATAGAGACGCCAGCTGTCCCAACATTCCAGGACATGAGGAGGATTTCCCTGAATGGGAACCATGTCTGAGAGATAGCACAGTCCCAACAGCAGGGACTGTAGGCAAAAGAAGGGGCAGACTGTGAGGTCTATGTACTGGTTCCCAAGAGCTGATGACAAATTTTCAGGAATTCTGGGATTCATTTTTTTTAAGTAGTATAGAAGCTTAACGATGCTTTAAAAAATAATGAAATCCAAGATGAAGTCTTTTCATTCCCTACATGAAATGAGACAGGAAGGATTGGTACTGATCAAGCTCTTGGAAAATCTTAGACATTATTTTATGTAATTTATATTAGTTCCTAGTTCCACAGGTTCCTATTTCAAGAAGATGAACTTTCTGCATCAAGATTGGAACACTAGTGTTTCTTTTATGTAAAAACAAGCAATGCTGAAGCATTTTTCATTTCCTACATGAAATGAGTCAGGAGGGGTTGGTATTGATCAAGCTCTTGGAAAATATTAAACATTATTTTATTATATTAGGTCCTAGTACTGCAGATTGCTATTTCAAGAAGAAGAACTTGCTGCATCTTGTGTGTAAAAACACACACTATTTAAGTATTTGGCCACATGAGGTGTGAGCCAAGATTCCATTTGTACTTGGGAACAGAGGTGGTTTTATAGGTGAACAGGGAGGTGTCTCGGACAGAGCTCAGAGCAGGCATGTCCACACCTCTCATTCCCGAGAGTCACACTTGTCTGAAAGGCCTTATACTCACAGTCTGTTGTGTAGGTATCATCGCTTGTCAGGGTTCCTACTACTGACAACAGCTGGCAATCAGGGATCCTTAAAAAGGTCCAGAAAACATGCATGAGATCCCCCAAACATTTCAATGTATTTTAATTGCTCAAAATACTAGATTTTCAAGCTTATTTACTCCTTCATCTCGCCTTACACTGCACATCATCCATACTCAGCACCTTTGGAGGCCACAGATTAGACAACTCTGTGCTGAGGTGTCTTGTGCCATAGGCAGTGGAAGGGCCTCCTGTGTCTCCACCTGCCAGCCAGCCCCCTTGTGGCCTTCAAGCACTCCTACGTAATGGCTGTGACAGAAGGAGACAGAACCTCCGCGTCCGGATGGTCGCTGCTCCATCTCCACCTTTATAAAGATTCCACCTCGTTTGTGTTCTCTGATCGACACATGGCTTCTCTGCCCCCACCATTAGCCCTCCCTCTCTAAGCTACTTCTTCATAAGAGAAATCTGTAGCATTGAAATCCAAACAGGACTTGAAGTGAGAGACAACCATGTTGCTCTCCCACATCACCATCATCCCCCCCGTCTTACTTGTTTCTCCACTTTATATTTTTCTCTGATTTAGTTTAATTCTATTACCATTTCTACTGGTGGGCCAGTTTAAACTGTAGCATTTCATTTGTGAAATAAACTGATCCTCTACCTTTTTATTAACTTGTCAATTTCACTCAACCCATTTCTCATGTATCCTGTTGCTAAAATTCCCTCAAATTAGTAATTTGAATACACTCTGCAGCAGAATGTACTTATGACAGTGATAATTCAGCAGAACCAGAACTGTACCCACTCCTTACTTTCAACCTGACACCTGTGCTAACTTACAACACAACAAACGGAAAATCAATCTTCTTGACTCATGAAACTCTCCAGACCAAGGCCTCTTGTTCTCATATCTAGTATAGTCTTCTGTAATACAATCCTTTCCACATACATGGAGCGTGTCCACCTTGAAACTCAACATCCCCTGAACTCTTGATGGCTTTACTATATCCATGTCCCTATAAAAGCCATTTCTCTCATCCTATGACTCTTGGTGGAAAACATTCCCCCAGTGTCTGCTGGATAATTGCTCTCCCCTGCGGGAAAATTTTCTGCATGTGATCCAGACTTCCCAAAAGCCTTTGTTAGTGGGATTTCTTAAAAAAAAAAAAAAAGATGTCTGTGAACCCCTCTCTCTAATGACAAAATTCAAATGGAGCTGCTCACCCTCTACACACACCAGAAATATGAAACAAGCTGGCCTGTGGACCAAGACACCCCCCAAAACTCAAAGCACCATTTCTCCTGAAGAGCTCTGACTCTTACAATCTTGAACCTTAGATCTACAGATTTGAGACTGAACCGCCTGTCCAAAGTCACGTCACTTAACATTTGGGCAGATTTTGCTTACTTGACATAAAAACTGACGTTGACTGTCTCACATTTGGAGTCACAGGTGAATTCACGGACATACACTCTGAGGGGGCCACCTTCATCTGCCATGCTCGCGTTTGTAGATGTGATGTACTGCGTGTGCCATTCTCCGGAAATCTGAAAAGATTTCATGAGCAAAGTTGGTCAGTGTCTCTCTTGTTTTGACACCCACTGGATCTTTGACTGTCATTGACATCAATTAAAAAGAAATAAGTCGAATAGTGTTGAGTGCTGTAGGGTCTGCCTTCCAGTGACTAACCTACAGGGAGTGAAATAAAGAATAGGGTTCCGAAAGAAAGTGTGGGGTTGAGCTTTTTATCATCCCTCAAAGAATGTCACTGAAAATATCATGCCAAAAAGTTATCATTTTGGCATGTCAGTTTTACATGTTTATTTATTAACCTACAACAGATAAAGTGGGGGTATATACAAAGCTGCAAGTTAGATGTATTGCTTTATACTTTCTATTCCTGCCCCCCAGCCTTCTACCAATTTCACCCTATCTGCCTCCCCCGTGACTTCACCTCAGAACCTTTTTTGTCTTTTACTTGTACCCATTCATTTTGATAAATATTTTGCTTTAGCCAATTAATTGTCCACTATGCAAATGTCCACTATTTGTCTTTGTCTTTGTGATTATTTCCTTGGCATTGTTTCCTCCTACTCCTTCCTTTTTGCTGTGAATAACAACAATCCTTCCTTTGTTCATGACTGAATAATATTCCACTGTGTGCCCAGACCTCATCTTCTTGACCCAACCCCCCTTCCATGGGCACTCCTGCTGCTTCCTTACCTGAGCTGTTTTATATAGTGTTGCAGTAACCATCTCAGAGCAGATAATAATGAGTTAATTGTTTCCCTTATTCACATAGATGTCCAAGTGTGGGTGAGCTGGATCAAGTTATTTCCAATTTTCCCTTGTTCTGGGAAAATCCAGAGCAGTTTACCCTGTTTCTGTTCCCACTAACATCATAGATGACTGCTTTATGCTCATAGATGCAGAATCCAAGGTTATGTAAAATCTGATGCATTCTTGCTAATGGACACATCTTACACACACGTGCACACACATACACAGCAGCACCCCCCATCAGGAAGTCCCTGGTACCTAAGAGACATGTTTGGCATATGCCAGACCAAAGACTAGAGTCAGCAGCAGCAACTTCATCTTCGTGCCGGCTTGTTGTCCTTCTTCTGGAGAAGCAAGCGTGTGAAGTATGAAGAGACTCTGGACATGTGCTCTTTTATACCATTGGATTATTGGTCTTATTGCATCACTTCAGCAAGGAACCAATGGCTTGGGGTCACGCAATCTTGGCATTCATGTCTTATCCTGGAAGCCGTGATGGGCATGGAGTATCATTTCAGTAATGAGATTAGTTTCAAGTGATGCAGAAGTTGATGAAGACTTGTGACCTTTCAAGGAGGTGCAGAGCACTCTGTAGATGAGGTGTTTCAAGGACAGTTAATATTTGCTTTCTCTTATATGCTGAGTTCCAAGTGGGATCAACATTTCAACCCCTGTATCTCCTCTCCCGTAGCATTTATTTAACTCTCAGTATGTTTAAGCTTAATTTCAGAAACCAAAGATGTCCCTGGGCAGCTTAGAAAATAATTGCAAACATGGCGGCTCTGTCGCAAATCCATTTTCAAGGACCCATCCTCATGGGCACTAAATGTAACATCAATAACAAAGATAGAACTGGAATCGTAATTAGATTTAAATACAAGTTATCAAAATGGTTTGAAAAAGTCTAAATTCTCATGTTTTACCCTATTGAGAATCCTTTTCAAATCCATCTCTACAATTTCACATCTCCACGGGTGTAGACCCTGCTCTCGTGACAATTGATGAGGCTCCTGCGTTACCTGGAGCTCCTGAGTGAGACTCAAGTTCTTTCACTCACTAGTTCATCCACTCACTAGAGTGGACATACTAGCAGGTCCAGACTCAAGAAACCATGGCAACAAATCACAAACCTCTTGGCCTGTCTTGGACAATTTTTTTAGGGTTCTATTTTTATTTTTTTATTTATTTTTCACGAGACAGCGTTGGTCTCCATCAGTGCTTGGGTGTTGGAGTTTTGCAAGTACAAGTGTTGTCACCGCCAGGTGTTGTCAACACCCACAGCCAACACCAAAGCACCCACATGCACTCCACAATCGTTTGGGCCCCCTCCACAGTCCTCTCTCCCCCGCGTCCTGTGTACTATTGAATCAGGACTCTACTGACCTGACTCTGACGCAGTATAATGAATAAAGATGAAGTGGGCGAAGAGCAATCCAACTAGGAACCTACACATATCGAGACCAAACTGCACCTGGGTCACTCAGGTGAGCTCCATCACTATAGCTGAACTGAACAATCTCAGAAAAGGTATAAAAATATCCTCAAAGCGGCACGGAATTCAAATAGATTGGGTGTTTGGACAGACGTAAGGCTGTGCAAATGACCAGCTCCATTTGTGCAATAGCGCTGTCTTGCTTCTGTCCTCTCCATTCTTGATGCTGAGATTTCTGTTTCTCTTTGTTTCTCATCTTCCCGTCGATGGTGCCCTGAGTCATCTGGCAAACGACTCTGATTTCCCAGCTCGCCATGTCCTATCGCGTCCTCTCAGTCCCCTCCCCGGATCAGACAGTTGAGCAGGGGCTGAATCGTTATCAATATAGTGTCCCGCCCACCCTCAAGCCCCCTGCCCTTTGAGGTCCCCTGAGTTTTCCCCATTTTTCTGTTGCTGCCCCCCACCCGGCTTCCCTTTATGTCTCCTGAGGTCCTGCCCTCTTGGGACCGTCACTCTGTCAATCCAGGGAAAATTAAAGCCATTATTCTTAGAGGTTATTGCAGGAGGTTGCTCTTTTGATCTTGCTAATCCTCTTATTTTCAAGGAAGTCCTATGACCTCGCATGCACAACTCCTTTAACATTGCTCCAATGTGACCTTGGATCCACGCAGAGCAGTGTCCTCACGTGCATGCGCCTTGGAGCCCACAGATGATGGAAAGCTGCCAGGGAGAGTTTCTTCTTTTCCCACCTCAAATTTTTGTCCCAGTACCTGCAACTGTAAATCCTGTCTCTCCAGGTCACAGGATCTTGGACCCTCTGTGTTTCTGTGTCCTCTGTTATGGCTGTTTCCCAATTTGTGGGCCTCAGCAACTCCCTGCATAGCAAACAGAAGCCTTTGGCCCAGGTCACCAGAAATACCATTTTCCCTCCGTGATGCCCCGCAGTGCTGGTTCCCCAAGCCCTGGTTGGCAAGCCCCACAGTCCCCACTTGGAGTGACGTTCCTGGAGCCTCTCCATCCTACATCAGCTCCCGTCATGGTGTTCAGAGCAGGCTGCAGTGGGTTTGGCTGAGAAGCTGGTTTGAGCCAGCATTCAGAGCTGCAGCTGGGACTGAGCACTTGCTGCAGGAGGCCTGGACATGTCCCTGCCTCTGCTCTGAAAGCCACACTTTCAAGGCGTCTACACAGCTTGCCCTAAGAGTGTTGTAGCACACTGGTAGATACTATCAGAGCGAGAAATCCTCAAGTCCATGTGTTGCCAAACACCTCATGTTGCCCAGGACACCCCTCCAGCAGCCAGAGCACACCCAACAATCCATCCCTGGATGTGCGGCCTCTGCCTTCCGGCCTGACTGCTTTCCCAGCCCCGCCACTGTGGAGGGAAACACTGGCTGTGCTGGGGGTTCTTCGTGGCGTAGACAAGTTGGGTGACACTACTCTCGGCCGGCCCGTTTCCATGTAAACCTTGACTCCAAAGCCATGTCCGAGTGTGGATAAAGTACGCATCCAGGGACAGGGTCTGTACCAGCACTGGGGATGGACACCCAGCCCTTGAGGCATAACTGTGTCATGTCAGCTGGGGGAACAAGGGGACTTTGTAGCCGAGACACGTGAAGAGCAGAACGGTAGGCATGATGGCCTGCTGAGCCCATGATGGCCTGCTGAGCCCATCCTATATGGTTGTACAAGAAGGGGCAAAGGCATGCACTTGCTATCCTGGCGGTAACCCCCAAAGGAACAGGAAAACCCTACAAAGCACAGCCCCAGGAGGCACCCCAAGCAAGCCTTGCAAGGGTGCCTCTCTCATCTGACTTGGCAGAGGGCCACCATTTTCCCATTAATGTCACAGTGTTTGCAAAAACTCTCCAAGAGTGCCAAGGACACATGCAGGGGCCGATCAGCCAGTATGAGCAGAGTCACTCTGCACCTCTCAAATGTCATCACTGGAAGTCCTCACCTGGTGAAGCTTCCGGTCAGCCTGTTCCCCCACTGAGAATCCCTCAATCACCCACACATCAGACACATCCATGACCTTCCCGATCCTTCAGGAAGCTTCTAGTCACAGACAAAGATCTGGAAGGGAGTCAGGTCGTCCCAACGCCAGCCAGGGCAGCTCCATGTTTACCTTTGCTTTTGTTTGTCTGCCAGTTTCAGTTGGCTGCTGTTTGTTCTCTGCTTTAACTTCAGTTTGCATATTTGTTTCAATAAATGACAGGCACTGTGATCCTCGGTGCTATTTCACTCACCAGCGTCCGGATTTAATCCTTTATCAAAATATTTATTGTGCATTAAGTAGGGATTTTCCCCACTCTTTCTACCTTGCACTTGCCTGAGCTCTTGCATAGATTACCCAGGGCTGTGTTTGTCTCAGTAGCCACGTGATACTGTCCCTTCTCAAGCGTAAGACCCAGCGGTGGAACAGGTCACAGTTTTCTACAGAACGGCTTGGTTTTTCTAATCTCACAGGAAAGTGCTAGACAGTGCAGACTGTCCTGTAGCTTGTCAGCTTTTACCCCGCACCTCTGGCCTGCAGCGCAGCTCTTGCATGCATCAATAAATAAACCTCTCTAAAAAAAAAGAAAAAAAAAAAAGAAACTAAACTAGTGATTTTTGTGGGTCCAAAAATGACTATAACATTCAAGTAAGGGTATTAGTGATTGATTTTGAATGGATAAAGTTGAATCTTTCTTTTTTTAAAATATTTATTTATACAAGAACTGGGGTGCAGGCCAGAGGTGTGAGGGGTGAGAGGATTCTCCAGAGGCAGGGTAGGGAGCAGAACAGGTGGATCTACTGAAATTCACTGCTGAGGGGAGCACTGGGAAGTCAGGAGGTGTCTGCTGAGCCCTGTGGGATCAGCTCCCTGGCCAGGGATCGAACCCGCACTGCAGAGGCTGCGGACAGCTTCACAGCACTGCACTCAACCCCTGCACCACCAGGGAAGCCCCTGGAGTTAAATCTTTCTACGTCTTGAATGGAGAGAGTTTTCTGGGCAAAAAGTGAGTTTGCCAGGGATGATGGGTGAGTTCCACAGTAGCACACCCATCACAGCAGGGGAGGGAGGCTCGTAAAGGGTCGACCAGTCATACCCGCCATCTTAGGTGAGCGGAGGCAGCTGCCTCACTGTTGAGACAATTTTTTCTCCTCCAGAACCTACACCCTTTCCCATCCCAGTGGGCCTCATGCCAGGTATCCATGAAAGGTCTATAGAGGTCCACTTTGGGGCCCAGATTCAACAGGAGCAGAATAGCGCTGGGCCTCAGTGGGACTCACTCATCCTGACTCAGCAGCCGACTCCTGTGGGGACGGGGTGTGCAGGCTGAGCCCACCCTTTGAAGGAAAAACATGGGGAGGGAAGAACTTGGACACCCCATCCAAGCTACGCAGTGTCTGGGTCCAGATGACCTGGTGAGAACCTCTCGCATGACTCAGCATGTCTCAGAAAATCCACTTCACATTCCTGCTCCTCGTTCTGAATCACTGCACACCTCCGGGGCAGCCTCTGAGCGAGAACACGCAGACCTACCGCCTTCCTGCACACTTGGGCTCGTCCTGTGACCTGCAGATTATCCTGCGCCAGAAAACAGCCTCAGAGTGGGGGCTGCTCTTTGAAATCTCGCTGTGGAGACAAGATGTACTTTGGGGAGGAGTTTTGTCCCCCAATTTCATTGCTTAAACCTCCCCCTGCCTTTTAAGAATTCTTCAGAAATGCTTGTTTGGGCCTTGCTGATACCTCCAACATTTTTTGTTCATACCTCTCTTTAAATGGTAATTCACATGGCGGCTGAAATCCTCACTCGGCAAGCCCAAAACAAACTCTATTTCCTCGTTTGCTTCACTTGGAAGCTGCATTCTGGGGACCGTCTTCCATGCATAAAATAGACACACATTCTGCACAAGTTAATGAAAAAAGCTCCCCGTATATTGGAGAATCCCCCCATGAAAAGAGTTCATTAAAGCATAGCTTATTTTTTGACTGCTTCGGAAATGTGTGATTCTGGAAAGAACCGAGCAGAAGGTGTGCTTTAGAGTGCATTTCTGTGCCCTTGCTGGAAAGAGGACAGCAGTGGATTGAAATTCTAATAAACTTAACCTAATCATCAATGTTTTAGAACCCCAGGAAGCAGGGGCCGTGTTCCATTGGCTTTGCCTAATAGAGCCTCTCATGACTCACAGGCCAGAGAGAAATGCAGAGAAGATAAGTAAGCCCATGTTGCAAGTCTGCCCTAAACACTCGAGTGGCTTCGGGCCGAGATATATTTCTCGAGGGCCAGCAGCTAGCCGGAAGGATATCATGATTGTCGGCCTTTTCTTTTCTGGGTTCATCTACGCAACTGTGGGGTGCGGGGTGAGGACTCAACGCCCCAGCATCCGCCGGACGCCCGAGGTGGGCAGGTGAGTTGAACACCCCGTCCGTCTTCATCCATATGCAACCAAGAGGCAGCCAAGAGGCAGCCAAGAGGCAGCTCCTGCATGACGTCTTCATACACATCAGCTTGACGAAAACAACTCGCAGGTGCTGATGGTGAAACACAGATCTGGGTGGGTGACCCGTGGGCACCCCCTGCACCTGTCCACAAAGCCCGTGATGCCAGACGTGTCTGACCTGCGTCGATCGCAGAGTTGCTGATAATCACCCAATTGATCCAGAAGAGCCGCCTCTCGGGATTCCAGGGCCATCTGTGTTGTCCCTCCATTGACCAGGTGGGCGGGACATGAGAACACAGCCATGTTTCCACTCCGTGGCCCAGCCATGCAGGCCTCGGTCTAGGAATTAGACACGGTCTAGGAATTGGGGGAGTCATTACCAAAATGACACCATGCCAAGCACGCAGCCTCAGAGGTCGCCTCGGGGGACAGTCACCGAAGATCCAATTGAAATAGTTTTCACCGCACGTCCTCATTCACACAGTGGCGGGGAATCTAGCCAGTCATTGGCTGTCCTCGAGCACAGTGAGAATAAATCACCCCACGCCCACGCCCTGGATGACTGGGGGACATGCCCTTGCTTTTCTCCTAACCAACGGGTGGCCTTTCAGGAGGCAACCAAACTGAGGCCTCCGTGGCAACGCCCAGTCATTTGAGAAGGGAGAAAAAGGTCAGTGCTGTGGGCAGCATTGTCACTCCTGCTGTGCTAGTACGGGGTACCCCATGTTTGTGAGCAGAAACCCCCTGAGCAGCCTCGTATTTCACATACCCAGGGGGGTTGGTTAATGGAGCCCTGAGCATCCATGAACAGTTTTCCTCAGACTGTCTGTGGTGTCTTGAGCAGCACGAGGCTCCTGGTGAGTGGCCTTCTCCGCCGCTCACCTTTAGGATCCTGTCTTTGTCCCCAAACCCATCGGAGAGATCCCCATGGGTCTGCTTTATTTAGGATGCCGGGAGCTCGGGACATATATCTGGTGCCCTTGTCTTTCATTTCCAGGAAAGACATCATTTCTCATGTGTGTCCCACTTGCCGTGTTGACACACATTCCTAGAAGTCACGAGTTGCTCTTGGCCTGGGCTTTAATTGTTTTCCTGGTTCCACCGTCATATGCATAGCTTTTTTTCTGGTCTCGGTGATGAGCTACTTGGGCTTAATCTCAAATGCGCTGACCCTGTTCCCTCTGTCCATCCATAAAATGCTGCTGATCATTATTAACTCCATTCCCCGCCAAATTCTACAAGCCCGCCAAGTCGGGCTGGGGCCCAAGCATGCACCTGATCTCATAATTTCTCTGTAGCTCCGTTCTTGCTTCCAGAATGTCTCCTTTGCCAGTGGAACACCCCACTTAGCCCCGAGCTTGCTGGAACCACCCCGACCTCAGCCTCTGAGATGCTCATTTCAACACCGTTCTGCACCCCCGGTGCTGAGGTGGATTTGCGTTTGTCTGTCCAGGACATTCAGCCCAATGCCGACCATGGAAATGGGATTACCTCCATCGATGCAGTGCTTTCTGTGAGACGTTTTCACATCCCTGAGAATAGAGCTGCAGAGCTGAACCCCTTCCGCACTCTTGTAAAGTGTCCACAGCTATATTCCATTGCTACCTGTATCTCTACAGATTGCTTGATGCTGTTATGATGCGATGTTTTTCTAGGTTGCAACCCCCGAAGGCTCCATTTCCCTTGGACACCCCTTCTTTTTGTATTCACTTTGCGATCTTGGTGCTTTAAGGGAAAATGTTGCATTTAAAACTGACATTCTGCAGGAGAGAAATAACAAAACACAAAATAAAGTAAGAAGGGCATCCTCTAAGCCCCTCGAGACGTCTACACTCAGGTCCTTGATGCTCAGACCCACACGTCTCAACTCCTTTCCTTCCGGGAGCCTTCCCCTGGGCTTCCCGATGAGTCCCGCCCAGGCTGAGACCCTCAGGGGTGCTCCGTGTCCAGCCACGTGCCTCCACGTCTCTGCAAAGCAATGTCTCAACACCTGGGGCCGCCCGGGCACAGACAGGCACAGCTGGGGCCGCGTTTGCTGCAGGTTGCAATGTGGGTGGAGCTCAGGAGGGAGCACAGAGCTGCCAGGGGGCCGTGCCCTGTGTGTCCACCCAGCGTCCCTCCATCCCGGCTCAGATTGCACAGGAAATGCACATGTGCTGCTCCAGGCCTTCATTCCTCCTCACGTGGCTTTCCTGGCCCCACTTTGCTCCCCCAGCAAACGCTGCTCACAAGACGGGTGTTGTGTGTGCATGCATCTGATTGCAGCGCAGAGGCTGCCGAGCGGCAGGGGCTGGGGTCAGAGGGAAGGGCCACAGTGTAGGGTGAGGGATGCGGGGCCTCCATCGCCTCGGCTGTCCCCTTGGGGTGTCGGGAAGTGATTGCTGTTCTCCGGGGAGCACTGCAGGAAGCCCCCGTAACACAGACGTGCCACCGAAGCAGGGGCCGGTGAAAACATGACTGGGTGTGCAAGGACGCAGCCCAGGATGTCTACATTGGGACACAGGGGACATTGAATACCAGGCGTCTGGGGCACCCCAGGCAGGCAAGGGTGAGATTCAAGGGACAAAGCAGAAAGAGAGTTTGCAGAAGCTGCGTGTTTTCCTGCAGGACGCGGCAGCAGGGAGGCCAATCTCCACATGACACGTACCGGGGCTTCCTGGCGAAGCTGCCGTCCTGGGGACGACACCGTGGGGCTTACAGTTGCGATTTCACCTAAATTGTACTTTCCACATTTACTTTATTTGCTCACGTGACTCTGGCCACACATGTTGATGCTCATAGAGAAACAGGAACCAGTGTCTCTGGATGGAGTAAAAGACGGCAGAATCAAGGTGCCCCCACCCTGGTCTCCTTGTTCTGTGAGGAGGACGGTGGAGAGAAATGAAAAGCCAGGGGTGGGGGTGTCCCGCCCAACAGCTGAACACGTGTCACTGTCACCAAGGATAAGAGGGAGAAGCGGGTCGTCTGTGAACCCCTTGTCATAGTGGGAGTGTCCGTGGCATTATTTAAAGACGTGCGGTGATCAGTGCAAGTGATGTTTTATCCAACACAACGCCAATCCATAAAAACGGTATGATCCCAAAGAATCAAAAGCAAAGCCTGATGAACGACATGCCACCTACAGGAAATGCGATTTATAACCCGCAGCAGGTCACACACAAGACTGATAAGAGATCAGCGGGCGGGGAGTACACACAGGATCCTTGCACGCAGCTGTGCACATGCTGGGGAGGTATTCCGAGGGAAACATGGGCAAGAATAGAGATGTTACGTCAAGGAGAAACGACTGATTTTCCAAGAAGACATAAATATCCTAAGCGGGTGCTGGGAGCCTCCGTGGTGATGCGGGGGTGAGTCTCCGCACTATGAAGCTATCTGCAACCTCTGCAGCCTGAGTTCGATTCCTGGCTAGGGAGCTACCCACATGGTGCAGCAGACCTCTCCTGTCTCCCGCTGCTCCCTTCAGCAGCGATTTCAGTAGATCTGCCTGTTCTGCTCCCCACTCTGTCTCTGGTGAGTCATCTCAACCCCCCACAACTCTGGCCTACACCCCAGTTCTTGTATGCATCAATAAATAAATCTTTAAAAAAAATCCTAAGTGTGTGTGTGTGCCCACAAGCAGAGCATGGGTAAAACATCTCCCCAAAACTATAAACTGCCAGAAGAATCTCTAATTATATTTGGAGACGTCTACATCACTGGCTCAACAATGAACTGAACCAGAAGGTAAACAATCAATAAGGTATAGATGTTTTCAAGAACCTGATTAACGTGTTCCCCGGGTTGACCGTTCTGAAACCTCATGCAAGAGCTGAAGGGCACACACTCTCTCCACATCCCAATGGATAGTGCTCCAGAGAGAGCAAGCTCTGGGCCATCAGAAAGTCGATTAAATAGAAATTCATACAAGGGATTATTGCAAACCACTTAAAAATCACCTGAAAAATGAGATTTTGAGCCAGACACAAAATGGATCCTCCTTGAAGAACAAGCACCCTCGGAGGCTGTCTTGGAAAGACAGCGCCCGCATGTCCCCCACAGAAGAAAGTCCCTACCACGCTGGATCTTTGGGGCTCATTTGCTAACAAGGTGGGTGATGTTTAATGACGACTGAACAGTCTGGTGCATGTTTCCCACTGACACGCAGCACAGCTCCACGCACAACAGCTGTCAAATGAGTCTCCTCACTGCTGTTAGTGACTCCATTGGTATCCTGATGCCATTTCTTAACAGACTTGATGGAAAAGTCGTGTCTGAATAGCATCTCCACAACCGAGCAGTCATTCATCCCATAACGGGAATTTAAACTTTTCCACGGGGATACAGAAGATAAACAGCATGAGTGAGAAGCAAGCACATTAAGTGACCAGCAGTGACATGGCTTAGAGAAAAATCATAGCAAAAGCGGAGTCTGTATCCACATCCACATTAGTTCATGTCACTCCAGTGAATAAGCAAGAAGTTCTATTTTGCGAAGCCCTGGGACCTGCTGTGGGTATTTGAAGCAATTGGCATGGTTTGGTGTGATGTAGGAGTTCCCAGGGACCCCAAACTGTTAAGGGGTACAGCTGGAAAGGCCTAGCCCACAGTCATAACAACAGCTTCCCAGTAAACTCCCCCAAATAGCGCATCTCCTTGTTGGGAAGTGCCCAGCCGAACACGGTTGTCCTCAAGCTCAGGTCTTGAGGCTTGAAAGCTTCCCCCACGTCTAAGGGTCCTTCTGGGGGGACCCACAGGACACGAGCAGAGGGTCCAGGCAGGGCTGGGAGGATGGTGCACACCCAACTGAAGCTAACGGTGGCCACTGTCACCTCCCACGCTCCCTCCCCTGCGTGTCTCTCTCAAGCTTCTCCACCTGTCTCTCCCCCATGTCTCCTGCAGTCCCCTCTCTGTGAGCACTGGGGGCCAGCTGGACAACTGAAGCAACAAGACAGCCCTGCTCCCCTTCCCTGAGGTGCTCCTGGCTGCTCCCTCCACCCCATCTCCCAGTCGATGCCCTGCTCGGGAGTTCTCATACCATTGTCCCCAGAAAGGGTCAGCTGCCTGACTCCCTATGAAAAGTGTCCAGCCACGTGGACAAGTTCAGAAGTGGAGACAGTAAACCCCGGCTGCTAAGGGCTGTTGGGAGGGGATCTGTGTGATGTCATAATAATTGATCCAGGTCACCCCTCTCTGTGAGCCACAGGAGTTAGCTCCTCAGTGAATCGTCTGGACTCTGGGGCAGGGCAGGGACGTGCCAGCTCAGTCCCACAGGGATGAGAAATGCACCCCGTGTGGGGACGCTGAGGTAGGGATGGTCGTGTGGAGGTGGGGGGTAGATGGGAGTCTTTGCCCGACTCTTGAATTGGATGTGAAGCTAAACCAGCTTAAAAATAATATTGCACTCTTGTAAAGACTTCTCCAACAGCCTGTGGCTGCAGGTCCTTCCCCTAACAGAGTTGGCTCTAACTTGAGAACTCAGTCATTTCCGAGGAGGGTGTGTAGAGGGAAAAAGGGGAAAGAAAGAGAATTTAAGGGGAATGGACCACAATACCATTTAGGACTGGGTTTGTGCAGAATTGGGATTATTCTCATTTCCTATTTGCTTTCAGATTTAATGCCACATATTTTTATTTATTAAATTTATTGATGTTCTTACGTTGATACTAATTTTGGAGCAGTCTTTGATTTCCCCTTCTTACCATATTTTCCCAGCCTTTTAGTTTCAAGCTTTCCCTGGCCTTATTTTTAAATGGCATGATATGAACTTTATAATCAGCATGCATTTATTCTCCTTGTGGCTTTTTTTAAAATCCAACTTCACAACCTTAATATTTTATTTGAATGTATTCATTCGTTTACATTTATTGTAATTGCTCATGACATTTTAATCCAGAAAATTTTGAGTGTGTATTTCTTCCTACTTCTACCTTAGCATAGAAAAAGATTATAATATATTAGTCTAAGATTAGTCTAGTCTAAGCTTATAATCTATATCTTAGCTGACACTTTAATATAAAATATTATATCATCACTTCTCCAGCCCAGATAAAACCCTAGAACCTCCAAATTCATTTTCCTATATCTTCTTTTGCCAGGTTACTGTTTCCTTCCATGTTTTGCTTCAATGAACTGCGAAGCCCAAAGAAAACCAGAGCTAAGACTGTCTTGTAGACATTTATTAATTTACATGCATATATTAGCTCTTTGCTGCTCCACATTCTTGTATAATCATAGCATTGACATGTTCCCTTTCCTCTGCACGCCTACTAGTGAGCGACTCCATCAGCCTCCACACGACAACACCTTTGTCTCCCAAACATTTTTTGAAATATCTGTAATCTAACGTTTGGCGTTGAATGATCTCATTCCTTGTTTCTGACAAATGCAACTGTCAGAATTATGACCCAGCTCTGTACACAGGAGAAATGTCTGGTGCTGTGTGACAGCAGAGAAGCACCATGTTTTGGTGGCACTGCAGGATGCTACAAAGCCTCATGTGACCTCAGGCCGCGTTGCAAGAAGAAGGGCTCTAGAGAATGACCTGTCGTGGGTCTCCCTGGTGGCACAGGGCTTGAGCCTCAGTGCTGTGAAGCTATTGCCAGCCGTTGCGGCCTGAGTTCGATCCCCGGCCAGGGAGCTACCCACATGGCGCAGCAGACCTCTCCTGTCTCCCCCCGGCTCCCCTCAGCAGTGGAGTCTGGTTTTTCATCAACTATACTTATTCACTCAGCAGTTCAGTCTCTGAAAACCTATGGGACTTTTTTTTTTTTTAATGTTGGTGCTGATAGGCAATCTCAGAGTTTGAATCACAGATCAGTCTTGGATCTCTAGGACAGGCACTGAATTCCTGGGTGCTGGTTTGACAGTGGCCTTGGTGGTGGTGTTCAGAGTTTGCAAACACGCAGTTCACCAGGGAGTCTATTCACCCTTGGAGAACTGCTCCCATTTGCATGGTAGTGAGGGTAATTCAACTTGCAAGTAGTTAGGGCAAACCCACAAGAGCTTCCTTAGCAGGACAATACACTGGATACGTTTAAAGTCATACTTCACGAGCCATTTGCCCCAAATCAAAAAATGTCTTTGCCTTGTCAAAAAAATCAAAAAACAAAAAACAAAAGAAAACAGGGATTTCATGCTTCATCATGGCACGCCGGGGGTCCATCGGTGTCTGCTTAGCAAAAAATGCACACAGCTCCCTGCACGCAGAGCTGGGTTGTGCTGTGCGGAGTCACCTGGGTTCAGTTATGATCCGTGAGAAATAGAATTGGCCGTGACATTTGTGTTCTTAAAATGCGATGCTCCTGAACTTTGTCAAGCCCCTTCTGTTGGGATAGAAAAGGAGGTTCAGCTCAACCATCACAAAAACCAACACAAGCCAGGGAAATCACAGTGTCACCTGCAGTGTCCTCTCTGAAATGGGGTGATTTCAAGGGAGTGCATTGAATCCTGACAGGGAAGGGGTTCCGTGAAAGTGAGGCAAAAACTGTGGAATGTCGTGGGAGGTGGCGACCCCAGAGACCCTCAAAAATATGATATTTCAGTAAAATCTTCAGTAAAACCTGTGTGGGTGAGTGTCTTCATGCATCTACTCAAATTCTGAGGGTTGATAAAAATGACATATTTGCTGATTTTGCTTTCATATGGAAATTATACCTCTCAAAATATTTTATATATACAATATATACTACATTTATATTTATATATATTATACATATTTATATTTATATAAACATTTATGTATATTTATATATATTATACATATATTTTAAATATATTTTTTAAAATATATATTTTGCATCTATCAAGATATACACAGTCTTATATGTAAGCACATACTGTATGATATAGGATATATTTCTATGCCACTACATAAAAAACATAAATATTTGACATTCTTTATATGCTAACAAATAATCTAAAAATATAGAGTCTATATATTGTTTGTTATATAATTTACGGTGGAGCATAATAAATCTCTTTCAGTAGGTAGTCCTCTAAATAACCCCCCACATGTGAGTTTTAGAACAATCCTGCATGGGATTTCAGGATTATGACATCCTTATGGCCCATGAAGCTATTTAAGGACATCCGTGGGGCTCAGTCAATACACGTGTAACAAATACTCTTATTACCACTGGATTATTTTGACTTTAATATGTTTAAAAGAAAAACCCATTAAGAAAAAGCCTGTATCAAATAATTACACTGTCAGTTTTATTTCTAAGGAGCCCAGGCAGGGGGACCAGCTGAGGATTTCAACCCAGCACACCATGAGGTCGTGCAAAAAAGTGTTAATTGCAAATAGGGCTTTTTTGCCACTGAGATCAGAAACCGCAGATTGAAGAGCGTATTCCTGGAAACTCTTTTCCTGAGTAGCTGGAGCTACAACCTGTCACCAAAATACCCGCTTGACCTTTACCATGAGAGGGAGAAGCGCGAACGGTTCTCTTGTTCCACATCTCTGGGAAGCTGACGATTCTGCGAGTTATTTCCTGCAGTCAGAAATCCACCGTGTTTTGTCTCTCTGAGGTCCAAATGCCTGTGTCCATCTATATGTGAATATTTCCACGTCCCCTCCTATCTGTCTGTGATCCAGGGACCTGTTCACATGTCTAACCACCACCCGCACAGGTGAGAGTAGCAGGGGACTCCCCAGAAACCCACCAACACCCGTGCATTCTGGGCGGGGTGGGGGAAGCAGATTCCCTGCCCGATGAATTGGATCTGTCAACATCGTACCTGAATAATGACTCCCGTTCTTAAAGCACTGCAAAAATTAAAACAATGGCAATGTGGGAGGTAGATCTAGCTAAATTAAGTGGAAATCTGAAAAGGATCCTCTTCATCAAGAACTTGATAGCAGCACTGAGCTGAAGCCTCCTCTGTTGCGTGAATTTCAGAAGAACAGTTATCCAGGCAGCAGCAGTCGATAATACAACATCTTCGCGGCCCCAGGCCCAGACGTGGCTACCGGCCTCCTGATTCAGGAGCTAAGGGGAGCTGATGCCGACACCAAGGGCAGATGATTCAGAGCAAAAACCATCCACTTGCCCTGAAGCACGTCGTGTTGAAAGCCTTGGATGCAGGTGTTGCAGGGGCAGGCCTGAGAGGCACAGTCAGCGTTTGCTTTTATTTCTTTTCAACATCTTGTTTGGAGGTAACATTGGTTTCCAGCACTGTGGATGGCACAGGGGTACAAGCTGACGGCTGCTCACGTCTGCGACACTGCACACCCATGCCAGCCTGCAAAGCCCAGCCCCTCCAGCTCTGCTCCCTGCCCTTACCTTCCCGCCCCAGGAGCCTCACCCCTGCAGCCAGATTTCTAAGGTTATTGGCTTAGCTGTGTTTGTCAAGATGGGCACATGAGACTGAAATGATATGCATGTCTTTCTGCTCCTGCTCATGTCACTCAGCAGCATCCCATCCAGCCCTGGCCATGTTGCCACAAATGGCAGGGTTTTGTCTTTTGTATAGCTGCATAGTATTCCACCATGTAGATCAACCACATCTTTTTTCAAAGATTTATTTATTTATGAACACAAGAACTGGGGTACAGGATGGAGGTGTGGGGGGTGAAGGATTCACCAGAGACAGAGTGGGGAGCAGAACAGGCAGATCTACTGAAATAGCTGCTGAGTGGAACAGCAGGGAGACAGGAGGGGTCTGCTGCACTATGTGGGTAGCTCCCTGGCCAGGGATCGTACTCATGCTGCAGAGGTTGCAGGCAGCTTCATAGGTTGCATCTTAACCCCTTGCGCCATCAGGGAGACCCCAAAGCCACATCTTTATCTGCTCACCTGTCACTGGGCACTTGGGTTGTTTCCACAGCGTGGGCATTGCGCACAGTGCTGCAGGAACATGGGAGTGCAGATAACCCTTCAAAAGAGTGTTGCTCTTTTTCATTGTTCACGTAGGTGTGCAGTGGCTGAGCAACTGCCAGATCTGTTCTTATTGTGAGTTCATCACCACATTGATGTGAAAAGTCACATCAATGTTGTGCACCCAAGTCTGGCATTCAAGGCCGTGATTTGGGAGGGACAGCAACCAGGAGAAGCAGAATATGGTAACAGACACACATGCATATGCATGCGCGTGCACACACACACACAAACCACGGCACTCAGGTCAAAAATCTCTTTGAGAACCCATTTGCGTTTTTAAAGTTAAATATTGCCTAGGGCCTCCCTGGTGGTGCAGGGGTTAACACTCAGCACTGTGAAGCTGTAGCCAGCCTCTGCAGCATGAGTTCGATCCCCCGCCAGGGAGCTGACCACAGGGGGCCCAGACATCTCCTGTCTCCCTGCTGCTCCCCCCAGCAATGGATCTGTCTATTCTGCTCCCCACTCTGTCTCTGGTGAGTCCACTCACCCCACCCCAGACCTCTGGCCTGCACCCCGGCTCTTGTGTGCATAAATAAATAAAATATTAAAAAAAAAACAAATAAATGTTGCCCAATTTTCTTTCTCGCCAACCATCTGGAAGCTTTTTCAGAGGACAGCTTGTAGTCTGATCCCGGTGTGATTTTCCATCTGTATCTACCGAGATAGCTTTAATCTGTCTATAAATCTGTGGAATATCTTCCTTCCTCCCTGTCTCCCTCCCTCCGTCCATCAGCCCCTCTGCCCATTCATCCAATCTCTGTCTGTCTGTTTCTAACTATCTATCTATCTATCTGTCTGTCTGTCTGTCTATCTATCAATCAATCATCCATCCATCCATCCATCCATCCATCCATCCATCCATCCATCCATCCTTCCATCCATCCATATAAATATCTATCCATCTATATACCCATCCACTCATCTATCTATTTATCTATCTATGTATCTATCCTTACATCCATCCATCCATCTTCCATCCATCCATCTATCTATCCATCCATCCATCTATCCTTCCATCTTCTCTATCTATCTATCTATCTATCCATCTATCTATCTATCATCCATCCATCCATCCATCCATCCATCCATCCATCCATCCATCCATCCATCCATCCATCCATTCATCCATCCATATAACCATATATCCATCTATCTACCCATCTACTCATCTATCTATCTATCTATCTATCTATCTATCTATCTATCTATCTATCTATCTATCTATCTATCTATCTATCTATCTATCTATCTATCTATCTATCTATCTATCTATCTATCTTATCTATCTGTCTATCCATCCATCCATCCATCTTCCATCCATCCAATTATCTATTTAGCTAGCTACCTACCTAGCTATCTCCATCAATCCACCCATCTATCCATCCATCCATCCATCCATCCATCCATCCATCCATCCATCCATCCAATCATCTATCTATTAATCTATCTATCTATCTATCTATCTATCTATCTATCTATCTATCTATCTATCTATCTATCTATCTATCTATCTATCTATCCATCCATCCATCCATCCATCCATCCATCCATATAACTATCTATCCATATGTCTGTCCATCCATGCATCTATCTATCTATCTATCTATCTATCTATCTATCTATCTATCTATCATTGTCTAATACACACAACAGCAAATTTACCATTTTAATCAGTTTAAACAGCTTGATCCCGTGACATCTGGTAGACCCACGATGGCATCCATTGCAACTTTCTAGCTCAAGAAACATTTAATCTCCCCAAAAGGACACCCTGTAGCCCTCAGCACACACTTCCCATTCATGCCCCCAGCCCAGCCCCTGGAAACCAGCATCCCTCCCTTGTCCCTGTGGTGAGCCCCTTTCTGGCCACTTCACATCAGGGGGATCACACGCTTGATGCCCTTCCCTGCTTTGATGCAGCCCGTGCAAGGCTGTGGTGTGAGATGGGTCCAGACTCGACCTTTCTGGTTGGCGAACTTTGCTCTTAGACAGAAACTCTCACTGTGCGGCCACCGAAGCTCGAGGGACCCCGAGTCCTGGGAGGCACAGAACTGCAGTCTGCACCAGCACTGTTGTGCCAAAGCTTCCGTGGGGTCCCCCCCGTTTCGCACCTCCGCGGCCTGTCCTTTCCACCACCTGACCTCGTTTCATGCTCACAGATGAAGTCTCAGCAGCGACACTTTCCGCAGCTCGTCCCCACTTACAGGATTTGTCTTTGTAAATAACAGTCCTGTGAAGCGCAGCTGACTCACCAGATAGTTCTTCGAGCAGGAAACAAGGCACCTCCATGTCTCCAGGCATCGGGCTTCTAACCAGCAGGCCCCCTGGGAGATGCAACGGTGCCTTTGGCTCACAGGGGAGGTGCTGGATGTGCTGCGTGAGACAGCGGGTGCCAGCAGGGCACACTTGGTGGGTCAGCAGATGCCTCGGGGCTAGTCGTGAAATAGCCCCAGGAGCCCCAGCCATCAGGACACAGCAGTTGCCTTCTGTTTATTCTGCGAGGGGAACAACCATTTAAACGGCAATGACACTGAATGGCTCAGCCCCTCGCAGCTGCTAGAGGGAAGCTCCTCAGTGGCTATTTTCAAACAGACTCGGAATCAACTGCTTTTCTCAAGGCAGACGTATCCCCTGCCTGCGCCTGGCTGTGTGGTATTTTGCTCTTTCTGTGGACGCTGGACGAGCGTGGCAAGGAGTGCAGAACTTTTTAGGCGATTGCAGTAGTGCCAGGAGCGGGGGAATAATCAATTTCAAAATATTACCTTCAGTCTTGCGGTCCTGGATTCATGGCAGCTGATTGAAGGTATCAGCGTCCTTGTAAGGAACTTCCACGGAACACTGACTCTTTGTCTGGCTCAGCCTGGCTCTGTATTTCGTGGACAGGGAAACAGTTAAAGGCTGAATCAACTTTGGAGATTATTTTGCTCAATGACGCTTTCATATCGAGACAGTGACCCTTGCTGGTGGCTGGTGTCGTGTGCGAGATTGAAGGACAAGCATGTTGTGTTGCTCTTTGGAACTCAAACCACCTGGCTTGCAAGGTGTTTTGGCTTCTAAGAATGTTCGAGCCCCACCACTTACTATTTGCAGAACCAGAAAAAAGGGTGCAGGGAGGTCATAGGCTGTGAATCGTTCAGGGGGACCCTAGTGGAAGTATTTTTGGATAAAATTAATATTTTCTGCTTGGTAAGCTTTGAGCAGATTGTCCTTCTAAATGTGGGTGGGCTGTGTCTAATCAGTTGAAGGTGTGACTAGCGCAAAAAGATGCAGAGTGGTCATAGACTGTGAATCTTTCATGGGGATCCTAGTTGAAGTATTTTTTTTTAAAGATTTATTTATTTATACAAGCACTGGGTACAGTCAGAAGTGCGGGAGGGTGAGAAAATTCTCCAGAGCTAGAGCGGGGAACAGAACAGGCAGACTGACTAAATACACTGCTGAGGGGAGCAGCGGGCGGCAGGAGAGGTCTGCGTGCCATGTGGGCCCCTCACCGGCGTCCGGGGATCAAACCAGTGCTGAAGAGGCTGCGGGCAGCTTTGCAGCCCAGTGCTCAACCGCGATGCCACCAGGGGAGGCCCCCTAGGTGAAGTATTTTTATGGATAAAATTAACATTTTCTGTTTGGTAAGCTTTCAGCAGATTGTCCTTCTATTTTTTTTTTAACAGGGATACAGGGGAAACAGCACCCTATTCTTGATACTTTGATATTCTTTTTATTTATTTATTTATTTATTTATTTATTTATTTATTTATCCAAGCACTGGGTACAGTCAGAAGTGAAGAGAAGGTGAGAGAATTCACCAGAGCCAGAGGGGAAGCAGAGCAGGCAGAAGGACCGAAGTACACTGCTGAGGGGAGCAGCGGGCGGCAGGAGAGGGCTGCGCACCATGTGGGACCCTCTTCCGGTGGCCGGGGAGCAGTCGGGGATCGAACCGGCGCTGCAGAAGCTACGGGCAGCTTTGCAACCCAGCGCTCAACCGCTGTGCCACCGGGGAGGCCCAGATTGTCCTTCTAAATGTGGGTGGGCTGTGTCTACTCAGTTAAAGGCCTAGCACAAAAAGACTGACCTCCCCAAACAATTCATGCTCAGGGGTCATAACCTGTGACTCTTTTGCAGGGACCCTCCTAGAGGTTCTACCCTCCTAGAAGTAGTTTTTGGGTGACATAAATACTTACAGTGATAGGTGAGGAACATAGACTGTCCTCCCTAGTGTGGGTGGGCCTTGTCTAATCAGTTGAAGGCCTGATTCCAGCAGGTGGCTTCTGACTTCACCTGCTTCCCCAGCTTTTCTGGATCTCTGCCAGCCCAGCCTGCAGATGTTACACTTGCCAGATGCCATATTTGCATAAGTCAAATCTTCATATTATATTCCCGTCTATTTACATATATGTGCATATTATTGTTTTTTGTTTGCTTGTTTTTCTGGAGAAATCTTATCAGGGTGGCGAGGAATGATTATTTGCTTATCATTAATTTCAGTGACCAACTTGAGAGATGAACTGGTCTAACAACTGGAAATATGATCATTGTGGTTAACAATTAACATTTTTTGCGTATGAAAAAGAACACTTCAATACACTAGGTTGAAATTCACCTCCGTAGTCCAAATATTTTCACTGAGTTCCTCGTATCTGCCTGCGTGAACTCCCCCAGGGTGATCGACCATTTTTGTCTTTTGAGCTATGCCCTGTCTGTCCCTGTTCCACGGTCTGAGTTTCTACCTAAAACCAGTCACTGATCAGTTAAAAAACTCCCTGGAAGGCATGCACTGCTGCGTCACATACATGAACACCACATGCCATCAAGAGTCTGATTAAGAGACTAAATTTAATACCCTCCTCGTATCATCACCAAAATGTAGTGGCACCCCAGGGGTGCGGGGCAGAATTTCTGTTGCTTGCTGCTGGCATGGATTATTAAAGATGCCAACAGCAGGTGTATTTAAAATTCTTTCTGCTGGTTTTGAAATGCTCCATCGATGATGGAATGAGCCGTCCTGAGCAGGTAAATTGTCCAAAGTCTCTCATCGCTTCAGGTGAGTGATACCGATCCAGTGTCAGAATCTTCAGCTTGGAGAATTTATGGACTTAATGAGTTTAACATAATCCCTTGAAGATGTCAAGGTGCTCTCTCCAGCAGGCAGCAGCAACTGAGAAAACAAAAAAAAATGTGGGCGAAGGGCATTGACTTCTCCGCCGGGTGTTCTGGCCAGGGTGCTGAGTACCCGATAAAATCTACGAGTGTCTCTGAAACGGCCACTCTGCCTTCCCTCGCCGTTCCCTCATGAGTGGTCAGGCTCATCCCTACAGCTGATGGAACAGTGGTTGCCCAGAGCTCCAGGAAGAAAAAAATCCTTGGAAATGGGTTTTCATCCTCTAGTCTCCTGGCAAGGTCTTGGGCTCCACTCTTGGGTGTGCTGGGATCTGGGCACATGTTAGGGATGAGACGGAACTCCTGGCTTCTGCTGGACTGTCCCTGGGCCATGTGCACCCTCAGGTGGTCTGGAGTTGGGTCAGCTCTACTCAGAATCTCCAAATCTGGGCATAAATGGAGAACGTAACCCCAGGAAGCTCACATGATTGTACCGGACATGGCATGCCAACGTGTAAGCAACACCGTTTGATTGCAAGGCACAGAATCAACATGATTCCCACAAAATGGTGTCCAGTATGCTGGTGCGTGAGATTATGTGGCGTCTCTAATATGTATGAAATCTAGTAAAATTAAGCCCAGTGTTTAATACCTGTGGGGCTCCTCCAGACACGCAGGTTTGCTGATGAAGGTGAAGAAATTTGTCAACTGAGCCTCCGATGCCAGTTACAATCTTTAGATATTTGTGTCTGCTCTGAAACACTATCTCCCCAGACTTGCATTTCGTATAAATTAATCTTCCTGTCCAGACAGTTCCGATAATTGTATTTCTACTCAACACTCTGCCTATGAATGTAATTTAACTTGATGGCATCTAAGTGATGCCCACAACACAAACACCCCGCCTGTGAGCGGAACAAGCTTATCTCTTCTTTTCTGTTTGAACCTCTTCATTGGTCCCCGTCTTATGTTGCGAAAAACCAGGAACCATCAGCACTGGTTTGTGCACATTTTGCCCCTTATGTGACCAAGTCTGAGCCTACGCCTTTCTTTGGAGGGAAAGACTATTTAATTTATTTCCATTTTTTAATTGAAGGCACATCACATTATAACATCATAGAAGTCTCCCTGGGTGTGCATTTTAATCCAGTCAACAACCACTGTTTCTCATCTGTGTTTCCGTTGTCTCGTGTCCTCCTCAACACCTGTTTTCTTGGGGTGGTTTCTGTGTCTTGAGCTGTTGCTACAACGCAGCTCTTACTCTAGTTTTTATATTCGATCCCTGTTTGAATTCTCACTCATTGTTTAACTATGTATTTGGTGTAGAAAGAATGTTCTAGAACTCACACATTACCAACAGTTATGTAGAGTGAAGCAGTGGTGAAAGGGATCGCTCCTAAGGAGCATTTGGGTCACCATACTGCAGTACTGGGTTCTCAGTTCCTTCTTTCCTGTGTGTGTCTCCACTGAGGGGCCCCCGTGCTAGTGGAGGGAAGGGGTGCACCGTTGAGTGGATCCCTCACCTTCACGAATGTAATGGGTCACCTCCCTCTGAGACAAATTCATATTTCTGTTCAAAGGACAAGGAGCATCTGCTCCTGAATCTGCCAGAGATGGATGGATTGACGCATTCTTGGGAAAGGAATCTGTGATTGAAACTGAGTTGATGTGAATATTAATCCAGATGTCAGATTTGTTTATAACAGGACTACTCTCTTTGATGTACTATAATAAAAGCAAAATATCCATGGATTCTTACTGAAACTGCGTATGTACAGTGAAAATGTTTAGCTCGGAGACATTGGTTTGTCTGTGTGTGTGTTTAGGCTCCCTTAGCTGTCAAAATTGTATTTTGATGTCTCACGCCTGGACTTCTTGTCAACTTTCCTGTGGGTAATATTTATGTCCTCTTCTACTTTGGAACTATGTTATTTTTTCACTATGTAAGGTATATTACATAATAATTAAGCAAGGTGATATTTTAAATGTTTTATCTCCAGCAGCTTCTGTGCTACAGATCCCAGGGCTTCAAGGCTGTGTCTCCACCCTGAGACCATGAGCTGGGTATGAGGTTCTCCTCTCCAGTGTTTACTCTGGGAGCCGTCACTTGTCTCCATGCTCTCCTGACTGCTTATAACACACGAGGTCCATGAAAATCTCTTAAACATGAGTGTTATTTACCTGTGGATGCGATACTTGCGGTGATGGCACCATGTCCACCACGCCCACCTCGAGCAGCACCACAGCTGCCCCTTGGCCTCATGACCTCCCCTGAGCCCATAAATACTGTCCCCAGAGGCGATTACCCTGCCTTGCCCCTGCAGCCACAACCCCCTGCTGAGCAGGAGAAAAGGGAGTGTCCCTCCCGGGGGTGCCCAACTGGCTCCGAAGAAAGCCCAGGTGTTGCGGTGACAACACCCTGGTGAGCGGGAGCTGGGAGCAGGCTGCACAGGGCAGGGCCCTGCTGATGAGCCAGGCCCGGCCCCTTGGTCCTGGAACCAGGGCCCGGGGCAGCTGTGGGGCTGGAGGACAACGGGGAAAGGGAGGGCGAGGAGAGAAACATGTTGGCATCTGAGGTCTGTGGTCGGGCATCCACAGGCCCTCTCACTGCGGGACCATGCGGCACTGAGATGGAGACCCAGCCCACACCCTGGCCATGGCGTCAGTCTTATCACGGCATCCATGCCTCAGCTTCTGGGGTCCCTTGTCCTGCCTCAGTTACCAGCCCCCGATGTTCCAGGTCACCCCTTGTGATGCACGCCCTTCCCGGTGCCCCGCTTTCAGCACTTGGCTGATCTGAGGGCACCCCACAGGGTCAGGCTCCTGCAGCTATGGGCCTGAAAGCCCTGACGTGGACAGGGAACACACCTGCCGGTGACAGCGATGGGGCGGGTCAGGAGGAGCAAACACAGGGTTTGACTCCACCGCAGGCACATCCTTCTGTGGGTCCCAGTGAAGAGCCAGGTGCACCTCCCGTCTCAGCTGTGTCCCGGCCGCTGCTGGGCAGTGCATGTCCCTCACGCCCTCAGCCTCGGGCTTTCCCTGAGCCTGCAGAGGGGCTTCTCCATCGCGGCGCTGCCGAGAGGTTGGTTTCTGTCTAGTCAGCACTTTCTGGGACAATGTTATCAAGTTCTAGTCATATTTGTCAGGAAATACTGCAGAAGTCATAATTTTTCCTGATTTACATCATTTTCATTAAACTCTCTCCCCTTAAGAGCACGAAGTTTGTGAACGTAGAAACATGAAAATATTTCCCTTCAGTTGGGC
This sequence comes from Talpa europaea, assembly GCF_964194135.1. Lineage (NCBI taxonomy): Eukaryota > Metazoa > Chordata > Mammalia > Eulipotyphla > Talpidae > Talpa > Talpa europaea. The sequence goes on from NC_140075.1 coordinate 15,026,273, forward strand.
TAAAATATTACAATATCATTTTATTTTAAGCTGCCCTGTTGGGGACCATGAGGGGGTCCTCATATCTCGGGAGAGGAATTTCTCGAAGCCCCAGGACACGGGCAGCTCCACAGCTGGTGGGAAGCACAGCTGGAGAGGCCAGTCGGAGTGGGGAGGGTGTGAGCAGCGAGTAGCAGGCCCGTGGAATTGAGTCACTGTGCTGCCACTCCTGATTCTGGACTAAGTGGGGAGCCCCCCATACTGCACTTTTTCCACTTGCCAGATGCCATCAGAAACAGAGCCAAGCCCTGGCATGGGAGCCAGGGCAGGCGTCCTCAGGCAAGTGTCCGGGCTGCATGGAAGGCCTGGCCCCAGGGGAGATGAGGCTCTCCCACCCTGGGTCACCTCCTCTTCCAACTAGGCCTTGAGTGTCGATTCTCTGTCTGACATGCTTTTTTCCGCTTTAAAATGCCAAACAATATTATGAAGTTTTATAAATAAATGTTCCTTGTGTAATAATTCTGCCTCTCGCATAACACTATTCACAAAGTTTCTGTATGTTCTCTTTGCTTTTCTTCTATCTAAAATTAAAAGTACCCATTCTCACTAAAAACACACATTTAAGAAGTTATCCTCAACCAGAAGCTGGAGCATGGTTTGGCTGAAGGGGGCAGATTGAATCCTACTATGATTTTCTGCTTGCGCTCCTGCACCTTTGGTATAAATGAATAAAGTCTGGGCCTCTAGGGTAGTTGAGTTAAAAATCAGGCTTCTTTTCCAGCACTCCTGCCATCAGCCTCTGTGGTGGCCTCTGCGGTCTTGCCCATGTGCCTGTGATGGTGGGCACCTGGGCCAGAGCACACAGGGCATGTGCATGTAACGGGGACACCAGTGCGCTCAGGCAAGGGGGTGTAAGGGTGTGGTCATTCCAGATCCAGGGGGAGGGGAGATGGGCAGAGAAATGCTGAGGGCGAGAGCTACTCAGTCCCGTGAGTCAGCATTAAAGGCCTGAAAAATTTAAAGGCCACAAAATTCCCTTTTGTCTGTGAGAAGCAACGATGGACCTCCTCGAGCTGAATGGGTGGAAAACAATTGGTGCGGGTGGCAGGATTTTTCACAGAGAGAAGATGCACCGAGTGGCCTCTGTCAATGGAGGCAAACATATTGTTGGAGTTGCTGTGGGAGCACAGCTGGTGGCCAACTTCCAGGAAGAGCTGCCGAGCGCTGGAGGCGGACGAGGACCGGGAGATGCAGGGCAAGATGCTGGGGACTCCTGGAACCTTGCGGGGAGGAGGAGGCAGCCCAACGAGCACCCGTCCCCCACCCCTGAGGCTGCAGACTTGACAAGGAAAGCTGCAAAGATCATACTGATGACCCCAAGAGACAATCCTGCTGAGGCCGGGCTTGGGCACATTGATGGCTGATTATGGGGCCCGGGGGGACAGAGTCATCTGCAGACCCCGAGACACGAAGATCCAAGGATGGCCGCTGGGCCTTGCTGGCCTATGGCCGCCTATCTCGGGAGCTGCCGTGTGCTCAGCCTGTCATGGCAGTGCGCCCCTGGGACGGCTGACAGTGGGATGGGGCCAGCGTGCCAGCAGCCCTGGGCTGGCAGAGCTTGGCACCCTCACCAGGTCTCTGCAGCCAGGCAGGAAATGCATCAGGAAGCCAACTCAGAGAAGGCCAACCACTGGTGCCAAGGTCAGGAGGTCCTGAGCAGTTGAGAAGCAGCCAAAGGGGTTGCTGAAGAGGACAGTGGGCCTCTTCAAATCACCAAGGGGTGATGCCCGATCAATTTTGAGTGTCAGGTGCAAAAGAACCCGTCCATTGGGGCACAGGCGGGGAACATGGCTTGTGGTGGAGAGCACAGCCAGCAGGGCCCATAGAGAAGCAGCATGGGGGGCGCTGTCCTCAGGTCCCCACCTGTGACATGCAGAGGGTTGGATGCAGTTCACAAGACCCAGTTTTCTTTCCTTCTTCATTTAAATCTGATTCACTTCTCTTCCTTGCCTGCCCTTTGTCTCCCTCCCTCCTCTATGAGGTCATCATGAGCAGGGACAGGTGTGTGTAGTTGACAGCTGTGTCCTGGCTGGGTGGCTTTCTATTGGCTGCGATGATCACAGTTGGAACCTTCTCCTTGTCCTACTGTGGGTCCAACGTGGTCCACCAGTTCTTCTGTGACATCCCCCAGTTATTGGCTATTACCTGCTCAGGAAATTTAATGAACGAACTTGTCCCCATTCTCATTAGTGTGGTGATGGATCCCTCTTGTTTTATTTTCATCATCATTTCCTATATCCACATCTTCTCTGCTGTCAGGGCGAGGGTCCCACATGGTGCGCAGACCTCTCCTGCCACCCGCTGCTCCCCTCAGCTGTGTATTTCAGTCAGTCTGTCTGTTCTGCTCTGGCTCTGGTGAATTCTCTCACCCTCCTGTGCTTCAGACTGTACCCAGTGCTTGTATAAATAAATAAATAAATCTTTTTTTTTTTTTTAAATACAACCTGGAAAATAAGGAACTTACAAATAAGCAAAACAAATTATACATTATAAAATTTTAAGTAGAAATGTAGTTCTTCACAGATAATTCATCTAACTTTACTTTTGAAAACACCACATCGAGGGAGTGTAGTAATGTTGGCATCAAAACAGGCATCATAGAAATTAATATTCCATCAATTCCAGGTTTCAATCATAGATTCCTATGAACCAAGGAAGCGTCCATCCTTCCACCTCTGGCAGAATCAAGGGTGGCTTCCCTTTGTCCTGTGAGCAGAAACAGGACCTTCTCCTAGAGGAAGATGCCCCATTAGGAATCGTGAGGGATGGGAGGCCCCACTCTCTGTCTCCCCTCCCCTCCACATGGGCAGAACCCTCAGTGGAGACACACATGGGCTGGGGGTACCGAGTGCCCAGGACTGGGGTCCGTTGAACATCTGCTCACAAAGACATTTACCACTGCTTAATTTTATGTTAAAGTTGGTGATGTGTGAGTTCTAGAACATTCTAAGCCACATACATTGTTTTCAATGATGAGTGGGAGTTTAGTTTATGAACATCACAAGTTGGAGGTTTGTCAAATGAGAGCAGTATTTAGGAAACTAAAGCTTATGGAAAAACATGAGAATATAAATTTCTGGGAAAGGAAAAATTGTAATGCAATAAATCTTTACTTTATGAATGATGACATGTAGATTCAGGGGAAAAACTAATCATGGATTATAATTGTAGGTTGTGATATCTCACCTCTTGGAATAGTGGCCCTTCATCAGTCTCCCCACAGCCGACTTCATGGCTTGGTTCCTCAGACTATAGACAACGGGATTAAAGGTGGGTGACATCACCATGTAGAACATAGAAATGACCAGGTCAGACATGGATGGGGTCTCGGAGGTTGGCTTCAGATAAGCAAAGAATCCAGTGGAGACAAACGGCACCACAACCAGCAAGTGGGGAAGGCAGGTGGAGGAGACTTTGGCCTTGCTTCTATGGATGGGATCTTCCTGACAGCAGAGAAGATGTGCACATAGGAAATGACGATGAAAATAAAATAACCCATATGCAATGTCACACTAATAAGGGGGACAAGTTCACTCATCAAATTGTCTGAGCAGGAAATATCCAGAAACTGGGGGATGTCACAGAAGAACTGGTGGACCACGATGGACCCACAGAAGGACAAGGAGAAGGTTCCAGCTCTGTGCATCACAGCATAGAGACCCCCCACCCAGCCAGGACATAGCTGTCAGCTGCACACACCTGTCCCTGCTCATGATGACATCATAATGCAGGGGGTGGCAGATAGCAGCATAGCGGTCAAGGCTCATCACCGTGAGCAGGTGCATCTCTGCACCTGCTGACGTAACCATCATGAAGACCTGGATGACACAGTCCGGGAACAAGATGGAGCTTCTGTGAGTGATTTTCTAACTCATGTTTAATTCTGAAATTTGAATGGACAGTCAGGTCTTGTGGCTAACTACATGTATTATCATAAAAAATATTTTCATGCACAAATATGTGATAATCTGTCCGAGAGTTTGGAGATATAGTGACTTTCTCCCAGAGAAAGTGCTTGAGAGCAAGAACATCACGCCCAGCTCATGATCTCAGTGTTAGGGAAACAATATGAGAACATCTGCACGTGCAGTGCACATGTGTAGAATTAACAAATATTGCCATGATTTATTTTCCATAATGTACATAATTAAACATAGTTCCCAAAGTAGAAAAAAAAATGAACTGTAGTTTAATCTACAAGAAGGTCGAGACAAATACCTGGTATACAATCAAGATATAATCTGGAGGGCCTCCCCTGGTGGTGCAGAGGTTGAGCCCTGGGCTCAACCAGCAAGAAAAGCTCGCCCTTCTTTCCCTCAGCCACAGAGACTGTCTACAAGTCCAGCCAGACACATGTGGTTGGGTCACAGGGACACCAGTCCCTCTTTGTCCCCCATGCCCTCCCCTCCCTTCTCAGAGGCTCCTGAGGTTGTTCCCCAAGACTATTACAGTGTTTCCCTGCTCAAATGCCTGTTCTCTGCCCGCCCCATGTACGACCTGCTATGCTGTGTGTCCATGTATGACCTGCTTTGCTGCTTGTATTTCTCAAACCCTCTCCTTTCACAGGACTCTGCCCTCGCCCTGTCCGTGCCCACCCGGGTGTGATGCGACACCATCTGCTCCTTGTCCCTTGGGTCAAGTGGGGCTGCTGTGGACAACACCGCTGTGTTGATCACAGAGCCATGGACTCAAGGCGAGTCCTGCCCTGCCCGTGCCCGCGTGTGACCTGCTGCTGGAATCCGTCCTGGGTTTTTTTAAGGAAATGTGGGGTGCTCTATGCAAAGTTTCACTGTCCCTGTCCAGTAGCAGTACAACAGTGTCCTTTCTCCACATCCTCTACTGCCTCTAGGCCCCTATGACATGGCTGTTGTCCTGGGGTGTGGGGGTGTCTCCTTGTCTCAATCCGCCTGTCTCCTGTGTGCAGTGGGGCAGCTTATTTCCCCATTAAATCAGGGCTCTACAAGGGGAGCCGCCAGTCCCACAGGCAGCCCGGTCCAGACAGGGTGGGGGGCTGGTGTCCTGGATGGCCTGCTCGAGTCAAGCACTAACTATCCTTTGCCCAAATCCCAGGGGGTCATCATCAGACCTGGATGAGTGACCTTGGCCTGGGCTCTGGCTTCCTCCATGGCTGAGCAGCACAGCCAGTCGCCCCCTGGGAGCTGTGTCCCAGATACTCTGGCACAGCTTGTTGGGGTTTTAGGGAACAAGAGAGAAAGGCTCAGGGAGGTCTGGGACATGGGTCAGGTGGGTCTACTCTCAGCCTTGCATACACAGTAGTGCTGCCCGTCCTATGCAATGGACACAGGGCAGGGCTGGGGTGGACGCTGCATCCTGGGCTGGTCGGATCGGGGCCCAGGCCGACCCCAGGGCCCCCATGGGTGGGGTGCTCTCCCAGTCAGGAAACCGATGTTGGTGTGTGGTCTCAGGGAGGGCGGGCCTGGAAGAGGGTGGTGAGGCTGTCAGAGGGTCCAGGGGAAGGGGCTGTGGTGGGGCCTAGGGAGCAGCATCCACGAGCACCCCCAAGTCGCGATGGGCCCCCTAGCCATGCCCACCCCAGGACTCCAGCTCTGCTTCCCTCATGGCAGCACCATATTGCTGGGCAGTTGTTGGCATGGCCAGGCGGATGCTGCAGAGACTGGCAGGACAGTAGGTGGGCCCTGGGACTGTCCTGTGTCTCCTTCACCAATAAACCCCATTGTCTATGAGCACGCATGGGGAGCTGGAAAGTCTGTGAGTGCTTGGGGAGAGCCACACCCGGGAGAGGGAACCCCACTCTGCTGTGTCAGAGCCCGAGACACGGACCACCCTGTGGACAAGTGTCAGAAGATGCAGGGGCTTCCCCTTCCTGCTCCTGGGGAATTTCTTCCTAGTTTTCCTTCCCCCTCCCTCTCCTGCCTCATCTCCTACCCCATCTCCCTCCCCCCTCCCAACTCCCCCCTGAACTGCGCACAGGAGGTGATGGTGACTTTCCAGCTCCCTATGGGCGTGGCTTATCGGTGGCTCTGACCACAGGCCACACCTGTCCCCGTGGCAGTCAGGGGAGGGGATGGGGCCTGAGGGGGAACCAGGTGCAGACCTACCTGGGTGAAAACTAAGGAAATCGCCTTTGCCACACTCGGTGCCCTAATTGCTCAGTGGTGGTTATTTGAGGTTGAGGCCAATTAAGCAGATGAGCGGGAGAGAGCACGACCCTCCTCCCCAGGGATGGCCTGGGTGGGGCTGGCGGACAGAGAGCACCTGGGGGACCAGCAGGAAGGTCAAAGCTCCTCAGGCCCCTGCCCTGGAGTCAGACTCATTCCTGCCCCGAGTTTTCTGAGGCCTCAGAGCAGGCGTCACGGCCGCGCAGCTGGGATCTGGCATCTCCTTTGTGGACGCCACATGCTAGCTTCGCAGGAAGCAAAATTGAAAAGACAACTTGCCTCGCAGGCTGCGGGGGCTGTGCTGGCGTGTGTCCCAGAGAGTCACTTGGGTTAAGGGGACGGTGCTGTCACAGAAGCCAGAGTTGGAAGAGACCCAGAGGCCCTCCAGGGCAGCCCGGACCCGAATGTGGAGCTGACTCAGTCACCAACGTGCCTGGCAGGACCGCAGCTCGCAGGGCACGGGGCAGCACGTGAGCCCAGGTGAGGTCTGTGGTGCCGGGGTGATGGGTGTGAAGATGCCACAGCAGGGGGGCTACCCCCTAGGTCATGTTCACCCTGTCAAGCGATGTTACCTCAGCAATGAAAACAATACAATTTTTTAAAATCCATAGGTTTCAAAAATTCTAGATTTGAGAACAAAGTAGAAATTGTTCATTTCACAGAAAAAGTAGTGATAGCTAATGTGATATTGCCTGTGGCAAAAATTGTGCAGTTTTTTTTTTTAGATTTATTTATGCACACAAGAACTGCGGTACAGGCCAGAGGTGTGGGGGTTGAGAGGATTCACCAGAGACAGAGTGGGGAACAGAACAATCAGACTGACTGAAATACACTCTAAGGGAACAGCGGGGAGACTGGGCAGGTCTGCTGCACCATGGGGTTAGCTCCCTGGCTGGGGATCGAACTCGTGCTGCAGAGGCTGTGGACAGCTTCACAGTGCTGTGCTTAACCCCTTGCACCACCAGGGAGGCACAGAAATTGTGCAGTTTTCAATGCCAACTCTCGGGAGCAGTTTCAGTGAAAAATAGTTTTTTTCTGTCTTTATTTGAAGTTATAGCTCTGATTGTGATTTTAATAGTTTTGCACCATTACTGAGTACATGTAACAATCATCTGGTTCTATATCTGCCCGAGTATATTAATGACATAACTGACTCAGATGGGAATTCAAGAGTATTGAAACAATGTCTGATGACTTGAGAACTTTCATGTTGTGGTGAATATTGATTCTGTGAATGAGACGAGCACAGCCAGGTCAGTGTCTCCTTAACCTCCAGGTAAAAGCTCAGAGCTCTGAGCCCCTATGCGTGGGTTTTTTTAAACAGCAGGCAGGGACGTGTTGCATGGGGCGGGCAGAGCTGGTTCTGGCAGAGGGTGCTGCTCGCCAAGACTTGCTGACACTGGATTCCCAGACACGGGCCATGGGCTGGCTTGACAAAGCTGGGGAGGAAGGGAAAGACACAGGCAGTCCTGGTCCTCTGGTCGTTCGATTTATTTGAAAATACGGGAGGGTATTTCCAGGCCTTGTTACAACTATAAGTTGAAATTTCAAATCTTTGGTGTGTTTCTTATCAAAAGCTTGGACGGTGTAATAACACAGTCAGAGTGAAAATACATTTTTTTAAATATTTATTTATTTATACAAGAACTGGGGTACAGACCAGATGCACGGGAGGGCGAGAGGATTCACCAGAGACAGAGCAGGGAATAGTACAGGCACACTGATGAAACATACTGTTGAGGGGAGCAGGAGGCATGACAGGAGAGGTCTGCTGGGCCATGTGGGACCCTTGCCAGTCGGCCGGGATCGAACTGGCACTGCAGAGGCTGCGGACAGCTTCACAGCACTGCGCACAACCACCTGCCCACCAGGGGAGGCCCGAAAATGCAATTTTTTTGACAGGACGAAGCTACTTGGAGAATGACTGGGGATGAGATTCGGGAGGATAGGGAGTGTGGGTGGTGAGCCGCTGCTGTGATTGTTGTGAGGCACTCAGTTACGCTCAGCCTGGGGAGACTGGACAGGGCTGATTTCTTTCACATTTTCATGCAGATGATGTCTCCAGTGGTTCCAAATCTCACAGCTGTGACAGAATTTGTCCTCCTGGGTTCCCCACCCAGGGGACCATGGGCTTCCTGCACCCACTGCTCTTCTCCCTGGTCTACCTGTGCGCCCTGCTGGGGAATGGGCTCATCGTCTTCATCACCACCCTGGACCAGCATCTCCACACCCCCATGTACTTCTTCCTGAGGAATCTGTCCTTCTCGGACCTCTGCCTCATCACAACCACGGTCCCCAAGTCCATTGCCAAATCTCTGAGTCACAGCAGCTCCATCTCCTTCCTGGGCTGTGTTGGCTAGGTTTTCATGATGCTTATGTCAACAGTTACAGAGCTTCACCTGCTCACAGTGATGAGCCTTGACCGTTATGCTGCCATCTGCCACCCCCTGCACTATGACGTCTTCATGAGCAGGGACAGGTGTGTGCAGCTGACGGCTGTGTCCTGGATGGGTGGGGGTCTCTATGCTGTTATGCACACAGCTGGAACCTTCTCCTTGTCCTTCTGTGGGTCCACCGTGGTCCACCAGTTCTTCTGCGACATCCCCTAATTATTGGCTATTTCCTGCTCAGGAAATCTGATGAGAAAACTTGTCCCTATTTTCATTAGTGCAGTGATGGGTATCTGCTATTTCATATCCATCATCATTTCCTATGTCTACATCTTCTCTGTTGTCAGGAAGATCCCATCCACAGAAGGGAAGGCCAAGGCCTTCTCCACCTGCCTTCCCCACCTGCTGGTTGTGGTGCTGTTTGTCTTCACTGCATGCTTTGCTTATCTGAAGCCAACCTCCGAGACCCCGTCCATGTCTGACCTGGTCATTTCTATGTTCTACATGGTGGTGCCCACCTTTAATCCCGTCATATACAGTCTGAGGAACCAAGCCATGAAGTCGGCTGTGGGGAGACTGATGAAGGGGAGACTCACTAAGGAGTAATGCCTCTGCCTACTGCTCTTTCAGTATTAGATTCCACTTCTAATTACTCAGTAAACTTTCAGAATATTTACCTCAAACCTTTTTCAGACTTTAGTTTTTAGACCATTTTAAAAGTTATTAATTTGGCAGGAGGGTAAAGAGAGTTTCCCTCTAGCCTCTAAACCTGCCAATGGCTGCCCTCTCCTACCGCACTGTAACATCAAGGTGCTCCTTCCCTCACCGACACAGGTGCAGAAACCTGCTGTCCTTGTCCATGTCCCTCTCCTGTATCAGGGCTTCTCGCCTGGGTTTTTACCTTCTGTGCTAGAGACAATCATGCAGTGACACGTTCATTATGGTGACATCACTCAGCACCTTTCACTCACCGACCCCTCCGGCACTGCTGTTTGTGTCCTGCCTCATCTGCTGGCCAACACTGACCCTCCATGTGTCCTCAGGCTTTTCCCGAATGCAGTAGCATTGACATCACACAACACACACAGTGGCATCCCTCCGTTCATTTAGTAGTAATTAGTTTTTTAATTTTTCCTGTGTCTAGTCATGGCTTTGTCAGGTTGGAGGAGCTGCTAATGTACCTTGTGAGAGCTGGTGCTTCCTGTGCCCCCATGGTGCTGAGTGTGAGTTTGTCGCTCTGGCCCTCATGGGCCATTTGTCACCATGCCTGGGTGACCATTCAAGGCCTACAGTGACTTGTCATCCTTATTTTAATTTGCATTTTCTTGATGACATATAAATGAAGCAAATTTTCAAGTGTTGACATGCATCTGATTTCAGCGATGAAGAGTCTGTTGAGATCACAAAACTCATTTTGAATAGAGATTTATTTGGGGCCTCCCCTGGTGGTGCAGCGGTTGAGTGCTGGGCGCGAAGCAGCCCGCAGCCTCTGCAGCGCTGGTTCACTCCCCAGCTGCCGGCGAGGGACCCACATGGTGCACAGACCACTCCTGCCATCTGTATCTCCCCTCAGCACTGTATTTCTTGTTCTGCCTGTTTTGCTCCCCACTCTGGCTCTGGTGAATTCTCTCACCCTCTGGTGCTTCTGACTGTACCCACTGCTTGTGTAAATAAATAAATACATCTTTAAAAATAATAAAAATATAAAAAAAAGATGTATTTATTGATACATACAGGAACTGGGGTACAGCCCAGAGTTGTGGGGGAAGGTGAGAGGATTCACCAGAGACAGAGTGGGGAGCAGAACAGGCAGCTTGAAAGAAATACACTGCTGAGGGGAGCAGCGGGTGAGTCAGGAGATGTCTGCTGCGTCATGTGTCTAGCTTCCTGGCCAGGGATCAAACTCGTGCTGCAGAGGCCACGGACACCTTCATAGGTAGCATCTTAGCCCCTTGCGCCACCTTGGAGGCCCCAACAAAACTCTTTTTAGGGGCTATTTGGCTCGCTCACTGTTGTGTGTTATCAGTCCTTTGCATAATTGGTATAAGGGTCTTTTGTCTGAGGAGTTTCCGGTGAGTATTTTCTCCCAGTCTGTGACGTCTTCTCTAATTGTCTGGTAGTTTCTCTCTTAGAGACATTTTGAATCTTCTGACTTCCACGTCATCTGGTGGCTGTCACGCCTGATGTCCTGTGCCGGGTCTAGACGCCCGCCCTGTGCCATCGTCCTCTGGAGTTTCTCCTCCTGCACATTCCTGATATGCTACTTTTGTGTTTTCCATTCAGGTCAACAATCCATTTTCAGTTAAATTTTCTGAAGGCCGTATTGTCTGTGTCTGGGCTGTGTACCTCTAAATTCTTCCTCCAACATTTATTGGGCAGTCTTTGCACTTACTGCTATGCTTCTTTGTGAAAACTCAGTACACTGTGTTACAGGGATTCACTTCTGTGCTTATTCATTTCTGGGGGGATGTATTTGCATGTTATTTGGCCATTAACACATTTTCTTGATGAGTAGCTTTTTAGTCATCTAGAGGTCGGAGAGTGCCAGTGTTCTAGCTTTGCTTTTAAATTTTTTCTCGTATTTGAGATATAGTTGTGGATATTTAAAGTGAACATTATCGGGCCTCTCTGGTGGTGCAAGGGGTTAAGAAGCAACCTATGAAGCTGTCCGCAGCTACTGCAGCATAAGTTGGATCACCAGACAGGGAGGTGACCCATAAGGTACAACAGACCTCTCCTGACTCCCTTGCTCCTCCCCTCAGCAGTGTATTTCAGTAGATCTGCCTGTTCTCTTCCCCACTCTGTCTTTGGTGAATCCTCTCATCCTCCACACCTCTGGCCTGTACCCCAGTTCTTATATGCATAATAAATAAATATTTTTAAAAAAATAAACTGAGAAAAAAAGAAAATACTCAAAGTAATATTCATTTCAGTGATAGTATGAGATCACAGTCGTCATCCCTTGGGATATGACATCATTCCCTGGTCAGATTCCTGTTAATGTATTTTCTATTTTTCCTTTGAACAAATCCAGTAAGTGTCTGTTGAGAAGGGATCTTTACCATGAGTGTTTTGTTGAAATGTCATGTTAATTTGTTATTTGTTCTTATCAAGGATGACATTTACACTCTATACTGATTTCACCGTGGGTCACTTTTCACTCCCCCACATGCACCTGTGTCCATTCAGAATCTACTAACCTATGGTCCCTCCTTCCGGTAATAAGCAAATTTTTGTACTCAGTCCAACATTTCCTTTTGCTGTTTGTCACTCTATTTTCTTAGTTACTGTCTTTTCATATTACAATCCACAGAAGGTTGAGACGAGGCAATATCTTTCAGTTTTTGACTTATCTCCCTAGCATACACACCTCAAGGTCCACCTTTGGTCCCTAGGATACTAGTTCATCTTTTTAACAGCTGTGTGGTATTCCATTTTATGTGGACCCTCATTATTTATATTCTCTGTCCACAGCACTTGGGTTGGGGCCATGGCCAGCAACAGTAGATGGTGCTGCTATGAACACAGGTGTGCGTAGTCTGGGGTTGCTGAGTCTGCACATCTGGGACAAATACCCGGCAGAGGTTGCTCCATCTGTGGTTATTCCATTTTCATTGTCTGACAACATCTCCAAGGGCAATTCCCAGCAGAGGGGAGAGGCCCTTTCTCTCCCTTCCTCATGTCCTGTTGTGTGCAGTTTCTGGATTGATCCCTGTCCACAGGTGACAATGCATTACAGTTCAGAATTCTTTTTTCCTTATTATTAGAATAATTTGGAATGGATTAAAAATCTGCAATAGATCCAGAAATAATGCATAGGGGCTGCCCACTGCACACTCACCCCACAGATGAACTTGGGGACACACCACCAAGGACCAGGGAAAAGAGCACATAGGAACAAGTGCCCCCCCCCATACTAGACAGCTTCTGTGCCTCAAAAGACATCATCCCCCAAAATAGGCCCCTGCACTGGGAGATGATTGTGCACATCACACACCTGACAAGGGCGAGTGTCCAAAATACATAAAACGTACAAACCCAAGAACAGAAAGAGACACCCCAATCCAACACAGCTGACAGATCACTCACCCCCCACCCCCCACCGCCGAGACATTTTCCTCAGATTTCAGGAGCCTGCAGCCTACTTGCCCTTTTTATTCAGGTTGAAATCGCCCTGCTCCTGAGCTCGTCCACCTGCCACACACCTGCAAGACGTAAAATGCCTGGACAGGGTCACAGGTGCCGGCTCATGCTGCATAAAATCTCTCCTACTCCTGATGTGTCTTTTTGATTTTATTATTGGATATAACAAAGTATCCTGAATTAATCCTGTCACATCATTTCCTCGGAGTCTGACTGTGTCAAATTGATCATTTCCATCCCTCCCGCTCCCTGTCCCGCTGTCACCCCCCAGGGCATCCAGGGGAGACAGAGCACCTGAGTCTCCTTTCTGAGACTCACAGGCAGGTGCTCTGGGCGAGACACTTCTCAGTGGCACGAGCAGGAAGGACCGACATTCTCTTCACTGGCTGAGACACAACAACCATCTCAGTGTGGACGCAGGGCCCCGAAACCCCAGCAAGCAACTCCCCAACTCTTGCCCCCCTTCTCCCTGAGCCCCTAACAAAACCCCACACGGGAGCTGACTCCACCTGCCCCTGCCACCCACGCGGATCAGGAGGAAAGGGGGTGTCGTTTCCCGGGGAGTCTTGGGTTCCAGAGTGTCTGGGCTTCACAGTGCCCACGGACAGGTCCCCCCAGCGGCGGAGCAGGGGTTGTGCTCCAGGCCGAGAGCAGGGACATGGGGGCACACAGGCAGGCTGACAGGCCTCAGTGTCTGTCCCCCAAAATGGCACCCGCGGGGATCCCCGGAGTTGGGAGAAGCGCCAGGCACCCTCACGTCGCAGCCACCACCAGTCCCCGCTGGGCAGCGGGTGTCCCTCACCCCGGCCTCGGCCAACCCCGGGCTCCAAGCAGACGCCCCCTGACCCCCACCCCATGCCCTCGGGGCTGCCTCTGGCTCGCGCAGCCCTTTGGGCACAAGTATCCACAATTCAGTCAAAGGGGAACACATATCGGGGAGGTTCTGGGACTTGTCGTGTGTGTCCTCCAGCCCCGCGGGGCCGCACCAGACCTCACGCCATGACCCCATACACGCTGTCACCGGGTGGACACGGGCGTGGGGGGCCTAGGGGGTGTGTGCCTCTGCCAGGCCCCGCGCCTCCTCTGGCGCGGCTGGAGACGGACCTGACAGACGCGTCACGGCCAGCCAGGTCCAGAACACCAGGTCGGGTCACAGCCCCTGGTCACCGAGCCAGGGTGGAGGCCGAGGGTGGCGCTGGTGGACACTCCCCCGAGGAGAGGAGGGCGGGGCCGTGGACACTCACCCGAGGAGAGGAGGGCGGGGCCGGTGTCTCTGGGCAGCAGGACAGGGTGAGGCAGGTCCAGGCTCTTAGCTGGGACTGGGCGCCGGCGGGTCTGGCCGGACCCGGTTCATCAGGGGCCATCCGGCACCCCTGAACCGCCCTCCCCGAGCCACCCACAAGAGAGAGGCGCGGCCTATCCGGAACTACCCAGCGATCTGCTCCTGCCCTGGTGCCTCAGGGCCCTTTTATGGAGAGCCGCACTTTCGGGTCGGGCATGAACCAATCAGGCGCCGGGGTGGACGGGCCTGGCCCAATCAGACGCAGGGATGCGATGTGGTCCGATGGGGCTGGGGGCGGGGCAACCCAGAGGCTCCGCCCTGGTAGCTGAGGGAAGGAGCCCGGGAGGGGGCGGGGCGGCTGCCTGAGGCATGAGTCGGTGCCCGCGAGGGGACCGGTGGGCTCTGAGGGACAGGGACGCGGAGGCTGAGGGGAAGAGGCGGCAAGGCTGTCCCAGGGGTGGGCAGAGAAGCCGACGCCCATCCAGGCGCGGGCTCGGGTCCATCCTGCGGCCCCGCTGGCCGAGGCGGCCCGAGGCCCGGCCGCCCCTCAGAGCGGGGCGCTGTCCGGACCCCCGGAGCGGGGGACACTCTGGCTCTGATGCCGCCCCGGGCCAGGAGGGACCTCGCACGAGCGCCCCTGACCCGGGAGCCCGGCCGCGCGGTAACCGGGGGTGACCACGACCGCTGGCCGGAGCTGCCTGCGCGCCTGGGGCAGCGCCCACTTCTGGGCTCCATCGGGCGAGACGCCGGCACCCACTGGCCGGCGGGGCGGGTGGACGCGGGGCCGGGGCAGGCGCTGAAGCCTGAGCTGCCTGTGGACGGGCCAGGCTGACCCGCCGGGCACACGGGGCGGAGTGTGGCCCTCGTGTCTGAACCTGGGTGTCTCCAGCGGCCCTGGGGCGGGCGGGTCCTCGATGGGCTTGGAGACTTTGGGGGTCAGGAGCCGGCGGCAGCGGGGCCTGGAGCAGCGCCTCTGAGCACAGCACAGCCCGGGCTGCGTCTCCCTCCCCCCCCAACCCCAGGGTGTCCAGCTCAGTCCCCACCCCGTGGTTGGCACCATCTTGCTGAAGCAGCCGTAGGCTGGGCCTGGCGGACACCGGGCCCCGGGCAGGACGGTGCACAGCCAGGACCCTGCCCACAGCCAGGTCCCCCTCTGAACGATCAGTGGAGGGTGATGGAGCCTGGAGGAGGAGGAGCCGCAGTCCTGTCCACACAGGTGTGAATAACTAAGGAAATTGCCTCTGGCACCCTCAGTGCAGTAATTGCACCCTGAGATGTGGTACAGGATGATGCCCATTAACACAGTCAACTCAAAGGGGGTGCTTGTCCCTCAGGAAGAAGGCCCCTGAGGGCTGGAATCTGGACAGTGTCCAACACGCAGACACCAGCTCCAGAGCTCAAATAGCCCAGCCCTGAGGCCCTGCTCTGTCCATGAGTCCGCACAGGACAGGGTGCAACATCCTGTGAGCACTCAGAGGCTCCCCATGAGCTCTGACCATGGAGTGAGAGGCTGGCACACCCTCTCTCCTGCCATTGTGGACAACCTCAGGAGAGAAATTCGGCACGGCAGTGGGAACTTCCCCCCAGACTGCAGGTATCCGCTACCAGCTATATGCAGGGGAGAATCCACTCACACTTCAGAGTTTTCAGATGTCAAGGCTCATGTTAGACTTGAGAAAGTGCCGTAGTTAAACTACTCATTTTCTGAATCACGACAACTAATGCTGAAGTTGTCCAAGTCGCTCATGTCCCACTGCCCTGTCAGCCTGGGTGAAACTCAGTGAGAGAAAACTTAAGTTATTTGAAGATATTCCACAAATTATGCCATTTTAATGCACTAATATGGTTACATTTTTATGATTACGTGAGAATAATATTACATACTGATTTTAGTGTTCCCTCAGTGAGTATGTATTAAATACTGTATGAAATCACAATAATTAATGATTATTTTGTAACTAAGATGAAATTTCAAAATCCTTATTGTTAAATTTCAATTTATTTGTTTTTGTTCCTAGTGTAATGACAGATATGAAGTAGAAATTCAACAACTTTTATGACAATATTTTTGACTATCTCAGGACTGTCACATTGAAGAGAGGCTGGCATGGGCATCTGACTATTTGTGGAAATGAACTTGGGATTTCCCCCTGTTCCATAGAACTGGGACTGTTAGAGATTTGGAAAATAAAGTCACAGTAGTTAAATATGGAAGAATATATATCAACACTTACATCATTGTTACAATATGTACTTTAAATCTCTCAAAAGATGTCTACAAATTCAACAATGTGATCCTTATTTTTTTATTAAACTATTTGGAATTATTTATACTAATCAATGTATTTTCTACATTCTCCATTAAACCCTACTGTCACAAGGACTGTCATCGTAAGGGAGGGAGGTGAGCATGAGATTGGGGGGCAGAGGAGAGAGGGCAGGGCTGCCCCGTGTCCAGACGTCCCCACTCACGCACGGGCCTGGGTGAGGAACAAACCTGCACCAGGGGAACGAGGGGCCCTAGGATCGGCAGGGACAGCCACACGCACAGACCGTCTGGCTCAGCTCCTGAGCGGCCTCCTCCCTGCACAGATGTGCATGAGTCTGAGGGGGACAGAGGGGCCGGGGAGGGACCTGGGGTGGACAAGCCCATCCTGCAGCAAGGATGTGTGGGTGTGACCCTGGAGGAGACTCTGCAGGAAACATCATCTCTGAGTCCTCAGATATGGGGAGTCATGGGCAGGGAAATGAAGAGACAAGGGGACGGACCAGGAGGCAGCCATGAGGCCACGGGGGCAGGAATCTGACAGAGTAGGCATCAGGACATGCACATGGGGACGCTGAGCCCAGATCATTCAGTTCCAGGACAGTGACGGGGCCTGGGGAGCAAGAAAACAGGGACACACACAACCCATCTCCCTGCACACCAGTCCTTGTGCGGCTACCCCAGACTGGGGCTGTGCTAGAGGAGCAGGGACAGGCTCTCCAGGGTGGGGAGGGGCTGAACATCGTCACGTGTCCTCTGGGGCTGTGCCCTGGACAACCTCTGGGAACTGGGCTGGAGGAGGGAGCAGCGGGCCTGGGGTGGTGGGGAGGGGCTGTCATTTGGTTTGTTGACACATGTGAGATTCTAATTTGATCAAGTTTATAGGGGACAGTTGAAATTTCTATCTCTTTACCAAATTTCAGAGAGAAGTTGGACACATGAGATGGAAATTAAAGGTTGAATCAGCAGGACACACAGATGAGAATATTAGACTCCACAGGGCCTAGAAGGAGTAAATATCCAGTAAGTAGAATGAATAATCAACCTATGCTGATAACCCATTTATGTTCAATATTGGAAGATTTGACATTTTCTTCCTTTTTTCTCTTTGTACAGATGATGGACCCAGGGGGGACAAATCTCACGACAGTGACAGAATTCATCCTCCTGCGGTTCCCAGCCCAGGGGACCATGGGCATCTTTAACATGGGCTCACTTTAACACGCTGCTCTCCTCCCTGGTCTACCTGTGCACCCTGCTGGGGAATGGGCTCACTATCCTCATCACCACCCTGGACCAGCACCTCCACACCCCCATGTACTTCTTCCTGAGGAGTCTGTCCTTCACGGACCTCTGCCTCATCTCAGCCACGGTCCCCAAGTCCATTGCCAACTCTCTGAAGCACAGCAGCTCCATCTCCTTCCCGGGCTGTGTCCTCTTGGTCTTCATGATGGTTATATCAGCAGCTACAGAGATGTACCTGCTCACAGTGATGAGCCTTGACTGCTATGCTGCCATCTGCCACCTCCTGCACTATGAGGTCATCATGAGCAGGGACAGGTGTGTGCAGCTGACAGCTGTGTCCTGGTTGGGTGGGGGTCTCTATGCTGTGATGAACACAGCTGGAACCTTCTCCTTGTCCTTCTGCGGATCCAACGTGGTCCCCCAGTTCATCTGTGACATCCCCCAGTTATTGGCTATTTCCTGCTCAGGAAATTTAATGACCAAATTTGTTCCCATTCTCATTAGTGTGGTCTGGAGTATCTGCTGTCTTATTTTCATGATTGTTTCCTATGTCCACATCTTCTCTGCTGTCAGGAAGATCCCATCCACAGAATGGAAGGCCAAGGCCTACTCCACCTGCCTTCCCCACCTGCTGGTTGTGGTGCTGTTTATCTCCACTGGATGTTTTGCTTATCTGAAGCCAACCTCAGGGGCCCCGTCCATGCCTGACCTGGTCATTTCTATGTTCTACACGATGGTGCCCCCCACCTTTAATCCTGTCATATACAGTCTGAGGAATGAAACCTCGAAGATGGCTGTGAGGAGACTGATCAATGGCCAGTACTCCAACATGTGAGATATCGAAATCTAAAATTATAACCCCTCATTAATTCAGATTTCCCCCCCTAACTCTTAACATGTTATTCATAAAGCATAGATTTCTTGAATTAAGATTATTCCTTTGTCCCAAATTCATATTCTCATATTCTTCAATAAACCCTGTTTCCTAAAATTTCCTGAAATCCTTTGCCAACTGTCTGCCTGTGTTTATTTTTTCATAAAATGAATCCAGCTCATGGTTAAAAACATGAATTTGTTGTGGAAAGGATGTTCTGGAAGTCACATATCACCAACCTTTACTTGTTTTTTTTTTTTTTTAAAGATTTATTTATTTATACATACAAGCACTGGGACTGGGTACAGTCAGAAGCGCGGGAGGGTGAGAGAATTCACCAGAGCCAGAGCGGGGAGCAGAGCAGGCAGAAGGACTGAAGTACACTGCTGAGGGGAGCAGCGGGCGGCAGGAGAGGTCTGCGCGCCATGTGGGACCCTCCTCTGGTGGCCGGGGAGCAGCTGGGGATCGAACCGGTGCTGAAGAGGCTGCAGGCAGCTTCATAACCCAGCGCTCAACCGCTGCGCCACCGGGGAGGCCCTCACCAACCTTTACTTGTAATGAAGCATTGTAAATGGGGTCTGTTATTGGGAGCACAATGTCATGGGACCCCAGTCCTGGGCACTCAGTCCCCACAGCCTGTTTGTGCCTCCATTGTGGGGGTCCCGTCCCTGTGGAGCAGAGGGGAGCACAGTTTAGTGTTGGACCCACATCTCTCACGATTCCTAATGGGGCATCTTCCTATAGGAAAAGGTCACGTTTCTGCTCACAGGACAAAGGGAAACCACACTTGACTCTGCCAGAGGTGGAAGGATGGAACCTTCCTTGGTTAGTCGGAATCTATGACTGAAACCTGGAATTGATGGAATATCAATTTCTATGATGCCTGTTTTGATGCCAATGTGACTTCACCCCCTCAATGTGGTGTTTCCAAAATTAAAGTTATTTAAATTATTTTTGAAGAACTACATTTTTACTTAAAAAATGTAATTTTTAATTTGTTATTGTATTTAGGTTCCTTTAGTTTTCCATATTGTATCTTGATTCTGTACTAGGTCTTCTTCTCAATTTTCTTATAGATTACACTTAAGTTCACTTTTTTTTTATACTTGGGAACTATGTATGTTTTTTTTTATTATGTAAAACATCATGCAAACTAAAGCCTGACAATATTTGCTGATTTTTTTAATAATCCTACACATCTGCACTGCACGTACGGAGGTTCTTATATTGTTCCCCTAACACTGAGAACATGAGCTGGGGTGATGTTCCTCTTCTCCGGAGCAGGTCACTGTGTCTCCAAACTCTCCTGACCGATGAGCACATATTGTCCATGAAACTATTTATGATAATAAAATGTAGTTAATCACAAGACATGCCTCGTCCATTCAAATTTCAGAATGAAATCTGAGTTAGAAAATCTCTCACAGTAATATTCGCTTCAGTGATAGCATGAGAGCACAGTCCCCATCCCTTGGATATGATGTCATTCCCTGGTCAGATTCCTGTTAATTTTCTATTTCTCCTTTGAACAAATGCAGTGAGTGTCTGCTGAGAAGGGATCTTTACCATGAGTGTTTCATCACACCATCATGTTAATTTGTTATTTGTTCTTATAAAAGGAGGACACTCATGTACACTTTTTACTGTTTTCACTGTTTACTGTGGGTCACTTTTCACTCCCCCACCTGCACAAGTGTCCACTCAGAATCTACTAAGTGCCTTGCAGTGCCCGCCCTGTCCATCCACACACCAATCTCCTCCCCATTCCCTCTCCTGTTCCCTCTGATAATGAGCAAAGCTTTGTACTCAGTCCAACATTTCCTTTTGATGTTTGCCACTATATTTTCTCAGTTACTGACCTTTTTATATTATAATCCACAGATGGGTGATACCAGCCAATATCTTTCACTTTTTAACTTATTTCACTAGCATAAGCACCTAAAGGTCCACCTTTGGTCCCTAAGGGCACTAGTTCACCTTTTTAATAGCTGTGTAGTATTCCATTGCATGTGGACCCACATTATTTATTTATTCACTCCACTGTGCATAGCAATTGGGTTGGGGCCATGACCAGAAACAGTGGTCATTGCAGCTGTGAACACAGTTGTGCATGGTGCATCAGAGAGTCTGCACATCTGGGACAAATAACTGCAGAGGTTGGTCCAACCTGTGGTGGTGCTGTTTTCATTGTCTGAAGACATCTCCAAGCTGTTTTCCCAGCAGAGGTGAGAGGCCCCTTCTCTCTGTCCCTCACCTCTTTGCTGTGTCCAGTCTCCAGCTTGGTCCCTTCTCACAGGTGACAATACATTACAGTTTGGATTTCTATTTTCCTTATTATTAGCTCACTTTAACAATTTGGAATGGGTTAAAATTTTGCATTAGATAAACCCTTAAAATACCAGAAGGAACACACAGGGGTTGCCCACCGCACACTCACCCCACAGATGAACTTGGGGACACACACCATGGACCAGGGAAGAAGAGAATGTGGGAACAAGTGGCCCCCCCACACTAGAGAGCTTCTGTGCTTCAGAAAAGCCATCCCCAAAATGGGCCCCTGTGCTATGAGAAAATTGTGCACATCACACATCTGACAAGGCGAGTGTCCAAAGTACACAAAACCTACAAACCCAGCAGAAAAAGAGACACCCCAATCCAATGCGGCCTCAGACCCCCAGAGACATTTTCTAGGAGAAACGCTCAGTGGCCCTGCAGAGTCATTTGCAGATTTTACTCAGGATCTAAACATTCCCTGCTCCGGAGCTTGTCTTCATGTCTGAAGTGACGTGAACATGCTTCCACGAAGGCACAGGTGTTGGTGGGCGCGACTTTCAATCTCTCACTTCCTCTTTGCTTCTTTACTATTTTATCTTGTGAGTATAATCTATCCTGAATTAATTCTGCCGGGTCATTTCCTGCGGCTCTGACGGTGGCAAACTTGTCCTTTCCATCCCGCCAGCTCACTGCGACCTGTACCCCCAGGGCCTCCGGGGCAACGCGCCCCTGAGTCTGTTCTCTGAGCCGCACCTGCGGGCGCTGAGGTGGACACTGCACGCCGGGACCGCGAGAGGGATGGACACGCCCTCGTGGGCCGAGTCACGACCCAGTCTCTGCGGCCACGCAGGTTCCCCGCGACCCCGCGAGCAGCGCCCCAACTCCCGCCCCGCAGGCTGGGCACCCCCGAGCAGGGCAGGGTCACGCTCCAGGCTGAGGGCAGACAGGGTCACAACATCCGTCCCCCAAACATGCCCAGGGGATCCCCGGAGTTGGGGGAAGCGCCAGGCGCCCTCCGGCCTCGGCCTCGGCCCGTCCCCTGGGCAGCGCGTGTACACCCCCCCACCCTCGGTCAGCCCCGGGCTCCACGCGGAACCCCCTGACCCCCGCCTGCCCTCGGGGCCGCGTCCGCCTCGCGGAGCCCTTGGGACACAAATACCCACGTTTCAGCCCAAGGCGCACACGATGGGGGGTTCCGGACTGTCCTGCGTGACCTCCCGGCCGCGGGCCCAGCCGGGACCGCACATGAAGGGGTAGCCCGTCAGGGAGGACGTGGACTTCGGTCACGCCGTGTCCCCCCCCCCCCCCGCCTCACGGTCAGCGCCACCACCCCGGGCGGCCAGTGCCGCGCTGACCCCTGCCCGGCCGCGGGGGACGCCGCAGGGGACCCGCTCGGTGGCCTGTCCAGGAGGACGCCCCTGCCCTGGGGTTGGCGCGGCGGCCCCAGGAACCTCGTCCCCACCGCGGCCGCCCCCTCCCCCGGCTGCCGACCTGAGATCGGGCGGACGAGGTGGAACCTGGTCTACCAGGCGGACCGCGACCCCGGCTCCCTGGCCCGCGCCCTCGGGCCACGCCAGGGGACCCAGGCCCGGCCTTGTCCACCCCGGGGGGGACTGACCCCGTGAAGGTGACATCCACGGAGTCAGCAGCAAGTCAGACTCGCAGGCGCCGGAGTGGCCGGCGGGAGCTTCGGTACAGGGAGAGGTGTCGGGACCCGGCACCTCGCGCTTCGGGGATCCGGTTCTGCCGTTCTGGCTCCTGTCCAGGCCAACACGCTGACAAGTGAGAGATCACAGTCTCAGTTATAACCCCTGCTTTACTCAGGTTTCCCTCTAACTCTCACATGTCCTCATTTCCAAGTAGACTTTTCTCTTAACCTTATTGCTTTGCCAGAAACATATTCTCATATTTTTCCTTAAAGTTAGTTCTGTAAGTTAATACAGTCTTTCACAAAACCCTTCCCCGAGTGAAGCTCATAGCCTGAAATCTATGCCATGTTAGAAAATGTGATGAAGGGCTTCCCCGGTGGCGCAGCGGTTGAGCGCTGGGCTGGGAAGCTGCCCTCGGCCTCTGCAGCACTGGTTCGATCCCCGGCTACTCCCCGGCCACCGGAGGAGGGTCCCACATGGTGTGCAGACCTCTCCTGCTGCCCGCAGCTCCCCTCAGCATTGTACTTCGGTCCTTCTGCCTGCTCTGCTCCCCGCTCTGGCTCTGGTGAATCTATCACCCTCCCGTGCTTCTGACTGTATCCAGGGCTTGTATAAATAAATAAATAAACCTTTAATAAAAAATGTGATGTTGTTTGCAGGAAGTCACACATTTCCGACTCAGAAAGAAGTCAAAACTCAGAGGTCACCAGGAGCACTGGTCACGGGGCCTGGGCACTCGGTTCCCACTCAGAGTGTGCCTCCACTGAGGCCCGTCCTTCTGGAGAGGAAGGGGGACAGCTGAATGTATGCTCCCACCCTCACGATTCCTAATGGGGCATCTTCCTCTAAGAGACATTCATGTTTCTGCTCAAAGTTTGCATAGCAGCTACACGTGCCATGAATCTGCCTGAGGTGGGAGTTGGACAGAGACCAGGGAATCGGAGTCTGGGGCTGCAATCTGTCATGGATGTGACTGTTACTTCCTGTGGCATCTGACTTGATCCTATCACCACTGTGCTCCTGTGATGCAGTGTTCTTTTTTAAAGTAGATGAATTATTTTTGAGTCAGTGCTTTACTACTTCAAAATTTAATGTTAAGACATTTGATGTTGTTGTGTTCATTTTCAGGTTCCCTGAGTTTTCCAAATTGTATCTTGATTCCTCTACCAGGTTTTCTACTTGGCATTCTTTTAGATAACACTTAAGTTCACTATTTTTTCTACTTCACGAACCATGTTATCTTTTTATATGATGTAAAACTTTATATAAAGTAAAACACTGCAATATTTATGAATTTTTATTCTGCTGAAGCTTCTGTGCTATAAACCCTGAGGCCTCATGACTGTTTACCCACTCTGAGAACATGAGCTGGGGGGATGCTCCTCGCTCAAGTATTTTCTCTGGAGCAAGTCACTGTGTCTCCAAATGCTCCTGAGGGATCATAACATACTCCCTCCAGAAAATACTTCTTTTAAAAAAAATGTATGTTAGTGACCAGACTGACTCCATTCAGATTTCAGAATAAAATCTGTGTCGGAAAATCTCTCAAGTTAATAATCTTTCCAATGAAAGACCTTGATCTTCTGTTTCTCCTCCCCGGACTTCATCACTCTCTGCTCACGTCCTTTACATACTTTCTGTCTTTCCTTTGAAGAAAACTCTAAATTCTGTTGAGAAGAGGATCTGACTTCAGGAGTGGGGTAACATGGGGTCATGTTAATTAACAATTGCCACTTAAAGGAAACGCTCATTGTCACATCTCTGTTTTCTTATTGTGGGTTGCATCTCTGCCCCTCTGTGTGTGCACATCTCCCCTCACACTCTGGGGAACACCCACATAAATACCCACTTGTTTACAGTCCTTATCCCTCTCCTATCACTAGTGCAAATAGGTTTTGCTGTATTTTGTAATGTCAGCTTTGTGTAGTTTCTTTTTTTAAAACATTGATTTATGCATACAAGAAGTGTGGCACAGGCCAACGTTGTGAGGGGTGAGATGATTCATCAGAGACAGAGTGGAGAACAGAACAGGTGCACTGAATGAAATACACTGAAGAGGGGATCAGCAGACGAGGCAGAGGTCTGTTGTGCCCTGTGGGTAGCTCCCTGGCTCGGGATTGAACTCGCGCTACAGTGGCTGTGGCTAGATTCATAGGTTGCATCTTAACCCCTTGGGCTACCAGGGAGGCCTGGTTTTCTGTATTTTCTATCCAACAGATGTGTGAGACCATCTGCTATCTGTCTTTTACTATCTGTTTGTTTTTTTTTTTTTTTCACTTAACAAGATAACTTTAAGGTCTACTCACCTTGTCCCTAAAGTATGATTTGATTTTTTAATAGCTGTGTACAATTCCACTGACTATGGACCCACATTTACTTTATACACTCCTCTGTTGAAAGTCCTTGGGCTGGTTCTGCAATGGTGCACGGTGCTGTTGTGACACCAGTGCACATGAGTGTCTCATTATTGTAGAGTTTCACATTCTGGGATAAAAACTTAGAAAAGGGATTGCTAGTTCCTATGGGATTCCCATTTTTATTTACTTAGGACATCTCCAAACAATTTTCCTAGAGGCTTTACCTACTTACATTCCCACCAACAGAGGTGAGGGTTCCTTTCTCTCCACATCCACACAACATTAGTTTTGTTCAGTCTTTTTGATTGGCCCATTTTCATAGGGGTGTGTGACAAGTCATTGCAGTTTTAGTTCATGTTTTTGTTCCCCTTATAATTAGAGCTACTGAACAATATTATTTGGATTAAAGATTTGGATGTGACAAAATACTTGAGGAATTATGCCATCCTACTGCACATCCACCCCACAGATGAACTTGTGGACACAACTCCAAGGCCCCAAGGACAAGAGAAATGAGCATGTAGGGACAAATGTGCACCACCACACTAGAGAGTTCATAAACCACTATAAAAACAGGCCCCTGCACTGGGAGAAAATATGCGCACATCATGCATTTGACATGGGGCTGGTTTCCATTCATACAAGGTATGTCACAGCCCAACAGCAAAAAGCAGACACCCCAATCAAGAAGTGGGTAAGAAACCAACATAGACATTTCCAAGGAGGACATCCAGTTTCCCTGCAGAGTCGTCGGCAGAGGTTACTGGGGTTCTAAACCATGCCTGATCCTGAACTTTGCCTGCATGTCCTGACACTGGCTGACCTCGAATGTGTTTCGTTAAATCCCCAGAGATTAGCACATCTTACATGGAATAGCTGTCGTCTAGTTCATAATTTGATAATTATATAATATAAACTAATAATGATGGATTAGTTCTGTCGCACTGTTTCCTTGTGATTTTTGAGTGATGCAAATTATGGTGTTTTAATTCATCACATCTAGTACATACTTTACAACATTTTCATTTTATCTTCACAGATTGTACATGTACACCTGAGTATGTTCCCTGATACAGCATGAAAGCTCTGTAAATATCTACTGAAGTCTCAAAAATTATCTTTGCATCTGTGAGAGATGATAATGAACCTACCTGGCTTTGGATATTTGAAAAACAATTGGCACAGTTGGCAGGATATGACTCCGAGAGCAGACATACCTAGTGGCATCTACAAATGGAGTGAAAGACAACATCAGAGTTGCTGGAGACAGGTGGTGGCCAAAGTCTAAGAAGAACTAAAGATGCTGCAGGAGCACAGAAGGTGGGCAAGGTCTGGGAGATGGAGGGCAAGCAGTGGGAAACATCTGGGACCTTGTGGGGAGGAGAAGAAAACCCTGCAAGGCCCAGTCCACCATACCCCTGAGGCAGCAGACTTGTCAGGAAAAAAAAAAAAGTGTACCCCGTCCATAATCCGGAGCTTGACCAGTGACAAAGATGACACTGACTGACTTGCACAAACAATCCTGCCAGAAGGAGGAGAACTTTGGGACCTGGAGTGGACAAAATTATTTGCCCACCACAGGAGATGAAGAGCAAAGGATGGGCCTGTCATCCTTGGTGGCTTAAAGCAAGCTTATCTGCTGCCCGGCACTCCCAGGGTCACAGGGTGCCTGTACCAGGCACTAGGGAGAGGTGAAAAAATCCTGAAAGGGTGTATTGTAAGTTATATGAGGTAAAAGTCAGGCTTTTTGCCCCCTCCTGTCATTAGCCTCTGTGGCTGGCACCCAAAGTCTTGTACATGTGCATGGCAGTGTGGACACCCGGGCCCAGAGAATTTTGGGTATGTGCACATGTAAACCAAGGGATGAGGTGGTATAAGGGCAGCATCACTCTGAATTCCAAAGCATTTCACACAGTGAAGGCCACCCACAAAAGGCCTCTTACCATGTATTTGAAGACACATTAGTCATGACATCAAACCCCAGGAATCTCAAACGATGAAGAACCATCCACCAGAACCACTCCAACTGCAATGGCCCCTCTCCTTGTGAAGATAAAGGACACACACTCACCAGCAGTAGCGATTCAGAGTCAAAGAAGACTTGTAGATGCTGAAAACGGACCATTAAAAAACAAACCAAAGCACACACATGGTACATTTGTGATGACATGAACCATTTCTACTTCAGAAGATTGTTTTCTTCCCAGCTATCATTCAGTTATGTTGAATTTCCTTTTGTCTTCCTTCCCGCTTTCCTTTCTCCTTTAGTTCCATCCTACTTTATTTCCCTTCCTCCTTCCCCAACCTCTTCACAACCGCCTCTGCAGGTTTCCCGTGAGGGAGCACAGGGGATGATGGTGACTTTGCAGTTCCCTGTGGGCATGGCTCTGATAACAGGGCCACCCCTGGGTCCCCATGGCCACTCATTGGAGTCTGATGGAGCCTGAGGAGGGGGAACCACAGTCCTGCTTGTGGAGTCTCCTGTGACCGCCTGGCTGTGCTGATGACTCAAGAGGCTCATTACCTGGAACACCATTAAGAATTCCACGGGGACAAGGGACACCTGGTCCCCTCAGGGTGAGGTCCCTGAGGAAGGGGACCTGGGGATGGTGTCAGGGCCTGGGGGGCAGTAGGAGAAGGAGATAGTGAGCCCTGCGGCCTGTCTGTTGGAGTCTGTGAGCCAGAGGCCTGGCTACTAGAGGCCAGCACAGCAGAGGGCAACGGGTGACCGGGACATCAAGTCAGGTTTGCTTTTCCTCCTGTCTCTGTGAGGGAGAGAATTTTGTGGGAAGCAAACTTCTGGGACAGCAGGCACATCATGGCAGACTGAGGTGCCTGTCAAATAATTTTCAAAAGTAAGTTTTTTAAATCTTAAATTTTTAATTTACTGACATATTTCATTTAACCCATACATCAAAGTGTTGGCATTCCATCATGAAGTATTTATGTTATTGTGTGTGTTTCCAATGGTGACTTTGTTTGTCTCTGTTCCAGGGCTATCAGATCCAAAATGCTGGCTGTCACTCTGCAGTGCCTGCTGATATGGTGCATCCCTCATCCTGGATCCTGTGCCTAGCTCTCAGTTCCAGAATGGGGGTCTTGCTCCATGCCTTATTTCCCTTCTTACCCTCATTTGCCTGGCCCATCCTTTCTCAGAGCGTGAGTGTGTTTTTGGGATCCCTGGTTTCCAACTATCCGGATGTTGGTGATTTTGCTCTGGTCACTAGGTGGCGCCAGAGATCTTTCTTTCCCAGTGTCCTTGGGTCTGGGGAACAGAGTGGGGGTGTTGTGGAGCACCGCAGCAGCGTGGGGGTGCCGTGTCTTCCCTGTGCCCCACCGTCGTGGGGATCCCACCCCCTGAATTTTGTGTCCCGGTACTCAGTTTTGAAGTCCTTAGATACAGGTGGCGGGCAGTAGCCCAGTTCAGTGTCCGCAGAAATGGTGCCTTTTGCACCACGCTCCCATGTCTGGGCGCCTGGTTTCTGATTACTTAGGGAGGGACATTCACCTCAGTGACAGCTCCAGTGCGTCTCACCACAAACCTAGGTTGTGGGCGTGTGGACCTGGGCAATGTGATACACGTATGATTTTTTTTTTTTAAGATTTATTTATTTATTTATTTATTTATTTATTTATTTATTTATACAAGAACCGGGGTACAGGCCAGATGCATGGTTAGGTGAGAGGATTCACCAGAGACATTGCAGGGAACAGAACAGGCAGACTGACGAAATACACTGTTGAAGGGAGCAGTGGGCGCGACAGTAGAGGACTGCTGCACCATGTGGTACCCTCGCCTGCCGGCCAGGATGAAACCCATGCTGCAGAGGCTGTGTTCAGCTGCACAGTGCTGTGCTCAAACGCCTGTGTCACCAGGGGGGGCCCTATACACGTGTGCTTTTCCAGCATGCATCGTTTTTCTGCACAAGCTTACCAGCTGGCCTTGAGCTATTTGTAGACCTCTCGAGGAGTCCTTGTCTTCCTCTAATGGCACCTGGAGCTGTTCACTCACTTCCTGGCGATTCCTGCACGGTTCTCCACAGTTCCCATTCACGGGGTGCAGTGCCTGAAATAGTTCTTTTCTACGCAGTGTCCCCCTTGATCTGTAGTTTATTCCTGTTTTCTTTTCTTTCTTTCTTTTTTCTTACATTCTGTTGGTCAGAGAGTGCCGAATTTGTGGGTGGGGAGGGTAGCAGTGTTCTCTGATCTAACATGTTGATATTGCTAGTTCCTTCACACTAAAGTAGAGACACCTGTGGAAATCTATTATGGATGTGATCTTGGTTTTATTTTAATTCCACACAACAGAGCTATGCAAAATCTAATTTTGTCAATATAAATATGGATTCTAGACCACTGAAAAAGCTTTTTCCCTAGGCTACAACATTTTTTGAGTTGATTTTTTTCTTGTTTTTTATAAATTAGCTGGAATTGTTTCTCTTATATCTTACAGTAATTTTATACTACTACATTCTCCTAAAAATCTTACAGTCACCAGGACCTGCCCCTCCGTCACACCCACAGAGGGAGGAGAGGATGAGATTGGGGGGTGGAGGGGAGTGGGCGGGGCTGCCCCATGTCCAGACGTCCCCACTCACACACAGGCCTGAACAAACCTGCACACGGAGGGGGAGCAGAGGGGCTGGGGCCATAGGGAGGGGCTGTCAGTCGACTATGAGATTCAACCAGAGCAGAATCCTAAGACCAGCTGAAATGTCCCTCATTTCCCAATCCCAGAGCCTGCGTGATAAAGGTGTGTTTCTGGAGCTGAACACAAAAGGCTCAACAGAGAGTGAGAGACACAGAGCTGCTCCACTCTACACCCTGAGAGTGACCTCTGGGGCACACCTGTGACTGTCCTTGCAGGTGTCATGTTTTATTCTGCTCAATATTTTTATACAGATGACTGCTCCAGGGGTGACCAATCTCACAGCCGTGACAGAATTCGTCCTCCTGGGGTTCCCCACCCAGGGGACCATGGACTTCCTGCACCCGCTGCTCTTCTCTCTGGTCTACCTGAGCACCCTGCTGGGAAATGGGCTCATCGTCCTGATCACCACCCTGGACCAGCACCTCCACACACCCATGTACTTCTTCCTGAGGAGTTTGTCCTTCATGGACCTCCGCCTCATTACAGCCCTGTCCGCAATTCCATTGCCAGCTCTCTGAGGCACAGCAGCATCATCTCCTTTCCGGGCTGTGTCCTTCAGGTTTTTATGATGATTATGTCAGCAGTTACAGAGCTGACCCTGCTCACGGTGATGAGCATTGACCGCTATGCTGCCATCTGCCACCCCCTGCACTATGACGTCATCATGAGCAGGGACAGGTGTGTGCAGCTGACAGCTGTGTCCTGGCTGGCTGGGGGTCTTTAAGCTGTGATGCACACAGCTGGAACCTTCTCCTTGTCCTACTGTGGGTCCAGCGTCGTCCACCCGTTCTGTGACATCCGCCAGTTATTGGCTATTTCCTGCTCTGGAAATTTGATGAACGAACTTGTCCCCATTCTCATCAGTGTGGTCTGGGGTATCTGCTGTTTCATTTTCATCGTCATTTCCAATGTCCACATCTTCTCTGCTGTCAGGAAGATCCCATACACAGAAGGGAAGGCCAAAGTCTACTCCACCTGCCTTCCCCACCTGCTGGTCGTGGTGCTGTTTCTCTCCACTGCATGCTTTGATTATCTGAAGTCGACCTCAGGGACCCCATCCATGTCTGTCCTGGTCATTTCTATGTTCTACACGGTGGTGCCCCCCACCTTTAATCCCGTCATCTACAGTCTGAGGAACCAAGCTTGGAAGACGGCTGTGGGGAGACTGATAAACGGCCAATACTCTTAGATGTGAGATTTCATAATGTAAAATTATAACTCCTCATTAATTCAGCTGTTCCCCTCTAACTCTTACATGTCATCATTTATAAAGCATAGGCTTCTTGCATTAGAATTTTTCATTTTCCAGAAATTTATATTCTCATATTCTTCCATAAACTCCTGTTTCCTAAAATACTACAATCCTTTCCCCACCCCTCCCTCCTTGGTATGCATAGACTGAAACCAGCTCATGGTTAAAAACATGTATTTATTGTAGAAAGAATGCTCTAGAACCCAGGCATGACCAACTTTACAAAAATGATGCAGTGGTAAAAGTGGTAGTCCTTGAGAGCGCATGCTCACTAGATCCCAGTCCTGGGCACTCGGTTCCCACAGCTAATGTGTGTCTCCGCTGACAGGCCCAACTTTGTGGATTGGAGGGAGACAAGAGTGGGCCCTCCCATCACACACAATTTCTTTTTTTTTTTTTTAAATGCTGATCAACTTGGCTTCTCAAGTTTTTTTTTTTAAGATTTATTTATTAATTTATTTGTTTGTTTGTTTGTTTCTTTGTTTGTTTATACAAGCACTGGGTACATTCAGAAGCGCTGGAGAGTGAGAGAATTCCCCAGAGCCAGAGCGGGGTCAGACCAGGCAGAATGACCAAAATACACTGCTGAGTGGAGTAGCGGGTGTCAGGAGAGGTCTGCGGGCCGTGGGGGACCCTCCTCGGACTACAGAGATCGAACCAGTGCTACAGAGGCTGCAGGTAGCTTTGGGGTCCAGCACTCAACTGCTGCGCCACCAGGGGAGTCCCTCTCATGAGGCATGGGCTCATCTTTTTAATATCTGTGTAGTATTCCTCTGAGTTTGGACCCACATTGTTCACTCTTCTGTGCTCTGCACTTGGGTTGGGGCCATGGGCAGCAACAGTGGTCAGTGCTGCTGTGAACACAGGTGTACGTGGTCTGCACTGTAGAGTCTGTGCATCTGGGATAACACTCAGCAGAGGTTGGTCCAACCTGTGGGAGCTCTTTTTGCATCATCTGAAGACATCGTCTGAGGCCCTTTATTTCTTTCCCTTCTCACAGGTGACAACTCAATACAGTTCGGATTTCTATGTTCCTTATTAGTGCGGTTGAACAATTTGGAATGCATTAAAACTCTGCATTAGATGAAGCCTTAAGATACCAGAAAGCAGACCTGGGTGCTGCTCACTGCACATCTACCCCACAGATGAACTTGGGGATACATCACCAAGGACCAGAGAACATCAGCACGTAGGAACAAGTGACCCCCCCACACTAGAGAGCTTCTGTGCCATCCCCAAAATGGACCCCTGCACGGGGAGATGATTGTGCACATCACACGCCTGACAAGGGCGAATGTCCAAAATACGCAAAACCTACACACCCAGCACAGAAAGAGTCACCCCTAC
Organism: Talpa europaea; assembly: GCF_964194135.1. Classification (NCBI taxonomy): domain Eukaryota; kingdom Metazoa; phylum Chordata; class Mammalia; order Eulipotyphla; family Talpidae; genus Talpa; species Talpa europaea. Next base: position 15,058,182 of record NC_140075.1, read on the forward strand.
CACACATGGCCAGGGCCTTTCCAGCCCTGCCCACCCGTCTGGGGGCCCACCCCAGGCCCTGCCATTCCTCAACCTGCGCCCGCCCTTGGCGCCATCGGGTCACCTCTCCCACTCTCCAGGCTGACCTGGAGCTGTTTGGGGTCTGCCATCATGGACCGTGTCCTATCCATATTCTGCGTGCAGCTGACCCTCCCTGGACCCGCTGTTTGCAGCCTGGAAACCAGGTCACGAGGCATGTGTGCAGAAGCTGAGTGCAGGCAACACCTGACCACGGAGGATGCCTGCTCGTCCTGCACCAAGGAGCCCATGCGGGGTGGGGTGGGTCATGCTTTGGCCATGTCTCCCAGGCCAGACTGTTGTCAGCGTGCTGGCCCCGCACGTGCTGTGATGCGCCCACAGGCCCATGGGTGACTAAGGGGCCGCAGCGCCCCCCCTCACCACTGCTGCTGGGGCTGAACTTCCCTTGCTCTGCTAGGCACGGTGCCGGCGGCGCTCCAGACCCAAGGGGAATGAAACACTAAATCTGCTCGAAGCGTCCCGAGCAGGTGCTGCAAAAGCTGATCACTGCACAAACAGGAGGATTACGAAAAAGTTGTGAAAATGTATTAGGTGGAATTTTGGGGAACAAATAAGAGGATCTAATTTTGTAATTATAATAGCAAAAGCAGAAACACCAGCCTTCTCGTAGTCGAAAATTTCCAGAAATCGCCAAGGAATGGCACCCCAGCCTCGCCCCACACCACACGTGTTTGTCCCCATCTGCTTATTTTCTTCCACGCTGCAGAGATTAGGACAGTGTCCCGAGGGCATGCGCCGTGGGACTCTCACCAGAGGGTAGAGTTTCCCAGTATGGTCGAATTGACAAAATTTATGGGATTTGTGTGCATTAATATAATACTATCATTTAATGTAGACATAAAGACATGCAAAGAATGTTAAGAAGGGCCTCCCCGGTGGCGCAGCGGTTGAGCGCTGGGTTGCTAAGTTGCCCACAGACTCTGCAGCGCCGGTTCGATTCCCCGCCACCGGAGGAGGGTCCCACATGGCGCGCAGACCTCTCCTGATACCCGCTGCTCCCTTCAGCAGTGTACTTCGGTCCTTCTACCTGCTCTGCTCCCCGCTCTGGCTCTGGTGAATTCTCTCACCCTCCCGCGCTTCTGACTGTACCCAGTGCTTGTATAAATAAATAAATAATTCTTAAAACAATATTAAGAATATTTAAATTTGGGAAGATAAAATTCCTGGTGTTTGTCGCTGGCTGTCTGGCTACAGATCCTCTCTGCTGACTCCATCGATCTTTCCCATCTGTGATGTCCAATATTTCAAAATCTCACACCAAAAATTCCATGACAAAATGTAGTTCCAATTGGATATCAGACATTTAATTCATTCTCAGACATTCACCCTGTGAAAAGCAAGTCAGGCTGATCTTGCCTTTGGCCCAGGTGAGTTCCAGGTGGGCACAATATAAATTTGGAGGCAGCCAGGAACAGTTAGAAGAAATGGCAAAATCTTGATATTAGAACTTCTGGGTTGACAACTTGTAAATGACTGGCATTATTAACTTTATTTTTTTTTGCCCATAGATAATTTTGTGAATATTAATCCTTGATTCTGTTATAGTTTACTGGTCAGTAAAATTTATGGGATGCAATGAGAATTCAATATGCATACTGAATTATGAAACTGAATTAAACCATAATAACTTTACACTGAGAATATTCATTGCCAACGTTTTTGCCAAGTTCGTATGACATAATAAAATATTTAAATTAATCAAACATTAACTGTCTCAATGTTGAATGAATTAAAATTCATACCCATTTACTTACAATTAAAACTATTGTGGATATCATGATAATATTCACTAAGAACTCTCAATATATCTGGTTTCATTCTTTTGACTGTTACCACCCAGTTCTCCCAACCACACTTATTGAAGGTTCTTCACTTGCTCCAGTGTAAATTTCTGGCTCCTACTCAATATTAATTGTGTCAAACTAGATCAGTATCTCATATTTCCATGCAAAAACTAATTAAAACAATAAACCATTTCAGTTAAGTTGGAAGGTTACAAAATCAACACATGAAAATCAGTTACCTTCCTATATGCAAAAAAAAAAAAAAAAGAGGTAAAGAGGAAAGAGTTAAGAAAACAATCCTATTACAGTCACAAAATTAAGCACCTAGGAGCAGGGCCTACCCTGGTGGCGCAGGCAGTTGAGTGTCGTGCTTTGAAGCTGTCCACAGCCTCTACAGCACCGGTTCGATCCCAGCCGGCCGGCAAGGTTCCGACATGGTGCGGCAAACCTCTCCTGTCTTCCCGCTGCTCCTCAGCAGTGTACTTCGGTCAGTCTGCCTGTTCTGTTCCCCGCTCTGTCTCTGGTGACTCCTCTCATCCTCCCGCACATCTGGCCTGTACCACGATTCTTGCATAAATAAATACATAAATAAATAAAAGAACCTAAGAGCAAACCTAGCAAAAGAAGTGAAGGCTCTACACAAAGAAAATTGTAAGATATAGTTAAAGATCTGGAAAAAGCAAAGAAATGGAAATATATTTCCTTTTCAATGATTACAAGAATCAGCATTGTCAAAAGGCCATCCCACCCAAAGCAATGTACAGATTCAAGGTAACACCATTAAGAACTTCAATAGCATCTTCAAAGATATGGGACAAAATTACCGATATGCATATGGAACCACAAAAGACCCCAAACAGACAAAACAATCCTGACAAAAAATGAGGAAAATGGAGGAATCACACCACCAGACATCTGTGTATACAATAAAGCTATAATAGTTAAAACAGCACGGTAGTGGGACAAACCAGACACACAGACCTCTGGAATATAATGAGAGCCCAGGAATACACCCACATTAGATGGACAGTTACTCTACAACAGAGGAGCCAAGAGTGTGACTGCAGCAAGGAGAGGGTGGAAATGGGGTTGAGAAAACTGGGCAGCCACATGCAAAAGAATGAAACTACATCACTATCTCCCAACAGACACCCCCCAAAAAAACCTCAAAATGGATTAAATGACTTTTTCCAAATATGTGAAGTCACCATAATCCCGACAGTGCAACTCAACTAACATGATCACATGTACAGAAGCCCCAGTAATCACTCCTATATGTTAAGGATAAATGAATAATTATTCAAACATATAATAATTATTATAATTTAAATGCAGAGTCGCACATGCACAAAACAGAACATAATTACATGAATAAACAGGTTTTAAGTGACAAGAATAAATCACTTCCTCAGATGATTGTGTATTCATCCCCTGGCCAATCCCTTCTGCTGAGTTTCTCCTTGTCCCCCCTCCTCACTCTCCCTCCCTCGCCCCTTCCTTCCTTCATGTCTTCCCTTCCTTGCTCCCTCCACAGTTTCCTCACTTTGCCTCACACCATGTTGCCCAGGTCTCCCCATGAGGGGCACACAGTGGGGACGGTGACTTTCCAGTTCCCTCCTCAACACATGCTCTTAGGACAGGGTCTGCACCTGGGTCAGTGGAGTCTGATGCAGCCTGTAAACCACCAACAAACTGCCTCTGACACACTCAGTGCTCCAGTTACCCACTGATTGTGACACAGGATGATGCCAATTAAGACATCCAACTCACAAAGGGCACTTGTCCCTCTGGAATAAAGTCACTTTACAGAAGGATCTTGGACAGTGTCCAACACAGGGACATCAGCTCCAGAGCTCAAATAGCCCAGCCCTGAGGCCCTGCTCTGTCCATGAGGTGGTGCAGGACGGGGTGGAACTTCCTATGAGTGCTCAGAGGTGGCTCCACGAGCCCCGACCATGGAGTGAGAGGCCGGGACACCCTATGTCCGTCCACGGAGACAACCTCAGGAGATAGACTCGACACGGCAGCAGGAAATTCCCCCCAGACTGCAGGTACCTGCCACCGGCCGTATACAGGGAATCTTTTCAGACTTGAAAGTTTAAAAACTTCAAGCTTCATTTTAGACTTGAGAAAGTATAGCAGATAAATATTCATTTTTCAAATAATGAAAACTAATGGATTCTAAATGAGCACAAGTTGCTCAATGTCCCATAACTGCATCATCTTGGGGTGAGTCTCAGTGAGAGAAAATAATTTATTCTTAATTTAAGGAGCTCAAACGATACTGACTTTTTAGAACATTTATCATATGAGAGGATTTTCACTTATGGTGCATCACATGGCATAGTATGGTTATTGCTTTGGAATTGTGATGTGAGCATGGACCGTAGTGAGTGTGTCTAGAAAGGAAAGAGCCACGACAGTCAGTGATGCACAGCCATGGGGGGACTCACGGGAGAGTCCAGGGACACTGCTGGTGGTGACGGGGCTGCGAAGAGCCCGGCCTGGCTCCGGGCCACAGCAGGTCCCGCGTTCAGAGGAGCAAGTTCCCTCCAGAACCAAATGTCCTCTCCTGCCCAGGGGGACGGGAGGGCTCGGTGGATATTGGAGGGCAGGGAGTGGAGACCCAGAGCATACAAGGGGCCCCTCTCACGGGGAGCCACCCACTTGCTGGGGCGGGGCTCCTCTGAGGATAGGGCTGCTGGGCCTGTCCATCGCTAGCAGGCCGCAGCGTCAGGGGAGTGACTGTCAGGGGGTTCGAGGCAGTGTCTGGGGAGACAGATCTTTCTCTAAACACGTGGCATGGCTGTGACTGTGTCCATTACTGGACACATGCTTAGGGGTGATCTGACCTCATTACTCCCTGACACTGTGGCGTTCAGGAGTCCCAGTATCTGATCAGGGCCAGGGGCAGAGATGTGTCATGGCTAAATTTGTCGAGAGATGTTTATGTTTTACGACACTCAGAAGAATCCCAGCCCCTAATGACAGCGTGTCCTAAACTGATCCCTTTTGTTCTTCAAATACCTGGGTCATTTCCATGAACCTTTCACAGTTATTTCTTATCAGCACATTCTCCTAAATGGCCTGCCTCCCCAGGGCCTACCCCTACCTCACCTCACAGAGTAGGGAGAGGGTGAGATTCGGGGGGGGGGGGAGAGATGGCAGGGCTGCCCCGTGTCCAGGCATCCCCATTCATGCACAGGCCTGGGGGGAGGAACAAACCTGCACCTAGGGGACCCTGGACCCTGGGACCAGCAGGGACAGGCACACACACAGACCATCCGGCTCAGCCCCGGAACGGCCTGCTCCCTGCACAGACATGCATGAGTCTGAGGGGGACAGAGGGGCTGGGAGGGACCCAGGGTGGACGAGCCCATCCTGCAGGAGGGATGTGTGGGTGTGACCCAGGAGGAGACTCTGCAGGAGACACTAGAGATGGGAGGAAGGTCTTTTAATGGTATATCATAGTGTGACAAGCTGGTGTCTCAGTGCCCACAGCCAGGGCTCACAGAGGAGGAGTGTGTTGACCAGTGACCAGAGAAGCATCATTGCAGGAAGTGGATGTTAAGACAACTCTTTTCATGAGTGTCTGCGTATGTGCTTGGGACTGTGTGGAATTTGGGTTGACAACACTGCAGTGACCAGCAGGGGTCATGCAGCCACCCTTAAGAGCAGGATGCTGGGGAAAGAGCAGACCCTGCCTGTGCTGTGGTAGCGTCATCCCACAGCACCTGTTGGAGACACAGAGGGTGACACTGAAAATGTGTTTACTCACTGAGGGCTTCAGGGGGACATGAGTCTGTGACCAGATATTTTTTCTACTCCACAAACAGGTGCAATGGAAACTAGTCCCCAGGCCCACCATGTTTCCAGTCTTATCGACAAGGTGTCCCACTGTCCAGTCTCTGGGGCCCGGCCTTCCTGTTATAACTCCCAATGTAGCCCTTTCTCCGGGTCATCAGCTCCTTCTCTTCCTTAATTCCAAAGGAGTCTGTGGGGTCTGGTGTCCTCCACTCTTTTAGGTCGCATAACTGGCCATGCTGATCTGTCCTTGTATTGGAGGGCAGAGCTCCATGCACGCCAGATGGCGGCCCATCAGGCCCTTTAAGTCTAGCAGACCCACATGGCTGCCAAGTTTCTACTGAGTCCTCGACACAAGTGCAGATGTTGGAGGTCTCTACAATGAGTGTCTCAAGAGCAGGACATGGATTGAAGATTTCTAGGGGGAGGGAGGAGGTTCAGTGAGTTTCCTCCTCAGATGTGGCTTCAGCTCTGGACAGGCCTGACCCGGGATCCTGAGGGGATGAGGGTGTGGGAGCAACAGGAATAACAGAGATGTTGGGCAGCTTATGGAGAGATGTGGGAGGACAGTCTGGCGGTTTCTGAGGGGAAGGGGAAGTGTCCAATCTCAGTGTTTCTAACATGAGATGTTTGGACAAAATCACAATTCTCTTTCAGAAGAACTGGAAATATAGTAGTTTGTCAGGACATAGTACTCAGAGAATGACTAGAGGTGGAGACACGAGAGCACCAGGGGTGTGGGTGGTGAGAAGCTAGTGTGATAATCGTATGAGAAGCCCAGTTACATTCAGTCTGCGGAGACGGGGCAGTGGTGATTTCATCCTCTCCACATTTATTACACAGATGACGGCTCCAGGGGTGATCAATCTCACCGTTGTGACAGAATTCGTCCTCATGGGGTTCGCCACCCAGGGGACCATGGGCTTATTGCACCCATTGCTCTTCTGACTGGTCTACCTGTGTGCCCTGCTTGGAAACAGGCTCATCGTCCTCATCACCACCCTGGACCGGCACCTCCACACCCCCATGTACTTCTTCCTCAGGAGTCTGTCCTTCACGGAACTCTGCCTCATCTCAACCATAGTCCCCCTGTCCATTGTCAACTCTCTGAGGCACAGCAGCTCCATCTCCTTCCCAGGCTGTGTCGTCCAGGTCTTCATAATGATTATTTCAGCAACTGCAGAGCTTCACCTGCACACGATGATGAGCCTTGACCGCTATGCTGCCATCTGCCACCCCCTGCACTATGACGTCCTCATGAGCAGGGACAGGTGTGTGCAGCTGACAGCTGTGTCCTGGCTGGGTGGCTGTCTATTGGCTGTGATGAACACAGCTGGAACCTTTTCCTTGTCCTACTGTGGGTCCAACGTGGTCCACCAGTTCTTCTGTGACGTCCCCCATTTATTAGCTATTTCCTGCTCAGAAAATTTAATGACTGAACTTGTCCCCATTCTCATCAGTTCAGTGACGGATTTGTGCTGTTTTACTTTCATCGGCATTTCCTATGTCCACATCTTCTCTGCTTTCAGGAAGATCCCATCCACAGAAGGGAAGGCCAAAGTCTACTCCACCTGCTTTCCCCACCTGCTGGTTGTGATGCTGTTTCTCTTAACTGGATTATTTGCTCATCTGAAGCCAACCTCAGGGACCCCGTCCATGGCTGACCTGGTCATTTCTATGTTCTATACGATGGTGTCCCCCACCTTTAATCCTGTCATAAACAGTCTGAGGAATGAAGCCATGAAGTCCGCTGTGGGGGTACTGATGAAGAGGAGACCCACTAAAATGTAATAGAGAAGATGACTTCATGTCCCCTTTATGAGAGACTTATTTTAAATTTTCACATTATACTGCCTTTTATCTTTTCACAATTATGTAAGCAACACATATCCTCACATTACCTAGTGTCTCAGATGGCCAGGATAGTCTGCTACTCATATGCTCTATTATCATTGATTGTTCCTCTTTTTAACCTTTATGTGCACTTTGATATTCTGTGTATACTGGAGGGAACTGAACTTCCAACCCCTCTTTGCTGGTCTCCATTTCTGTAGCTCCCACCCGAGAAAGGTGATGGTTGGGCTTCATCTCAGTTGTCAGCAGTTCTCTCACTGGGGCAGCATCTTGAGTCTGTAAGGCAGCTTCCCCTCTAATGTCACTGATTCTCTTGTTCACTTGTGGGACCAGGGGCCACTGTTGGTGCCGAGGCCCCTGTTCTTAGTGAGTGAGGCCTTCATAGCATAAACAAGGCCTTAGGGTACAAGTTAGAATCTGAATAGTCACCATCTACTGTCAATAAGGACCACAAGTGACATGGTAGAGACCCTCCTGGAAGCACTGGTGTGGGTGCCACCGGCATTTACCATAAGCACACTTAGAAATAAGAATGTTAATTTCCTGTGCAGTATGATTACTAAAATATTACAATATTTTAAATAATAAATTCAAAATTATTTAGATAATATTTAAATTCAAATATATCTAAAATATTTTAACTTAAATATTATTAAAATATTAGTATTTTATACAATAAAATTTTAAATAAACTTTTAAATACAAATTAATTAAAATTTTAAATATTTAGATAAAATTTTAAAATATTAATATTTAAATAATAAATTTTAATATTTAAAATATTAAAATATTAAATATTGAAATTTGGAGATCAGGCAGGGACAGTAGAAGAGGTGGCAGAATCCTGATCTTTGAACTTGTGAGCTGACAACTTGCTATATTATAAATTGTTCAAATGATTGGTCATTTTATGTTTTCTGTCGATAAATAATTTTGCTAACATTAATTGTTGATACTGTTATAATTTACCCATCAATACTTAAAATTTTTAAACATTAAAATATTAAAATATTTTAAATAATATTTAAAATATTACAAAAATGTAAAGCATAGGAATTTTGGGGAACAAATAAGAAAAATTAACAAGTTATATTTATCAAATTTATATTTATATTTATCAAGTTATATTTATCAAGTTATATTTAAAAGAGTAACCTAAATCAATTCAAATATTTCCAGAAATCGCTGAGGAATGGCACCACAGCATCACCCCACACTTACACAAGTTTGTCCCCAACTATTAGTTAACTGGGTGCTTGGGAATTTGGGGACAAGTCCTGTGGGCACCTCATGGGATTCTTACCTAGAGTGTCTGTGTTTCTATGGATATATTCAAATGAGAAAGCTCATCAGATTAGTGTACAATAAAATAATAATATTTTTAATGTAGACATAAAGATGAAAAGGATTTGAAGAAGATATTATTTGGGGAAGTGAAATGCCCCGTGTGTGTGGCCTGCTGTCTGGCCTCTGCTCCTCTCTGCTGACTGCATCGACCTTTGCTTTCCTGTCTGTGATGCTTGATCTTTGAAAAGTTCACACCAAATATTTCATGATACAATGTAGTTCCAATTGGATATCAGACATTCAGTCACTCTCAAACAGTTTGCACTTTGAGGAGTGAGTCAGGCTGACCTTGCCTCCAGACAATCTGGAGACTAGCCAGGGACAGTAGAAGAGGTGGCAGAATCTTGATCTTTGAACTTCTGGGCTGACAAATTGCTATACAATAAAGTGTTCAAATGATTGTCACTTTCATGTTTTCTGTTGATAAATAACTTTGTTAACATTAATTGTTGATACTGTTATAATTTACCCATCAATGAAAGTTATGGGATATAATAAGAATGTAATATATATATTGAATTAAGAAGCTCAATCAGACCATTATAAACATATGCTGAGAGTATTCATTGACAACATTTTTGCCATTTTTGTACAACATAATTACAATACTACCTTAATAAAATATGAAATGTCTCAAGGCTGTATGTATTAAAACTGTTAATTTCTAAACCATGGTCTCAGGGAAATGCCCTCCTGACTCGCCATTTTAGACCAGGTATCTTTGTGTCTGGAATCCACCTAGACTGTGTGGAACTGGGAAAGAACTGCCTCCACAGCCAGAGGTGAGCTGGAAAGCCCCACAAGACAGGCCCTTGTCTGGCAGCCAGTCGAGCCCAGTGGGTGATCCAGCCATGGTCAGGGCAGTCTGTTGGACTGCAAGACCCACCTCTGGAATTAAACAAATACAGAAGGAGGATATTTTCTGTGACAGCAACCACTAAAATATTCATTGTACCATTGCCCTAATGGACTTCCACAACAGTTTTTGACTCGACTGGGCCACCAGTTTTCGAGTGTCCCAACACATAGGACAAATTAGAAAACAAGCAGCAGGGAGAAGAAAAACTACAAGCAACCAAGCAAGTCCTCAGGGAAAAGACACACCAAATAAAGAAAATCACCTACCAGATTGCAATAACAGTGACTTGGAAGAACTTCTGAGCCTTCCAGATACAGAATTTAAAATTGCCATGATTAAAAAACTGAAAGAAGTCATAAAACAATGATAAGGGAAAAAATAATCAATGATCAGAAGAATGAAATTGAGTCCCTAAAGAGGGAAGTGAAAGAAATGTAGGAGATCAAAGGATTAATGGAGGTGCTAAAGAACTCTGGGAAAAGCAGTGAAAGCAGAATAGATGAAATGGAAGAATGAATAAGCACTCTCGAAGACCCAGAAATAAAAAAAAAAAAAGATTCAAAACAGAAAAGGAAAGAGAAGTACGAAGGTAAAAGAATGAAGAAAGACTTTGGGAACTTTCTGACTCCATGAGGAAAGGAAATATAAGAGTTATAGGAATCCCAGAAGGAGAGGAGAGAGACATAGGAAAAGAGAAAATATTCAAGGAAATAATTGAAGAGAACTTCCCAAAAATGAAGAAGGAGCTGAAATAGATGCAGAAAAAGCAAAAATAACACCAAACTTCCACGATGAAAGGAAAAAAAATCAGCAAGACATAATAGTAAAGCTCCTAAGAATCTGACACAAGGAAAAAATAATGCTGACAAGAGGGAAGAAACACATAACATACAAAGGAAAACCAATTAGGCTGACATCAGACTTCTCGGAAGAAACACCATGGACAAGAAGATAGTGGAGGGACATAGTCAACAGGATCCAAGACAACAAATGCCAACCATGAATACTCTAACCTACAAAGTTTTTCATCCTTTATGAAGAAAGAATGAAGACCTTCTCAGACAAACCGAAACTCTGGAATTTCATTACGACTAAACCCTCACTCCAAAAAATACTACAAGCAGTCCTAAAGCCAGAACCAACAGAGGGATGAATAAGAATGAAACAAGACCAAAAATTAATTAAAAAAATAAATAAAAACAGAGAAAAGACAAACAAAATGGCAATACAGACACTAACATATCAATATTAACTCTAAATGTAAATGGACTATACTCTTCAATAAAAAGACAGAGTCGCAGGCTGGATTAAGAAACAAGACCCAACCCTTTGCTGTCTCCAGGAAACACATTTAGCTACACAAGATAAAAATAGACTGAAAGTAAAAGGATGGAAAATAATCCTACAAGCAAATGGACCAAAAAAGAAGGTAAGAACAGCTATACTTATATCAGATAAAACAGATTTCAAACTCAAAAAGGTAAAAAAAAAAAAAAGACCCAGACAATCACTATATCATGATCAAGGGGACAATACTTCAAGAAGAAATAACACTTATTAACATATACTCACCAAACGAAGGGGCACCAAAATATATCAGACAACTTTTATTATCTCTGAAAACCAACATCAGAGAAAACATGTATGTAGTAGGAGACTTCAACACACCACTATCAACAATGGATAGATCAATGAGACAAAAAATAAGTAAGGACACTAAAGCTCTAAGTAAGGATCTAGAGCTGATGTGCTTAACAGACATCTATAGAACACTAAACCCAAAAAAAATCTGAGTACACATTTTTCTCAGGTGCACACAGATCATTCTCCAGGATCCATCTCACACTGGGACAAAAGACAAACATCTACAGATACTTCAAGTTTGAAATCTTACCAACCATCTTCTCTGACCATGAAGGAATCAAACTAGAAATAAACTATAAAAAGAAGGCAAGGAACCCTTCTACTTCTCGGAAATTTAAACCCATACTACTGGTAAACCACTGGATTAATGAGGAGATCAAAGAAGAAATTAAAAAATTATTTTGAGTTGAATGACAAGGAGGACACCAATTTCCTAAATGTGTGGGATACAGCAAAAGCAGTATTAAGAGGAAAATATATAGCAATACAGGCTCACATCAACAAACAAGAAAGAGCTCAAAGAAACAACCTAATCACACATCTCAAAGAACTAGAAAAAGAACAACAACAACAAAAAAAAACCTAAAACCAGTAGAAGAAAGGAAATACTAAAAATCAAATCAGAAATAAATTAAATAGAAATGAAAAAAAAATCAATGAAACCAAAAGTTGGTTCTTAAAAAAAAAAAAAATTAAAATAGACAAACCCCTAGCCAGGCTCACAAAGGAAAAATGGGAGAAAGCACAAATAAATAGGATCACAAATGCAAAAGGAGAAATCCCAACAGACACAGCAGAAATCAAAAGAATAATCAGAAACTAATATGAACAGTTATTCGCAAGCAAACTCAACAATCTAGAAGAGATGGACAAATTCCTACAACGCAGCCATCACCCAAAGCTAGCTAAAGAATAAATAGAACACCTAAATAGTCCAATTACAACCAGTGAAATTGAAATGGTAATTAAAACCCTCTCCAAAAACAAAAGCCCAGGAGCAGATGGATTTACAAATGAATTCTACCAAACATTCAGAACAAATTAGTGCCTATCCTTCTAAATTCTTTCAAAAAATTGAGAAGGTGTTTACTTTCTTATAGTTATTCTTTTCCCTGGTCTCTTATTTAAGTTTTCTAGATTCCTGCTATGAGTGAGACCATCCGGTATTTTTCTTTTTCTTTCTGGCTTATTTTGCTGAGCATGATCCCTTCCATGAGCCCACAGGAGAGGGGTGGTGGAGAGGGAGAGAAGGGCCTGATTGGGCTGTCTGGTGCCACTGGGGTCCATGGGTCACCGGAATCCAGGGGTCATTGGAGTGCAGGGGTCACTGGGGTTCACAGGTTGGGGCTGCAGGGGTCACTGCAGCTCAAGCCTCACTGGGGTTCAGGAGCCACCCCGACAAGTTCCTCTCTTACGTCCGCTGTCCCTCGACGACCACGCAGGACCCGGTAGCAATGGCCACGACCCCACCCGGGGCCTGTCCCCACCCGGCCAGCAAGTGTCCCCAGAATCCGGACAGCTCCTGGGCGCGCCCCCCGCGGGGCCACAAAGAAGCCCCATCCAGAGGCCCGTGGCCCCGACGCACCACCAGCCCGGGGAGAGCCCCGCTGTGGCCACCCAGGTGCGCACGCAGGCCGCCTGGCCAAGGGGAGACATACCCCAGCAGAGCTCGGCTCCCTGCGGGGGACCCGGGTTCTGGAGGGACAGGAACATCCCCGGCCCATGCTGGCTCCGTCCCGCTGCCCTCTGGTCCTGCTGTCCTCCTCTCTCTCCCTGCTCCTCCCGCGCTCCCTCCTCCTGTCTGTTCCCTCCTCCTGCCCCAGGACCCCAGGGGGGCGCATGGGGGTGGCGGGGACTTGCCAGGACCCTGTGGACAGGGCTCATCTGTGGCTGGGGTGGGGCACACCTGGCCCCATGGCGGTTACAGGTCACTGATGGGGCTGAGGGGGCGGGTCCTGCTCGCGGGGTCCCCAAGGACCCCCGATGGCGCCGCTGACCGGGGAGGCTCAGTACCTGGCGCCACCGAGAAGCCCCCGGGGACAGGACACGGGTCCCCTGGTGAGGCCCCCGCGGAAGGAGCGGACATGTCAGGGCCCCGGGGCCGTGGACACAGTGCGCCCTGCCCGCGTGGGTCTGGAGCCAAGGCCAGACCAGACGGCTAGGGGAGCGCCGCGGGGGCAGCGGGACCGGCCGTCCGGGGGTTCGCGTCTCCTCCCGGCTCTGGAGGGCAAGCTTCGTGGGAGCCGCTGCTGGGCCGCAGATGCCGCCAGCCTGGACGCGCGGGTCGGGTAAGGTGGGGGCGCTCCCAGGTGATCCATGTTCTGTGTTCACTTTATGTCTCCATGTGTCACAGAACTGTGTTTCAGTGTCAGCCTTTCAGTGTGAACAGCTGACCTTACTTTTTTCTACAAAAGGGAATTTTATCTGTTCTCTTTTGAGGTAACGTGTTTTACAACCCGGTATCACCTCCCGATGCATTCTGTATTTCAGAATAGCAGCAGTTGAAATATTCATCGTATAACTGAAAGCGAATAACTGAAACTACACAGTTCAATGTCACAGTTCCATATATTCTGTGATGAGTTTGAAAGAGGGGAAATTTTATTTTATTTTGTTTTTACTTGTCTTCCATTAAAACAGTTCTGCAGCTTATGGTTTTTATTCTTTTTAAAGAATACATTTTTATTTATTTATTCATTCATTCATTCATTTATTTATTTACTTGTTTCTTAGATTTATTTATTTATTTATTTATACAAGCACTGGGTACAGTCAGAAACACGGGAGGTTGAGAGAATTCGCCAGAGCCAGAGTGGGGAGCAGAGCAGGCAGAAGGACCGAAGTACACTGCTGAGGGGAGCAGCGGGCGGCAGGAGAGGTCTGCACGCCATGTGGGACCCTCCTCCGGTGGCTGGGGATCGAACCAGAGCTGCAGAGGCTGCAGGCAGCTTCTCAACCCAGCGCTCAACTGCTGCACCACCAGGGAGGCCCAGCTTATGGTTTTTAATATATTTGTGGTCATATAATATTTTAATTATGGTCTATCTGACAATTATTGTTCATAGCCATGTATTTCGGCATTGAGAACACTGAGATGAAAGTACATCACATGTTAAATATCACACGTAGGAGAGCTATTTAGGAACAATGAGGAAGAATCTTAAGAGGAAGTTAAAATTCACACTAGTAGTTTAACAGGGAAAGCTTCACACGTTCATCCCTAGAATATGACAAAATCGGGAGTCAGACAAAAATTCATAAACTTTTGAGGTGATAAATATTGATATTTTTCTTTCACATTGAAGTGATAGTGTTTTGTAGAAATCAGTCTATCATCGATGTGAACAATTTACCTGACTCCACACAGCAACACAGCTATATAAAATATAATATTATCAATATAAATATTATTATTATTTTTTTTAAAGATTTATTTTATTTATTTATTATATAAGCACTGGGTACAGTCAGAAGCGTGGGAGGGTGAGAGAATTCACCAGAGCCAGAGCGGGGAGCAGAGCAGGCAGAAGGACCGAAGTACACTGCTGAGGGGAGCAGCGGGCGGCAGGAGAGGTCTGCACGCCATGCAGGACCGGTCTGCGTGCCATGCGGGACCCTCCTCCGGTGGCCGGGGAGCAGCCGGGGATCAAACCGGCACCGCAGAGGCCTCGGGCAGCCTCGCAACCCAGCGCTCAACCGCTGCGCCACCGGGGAGGCCCTAAATATTATTTTAAGTCACTGAAAAGGTTTTGGCAGAGGGCACAAAACAGCAGCTTCTGAATTTGTTTTCTTGTTTCCATTACAATACCAAAATTGTTCCTCTAGTCTCATACGATATTTCTATAGCAGCACAATCTCCTAAAAATCCTGCCTCCCAAAGGCCTCCCATCCGTCATCCCATGGGGGCAGGGGATGAGATTGGGGGGGAAAAGAGCGGGCAGGGCTGCCCTGTGTTCAGACATCCCCACTCACGCACGGGCCTGGGGGGAGTTATAAACCCACAACCCGGGGACCCGGGGACCTGGGACCAGCAGGGACAGCCACACGCACAGACTGTCCGGCTCAGCCCTGTTGCGGCCTCTTCCCTGCACAGATGTGCATGAGTCTGAGGGGGACAGAGTTTCCGGGAGGGACCCGGGGTAGATGAGCCGATCCTGAAGGAGGGATGTGTGGGTGTGACCCAGGAGGAGACTCTGCAGGAAACGTGGACTCGGGTCCTCAGATGTGGGGAGTCAGGGGCAGGGAGATGAGGAGACAAGGAGAGGGACCAGGAGGCAGCAGTGAGGCCACAGGGGCAGGAATCTCACAGAGGAGGCATCAGGACATGCCGCACGGGGACGCAGAATCCAGATAATTCAGCTCCCAGACCAGGACTGTGTTCGAGGAGCAGGGACAGGCTCTTCAGGGTGGGGAGGGGCTGGGCATGGTTGCGTGTCCTCTGGGGCTGTGCCCTGGACAAACTCGTGGAGGTGTGCTGGGCGGAGACGCCAGGGCCTGGGCAGGAGTGGGAGCTAAGGGCCTGGGAATGACTGGGCACGGGTGGTCCATCAATTCAGTTCACTGAGAGACCTGATATTCAGGTTTTATCATGGTTATTTATATTTTCATTTCTTCCAAATGTATAGACATATGTTTGGACAATACATCAATAGCACATTCACATGAGATAAAATATGAATTTGCTCAGAAAACGATAAAGCATAAATATTGCAAGATTGTTTTATGTTGATAAAACATTTTGTGTTCAATATTGGAAGATATGAAATGTTTTCTTCCTCTTTATTTATTTATTTTTTTTATATACAGATGATGTCTCCTGGGGGTATGAATCTCACGGCCGTGACAGAATTCATCCTCCTGGGGTTCCCCACCCAGGGGACCATGGGATTCCTGCACCCACTGCTCTTCTCCCTGGTCTACCTGTGCACCCTGCTGGGGAACGGGCTCATCGTCCTCATCACCACCCTGGACCGGCACCTCCACACCCCTATGTACTTCTTCCTGAGGAGTCTGTCCTTCGTGGACCTCTGCCTCATCTCAGCCACGGTCCCCAAGTCCATTGCCAACTCTCTGAGGCACAGCAGTTCCATCTCCATCCATTGCTGTGTCGTCCAGATCTTCATGATGGTTATTTCAGCAGCTGCAGAGATGATCCTGCTTGCGGTGATGAGCCTTGACCGCTATGCTGCCATATGCCACCCCCTGCACTATGACGTCCTCATGAGCAGGGACAAGTGTGTGCAGCTGACAGCTGTGCCCTGGCTGGGTGGGGGTCTCTATGCTGTAATGCACACAGCTGGAACCTTCTCCTTGTCCTACTGTGGGTACAGCGTGGTCCACCAGTTCTTCTGTGACATTCCCCAACTAATGGCCATTTCCTGCTCAAAAATTTAATCAATGAACTTGTCCCCATTCTCATTAGTGTGGTGATGGATTCCTTTTGTTTCATTTTCATCATCATTTCCTATGTCCACATCTTCTCTGCTGTCAGGAAGATCCCATCCACAGAAGGGAAGGCCAAAGTCTACTCCACCTGCCTTCCCCAACTGCTGGTTGTGGTGCTGTTTCTCTCCACTGGATTCTTTGCTTATCTAAAGCCGACCTCAGGGACCCCAACCCTGTCTGACCTGGTCATTTCTATGTTCTACATGGTGGTGCCCCCACCTTTAATGCCATCATATACAGTCTGAGGAACCAAGCCATGAATACGGCTGTGGGGAGACTGATGAAGGGGAGACTGACCAAAATGTAATAGAGAATATGAGTTCATGATTCTATTACAAGACACTTATTTTAAATTTTCACATTATTGTCCCCTTTATATTCTTATAATTTCATATAATTCCATTGTACAATTTACAAAGATATGCTGATTTTTAAAATACATTTATGATGACGTCATATACTCCGCTGCTCATTTACTCTATTACCATTGATTGTTCTATTTTTTTAACACTTAGTTGCACTTTGATATTCTCTGTACAATGAAGGTCACTGAACTTCAGCATCTGTCTGCTGTTCTCCTTTTGTTTGCTCCCGCACAAGAGAGGTTATGGTTGGGTTTCACCTCAGTTGTCAGAAGTTCTCTCACTGGGGCAGCCTCCCCAGTCTCAAAGATGCACCCGTTTCATGTCACTGACCCTCTCAGTCATTTGTGGGACCAGGGCCACGGGTAGGACAGAGGCCCCTTTACATGGTGAGTGAGGCCTTTATAGCGTAAATAAGGCCTTAGGTTCCAAGTTGGAAACTGAGTGGTCACGACCTTCTGTGGACAAGGTTCACACATGATGTGGTAGAGACCCTCCTGGAAGCTCCTGTGTGCATGTAACCAGCATTTACCATAAACACACTTAGTGCACAGTGGACACCAGAAATAAGACAATGACTATAAAAGTTGTTACTTTCATGTGCAGTATAATTACTAAAAATTTACTAAGATACAGTGGGTAGGGTATTTCATGGAACAATAAAGGAACTTAGGTAGCTGTAATGCTAAAAAAAAAAAAAATGGCCTTGACCTGGCCTTCTGTGGATGGCACACAAATTATTGCTAGTGGACTACACAATATTCAAATATTTCCAGAGATAGTTGAGGAAGGACACCCACAACATCACGCCACACTTTCCTCGTGCGTTTATCCCCATATATTTAATTACCTAGAATTTCTGGGAATTAGAGGACAATGTTCATTTGGCCACATTATTATGGGATCTCAGTGTGTTTGTGATTCCATGGGGTGTAGGTTAAATGAGAAAATTCATCAGATTTACATATCATAAATAACACTATCATTTAGTGTAGACGTAAAGACAAATAATTTGAAGGAAATTTAAATTTGGGAAGTGAAGTGACCCCCATGATTGTCTCTTGCTGTCTTGCCTCAGCTCCTCTCTGCTGACTGCATCCACCTTTGCTGTCCTGTTTGTAACATCCAATGTTTGAAAATTCCATGCCAAAATATTTCTTGGTAAAATGTAGTGCCAACTGGATATCAGACATTTAACTCATTCTCAGACATTCACGGTCTGAGGCTGCTAATCAGGCTGACCTTGCCTTCAGCCCAGGTGAGGCCCATGTGGGCACAATGTCAGTTTGGAGGCAGCCAGGAATGGTTAAAAGTGGCAAGATCTCGATCTTTGAAGTTTTGGGTTAACGATGTGCTGCTTTTCTTTTAAATCATTGGCTTTGCAGTTTTTTTTCTGAAGGAAAATAACTTTCTTAATATTAATTCTTGATACCCTCATAGTTTACTGGTCAATAGAAGTTATGGGATATAAACAGAACAAGGTTATGGGATATAATGAGAATTCAATACACATATTGAATGAAGAAGCTGAATCAGACTATTATGAACATATACTGAGACTATTCATTGCCAACATTTTGTCACTTTTGTGTAACATAATTAAGATTTTAAAATAATAAAACATTAACTGTCTGTAGATTGTATGGATTTTAACATTTCAGCACAACTAAAACTGTTGTGGATAACACAGTATACACTAAGAAAACAAAGACCCCGCTGAAAAAACAGATTAAAACAATAAGCCACTTTGTTGTGGTTGGAAGCTTACAAAATCAACACAAAAAGAAAATCATTTACCTTCTTATATCAAAAATTGAACTAAAACAGAAGTTAAGAAAACAATCCCATGTACAATGACAAGACTAAGCACCACAGAGTACAAATAACAAAGGAGGTGAAGATACAAGAAAAGAGTGAGGCATTGTTAATAGAAATAGAAAATTCAAAGAAATGGAAAGTTATTCCCTGCCATGGGATTGGAAGAATCAACATTACCAAATGCCCATCTGACCCAAAGCAACTTACAGATTCAATGCAATCCCAATAAGAACTTCAATGGCATTCTCCAAGGATATAAAACAAACATTACTGAAAATGTATTTGCAACAGCCAAAGCATCCTGACAAAATTGAGGACAAATGGCAGCAGCACATTCCAGACTTCAATCTAACCATAAAGCTATGAGTTAAAGCAGCATGGTTCTGGGACAAAAACAGACACAGACATCTGGAATATAAGGAGGGCCCAGGAATCCCCCCTCATCAGGATGGACAGTGACTCTATGACAGAGGAGCCAGAGCAGGCACTGGAGCAGGAAAGTGGGGAGATGGTGCTGGGAGAAGCAGACAGACACACGCAGCAGAGTGAAGCAGGTCCTGCCCCACCCCCTACAGAAGAGTAAACTCAAGCAGATAAACGCCTGTTTCCATGTGTGACGTCACCATCGTCATGCAGCAAACCTGAGGATATGACACCATGAGCAGAAACCCTAAAATACTGTTGCCTAAAGATTAAAAGCAAATTATCCCAACAAAAGGACAATTCTAATGTAAGTGCAGGGACAGGGGCTGGGGTGGAAAAGAACCACAGGAGACACAATTTCAGAGACAAGTAGTTTCTCTTCCCAAAGGGCTGGTGACCCCCGTGGTCACTCACTTCTACTGGCCGTCCATTGTCTTTCCGCCTCATTCCCCCTCCCTGGGCTCCCTCCTGCCTCTCTCCATGTCTCTTCCCTCCCGCCAGGCCTTCCCGCATCCCCCTCATGCCCATCCCCAGGACCTCTCCGTGAAGGGCACACTGGAGGTGACGGGCAATTGTCCAGCTGTCTAGACAGGGAGTCAGGGCAATGTTACGACTGATGGTGTCCACCATGGTTGACCCGACAGGTGGGGAATGGAACCTGGACATGAGGATTTGTCTATTCACGTTCATAGAGGCATGAGCCAGACACAACATCACATCTACACACCGAGTGTGATAATTACTCGCTGAGATGCACTGAAGGACGCTCCGATTAACACAGTCAAGAAAACACACTTTCCCTCTGGAGGAAGGTCCCTGAGGGCTGGAATCTGGACAGCATCCAACAAGAGGACGCCAGCTCCAGAGCTCAAATAGCCCAGCCCTGAGGCCCTGCTCTGTCCATGAGGCAGCACAGGACGAGGTGGAACATCCTGTGAGTGCTCAGAGGCGCCCCATGAGCCCCGACCATGGAGTGAGAGTCCGGGTCGCCCTCTGTCTGTGCCATGGGGACAACCTCAGGAGAGAGACTCGACAAGGCAGTAGGAACTCCCCTCCCCCAGACTCCAGGTATCTGCCCCCAGCCGTTTGCAGGGGAGAATACACTCACACTTGGAAGTTTTCAGATTCCAGCTCCATTTTAGACTTTAGAATGTGCCATAGTTAATCTATTCACTTTAAATAATGACAATGCTGATGGGGCCCAGGTCATCATATCCCACTGCCCTGTCAGCCTGGGCATTATTCCCACCAATGTATTGCAAGTATTTTATATTACTACATTCCAAAAATTCTTCTGTCACCAGACCTGCCCGTCCATCACCCCCACAGAGGGAGGAGAGGGTGAGATTGAGGAGGGAGGAGAGCAGGCAGGGCTGCCCCATGTCCAGATGTCCCTACTCACACTCAGGCCTGGGGGGAGGAACAAACCTGCACCCAGAGGACCCATGTCCCTGGGACTGACAGGGACAGCCACACACACAGACCTTCCGGTTCAGCCCCGTAGCATCCTAATTCCTGCATGAGTCTGATGGGGGAACACAGGGCCTCTCAGGACCCGGGGTTGGACGAGCCCATCCTGCAGGAGGGATGTGTGGGTGTGACCATGTGAAGAAGTAGCTACAGGAGAAACCACCTTAGCTCCTCCGGTAAACAACGAGGCGTGGACAGTGGCGGCACCTGCGGGTCACTGAAGCTGGAGAGGCTGAACAGAGCAGGAGCTAAGATTCCTGCGGGGGGGGGGAGCAACTGCCAGGGCATGGAAAGAGGTCAGTGGGGAATGAGAGCACTGGTCACCTGCAAAGAGACACTGCAGGTCCAGCACTGGTAGATGGTCCTGGCACTTTATTCCTCTAGACGTTCATGCAGTGATGGCTCCAGGGGGGATGAATCTCACAGCTGTAACAGAATACGTGCTCCTGGGGTTCCCCACCCAGGGACCATGGGCTTCTTGCACCCGCTACTCTTCTCCCTGGTCTACCTGTGCACCCTGCTGGGGAACGGGCTCATCGTCCTCATCACCACCCTGGACCGGCACCCCCACACCCACATGTACTTCTTCCTGAGAAGTCTGTCCTTCTTGGACCTCTGCCTCATCTCAGCCACAGTCCCCAAGTCCATTGCCAACTCTCAGAGGCACAGCAGCTCCATCTCCTTCCCGGGCTGTGTCGTGCATGTCTTTGTGATGATTTTTTTCAGCAGGTTCAGAGCTGACCCTGCTCAAGGTGATGAGCGTTGACTGCTATGCTGCCATTTGCCACCCCCTGCACTATGAGGTTATCATGAGCAGGGACAGGTGTGTGCAGCTGACAGCTATGTCCTGGCTGGCTGGAGGAATCATCTCTGTGATGAACACAGCTGGAACCTTCTCCTTGTCCTACTGTGGGTCCAGTGTGGTCCACCAGTTCTTTTGTGACATCCCCCAGCTATTGGCTATTTCCTGCTCAGGAAATTTGATGAACAAACTTGTTCCCATTCTCACTAGTGTGGTGTTAGGTATGTGCTATTTTGTTTTCATCATCATTTCCTATGTCCACATCTTCTCTGCTGTCAGGAAGATCCCATCCACAGAAGGGAAGGCCAAAGTCTACTCCACCTGCCTTCCCCAACTGCTGGTTGTGGTGCTGTTTCTCTCCACTGGGCTCTTTGATTACATGAAGCCGACCTCAGGGACCCCGTCCATGTCTGACCTGGTCATTTCTATGTTCTACATGGTGGTGCTCCCCACTTTTAATCCCCTCATATACAGTCTGAGGAACCAAGCCTTGAAGACGGCTGTGGGGAGACTGATGAAGGGGAGACTCACCAAAATGTAATAGAGAAGATGTGTTCATGACTCTATTACAAGATATTTATTTTAAATTTTCACCATTCTTTATATTCTTATAGTTACATTTAATTCCATTGTATAATTAAAAATATATGCTTATTTTTAAATTATATTTAAGATACTTCATATACTCCTATAGCTTAAATTTTGCTCTTTTTAGCACTGAGATGTTCTCTGGTATTCTGTGTGTACTGGAGTGATTGGACCTCAGCAAAATTTTATTGTTCTCCATTCTGTGATCCCTGCCGAGAGTGGCAATGGTTGGGCTTCATCTCAGTCGTCACTCACTTCAGCTGGACGTCCATTTTTTTTCCAACCTCTCTCCTTCCTGTGTTCCCTCCTGCCTCTCTCCGTGTCCCTTCGCTCCCACCTCAGGCCTTCCAACATCCCCCTTACACCCATCCCCAGGGCCTCTCCATGAAGGGCACACGGGGGGTGACGGGCGACTGTCCATCTGTCTAGGCAGGGACTCAGGGCACTGTTATGACTGATGGTGCCCACCATGGCGGACTCGACAGGTGGGGAATGGATCCTGGAAGTGAGGATTTGTCTATTCATGTCCATAGAGGCGTGAGCCAGACACAACATCACATCTACACACCGAGATTGATAACTACTTGGTGAGACACTCTGCAGGAAACTCCAATTAACACAGTCAGGTAAACACACACTTTCCCTCTGGAGGAAGGTCCCTGAGGGCTGGAATGTGGACAGTCTCCAACAAGCGGACATCAGCTCCAGAGCTCAAATAGCACAGCCTGGAGTCCCTGCTCTGTCCATTAGGCGGCATAGGATGGGGAGGAGCATACTGTGACTGCTCAGAGGCTCCCCACGAGCCCCGACCATGGACTGAGAGGCCGGGATGCCCTCTGTCCTGCCATGGGGACAACCTCAGGAGCTAGACTCGACACGGCAGAGGGAATATCACCCCCAGACAGCAGGTATCTGCCCCCAGCCGTTTGCAGGGGATAATCCACTCACACTTGGAAATTTTCAGATTCAAGCCTCATTTTAGACTTGAGAACTCACCACAGTTAAACTATTCACTTTGTAAATCGTGACAACTAATGCTGACGGGGTCCAAGTCATCATGTCCCACTGTCCTGTCAGCCTGGGTGAGACTCAGTGAGAGAAAACATATTCTCTTGTAATTTAAGATGCTCAAAGATACTGACTAATACTTTGATCATATTAGAAGATTTTGACTTATGGGATATGTGACAATTTTAATTCATACCTAGAATTTTAGCATCAGCACACTCGGTGTGTTTTGTATACTAAACAAAAATAACAAAATTAATGGAATTAGATTGGATGGAAGAAATTTCAGAGCAAAATTTAAAGTATTTATTGTTAAATTCAAAATGCTATGCCCATTGGTCCTACACATTATGACAGATATGAGCCAAGTATAAAATCAAAAAATCTCACGGCAACATGTTGACGGCTTCATGGCTCTGACACTAGCATGAGGCTGGCAGGGATGCGTGACTATTTATGAACATGACCTTGGGATTCTTCCCAAACTCCATCACTCAGGGATTGTTAGTGATTTTGTAAAATAAATCACAGTATTTAAACAGGGCCTGGAGGAACTATATGACAAATTTTATTTTATGATTTTTATATAAATCACTCAATAGATGTCAACATTATTAACAACCCAGTACCCTAATTTATTTCCTTGTTTTTATTAAATTATTTGGCATTATTCCCACCAAATTATTGCAAATATTTTATATTACTACATTACAAAAATCCTTCCGTCACCAGAACTGCCCATCCATCATCCCCGAAGAGGAGGGGGAAGGTGAGATTGGGGAGGAGGAGAGTGGGTAGGGCTGCCCCATGCCCAGACATCCCCACTCACCCACAGGCCTGGGAGGAGGAACAAACCCGCACCCGGGGGACCCGGGGCCCTGGGATTGGCAGGGACAGCCACTGGCACAGACCGTCCGGCTAAGCCCGGGAGCATCCTAATACATGCATGAGTGTGATGGGGGAAAAGAGGGGCTGGCAGGACCCAGGGGAGGACGAGCCCATCCTGCAGGAGAGACGTGTGGATGTGACCATGGGAAGAAGTAGCTGCAGGAGAAACCACCTTAGCTCCTCCGGTAAACAACGAGGAAGGACAATGACCGGGAGGGGCAGGAGGGGTCACCCTCTCAGCATATACAATGCAGAGGCGAGGGGCAGTCAGTGTTCAGATGGCAATATGGGCACGCAGGATGCTCCACCTACTTCTGTGATGATGAACATGGGCACAGACCAGGAACAGACTTGGGACCATCAGTGTCCACTTGGTCCCAAAATATGCACCTGGAGCTGCAACTGGCCTTTGATTTGCTGGAATTTGGCAGCTGAGATCCACAGGTCAGGTTTGGGGTGAGCTTGAACGTTCATGTTCCTGAGTCTTCTTGGAGGGTCCACTCCTGGGAGTTTTGCTGACCTGGGGCCCAGGATTGGCAGAACAGGGGCTGGGGTCAGTGGTTCAGGGGTGCCCAGGCGCAGGACATGGTGAGACAGAAGGAGACTGCTCAGGAAGCTGAGGTCAGTTGAACTCTCTGCCCTTCAGCATCTCCCACAGGCGTTGTGGACAGTGGCAGCACCTGGGGGATCACTGATATTGGAGAGGCCGAGCAGAGCAGGTTCTGAAATTACTGTGGGGGAGACGCTGGACAGAGCATGGAGAGAGGTCAGTGGGGAAGGACAGCGCTGGTCACCTGCAGAGAGACACCGCGGGTCCAGCACTGGTAGATGTTCCCAGCACTTCACTCGTCTAGATGTTCATGCAGTGATGGCTCCAAGGGGAATGAATCTCACAGCCGTGACAGAATTCGTGCTCCTGGGGTTCCCCACCCAGGGGACCGTAGGCTTCTTGCACATGCTGCTCTTCTCCCTGGTCTACCTGTTCACTTTGCTTGCTGGGGAACGGGCTCATCGTCCTCATCACCACCCTGGACCAGCACCTCCACACCCCCATGTACTTCTTCCTGAGGAGTCTGTCCTTCTCGGACCTCTGCCTCATCTCAGCCACGGTACCCAAGTCCATTGTCAACTCTCTGAGACACAGCAGCTCCATCTCCTTCCCGGGCTGTGTCATCCAGGTCTTCATGATTATTCTTTCTGCAGGTGCAGAGATTTACCTACTCATGGTGATGAGCCTTGACCACTATGCTGCCATCTGCCACCCCTCCACTATGATTTCATCATGAGCAGGGACAGGTGTGTGCAGCTGACAGCTGTGTCCTGGCTGTGTGGGTGTGTCATGTCTGTGATGTTCACAGCTGGAACCTTCTCCTTGTCCTTCTGTGGGTCCAACGTGGTCCACAAGTTCTTCTGTGACATCCCACAGTTATTGGCTATTTCCTGCTCAGGAAATTTAATCAATGCACTTGTCCCCATTCTCATTGGTGTGGTGTTGGATTTCTGCTGTTTCATTATCATCATCATTTCCTATGTCCACATCTTCTCTGCTATCAGGAAGATCCCATCCACAGAAGGGAAGACCAAGGTCTACTCCACCTGCCTTCCCCACCTGCTGGTTGCGGTGCTGTTTCTCTCCACTGGATGCTTTGATTATTTCAAGCCGACCTCAGAGACTCCATCTATGTCTGACCTGGTCATTTCTATGTTCTACATGGTGGTGCCCCCCACCTTTAATCCCGTTATTTACAGTCTGAGGAACCAAGGCATGAAGTTGGCTGTGGGGAGACTGTTGAAGGGGAGACAAAACTAAATGCAATAGGGAAGATGACTTCATCACTCCATTATGAGACACATGTTTTAAATTATCAAATCATACTCCTCTTCATATTTTTCTTATTACATATAATTCCATTGCACAATTTAAAAATATATGCACATTTTTAAATTATATTTATGGTGACTTCATACAGTCTGCTACTCGTAGACACTATTGGCATTGATTGTTCTTTGTTACACTTAGGTGCTGTTTTATATTCTCTGTACAATGGAGGTCACTGAACTTGCAGAAACTCTTTTCTGGTCTCCATTTCTATGCTCCAGACCGAGAGGGGTGATGGTTGGGTTTCATCTCAGTCGTGAGCAGAATTTCTCTCACGGGGGCAGCATCTCCAGTCTCTAAGGCGGCTTCGCCTTTAATGTTTTCTTGGTCACAGGTGGGATGAGCAGCCACGGGCAGGACAGAGATCCCTTAGTGAGTGAGGCCTTCACAGCATAAATAAGGCCTGAGGATTCGAAGTTAGAATCTGAGTAGTCAAGACCTTGTTCGATAAGGACACATGTGACGTGGTGGAGACCCTCCCAGAAACACTGGTGTAGTGTCGCCTGCATTTGCCATAATCACACTAACCTATGGTGGACACCAGAAATAAGAAAGTTAGGTTCATGTGCAGTATAATTTCAAAAAAAAAAAAATTCCAAAGTGCACTACATAGGAATTTTTGAGATACATTAAGAGAACTTAACAAGTTATGATGGTCAAAACAAAATGATAGCTGATAGCCTGCCTCATATCTAGTATTTCCATAAATGTGTTAGAGATGCCATCCATGACCTGACCCCACACTTTACAGGAGTGTTGTCCCCATTTAGTTCATCCCCTAGAGTGGGCGGGGTGGCAGGACAATGCCCTGGCCGGGCGGGTCATCAAGAGGAATCATACCTAGAATTTCTGCATTTTTCACACGTTGAAATGAAAAAAAAAAACTCATCAAATTTATGTGCAATGAAATTATACTATCATTTAGTATACTTTTAAAGACATGTAAGGAATTGAAGGAGATTTAAATTGGGGGAGTGAAATGCCCCCATGATTGTCACTTGCTGTCTGGCCTCAGCTCCTCTCTGCTGACTGCATCCACCTTTGTTTTCCCGTCTGTGATGGCCAATATTTGAAAATTTCACAGCAACATATTTCATCATAAAAATGTAGTTCCAACTGGATATCAGACATTTAAGTCATTATCAAACAGTTTGCCTTGTGAGGAGGCTATTCAGGCTGACCTAGCTCAGGTGAGATCCATGCAGGCACAAAGTAAATATGGAGGCTGCCAGGAAAGGTTGGAAAATGTCAACATCTGGATATTTGAAATCCGTGATGACAACTTGATATTGTTATTTTTAAATTTCCTGCCCATAAATTAATTTCTTAATATCAATTCTTGATACTGTTATCATTCACTGGTGGGATATAATGAGAATTTAATATATGTATTAAGAACATCAATTCGAGCATTATACACATTTTTGAGACATTCACTGCCAACTTGGTATAATATTATTAAAATATTTAAGTAATAAACATTAAATGTCTCAAGGTTGTATGAATTTAAAAATGTAAGCACAATGAAAATTGTTGTGGACACCAAGGTAATATACATCGAGAACTCTAAAGACTCTACTGAAAAACAAATTAAATTAAATAAGCCACTTCAGTACACTTGAAAATTACAAAATCAACACATGTACATCAATTGTCTTCTTACGTGCAAAAAATGAATCAGGAGAGAAGAATGAGAAGGCAATCTTACATATAATCATAAAATTACCTAGGAGTCACCCTAAAAGAGAAACTGAAGATATACAGAAAACAAAGACATTCTTAGAATAAATAGGAAACACAAAAAAAGGGAAAGATATGCCCTCCTCATGGACAGGAAGAATCAGGATTACAAAATATCCATCTGACTCAAAGCAATTTACAGATTCATGCAATCCAAATGAAAATTTCAATGGCATTTTCAAACATATGAAACAAACAATACAGAAAAGCATATGGAAATACAAAAGACCACAAACAGCCAATGACAAAAATGAGTATGAAAGGAGAAACACACTTTCAGACCTAAAACTATATAGTAAAGCTCTGATAGTTAAAGCAGCATGGCACTGGGACAAAAACAGACAGGTTGACCACTGGAATATAAGGAGGGCCCAGGAACCCACCCTCATCAGGATGGAGAGTGACTCTACAGCTGTGGGGAGACTGATAAATAGGCATTACTCCACAATGTGAGATATCACAAATCTACAAATTATAACCCCTCATTAATTCAGCTTTTCCCCCAACTGTATGTCATGTCATAATTTATAAGCATCAATTTCTTGCATTAGGATTATTCCCTTGTCACAAATTCATACTCTCATAATCCTCACTAGACTCCTGTTTCCTAAATCGCTGCAAGCCTTCCCCCAAGCCCTCCCTGTGTGATGTTCAAAACTGAATCCACCTCGTGGCTAAAAACTTGTATTTGGTGTAGAAAGAATGTTCTAGAACTCACATTCACCAACATTTACATAACATGAAGCAGTGGTAAAAGGGTCTGTCCTCAGGACAACATAGCCACGGGACCCCAGTCCTGGGGCTCGGTTCCCACAGCCTGTGTGTGTCTCCACTGAGGGCCTTGTCCTCGTTGATGGCAGGGGAGAGGTTGAGTGAACTTCCATCCCTCATGATTCCTCGTGGGGTGTCTTCCTCTAGGAGAAGTTCCTGTTCCTGCTCAAAGGACAAAGGAAACCACACTTGACTCTGCCAGAGGTGGAAGGATGGACGTTCCCTTGGTTAATAGAAATTTATGAGTGAAACCTGGAATGGATGAAATATTAATTTCTATGATGCCTGTTTGGATGTCAACATGACAGCACCCCTCGATGTGGTGTTTTCAAAAGTCAAGTTATATGAATTATCTTTGAAGATCTAAGTTTCTACTTAAAAGTTTAAAATTTGTAACTTGTCATTGTGTTGATTTTTAGGTTCCCTTACTTTTCCAGATTGCATCTTGCTCCTCTACCAGGTTTTCTCCACCTTCTTGTAGATTACACTTAAGTTCACTTTTCCTCCACTTGGGAACTGTTTTTTTTTTTTTAATGATGTAAAACATTATGCAAACTAAAGCTTGGTGATATTTGCAACTTTTTAAAATAATTCCACACATCTGCACTGCAGTCACAGTGGATCTCTTTCTTGCTTCCCTAACAGTGAGAACGTGAGCTGGGGGTGATGTTGCTCCACTCTGGGAGCAGGTCACTCTCCTGACCGATGAGCACATTTTGTCCATGAAACTATTTGTGATAATAAAATGTAGTTAATCACCAGACATTACTCGTCCATTCAAATTTCAGAATGAAACCTGAGTTAGAATAACTCTGAGAGTAATATTCATTTCCATGATAGCATGAGAGCACAGTCCCCATGACCTTGGGATATGACGTCATTCCCTGGTCAGATTCCTGTTGATGTATTTTCTGTTTTTCCTTGAACAAATCCAGTAAATGTCTGTTGAGAAGGGATCTTTACCATGAGTGTTTCATCACAATATCACACTATTTGTTTTTATCAAAGGAGAAGACTCATTTTCACTTTTACTGTTTTCACTGTGGGTCACTTTTCACTCCCCCACATGCACCAGTGTCCACTCAGAATCTACTAAATGCCCTGCAGTGCCTGTCCCCTCCATCCACACTCCTACTCTCCTCTCCTGTTCTGTCTGGTAATGAGCAAATTTTTGCACTCAGTACAACATTTCCTTTTGCTGTATGCCACTATAATTTTTTAATTGTTGGCTTTTTATATTATAATCCACAGATGGGTGAGACCAGCCAATATCTTTCACTTTTTGACTTATCTCACTAGCATACACTCTCCAACGTCCACTTTAGTCCCTAAGGACACAAGTTCACCTCTTTAATAGCCATGTGGTATTCCATTCAGTGTGGATCCACATTCTTTATTCACAAACCAGTGTCCCTAGCACTTGGTTTGGGGCCATGGCCAGCAACAGTGGACGGTGCTGCTGGGAACACAGGTGTGCATGGTCTGCACTGTAGAGTCTGCACATCTGGGACAAATATCAGATGTGGTTGTTCATTCCTGTGGTTGTCCTGTTGTTAGTGTCTGAAGATGTCTCTACGCTAATTCCAAGCAGAGGTGAGAGGCCTTTTCTCTCCCTCCCTCACCTTTTTGCTGGGTCCAGTCTCTTGATTGGTCCCTTCTCACAAGTGACAACAGTTTGGATTTCTATTTTCCTTACTATTAGAACAATTTGGAATGGGTTAAAAATTTGCATTAGATAAACCCTTAAAATACCAGAAGGAACACACAGGTGCTGCTCACTGCACACTCACCCCACAGATGAACTTAGGGACACACGCCAAGGACCAGGGAAGAAGAGCATGTAGGAATAAGTGCCCCCCACACTAGAGAGCTTCTGTGCCTCAGAAGACATCATCCCTAAAATAGGCCCCTGCACTGGGAGAAAATCGTGCATATCACAAACCTGACAAGGGCTAGTGTCCAAAGTACACAAATACTACAAAACCAGCAACAGAAAGAGACACCCCAATCCAATACGGTGGACAGACCCCCAGAGACATTTTCCTGGGGGACTTCAGGAGCCCGCAGCCTCTCACACCTTTTATTCAGGTTGAAACCATCTTGGCTCCTGGGCTCGTCCACCTGCCTCACACCTGCAGCCACTTGAACATCCTTGGCAGTGTCACAAATGCAAGTTTGTGAGACATAGTCTCCTGTATTCCTGATGCTTCTTTTGATTTTAATATTGGATGTACTCTGAGTCTCCTGAATTAGCTCTGTCAGGGGATTTCCTGCGGCGTCTGACTGTTGCAAATTGATCCTCTTCATCCATCCCACTCGCTGTTCCGCTATCTCCACACAGAGGTCTCCCAGGAGACAGAGCACCTGAGTCTGCTTTCTGAGTCTCACTCATGGGTGCCCGGGGCTGGACGCTGCTCAGCCAGGATGGCCGGGATGGACGGATATTCCCTCGTTGGCCGAGACACAACAACAGTCTCAGTGACCACACAGGTTCCCAGTTAACCCCACGAGCGGCACCCCAACCTCTGCCCCCTTCTCCCTGAGCCCCTAAAGGACACCCCGCCCAGGTGCTGACCCCACCTGCCCTGCCACCCAGGAGGGCAGCAGGAGGTAAGGGGGTGTCCTCTTCCCAGGGCTCGGCTCCGGGATTCGTCCGGGGCCACTGTCAGTCAGTGTGGATGGTCTCTTGTCAAAGGCGACTTGAGAAACTGCTGACCATGCGGTGCCCAGAATCATGATGCCCCGGGGAGACACAGGCGAGCCTTGGGGGCTGCAGGCTGCCCACCCGCACTCCAAGCTCAGAGGCGACGCCCCTGCCGCCTCTGGGCGCAGGCCCCGTCTGCCAGCTCGCCAGTGGGCCCGCTGTCCCCAACCCCTGACCCTGCCCCCCCCCACACACCAAGCTCACGGCACCCATGATGCGTCAGGGAAGCGAGGGTCCCCACCCGCAGCCCCGCAGCCCCGCAGCGCAGCCTGCACAGACCCGGGTGGGCCTCGTCCCAGCCCCTGTCTCCTCAGAGCAGCCGGCGGATTGTTCCTCTGTCACACAAACAACACATGAGACAAAATGAAAGAAGTTTTGCTTATCATGGATGAAAAAAGACCATGGGGCATATTTACAAGACAAAGGAGATGACTCCAAAGTCAGAACATGTGGGACCATAAACTGCATCGCCCTCACACTCGCGTCTATCAGGGAGAAACCCGCTAACACGCAAACAGACAACGTGGACATTCTCTTCCTCCTGAGCACGCTGGGCTCGGCCGCACTCCCTGGACGGCTGCCAGCTCGGGCCTGGACCCAGGGCCTGAGACAGCGGCTGGGTAGAGCCCGGGGTGAAGTGTCTGGCACCTGGAGCCCGAGGCCACTCGTGAGGGTGGAGGACGTGTCATGGCTCAACGTCAGGATTCCATGTGCTTGTCCCTGGCGGGGCCAGCTGATGCCCACGACTCAGAGCACAGGGTGCATGGGAAAAGCAAAGACAGACGCGCCAGGGCCGGGACAGGAGCCCGGCAGGAGGGAGACGCCACAGTGGACATCCTAAGACCAAACCTCAGCGGGGATGGGAAAGGAAGCCGCAGAGGGCGCCATCCCCGATGGCCAGTGTGGCCCCACGGCACCCACTCTCAGGGCCGGTCGCCCAGGCAAGGACGCAACCGAGGGGGTAGTGGGCGGTGTCCTCAGGAAACGGACTCAAAACAAGTGACCTCTACGGAGGAGGCAGGGAGAATGATGTGCCTGTGCCCACCGGGAGTCTCGACGAGGGTGACACTGTCCGTTCCACACTGAGGGGTGGGAAGAGAAAGCCATGACGCCTTGGTGGGGGAAGGTGGACTCTCAGACACAGGCAGGAGGACAGAGACCTGCACCTCAGTTCAGCCCCGTGGGCAGAAATGGGAGGAAGCGGATCTGGCAGAGACCAAGGGCAAAGCTCTTGGCCTCCTGCTGCTGGAGGGCGTCCCCCAAGGTCACACAACCAACAGACCTCAGGGCTGGCCTTGAGTGACTGGAGTCTCCTCAGCCTCCGTGAGTCCTCAGTGTCCTTCTGTCCAGTCTCGGTGTTCCAGGGGCCCTGCCCACAGGTGCAGCCCGGGGCACGGAGGCTTGCCTGGGCACTAGACCTGGGTTGACATGCCAACTGTACCCAGCCTGGCATGAACCACAGGAGAGCAGGCCAAGGGCGCAGCTGCTGGACCCACGTCTCAGCTCAGCAGTGAGGCACCTGCATCCCGGCCCAGATACTCTGAAGTGCTCAGGGCACGCAGCATCAGGCCCACCAGAGCCAGCTCTGGTTGCGCCTCCCCTGAGCAAACTGCTGATGAGCCTGCATATGGAACTACAAAAGACGCCAACTATCCAAACAGTCTTGACAAAAATGAGTAAGACAGGGAGAAGCACACTTTCAGACTCCAGTCCATACAATAAAGCTATAATAATTAAAGCAGCATGGTACTAGAGAATAGGAGACACACAGACCCCTGGATACAACAAGGGCCCAGGAACCCACCCTCATCAGGATGGACAGTGACTCTATGGCAGAGGAGCCAGAGCAGGCAATGGAGCAGGAAAGTGGGGAGATGGTGCTGGGAGAAGCAGAGAGACACATGCAGCAGAGTGAAGCAGGTCCTGCCCCATCCCCTACAGAAGAGTAAACTCAAGCAGATAAACGCCTGTTTCCATGTGTGATGTCACCATCGTCAGGCAACAAACCTAAGCATATGACACTATGAGCAAAAACTCTAAAATACTATTTCCTAAAGATTAAAAGCAAATTATCCCAACAAAAGGACAATTCTAATGTAAGTGCAGAGACGGGGCTGGGGTGGAAAAGAACCGCAGGATACACAATTTCAGAGACGAGTAAAGTTTCTTTTATCGAAGGGCTGTGACCCCCGTGGTCACTCACTTATGCTGGACGTCCATTGTCTATCCATCCTACTTCCCTCCCTGGTGTCCCTCCTACTTCTCTGTTTCACTTCCCTCCTGCTTCAGGCCATTCCGTATCCCCCTAACGACCATCCCCAGGGTCTCTCCATGAAGGGGACATGGGGGGTGACGGGCGACTGTCCACCTGTCTAGACAGGGACTCAGGTCACTATAATGACTGATGGTGCCCACCACGCTGGACATGACAGGTGGGGAATGGAACCTGAATATGAGGATTTGTCTATTCATATCCATAGAGGTGTGAGTCAGACACAAAATCACATCTACACACCAAGTGTGATAATTACTCGCTGAGACTCACTGTAGGACCCGCTAATGAACACAGTCAAGTAAACACACACTTTCACTCTGGAGTAAGGTCCCTGAAGGCTGGAATGTGGACAGTGTCCAACAAGCGGACACCAGCTCCAGAGCTCAAATAGCCCAGCCTTGAGGCCCTGTTCTGTCTGTGAGGCGGCACAGGATAGGGTGGAACATCCTGTGAGTGCTCAGAGGCTCCCCACCAGCCCCGACCATGGAGTGAGAGGTTGGGACACCCTCTGTCCCGCCATGGGGACAACCTCAGGAGAGAGACTCGACACAGCAGCGGGAACTTCCCCCCCAGACTGCAGGTATCTGCCCCCAACCGTTTGCAGGGGAGAATCCACTCACACTTGAGGGTTTTCAGGTCAAGATTCATTTTAGACTGGAGAATGCACTGTAGTTCAACTATTCACTTTGTAAATCATGACAACTAATGCTGACAGGGCCCAAGTCGTCATGTCCCACTGCCCTGTCAGCCTGGGTGAGACTAGGTGAGAGAAAACACATTCTCTTGTAATTATGATGCTCAAAGATACTGACTTTTAATATATTGATCATAGGTTTTGATATATGGGAGATGTGACGATTATTGCTTCAAACCTGAGAATTTAGCTTTAGGACACTCAGTTTGTCTTAGGCACTGACTGAATAAAATCACAACGATGAATGGGATTAGATTGTAACAAATGAATTCCAGAAGAAATTAAAAAATAAAACTAGTTGTTAAATTCAGAATGTTGTGCCATTTTGTCCCAAACATTATGACAAAAATGAGTCAAGTAGAAAATCAATAATTTTTGCAGCAACATGTTGATGGCTTCATGGCTCTGACATGAATGTGACTCTGGCAGGGACGTGTGACTTTTTATGGACATGAACTTTGGATTGTTACCCAACTCCATACTCAGGGATTGTCCGTATAACTGCAAAATGATTCACAGTATTTAAACAGGGCCTGGAGGAGATGTGTCAAGTTATTTTATCCATTTTAATATGTAGTTAAGGTGACTCAGCAGATGTCAACATTTTTCACCACCAATATCCTGATTTCTTATCTTGTATTTATTAAATTTTGGGAATATTTAAACCCATGTGATTCAATTATTTTATAATACTATACTCTTCTAAAAATCCTGCCTCCCCAGGGGCTGCCCCTCCATCACCCAGCAGAGGGCGGGGAGGATAAGATTGAGGGGAGGAGAGCAGCAGGGCTGTCCCGTGCCCAGACATCCCCACTCATGCTTGGGCCTGGGGAGGAGCAAACCTGCACCCGGGGGCCCGGGGCCCTGGGACTGGCAGGGACAGCCACATGCACAGATCATCCGGCTCAGCTCCGGAGCGGCCTCCTCCCTGCACAGACGTGCATGAGTCTGAGAGGGACAGAGGGGCTGGGAGGGACCCAGGGTGGATGAGCCCATCCTGCAGGAGGGACGTGTGGGTGTGACCCAGGAGAAGACTCCGCAGGAAATGTGGTCTCTGGGTCCTCAGATGTGGGGAGTCAGGGGCAGGGAGATGAGGGGAAGAGGGGACGGACCAGGAGGCAGCAGTGAGGCCACAGGGGCAGGAATCTGACAGAGGAGGTGTCAGGACACGCGCAACGGGGACACCAAACTCAGATCATTCATTTCCAGGACAGTGTTCGGTTCCAGGGAGCAAGAAAATGGGACCTGCACACCCCATCTCCCTGCACACCTGTCACTTTGGGGCCTCCCCAGACAGGGCTTTGCTGGAGGAGCAGGGACAGGCTCTCCAGGGTGAGGAGGGTCTGGGGATGGTCACCTGTCCTCTGGGACTCTGCCTTGGACAACCTCTGGTAGGTGTGCTGGGCGGAGACCTAGATCCTGGGCAGGAACGGGAAGTAGCAAAACTGGTTGATGAGCTTAGTGTGGAAGCTCTGCTGATTTTTTTTGACAAATACGAGATTCTAATTTGTTCAAGTTTTGTAGGGGACAGATGGAATTTTCAGTATTCACCAATTTTCAGGACTTATGTGGAGAGTGTAATAATAACATATTCACATGAGGTAGAAATAAATGGGTTGAATGAAACAGCAGACATAGATGATATTAGTGTCCATAGAACTGGAAGGAATAATCATGTAGAAAGTACATTCAGTTATTATCTTGTATTGATAACCCATTCTATTTTCAATATTGGAAGAAATAAGATTTTGTTTCTCTTTCCTCTTTTATATAGATGATGGCCCCAGGGGTGAACAATCTCATGGCCATGACAGAATTTGTCCTCCGGGGATTCCCCACCCAGGGGACCATGGGCTTCCTGCACTCGCTGCCCTTCTCCCTGGTCTACCTCAGTGCCCTGCTGGGGAACGGGCTCATCATCCTCATCACCACCCTGGACCAGCACCTCCACAACCCCATGTACTTCTTCCTAAGGGGTCTGTCCTTCTTGGACCTCTGTCTCATCTCAGCCAAGGTCCCCAAGTCCATTGTCTACTCTCCGAGGCACAGCAGCTCCATCTTGTTCCTGGGATGTGTCATTCAGCTCTTCATGATGATTTTTTTGGCAGATGCAGACATGACCCTCTAAACAGTGACGAGACTTGACTGCTATGCTGCCATCTGTCACCCCCTGCACTATGAGGTCATCATGAGCAGGGACAGATGTGTGCAGCTGACAGCTGTGTCCTGGGTGGGTGGGGGTCTCTATGCTATGATGAACACAGCTGGAACCTTCTCCTTGTCCTACTGTGGATCCAATGTGGTCCAAAAGTTCTGTGACAACCCCCAGTTATTGGCTATTTCTTGCTCAGGAAATTTGATGAACAAACTTGTCTCCAACCTCATTAGTGTGGTTTTGGGTATCTGCTGTTTCATTTTCATCATAATTTCTTATGTCCACATCTTCTCTGCTGTCGGGAAGATCCCATCCACAGAAGGGAAGGACAAAGTCTACTCCACCTGCCTTCCCCACCTGCTGGTTGTGGTGCTGTTTATCTCCACTGGATGCTTTGCTTATCTGAAACCAACCTCAGAGACCCCATCCATGCCTTTACACACTTTCTGTCTTGGCTTTGAGGGAAGCTTCTAGACTCTGTTGAGAAGAGGATTTGACCTCCCAAGAGCGATGATGTGGGGTCATGGTAATAATTGCCATTTGTCACGTCTTTGCTTTCTGTCTTGGGGTTCCATTTCTGCCCCTCTGTGTGTGCGGTGCCCCCCTCACACTTCATGGAACACCCATGTGAACACCCTCTTGCCTCCACAATTCAAGGACAGGGAACACCAAGGGTAATAAACAAGCGGCCAACCCACACAAGAGCACTCCTGTGCCTCAGAAACCACTGAGAGCACAGGCCATGCGCGGGAAGAAGCCATGTGTACCTTATACTCCTTACAAGGGTGAGTTTCCATCCACACACGTTTGTACCCACCACAACAGGGAGCAGCACCCCAGTCGAGACACGGGCCATGGTTGACGCGGACAGTCTCTAAGGAGGACACGCCGGTGCCTGCAGAGTCATGAGCAGGTGGATTCAGGCTCCAGACTCTGTTCCGAGCTCGCTGGCACGTCCTGACCCCGGCACGGATGTGTCTGTTCCCGTCCCGGGTTGGGCTCATCCTGTGGGGCCAGTGGAGTCCAGGGTGTGATCATGTCATTATTCAGCGTTAACATCTAATAAGCTGGGCGGACTCTGTCCTGCTGCTACCTGGGACCTCTGAGAGCTGCCGATGATGACACTTCAGCTCCTCACACTCAGCCCACACTCTCCACATGTCCCCTTCCCTCAGCGGGTGCTGGACACCGGGATCCACATGCTGGAAAGACTCGAGTCTGTGTCCGGAGTGATTAAATGTGGGGAATGTGCTCCTGGGACTGAGAAGCCTTTCTCAGCTGGGGTGAGCAGGAAGGACTGATCATTCCTTTCATTGGCTGAGGCCTTTCTACCAGAAGAGTTTAAGTGAGGATGTGGGATCCCCCACAACCCACGTGAGAAGCACCCCAACCCCTCCAGCCACTCATGACCCTCTCCCTGAGGCCTAAAGGACACCCCGCCCATTGCTGACCCTGCCTGCCCATACCACACAGGCAGAGCAGGAAGAAGTGGGTGTCATCTCCCGTGCGGTCTAGGGCATCCAGAGCATCGGTGGTCACAGTGCCCAGAGGCAGGATCCCCCAGGGGTGTAGGCATGTGTCGTCTGCAAGGCCGAGGTGGGGGGACATGTGGGCACACGAGCGAGCATTCGGGGCGCAGGGTCTGTCCCACTAAACAGCACCCAAGGGGATCCCCAGAGTTGGGTGAAGCGCCAGGCATCCTCCTGTCTGCGGCCATTATCTGTCCCTGCTGGGCAACACGTGATCCTTCACCCCGAACTCGGCCAGTCCCGGGCTCCGAGCAGATACTGCCTGACCCCCCAGCTCTGCCTCGCAGAGACATTTGGGGAGTTCTGGGACTGTCCTGTGTGTCCTCCCGTCCCGCAGACCCAGCCGGGACCTCACATGAAGGGGTCACTTTGCGTCAGGGGAGGAAACTGACTTCGGTCACTTCATGTCCCTCCCCAGGCCTCAGAGGCCACACAGCTCCCCCGGGTGTGGACAGCTCTCCGCTGACCACTGTCAGGTTGGCTCTGATGCCGGAGAGTGACCTGCTGCCGGCCGCTCGCGTGGAGGAGGCTCCTGGCATGCAGGTTCCTCAGCATCCCCAGAGTCCTGTCCTCCCCTCCTAGCAGCTGACCACGATCCCCCGGCTGCTCTCCGGGCTCGGGCGGCCGAGGCGGCGGCCTGGGTGGCACAGGCAGACCCAGACCCCTGCCCCACAGGGGACCCCAGCCCAGCCGTGTCCACTCCACGCGCACCCGGGCAGGACTTTCCATGTGAAGGCGATGTTCACGTGAGGTCAGCAGCAAGTCAGACTCTCAGGCACTAGAGGGGCCGGCGGGAGCGTCAGGACAGGGAGAGTAGCCGCGGTGCCAATGCTCACACTTCAGGGGATCCAGCCTCTGCCCCGCCTCCACCCGGTCCGAGGTGTCTGCTCATTGTCCTGCTCGCCCTGTCCCCCACTCGGCCCCTCCCGACCTGCCAGCACATCACCCAACACCTGCCAGGCCCAGGAGGGCACACGGGGGTGGCAGAGACTTTCCTGCTCTCTGTGGATTGGCTCATCCTGGCTCTGACAACGGGGCCACCATGGTACCTGCAGACATCAGGGGGTGGGAACAGGTCCTGTCCTCACAGGGGTAAAAACTAAGGAAATGGCCTCTGACACATTCAGGGCACTAATGATCACTGGGATGTGCCACAAGATGAAACCAATTAAGACAGTGACCTGAACAAGGGCACTTGTCCCTCTGGAGTAAAGTCAATTGATGGATGGATTTTGGACAGTGTCCAACATGCGGACACCAGCTCCAGAGCTCAAATAGCCCAGCCCAGAGGCCCTGCTCTGTCCATGAGGTGGCGCAGGACATGTCGGAACATCCTGTGAGTGCTCAGAGGCTCCCCACGAGACCCGACCATGGAGTGAGAGGCCGGGACGCCCTCTGTCCTGCCATGGGGACAACCTCAGGACACACACTTTACACGGCAGCGGGAACTTCACCCCGAGACTGCAGGTATCTGTCCCCAGCCGTTTGCAGGGGAGAATCCACTCACACTTGAGGGTTTTCAGATCAAGCTTCATTTTAGACTGGAGAAGGTGCCGTAGTTAAGCTATTCACTTTGTAAATCACAACAACTAATGCTGACTGGGCCCAAGTCGTCATGTCCCACTGCCCTTTCAGCCTGGGTGAGACTCGGTGAGAGAAAACATTTTCTCTTGTAATTTACGACGGTCAAACACATTGACTTTTAATACATTGAGCTTAGGTTTTGATACATGGGAGATGTGACTATTTCTACTGCACACCTGTGATGAGCATCAGCACACTCAGTGGGTTCTGGACACTGAATAAAATCACAGGAATCAATAGAATTGGATGGTGATGAAGACATTCCAGAGGGAATTAAAAATTGCACATATTGTTCGATTCAGAATGTTATGCCTTTTCTCCTGAACATGATGACAGATATGAGTCAGGAACAAATTCAGTAATTTGTCAGCAACACTGTTGACGTCTTAAAGGCTCTGGCACTAACAATTGGTGGCACCGACATATGTCTATTTGTGGACGTGAACTTGGTATTTTTCCCCAGTTCCACACTCAGGATTGTCAGTGTAATTTTAAAATAAGTCACAATATTTAATCAGGGCCTGGGGAGATAAGTCACATTATTTTATCCGTTTTAAATATGTCACGTGACAGATGTCAACATTTTTCACCACCATGAACCCTGATTTAATTTCATGTTTTCATGAAATTTCTGGAATTATTCCCACCAATGTGTTGCAATTATTTTGTATTACTATATTCTCCAAAAAAGTCCTGCCTCCCCAGGGCCTGCCCCTCCATCACCCCACAGAGGGGGTAGAGAGTGAGATTGGAGGGGAGGAGAGAGAGCAGAGCTGCCCCGTGTCCAGGCGTCCCCACTCATGCACAGCCCTGGGGGAGGAACAAACCCGCACCCGTGGGACCCGGGGCCCTGGGACCAGCAGGGACAGCCACAAGCACAGACCATCTGGCTGAGCTCCGGAGCGGCCTCCTCCCTGCACAGACGTGCATGAGTCTGAGGGGGACAGAGTGGCTGGGAGGGACCCGGGGTGGACGAGCCCATCCTGCAGGAGGGACGTGTGTGTGTGACCCAGGAGGAGACTGCGGGAAACGTGGTCTCTGTGTCCTCAGATGTGGGGAATCAGGGGCAGGGAGATGAGGAGACGAGGGGATGGACCAGGAGGCAGCAGTGAGGCCACAGGGGCAGGAATCTGACAGAGGAGGTGTCAGGACACGTTGCAAGGGGAAGCCAAGCCCAGATCATTTGGCTCCAGGACAGTGTCGGGTCCAGGGGAGCAGCAAACGGGGACCTGCACACCCCAGCTCCCTGCACACCCGTCATTGTGGGGCCTCCCCAGACCAGGGCTGTGCTGGAGGAGCAGGGACAAGCTCTCCAGGGTGGGGAGGGGCTGGGCTTCACCTTGTGTTCTCTGGGGCTGTGCCCTGGACAACCTCTGGGAGGTGTGCTGGGCAGAGACGCTGGGGCCTGGGCAGGAGGGGGATCCGCGGGCCAGGGAATGGCTGGGCACTGGTGGTCTCTCAATTCAGTTTACTGAGCGATCTGATATTCAGGTTTTATCATGGTCATTTAAAAATTCATTTCTTCACAAATTTATGGACACATGCTTGGACAATATATCAATAGCACATTCACATGAGGTAAAATATAAATTTGCTCAGATAACAATTAGCATAAATAGATTGTGTGATTGTTATATGTTGATATCCCATTTTGTGTTCAACATTGGAAGATATGACAAAGTTTTCTTCCTTTTTTTTTTTTTTTTTGTACAGATGACAGCTCTAGGGGTGTCCAATCTGACCATAGTGACAAAATTCAGCCTCCTGGGGTTCCCCACCCTCCATGGGCTTCTTGCACCCGCTGCCCTTCTCCCTGGTTGACCTGTGCGCCCTGCTGGGGAACAGGCTCATCGTCCTCATCACCACCCTGGACTGGTACCTCCACACCCCCATGTACTTCTTCCTGAGGAGTCTGTCCTTCTAGGACCTCTGCCTCATTTCATCCACGGTCCCCAAGTCCATTGCCAAATCTCTGAGGCACAGCAGCTCCATCTCCTTCCCTGGCTGTGTCCTTCAGGTCTTTATGGTGGTTATTTCAGGATCTACAGAGCTTTACCTGCTCACAGTGATGGGCCTTGACCGCTATGCTGCCATCTGCCACCCCCTGCACTATGACGCCATCATGAGTAGGGACAGGTGTGTGCAGCTGACAGCTGTGTCCTGGCTGGGTGGGGGTCTCTATGCTGTGATGAACACAGCTGGAACCTTCTCCTTGTCCTTCTGTGGGCCCAACGTGGTCCACCAGTTCTTCTGTGACATCCCCAAGTTATTGGCTATTTCTTGTTCAGGAAATTTAATGAGTGAACTTGCCCCTATTCTCTTCATTGTGGTGTTGAGTATCTGCTATTTTATTTTCATCATCATTTCCTACGTGCACATCTTCTCTGCTGTCAGGAAGATCC
This sequence comes from Talpa europaea, assembly GCF_964194135.1. NCBI lineage: Eukaryota > Metazoa > Chordata > Mammalia > Eulipotyphla > Talpidae > Talpa > Talpa europaea. Next base: position 15,100,089 of record NC_140075.1, read on the forward strand.
CATCCACAGAAGGGAAGGCCAAAGTCTACTCCACCTGCCTTCTCCACCTGCTGGTTGTGGTGCTGTTTGTCTCCACTGGATGCTTTGATTATCTGTAGCCAACCACAGAGACTCCGTCCATGTCTGACCTGGTAATTTCTATGTTCTACTCGGTGGTGCCCCCCACTTTTAATCCCCTCATATACAGTCTGATGAACCAAGCCATGAAGTCGGTTGCATGGAGACTGATGAAAGGCCAATTCTCCAACAAATAAGGTATCATCAATTATTCACCCGCATTTATTCAGTTTCCCACTAACTCTACATTCATCATTCACAAGGTAAAGATCCTTCCCATTAGTATTTTTCTTTTGTTGTAAATTCATATTCTCATATTGTGAATGTGCTCCTGTTTCCTATAATAATGCAATCCTTTGCCAATCCTCTCCCTGTGTGATGTTCATAAACTGAATCCAGCTCATGGTTAAAAACATGTATTTGGTGTAGAAAGATTGTTCTACAACTCACACATCAACAACGTTTTCCAAAACCAAGCGGTGGTGAAGGGATTCTGTCCTTGGGAGCACACGGTCACGGGACCCGGATCAGGACACTCGGTTCCCACAGCCTCAGTGGAGACTGAGGGCCCCGTCCCTGTGGAGGGGAGGGGAGACAGGTGAGTGGGGTCCCCCCCATAATTCCTACAGGAGCATCTTCCTCTAAGACACATTCATGTTTTTGTTCAAAAGACGAGGAATCTCCTCCTGAATCTGCCAGAGATGGGCAGAAGGTGATACTGAAGGAGTCAGAATGGACGACTGAAGCCTGCGGTTGCCGGGTGTGTTCAGTTCCATCCATCCTATTTCGATGGAGACTCTCCACCGCCTTGATGGAGATTTTTGAAAATAAAATAGCTCTTAGGAGAATGTATCGCTGTGAAGAGCTACCTTTCTGTTTTTCACATTTATGACTTTGAAGCTGTGGGCTGTCCTCGAGCTCACGGGCAGCTCCCCTCAGGTTCCAGGTCGCCCCTTGACGTGTGGCAGGTCTGCTTCCCAACTGTCTTGTAGAGAACTCTGGTGCTCACTGTGCCTCTTCGCTGGGGACTGTGTCGTTCCTTATTTAAACATCCTGTGAGGAGAGCACGGCGGTGTCGCCGACTCCTGTCTCTTTGCGGCATCTGCCCTGCACTACCGAGGTTCTCGCACGTTTCCCCAACCCTGAGGACCTAGCTGGTGATGCTCTGACCCTCATGCCCATTCTCTGGGGCAGGCCACTGTGCCCCACACTCTCCCGGTGGCTCTACCGTGGCCCCTGAGTGAGCTTCGCAAGGAGAAGGCCCGCTGGCCACGAGCTCGAGTCCATTCCAGGTCCCGGTCACACGGCCTGGGAGTTGCTCGCGTGTAGATTCTCCCCAGCATGGCCTGAGCAGCTGCTCAGGGCTGCTCCCGTGTGTCACCGCACCACAGGGGTGACGGGACCACAGTCCCAACCACCTGGTCGTCACGCCCTTCCCGTGTCAGATCCCGACAGTGTGTTTTCCATTTACCCTTTGAACCTATGCACCAAGTGTGTGGGATGGAGACTTTTCCTAGGGGCTCCATCGCACCACACTGTTCTTTCCTGTGACGGCTTGTGGCTGCGCGTGATGTCTGGAGAGTAATGCTGCACTTCCTCCCCCTTCTAGTCAGGAGAACTTTGGTTATTTGAGAGTTTCTTGTGATTCCCTAGGAATTTCAGCAATATTTGTTCTATTTCTCTCAAGAATGCCATGGAGGTTCCCACTGGAAAGGCGCTGGCTCTGGAACTTGTGTTTGGTAGGAGGCTTTTGGATAATACTGACCCTACTGATCTGTCTGCTGGGGATGTCCTTCCACTTCTTTTTATCTTCCAATATTCCTTTTCAGTGTTTGGAAGTTTTCTTCTTTGAGTCCTTCACCTCTTTGCTAGATTCATTTATCCCCAAAGTCAATTTCTTTACTGACTTTGAGGGGAAGGTTCTCGATTTCCTCCTCCTTAGACTGGCGGCGTGCCTAGAGGAAGGCACTGACTTGTCCACAGAGAATACAACGCTACAGATGAGGCTGACAACTGCATATTCCCCATGAAAAAAAATCTTTGCATGATGCATTTCACGGTCGCAGTGTGTTCTCCTTAGCATTCTTCTATCCAAAAGTAAAGGCACTCTCAATTAATTCTCATTAACAACCCACGCATGTTACTATTGCCCCTCAACCTATGATGGAGAGAGTGTCAGGCCAGGAGGCAGCAGCTGGCACGCACATGCGCAGGAGATTTCTGATTCAGGTTTTTTCCACATCGGGATAATTTTTTCCATGTCTGCTAAAATGTCAATATACAATAATAAAGTTTAACTCTTACAAAAGGTGCCCTGACTCTGTGCTTGAAGGTGTATAAATTCACCTTTCCCTATTGATGGGCAAAGCAATGTTTTCAACTTTTATTGGAAATGCTGTTTTAAAGTTTATATGCGAAAAAGTAGGTAAGAGGAGGCTGTTCCAGCCACAGCCAAACCTCCCACTCAGGACGCTCCCTCCTTCCCAGCTGCTCCTGGAGCCTCGACTCCATAGTCAGAGATTTTTTATTTCCATCTGGGAGGGGAGAGCAGGGGTTGTGGTATGTGGACAGAGTGGGGGCTGTGGCCTTGGAGGGCTGTGGTGACTGCATGAGAGATGTTAGTCTGTACCCCTAAATCACACACTGTCTACGAGACCAAGGTTGCAGAATCACAAAATAAAAACACAAACAAATGCAGACAAATGGGTTCAGAAGGGAAAACTAGTCACATTTCTCAGAGACAAACAAATTCACATCCCAGGAGACCCAGACCTCGGCCCTTCACACTCGCGTCTGCAAAATTTCTCCCTCCTCGTCCCTCCTCTCTCTTTCTTCATTTCCTCCCTCCCTCCCGCTCCGGATCCACACAGCCCACACACCCCATCCACCACCTGCCAGGCCCCGGGAGGGCTCACAGGGGTAGGCGGTAACTTGCCAGCTCCCTGTGGACTGGGCTTTTCCTGGCTCTGACGACGGGGCCACCCTGGGTGGTCAGGGGAGGGGATAGGGCTCGGAGAAGAGGATAAACTACATTCCTCCCCACATCGGAAACCACCAACAAAATCATCCCTGACACACTCAGACACCAGTTATCACTGAATGTGCCGCAGGACGACGTCAATTAAGACAGTGACCTGAACAAGGGTGCTTGTCCCTCTGGAGTAAAGTCACTTGATGGATGGATCTTGGACAGTGTCCGACATGCGGACACCAGCTCCAGAGCTCAAATAGCCCAGCCCTGAGGCCCTGCTCTGTCCATGAGGCGGCACAGGACAGGGTGCAACATCCTGTGAGTGCTAAGAGACTCCCCATGAGCCCCGACCATGGAGTGAGAGGCCAAGATGCCCTCTGCCCTGCCATGGTGACAACCTCAGGAGAGAGACTCAACACAGCAGCTGGATCTTTCCCCCCAGACTGCAGGTATCTGCCCCCAGCTGTTCACACAGGAGAATTCACTCACACTGGAAAGTTTTCAAATTCAAGCTTAATTCTAGAATTGAGAATGTGCCCTAGGTAAACTATTCATTTTCTAAATAATGACAACTAATGTTGAAGGTGCCCCAGTCTCTCAAGTCCCACTGCCATGTTAGCCTGGGTGAGACTCAATGAGAGAAAACATTCTTTATAATTTAGGATGTTCAACGATATTGACTTAATACATTGAACATATTAAAAGATTTTGATTTGTGGGAGATGTGATTTTTAATGGTAATACCTAGGATTTTAGCATCAGCACAAACAGTGTGTTCTGGATAATAAACAAAAATACAACAATTAATAGAATTAGAATGCAATGAAGAAATGTTAAAGGAAATTAAAAAAAATACTTATTGTTAAATTCAGAATGATAAGCATTTCTGTCCTATACATCATGACAGATATGAGTCAAGCAGATACTCAATAACATTTGCAGCAACATGTTGACCACTTCATGGCTCTGACACAAACGTGAGGCTGGAAGGGACGCCTGACTATTTATGGATGTGAATTTGGGATTTTTCCCCAACTCCATATTCAGGGATTGTTCGTAATATTGTAAAATAAAGACTCAATATTTAAACAGGGCCTGGAGGAGATAGATGTCAAATGTTATTTTATCATTTTACATTTGTATATAAATCAGTCAACAGATGTCAACATTATTAACAACTAAGTACCCTAATTTATTTCCTTGTTTTTATTAAATTTCGGGAATTATTCCCAGCAATGTGTTGAATTATTTTATATTACCATATTCTCCTAAAAATCCTGTCTTCCCAGGGCATGCTCCTCCATTGCCCCACAGAGGGAGGAAAGGATGAGCTTGGGGAGGGGGAGAGAGGGCAGGGCTACCCCGTGTCCAGGCGTCCCCACTCACGCACAGGCCTGAGGGAGGAACAAACCTGTACCTGGGGGACCCAGGGCCCTGGGACCAGCGGGGACAGCCACACACACAGACCGTCAGGCTCAGCTCCGGAGCGGCCTCCTCCCTGCACAGACGTGCATGAGTCTGAGGGGGACTGAGGGGCTGGGAGGGACCCAGGGGTGGACGAGCCCATACTGCAGGAGGGATGTGTGGGTGTGACCCGGGAGGAGACTCTGTGGGAAATGTGGTCTCTGGGTCCTCAGAAGTGGGGAATCAGGGGCAGGGAGATGAGGAGACGATGGGATGGACCAGGAGGCAGCAGTGAGGCCACTGGGGCAAGAATCTGACAGAGGAGGTGTCACGACACGCTGCACAGGGACGCCGAGCCCAGATCATTCAGCTCCAGTACAGTGTCGGGTCCAGGGGAGCAGGAATACAGGGACCCGCACACCCCATCTCCCTGCACACCCGTCACTGTGGGGCCTCCCCAGACCAGGACTGTGCTGGAGTAGCAGGGACAGGCTCTCCAGGGTGAGGAGGGGCTGAGCATGGTCACGCGTCCTCTGGGGCTGTGCCCTGGACAACCTCTGGGAGGTGTGCTGGGCGGAGATGCTGGGGCCTGGGCAGGAGAGGGAGCCGCGGGGCTGGGGTGGGTTGTGGGGGAGCTTTGTTTATTGACTTTTTTGACAGATATGAGATTCTAATTGTTCAAGTGTTGTAGGGGAAAGTTGAAATTTTCAGTTTTCACCAATTTTCAGGAATTATATGGAGAGTGTAATAATGACATATTCACATGAGGTGGTAATAAATGGGATGAATGAAACAGCAGACATAGATGACATTAGTGTCCATAGAACTGGAAAGAATAATCATGTAGAAAATACATGGGACCATAGTCAGTGGAATTGTTCACAGCAATGAAAAAAATCAAATCATACATTTGGGACAAAGTGAGTAGACCTTAAAGTTATCTTGTTAAGTGAAAAAAAAAAAAAACAGTGAAAGACAGAGAGCAGATGGTGTCACTCATCTGTGGGATAGAAAATACATAAAACCAGGCCTCCCTGGTAGCCCATGGGGTTAAGATACAACCTCTGAAGCTAGCCACAACCACTGCAGCACGAGTTTGATCCCTAGCCAGTGAGCTACCCACAGGGCACAGCAGACCTCTCCTGACTCATCTGCTGCTCCCCTCATCTGTGTATTTCACTCAGTGCACCTGTACTGTTCTGCACTCTGTCTCTGATGAATCATCTCACCCCCCACAACTCTGGCCTGTGCCCCAGTTCTTGTAAGCATAAATCAATCTTTTAAAAAAAAGAAAATACAGAAAACTGACATTACAAAATAGATCAAAACCTATTTGCACTAGTGGATAAATTCACTGTTACCAGTTGAGACTGGGGATAGGAGAGGGATAAGGAGTTGAAACAAGTGGGTATATATGTGAGTGTTCCCTGGAGTGTGAGGGACCGTAGTCCGTGTCCTCCCTGATGGGGTGACCCCTTCATGTGCGGTCCTGCTGGTCCTGCGGCTGGGAGGTCACGCAGGACAGTCCAGAACCCCCCATCGTGTGCACCTTGGGTGGAAACGTGGGTATTTGTGCCCCAAGGGCTCCACGAGGCGGCCGTGGCCCCGAGGGCAGGCGGGGGTCAGGGGGGTCCGCGCGGAGCCTGGGGTGGCCGAGGCTGCGGGGAGACACGCGCTGCCCAGGGGATGGGCCGGGCCGCGGCTGGAGGGCGCCTGGCTCTTCTCCCACTCTGGGGAACCCCGTGGGCGTGTTTGGGGGACGGACGCCGCGACCCCGTCTGCCCTCGGCCTGGAGCATGACCCTGCCCTGCCCGGGGGGCCCGGCCTGCGGGGCAGGAGTTGGGGCACTGCTCGGGGGTCTCGGGGACCCCGCGTGGCGCAGAGACTGGGTCACGTCTCGGCCAACGAGGGCGTGTCCGTCCCTCCCGTGGTCCTGGCGCACAGCGTCCACCCCTGCGCCCGCAGGTGCGGCTCAGAGAACAGACTCAGGTGCGCGTCGCCCCGGAGGCCCCAGGGGGGACAGGGCGCAGCGAGCGGGCAGGATGGAAAGGACCAGTTTGCCACGTCAGAGCCGCAGGAAATGACCCCGCAGGACTAATTCAGGATAGATTATGTTCACATGATAAAATTATAAAGAAGCACAAAGGAGGTGAGAGATAGAAAGTCGTGCACACCAACACCTGTGCCTTTGTGGAAGCACGTTCAGGTCGCTTCAGACATGAAGACAAGCTCAGGAGCAGGGAAGGTTTAGACCCTGAATAAAATCTGCAAATGTCTCTGCAGGGCCACTGAGCGTTTCTCCTAGAAAATGTCTCAGGGGGTCTGAGGCGTGTTGGATTGGGGTGTCTCTTTCTGTGCTGGGTTTGTAGGTTTTGTGTACTTTGGACACTCGCCTTGTCAGGTGTGTGATGTGCATAATATTCTCCCAGAGCAGGGGCCCGTATTGGGCATGGGTTTTCTGAGGCACAGAAGCTCTCTAGTGTGGGGGGCCACTTGTTCCTATATGCCCTTGTTCCCTGGACCTTCGTGATGTGTCCCCAAGTTCATCTGTGGGGTGGATGTGCAGTGGGCAGCACCCAGGTGTGCTTTCTGGTATTTTAAGCCCTCATCAATGCAGATTTTAATCCATTCCAAATTGTTCAACTGCACTAATAATAAGGAAAATAGAAATCCAAACTGTAATGTATTGTCACCCGTGAGAAGGGACCAAGCTTGAGACTGGACACAGCAAGGAGGTGAGCAGAGAGAGAAAGGGCCTCTCACCTCTGCTGGGAAAACAGCTTGGAGATTTCTTCAGACAATGAAAACAGCACCACCACAGTTTGGACCAACCTCTGCAGGTATTTGTCCCAGATGTGCAGACTCTCTGAGGCACCATGCACAACTGTGTTCACAGCTGCAATGACCACTGTTTCTGGTCATGGCCCCAACCCAATTGCTATGCACAGTGGAGTGAATAAATAAATAATGTGGGTCCACATGCAATGGAATACTACACAGCTATTAAAAAGGTGAACTAGTGCCCTTAGGGACCAAAGGTGGACCTTGAGGTGCTCATGCTAGTGAAATGAGTCAAAAAGTGAATGATAGGGCCTCCCCGGTGGCGCAGCGGTTGAGCGCTGGGTTGCGAAGCTGCCTGCAGCCTCTGCAGCCGGTTCGATCCCCGGCTGCTCCCCGGCCACCAGAGGAGGGTCCCGCATGGCGAGCAGACCTCTCCTGCCGCCCGCTGCTCCCCTCAGCAGTGTACTTCGGTCCTTCTGCCTGCTCTGCTCCCCGCTCTGGCTCTGGTGAATTCTCTCACCCTCCCGCGCTTCTGACTGTACCCAGTGCATGTATAAACCAAACAAACAAACAAATAATAAATAAATAAATAAGACATGCCTCTAGAAAATTAAAAAAAAAAGTGAATGATATTGGCTGGTCTCACCCATCTGTGGATTATAATATAAAAAGGTCAATAACTGAGAAAATATAGTGGCAAACAGCAAAAGGAAATATTGGACTGAATGCAAAGCTTTGCTCATTATCAGAGGGAACGGGGAGAGGGAATGGGGAGGAGATAGGAGTGTGGATGGACAGGGCGGGCACTGTAAGGCACTTAGTAGCTTCTGAGTGGACACTTTTGCAGGTCGGGGAGTGAAAAGTGACCCACAGTAAACAGTGAAAACAGTAAAAAGTGTAAATTTGTGAACTCCTTTTATAAGAACAAATAACAAATTAACGTGATGGTGTGATGAAACACTCATGGTAAAGATCCCATCTCAGCAGACACTCACTGCATTTATTCGAAGGAGAAATAGAAAATTAACAGGAATCTGACCAGGGAATGAGGTCATATCCCAAGGGATGGGGACTGTGCTCTCATGCTATCACTGAAACAAATATTACTGTGAGTGATTTTCTAACTCAGGTTTCATTCTGAAATTTGAATGTATGAGTCATGTCTTGTGATTAACTACATTTTATTATCATAAATAGTTTCATGGACAATATGTGCTCATCGGTCAGGAGAGTTTGGAGACACAGTGACCTGCTCCGGAGAAGAGGAACATCACCCCAGCTCATGTTCTCAGTGTTAGGGAACAACGTGAGAACCTCCGTACGTGCAATGCAGATGTGTAGTATTATAAAAAAAAATCAGCAAAAGTCGCCAGGCTTTAGTTTGCATGATGTTTTACATAATAAAAAAACATAGTTCCCAAGTATAAAAAAAGTGAACTTAAGTGTAATCTATAAGAACATTGAGAAGAAGACCTACTATAGGATCAAGATACAACATGGAAAACTAAAGGAACTTAAACAAAATAACAAATTAAAAATTACAAATTTTTAAGTAAAAATGTAGTTTTTCAAAAATAATTTAAATAACTTTACTTTGGGAAATGCCACATCGAGGGGGTGAAGTCACATTGGCATCAAAACAGGCATCATGGAAATTGATATTCCATCAATTCCAGGTTTCAGTCATAGATTCTGACTAACCAAGTAAGTTTCCATCCTTCCACCTCTGGCAGAGTCAGGTGTGGTTTCCTTTATCCTTTGAGCAGGAACAGGAACTTCTCATAGAGGAAGACACCCCATTAGGAATCGTGAAGGATGGGGGTCCAACACTAAACTGTACTCCCCTCCCCTCCACAGGGACGGGACCCCCCAATGGAGACACAAACACTCAGGCTGGGGGACTGAGTGCCCAGGACTGGGGTCCCATGACCTTGTGCTCCCAAGAACAGACCCCCATTTACACTGCTTCATTTCATGTAAAGGTTGGTGATATGAGAGTTCCAGAACATTCTTTCCATAGCAAATTCATGTTTTTAACCATGAGCTGGATTCAGTTTAAGAACAAAACACAGGCAGAGGGTTGGCAGCGGATTTCAGGAAATTTTAGGAAGCAGGGTTTATTGAAGAATATGAGAATATGAATTTGGGACAAAGGAATAATCCTAATTCAAGAAATTTATTCTTTATGAATAAAATGTTAAGAGTGAGGGGGGAAAAGCTGAATTAATGAGAGGTTATAATTTTAGATTTCGATATCTCACATCTTGGAGTACTGGCCAATGATAAGTCTCCCCACAGCCATCTTCAAGTCTTGGTTCATCAGAGTGTATATGACAGGATTAAAGGTGGGGGGCACCATCGTATAGAACATAGAAATGACCAGGTCAGACGTGGATGGGGTCCCTGAGGTCGGTTTCAGATAAGCAAAGCATCAAGTGAAGATAAACAGCACGGCAACCAGCAGGTGTGGAAGGCAGGTGGAGTAGGCCTTGGCCTTCCCGTCTGTGGATGTGATCTTTCTGACAGCAGAGAAGATGTGGTCATAGGAAATGACAATGAAAATAAGACAGCAGATACTCCAGACCACACTAATGAGAATGGGAACAAATTTGCTCTTCAAATTTCCTGAGCAGGAAATAGGAAATAACTGGGGGACGTCACAGAAGAACTGGTAGACCATGTTGGAACCACAGTAGGACAAGGAGAAGGTTCCAGCTGTGTGCATCACAGCATGGAGACCCCCACCCAGGCAGGACACAGCTGTCAGCTGCACACACCTGTCCCTGCTCATGATGACATCATAGTGTAGGGGGTGGCAGATGGCAGCATAGCGGTCAAGGCTCATCACCGTGAGCAGGGGCATCTATGTAGCTGCTGACATAACCATCATGAAGTCCTGAAGTACACAGCCCGGGAAGGAGATGGAGCTGCTATGCCTCAGATAGTTGACAATGGACTTGGGGACCGTGGCTGAGATGAAGCAGAGGTCTGTGAAGGACAGTCCCCTCAGGAAGATGTACATGGGGGTGTGGAGGTGCAGGTCCAGGGTGGTGATGACAATAAGCCCATTCCCCATCAGGGAGCACAGGTAGAACAGGGAGAAGGGCAGCGGGTACAAGAAGCCCATGGACCCTGGGTGGGGAACACCAGGAGGACAAATTCTTTTAAGATGTTCAGATTGGTCACCTCTGGAGACATCACTGTATAAAAATGTGGGGAGGAAGAAATCAGTGCTGTCCAGTCTCCACAGACTGAGTGTAACTGGGTGTCTCATACAAAAATCACAGCAGCTTCTCACCACCCACACTCCTGGTCCTCCCCGGTCTCATCCTTAGTCATTCTCCAAGTAGCTTCATCCTGTCAAAGAATTGCATTTTCACCCTGAATGTGCCCTGTAATATTTTCCAAGCTTTTCATATGAAAGACACAACAATTTGAAATTTCAATTTATAATAACAAGACCTGGAAAACCCTTGCATATTTTCCAGTCAGTGGAAATAACGACCAGTGGACCAGGTCCGCCGGTGTCTTTCCCTTCCTCCCGGGCCCTGCCAAGCCAGCCTGTGTGCCCACCGTCCAGGAATCCAGTGTCAGCAAAGCCTGGCGAGCAGCACCCTGTGCCACAAACTGCTCTACCCACCCCACGTGACAGGTCTCCACCTGCTGTCTACAAAACCCCCATGCAGGGGGCTCTACCCTCTGGGCTTTTGCTAGGAGATTAAGGAGACACTGACCTGGCTGTGCTCGACTCATTCACAGAGTCAATATTCACCACAACATGAAAGGTCTCAACTCATCAGGCTTTGCCTCCATGCTCCTGAATTTCCATCCAAATCAGATATTCCATTGATCAACTGGGGACTGGGAAGGACAGTGTTAGCATTTTAGCTTTAGCCTTGTTTGTTCGGTTTCACTGAGTTTAATGTCTTGTCATTCATTCTTATGATTTCACTTAGAATTGAACACAAAGTCCCTTAGTGTGCTCATGGGCTGAACACATAGTAGGCAGCCCTGGAATCAGATAGTTGTCACATGTAGCAGGAAAGGGGCAAATCTATTAAAACCACAATCAGAGCTACACCTTCAATTAAAGAGAAAAAAACATTTTCTCCACTGAAACTGCTTCCGACAGTTGGCTGTGAAAACTGTACAATCCCTGCACCAGGCTATAAAATACCCCTTTAGCTATCACTACATTTATCATGAAATGAACAATTTCTACTTTGTTCTCATATCTAGAATTTTTTAAATTTATGGATTTATTTAAATTGTGGTCTTTTCATCGCTGAGGTAACATTGCATGACGGGGTGCACACGACCTAGGGAGTAACCCCCCAGACGCAGTGTCTCCACACCCACCACCCCAGCACCACAGGCCTCACCCACCTCGGCCGCTGCCCCATGCCCTAAGCCTGTGGTCCGGCCTGGCATGTCAGTGACTGGGTTAGCTCTGCGTTCGTGTCTAGGCCACCATGGAGGGCCTCTGGGTCTCTTCCAACTCTGGCTTCCGTGACTTAGCACCATATCCTTAACCCAAGTGACTCTCCAGTACACACCCCAGCACAGCCCCCGCAGCCTGAGAGGCAAGTTGTCTTTTAAATTGTGCTTCCTGCGAAGCCAGCAAGTGGCATCCACAGGGGAGATGCCAGATCCCAGCTGCACGGCCGTGACACCGGCTCTGACACCTCAGAAAACTCAGGGCAGGCACAAGTTTGACTCCAGGGCAGGGGCCTGAGGACCATTGATCTTCCTGCTGGTCCCTGGGTGCTCTCAGTTTGCCAGCCCCACCCAGGTCATCCCCGGGGAGGAGGGCCGTGCTCTCTCCCGCTCATCTGCTTAATTGGCCTCAACCTCAAATAACCACCAATGAACAATTAGGGCACCAAGTGTGCCAGAGGCGATTTCCTTAGTTTTCACCCAGGGAGGACTGCACCTGGTTCCCCCTCAGGCCCCATCCCCTCCCCTGACTGCCATGGGGACAGGTGTGCCCTGTGGTCAGAGCCACTGATGAGCCATGTCCACAGGGAGCTGGAAAGTCACCGTCACCCACTGTGCGCCCTCCTGGGCCTGGCAGGTGGGAACGGGCACGTGGACGTGGAGGGGGAGGGAGGTGGAACCAAGCAATCCTCCAGGAGTGAGAAGGGGAAGCACCTGGGTCTTCTGACATGGGAATTTGTTTGTGTCTCTCAGAATTATTTTATTCAAAAATGCCATTTACTCTCAGCGCCTGTGACTCTGTCATCACATTTGAACTGTTGTCATGTGTGAGGGAAGCTTGTATTTATCTTCCAACGTGGATCAGTCCCGAGGCGGAGCTGTTGGGGTGTCCATGGGGTGGTCTGTGACTCAGCTCTGACACAGCAGAGAGGGGGGACCCTCTCCCGGCTGTGGGTTCCCCCTGTGTGCTCAGGGGCCCCACGAAGCCTGGCGGAGACAATGGGGGATATTGGCTGAGGACATGGGGATGGATGGTCCTGGGCCCACATGATGTTCCCCCCGACCACGGGTCCACAGCAACCACCAGGCCAAGCCCACAGCAGCCAAGCAAGATGGCACCACCCTGAGGGTGGCAGAGCTGGAGGCCTGGATGGGCAGGGTTGGGGGGGGGATCCTGGTATGGGGGTGAGCGTGGTTGCTGCTCCTGAGGCCCCGCAGCAGCCCCAGTTCCTGGACCCCCAAAGACCTGTCCACCCTTTCCAAGCCTGCCAGTCCTGAGGCCACACACCAACAGAAGTTTCCGAGGGGTGTGAGCCCGCACCCTTGGGGTCTGGGGTCGGCCTGGCCCTGTAGACCAGCGCAGGGTGCTGCATCCACCCCAGCCCTGGGTCCACTGTGGCTGGTGGGCAGCTCTGCTGTGTCTGTGAGACCAATGCTGGGGCCGCCTGACCCTGTCCACACCTGCCTGGGCCTTTCTCTTCTTTCCCTGAAACCCCAACCGATGGCACCACAGTGCCCAGGACCAGCTCCCCGGGGGTACACACACTCCGGGCAGCAGAGAACAGTCATGTGAGCAGGGAAACACTTGAAAAGTCTTGGGGAACAACCTCCTGAGGGCTCTGAGAAAGGAGGGGAGGGCACAGAGGACAAAGGGGTGGACTGGTGTCCCTGTGACACAACCACCTGTGAGTGTGGCTGGAGTACCCGGGCGTGCACTTGTAGATGGTCTGTGTGGCTGAGGGAAAGAAGGGCGAGCTTTACTTGCTGGTGAAACTGCCCTTCATCAGTCTCCCCTCAGCCGACTTCATATCATGGTTCCTCAGACTGTGTATGACGGGGTTAAAGGTGGGGGGCATCACTGTGTAGAACATACAAATGACCACGTCAGACATGGTCAGGGTCCCTGAGGTTGGCTTCAGATAAGCAAAGAATGCAGTGAAGACAAACAGCACCACAACCAGCTGGTGGGGAAGGCAGGTGGAGTAGGCCTTGGCCTTCCCTTCTGTGGACGGGATCTTCCTGACAGCAGAGAAGATGTGGACATAGGAAATGAAACAGGACATAACCATTGTCACACTAATGAGAATGGAGACAAGTTTGTTCATCAAATTTCCTGAGCAGGAAACAGCCAATAACTGGGGGATGTCACAGAAGAACTGGTGGACCACGTTGGACCCACAGTAGGACAAGAAGGTTCCAGCTGTGTGCATCACAGCATAGAGACCCCCACCCAGCCAGGACACAGCTGTCAGCTGCACACACCTGTCCCTGCTCATGAGGACGCCATAGAGCAGGGGGTGGCAGATGGCAGCATAGCGGTCAAGGCTCATCGCTGTGTGCAGGGTCAGCTCTGTAGCTCCTGAAACCACCAGCATGAAGACCTGGAAGACACAGCCTGGGAAGGAAATGGAGCTGCTGTGCCTCAGAGAGTTGGCAATGGACTTGGCGACCGTGGCTGAGATGAGGCAGAGGTCCGTGAGTGACAGAACCCTCAGGAAGAAGTACATGGGGGTGTGGAGGTTCCGGTCCAGGGTGTTGATGAGGATGATGAACCCGTTCCCCAGCAGGGCGCACAGGTATACCAGGGAGAAGAGCAGCAGGTGCAAGAAGACCATGGTCCCCTGGGTGGGGAACCCCAGGAGGACGAATTCTGTCATGGCCGTGAGATTGGTCACCCCTGGAGACGTCATTTCTATTAAAAAAAAAAAAGCGGATGAAAACATTGTGAAATCTACCAGTATTGAACATGAAATGGTTTATCAGCATAGGATAGTGGATTCAATCTCTCTACTGGGTCCTCTCTTCTAGGTCCTAGGGAGTCTAATATTCTCATCTGCGTGTCCTGCTGTCTTCAACCTTTCATTTCCATGTCATTTATCATTATGACGTCGTTCAACTTGTCTCTGAAATTTGGTAAAGAGCTGAAAATTTCAACTCTGCACAAAACATTAACAAGTTAATATCTCATATGTGTCAACCAACTCAACTTACAACAAACTCAACCCTCCCTACCACCACATCCCCGCTGCTTCTGCTTCCTGCCAGGCCCGAGTGTCTAAGCCCAGCACACCTCGCAAAGGTTGTCCAGGGCAGTCCTAGAGGACCCTTGACCATGCACAGCCCCTCCCCCACACTAGAGAGCTTGTCCCTGTTTCTCCACCAAAACCCTGGGCTGGGGAGGCTCCCACCGTGACAGGTGAGTGCAGGGAGATGGGGTGGGGTGTGCTGGTCACAGGGCCCTTAGTCCCCTGGGTGCAGGTTTGTTCCTCACCCCAGGCCCGTGTGTGAGTTGGGATATCTGGACATTGGGCAGCCCTGCCCACTCTCCTCCCAAGCAATCTCATCCTGTCCTCCCTCTGTGGGGTGATGGAGGGGCAGGCCCTGGTGAGGAAGTATTTTTAGAAGAATGTAATAATATAAAATAATTTTAATAGATTTGTGGAAATAATTCCAAATAGTTCTAATAAAAACAAGTTTATAAATCAGGATAACTGGTGATCCTGCATGTAAACAACATTTCACTTATTTAAAATACATATAATTATATGTTGATAAATTTTCTCTTCCTGGTTCTTTTAAAATCTGTCACTTTTCCATTTTAAAATATGAATAAGAATTCATCACCGATGGAGTTAAAAAATTCAAGTACACGTTGATAATATTCAGATTTCTACACTCATCTTCACTTCAGTGTCCAAGCCACAAACAGTCCACAGAGTTTCTGTAAAAGTTATTTAATTTCCACTTGTCTTTCTTGTCTCATAGTATTTAGGGACAAAAGTGAACCAGAATCTGAAATTGAATAAGAAGTATTATTTTTAATTTTGTTCTCATAATTTCTTTATTTCAACATAAGTTCATTCATTTGTGATTTATTCCTTACTTAATACACTCCCACTTCATGTGGCAAATGTTAAAATTACAGTTATGAACCAATAATTGTCTTATGCCAAAAATCAATGTTTCTTGATATCTTAAGCATATAAAAATGCCATAACCTTTGGAACAAAGTAAAGAAAAAATATTTTCCCCCATTGAAACATATCACAGATTAATACAGCACTGTGAAATTCAACTTTTTGTCCACCTTTTATTTTAATATTTTTCTTTATTAATCAGTATTTTATTTATGGTATTTTCTCAACACTAAAATGAAGCTTGAAGTTTTTAAAATTTTTAAACTTTATAATTACAATAGATTCTCCTCTGACAATGGCTGGGGGGCAGATACGTGCAGTATGAGTAGAAACTTCCAGGTGTGTCGAGTCTCTGTCCTGAGTTTGTCCCCATGGCAGGACAGAGGTTGTCCCAGCCTCTCACTCCATGGTCGGGGATTGTGGGGTGCCTCTGAGCACTCACAGGATGTTCCACCCTGTCCTGCGCTGCCTCATGGACAGAGCAGGGCCTCAGGGCTGGGCTATTTGAGCTCTGGAGCCTGAGTCCGTGTGTTGGACACTGTCCAAGATTCTGCCCATCAGGTGACTTTATTCCAGAGGGACAAATGCCATTTTTGAATTCACTGTCTTTATTGGAGTCGTCCTGTCCCACATTCAGTGATAACTGGTTCACTGAGTTGTCAGAGGCGATTTTGCGTGTCGTCTGCACTCTGTAAAAAGCTTGTAATTAATCTTCATCTGAGGCCTCCTTCATCATCCACTGACCAGCCACGGGGGAGCCAGGGGTGGCCCCGTCGAAAGCCACAGATGAGCACGACCACAGGGAGCTGGCAAATGACCATCACCCCCTGTGCGCCCATCCTGGGGGGATCTGCAGAGGTGCTTGTGAAGAGGTTGAGGCTGGAGGAAGGGAAATGAACAAAGTAGGACGGAAGTAAGGGAGGATGGAAAGAGGGAAGGAGGACAAAGAGAAATTCACCAGAATGAACGACAGAGGGAAGAACACTGGACCCTCGAAGTGGGGGTGCTTCATGCCCTCACCAGTTGCTGCGTGTGTGTTTAGTCACGTGTGCGTGGATGCTCTGCCTCACACCTGCCCGTCTGTGGGGTGTGACAGCTGCTGCTCCTGAGAGGTTCTCTGTGGTCTTCACGCAGGGAGGGGCCGTGGTGGGGGCCGCGGTTGTGGGCGGCTGTGAGTGGCGTGCGGCTCCTGGGTGGGCGTCACACCTGTCGTGTCCTCTGCCCCGCGGGAAGAGGCCTTTTGTGTGTGGCCTGGACTGTGAGGGGCCTGGAACGGGCCGCCCCTCAGGGAGCAGACCACGCCTCGTGCTAACCAGCGCGGCTGCGTGTGGCGCGTGCGTGGGACAGTCTCTGCGTCCTGCCGAGCCTGGAGCCGCCGTCACCACCTCCCTGCTACCATCCCATGGCTGGACATTTGGCCGCGGGGGAGAGGCTGGGTGGAGACTCTACGTGCGCGACGTCCTCTGCCGTTTCCAGGCCATTTACGTCACTCACTCGGCGACTTGGCGGGGATGGAGGCGTCACTGCAGCACCTTCCTGTAGTCGGCCCTACATGAAAACGGCTTCTCCTGTGAGGTGAGAAACGCCCGTGTTACCATCCTCCTCAAAGGCTAATTTACCTTCCAACACGGGCACCGGGAGCCTGGTTTGGGCCCAGTTGTGCGGCCATAGCAGGCCGGGTGGGTCATGGTCGGTTCTCACGCATGAAGATGCTTTTGTGGCCTTGGTCAAGTTTTCAGGCCTGTAACGCTGACCCCGGGGGCTGACCGGCTCTCCCGCAGCTTTTCTCTGGCCTCTCCCGCCCTCTGGGTCTCAGACGACGCTGCCCTCATCCCCCGCGTCCCTTGGCACACGGTCCCCATTAACATGTGTGTGTCCATGTTCTGGCCCCGGTGTCCACATCACAGACACATGCGCAAGATCCAGAGTGGGGGCTGGTTTCGGGGATGGTGTCTCTGAGGCTCAAACACTCCCTGGGGTGTGGGGCCACTTGTCCATGCGTCCTGGGCGCCCTTCTCCTTGGAGTGTGTCCTCACAACACTCTGGGGAGGGGTAGTCGTGGCAGACCACGTGCTCCTGTGGTCACAGCCACACTGTACACCCGGGCCGGTCCTGGACCCCCCCAAGTGCCGGCCACAGGGCAATGAATACAGAATGTGGGTCCATGCTCAGTGGGTACCACCCAGCTGAGAAAGGATGAAACCATGTCATTTTTGACAGTGTGGCTGGATCTTCAGGAGGTTTTGAGAAGTGAAATGAGCCAGAGAATGAGAGACAGATGCAGGTGGTCTCACTCATCTGTGGAACAGAAATACAGAAAAGCTCCCTCACCAAATGCAGCAAAAGCAGATGTCGGGCTTAGTGAAAAAATGTGCTGTTCCTTGAGGAACGGAGAGAAAGAAGCAAGGGGACGGACATCGAAGAAGAGGAGGCACTAACGGGGTGTTGTGTGAACTGCGGGGGGGCACTGTTCCTGCAGAGTGGGAAATTAACCCCAACATTAAAGCAACAAACCCCGAGAATAAAGCATTTATTGGATAGTGGCAAGTTGTGAATTTGCATAACCTCACGTGACGTCACTGATGAAATCAACTCTCTGGCTCAACAGAGATGTAGAAGTTTGGTCCAAAGGAAAATAGAAAATATTAAAGGGATCTGACCAGAGCCTAATATAAGTCTCCCCAGGGAAGATATCTTTGCTCAAAGACATTCGTTGAAATGAGAATAATTTGAGAGATAGCTAACACATTTTTATTCTGAAATTTCAATTGACTCAAGCCCTGTGATTTATAAACATTTCTTTAGAAAACTTTCATGGACTTAGCATGTTATCAACAGTATGAAGTGCAGGGGACACAGTGACCTGCTCCCTAAGAAAGGCCTGAGGGAGGATCATCACCCAGGCTCATGATCTCAGGGTGGGTAAGCAGTCATGAGACTCCGGGGTCTAAGGCACAGAAGCTGCTGGAATAAAAATTCACATATAGCATTATGCTGACCTTTACATGGCGTTCTCAAACTGTATATGACAGGATTAAATGTGGGGTCACCACCGTGTAGAACATAGATATGACCAGGTCAGACATGGACGGGGTCCCTGAGGTCGGCTTAAGATAAGCAAAGCATCCAGTGGAGAGAAACAGCACCACAACCAGCAGGTGGGGAAGGCAGGTGGAGTAGACTATGGCCTTCCCTTCTGTGGATGGGATCTTCCTGACAGCAGAGAAGATGTGCACATAGAAAATGACGAAAATAAAATAGCAGATACTCAACACCACACTTATGAGAATGGGGACAAGTTCACTCATTAGGTTTTCTGAGCAGGAAATAGCCATTAGTTCTGGGATTTCACAGAAGAACCACAATGGACCCACAGTAGGACAAGAAGAAGGTTCCAGCTGTGTTCATCACAGCATAGAGACCCACACCCAACCAGGACAGCTGTCAGCTGCACACACCTGTCCCTGCTCATGATGTTGCCATAGTGCAGGGGGTGGCAAATGGCAGCATAACAGTCAAGGCTCATCACCGTGAGCAGGGTCAGCTCTGCACCTGCTGAAAATATCATCACGAAGACCTGGAAGACACAGCCCGGGAAGGAGATGGAGCTGCTGTGCCTCAGAGGGTGGGCAATGGACTTGGGGACCGTGGCTGAGATGAGGCAGAGGTCCAAGAAGGACAGATTCCTCAGAAAGAAGTACATGGGTGTGTGGAGGTGCCAGTCCAGGGTAGTGATGAGGACAATGAGCCTGTTCCCCAGCAGGGTGCACAGGGAGAAGAGCTGCGGGTGCAGGAAGCACATGGACCCCTGGGTGGGGACCCCCATGAGCACAAATTCTGTCATGGCTGAGAGATTTGTCACCTCTGGCGATATCATCTGTAAAAAAAAAAGGATAAAGGAAAAAAAATTCAAATCTTCCAATATTGAATATAATTTTTTTTATAATCATAGGATAATAATTCAGTCTATTTACCAGGTAATTACTCCTTCTAGGTTTGGCGGAATCTATAACTTCATCTGTGTGTCCGCTGTACTCAACCTTTTTTGATTATCTCATGTGTCATTTTATTTTGTCCAACTTGACTCTAAAATTTGGTAAACAGGACAAATGTCAAGTCTCCCTTATAAACCTGAACAAATTAGAATCTTGTATGTGTCAACAAACCCAAGTGACAGCCCTCCCTATTCTTCCTCAGTATTGCTCTCCTGCTTCCTGCCCAGGCCCAGGGTCTCTGCCCAGCACACATCCCAGAGGTTATCCAGGGCACAGTCCCAGAGGACATGTGACCATGCCCAGCCCCTCCCCACCCTGGAGAGCCTGTCGCTGCTCCTCCAGCACAGTCCTGGTCTGGGGAGGCCCCATAGTGACAGGTGTGCAGGGATGTGGGGTGTGTGGGTCCCCGTTTTCCTGCTCCCCAGGACATGACACTGTCCTGGAACTGAGTGATGTGGGCTCGGTGTCCCCGTGTGGCATGTCCTGACGCCTCCTCTGTCAGATTCCTGCCCCTGTGACCTCACTGCTGACTCCTGGTCCGTCCCCTCATCTCCTCATCTCCCTGCCCCTGACTCCCCACATCGGAGTATCCAGAGACCACTTTTCCAACAGAGTCTCCTCCTGGGTCACACCACATGTCCCTCCTGCAGAATGGGCTCGTCCCCCTCCCCCGAGTCCCTCCTGGACCCCTCGTTCCCCCTCAGAGTCATGCACATCTGTTCAGGGAGGAGGCCGCTCAGGGGCTGAGCCAGATGGTCTGTGTGTGTGGCTGTCCCTGCTGGTCACAAAGCCCCGGGTCCCCCGGGTATGGTTTGTTCCTCCCCCAAGGCCTGTGCGTGAGTGGGGACGTCTGGACACGGGGCAGCCCTGCCTTCTCTCCTCCCCCCAATCTCATCCTCTCCCCCGTCTGTGGGGTGACGGAGGGGCAGGTCCTGGTGACGGCAGAATTTTTAAGGAAAATGTGGTGATTAAGTGCAAACAATTAAAATAGTTTAATAAAAATAATAAACTGAATTAGTTGCCAAAGTGGTCTAGATGTAGAAATCTTTGATTACAGTAAATATAATGACAAAATATGTTTTGATTAAGTCCCTTCCTGTCTTTAAAAAAAAAAATTGTTACTTCATCTCA
Organism: Talpa europaea; assembly: GCF_964194135.1. Classification (NCBI taxonomy): domain Eukaryota; kingdom Metazoa; phylum Chordata; class Mammalia; order Eulipotyphla; family Talpidae; genus Talpa; species Talpa europaea. The sequence continues at coordinate 15,120,782 of NC_140075.1, forward strand.
CACTATCACTAAAAGTCTCTTAGTGATGGAGTTGGGGAAAAATCCCAAGTTCACATCCATAGTCAGAATTCCATGGCACCCTCACTTCAGTGTCAGAGCCATGAAACTGTCAAGAAAGTTGCTATAAACAGTTAATGAATTTCTACTTTACTCTTATAGATCTCATCACCCTTTGGGACACAAAGGCATAACATTTTCATTTTTTATAATAAAATTTTAATTTCAACTCAGGTTTAGTTTTTATCACAATTTAATTTTTTTTTTTATAATATACACTGACACATTGTGCTGACACCTAAATCACAGTTATGAAGCATCATATATCACAATCAAAATCTGATGCTATTGAAATTCATATTTGGAAGAGTTATTATAAAAAACATTATTTTCTCACATTGCAATTCATCCCAGAATATGGAATTGTGGAAATCAGGAACTTGTGTATCTTTAGAATTTATTAGTTCTTATAATATACAAGTGAGTATTTTAACTGCTATATCATGTCAAAAATGAAGTTTGAAATAGAAAAAAAAATCAATTTTGAATGGATTGTCCTCTGTGAACAGCTGGGGGCAGATACTTGCAGTCTGGGGGGAAGTTCCCGCTGCCGTGTGGAGTCTCTCCTGAGGTTGCCCCTATGGCGGGACAGAGGGTGTCGAGGCCTCTCACTCCATTGTCGGGGCTCCTGGGGATGCTCTGAGCACTCACAGGATGTTGCACCCCATCCTGCGCTGCCTCATGGACAGAGCAGGGCCTCAGGACTGGGCTATTTGAGCTCTGGAACTGGTGTCCGTGTGTGGAACACTGTCCAGATTCCAGCCCTCAGGGACCTTCCTCCTGAGGGACAATCGCCCTCTTTGAGTTGACTGAGTTAATGGGCATCATCCTGTACCACATCTCAGTGAAGCAATTCCTGCACTGAGGGTGCCAGAGGCAATTTCCTTAGTGGTTCACACCTGTGTGGACAGGGCGAGGCTCCTCCTCCTCCAGGCTCCATCAAATCCACTGACCCGTCACAGGGGGGACCCGGGTGTGGGCCTCATGATGAGCCACTGGAAAGACACTGTCACCCTGTGTGCCCTCCGTGGGGAGACCTGGGAGGTGGGCATGAGGGGGATGGAGAAATGTGGAGGCAGGAGGGGAGGGGAGGAGGAAAACCAAGAAATATGTGAATTTGTTCACGTTACTAAATATTTTTAAATTCCATTTTATTCTCAGCACCTATAAATGTGATACAACCTGAATCCTCTTGTTTTACTAAATCTTGTGTTTCTGTTACAATTCAGGGGAGTCCCAAGGGGCTACTGTCTTTGGCTTGTCCACTTCCTGGTCTGTGTCTTGGGCTCTGAGACAGCAGTGGGGGGACCCTCTCCCAGAGGTGTCTCCCGCGTGCTCACACCACTGGGGCGGGGTGCACGGACAAGGGGCTATCTGGGGGTGAGACGGGGCGGTCCTGGGCCACATGTGCCGTCCCGCCCTGTGCCTGGTGTCCGCCAGGCCCAGCCTACGGCTGCTTCAGCAAGAAGGTGCCCGCACCGGGGGCAGGGTGCTGAGATGGACACCCTGGGGTGCGGGGGGAGGGAGAAGCAGCCCGGGCTGTGCTGTGCTCAGAGGTGCCTCTCCAGGCCCCGCTGCCTCCGGCTCCTGACCCCTAAAGTCTCCAAGCCCGTCGAGGAACCGCCCGCCCTGTGGCCGCTGAAGACACCCGGTTCCAGACACGAGGCCACACTCTGCCCCATGTGCCCGGCGGGGTCAGCCTGGCCCGTCCACAGGCAGCTCGGGCTTCGGCGCCTGCCCCGGCCCGGCGTCCACCCACCCCGCCGGCCAGCGGCAGCCGTGCAGGCGCCGGCGTCTCGCCCGATGGAGCCCAGAAGCGGGTGCTGCCCCAGGCGCGCTGGCAGCTCCGGCCAGCGGTCGTGGTCACCCCCGGTCACCGCGCGGCCGGGCGACGGGTCAGGGGCGCTTGTGCCAGGTCCCTCCTGGCCCGGGGCGGCATCAGAGCCGGAGTGTCCCCCGCTCCGGGGGTCTGGATGAGGCCTGGCCCGCGCCTGGACGGGGGCCGGCTTCTCTGCCCGCCCCTGCGGCGCCCGCAGCGCCTCTTCCCCTCAGCCTCAGTGTCCCCATCCTGGACCCTTGCCTCAGAGCCCACCCTGCTCTCCTCACGGGCGCTGGCTCCCACTCAGGCTGCGGCCCCGCCCCCTCCCGGGCTCCTCCCCTCAGCCGACGGGGTGGAGCCTCTCGAGCTGCCCCGCCCCCGAGCCCCATTGGATCATGTCGCAACCCTGCGTCTGATTGGGCCGGGGCCAGCCCGTCCGCCCCGGCACCTGATTGGTCCATGACGCCCCGACGCAGAAGTGTGGCTCTCCATAAAAGGGCCCTGAGGTGCCAGGGCAGGAACAGCTCTCTCGGGGGAACCCAGGAGAGGCTGTGCCTCCCCATTGGGGGTGGCTCGCAGTGGGGGATTCAGGGGTGTCAGACGCCCACTGACGAGCCTGGTCCGGGCCGACCAGCCTGCACCCGGGCCCAGCTCAGTGCCTGGATCTGCCTCAGCCTGTCCAGCTGCCCAGTGAACCCGGCCCCGCGCCCCTCTCCTCGGGGGAGTGTCCACAGCCCCGCCCTCCTCTCCTCGGGGGAGTGTCCATGGCCCCGCCCTTCCCTCCTTGGGGGAGCATCCACCGACCAGCCCCTGTCTCCCTGGGGTGTGTGTCCACGGGCCCTGTCCTGCGGGATGGGAGGACACAAATGACAAGTCCCAGAACTTCCCAGATGTGTGTTCGCCCTTGGCTAGAAATTTATGTATTTGTGACCAAAGGCCTCTGGTGAGGGTGGACGCGGCCCCGGGGAGGTGTCTGCTTGGAGCCCATGGCTGGCGAGGCCAGGGTGAGGGACACGCATTGCCCAGTGAGGACGTCCGTGGCTCCAGACGGGAGGGCGCCTGACGCTTTTGCCTTTCCGGGGATCTTTGCAGGTTCCGTTTCAGGGAACACACGCTGCCGCCCTGTCTCCCTGCAAGGGGCCACTGCGGCCCTGTCCGCCCTCGTATGGGATGTATTAAAAATGATCAATTTGAAACAGTCAGACATCACAGGAAATGACCTGACAGGATGATTAATGATACTTAGATTCTATCCAATAATAAAATCAAAAAGAGGCCAGGGAAATGCGAGAGAGTCTATGCAGCAGGCGCTGTAATCTGTGACTCTGTCCAGGCAGGTAAATGTTGGTGATGTGTGAGTTATAGAAAATTCTTTCTATAACAAATAGATGTTTTTAACTATGAGCGGGATTCAGTTTGTGCATATCACACAGGGAGGGCTGGGGAAAGGATTGCAGTATTTTAGGAAACAGGCATATGGAAGAATATGAGAATATAAATTTCTGGAGAAGGAAAAATTGTAATGCAAGAAGACTATGCTTTATAAAAGAAAAATATATAAGTTAGAGGAGGGGAAATCTGAATTAATGAGGAGTTACAATTTAGACTGTGATATCTCACATCTTGGAGTATGAGCCCTTCATCAGTCTCCCCACAGCCGTCTTCAAGGCTTGGTTCCTCAGACTGTATATGACGGGATTAAAGGTGGGGGGCACCACCGTGTAGAACATAGAAATGACCAGGTCAGACATGGACGGGGTCTCTGAGGTTGGCTTCAGATAAGCAAAGCAACCAACAGAGAGGAACAGCACCACAACCATCAGGTGGGAAAGGCACGTGTTGTAGGCCATGGCCTTCCCTTCTGTGGATGGGATCTTCCTGACAGCAGAGAAGATGTGGACATAGGAAATGATGATGAAAACAAAATAGCACATACCTAACACCACACTAATGAGTATGGGGAGAAGTTCTCTCATTAAATATCCTGAGCAGAAAACAGCCAATAGTTGGGGGATGTCACAGAAGAATTGGTAGACCACGTTGGACCCACAGTATGACAAGGAGAAGGTTCCAGCTGTGTGCATCACAGCATAGATACACCCACCCAGCCAGAACACAGCTGTCAGCTGCACACACCTGTCCCTGCTCATGATGACATCATAGTGCAGGGGGTGGCAGATGGCAACATAGCGATCAAGGCTCATAACCGTGATCAGGTGAAGCTCTGCAGTTGATGAAATAACCATCATGAAGACTTGGAGAACACAGCCTGGGAAGGAGATGGAGCTGCTGTGCCTCAGAGAGCTGGCAATGGACTTGGGGACTGTGGCTGAGATGAGGCAGAGGTCTGTGAAGGACATACTCCTCAGAAAGAAGTACATGGGGATGTGGAGGTGCCGGTCCAGGGTGGTAATGAGGACGATGAGCCCGTTCCCCAGCAGGGCGCACAGTCAGACCAGGGTGAAGAGCAGCGGGTGCAAGAAGCCCATGGTCCCCTGGGTGGGAACCCCAGGAGGACGAATTCTGTCATGGCCATGAGATTGGTCACCCCTGGAAATGTCATCTGTATAAAAGAGTAAAGAGAAACAAAGTCTTAATTCTTCCAATATTAAAAATAGAATGGGTTATCAATACAAGATAATAATGTATTTTCTACATAATTATTCCTTCCAGTTCTATGGAAACTGAAGTCCTCACTATGTCTGTTGTTTTATTCAACTCATTTATTATCACCTCATGTGAATATGTCATTATTACATTCTCCACATGAGCCCTGGAAATTGGTGAAAACTGAAAATTTCAACAGTCCCTAAAAAACTTGAACAAATTAGAATGTCAAATCTGTCTAAAAAGTAAAATAATAAAAGCTCCCAACAACCCAATCCAGGCCCGCGGATCCCCCTCCTGCCCAGGCCGCAGCATCTCCACCAATCACACATCCCAGAGGTTGTCCAGGGCACAGCCCCAGTGGACACATGATGATGCCCAGCCCCTCCCCACCCTGGAGAGTCTGTCCCTGCTCCTCCAGCACAGCCCTGGTCTGGGGAGGCCCCACATTGACGGGTGTACAGGGAGATGTGTTGTGTGGGTCCCAATTTTCCTGCTCCCAGGACCTGACACTGTCCTGGAACTAAATGAACTGGGCTCTGCGTCCCCGTGTGGCGTGTCCTGATGCCTCCTCTGTCAGATTACTGCCCCTGTGGCCTCATTGCTGCCTCCTGGTCTGTCCCCTCATCCCCTCATCTCCCTGCCCCTGACTCCCCACATCTGAGGACCCAGAGACCACGTTTCCCACAGAGTCTCCTCCTGGGTCACACCCACACGTCCCTCCTGCAGGATGGGCTCTTCCACCCCGGGTCCCTCCCGGCCCCTCTGTCCCCCTCAGACTCATGCACGTCTGTGCAGGGAGGAGACCGCTCTGGTGCTGAGCTGGATGGTCTGTGCGTGTGGCTGTCCCTGCCAGTCCCAGGGCCCCGGGTCCCCCGGGTGCAGGTTTGTTCCTCCCACCAAGGCCCAGGCGTGAGTGGGGACGTCTGGACACGGGGCAGCCCTGCCTGCTCTACTCCCTCCCCAATCTCACCCTCTCCCCCCTCTGTGGGGTGAGGGAGGGGCATGCCCTGGGGAGACAGGATTATGTTCGAGCATATAGTATACAAGATAATTGCAGCACATTGGTAGGGATAATTCCAAAAAAATAATAAAAACAAGGAAATAAATCAGGATATGATATGGTCAAAGATGTTGATATATTTTAAGTGATTTAAATACATATTTCAAATAATGAAATATTGTTGACCTATGTCCTTTCCTGTGTCTGTTAAATACTGTGTCTTCTTCATTTTGCTGTCTCACAGCCCTGAATGTTGGAGTTAGGAAATAACCCCAGTTCGTGCACATAAATACACAGGAGTCTGCAGCCATCTTCTCTTCGTGGCAGGGCCATGGCATGGTCATAAACATTGAGTCATATTTATTGAATCGGCGCTGCTGTGGGGTTGTAGGGGTCTGTCTCAGCTCTGTGAGGCTGTCACCAGGCCCTGCAGCACCAGTCCATCCCCCCCCCCAGGGAGCTGCTCCACAACTCTCCTGACTCCCTGCCGCTCCCCTCAGCAGTGTGTTTCGTTGGATCCTCCTGTTCCGCTCCCCACTCTGTCTCTGGGGAATCTGCTCACCCCCACACCTCTGGCCTGTACCCCAGTTCTTGTATGCATAAATAAATAAATCTTAAAAAAATAAAACTTATTGAATGTCTACTCGACTCTTCTGTGTGCCATCATATTTAAGCTTAAAAGCATAGCCTTCTGAGTTTTAACGATAAGTATTATTTTCAACTTCCTCTGGAATTCCTTCATTACAATCTAATTCCATTAATTTTTGTGATTTTATGGGTTAACCAGAACACACTCTTGTGCTGATGTTAAAATCACAGGCATGGGGCATTAATTGTCACATATACCTTGAATGAAAATCTTTAATTAGATACATGTACTAAAAGTCATTGTATTTTTGAGTTCTTATATTAAAGGTGAATATATTTTCTCTCACTGAGACTCATCAAGCATGATGAAGAAGTGGGGCATTGAGAAACACGTGCACATCCGGAACTTAATAGTCTTAATTATTTATAAAATGAATATTTAATTACTGTTCTTTCTCACATCTAAAATGAAGCTTGAAATCTAAAACCTTTCATGTCTAAATTATTTCTATACTGAAAACTGCTTAAGAACGGAATACCTGCAGTCTGGGTGCCATGTAGAGACTGTCCTGAGGTTGTCCCCATGGCGTGTGGACAGAGTTCTTCCCGGCCTCTCAGTCCAGGGTCGGGGCTTGTGGGGACGCCTCTGAGCACTCACAGGATGTTCCACCCCGTCCTGCACCACTTCATGGACAGAGCAGGGCCTCAGGGCTGGGCTATTTGAGCTCTGGACACCAGGTCCAGATTCCAGCCCTCAGGGACCTTCCTCCAGAGGGAAAGTGTGTGTTTACTTGACTCTGTTAATTGGAGCGTCCTGCAGTGCATCAAAGCGAGTAATTATCACACTTGGTGTGTAGATGTGATTTTGTGTCTGGCTCATGCCTCTATGGTAGTGAATAGACAAATCCTCATGTCCAGGTTCCATTCCCCACCTGTGGTGTCCGCCGTGGTGGGCACCATCAGTCATAACAGTGCCCTGAGTCCCTGTCTACACAGCTGGATAGTCGCCCACCACCCACCATGTTCCCTTCACAGAGAGGCCCTGGGGATGGGATGGGCATGAGGTGATGTGGAAAGGCCTAAGGTGGGAGGGAAAGGACAGGGAGAGAGGCAGGAGGGGGAGTGGGGCGGAAAGACAATGGACGTCCAGCAGAAGTGAGTGACCACATGGATCACCTGCCCTTCAAAAGAGAAACTTTACTCTTCTCTGAAATTGTGTATCCTGCGGTTCTTTTCTACCACAGCACCTGTAACTCTTCACTTACATTAGAGCTGTTATTATATTTGAATGATTTTACTTTTAACCTTAACAAAATGGAGTAGAATATCAGGGTTTCTGCTCATGGTGTCATGTACTTAGGTTTGCTGCATGATGATGGTGATGTCACACAGGGAAACAGGCATTTATCTGTTTGAGTCTATTCTTCTACAGGGTGTGGGGCAGGACCTGGCTTCATTCTGCTGCGTGTGTCAGTCTGCTTTTCCCAGCACCATTTCCCGTTCCAGTGCCTGCTTTGGCTCCTCTGTCGTAAAGTCACTGTCCATCCTGGTGAGGGTGGATTCCTGGGCCCTCATTGTATTCCAGAGTTCTGTATGTCTGTTTTTGTCCCAGTACCAGGCTGTTTTAAGTATTATAGCTTTATTGTATGGACTGGAGTCTGGAAGTGTGCTGCCTCCCCCATTCTTCCTCATTTTTGTCAGGATGTTTTGGTTGTTGCATATACATTTCAGTGATGTTTGTTTTATGTTTTTGGAGAATGTTATTGAAGGTCTTATTGGGACTGCATTGGATCTGTAAATTACTTTGGGTCAGATGGACATTTGGTAATGTTGATTCTTCCAAGCCAAAGGCAGGGAATATCTTTCCATTTCTTTGTTTTTTCTATTTATTTTAACAATGCCTTACTCTTTTACCTTTACCTCCTTACTTATTTTTACTCCATGGTACTTAGTCTTGTGATTATAAGAGGGATTGTTTTCTTCTCTTCTAGTTCATTTTTTGCATATAAGAGGACAATTGATTTTTTGTGTGTCAATTTTGTAAGCTTCCAACTACACTAAATTGACTTATTGATTTAATTTGTGTTTTTTCTCAGTAGAATCTTTAGTGTTCTTAGTGTATATTGTGTTGTCTACAACAGTTTTAAGTGTGCTTATAGTTTAAATTCATACAACCTTGAAGCAGTGAATGTATTATTAATTTAAAAATTTTAAAAGTTATACAAAATTGACAAAATGTAGACAATTAAATAAATAGGGATAAACACATGTGTAAAGTGTGGTGTGATGTTTTGAGTGCCATTCCTCAACTATTCCTGGAAATATTAGAATATGGTTTAGTCCTCTAGCTATTATTTTGTTTTTACCATTTTACCTTCTTAAGTTCTCTCATTGGTTCTTAAAAAAACCTACTCAATATAATTTAGTAAATTTTTAGTGATTATACTGCACATGAAATTAACATCTTTCAAGTCACTGTCTTATTTCTGGCATCCACTGTGCTGAATGTGTTCATGGTAAATGCTGGCAGCACCCACACCAGAGCTTCCAGGAGGGTCTCTACCATGTGGTCCTTATCAATAGAAAGTTGTGACTACTGAGATTATAAGTACAGGTCCAAAGCCTTATTTGCACTATGAAGGCCTCACTCACTAAGTAAAGGGGCCACAGTTAGGAATTGATCCCATGTGTGACCGCAAGGGTCAGTGACAGGAAAGGGGAAGTGCCTTAGATACTAGAGGCTGCCCCAGTGAGAGAACTTCTGCTGACAACTGAGATGAAACACAAACATTGCCTCTCTCGGCCGGGAGCTACAGAAATGGAGACCAGCAGAAAGATGCTAAAGTTTAATTACCCCATTACACACAGATTATTAGTACACACAGTACACACACAATATCAAAGAAAGTATAAGTACTTAAAAAAAGCAAAATAGAAGGCTATAAAAGTATATAAAGTCATCTTAAATATAATTTAAAAAGTAGAATATATTTTTAAATTATACAATTGAATTATATGTAATTATAAGAATATGAAGAAGAATATAATGTGAAAATTTAAAATGTGTCCAGTAATGGAGTCATGAACTCATTTTCTGTATTACATTTTTGTGAGAACTCCCTTCATCCGTCTCCCCACAGAGGACTTCATGGCTTGGTTCCTCAGACTGTATATGATGAGGTTAAAGGTGGGGGGCACCACCGTGTAGAACATAGAAATGATCAGGTCAGACATGGACAGAGTCTCTGATGTGGGCTTCATATAAGCAAAGCATGCCATGCAGAGAAACAGCACCACAAACAGCAGGTGGGAAAGGCAGGTGGAGTAGACTTTGGCCTTCCCTTCTGTGGATGGGATCTTCCTGACAGCAAAGAAGAAGTGGACATAGGAAATGACGATGGATATAAAATACCAGATAGTCAACACTGACATAATGAAAATGGGGACAAGTTTGTTGATTAAATTTCCTGTGCAGGAAATAGCCAGTAACTGGGGGACATCACAGAAGAACTGATGGACCACGTTGAAACCACAGTAGGACAAAGAGAAAGTTCCAGCTGTGTGCATGACAGCATAGAGACCCCCACCCAGCCAGGACACAGCTGTCAGCTGCACACACCTGTCCCTGCTCATGATGACCTCACAGTGCAGGGATTGGCAGATGGCAGCATAGCGGTCAACACTCATCACCATGAGCAGGGTCAGTTTGACACCTGCTGACATAATCATCATGAAGAGCTGAACCTCACAGCCAGGGAATGAGATGGAGCTGCTGTGCCTCGGAGAGTTGACAATGGACTTGGGGACCGTGTCTGAGAGGAGGCAGAGGTCCAAGAATGACAGACTCCTCAGGAAGAAGTACATGGGGGTGTGGAGGTGCTGGTCCAGGGTGGTGATGAGGACGATGAGCCCGTTCCCTAGCAGGGTGCACATGTAGACCAGGGAGAAGAGCAGCGGGAGCAAGAAGCCCATGGTCCCCTGGGTGGGGTACCCCAGGAGGATGAATTCTGTCACAGCTGTGAGATTGGGCACCTCTGGAGTCATCATCTACATGAAAAAAATAAAGAGGAAGAAAACATTGTCAAATCTACAGTATTGACATAAAATGGATTATAATTCAATCTATTTACTGGGTCATTGCTCCTTGTAGGTCCTACAGACTCTAATATTGTCATCCAGTGTGATATGGCATTGGGATATTGAGAAACTTGTGAACCTTCAGAATTTATTCATTGCCATTTATAAAACAAATACTTTAATAACTGTTCTTTCTCAAAGTACTGTTCTTACTCTTTTTTAAAAAAATATTTATTTATATAAGAATAGGGGTACAGGCGCCAGATGCACGGGAGGGTGAGAGGATTCACCAGAGACAGAGCAGGGAACAGAACAGTCCAACTAACGAAATACACTGCTGAAGGGAGCAGTGGGCATACAGGAGAGGTCTGCCGCACCATGTGGGACCCTCACTGGTGGACCGAGATCGAACCAGCGCTGCAAAGGCTGCGGACAGATTCACAGTGCTGTGCTCAACTGCCTGCTCCACCAGGGGAGGCCCTCTTTCTCAAATCTTAAATGAAGCTTGAAATCTAATAACTTTCAAGTCTGAATGATTTCTATTCTGAAAACTGTTTAAGAACAAAATACCTGCGGTCTGGAGGAAAGATCATGCTACCATGTGGAGTCCCTCTCCTGAGGTGGTTACCATGGCACAGTCAGAGGGCATCCTGGCCTCTCACTCCATGGTCGGGGCTCAGGGGGAGCCTATGAGTATTCACAGGATCTTCCACTCCATCCTGTGCTGCCTCATAGACAGAGCAGGGTCTCAGGGCTGGGCTATTTGAGCTCTGGATCTGGTGTCCATGTGTTGGACGCTATCCAGATTCCAGCACTCAGGGACCTTCCTCCAGAGGGAAAGTGCCGTGTTTACTTGGCTGTGTTAATTGGAGCATCCTGCAGTGCATCTCAGCGAGTAATTATCACACTCGGTGTGTAGATGTGATTTTGTCTCTGGCTCACACCTCTATCGAAGTGAATAGAAAAATCCTATTTTGTGTCTCCCCGATGGTGCAGTGGGTTGAGCACCGCGCTGTGAAGCTCTCCACAGCCTCAGCAGTACGGGTTCGATCCCAGCCAGCTGGTGAGGGTCTCACGTGGTGCCACAGACCTCTCCTGTTGTGCCTGCTGCTCCCCTCAGCAGTGTATTTCTGTCGTCTGCCTGTTCTGCTCTCTGCTCTGTCTCTGGTGAATCCTCTTACCCTCCTGTGCCTCTGGCCTGTATCTCAGCTCTTGTATAAAAATAAGTAAACTGGGCCTCCCAGGTGGTGCAGCGGTTGAGCGCTGGGTTGCAAAGCTGCCCGCGGCCTCTACGGCGCCGGTTCTATCCCCGGCTGCTCCCCGGCCACCGGAGGAGGGTCCCACATGGCGCGCAGACCTCTCCTGCCGCCTGCTGCTCCCCTCAGTAGTGTACTTTGGTCCTTCTGCCTGTTCTGCTCCCTGCTCTGGCTCTGGTGAATTCTCTCACCCTCCCGGCTTCTGACTGTACCCAGTGCATGTATAAACCAAACAAACAAATAGATAAATAAATAAGACATGCCTCTAGAAAATTAAAAAAAATAATAAAAAAAATAAAAATAAGTAAACCTTTTTATTTTTTTTAATTCACCACCTGTCGTGTCCGCCGTGGTCGGCACCATCAGTAATAACAGTTCCCTGAGTCCCTGTCTAGACAGCTGGAAAGTCACCAGTCACCCACCGTGTGCCCTTCACGGAGAGGCCCTGGAGATGGTTGTGAGGGGGATGCAGAAATGCCGGAGGTGGGAGGAAAGGTAAATGGAGAGAGGCAGGAGGGACCCAATGGAGGAAGAGTGGGTTGGAAAGACAATGGACGTCCAGCAGAAGTGTGTGACCATGGGGATCACCAGCCCTTTGGAAAGAGAAACTTTATTAGTTTCTAATATTTTTTTTTCCATTTTCAGCACCTGTAATTCTGATTTTAAATTAGAACTCTTATTTTGTTTGATAAATTTTACTTTTAACCTTAAAAAAATGGAGTGGAATATTAGGGTTTCTGCACGTGGCATCATATACTTAGGTTTGCTGCATGACGACGGTGACTTCATACCTTTGCAAACAGTTGTTTATATATTTGAGCTTATTTTTCTGTAGGGTGTGGGACAGTGACCTGTTTTCTTCTGTTGCGTGTGTCTGTCTGCTTTTCCCAATACCATTTCCCCACTTTCTTTGTTCTAGTGTTTGCTCTTGGCTCCTCTGTCATAGAGTAACTGTCCATCACTATGAGGGTGTATTCCTGGGCCCTCATTATAATCCATTGCTCTGTGTGTCTGTTTTTGTCTCAATACCATGTGGCTTTAAGTATTATAGCTTTATTGTATGGATTTGAGTTTGAAATGTGCTGCCTCCACCATTCTCCCTCATTTTTGTCAGGGTCGTTTTGGGTGTTTGGGGTCTTTTGTGGTTCCATATTCATTTCAGTATTTTTTTTTATTCTCTTTGGATAATGCCATTGAATTTCTTATTGGGATTGCATTGAATCTGTAAGTTGCTTTGGGTCAGATGGGCATTTGGTAATGTTGATTCTTTGAAGCCAAGGTCAGGTAATATCTTTCTATTTCTCTGTCTTTTCTATTTCTTTTGACAATGTCTTACTCTTTTGTTGTATCTTCACCTCCTTAGTTATGTTTACTCCATGGTACTTAGTCTCATGGTTATAAGTAGGATAGATTTCTTAACTTCTCTTGTAGTTCATTCTTTCTGCATATAAGAAGGCAATTTATTTCATGTGTTGATTTTGTAAGCTTGCAACTACACTGAACTGGCTTATTGAGTTAATTTCTTTTTCAGTGGAATCTATAGCTTTCTTAGTGTATATTATGTTGTCCACACAGCTTTAATTGTTCTAAAATGTTTAAGTTAATACAACCTAGGGGCAGCTAATGATTTATTCATTTGAAAATTTCAATTATGTTACCCAAAAGTGACAAAATGTAGGCAATGAATAGTCTCAGTTTATCTTTATAATAGTCTGATTCACCTTCTTCTATCAATACATGTTTGGAATTCTCATTATATCCCATAACCTCATTGTTCTATTGCGTAATATTTATTGACTAGTAAGCCATGACAGTATAGAGAATTAATATTAAGAGTGTTATTTATCAGTAGATCAATAAATGCCAATGATTTAAATAACAGTAGCAAGTTGTCAACCTAGAAATTTGAATATTGAGATTTTACAATGTTTTAAATATTCCTGGCTGCCTCCAAATTGACATTGTGCCCACATTGGACATGCATGATCAGCCTGATTAGCACCCTCAGAGGGTGAATGCTTGACAATGAGTTAGATGTCTGATATCTAATGGGAGCTACATTATATCATGAGATATTTTGGTGTGAAATTTTCAGACATGGCATGTCACAGGCGGGACAGCAAAGGTTGATGAAGTCAATGGAGAGGAGCTGAGGCCAGACAGAAGCCACACCCATGGGGCATTTCACTCTTCACAATTGTAAATCTTCAAAATGTTTATGTCCTTATGTCTACACTAAATGATAGTGGTATTTATGATATGTAAATCTATTGAGTTTTCACATTTGAACAACTCCATATGGAAACAGAAAAACTCTGAGATCCCATAATAATGTGTCCAAAATGATATTACCTCAAATTCCCAGGTGTTTTTGATAATTAAATAAATGTGGATAAACACACGTGTAAAGTGCAGCATGATGTTGTGAGTGCCATTCCTAAGTTCCTTTATTGATTCTAAAAAACCCTAACCATTATAGATTAGTAACTGTGTAGTGATTATACTGCACATGAAATTATCTGCTTTCACTCACTGTCTTATTTCTGGTGTCCATTGTATGCTGAGTGTGTTTACGGTAAATGCCGACAGCATCAATCCAAAAGCTTCCAGAAGGGTCTCCACCACATCACAGGTGGTCCTTATTGACAAAAGTCATGACTGCTCAGATTCTACTACAGATCCCAAGGCCTTATTTATTCTGTGAAGGCCTCACTCACTAAGTAAAGGGGCCTCTGTCCTATCAGTGGTCCCCGAGAGAACTGCTGATGACTGAGATGAAAGCCAACCATCGCCTCCCTCGGCCAGGAGCACAGAATGGAGAACAGCAGAAAGATGCTGAAGTCCAATTACCCCAGTACACACAGAATACCAAAGAACATCTCAGTGCTCAAAAGAGCAAAATATAAGCTATAGGAGTATATGAAGTCATCCTAAATATAACTTAAAAATAAGCTTATATATTTTTAATTATACAATGGAATTAGACATAACTATAAGAATATAAAACATAATGAAAAATTTAAAATAAATGTCTTATAATGCAGTCATGAAGTCATCTTCTCTATTACGTTTAGGTGAGTCTCCCCTTCATCAGTCTCCCCACAGCTGACTTCATGGCCTGGTTCCTCAGACTGTATATGATGGGATTAAAGGTGGGGGGCACCACCGTGTAGAACATAGAAATGACCAGGTCAGACATGGACGGGGTCCCTGAGGTTGGCTTCAGATAAGCAAAGAATCCAGTGGAGACAAACAGCACCAAAACCAGCAGGTGGGGAAGGCAGGTGGAATAGGCCTTGGCCTTACCTTCTGTGGATGGGATCTTCCTGACAGCAGAGAAGATGTGGACATAGGAAATGACAATGAAAATAAAGAAGCAGGAATCCAACACCACAGTTATGAGCATGGGGACAAGTTCGTTCATTAAATTTCCTGAGCAGGAAATAGCCAGTAACTGGGGGATGTCACAGAAGAACTGGTGAACCATGTTGGACCCACAGTAGGACAAGGAGAAGGTTCCAGCTGTGTTCATCACAGCATAGAGACCCCCACCCAGCCAGGAGACAGCTGTCAGCTGGACACACTTGTCCCTGCTCATGAGGACGTCATAGTGCAGGGGGTGGCAGATGGCAGCATAGCGGTCAACGCTCATCACTGTGAGCAGATGAAGCTCTGCAACTGCTGACATAATCATCATGAAGACCTGGAGGACACAGCCGGGGAGGAGATGGAGCTGCTGTGCCTCAGAGAGTTGGCAATGGACTTAGGGACCGTGGCTGTAATGAGGCAGAGGTCCGTGAGGGACAGACTCCTCAGGAAGAAGTACATGGGGGTGTGGAGGTGCCGGTCTAGTGTGGTGATGAGGACGATGAGCCCGTTCCCCAGAAGGGCACAGAGGTAGACCAGGGAGAAGAGCAGCATGTGCAAGAAGCCAATGGTCCCCTGGGTGGGGAACCCCAGGAGCACGAATTCTGTCATGACCGAGAGATTCATCCCTCCTGGAACCATCATCTGCATGAAAGTCTGGAGGAATCAAATGCTGGGAACATCTGCTATTGCTGGACCTACGGTGTCTCTCTGCAGGATACCAGCACTGTCATTCCCCACTGACCTCTCTCTGTGCCCAGGCAAGCGTCCCTCACAGGGATCTCAGCTTCTGCTCTGCTTGGCCTCTCCAGCTTCAGTGACCCACAGATGTCGCCACTGTCTACGCCACCTGTGGGAGATGCAGAAGGGCAGAGAGTTCAACTGACCTCAGCTCCCTGAGCAGTCTCCTCCGGTCTCACCACTTCCCGTGCATGGGCACCCTTGAAACACTGACCCCAGCCCTTCCTCGCCATTCCCAGGCCCTAGTCCATGCACCTCCCAGATGTGGGACCTCCAAGTAGCCTAAGGAACGTGACAGTCAAGGACGCCCCAAATCTAGCCTGTGGTGTCTCAGCCACCAAGTCCCTGCAAACACTGGCCAGGGCAGCTCCAGGTGCACATTTTGGACCAAGTAGACACTGATGGCCCCAAGTTGGCTCCTGCTCGGCGCCCTCATGACTGCAGTGTGGGGGGTGTCCCAAATCCGTGTCGCTGTCTGATGACCATCTGCCCCTCGCCCCTGTGTCCCATTCACTGAGATGGTGACCATCCGCTCCTGCCCATCCTGGTCATTGTCCTGCCCCTTTCCTCCCCCGAGGAGCTGAGGTGGTTTCTCCTGCAGCTACTTCTATGGTCACACCCACTCGCCCCTGCTGCAGGATGGGCTCGTCCACCCCCAGGTCCCTCCCGGTCCCTCTGTCCCCTCAGACTCATGCACATCTGTGCAGGGAGGAGGCCGATCTGGAAATGAGCCAGACGGTCTGTGTGTGTGGCTGTCCCTGCCGGTCCCAGGGCTCCGCGTCCCCCGGGTGCGGGTTTGTTCCTCCCCTGGCCCGTGTGTGAGTAGGGACGTCTGGACACAGGGCAGCCCTGCCCACTGTCCTCCCCCCACCCCCAATCTCATACTCTCCTCTCCCAGTGGGATGACGGAGGGGCAGGCCCTGGTGAGGCAGGATTTTTGGGAGAATGTGCTGATATAAAATATTTGCAATAAGTTGGTGGGAATAATTCCAAATAATTTAATAAAAACAAAGATATAAATCAGGATACATGGTGGTCAATAACGTTGACATCTGTTGAGTGATATATAAAATTTAAAATGATAATATAGCTTTTGACATATATCTCCTGCAGGCCGTTTAAATACAGTGACTTTATTTTACAACATCACTAACAATCCCTGAGTGATGGACTTGGCGAAAAATCCCAAGTTTGCCTCCATAAATGGTCACATGCCCCTGCCAGCCTCACGCTATCATCAGAGCCATGAAGCTTTCAACATGTTGCTGTAAGAGTTTTTGATTTTATACTTGACACATATCTGTCATAGTGTTAGTATAAAAATGATAATATTCTGAATTTAACAATAAATATTATTTTTAATTTACTCTGAAATTTCTTCAATACCATTTTATTGCATTAACTTTGTGATTTTGTTTACTATCTGAAACACACTGAGTGTGGTGATGCTATAATCTCATATGAATCAATAATCGTCACATCTCCCATAAGTCAAAATCTTCTAGTATGCTCAATGTATTAAAAGGCAATATCTTTGAACATCTTAAATTACAAGAGAATATGTTTTCTCTCACCGAGTCTCACCCAGGCTGACAGGGCAGTGGGACATGAGGACTTGGGCCACGTCAGCATTAGTTGTTGTGATTTACAAAGTGAATAGTTTAACTATGGCACATTCTCAAGTCTAAAATGGGGCTTGAATCTGAAAATTTTCAGGTGTGAGTGGATTCTCCCTGGCAAACGGCTGGGGGAAGATACCTGCAGTCTGGGGGGAAAGTTTCCACTGCCGTGTCGAGTCTCTCTCCTGAGGTTGTCCCTGTGGTGGAACAGAGGGCGTCCTGGCCTCTCACTCCATGGTGGGGCCTCATGGGGCCGCCTCTGAGCACTCACAGAATGTTTCACCCCATCCTGCGCCACCTCATGGACCAAGCAGGGCCTCAGGGCTGGGCTATATGAGCTCTGGAACTGGTGTCCGTGTGTCCCTGTCCAGATTCCAGCCCTCAGGGACCTTCCTCCCCAGGGAATGTGTGTGTTTACTTGACTGTGTTAATTGGAGTGTCCTGCAGTGCATCTTGGGGAGTAATTATCACACTCGGTTTGTAGATGTGATTTTGTGTCTGGCTCACGCCTCTATGGAAGTGAATAGACAAATCCTCATGTGCAGGTTCCATTCCCCACCTGTTGTGTCCCCTGTGGTGGGCACCATCAGTCAGTGCCCTGAGCCCCTGTCTAGACAGCTGGACAGTCGCCCGTCACCCCCACCCCGTGTGCCCTTCACGGAGAGGCCATGGGGATGGGCATGAGGGGATATGGAAAGGCCTGGAAGGGAGGGAAGGAACACAGAGAGAGGCAGGAGGGAGCCCGGGGAGGGGGTGTGGGGTGGAAATACAATGGGCATCCAGCAGATGTGAGTGACCATGGGGGTCACCAGCCCTTCGGGAAGAGAAACTTTACACGTCTCTGAAACTGTGTATCCTGCGGTTCTATTCCACCCCAACATCTGCCCTTGCATTTACAGTAGAATTGTCCTTTCATTGGGATCATTTGCTTTTAATCTTTAGGAAATTGTGTTTTAGGGTTTCTGCTCATGGTGTCATATCCTTAGGTTTGATGCATGACGATGGTGCTGTCACACATGGAAACAGGCGTTTATCTGCTTGAGTTTACTCTTCTGTAGGGGGTGGGGCAGGACCTGCTTCACTCTGCTGTGTGTGTCTGTCTGCTTCTCCCAGCACCATCTCCCCACTTTCCCTGCACCAGTGCCTGCTCTGGCTCCTGTGCCATAGAGTCACTGTCCATCCTGATGAGGGGGGATTCCTGGGCCCTTGTTATATTCCAGATATCTGTGTCTGTTTTTGTCCTAGAACCATGCTGCTTTAACTCATAGCTTTATGGTTAGATTGAAATCTGGAATGTGCTGCCGCCATTTGTCCTCATTTTTGTCAGGATGCTTTGGCTGTTGCATATACATTTTCAGTAATGTTTGTTTTATATCCTTGGAGAATGCCATTGAAGTTCTTATTGGGATTGCGTTGAATCTGTAAGTTGATTTGGGTCAGATGGGCATTTGGTAATGTTGATTCTTCCAATACCATGGCAGGGAATATCTTTCCAATTCTTTGTCTTTTCTATTTCTATTAACAATGCCTCACACTTTTCTTATATTTTCACCTCCTCTGTTATGTTACTCCATGGCACTTAGTCTTGTGATTGTATGTGGTTTTGTTTTCTTAACTTCTCTTTTAGTTCAATTTTTGCATATAAGAAGGCAATTGATTTTATTTGTGTGTTGATTTTGTAAGCTTCCAACCACACTGAAGTGACTTATTGTTTTAATCTGTTTTTTCAGTGGGGTCTTTGTTTTCTTAGTGTATATTGTGTTGTCCACAACGGTTTTAATTGTGCTGAAATGTTTAAATCCATATAATCTACTACAGACAGTTAATGTTTTATTATTTTTAAATTTTTAATTATGTTACACAAAAGTGACAAAATGTAGGCAATGAATAGTCTCAGTATATGTTCATAATAGTCTGATTCAGCTTCTTCATTCAATAAGTGCATTGAATTCTCATTATATTCCATAACCATATTCTGTTTATACCCCATAACTTCTATTGACCAGTAAACTATGAGAGTATCAAGAATTAATATTAAGAAATTTATTTATCATCAGAAAAATGTACAATGACAATGATTTAAATTTAAAATAAGTGTCTTGTAATCGATTCATGAACTCATCTTCTCTATTACATTTGGGACAGTCTCCCCTTCATCAGTCTCCACACAGCCTGTTTAAAGAAGGTTGAGACCACTCAGTTTCCAACTTGGAACCTAAGGCCTTATTTATGCTATAAAGGCCTCACTCAACATGTAAAGGGGCCTCTGTCCTCCCCGTGGCCCTGGTCCCACACATGACCGAGAAGGTCAGTGACATGAAATGGGTGCAACTTAGAGACTGGGGAGATTGCCCCAGTGAGAGAGATTCTGACAACTGAGGTGAAACCCAACCATCGCCTCTCTCGTGCAGGAGCACAGAAATGGAGAACAGCAGACAGATGCAGAAGTTCAGTGACCTTCATTGTACAGAGAATATCAAAGTGCAACTAAGTGTTAAAAAATAGAACAATCAATGATAATAGAGTAAATGAGCAGCAGAATATATGAAGTCATCATAAATATATTTTAAAAATCAGCATATCTTTGTAAATTGTACAATGGAATTATATGAAGCTATAAGAATATAAAAGGGACAATAATGTGAAAATTTAAAATAAGTGTCCTGTAATCGATTCATGAACTCATCTTCTCTATTACATTTGGGACAGTCTCCCCTTCATCAGTCTCCCCACAGCCGACTTCATGGCTTGGTTCCTCAGACTGTATATGACGGGATTAAAGGTGGGGGGAGCACCACTGTGTAGAACATAGAAATGACCAGGTCAGACATGGATGGAGTGTCTGAGGTTGGCTTAAGAGAAGGAAAGAATCCAGTGGAGAGAAACAGCACCACAACCAGCACGTGGTGAAGGCAGGTGGAGTAGACTTTGGCCTTCCCTTCTGTGGAAGGGATCTTCCTGACAGCAGAGAAGATGTGCACATAGGAAATGACGATGAAAATGAAACAAGAGGAAGCCATCACCGCACTAATGAGAATGGGGACAAGTTCCTTGATTAAATTTCCTGAGCAGGAAATAGCCATTATTTGGAGAATGTCACAGAAGAACTGGTGGACCACGCTGCACCCAGAGTAGTACTAGGAGAATGTTCCAGCTGTGTGCATCACGGCATAGAGACCCCCACCAAGCCAGGACACAGCTGTCAGCTGCACACACCTGTCCCTGCTCATGATGACGTCATAGTGCAGGGGGTGGCTGATGGCAACATAGCGGTCAAGGCTCATCACCGCGAGCAGGGTCAGCTCTGCACCCGCTGACAAAACCAACATAAAGACCTGTACCACACAGGGAGGGAACGAAATGGAGCTGTTGTGCCTCAGTGAGTTGGCAATAGACTTGGAGACCGTGGCTGAGATGAGGCAGAGGTCCGTGAGGGACAGACTCCTCAGGAAGAAGTACATGGGAGTGTGGAGGTGTCGGTCCAGGGTGGTGATGAGGACGATGAGCCCACTCCCCAGCAGGGTGCACAGGTAGACCAGGGAGAAGAGCAGCGGGTGCAGGAAGCCCACGGTCCCCTGGGTGGGGAACCCCAGGAGGATGAATTCTGTCACAGCCATGAGATTCATCCCCCCTGAAGATATCATCATTATAGAAAAAATAAAGAGGAAGTAAACATTTCATATCCTCCAATATTGAATGCAAAATGTGTTACGGCGCCTGGAGCCCAAGGCTGCTGGCCAGGGGAGGATGTGTCCTGGCCCCGCGTCAGGGTCCACGTGCTTGTCCCTGGTGGGGCCGCTGATGCCCACACCTCAGAGCGCATGGCACGTGGGAAAAGCAAAGACAGACAGGCCAGGGCAGGGACAGGAGCCCGGCAGGAGGGAGACGCCACAGTGACCATCCTCAGACCAAATCTCAGCTGGGACGGGGGAGGGAGCCGCAGAGGGCGCCGTCCATGATGGCCAGTGCGGTCCCCATGGCGCCCACTATCAGGGCCGGTTTACTATTAAAGGACCCAACAGAGGGGGTGGCAGGCGGTGTTCTCAGGAAATGGACTCAAAACAAGCAGCCTCTGTGGAGGAGGCAGGGAGAATGATGTGCCCGTGCCCACCAGGAGTCCCAGCGAGGGGAAACTGCCTGTTCCACACTGAGGGGTGGGGAAGAGAAAGCGACGACGCCTCGGCGGGGGCAGGTGGACTCCCGGACACAGGCAGGAGGACAGTGACCTGCACCTCAGGTCATCCCCGTGGGCAGAAGTGGGGGGAAGCGGACCTGGTAGAGGCCAAGGGCAAAGCTCTGGGCCTCCTGCTGCAGGAGGGGGTCCACCGAGGTCACACCACCAACTGACCTCAGAGCTGGGCTTGAGTGACTGGAGTCCCTCAGCCTCTGTGAGTCTTCAGTGTCCTTCTGTCCAGTCTCGGTGTTCCAGGGGCCCTGCCCACAGGTGCAGCCCAGGGTATGGCGGGTTGGCTGGGCACTAGCCCTGGGTTGACGCGCCAGGTGTACCCAGCCTGGCATGAGCAACAGGAGAGTAGGCCCAGGGCACTCCCTGTCATCATGGTGGCTCCAAGCCCAAATGCAGTGGCTGGACCCACGTCTCAGCTGGGCAGTGAGGCGCCTGCATACCGTCCCAGATACCCTGAAGTGCTTGGGGCATGCAGCGTCAGGCCCACCAGTGCCGGCTCTGGCTGTGCCTCCCCTGAGCAAACTGCTGATGAGCCTTCATTGGAACTACAAAAGACAACAACTATACAAAGAGTCTTGATAAAAATGAGTAAGACAGGAACAAGCACACTTTCATACTCCAGTCCATACAATAAAGCTCGAATAACCAAAACAGCATGGTACTGGTGAAAAGCAGACACACAGCCCCCTGGATATAAGGAGGGCCCAGGAACCCACCCTCATCAGGATGGACGGTGACTCTACGACAGAGGAGCCAGAGCAGGCAATGGAGCAGGAAAGTGGGGAGATGGTGCTGGGAGAAGCAGACAGACACACGCAGCAGAGTGAAGCAGGTCCTGCCCCACCCCCTACAGAAGAGTGAACTCAAGCAGATAAACACCTGTTTCCATGTGTGACGTCACCATCGTCATGCAGCAAACCTAAAGATATGACACCATGAGCAGAAACCCTAATATTCTACTCCATTATGTTAAGGTTAAAAGTAAAATTATTCAAACCTAATAACAGTTCTAATGTAAGTGCTGTGACGGGCTGGGGTGGAAAAGAACCACAAGATACACAATTTCAGAGACGAGTAAAGTTTCTCTTCCCGCAGGGCTGGTGACCCCCGTGGTTACTCACTTCTGCTGGACGTCCATTGTCATTCCACCCAACTCCCCCTCCCTTGGCCCCCTCCTGCCTCTCTCCGTGTCCCTTCCCTCCCCCCCCGGCCTTTCCACATGCCCCTCATGCCCATCCCCAGGGCCTCTCCATGAAGGGCACATGGGGGGTGACGGGCGACTGTCCAGCTGTCTAGACAGGGACTCAGGGCACTGTTATGACTAATGGTGCCCACCACGGCAGACCTGGCAGGTGGGTAATGGAACCTGGACATGAGGATTTGTCTATTCACGTCCATAGAGGTGTGAGCCAAACACAACATCACATCTACACACCGAGTGTGATAATTACTCGCTGAGATGCACTGCAGGACACTCCAATTAACACAGTCAAGTAAACACACACTTTCCATATGGAGGAAGGTCCCTGAGGGCTGGAATGTGGACATTGTCCAACACGCGGACACCAGCTCCAGAGCTCAAATAGCCCAGCCCTGAGTCCCTGCTCGGTCCATGAGGCAGCGCAGGACAGGGTGGAACCGCCTGTGAGTGCACAGAGACTCCCCACGAGCCCTGACCAAGGAGCGAGAGGCCGGGACACCCTCTTTCCCGCCATGGGGACAACCTCAGGAGAGAGACTCCACACGGCAGCTGGATCTTTACTGCCAAGACTGCAGGTGTCTGCCCCCAGCTGTTTGCAGGGGAGAATCCACTCACAATTGAGGGTTTTCAGATCAAGCTCCATTTTAGACTGGAAAATGTGCCATAGTTAAACTATTCACTGTGTAAATCACGACAACTAATGCTGACAGGGCCCAAGTCGTCATGTCCCGCTGCCCTGTCAGCCTGGGTGAGACTCAGGGAGAGAAAATATATTCTCTTGGAATTACGATGCTCAAAGATACTGACTTTTAATACAATGCTCCTGGTTTTGATATATGGGAGATGTGACGATTATTGCTTCAAACCTGGGTTTTTAGCTTCAGGACACTCAGTGTGTCTTGGACACTGAATAAAATCACAACGATGAATGGGATTAGACTGTAACAAAGGAATTCCAGAAGAAATTAAAAAAAATAAAACTAGTTGTTAAATTCAGAACGTTGTGCCTTTGTGCCCCAAACATTATAACAGAAATGAATCAAGTAGAAAATCAATAATTTTTGCAGCAACATGTTGACGGCTTCATGTCTCTGACATGAACGTGACTCTGGCAGGGACGTGTGTCTATTTATGGATGTGAACTTGGGTTTTTTACCCAACTCGGTACACAGGGATTGTCCGTATAATTGCAAAATGAGTCAGAGTATTACTTTATTTATTCTAAAGGTTTATTTTATTTATTTATGCAAGCACTGGGTACAGTCAGAAGCGTGGGAGGGCGAGAGAATTCACCAGAGCCAGAGCAGGGAGCAGAGCAGGCAGAAGGACATAAATACACTGCTGAGGGGAGCAGTGGGTGGCAGGAGAGGTCTGCGCGTCATGTGGGACCCTCCTCTGGTGGCCACGGAGCAGCCGGAGATCGAACCAGTGCTGCAGAGGCTGCAGGCAGCTTCGCAACCCAGTGCTCAACAGTTCCACCACTGGGGAGGCCCTGAGTCACAGTATTTAAACAGGGCCTGGAGGAGACGTGACAAGTTATTTTATCCATTTTTATGTGTACTTAAGGTCACTCAGCAGATGTCAACATTTTTTACCACCAATATCCTGATTTATTATCCTGTATTTATTAAATTTTGGGAATATTCAAACCCATGTGATTCAATTATTTTACATTACTATAGTCTTCAAAAAACCTGCCTCCCCAGGGCCTGCCCCTCCATCACCCCACAGAGGGGGTACAGGATAAGATTAGAGGGAGGAGAGAGGGCAGGGCTCCAACGTGTCTACACGTCCTCACTCATGCACGGGCCTGGGGGGAGGAACAAACCAGCACCCTGGGGGCTCGAGGCGCTGGGACCGGCAGGGACAGCCACATGCACAGACCTTCTGGCTCAGCTCCGGAGCGGCCTCCTCCCTGCACAGATGTGCATGAGTCTGAGGGGGACAGAGGGGCTGGGAGGTACCCGGGCTGGACGAGCTCATCCTGCAGGAGGGATGTGTGGGTGTGACCGAGGAGGAGACTCTGCAGGAAACGTGGAATCTGAGTCCTCAGATATGGGGAGTCAGGGGCAGGGAGATGAGGAGATGAGGAGAAAGACCAGGAGGCAGCAGGGAGGCCACGGGGGCAGGAATCTGACAGAGGAGGCGTCAGGACATGCCGCACGGGTACACTGAGCCCCGATCATTCAGTTCCACGACAGTGTCGGTTCCTGGGGAGCAGGAAAATGAGGACCCGCACACCCCACCTCCCTGCACACCCGTCTCTGTGGGGCCTCCCCAGACAGGGCTTTGCTGGAGGAGCAGGGACAGGCTCTCCAGGATGGGGAGGGGCTGGACATGGTCACTTGTCTCCTGAGGCTATGCCCTGGACAACCTCTGGGAGGTGTGCTGGGCGGAGACCCTGGGGCCTGTGCAGCAGGCGGGATCAGCGCAACTGGGGCGAGAAGTGTAGCGTGGGAGCTCTGTTGAGATTTTTGTCAAATACGAGATTCTAATTGGTTCATGTTTTGTAGGGGAAAGATAAAAATTTCAGTTTTCACCAATTTTCAGGACTTATGTTTAGAGTGTAATAATGACATATACACATGAGGTGGTAATAAATGGGTTGAATGAAACAGCACACATAGATGATATTAGTGTCCATAGAACTGGAAAGAAAATTATATAGAAAATACATTCAGTAATTATCTTATATTGATAACCCATTCTATTTTCAATATTGGATGACTTAAGATTTTGCTGCTCTTTCCTCTTCTATACAGATGGCGGCTCCAGGGGTGACCAATCTCACGGTCGTGACAGAATTCATGCTCCTGGGGTTCCCCACCCAGGGGGCCATGGACTTCCTGCACCCGCTGCTTTTCTCCCTGGTCTATCTGTGCACCCTGCTGGGGAACGGGCTCGTCGTCCTTATCACCACCCTGGACTGGCACCTCCACACCCCCATGTACTTCTTCCTGAGGGTTCAGTCCCTCACGGACCTCTGCCTCATCTCAGCCATGGTCCCCAAGTCCATTGTCAACTCTCTGAGGAACAGCAGCTCCATCGCCTTCCCAGGCATTGTCGTTCAGGTGCTTGTGCTGATTATGTCAGTAGTTACAGAGCTTCACCTGCTCACGGTGATGAGCCTTGACCGCTATGCTGCAATCTGCCACCCCTGCACTATGAGGTCCTCATGAGCAGGGACAAGTGTGTGCAGCTGACGGCTGTGTCCTGGCTGGGTGTCGGTCTCTATGCTGTGATGAACACAGCTGGAACCTTCTCCTTGTCCTACTGTGGGTCCAACGTGGTCCACCAGTTCTTCTGTGACATCCCCCAGATATTGGCTATTTCCTGCTCAGGAAATTTGATGAACAAACTTGTCCCCATTCTCATTAGTGTTGTTTTGGGTATCTGCTGTTTCATTTTTGTCGTCATTTCCTGTGTCCACATCTTCTCTGCTGTCAGGAAGATCCCATCCACAGAAGGGAAGGCCAAAGTCTACTCCACCTGCCTTCCTCACCTGCTGCTTGTGGTGCTGTTTCTCTCCACTGCATGTTTGCTTACCTGAAGCCGACCTCAGAGACTCCGTCCATATCTGACCTGGTCATTTCTATGTTCTACATGGTGGTGCCCCCCACCTTTAATCCCGTCATATACAGTCTGAGGAACCAAGCCATGAAGTTGGCTGTGGGGAGACTGATGAAGGGCCAGTACACCAGCATGTGAGATATCTTTCTTTTTCCTAATTTTTTTAAGAGTTATGCATTATTTATTTATTTGTTTGTTTGTTTGTTTATACATGCACTGGGTACAGTCAGAAGCTCAGGAGGGCGAGAGAATTCACCAGAGCTGGAGCGGGGAGCAGAGCAGGCAGAAGGACCGAAGTACACTGCTGAGGGGAGCAGCGTGCAGCAGGAGAGTTCTGCGCACCATGTGGGACCCTCCTCTGGTGGCCGGGGAGCAGCCAGGGATCGAACCAGTGCCTCAGAGGCCGTGGGCAGCTTCGCAATCCAGCGATAAATCATTGCACCACCGGGAAGGCCCTCTTTTCCTAAATTAATTACACTATCTACATTCAGGAATCCAGCAGTTATTTAGATTTCCCTCTAACTATTACCATCACCATTTTAAAGTAAATAAGACTTTTCATTACAGATTACCTTTGACAAATTTTAACATATTTCTATTCTTCAAAAATATATTTCCTGGGCCTCCCATATGGCACAACGTTTGAGCTCTGGGTTGCAAAGCTGCTGCAGTCTCTGTAGTGCTAGTTCGATCCCCGGTCCCCGGCTAGGGACCCACATGCAGTGTATTTCCTCGTCGGCCTGTTCTGCTCCCTGCTCTGGCTCTGGTGAATTCTCTCACCCTCCCGCGCTTCTGACTGTACCCAGTGCTTGTATAAATAAATAAATAAATCTTTAAACAAATATATTTCCAAAAATAATGCAGCCATTTCATTTCTCCAAACTCATGTCTGTGTGGCATTCAATATATGAATCCTAGTTTTTTTTTTTTTAATATTATGGCTGGTATATGAAAGAATGTTCTAGAACTCACTCATCTCCAACTTGATTTACATGAAATCAAGAAGTTCTAAAGTGGGTTTGTCCTTGGGAGTACACGGTCACAGGACCCCAGTTCTGGGCACTCGATACCCACAGCCCCTGTGTGTGTCTCCATTGAGGACCCTGCCTTGTGGAGAGGAGGGGAGGGGAGACAGAACTTGGGGCCTCCCTACCCTCACGATTCATAATGGGGCAACATCCTACAAGAGAAATTAATTCCTCTATTCAAAAGTCAAGTAGGAATTGCACTTGAAATGAATCTCCCACAGATGGGTGGAAGTTTCTTAAACAATCTGAATAGCCTACCTATTGTAAACAGTGCTGCAATAAACTAGCGGTGCAGGTGTCCTCTTGAATTAATGTGTTTTTGTCCCTTGGGTAGATCCCTAGGAGTGGAATTGCTGCATCATATGGAAGCTCCATTTTTATCAGTGTGAGGAATCTCCACACAGCTCTCCACAGTGGTTGGACCAGTTCATACTCCCACCAGCAGAACACGAGAGTTCGTTTTTCTCCACATCGGATGCCCCCTCATCGATGACTGGATCAAGAAGATGTGGTCTATGCACACAATGGAATATTACTCAGCAATCAAAAAGATAAACCCATGATATTCACAGCAACATGGATGGAGCTGGAAGGGATCATGCTCAGTGAAATAAGCCAGACAGAAAAAGAAAAATACCAGATGGTCTCACTCATGGCAGGAACATAGAGGATCCAAATAAGACAACAGGAAAAAAAAAGTAATTATAATGAAGTAACAATCAACACCAACAGGCGACTATAAACCAGACTCACTACAACGGGGACAAGGGAGCAGGATCAAAACGGGTGGGAAGGGCACAGGGGACGGCAGTGATGCTTGCCAGGGAGTGGGTGCTGGGTCTCACAGGGACTACACCTGTGATGAGAAAGCATACATTGTGCAAAAAATGAAGAACAATGTAAAAATATACAAAAAAATAGTAAAAATAAAAAAGAATCAGAGTCTATGATTGAAACCTCTGTTTCATGGTCATTTATACAGCGTTCGGATTTGATTACAGTCCTTCAAAAGCTTGTTTTTTTTTTTTTAAGTGTGAACTATTTTTGAAGAACTACGTTTCATCAATTAAGTTTTATAATTTTTAAGACATTTGATGCTCTTGTGTTTATTTTTAGGAGGTTACATTTCAGGGGTTCACAAGGTTGTTTGTTGATGTTGATGTCCTGCACCAGGTCTTCTTCTCCACTTTCTGGTATGTCTGGGATTATGTCACTTTCTACATCATGTAAAGTGAAGCACGGCCATATCTGTAAATTTTATTATCAGCAGCTTCTGTGCTGTCAACGCCAGGGCCTCTCGGCTGCTCACCCACCCTGAGAACATGAGCTGGGGGGGGGCTCCTCCCTCACGCGTCCTCTCTGCAGCAGGACACGGTGTCTCCAAACACGCCTGACGGATAATAAAAGACTCAGTCAGACAATACTTCCCTTATAACATGCATGTTAATGACCAGACTGAGTCCATTGAGATTTCAGAATAAAATCTGTGAGGGGAAGTCCCCCAAGTTGCTCATCTTTCCATGAAAGACCATGATGGCGGGTGTCTCCCCCCTGGGCCTTCATCACTCTTGGGCCACGGCCTTTACACACTTTCTGTCTTGGCTTTGAGCGAAGCCTCTAGACTCTGTTGAGGAGAGGATTTGACCTCCCAATTGGGGTGATGTGGGGTCATGTTAATAATTGCCATTATTCATGTCTTTGCTGTCTTGTTTTGGGGCTCCATTTCTGCCCCTATGTGTGTGGTGCCCACCTCATACTCCACGGAACACCCATGTGAACACCCTCCTGCCTCCACAATTCAAGACCAGGGAACCCCAAGGGTAATAAACAAGTGGCCCCACCACAATAGAGCACTCCTGGGCCTCAGAAACCACTGTGAGCACAGGCCCTGCGAGGGGAGAAGCCATTTGCACCCCACACTCCTGACAAGTGTGCGCGTCCATCCACACACGTGTGTCCCCACCACAACAGGCAGCAGCAACCCAGTCGATACGTGGAACAAGGCCTAGGCGGACAGTCTCTAAGGAGGCCGCCCGGTGCCTGCAGAATCGCGGGCAGGTGGATTCAGGCTCCAGAACTTGCTCCGAGCTCGCTGGTGTGTCCTGACCCCCGCATGGATGTGGTTGTTCAAGTCCTGGGATGGGCTTATCCTGCAGAGCCAGCGGAGTCCAGGGCGTGATTGTGTCATTATTCAGAGTTAACGTCTAATAAGCTGTGCGGACTCTGTCCTGCTGCTTCCTGGGACCTCTGAGAGCTGCCTATGAGGACGCTTCAGCTCCTCACACTCAGCCCACACTTTCCACCATATCCCCTTCCCTCAGTGGATGCTGGACACTGGGATCCACACGGTGGACAGACTCGAGTCTGTGTCTGGAGAGACTTAAATGTGGGGATGTGCTCCTGGGCTGAGAAGATTTTCTCAGCCGTGGTCAGCAGGACGGACTGACCATTCACTTCATTGGCTGAGGAGGTTCAACCAGAAGAGTTTAAGTGGGAATGCAGGATCCCCAAAGCCCCGCGAGCAGCACCCCAGCCCCTCCAGCCACCCACAACCTTCTCCCTGAGGCCTAAAGGACACCCCACTTGGTGCTGACTCCACCTGCCCCTACCACACAGGCAGAGCAGGAAGATGTGGGTGTCGTCTTCCGGGCGGTCTAGGGCATCCAGAGCATTGGGGGTCACAGCACCCAGAGGCAGGATCCCCAAGGGGTAGGCATGTATCGTTTGCAAGGCCAAGGCGGGGGGGACATGTGGGCACACCAGCAGGCAGACGGGGCGTGGAGTCTGTCCCCCTAAACAGCACCCACGGGTATCCCCAGAGTTGGGTGAAGTGCCAGGTGCCCTCCCGTCTGCGGCCATGATCCGTCCATGCTGGGCAGCACGTGATCCCTCACCCCGGACTCGGCGAGTCCCAGGCTCCGAGCAGATACTCCCTGACCTCACCCCATGCCCTCGGGGCTGTCTCCACCTCGCAGAGCCCTTTGGGGAGTTCTGGGACTGTCCTGTGTGTCCTCCTGTCCTGTGGGCCCAGCCGGGACCTCACATGAAGGGGTCACTTCCCATCAGGGGAGGAAAAGGACTTCGGTCACTTTGTGTCCCTCCCCTGGCCTCAGGGTCCACACAGCTCCCCCGGCACGGACAGATCTCCTCTGAGCACTGTCAGGTTGGCTCTGACACTGGAGAGGGACCTCCTGCTGGCCGCTCGCGTAAAGTAGGCTCCTGGCATGCAGGTTCCTCAGCATCCCCTGAGTCCTGTCCTCCCCTCCCAGCGGCTGACTACGATCCCCTGGCTGCTGGCCATGCTCCGGCGGCCGAGGCGGCGGCCTGGGTGGCACAGGCAGACCCAGGCCCCTGCCCCCCAGGGGCCCCCAGCCCAGCCGTTTCCACCCCACGCTCACCTGGGCAGGACTGTCCACGTGAAGGCGATGTTCACGTGAGGTTAGCAGCAAGTCAGAATCTCAGGCACCAGAGGGGCTGGCGGGAGCGTCAGGACAGGGAGAGTAGGTGTGGCACCAAAAACTTGGCTTCGGAGTCCAGCTTCTGCCACTCTCTTTCCCAGACTGGGGAGTCTGCTCATTGTCCGGCTCGCCCTGTCCCCCATGCTGCCACCCCCGCCCTGCCAGTGCCTCCCCCACCTGCCAGGCCCATAGTGCACCGGCGGGTATCAGCTACTTTCCTGCTCCCTGTGGCCGGGCTCATCCTGGCTCTGACAACGGGGCCACCCCGGTCCCCAAGGAACTCAGGGGGGTGATGGGCCTGAGTGGGGACCAGGTCCTGTCCTCACAGGGGTAAAAACTAAGGAAATGGCCTCTGACACATGCAGGGCACTAATGATCACTGGGATGAGCCACAGGATGACGCCACTTAAGTCAGTGACCTGAACAAGGGTGCTTGTCCCTCTGGAGTAAAGTCACTTGATGGATGGATCTTGGACAGTGTCCAACCAGCGAACACCAGTTCCAGAGCTAAAATAGCCCAGCCCTGAGACACTGCTCTGTCCATGAGGTGGCGCAGGACGGGGTTGAACATCCTGTGAGTGCTCAGAGGCTCCCCACGATCACTGACCATGGAGTGAGAGGCCTGGACACCCTTTGTCCTGCCATGGGGACAACCTCAGGACAGAGACTCGACACGGCAGCGGGAACTTCCCCCCAGACTGCAGGTATCTGCCCCCAGCCGTTTGCAGGGGAGAATCTGTTCACAATTGAGAGTTTTCAGAACAAGCTTCATTTTAGACTTTAGAATGTGCCGTAGTTAAACTATTCACTTTGTAAATCATGGCAACTAATACTGATGGGGCCCAAGTCATCATGTGCCACTGCCCTGTCAGCCTGGGTGAGGCTCAAGGAGAGAAAACACATTCTCTTGTAATTTACGATGCTCAAACACATTGACTTTTAATACTTTGAACATATTAGAAGATTGTGACTTGTGGGAGATGTGACGATTTCTGCTGCACACATGGGATGAGCATCGGCACACTCAGTGGGTTCTGGGCACTGAATAAAATCGCAGCAATCAATAAAATTGGATGGTGATGAAGACATTCCAGAGGGAATTAAAAATTACACTTATTGTTCGATTCAGAATGTTATGCCTTTTCTCCTAAACATGATGACAGATGTGAGTCAGGAAGAAATTCAGTAACTTGTCAGCGACACTGTTGACCCCTTCATGGCTCTGACACTAACATGATGGTGGCGCCGACATCTGCCTATTTGTGGACGTGAACTTGGGATTTTTCCTCAGCTCCACACTCAGGGATTGTCAGTGTAATTGTATAATGAGTCACAGTAATTACACAGGGCCTGCAGGAGATATGTCAAGTTATTTCATCCATTTTAAAGATGCATTTAAGGTCACTCAACAGATGTCAACATTTTTCACCACCAAGTACCCTGATTTATTTTTGTGTTTTCATGAAATTTCTGGAATTATCCCCACGAATGTGTGGCAATAATTTTATATTACTATATTCTCCTAAAAATCTGCCTCCCCAGGGCCTGCACCTCCATCACGCCACAATAGGGGGAGAGGCTAAGACTGGGGAGTAGTGGTAGAGAGGACAGGGCTGCCCCATGTCCAGGCATCCCCACTCACGCACGGGCCTGGGGGGAGGAACAAACCCGCACAGGGGGACCCAGGGCCCTGGGACCGGCAGGGACAGCCACACACACATACCATCCATCTGAGCCACGGAGTGGCCTCCTCCCTGCTAGATGTGCATGAGACTGAGGGGGACAGAGGGCTGGGAGGGACCCGGGGGTGGACGAGCCCATCCTGCAGGACATACGAGTGGGTGTGACCCAGGAGGAGACTCTGCGGGAAACGTGGTCTCTGGGTCCTCAGATGTGGGGAGTCAGGGGCAGGGAGATGAGGAGATGATGGGACGGACCAGGAGGCAGCAGTGAGGCCACAGGGGCAGGAATCTGACAGAGGAGGCATCAGGACACGCCGCACAGGGACGCCGAGCCCAGATCATTCAGTTCCAGGACAGTGTCGGGTCCTGGGGAGTAGGAAAACAGGGACCCGAACACCCCATCTCCCGACACACCCGTCCCTGTGGGGCCTCCCCAGACCAGGGCTCTGCAGGAGGAGCAGGGACAGGCTCTCCAGGGTGGGGAGGGGCTGGGCATGGTCACATGTCCTCTGGGGCTGTGCCCTGGACAACCACTGGGTGGTGTGCTGTGCAGAGATTCCAGGGCCTGGGCAGGAGGGGGAGCCGCGGGCCTGCAAATGGCTGGCCACTGCTGGTCTGTCAATAAAGTTCACTGAGAGACCTGATATTCAGGTTTTATCATGGACATTTAAAAATTCATTTCTTCACATATTTATAGACACATGTAGGGACAATACATCAATAGTATATTCACATGAGATAAAATATGAATTTGCTCAGATAACGGTAAAGCATAGATTGCGTGACTGTTATATATTGATAACCTATTTTATGATCAACATTGGAAGATATGACAATGTTTCTTCCTCTTTTTTTTTTGTACAAATGATGGCCCCAGGGTTGACCAATCTCACGGCAGTGACAGAATTCGTCCTCCTGGGGTTCCCCGCCCAGGGGACCATGGGTTTCTTGCACCCGCTGCTCTTCTCCCTGGTCTACCTGTGTGCTCTGCTGGGAAACGGGCTCATCATCCTCATCACCACCCTGGACCGGCACCTCCACACCCCCATGTACTTCTTCCTGAGGAGTCTGTCCCTCACGGACTTCTGCCTCATCTCAGCCACGGTCCCCAAGTCCATCGCCAACACTCTGAGGCTCAGCAGGTCCATCTCCTTCCTGGGCTGTGTCCTCCAGGTCTTCATGATGGTTATGTCAGGAGGTGTAGAGCTGACCCTGCTCACGGTGATGAGCTATGACCACTATGCTGCCATCTGCCACCCTTTGCACTATGACATCATCATGAGCAGGGACAGGTGTGTGCAGCTGACAGCTGTGTCTTGGGGTGGGGGTCTCTATTCTGCGATGCACACAGCTGGCACCTTCTCCTTGTCCTTCTGTGGGTCCAACGTGGTCCACCAGTTCTTCTGTGACATCCCCCAACTAATGGCTATTTCTTGCTCTGGAAATTTAAAGAGCGAACTTGTCCCCATTCTCATCAGTGTGGTCTGGGGTATCTGCTCTTTTATTTTCATGAGCATTTCCTATGTGCACATCTTCTCTGCTGTCAGGAAGATCCCATCAACAGAAGGGAAGGCCAAAGTCTACTCCACCTGCCTTCCCCACCTGCTGGTTGTGGGGCTGTTTCTCTCCACTGCATGTTTGCTTACCTGAAGCCGACCTCAGGGACCCCGTCCAAGTCTGACCTGGTCATTTCTATGTTCTACACGGTGGTGCCCCCCACCTTTAATCCCGTCATCTACAGTCTGAGGAACCAAGCCATGAAGTCGGCTGTGGGGAGACTGGTGAAGGGCCATTATACCAGCATGTGAGATATTACTGTTTTCATTAATTAGTAACACCACCTACATTTATGGACCCAGCAGTTATTTTGATTTTCCCTAAAACTATTATCAGTCACCTTATTAAAGAACAGCAAGACATTTCTTTACAGATTTCCTTTACAAATTTTCACATTGTTCTATTCATCAAATCTATTTCCTAAAATAATGCAGCCATTTCCAAAACACCCATCCATGTGACATACATAATGTGAATTCTGTCTTTAAATGTTACGGCTGGCATGTGAAAGCATGTTCTAGAACTCACACATCCCCAACATTTTCATGAAAATCAACAGTGGTAAGGGGTCTGTCCCCAGGATCACACGGTCATGGGACCCCAGTCCTGAGGCTCAGTTCCCGCAGTCTCTTTGTGTCTTCCTTGAGGCCCATCCCTGTGGAGGGAGGGAGGCAGCTGGTGGGCCCCACCCCGACTCCTGATGGGGCAACTTCCTCTGAGAGACATTCATGTTTCTGCTCAAAGGTCAAGTAGAAATTACACTTGACATGAATCTCCCGGAGACGGATGGAATTTTCCGAAAGAATCCGAATCTGTGATTGAACCTGTTACTTGATGTTCATTTACACGGCGTCTGATCTGATTACAGCACCTTCAGGATGTGGTATTTTTTATGTGAATTATTTTTGAAGAACTGTTTCATCCTTTAAATATTATAATGCTTAATACATTTGGTGTTGTGTTTATTTTTAGGGGTTCCCATAGTTTTCCAGGTTGTTTTATGGATGTCCTATAGGAGGTCTTCTTCCTCACTCTCTGGTATGTCTGGGATTATGTCACTTTCTATATCATGTAAAGTGAGGCACAGCAATATATGTAATATTTTTTATTCTCCAGCAGCTTCTGTGCTGTCAACGCAGGGGCCTCATGGCTGCTCACCCACCCTGAGAGCATGAGCTGGGGGGAGGCTCCTCCCTCACGTGTCCTCTCTGCAGCAGGACACGGTGTCTCCAAACACACCAGACGGATCATAACAGACTCATTCCAGACAATATTTCACTTATGAAATGTGTATTTTTTAACATTCTTTAAAATGCATGTTATCCACCACACCGAGTCCATTGAGATCAGAATAAAATCTGTGTGGGGAAGACCCCCAAGTAGCTCATCTTTCTGTGAAAGACCCTGATGGCAGGTGTCTCCCCCCTGGGCCTCCATCACTCTTGGGCCACAGACTTTACACACTTTCTGTCTTGGCTTTGAGCAAAGCCTCTAGACTCTGCTGAGAAGAGGATTTGACCTCCTGAGTGGGGTGGCGATGGGTCATGGAAATAACGCCATTTGTGACGTCTTTGCTGTCTTGTTTTGGGGCTCCATTTCTGCCCCTCTGTGTGTGTGGTGCCTCCCTCACACTCAACAGAACACCCATGTTAACACCCTCCTGCCTCCACAATTCAAGGACAGGGAACCTCAAGGGTAATAAACAAGTGGTCACCACACACTGGAGCGCTCCTGGGCCTCAGAAACCACTGTGAGCACAGGCCCAGCACGGGGAGAAGCCACGTGCACCCCAAACTCCTGACAAGGGCGAGTGTCCATCCACACACGTGTCCTCACCACAACAGGGAGCAGCACCCCAGTCCAGACCAGGGCCAAGGAAGACGCAGAAAGCCTCTTAGAAGGATGCCCAGTGCCTGTAGAGTCGCGGGAAGGTGGATTCAGCCTCCAGACCCTGCTCTGAGCTCGCTGGCTCGTCCTGCCCCCCGCACAGATGTGTTTGTTCCCATCCCAGGATGGGCTCATCCTGCAGGGCCAGCGGAGTCCAGGGTGTGATCGTGTCATTATCCAGTGTTAACATCTAATAAGTTGGGCAGACTCTGTCCTGCTGCTTCTTGGGACCTCTGAGCTGCCAATGATGACACTTCAGCTATTCACACTCAGCCCACACTTTCCAACGTGTCCCCTTCCCTCAGCGTGTACTGGACACCGGGGTCCACTCGGTGGACAGACTCAGGTCTGTGTCCGGAGAGATTAAATGTGGGAATGTGCTCCTGGGCTGATGAGCTTTTCTCACCCGGGGTGAGCAGGAAGGACTGACCATTCTCTTCATGGGCTGAGGAGTTTCAACCAGAAGAGTTTAAGTGAGGAAGCAGGATCACCCACAACCCATGTGAGCACTATCCCAGCCCCTCCAGCCACCTACGACCTTCTCCCTGAGGTGGAAAAGACACCCTGCCTGGCGCTGACCCCCCCTGCCCCTACCACGCAGGCAGAGCAGTGACAGGCAGAGTTGTCTCCCAGGCGGTGCGGGGTCCAGAGCATCGGGGTTCCCAGAGGCAGGATCACCCAGGGGCGGTCATGTGACGACTATGAGGACGAGGGGTGGTCATGAGGGAGCACTGGTGGGCGGACGGGGCCACAGTGTCTGTCCCCCTAAAGGTGCCTGTGGGGATTCCTGGAGTTGGGAGAAGCTCCAGGAGACATCACATCTGCGGCCATGGCCGGACACCGCTGGGCAGTGCATGTCCCTCACCCCGGCCTCAGCCAGGCCTGGGCCCTGAGCAGAAGCTGCAGGACACCCCCCGCCCCACACTGCCCTCAGGACCATGTCCGCCTCACAGAGCCCTTGGGGCACAAATATCTGCATTTCAGTCAAAGACGAACACGCATCTGGGACGTTCCGGGACTTGTCATGTGTGTCCTCCCGTCCTGCGGGCGCCCCCGCGCCCGCATATGAAGGGGTCACTTCCTATCAGGGGAGGAAACGGACTTGAGTTACTTCATATCCATCCTGCGACCGCCTCATGGTCCCTGTAGCTACCCTGGGTGCGGCCTGCTCTGCGCTGACCACTGTTTAGTTGGCTCCCAAGCAAGAGAGAGATTCCCACCGGTCACAGTCTGGAGGAGGCACCTTGCATGCAGGTTCCTCAGTGTCCCCTGTGCCCTGTCCTCCCCGCCACAGCTGGCCACGAATTCCCCCTGCCCCACAGGGGACCCCAGCCCCGCCATGAACACCCTGCACACACCCAGGCCTGAATTGTCCACGTGAAGGCAATGTCCAGGTGACGTCCGCAGCAAGTA
Source organism: Talpa europaea (assembly GCF_964194135.1). Classification (NCBI taxonomy): domain Eukaryota; kingdom Metazoa; phylum Chordata; class Mammalia; order Eulipotyphla; family Talpidae; genus Talpa; species Talpa europaea. The sequence goes on from NC_140075.1 coordinate 15,157,897, forward strand.
AGACTCTCAGGCACTAGAGGGGAGGGCAGGAACATCAGTACAGGGATCTTGTTGTGGTGCCAACAACGCGCACTTGGGGTCCAGGTTCTACCCCATCTGGGTCCGGGGTGTCTCCTCGTTGTCCTGCTTTCCCTGTCCCACACTCTGCCCCGCCCGCCCTGCCAGTGCCTCCCTTCACCTGCCAGGCCCAGGAGGGCCCACCGGGGTGGTGGCGACTTTCCTGCTCCCTGTGGATGCAGCTTGTCCTGGCTCTGATGATGGGGCCATCCTGGTCCCCATGGTGGTCAGGGGAAGGGATGGGGCCTGGAGAACAGGATAATTTGCATTCTTTCCCACAGAGGAATCCACTAGCAAAATTTTCCCTGACACACTCAGACACCAATTACCACTGGGATGTGCCACAGGATGACACTAATTAAGACAGTGACCTGAAAAGGGCACTTGTCCCTCTGGAGTAAAGTCACTTGATGGACGGATCTTGGACAGTGTCGAACACACAGACACCAGCTACAGAGTTCAAATAGCACAGCCCTGAGGCCCTGCTCTGTTCATGAGGCGGCGCAGGACGTGCAACATCCTGTGAGTGCTCAGAGGCTCCCTAAGAGCCCCGACCATGGAGTGAGAGGCCGGGATGCCCACTATCCTACCACAGGGACAACCTCAGGACAGAGACTCGACACAGCAGTGGGAACTTACCCCCAGACTGCAGGTATCTGCCCCCGCCATTTGCAGGGGAGAATCCAATAACACTTGGAAAATTTTCGATGTCAAGCTTCATTTTAGAATGGAGAATGTGCCACAGTTAAACTATTCACTTTGTAAATCATGACAACTAATGCTGATGGGGCCCAAGTCGTCTTTTCCCACTGCCCTGTCAGCCTGGGTGAGGCTCGGTGAGAAAAAACACATTCTCTTGTAATTTACGATGGTCAAACACATATAATTTAATACATTGAACATATTAGAAGATTGTGACTTATGGGAGATGTGACGATTTCTGCTGCACACCTGGGATGAGCATCAGCACACTCTCTGTGTTCTGGGGACTGAATACAATCACATCAATTAATAGAATTGGATGGTGATGAAGACATTCCAGAGGGAATTAAAAATTACACTTATTGTTCGATTCAGAATGTTATGCCTTTTCTACTAAACATGATGACAGATATGAGTCAGGTAGAAATTCAGTAACTTATCAGCAACATGTTGACGTCTTAAAGGCTCTGGCACTAACATGATGGTGGTGCCGACATCTGCCTATTTGTGGACGTGAACTTGGGGTTCTCCTAAAAATCCTGCCCTCCCCTGGGCCTGCCCCTACGTCACCCCACAGAGGGAGTCGAGGATGAGATTGGGGGTGGGGAGAGTAGAGAGGGCAGGGCTGCCCCATGTCCAGGCATCCCCACTCACGCACAGGCCTGGGGGGAGGAAAAAACCCGCACCCAGGGGACCTGGGGCCCTGGGACCGGCAGGGACAGCCACACACACAGACCGTCCAGCTCAGCCCCGGAGCCGCCTCCTCCCTGCACAGATGTACATGATTCTGAGGGGGACAGAGGGGCTGGGAGGGACCCAGGGGTGGACGAGCCCATCCTGTAGGATGGACGTGTGGGAGTGACCCAGGAGGAGACTGTGAAAAACGTGGTCTCTGGGTCCTCAGATGTGGGGAGTCAGGGGCAGGGAGATGAGGAGACAAGGGGATGAACCAGGAGGCAGTAGCGAGGCCACAGGGGCAGGAATCTGACAGAGGAGGCGTCAGGACATGCCACACCGGGACGCGGAGCCCAGATGATTCAGCTCCAGGACAGTGTCGGGTCCTGGGCAACAGGAAAACAGGGACCCGCACAAACACCTCCCTGTACACCCGTCACTGTGGGGCCTCCACAGACCAGGGCTGTGCTGGAGGAGCAGGGACAGGCGCTCCAGGGTGGGGAGGGGCATGGTCACGTTTCCTGTAGGGCTGTGCCCTGGACAACCTCTGGGAGGTGTGATGGGCTGAGACACTGGGGCCAGGTAGGAGGGGGAGCCGTGGGAATGGGGCGAGGATCATAGCATGGTAGCTGTGTTGAGATTTTTGACAAATACGAGATTCTAATTTGTTCAAGTTTTATAGGGGACAGATAAAATTTTCAGTTTTCATCAATTTTTAGGACTTATGTGGAGAATGTAATAATGACCTATTCACATAAGGTGGTAATAAATGGATTGAATGAAACAGCAGAGATAGATGATATTAGTGTCCATAGAACTGGAAGGAATAATTATGTAGAAAATACATTCAGTTATTATCCTGTATTGATAACCCATTCTATATTCAATATTGGAAAAATTAAGATTTTGTTTGTCTTTCCTCTTTTACGCAGATGTTGGCTCCAGGGGTGACCAATCTCATGGCCGTGACAGAAATTGTCCTCCTGGGGTTCCCCACCCAGGGGACCTTGGGCTTCCTGCACCCGCTGCTCTTCTCCCTGGTCTACCTGTGTGCCCTGCTGGGGAACTGGCTCATCGTCCACATCACCACCCCGGACCGGCATCTCCACACCCCCATGTACTTCTTCCTGTGGGGTCTGTCCTTCGTGGACCTCTGCCTCATCACAGCCATGGTCCCCAAGACCAATGCCAACTCTCTGAGGCACTGTAGCTCCATCTCCTTCCCGGGCTGTGTCCTCCAGGTCTTTGTGCTGGTTATTTCAGCAACTGCGAAGCTTCATCTGCTCACGGTGATAAGCCTTGACCGCTATGCTGCCATCTGCCACCCCTTGCACTATGTCGTCATCATGAGCAGGGACAGGTGTGTGCAGCTGACAGCTGTGTCCTGGCTGGGTGCTTTCTCTATGCTGTGATGCACACAGATGGAACCTTCTTCTTGTCCTACTGCGGGTCTGACTTGGTCCACCAGTTCTTCTGTGACATCCCACAGTTATTGGCTATTTCCTGCTCAGTAAACTTTATGAACAAATATTTCCCCATTATCATTAGTGTGGTGTAGATTATCTGCTGTTTCATTTTCATCGTCATATCCTATGTCCACATCATCTCTGCTGTCAGGACGATCCCATCTACAGAAGGGAAGGCCGAGGCATACTCCACCTGCCTTCCCTACCTGCTGGTTGTTTTGCTGTTTGTCTCCTGAGGAACCAGGCCATGAAGTCAGCTGTGGGGAGACTGATGAAGGGGAGACTCACCAAAATGTAATAGAGAAGATGACATCATGACTCTATTACAAGATATTTATTTTATTTTTTTTCATCATGCTTTATATTGTTATAGATAAGTTTAATTTCATTGTATAATTAAAAATAAGCTTATTTTTAAATTATATTTAACATACTTCATATACTCCTATAGCTTATATTTTGCTCTTTTGAGCACTGAATGTTCTCTGGTATTCTGTGTGTACTGGGGTAATTGGTCCTCAACATCTTTCTGCTGTTCTCCATTCTGTGCTCCCGGCCTAGGGAGGTGATGGTTGGATTTCATCTCAGTCATCAGCAGAGGTTCTCTCATGGGGCAGCATCTCCAGTCTTTATGGTGCTTCCCCTATTATGTCACTGATCAGGGATCACGGATAGGACAGAGGCCCCTTTTCTTAGTGAGTGAGGCCTTCACAGAATAAATAAGGCCTTGGGATCTGTAGTGGAATCTGAATAGTCATGACCTTCTGATGATAAGGACCACACCTGATGTGGTAGAGACCATTTGGGAAGCTCTGGTGTGGGCACTGACGGCATTTACTGTAAACACACTCAGCATACAGTGGACACCAGAAATAAGACAGTGAGTGAAAGCACTTAATTTCACATGCAGTATAATCACTAAAAAGTTACGAATATATATTGGGTAGGGTTATTTAAGAAACAATAAAGGAACTTAGGAAGCTATAATGGTAAAAACAAAATAATAGTTAGTCGACTACACAATATTCTAATATTTCCAGAAATAGTTGAGGAATGGCACTCACAACATCATGCCACTCTTTACACAAGTGTTTATCCACATTTATTTAATTACCAAGAACGCCTGGGAATTAGAAGGCAATACTTTTTGGGCACATTTTTATGGCATCTCAGAGTGTTTGTGTTTCCACATGGAGTTGTTCAAACGAGAAAACTCACCAGATTTACATATCATAAATAATGATATCCTTTAGTGTAGATGTAAAGACATAAAGGATTTGAAGAAGGGCCTCCCACGTGGCGTAGCGTTTGAACACTGGGCCATGAAGCTGCCAGCAGCCTCTGCAGTGCCGGTTAGATCCCCGGCCGCGGGGTGAGGGTCCCATGTGGTGCGCAGACCTCTCCTGCTGCCCGCTGCTCCCCTCAGCAGTATATTCAGTGTATTTCGTCAGTCTGCCTGTTCTGTTCTCCGCTCTGGCTCTGGTGAATTCTCTCACCCTCCCGTGCTTCTGATTGTACTCACTGCTTGTATAAATAAATGAATCTAAAAAAAAAAAGAATTTGAAGATTTAAATTTGGGAAGTGAAATGCCCCAAGTGTGTGGCTGCTGTCTGGCCTCAGCTCTTGTCTGCTGACTACTTCGACCCATGCTTTCCCATTTGTGACGTCCAATGTTTGAAAATTTCACACCAAAATATTTCATGATAAAATGTAATTCCAACTGGATATCAGACATTTAACTCATTCTCAGACATTCATGCTCTGAGGGTGCTAATCAGGTTGATCTTGCCTTCAGCCCAGGCGAGTCCCATGTGTGCACAATGTCAGATTGGAGGCAGCCAGGAATAGTTAAAAAAGATAGCGAAAACTCGATATATAAACTTCTAGGTTGACGAATTGCTACTGTTCTTTTAAATCATTGGCATTTCTATTTATCAACTGATAAATAACTTTCTTAATACTTTCTTAATACTTAATTATTGATACTGTCATAGCTTACTGGTCAATAAAAGTTATGGAATATAATAAGAATAGGTTATGGGATACAATGAGAATTCAAAACATGTATTGAATGAAGAAGCTGAATCAGACTATTATAAATTTATACTAAGACTATTCATACTAAGACATGAAAATTTATACTAAGACTAAAGTAAGTCTATTCATTTTGTCACATTTTTATAACAGAATTGAAATTTTTAAATTAATAAAACTTTAACTGACTCTAGATTGTATGGCTTTAAACATTTAAGCACAATTAAATTTGTTGTGGACGTATAATACACACAAAGAAAACTAAAGATTCCACTGTAAAAACAAATTAAATCAATAAGCCACTTCAGTGTAGCTAGATTGCAAAATCAACACACGAAAATCAATTCCCTTCTTATACCCAAAAATTGAACTAGAAGAGAAGTGAAAAAAACAATCCCACTTACAAACATGAGACTAAGTACCATGGAGTAGACACAACTAAGGAGGTGAAGATACAATAAAAGTGCAAGGCATTGATAAAATAAATAGAAAAGACAAATAAATGGAAAGATATTCCCTGCTCTGGGCTTGGAAGAATCAACATTACCAAAAGCCCATCTGACCCAAAGCAGTTTACAGATCCAATGCAACCCCAATAAGGACTTCAATGGCATTCTCCAAGGACATAAAACAAACATTACAGAAATGCATATTCAACAACCAAAAATCCTGACAAAACTGAGGAAACATGGTGGAGGCAGCACACTTCCAGACTCCAGGCCATACACTAGAGCTCTAATACTTAAAGCAGCATGGCTCTGGGACAAAAACAGACACACAGACCTCTGGAATATAGAGGACAGTCAGAGGAAACAAGCCATGAAGACAGCTGTGGGGAGACTGATGAAGGGGCAACTCAGCAAAACGTAACAGAGTGGTTGACGTCGTGACTCCATTAGGAGACACATATTGTAAGTTTTCACATTATATTCCTCGGCTGCTCTGGGAGGCCCAGTGAGGCCCCGGGGCCCTGTGCCTGGTGGACACTGGCTGGAGCCCCGCGGCACAGAGTTCGCTGAAGAGAGCTCAGACGCACTGGGTTCCCACCCCTGAACCCCAACAGGAGGCACTGCAGGCGAACACAGCACAGCCCCAGTACAGGGTGTTGTGCAGAGTGTGAAGCTCTATCTGGGCAAGTGCAGCGAGCCCGGCATGGCCCCCCGAGGGTGTCGGGGTGCACGGGAGTTCCCCTCGCACCCCCGCCTCAAGCCACCCCTGGACCTTTGTTGCCTCTCCCTGAGCAGCGTCACCCACGCCACTGGGAATGCTGACTGGGAGGCGCCTCCCTGCCCCATTGAGTCTGTTTCTTTGGGGCTGGGCTGAGCGCCCCTTTTATTCATGCTGTGGCATGGCCCGGACGTGGCTCAATGTATAGAAATAAAAACCTGTGTCTAAGTGACCAAAATATCATTTTCATTAAATATTTTTACCAATATGGCTGTTTAGCACGACAAATCTCTTCATGTAATAACATTTCTGGACTCTTAGGGACTTAGAGAATCATGTCTCAAGAAAAGGTAATATAATGAACATAAACATAGTTTCTTTGCTGATTTGAAGTAAATAGCTAAAAATCATGAAGTATTTTCATTAAATAAAAGAAGTATGATCCATCAACAAAATGAAACTGTATCTTATCAAATGGAGGAAGGTATTTGCAAATTATATATTTGATAAGAAATAATTTCCAAAAATATTAACAACTCATACACCCTGTAGCAAAGTCTCAACAATCACACTGAAAATCAGGCAGACGATCTGAACAGACATGGCCACAGGCCCTTGAGAAAGTGCTTGACATCACTCATCCCCAGGGAACACAGTCAAATCACAAGGCAACAACGGCCTGTCATCTGGGAGTCAGGGGATGTGGGAAGAAGGGAGGGCCTGGGAACTGCTGGTGAGGGTGCAGATCAGTGCCCTCATGAGGAAAGCTGTGGAGGTTTATTTTAAAAATTAAGAACATAAATGTTATATGACACAGTAATTCCACTCTACAGATATACACATATAAGACAACAAAGAGACACAATCCCCCATGTCAGTGCAACAAACAAATGAAATAAATAGTAGAAAAATCCACAAAAAAAAATGAGATCTTTTCTTTGAAAGATAAGATAGGCAAGCCCTTAGTGAGACCAGGGGGGAAAAGACAGGAGCTGAATAAAATAAAAAAATAAAAGAGGGATTGAAACTGTTACCACACAAATAAAAAAGAGAATAATGGCTGATTGTGAAAAATTACCTATCATGTAACCTGACAGGAATGCCTGAGTCCCCGAAGCATGTTTTGTGCCAACACTGAATAATGGAAAAATGGATCAGACAAGCCAATTAAGAGACCATGTGATTGAAGCACTAGTTAGAAAGTTCCCCAAGAGGAATGGAAACCAAGTGCAATTAAGAGAAACAGTTCTCAAAATGATGGAGGTTGCAGCAGCAAGCAGCCTTGGAGACACCGGGCTTTGCAAAGTGGTGGCAGGGTGCCAATTATCCACCATAGAGGTCTTCATTAAAAAGAGACTCTATCTTGAAACCCTTGGTTGCATCTCAAGATCTTTTACAAAATTCAAATGAGCAGCTTTATATTAAATTGGTATAATAATGGGCGGAGGTCCTTTCTGGAAAAAACAACTCCTTTAAAAATGAGTATTCAAGACCTTTCAAATCCTCTGCATCCCCTTCCCAAGGAAGCTCAGCTGAGCACCAGCTCTGCCCATGACAGACTCCCCTGCCAACGTCCCACTTCCAATGATGAACTGAGAGACTAGGGTTGCACAGGGAGTGTGTGAAACTTCTGATTTGAAAGCAAAGGGAAAAGTAACTTGATATTAGCTGACAGAAGAAACCCAGTGGAAACAATGTGTTGCAGTGAACAGAAGAAAAAGGCTTAGAAAAGTGTATTCATATTCTTTGTCACTTTGAAGTGGGGAATTTAGCTTTCCCTGTTGAGTTGTACGAGATCCTTATACATTATATTTTAATCATTTATCAAATATATGGTTTGAGTTGTACGAGGTCCTTATTCATTATATATTAATCATTTATCAAATATATGGTTTGCAACCTTTTCTCCCACTCCCTGGAAGCCTTCACATTCTGCTGAGCCACTTCCTTTGCCCTGCAGAAACTTTGTACTTTCATGTAGCCTGGTGTGTTTATTTTCTTTCTTGTGGATTGTGCTTTTGGTAGCATTTTCCAAAGATCACTCCCAACACCAATGTAAAAAATGCTTTCCCGTGTTTCACTAGGATTGTTACAATTCCACCTCTTATGTTTAGTGTTTAATTCATTTGAGCTGACTTTTATGTACGGTTTGAGAATAGAGTTCGATTTTTTTCTGTTGATTGTGGATGTTGCGTTGTGCAATACCACACTGATGAAGACACGGGAGTCGTGGACCAGGCTGCACAAGGCAGGATGCTGCTGAGAGCAAGGTCCTGGCTGTTTTTATTGGTAGAATAATCATAGAGCATCAGCTATGTGCATAGGAGGACAAGGAGAGAAGGATGGGTGAAACTCAGGAATTTTGCTAGGGCTTGGGGGACATGAGTCTGCTGACCATGTTATCACCTTGATGACCAAGTGTTGTCATCGAAACTAGACCCCGGGCCACCTGGGCATGGTCCTAATCTTATCAATGGATCAGCTTCTGGGGCCCCTTGTCATGCATCGGTCCTTGCGCCCCCCCCCGGGTTTTCCCAGTCATACCTCATGATGCATGAGTTGGGGGTAAGTTTATGGATCCATCTTCAGCCCCCAGGGTATTCCCGGTCATACCTCTTGATGCACACCCTTCCCAGAGTGATCAAGCTTCCTTGTAAGGTTTGGCTCATATGACTATGACTGGACAGTGCTGACCTTTGTATAGTGCTTCATCATTATTAGTATTAAGAAGAGCAGAGGGGATGTCTTGTAGTGGGAGGTAACAGATGAGGAGTCAGAAATGATGTTAAGTGACTGTGAAGGAAATGAAGAAAGATCCAAAATAGCAGCTGCTAGTTCAGCATGTGGGGTCGAAGGATAAGGCACAATGCAGGAAGTTGGCCCCGGGGCAGCAGCCTGGGCGCCAGACCAAACTCAGCAGCCTGGGGCGGAGGCGCCATCCACGAGGGTCGAGAGAGCCTGGGGATGGGACAACTGACCATGACATTGAAGGAATGACAAGAGAGAAGCTGTGGGGATTGAACGTGTTTATTGGGTGGGGTAGAAGAGAAGAATGAACCACCATAATCCTGGACAACAATCTGGAATTGCTGTGACTGAGCGAGGAGCCCTTCTGTGTCCTGTTCGCAGAGGCCCGTGTTAATAGAGCCGGGATCACAGCTGGATAAGGACTGACAACGAAAACGGCTTTTTGTAATAAGGAAAATCTTTGAGGGCCTCCCCGGTGGTGCAGCGGTTGAGCGCTGGGTTGCGAAGCTGCCCGCGGCCTCTGCGGCGCCGGTTCGATCCCCGGCTGCTCCCCGGCCACCGGAGGAGGGTCCCACATGGCGCGCAGACCTCTCCTGCCGCCCGCTGCTCCCCTCAGCAGTGTACTTCAGTCCTTCTGCCTGTTCTGCTCCCCGCTCTGGCTCTGGTGAATTCTCTCACCCTCCCGCGCTTCTGACTGTACCCAGTGCATGTATAAACAAAAACAAACAAACAGACCAGCAAACAAATAAATAAAGCATGCCTCTATAAAAAAATAAAATAAAAAAAAAAGGAAAATCTTTGAGAAAAATAAGTAGATATTTGATTTTTTGGCTGGGAGGGAAGGAAAAGCCATTCAAAAATGTGAAAAGGTGAGGTCACAGTTTTTTCCACTTATTGAAGAGACTGTTTTTAATTTCCCCATGTGTATCTCACTGGAAGGCCAATAAGGCAAGAAAAAAAATAATAAAAGGAATCCAACATCAGAAAAGAAGAATTAAAATTGTGTCTCTTTGGAGACAGAATAGCCTTCTATAAGCAGCCCAAGAAACCCACTCCAAAGACAATCAGAACTGACAAACTCAGGAAGGTTACGGGATACAAAACCAACTGACAAAAACTAGTTATGTTTCTGTACTAATGATCCAAAAAGAAAGAAACTATTCCATTTAGACAAACCTCAAAAAGAGTACATGTTGAGGGAGATGTTGAACCAAAGGGGTAGAAAATTCACATGCTAAAAACTATAGACACCAACAAATAAAATTGAAGAAGATACACTATGTGCAATGAGACCCCAACTTTATGAATCAGAAGGAGAAAGTGTCAAAAGGCCAGGAGCCAGCTACCAATTCACGGCACACCCTGTGAGAATTCTGGCAGCCCTTTCACAGATGCAGAATAAATAATTTGAAAATGACACAGAAACACAACCCTGGGCCACTCAAAGCAACCCTGAGAAAGGTCGAAGCTGGAGGCACCCCCTTCTCATCTTCAAATCCAAAGCTGACGCCATCCAGGAGGCGGGATTGGTCACACATCACCGTCCATGCCCTCCTGCTGGGCCACCTCATAGTCTCCCTCCATTCTCTCCCACCCCCTGGTCTTGGCCTCTTGTGACCTCACAACAACATTTCGGACACAGGACACTGTATGTTTTGCGAGGCGGTGCCACAGGAGGGTCTGGCCTCAACCTGGGACGAATGAAGCATCGGAAACAGGACCCACTGCAGACCTGCCCACAGGAAAGAGTGCAGCAGTGACAGGAATCTGGGAGGGCCCCGCACATCACCCACTTGCTGAGATTTCCTGCGGTGCCTGCCGCTGAGCAGCCCACAGGTGCAAGGGCACCGTCCCGAGGAGCATGTCACGTGGTCACAGAGGGCCAGGAAAGTGTCCAGGGCCGGAGGGTGCAGAGGAGGGTGAAGTAGCCGAGCACTGCAGGCCCTTTGTCTGTCTTTCTGTCTGTCTGTGTGTCAGAGAATCCAGCATTTTGAAAGTCAAGAGTTTTCAGAGAATCAAGCACATCCCTGCCCTGGCACGTCTTAGGGCCCCACACACGTCACACTCAGCGCCCTCTCGGGGTGTGATGCTCTGTGGGTTTAGACAACCCCACATGGCCAGAGTCGGGATCCTAATATTACAGGAGCCCACAGAGCTCTCTGCTCCCCGTTTCTCCCTGCAACCCCACCCACTCCGGCCTTTTGACTGTCTTGGTAGTTTTGCTGTTGCAGGATGTCGCAGAGTGGGAAGAGCTGGACATGCGACATTACTGGCCTCTGAGCCTCCCCAGCTCCACTGCCCACGCTGCTGACAGCTTGTCCTCTCCAGCCCCAATTGGCCCCATGGTCTGCCTGGCCTCAGGCTTGTCCTCTGGGACCTGGGCCTTCGGGTACAGGCTCGCTCCAAGGAGACGCCTTTGCCTCCCCTGCCCACTGCAGCAGGGTTCTCCTGCCCAGACACGAACACCCTTCCCGCGTGAGCTCAGAGTCCTGCTGCTGGTTCTTTGTTTTCCCATGTAAATCAGTCTTCGGTTGCATTTTAACTCATATACAGTCACTAGTTTTGCACTCAGACAACTTCTCATTCCACATGGATTAAAACATTCCGAAATAGTCTCTGCTAAATAAATCCTTTCCCAAACTAAATGAGCACATGTGACAAGAGGACCCAAGATTTTACAAATTCATTAATATTTAGCTGTGGTCTTAATGCACCGTGCACGTGTTCTCACTCTCAGGAGAGGTTCTGAGGTCACAGGGGCTCTGGCGTCACTGAGGTTCTCGGGTCAGTGGGGTCCAGGGGTCACGGGCTTCAGGGGTCATTGGGGTGCAGGGGTCACTGGGGTTGTGATGTCACTGGGGCTCAGGTGGCACTGGGATTCCGGGATCACTGGGTTTCTGGGGTCTTTGGAGTGCAGAAATCACTGGGGTTCAGAGGTTGGGGCTGCTGTGGTCACTACCGCTCATGGCTCACTGGGGTTCAGGACCCAGCCCTGACAAGGTTCTTTCTTCCTGGCCCTCAGTGACCACGCAGGTCACCGTGCTGACCCCAGGGACACTGGAGCTACTGGGACCTCAGAAACTCTCCTGAGAGTGAACACGTGTGCATTGTGCATTAAGGCCACAGCTGCATATTAATGAATTTTTTAAATCTCACGACACAACCCTCGCGGCCTGTTCCCACCAAGGCCAACAAGTATCTCCAATGTATGGACAACTCCTGGGTGTGTCCCCCGGTGGGAACCACAAATAAGCCCCGTCCAGATGCACGCAGGCCTGATGCAACACCAGCCCAGAGACAGCCCAGCGACGGCCACCCTGGGCGCATGCAGGCTGCGCTGGCCAAGGGGAGACACACCCGCTGGACACATCTTGGCTCCAGCGTGGGTGGGGCTGAGGTGGCAGTTCGGGGGTGACACAGGGATTTTTAACATGACAGGAGCATTCCCGGTCCCGAGGTGCCAGTTCCAGCCTGCTGTCGGGTTCTGCTGCCCTTCCTGTCTCTCCCACTGTTCCTCCCCGTGCTCCTTCCTCCTGTCTGTTTATCCATCCTCCTGCCCCCCCACATGCCAGGCCCAGGAGGGTGCACAGGGGGTGGCGGTGACTTGGTGGCTTTCTAGCTCCCTGTGGACGGGGCTCACCTGGGGCTCTGAGGGGGCCAAACTAGGTCCCTGCTGCGGTCAGGGGAGGTGATGGGGCCTGATGGGGGGGACCAAGTCCTGCTCACAGAGTCCCCTAGGACACCCTGATGGTGCTGCTGACTCGGGAGGCTCATTACTGGGGACGCCGCCAAGAAGTCCACGGGGACAAGGTACACCCGGGCCCCTCAGGCGAGGTCCCTGAGGAAAGGGAGCCGGGGACAGTGTCAGGGTCTGAGGGGGCAGCAGGGGCTGGAGATAATGAGCACTGGAGCCCATCTGTGGAGTCAGTGAGCCAGAGGCCTGGACCCTTGATGTCAGAGGCCAGCGCCGTGGAGGGCAGCGAGTGACCAGGCCATCAAGAGAGGTTTGCATTTCCTCCCATCTCTGTGAGGGCGAGTTTCATGGGAAGCCACTGCTGGGCCCGCAGGCGCATCCCTGCAGACTGGACGTGTGGGTCAAATAAGGTGGAGAAGATCCCCTTGTAATTATTTTTTTTCTATTCAGTATAAATATATATACCATTGAACTGCATTTCAAAGTGTCAGCCTTTTAATATGAACAACTGACCTTATTTTGTTGTCCTACAAAAGGGAATTTTATTTTTTCTCTTTTGAGGTAATGTGTTTTACAACCAAGTATCATTTCACAAAGCGTTTTGTATTTCAGAGGAGCAGTAGTTAAAATACTCATCTTATGAATGAAAGCTAATATTTAAAACTCACAGTTCAATTTCACAATGCCATATTTTCTGGATGAATTTCAAAGAGGGAATTATTATTATTATTCTTTTTTTTTTACTTTTCTTCAACTAAAGGACTTCTGCAGCTTAGGTTTTTAATATATTTGTGGTCATATAATATTTTAATTATGGTCTATCTGACAATTATTGCTCATAGCCATGATATTTCGGCATTGAGAATATTGAGATGAAAGTGCATCACATGTTAAATATCATACATACGAGAGCTATTTAGGAACAGTGAGGAAGAATCTTAAGAGGAAGTTAAAATTCACGCTAGTAGTTTAGAAGGGAAAGCTTCACATGTTCATCTCCAGAATATGACACAATCGTGAGTGAGATATTCATAAATTTTCAAGGCGATAAAAATTGATCTTGTTTTCCTTCACACTGAAGTGATACTCACGTGTAGAAATAAGTCTATCATGGATGTGAACATTTTACCTGATTCCACACAGCAACACAGCTATATAAAATATAATATTATCAACATAAATATTATTTTAAGTCACAGAAAAGGTTTTCACAGAGGGCACAAAACAGCAGGTTCTGAATTTGTTTTCTTGTTTCCATTACAATAGCAAAAATTGTTCCTCTAGTCTCATAAAATAATTATAAATCACCACATTCTCCTAAAAAGCCTGCCTCCCCAGGGCCAACCATCCATCATCCCATGGGGAGGGGATGAGATTGGGGAGGAGGAGAGCGGGCAGGGCTGCCCTGTGTTCAGATTTCCCCACTCATGCACGGGCCTGGGGGAGGAACAAACCCGCACCCGGGGAACCCAGAGCCCTGGGAACAGCAGGGACAGCCACACTCACAGACCGCCCGGCTCAGCCCCAGAGCGGACTCCGCTCTGCACAGTCGTGCATGAGTCTGAGGGGGACAGAAGAGCCGGGAGGGACCCGGGGTGGACGAGCCCATCCTGCAGAGGGACGTGTGGGTGTGACGCAGGAGGAGACTATGCGGGAAACATGGTCTCTGTGTCCTCAGATGTGGGGAGTCAGGGGCAGGAAGATGAGGGGACGAGGGGACGCAACAGGAGGCAGCAGTGAGGACACAGGGGCAGGAATCTGACAGAGGAGGCATCAGGACATGCTGCATGGGGACGCTGAGCCCAGATCATTCAGCTCTAGGACAGTGTCGGGTCCTGGGGAGCAGGAAAACAGGGAGCAGTACACCCCATCTCCCTGCACACCTGTCCCTGTGGGGCCTCCCCAGCCAGGGCTGTGCTGGAGGAGCAAGGACAGGCTCTCCAGGGTGGGTAGGGGCTGAGCATGGTCACGTGTCCTCTGGGGCTGTGCCCTGGACAACCTCTGGGAGGTGTGCTTGGCAGAGATGCTAGGGCCTGGGCATGAGGTTGGAAAGCAAGATTGGGGCAGTGGGGAGGGGCTGTCAATCAGGCTATGGGATCAACCAGAGTATAATCCCATGATCAGCCTCTCCACTCTACACCCTGAGAGTGACTGCTAGGACGTGCTTTTGACTGTCCTTGTAGTTGTAATCTAGACTCAGACTGTAAGGTTTCACATATGTTGTATTCTGCTCAATATTTTTATGCAGGGGCCTCCCCGGTGGCGCAATGTTTGAGCGCTGGGTTGCGAAGCTGCCCGCGGCCTCTGAGTCACCAGTTCTATCCCCGGCTGCTCCCCGGTCACTGGAGGATGGTCCCACATTGTGCGCAGAACTCTCCTGCCGCCCGCTGCTCCCCTCAGCGGTGTACTTCGGTCCTTCTGCCTGCTCTGCTCCCCGCTCTGGCTCTGGGGAATTCTCTCACCCTCCCGCGCTTCTGACTGTACCCAGTGCATGTATAAACAAACAAATAGATAAATGAATAAATAATACATACCTTCTTTAAAAAAAAAAAGAGAATCAATGTGAGAATGTAATTTAAAAAAATATTTTTATGCAGATGATGGCTCCAGGAGTGACCAATCTCATGGCTGTGACAGAATTCGTCCTCCTGTGTTTCCCCACCCAGGGGACCATGGGCTTTTTGCACCCTCTGTTCTTCTCCCTGGTCTACCTGTGCGCCCTGCTGGGGAACAGGCTCATCGTCCTCATCACCACCCTGGACCGGAACCTCCACACCCCCATGTACTTCTTCCTGAGGAGTCTGTCCTTCTCGGACCTCTGCCTCCTCTCAGCCATGGTCCCCAAGTCCATTGCCAACTCTCTGAGGCACAGCAGCTCCATCTCCTTCCCGGACTGTGTCTTCCAGGTCTTTGTGCTGATTATTTCAGGAGGTTCAGAGCTTCACCTGCTCATGGTGATGAGCCTTGTCCACTATGCTGCCATCTGCCACTCCTGCACTATGATGTCCTCATGAGCAGGGACAGGTGTGTGCAGCTGACAGCTGTGTCCTGGCTGTGTGGGAGTGTCATCTCTTTGATGCTCACAGCTGGAACCTTCTGCTTGTCCTACTGCATGTCCAACGTGTTCCACCAGTTCTTCTGTAACGACCCCAGTTATTGGCTATTTAATGCTCAGGAAATTTAATGAATAAACTTGTCCCCATGCTCATTGATATGGTGTTAATAACCTGCTGTTTCATTTTCCTTGTCTTTTCCAATGTCCACATCTTCTCTGCTGTCAGGAAGATCCCATCCACAGAAGGGAAGTCCAAGGCCTACTCCACCTGCCTTCCCCACCTGCTGGTTGTGGTGCTGTTTGTCTCCACTGCATTCTTTGCTTATCTGAAGCCAACCTCAAAGACCCCATCACTGTCTGACCTGGTCATTTCTATGTTCTACAGGGTGGTGCCCCCACCTTTAATCCCGTCATATACAGTCTGAGGAACCAAGCCACGAAGTCGGCTGTGGGGAGACTTATCATGAGTTCATTCCCCATCAAATGAGATATCACATTGTACAATTATACTCGTCATTTATACAGATTCTCCCTCTAACTTTGATACATCATCATTGCAATGCAATGACTCCTGTCATTAGGTTTTAACCCTTTGGCAGAAATTTATTCTCAAATTCTTCCATAAGGTGTAATTTCCAAAAAATATTGCAATCCTTTGCCAAATCCCTCCCTGCATGATATTTATAAACTGAATCCAGCTCAGGACTAAAAACATGTACATGCTGTAGAAAGAATGTTCTAGAACTCACACATCACCAGAATTTACATGCAATGAAACAATGGTAAAGGGGCATCTCTCCTGGGAAGCACCTGTGGAAGGGACCCCAGTCCTGGGCATCGGTTCCCTCAGTCTGTGTGTGTGTCCACTGAGAGTCCTGCCCTTTTGGAGTGGGAGATAGCTGAGTGGGGGTCCCCACCCCTCACTATTCCTAATGGGGCATCTTCCTCTAAGAGATAGTCACACTTCTGTTCAAAAGAAAAAGAAACTGCACTTGAAGGAAGGATGGATGGAGGGCGAGATGTGACGCCCTTTCTCTCCCTCCCTTGCCTCCTGGTGTATTCAGTCCCTGATTGCTCCCCGCTCACGGGTGACCAGTCACTGTGGCTTAGACCTGTGCTGCCCCTAGTATTACTGATGAAGAGCAGGTTTCATGGTTAAAGTCTGGAAAAGACACAAAACTGTAAATCACAAGAAATAACACAGGGCAGCCCTACTGGACACCCCCCCACAGGTGGACTTGGGGGCACAAGGACAAGGACAGAGAAACCGGCAAAAGCAAGTGGCCCCACCACACTAGCGAGCTCCTGTGCCTCAGAAGACACCATCGCAAAACAGACACCTGCCAGGGGGAAGCTGTGTGCACATCACACGCCTGGCAAGGGTAAGTGTCGAAAGTACACAAAACCTCACAAATGCAACAACAGGAATACACCCCAACCCAACATGGCCTCAGGCCCCAAGAGACGCTTTCCTCACAGGCGAGGAGGCCGCGGCCTCTCACACTTACTTCTGAGGTTGAAGCAGCCCGCTGCTGAGCCGGTGACCGAGTCACAGATGCTGGTTTGTGCTGCATAAAATCTCTTGCATTCCTGATGCTTCTTTTGATTTTATCATTGGATAGAATCTGAGTGTCCTGAATTAATCCCGTCACATCATTTCCTATGACATCTGACAGTGTCAAACTGATCCTTTCCATCCCTCCCGCTCACTGTCCCCTGTCTCCCCCCAGGGCCTCCGGGGCGACAGAGCACCTGAGTCTGTTTTCTGACACTTACACGTGGGCACCGGGGCTGGACGCTGCACAGCCAGGACAGAGGAAAGGACAGACATTCTCTTCACTGGCTGAGAAGATTAAGCTAGAAATGTTTTAGTGAGGACACGGGGTCCCCGCGATCCCCACCAGAAGCACCCCAGCACCTCCTGCGCCCCACGACCTTCTCCCTGAGGCCCTAAAGGACACCCTGCCTGAGGCGATGACCCCACCTGGCCCTGGCATCCATGAGAAGCAGGACAAAGGGGGTGTCGTCTTCCGGGGGTCTCAGAGGTCCAGAGCATCAGGGGTCACAGTGGCCACAGGCCGAAGTACACTGCATGGGTCGTCCTCCAGTCCAAGGGGGACGGACACGGGGCCACAGTTATGTCCCCATAAACAAGCCTGTGGGAATCCCCGGAGTTGGGAAAAGCGCCAGGCACCCTCCCCTCTGCGGCCACAGCTCATCCCTGCTGGGCAGCGCATGTCCCTCACCCAGGCCTCGGCCAGTCCCGGGCTCCGAGCAGATGCCCCTGACCCCATCCCCTTGCCCTCGGGGCCACGTCCGCCTTGCAGAGCCGTTAGGACACAAATATTCACATTTCAGTCAAAGGCGAACACGCAGTGGGGAGGTTCAGGGATTTGTCCTGTGTGTCCTCTCTTCCCGCAGGCCCAGCCGGGACCGTACATGAAGGGGTCACAACTGTCAGAGGAGGACATGGACTTTGGTCACTCCGTGTCCCTTCACGCCCGGCCTCACGGTCCATATAGCTACCCCAGGGTGGCCAGCTCTGAGCTGACCACTATCCGGTTGGCGACAATGCCAGAGAGAGATTCCCGCCGGCCACTCGTCTGGAAGAGGCTCCTCGCCCCCTGCGTGCCTCAGTGCCCCTGAACCCTGTCCTCCCTCCAAACGGCTGCCCACGGGTCCCCCCTGCTGCTGGCCCAGGCTTGGGCAGCCGAGGCAGACACGGACCCTGCCCTCCCTCCCGGCCGCCCGTGCCCTCAGCCACCCAAGGGACCGCAGCCCGGCTGTGTCCACCCCACGGCCCAGGCAGGATTGTCCACATGAAGGCGACCTCCACGTGAGGTCACCAGCAAGTCAGACTCTCAGGCATTGGAGGGGCCAGCAGGAGCGTCAGGACAGGGATCTTGTTGTGGCACCAACAACTTGCGCTACAGGGATCCAGCTTCTCCCCCGTCTCATCCAGGTCCAGGCTGTCTGCTCATTGTCCTGCTCAGACTGTGCCCCACTCTACCCTCCCACCCCCCCCAGGGCTTCCCCCCACTTTCCAGGCCCAGGAGGGTGTATGAGGGTGGCGGCAACTTTCCTGCTCCCTGTGGATGGGGCTCATCCTGGCTCTGACGACAGGAGTCCCCAGTCCCCGCAGCGGTCAGGGGAGGTGCTGTGGCCTGAGGAGGAACCACGGTCCTGGCCACAGAGGGGTAAAAACTAAGGAAATGATCTCTGACACTCTCAGGGCACTAATGATCACTGGATGTGCCACAGGACGACACCAATTAAGACAGTGACCTGAAAAAAAGGACTTGTCCCTCTGGAGGTAGGTCCCCGAGGGCTGGAATGTGGACAGTGTCCAACACACAGACACCAGCTCCAGATCTCAAATAGCCCATCCCTGAGGCCCTGCTCTGTCCATGAGGTGGCGCAGGACGGGGTGCAACATCCTCTGAGTGCTCAGAGGCTCCCCACGAGCCCTGACCATGGAGTGAGAGGCCGGGACGCCCTCTGCCCTGTCATGGGGACAACCTCAGGAGAGAGACTCGACACGGCAGCAGGATCGTTCCCCCCAGACTGCAGGTATCCAACCCCAGACTTTTGCAGGGGATAATCCACTCACACTTGAAATATTTTAGATATCAACCTTCATTTTTAGAATTGAGAAAACTCTGTCGTTAAACCATGCATTTTAAAAATAATACAAACTAATGATTTCTAAGTGAGCACAAGCCACTCAATGTCCCATTGCCATATCAGCCTGGGGAGAGACTCAATGACAATATATATATATATATATATATATATATATATATATATATATATATATATAAAGATGATCAAAGATACTGAATTTTAATACATTGATCACATTAGAATATTTTGATTTATGGGAAATGTGATGGTTTTTGCTTCATACCTGGATTTTAGCATTCAGAACACTGAGTATGTTTTTGTACTGAACAAAATCACAACAATTAATGAGATTACATTGTAGCAAAGAAAGTCCAGAGGAGGCGCAGCAGACCCCTCCTGTCTCCCCGCTGCTCCCCTCAGCATTGTGTTTCAGTCCTTCTGCCTGTTCTGCTCCCTGCTCTGTCTCTGGGGAATCCTCTCACCCCTGCACCTCTGGCCTATACCCGGGTTCTTGTATAAATAAAAATTTAAAAAAAGAAAATCCAGAGGAAATTAAAATTACATATTGTGAAATTCAGAATGTTATGCCTTTTCATCCTAAATGGTATGACAGAGAGGAGTTAAGTAGAAAATCAGTAACTCTTACCACAAAATGTTGACCACTTCATGGCCCTGACACGAATGTGAGCTGGCAGGGACGTGTGACTATGGACGTGAACTTGGGATTTTTTGCCAACTCCCTCACTCATGGATTGTTAGCGATTTTGTAAATCAGTCAAAGTATATAAACAAGGTCAGGAGGAGATAGATGTCAAAAATCATTTCATCATTTTAAATTTGTATACAAAACACTAAACAGATGTCAAAATTCTTGATCAACACATATCCTGGTTTATTTCCTTATTTTCATTATTTGTCATTATTCCCAACAATGTGTTGCAATTATTTTATGTTACTACATGATCCCAAAATTCCTTCTTTAAGTGGAATGGGATGAGGAACAAAGAGGGCAGGGCTGCCCCATGTCCAGGCGTCCCCACTCATGCACGGGGCTGGGGGGAGGAACAAACCTGCACACGGGGGACCCAAGGCCCTGAGACCAGTAGGGACAGCCACACGCACAGACTGTCTGGCTCAACCCGGAGGGGCCTCCTCCCTGCACAGACATGCATGAGTCTGAGGGGGACAGAGGGGCCAAGAGGGACCTGGGGGTGGACGAGCCCATCCTGCAGGAGGGACCTGTGGCTGTGACACAGGAGGAGACTTTGTGGGAAACGTGTTATCTGGGTCCTCAGATGTGGGGAGTCAGGGGCAGGGAGATGAGGAGACAAGGGGATGGACCAGGAGGCAGCAGTGAGGCGACAGGACATGCCTCACGGGGATGCTGAGCCCAGATCACTCAATTCCAGGACAGTGTTGGGTCCTGGGGAGCAGGAAAACAGAGACCCGCACACCCCACCACCTTGCACACCCGTCCCTGTGGGGCCTCCCCAGACCAAGGCTGTGCTGGAGGAGCAGGGACAGGCTCTCAAGGATGGGGAGGGGCTGTACATGGTCATGTGTCCTCTGGGGCTGTGCCCTGGACAACCTCTGGGAGGTGTGCTGGGCCGAGACACTGGGGCCTGGGCAGAAGGCAGGAGCAGCACAACTGGGGCAAGGAGCGTAGCATGGGAGCTCCGTTGAGATTTTTGACAAATAAGAGATTCTAATTTGTTCAAGTGTTGTTGGGGACAGATAAAATTTTCAGTTTTCACCAATCTTCCAGACATATGTGGAGAGTGTAATAATAACATATTCACATGAGGTTGCAATAAATGGGTTGAATGAAACAGCAGACATAGATGATATTAGTGTCCATAGAACTGGAAGGAATAATCATGTAGAAAATACATTCAGTTATTATCTTGTATTGATAACCCATTCTATTTTCAATATTGGAAGAATTAAGATTTTGCTTCTCTTTACTTTTCTATACAGATGATGGCCCCAGGGGTGACCAATCTCAAGGCCGTGACAGAATTCGTGTTCCTGGTGTTCCCCACCCAGGGGACCATGGGCTTCTTGCACCCGCTGCTCTTCTCCCTGGTCTACCCGTGTGCCCTGCTGGGGAATGGGCTCATCGTCCTCATCACCACCCCCGACCGGCACCTCAACACCCCCATGTAATTCTTCCTAAGGGGTCTGTGTTCTTGGACCTCTGCTTCATCTCAGCCATAGTCCCCAACTCCATCTCCAACTCTCTGAGGCACAGCAGCTCCATTTCCTTCCTGGGCTGTGTCATCCAGGTCTTCATGATGATTTTTTCAGCAGGTGCAGAGATGACTCTTTTAACAGTGATGAGCCTTGACCGCTATGCTGCCATCTGCCACCCCTGCACTATGAGGTCCTCATGATCAGGAACAGGTGTATGCAGCTGACAGCTGTTTCCTTGCTTGGTGGGGGTCTCTATGCTGTGATTAACTCAGCTGAAACCTTCTCCTTGTCCTACTGTGGGTCCAACGTGGTACACCATTTCTTCTGTGACATCCCCCAGTTATTGGCTATTTCCTGCTCAGGAAATTTGATGAACAAACTTGTCTTCATTCTCATTAGTTTGGTTTTGGGTATCTGCTGTTTCATTTTCATCATCATTTCCTATGTCCACATCTTCTCTACTGTCAGGAAGATCCCATCCACAGAAGGGAAGGACAAAGTGTACTTCACCTGCCTTCCCCACCTGCTGGTTGTGGTGCTGTATTTCTTCACTGGATGCTTTGCTTATCTGAAGCCGGCCTCAGAGACCTTGTCTGTATCTGACTTGATCATTTCTATGTTCTACACGGTGGTGCCCCCCACATTTAATCCCGTCATATGCAGTCTGAGGAACCAAGCCATAAATTTGGCTGTGGAGAGACTGATCAAGGGCCAGTACACCAGCATTTGAGATATCACTGTTTTCATTAATTAATGACACCATCTACATTTATAGACCCAGCAGTTATTTAGATTTTCCATCCAACTCTTACCAGTGATCATTTTAATGTAAAATAAGACATTTCATTACAGATTTCCTTTGCAAATTTTAACATCGTTCTATTCTTCAAAAATATATTTCCTGAGCCTCCCAGGTGGCACAACCATTGAGTGCTGGGTTGCGAAGCTGCCCATAGTCTCTGCAATGCTGGTTCGGTCCTTGGTCGCTGGCGAGGTTCACACATGGCAGGCAGACCTTCCCTGCTGCGCCCACTGCTGCCCTCAGCAGTGTATTTCATCAGTCGGCCTGCTCTGCTCCCTGCTCTGGCACTGGTGAATTCTCTCACCCTACCACACTTCTGACTTTACCCAGTGCTTGTGTAAATAAATAAATAAATCTTAAATAAATATATATTTCCTAGGGCCTCCCCAGTGGCGCAGAGTTTGAGTGTTGGGTTGCGAAGCTGCCCGCATCCTCTGCAGCGCTGGTTCGATCCCAGGCTGCTACCCTCAGCAGTGTACTTCAGTCCTTCTGCCTGGTCTGTTCCCCGCTCTGGCTCTGGTGAATTCTCTCACCCTCCCGCACTTTTGACTATACTCACTGCTTGTATAAATAAATAAATAAATCTTAATATATATATATATATATATATATTTCCTAAAATTATGCAGCCATTTTTCAAAACTCATATCTGTGTGGCATTCAATACGTGAATCCTAGTTTTTTAAATATTATGGCTGGTATATGAAAGAATGTTCTAGACCTCACTCATCTCCAACATTTACATGGAATCAAGCAGTTGTAAAGGGGGTTTGTCCTTGGGAGTACACGGTCATGGGACCCCAGTTCTGGGCACTTGGTACCCACAGCCCCTGTGTGTGTCTCCACTGAGGACCCCGCCTTGTGGAGGGGAGGGGAGGGGAGACAGAAAGTGAGGCCTCCCAACCCTCACGATTCGTAAAGGGGCAGCATCCTCCAAGAGAAATTCATTCTTCTGTTCAAAAGTCAAATAGGAATTGCACTTGAAATGAATCTCCCACAGATGGGTGGAAGTTTCTTAAACAATCTGAATCTGGGGTGTTTCTGTAGCCTACCTATTGTAAACAGTGCTGCAATAAACTAGTAGTACAGGCGTCCTCTTGAATTAACGTGTTTTTGTCCCTTGGGTAGATCACTAGGAGTGGAATTGCTGCATCATATGGAAGCTCCATTTTAATCAGTTTGAGGAATCTCCACACAGCTCTCCATAGTGGTTGGATCAGTTCATACACCCACCAGCAGTGCAGGAGAGTTCGTTTTTCTCCACATCGGATCAAGAAGATGTGGTCTTGGATAACTGGATCAAGAAGATGTGGTCTATACACATCATGGAATATTACTCAGCAATCAAAAAGATAAATTTGTGGTATTCACAGCAACACAGATGTAGCTGGAAGGGATCATGCTCAGTGAAATAAGCCAGAAAGAAAAAGAAAAAAATATCAGATGGTCTCACTCATAGCAGGAATGTAGAGGATCCAAATAAGACAAAAGGAAAAAAAAGTAATTATAATAAAGTAAAAATCAACACCAATAGGCGACTATACACCAGACTCACTACAATGAGGACAAGGGAGAAGGATCAAAATGGGTGGGAAGGGCACAGGGCATGGCAGTGATGCTCACGGTTGAGTGGGTGCTGGATCTCACAGGGATTACACCTGAGATGAAAAAGCATACATTGTGCAAAAAATGAAAAATGATGTAAAAATATATTAAAAAAAATCAAAAATAAAAAAGAATCAGAGTCTATGATTGAAACCTCTTTTACATAGTCATTTATATGGCATTCTGATTGGGTTACAGTCCATGAAAAGCATGTTTAAAAAAAATGTGAACTATTTTTGAAGAACTATGTTTCTTCTACTAAGTTTTATAATTTTTAAGATATGTGTTGCTCTTTTGTTTATTTTTAGGAGTCCACATTTGAGGGGTTCAAAAGGTTGTTTGTTGATATCCTGTACCAGGTCTCCTTCCGACTTTCTGGTACTTTTATTTTCCAGCAGGTTCTGTGCTATAAATGCCGGGGTCTCACGGCTGCTCACCCATCCTGAGAACATAGGCTGGGTGGAGGCTCCTCTCTCACACGTCCTCCCTGCAGCAGGACATGGTGTCTCCAAACACGCCTGATGGATCATAACAGACTCAGTCCAGACAATATTTCTCTTATAACTTACATGTTAATGGCCAGACCACATCCATTGACATTTCAGAATAAAATTGTGTGGGGGAAGTCTCCCAAGTTGCTCATCTTTCCTTGAAAGACCCTGAAGGCAGGTGTCTTCCCCCTGGGCCTCCATCACCCTCAGGCCACAGCCTTTACACACTTTCTGTCTTGGCTTTGAGCAAAGCCTCTAGACTCTGCTGAGAAGAGGATTTGACCCCACGAGAGGGGTGACGTGGAATCATGGTAATAATTGCCAATAGTCATGTCTTGGCTGTCTTGTTTTGGGGCTCCATTGCTGACCCTCTGTGTGTGTGGTGCCCCCTCACACTCCACAGAACACCCTAGTGAACACCCTCCTGCCTCCACAATTCAAGGAAAGGTAACCCCAAGGGTAACAAACAGGTGGCCCCAACACACTAGAGAGCTCCTGGGCCTCAGAAACCGCTGTGATCACAAGCCCTGCACGGGGAGAAAACACGTGCACCCCATACTCCTGACAAGGACAAGTGTCAATCCACACACATGTGTCCCCACCACAAGAGGGAGCAGCACCCCAGTCGAGACCCAAAGCCAAGGCCTAGGGGGACACTCTCTAAGGAGGACACGCTGGTGCCTGCAGAGTCGCAGGCAGGTGGATTCAGGCTCCAGACCCTACTCCGAGCTTGCTGGCGTGACCTGACCCCCACACGGATGTGTTTGTTCCTTTTCCGGGATGGGCTCATCCTGTGGGGCCAGCGGAGTCCAGGGCGTGATTGTGTCATTATTCAGCATTAATGTCTAATAAGCTGGGCGGACGCTGTCCTGCTGCTTCCTGGGACCTCTGAGAGCTGCTGGTGACAACGCTACAGCTCCTCACACTCAGTCCACACTTTCCGTAGTGTCCCCTTCCCTCAATGTGTGCTGGACACCGGGGTCCTCACAGTGGACAGACTCGAATCTGTGTCAGAGAGATTAAATGTGGGGATGTGCTTCTGGGCTGAGAAGCTTTGCTCAGCCGGGGTGAGCAGGAAGGACTGACCATTCTCTTCATGGGCTGAGGAGTTTCAACCAGAAGAGTTTAAGTGAGGACGCAGGATCCCCCACAACCCACGTGAGCAGCACCACAGCCCCTCCAGCTACCCATGACCTTCTCCCTGAGGTCTAAAAGACACCCCACCCAGTGCTGACCCCGCCTGCCCTTACCATGCAGGCAGAGCAAGAGGAAGTGTGTATCATCTCCCGGGTGGTCTAGGGCATCCAGAGCATCGGTAGTCATAATCCCCAGTGGCAGCATCCCCCAGGGGTAGGCATGTGTCGTCTGTAAGGCCTAGGCGGGGGGACATGTGGGCACATGAGCGGGCAGTCGGGTTGCGGGGTCTGTCCCCCTAAACAGCACCCAAGGGGATCCCCAGAGTTGGGTGAAGTGCCAGGCACCCTCCCGTCTGCGACCATGGTCCATCCCAGCTGAGCAGCATGTGATCCCTCACCCCGGACTCAGCCAGTCCTGGTTTTCAAGCAGATATTCCCTGACACCCACCTCCTGCCCTCAGGGCCGCCTCCGTCTCGAATTGCCCTTTGGGGAGTTCTGGGACTATCCTGTGTGTCCTCCCATCCTGCGGGCCCAGCTGGAACCTCACATGAAGGGGTCACTTCCCGTCGGGAAGAAACGGACTTCGGTCACTTTGTGTCCCTCTCCCGGCCTCAGGGGCCATACAGCTCTCCCGGCGCGGACAGCTCTACGTTGACCACTGTCAGGTTGGCTCTGATGCCGGAGAGTGACCTCCTGCCAGCTGCTAGCGTGGAGGAGGCTCCTTGCATGCAGGTTCCTCAGCGTACCCTGAGTGCTGTCCTCCCCTCCCAGTGGCTGACTACGATCCCCCAGCTGCTGTGGGGGCTCGGGCGGCCAAAGCGGTGGCCTGGGTGGCACAGGCAGACCCAGAACCCCGCCCCCCAGGGGACCCCAACCCAGCCGTGTCCACCCAACACGCACCTTGGCAGGACTGTCCACGTGAAGGCGATGATCACGCGAGGTCACCAGCAAGTCAGACTCTCAGGCACTAGAGGGGCTGGCGGGAGCGTCAGGACAGGGAGAGAAGCTGCAGCACCAACAACTTGGCTTTGGAGTCCGGCTTCTGCCACTCTCTTTCCCAGACTGGGGAGTCTGCTCGTTGTCTGGCTCACCCTGTCCCCACGCTGCCCCACTGACCCCAGCAGTGTCTCCCCCCACCGGCCAGGCCTGGAGGGCACACATGGGTAGCAGCGACTTTCCTGCTCCCTGTGACTGGGTTCATCCTGGCTCTGATGATGGGGCCACCTGGGTCCCCACAGTGGTCAGGAGAGGTGATGGGCCTGGGGGACAGATCCTGTCCTCACAGTGTGAAAACTAAGGAAATCCCCTCTGACACATTCGGTGCACTAATTATCACTGAATGTGCTAAAGGACGACACCAATTAACACAGTTTAAAAAAAAAAAAGTATGTGTCTCAGCTCTGGAGGAAGGTCCCTGAGGACTGGAATGTGGACCATGTCCAACATGTGGACGCCAGCTCCAGAGCTCAAATATCCCAGACCTGAGGCCCTGCTCTGTCCATGAGGCAGCACAGAAAGGGGTGGAACATCCCCATGAGCCCCGACCATGGAGTGAGAGGCCAGGACGCCCTCTGTCCTGCCATGGGGACAACTTCAGGAGAGAGAATCAACACGGCAGCAGGACCATTCCCCCCAGACTGCAGGTATCTGTCCCAGCCATTTGCAGGGGAGAATCCACTCACACTTGGAAAATTTTAGATGTCAAGCTTCATGTTAGACTGGAGAACGCACTGTAGTTAAACTATTCACTTTATAAATCATGACAAATAATGCTGATGGGCCCCAAATCGTCAAGCCCCACTGCCCTGTCAGCCTGGGTGAGGCTCAGGGAGAGAAAACATTTTCTCTTGTAATTTACGATGGTCAAAGACACTGACTTTTAATAGGTTTTGATGCATGGGAGACATGACGATTTTTGCCGCACACCTGGGATGAGCATCAGCACCCTCTGTGTGTTCTGGGCACTGAATAAAATCACAGCATTTAATAGAATTGGATGGTGATGAAGACATTCCAGAGGGAACTAAAAATTACACTTATTGTTCAATTCAGAATGGTATGCCTTTTCTCCTAAACATGATGATAGATATGACTCAGGTAGAAATTCAGTAACTTGTCAGCGACACTGTTGACCCCTTCATGGCTCTGGCACTAACATGATGGTGGTGCCGACATCTGTTTAATTATGGACGTGAACTTGGAATTTTTCCCCAACTCCACACTCAGGGATGTCAGTGTAATTGTAAAATGAGTCACAATATTTACACCGGGTCTGGGAGATATGTCAAGTTATTTTATCCGATTTAAAGATGTATTTAAGGTCACTTGACAGATGTCAACATTTTTCACCACCAAGTACTCTGATTTATTTTTGTGTTTTCATGAAATTTCTCGAATTATTCCCACCAAGGTGTGGCAATAATTTTATATTACTATATTCTCCTAAAATTCCTGCTTCCCCAGGGCTGCCCCTCCGGCACCCCACAGAGGTGCGAGAGGGTGAGATTGGGGAGGGTAGGAGAGAGGGCAGGGTTGCCCCAAGTCCAGACACCCCCTCTCATGCATGGGCCTGTGGAGAGGAACAAACCCGCACCCGGGGGACCCGGGGCCCTGGGATCGGCAGGGACAGTCACACCCACAGACCGTCAAGCTCAGCCCCGGAGCCACCTCCTCCCTGCACAGATGTGCATGAGTCTGAGGGGGACAGAGGGGCCGGGAGGGACCCAGGGTGGACGAGCCCATCCTGCAAGAGTGGTGTGTGGTGTGACCCAGGAGGAGACTCTGTGGGAAACGTGGTCTCTGGGTCCTCAGATGTGGGGAGTCAGGGGCAGGGAGGTGAAGAGATGAGCGGCCGGAACCAGAGGCAGCAGTGAGGCCACAGGGGCAGGAAACTGAGAGAGGAGGCATCAGGGTATGCCGCACGGGGTCGCCAAGCCCAGATCATTCAGTTCCAAGACAGTGTCGGGTCCAGGGGGCAGGAAAACGGGGACCCGCACACCCAACCTCCCTGCACACCTGTCCCTGTGGAGACTCCCCAGACCAGAGCTGTGCTGGAGGAGCAGGGGCAGGCTCTCCAGGGTGGGGAGGGGATGGGCATGGTCACGTGTCCTCTGGAGCTGTGCCCTGGACAACATCTGGGAGGTGTGCTGGGTGGAGACGCTGGGGCCTGGGCAGGAGGGGGACCCGAGGGCCTGGGAATGACTGGGCACTTGGTGTCTGTCAATTCAGCTCACTGAGAGACCTGATATTCAGGATTTATCAAGGTCATTTAAAATTTCATTTCTTCACAAATAAATGGACACATGTTGGGATAATACATCGATAGCACATTCACATGAGTAAAAATATAAATTTGCTCGGACAATGATAAAGCATAGATTGCACAACTGTTTTATGCTGATAACCCATTTTGTGTTCAATATTGGAGGATACAAAATGTTTTTTTCCTCTTTATTTTTTATACAGATGATGTTTCCAGGTGTGACCAATCTCATGACCGTGACAGAATTTGTGCTCCTGGGTTTCCCCACCCAGGGGACCATGGGCTTCTTGCACCCGCTGATTTTCTCCCTGGTCTACCTGTGTGCCCTGCTGGGGAACGGGCTCATCGTCCTCATCACCACCCTTGACTGGCACCTCCACACCCCCATGTACTTCTTCCTGAGGTGTCTGTCCTTCGTGGACCTCTGCGTCATCTCAGCCACGGTCCCCAAGTCCATTGCCAACTCTCTGAGGTACAGCAGCTCCATCTCCTTCCCGGGCTGTGTCCTCCAGGTCTTCATGATGGTTATTTCAGCAGCTACAGTGATGAGCCTCCTCACAGTGATGAGCCTTGACCGCTATGTTGCCATCTGCAACCCCCTGCACTATGAGGTCATCATGAGCAGGGACAGGTGTGTTCAGCTCACAGCTGGGGTTATCCATGCTTTGATGCACACAGCTGGAACATTCTCCTTGTCCTACTGTGGTTCCAGCATGGCCCATCAGTTCTTCTGTGACATCCCCCAACTAATGGCTATTTCCTGCTCAGGAAATTTAATGACCAAACTTATCCCCATTCTCATTAGTGTGGTCTGGGGTATCTGCTGTTTTAGTTTCATCATCATTTCCTATGTGCACATCTTCTCTGCTGTCAGGAAGATCCCATCCACAGAAGGGAGGGCCAAAGTCTACTCCACCTGCCTTCCCCACCTGCTGGTTGTGGTGCTGTTTCTCTCCACTGGATTCTTTGCTTATCTGAAGCCAACCTCAGGGACCCCGTCCATGTCTGACCTGGTCATTTCTATTTTCTACACGGTGGTGTCCCCCACCTTTAATCCCGTCATCTACAGTCTGAGGAACCAAGCCATGAAGGCGGCTGTGAGCAGGCTGATGAAGGGGAGACTCGCCAAGGAGTAACAGGAAAGTCGAGGTTGTGGCTCCATCACGACACTCTTATTTTAAATTATCTCATAACACGGTGGACAGAACTGTGAGAGGAACCAGGGATGATGGAGGAGGCCTCACCTGGGATGGTGGTTAAGTAGAAAAAGTGGATTTAAATATTATCCTTCTGCAGGAGTTGGGGGCCGAGGTATGTGTCTGTGGAGGAGGAAGTCGAGGCAGTTTTAGTCTCTGAACTTGGAGTTTCTGCATTGGGGCCCCAGGTTTTTGCAGCCTGGAGACCAAAGACGTGTCAGAGGGAGTGCCCTGTATCCTCAGAATTCCCACCAGACCTTTGGGCCATAGGTAGGCCGGCCCTGCTAGTGACCATCATGGGATCCCCATCTGCCAGGTCTCAGGGCCGTTGCATGGAATCCCTCAGTTCCCTGGTCTGTTGGGAACTCTCTGCTGGGCCGAGGACACTGACTTGTTACCCACAAACTCAGGGTCCTGCAGGGAGGAGCTGACTCTCCCATGGGCAGCAGGGTCCAGCCAAGCCAGGGGGCAGTTGCCCTGGGTGTCCTGTCCTGGTCAAGCACTAACTGTCCTTTGCCAAATCCCAGGGAGACATCATCAGACCTGGAGGAGTGATGACCGCCAGAGTTCTGGCTTCTCTGATGGCCTTGGGCCTCGCTAAGCAGCCCATCCTTTCCACTGGGGAGCTGGTCCCGGGGATTGTGGCGTCGCATGTTGGGGTTTCAGGGAAAGGGGAGAAAGGCCCAGGCAGGTCTAGGATACGGGTGGGCGTGTCCAGCCTCTGTCATAGACACAGTGGCGCTGCCCACCGGCCGCAGTGGACAAAGGACTGGGGTGGATGTTGTATCCTGTACTGGTGTAGCTGCCCTAGGCTGACTCCAGGAACCCCATGTGGGGGTGCACACCCCTCCGGAACTACTGGCAGTGCGTGGCCTCAGCGTGGCAGGTCCGGAAGGGGGTGGACAGGCTGCCAGAGGGTCCAGGAACTCGGGTTGTGGTAGGGCCTCAGGAGCAGTGACCACACACACCCACAGCCAGGATGGGGCCCCCAACACCGCCCACCCCATGCCTCCAGCTTCACTTCCCCCAGGGTAGTGCCCTCTTGCTGGGAAGCTCTGGACTTGGCCTGGTGGGTGTTGCGGACATAAATGGGACAGTGCGTGGGCCCAGGACTGTCCATCCCCTGAGTCCTACACCAGCATCCCCTGTTGTCTAAGACCCTGACCTGTTGGGGCCGTGAGGTTCTGAGGAGTCCCACACCCGGAGAGGGCCCCCTACTCTGCTGTGTCAGAGCCCAGTCACAGACCATCCCAAGGACACTCCGACAGTGCCCCCTCAGGACTGACCCACAGTGGAAGATAAACGCAAGCTTCCCTCACACATGACATCTGTTCAAATGTGGTGAGTCACAGGCGCTGAGAGTAAATGGCATTTTTAAATAAAATAATTCTGAGAGATATGAACAAATTTCCATGTCAGAAGACCCAGGTGCTTCCCCCTCTCGCTCCTAGGGGATTGCTCGGTTTCCCTCCCCCGCCCCGCCCTCCGGCCTCCAAGTTCCCGTCCCCACCTGCCAGGCCCAGGAGGGCACACAGGGGGTGGCGGCGACTTTCCTGCTCCCTGTGACTTGGCTCACCTGGGGCTCTGACAATGGGGCCATACCAGATTCCCCCTTCTGGTCAGTGGAGGCTGATGGAGCCTGAGGATGAGGAACCACAATCCAGTCCTTACAGGAGTCAAAGCAACAAAACTGCACCTGTCACACTCAGCACACAAATGGTCAATGAATGTGCTATAGGACGATGCCAAATAAGACAGTCAACCTTCTGGAGGAAGGTCCCTGAGGGCTGGAATCTGGACAGTGTCCAACACACGGACACCAGCTCCAGAGATCAAATAGCCCAGCACTGAGGCCCTGCTCTGTCCACGAGGTGGCTTAGGATGGGATGGAACATCCTGTGAGTGCTCAGAGGCTCCCCACGAGCCCCGACCATGGAGTGAGAGGCTGGGACGCCCTCTGTCCTGCTATGGGGACAACCTTAGGAGAGAGACTCGACATGGCAGCCCAGGAATTTCCCCCCAGGCTACAGGTATTTGCAGGGGAGAAT
Source organism: Talpa europaea (assembly GCF_964194135.1). Taxonomy (NCBI): domain Eukaryota; kingdom Metazoa; phylum Chordata; class Mammalia; order Eulipotyphla; family Talpidae; genus Talpa; species Talpa europaea. The sequence goes on from NC_140075.1 coordinate 15,189,853, forward strand.
CCACTCACATTTAAGAGTTTTAACATTCAAGCCTCATTTTATACTGGAGAACACACCATAGTTAAACTATTCACATCGTTAATCACTACAACTAATACTGACGGGGCCCAAGTCGTCGCGTCCCACTGCTCTGTCAGCCTGGGTGAGACTCGGTGAAAGAAAACATATTCTCTTGTAATTTATGATGCTCAAACACATTGAGTTGTAATACATTGATCATATTAGGAGATTGTGACTTATGGGAGACGTGATGATTTCTGCCGCACACCTGGGATGAGCATCAGCACACTCAGTGGGTTCTGGCTGCTGAATAAAATCACAGCAATTAATAGAATTGGATAGTGAGGAAGACATTCCAGAGTGAATTAAAAATTACACTTATTGTTCAATTCAGAATGTTATGCCTTTTCTCCTAAATGTGATGACAGATATGAGTCAGGTAGAAATTCAGTAACATGTCATCAACACTGTTGACGTCTTCATGGCTCTGGCACTAACATGATGGTTGCGCCGACATCTGTCTATTTGTGGAAGTGAACTTGGGATTTTTCCCCAACTCCACACTCAGAGATTGTCAGTGTAATTGCAAAATAAGTCACAGCATTTAAACAGGGCCTGTGGGGGATATGTCAAGTTATTTTATCAATTTTAGAGATGAACTTGAGTCACTCAACAGATGTCAGTATTTTTCACCACCACATACCCTGATTTATTTTCTTGTTTTTATTAAATTTCGGGAATTATTCCCAACAATGTGTTGCAATTATTTTTTTTTATTATTATATTCTCCTAAAAATCCTGCCTCACCAGGGACTGCCCCTCCGTCACCCCACAGAGTGTGGAAAGGGTGAGATTGGAGAGGAGGAGAGAGGGCAGATCTGCCCCATGTCCAGATGTCCTCACTCACGTACGGGCCCAGGGGGAGGATCAAACCCGCACCTGGGGAACCCGGGGCCCTGGGACCGTCAGGGACAGCCACACGCACAGACCTTCCAGCTCAGCCCCGGAGCGGCCTACTTCCTGCACAGACATGCATGAGTCTGAGGGGGACAGAGGGGACGGGAGGGACCCGTGGTGGACGAGCCCATCATGCAGGAGGGACGTGTGGGTGTGACCCAGGAGGAGACTCTGCAGAAAACATGGTCACTGTGTCCTCAGATGCGGGGAGTCAGGGGCAGGGAGGTGAGGAGATGAGGGGACGGACCAGTCGTCAGCAGTGAGGCCACAGGGGCAGGAATCTGACAAAGGAGGCATCAGGAAATGCTGCACGGGGACACCAAGCCCAGATCATTCAGTTTCAGGACAGTGTCAGGTCCTGGGGAACAGGAAAACAGGGACCCACACACCCCACCTCCCTGCACACCCGTCACTGTGGGGCCTCCCCAGACCAGGGTTGAGCTGGAGGAGCAGGGACAGGCTCTCCAAGGTGGGGAGGGGATGGGCATGGTCATATGTCCTCTGGGGCTGTGCCCTGGACAACCTCTGGGAGGTGTGCTGGGCACAAAAGCTGGGGCCTGGGCAGGAGAGGGAGCCGCATGCCAGGGAATGACTGGGCACTGGTGGTCTGTCAATTCAGTTCACTGAGAGACCTGATATTCAGGTTTTATCAAGGTCATTTAAAATTTCATTTCTTCACAAATAAATGGACACATGTTGGGACAATACATCAATAGCGCATTCACATGAGTAAAAATATAAATTTGCTCAGATAACGATAAAGCATAGATTGCTGATAACCCATTTTGTGTTCAATAAAGGAAGATATGACAATGTTTTCTTCCTCTTTATTTTTTTTATACAGATGATGTCTCCAGGGGTGACCAATCTCATGGCCGTTAAATAATTCGTCCTCCTGGGGTTCCCCACCCAGGGGACCATGGGCTTCTTGCACTCGCTACTTATCTCCCTGATCTACCTGTGCGCCATGCTGGGGAACGGGCTCATCATCTTCATCACCACCCTGGATCGGCACCTCCACACCCCCATGTACTTCTTCCTGAGGAGTCTGTCCTTCTCGGACCTCTGCCTCATCTCATCCACGGTCCCCAAGTCCATTGCCAACTCTCTGAGGCAAGCAGCTCCATATCCTTCCCTGGCTGTGTCCTCCAGGTCTTCATGGTGGTTATGTCAACAGATACAGAGATGAGCCTCCTCACAGTGATGAGTCTTGACTGCTATGTTACCATCTGCCACCCCCTGCACTATGAGGTCATCATGAGCAGGGACAGGTGTGTTCAGCTCACAGCTGTGTCCTGGCTGTGTGGGGGTCTCTATGCTGTGATAAACACAGCTGGTACCTTCTCCTTGTCCTACTGTGGGTCCAACGTGGTCCACCAGTTCTTCTGTGACGTGCCCCAGTTACTGGTGATTTCTTGCTCAGGAAATTTAATGAACAAACTTGTCCCCATTCTCATTAGTGTGGTCTGGGTTATCTGATGTTTTATTTTCATCGTAATTTTCTATGTCCACATTCTCTCTGCTCTCCAGAAGATCCCATCCACAGACGGAAATGCCAAAGTCTACTCCACCAGCCTTACGCACCTGCTGGTTGTGGTGCTGTTTGTCTCCACTGCATTGTTTGCTTATCTGAAGCTGATCTCAGGGACCCCGTCCATGTCTGACCTGTTCATTTCTATGTTCTACACGGTGGTGCCCCCCACCTTTAATCCCATCATCTACAGTCTGAGGAACCAAGCCATGAAGGCGGCTGTGGTGAGACTGATGATTGGCCAGTACCCCAAGATGTGAGATACCACAATCAAAATTTATAGCCATTCATTAATTCAGCTTTTCCCCCCTAACTCATAAATGTCATCATTTATAAGCATCAATATCTTGCATTAGGATTATTCCCTTGTCACAAATTCATATATTCTCATAATCCTCACTAGACTCCTTTTTCCTAAATAGCTGCATCCTTCCCCCAACCCCCCCACCGTGTGATGTTCATAAACTGAATCCAGCTCATGGTTAAAAACTTGTATTTAGGGCCTCCCCGGTGGTGCAGCTGTTGAGCGCTGGGTTGCAAAGCTGCCCGCAGCCTTTGCAGCGCTGGTTCAATCCCCAGCTGCTCCCAGGCCCCCAGAGTAGTGTCCCACATGGCACGCAGTCCTCTCCTGCAGCCCGCTGCTCCCCTTAGCAGTGTACTTCGGTCCTTCTGCCTGCTCTGTTCCCCAGTCTGGCTCTGGTGAATTCGTTCACCTTCCCGCGCTTCTGACTGTACCCAGTGCTTGCATAAATAAATATAAATAAATAAATAAATAAATCTTTAAAAAAAAAGAAACAAAAACAAAAATTGTATTTGTTGCAGAAAGAATGCTCTAGAACTCACATTCACCAACATTTACATAATGTGAAGCAGTGGTAAAGGGGTCTGCCCTCAGGACCACATGGCCACGGGACCCCAGTCCTGGGGCTCGGTTCCCACAACTTGCATGTGTCTCCACCAAGGGCCTTGTCCTCATTGATGGCAGGGGAGACAGAGAGTGAGGCCCCCCGTCCCTCATGATTCCTCACGGGGCATCTTCCTCTAGGAGAAGTTCCTGTTCCTGATCAAAGGACAAATGTAACCCCACCTGACACTGCCAGAGGTGGAAGGATGGACACTTCCTTGGTTAGTAGGAATCTATGAATGAAACCTGGAATGGATGTAATGTTAATTTCTGTGATGCCTGTTTGGATGCCAATGTGACTGCACCCCTTGATGTGGTGTTTCCAAAAGTAAAGTTAGATGAATTATCTTTGAAGACCTCCATTTCTACTTAAAAAATTATCACTTTTAATTTGCTGTGTTCATTCTTAGCTTCCTTAGTTTTCCAGATTCTATCTTGATTCTGTGCAAGGTATTCACCTCCAACTTCTTGTAGATTAAACTAAAGTTCACTTTTATTCTACTTGGGAACAATATTATTATTTTATTATTAAAAGTAAAGCATGGCATATTTGCAATTTTTTTTATAATTCTACACATCTGCACTGCATGTCAGAAGGTATCACTCTTATCCTAACATTGATAACATGAGCTGGGGTAACTTTCCTCCTCTCCGGAGCAGGTCACTGGGTCTCCAAGCTCTCTTGACTGATGAGCACATTTTGTCCACGAAACTATTTATTATAATAAAATGTAGTTAATCACAAGACATGACTCGCCCATTCCAATTTCAGAATGAAACCTGAGTTAGAAAATCACTTACAGTAATATTTGTTCCAGTGATAGCATGAGAGCACAGTGCCCATCCCTTGGGATATAACGTCATTCCCTGGTCAGATTCCTGTGGATGTATTTTCTGTTTTAACTTTAATAAATCCAGTGAGTGTCTGTTGAGTAGGGATGTTTACCATGAGTGTTTCACCCCAACATCGCATTAATTTTGTTATTTGTTTTATCAAAGGAGAAGTCTCATTTATACTTTTTACTTTTTCACCGTGTGTCACTCTTCACTCCCCCACATGCACCAGTGTCCACTCAGAATCTACTAAATGCCCTGCAGTGTCCGGCCCCTCCGTCCACACTCCTATCTCCTCCTTGTTTCTGTCTGGTAATGAGCAAATTTTTGCACTCAGTCCAACATTTCCTTTTGCTGTTTGCCCATACCCCAGTTCCCGACACACAGCCCCACGGCATGGCCTGCACTGACCCGGGTGGGCCTCGGCCCGGCCCGGCCCCTGTCTCCTCAAAGCAGCTGGCAGATCGTTCCTCTGTCACACAAACAACACATGAGGCAAAATGGAAGAAGTTTTATTTATTGTGGATGAATGGAGACCGTGGGGTGTATTTGGAAGAAACTCCAGAATCACCTTCAGTTTCTTGGGGCTGCAGCTTCTGGGACTGCTCATCAGGGCAGGTCCCTCACGCTGGCTCCGTCCTCCGCCTTCCCTCCTGCGCCTGCAGGGGAGGGTCCCCAGCGCCCGCCCACAAGCTTGTTTGTTGTGTGTGACCCTGACCTGGGGGGCCTGTGAGGACTCAGGGAGACCACACCCGGGAGAGGGCCCCCCACTCTGTGGTGTCAGAGCCTGAGGCACACCCACCACGAGGACACGCCGGATGGCACAGCCGCAGGCCTGACCCCCATTGTAAGGTCACCACCCGCCTCCGTCAGACACGCCCGTTCACATGTTGTTGCATTTCCAGGCGCTGAGGTAAATGGCCTTTTCGAATAACATAATTCTGAGAGACGCGAACAAACCCGTGTCAGAAGACCCAGGTGCTTCCCCGTCCCGCTCCTGGGGGATTTCTTGGTTGCCTCCCTCTCCCCGCCCCCTCACCCCAAACCCCCTGCCAGGCCCAGGGGGTGCCCAGTGGTGGCGGTGACTTTCCCACTCCCTGTGGATGGGGCTCGTCCTGGCATGACACTGGGGCCATCCGGTCCCCGCGTGGTCAGGGGAGATGGGGTTGAGGGGGACCAGGTCCTGCCTTTAGAGCCTCCAGGGCGCCTGATGTGCTATGCAAAGGTCAGCATGACACTATATGTCAACTTTTCTGTTTTTTTCTTTTCTTTTTTTAAAGATTTATTTATTTATTTTACACAAGAACTGGGGTACAGACCAGATGTGTGGGGGGTGAGAGGACTCACCAGAGCCAGAGCAGGGAACAGAACAGGCAGACTGACCAGAACACACTGCTAAGGGGAGCAGCGGGCCAGACAGGAGAGGTCTGCGCGCCATGTGGGACCCTCGCTGGCCAGCCAGGATCGAACTGGCGCTCAGAGTCTGCGGGCAGCTTCACAAGCTGTGCTCAACCGCCTGCGCCAACATGGGAGGCCCTGGTCAGATCTCTTTAATATTTTCTATTTTCCTTTGGACCAAACTTTTACATCTCTGTTGAGCCGGAGAGTTGATGTCATCAGTGACGTCTGAGGTTATGCGAGTTTACAACTTGCCACCAACCAATAAATGCATTATTCACGGGGTTTGTTGCTTTAATTTGGGGGTTAATTTCCCACTCTGCAGGCACAGTTCCCCCAGGAGTCCTCACAACACACTGTTAGTGCCTCCTTTTCTTCCATGCCCGTCCCCTTGCTTCTCTCTGTTCCCTCAAGAAACAGGACATTTTTTCACTAAGCCTGACATCTGCTTTTGCTGCATTTGGTGATGGGGCTTCTCTGTATTTCTGTTCCACAGACGAGTGAGACCATCCGCATCTGTCTCTCAATCTCCAGCTCATTTCACTTCTCAAAACCACCTGAGGATCCAGCCACGCTGTCGAAAATGACACGATTTCATCCTTTCATAGCTGGGTGGTCCCCTCTGAGAGTGGACCGACATTCTGTATTCACTGCCCTGTGGCTGGCACTTGGTGGGGGCAGGACCGGCCTCGGTTGACAGTGCGGCTGTGACCACAGGAGCACGTGGTCTGCCACGACTCTCCCACCAGAGTGCTGTGAGGACACACTCCAAGGAGAAGGGCGCCGAGGGCACATGGACAAGTGGCCCCACACCCCAGGGAGTGTTTGTGCCTCAGAGACACCATCCCCGAAATCAGGCCCCACTCTGGGTCTTGCGCATGTGTCTGTGATGTGGACACCGGGGCCAGAACATGGACACACACGTTAATGGGGACCGTGTGCCAAGGGACGTGGGGGATGAGGGCAGCGTCGTCTGAGACCCAGAGGGCAAGAGAGGCCAGAGAAACCTGCGGGAGAGCGGGTCAGCCCCCGGGTCAGCTTCACAGGCCTGAAAACTCGACCAAGGCCACAAAAGCATCTTCATGCGTGAGAACCGACCGCGACCTGCACGGCCTGAGATGGCTGCACAACGGGGCCCAAACCAGGCTCCTGGAGCCCGTGTTGGAAGGTAAATTAGCCTTTCAGGACGATGGTAACGCGGGCGTTTCTCACCTCACCAGAGAAACCGTTTTCATGTCTGGCCCGACTACAGGAAAGAGCCGCAATGACGCCTAGGTCCCCGCCACTTCGCCGAGAGATTGACGTAAACGGCCTGGAAACGGCGAAGGATGTCGCACAGGCAGAGTCTCCGCCCAGCCTCTCCCCCGCTGCCACATGCCCCGCGGAGACAGTCGCGTGGAGGTGGTGATGGGGGCTCCGGGTGCGGCAGGACGCGGGGACCTTCCCTCGCTAGCGCCAGACGCAGCCGCGCTGGTCAGCACGAGGCGTGATCTGCTCGCTGAGGGGTGGCCCAGGCCCCTCAAGTCCAGGCCACACACAAAAGGCCTCTTCCCGCGGGGCAGAGGACACAGCGGGCGTGATGCCCACCCAGGAGCCACACGCCGAACATAGCTGCCCATGACCGTGGCGGCCCGCCACAGCCCCTCCCCGTGGGAAGACCACGGAGAACCCCCCGCAAGCAGCAGCCATCACACCCCACAGACGGGCAGGCGTGAGGCAGAGCAGCCACGCACACGTGACCAAACACACATGCAGCAACGCGTGAGGACACGAACCTTCCCCTCAGAGGGTCAAGTTTGCTTCTCTCTGTCGTTCATTCTGGTGAATTTCTCTTTGTCCTCCTCCCCTCTCTCCATCCTCCCTTAGTTCCGTCCTACTTTGTTCATTTCCCTTCCTCCAGCCTCAACCTCTTCACAAGCACCTCTGCAGATCCCCCCAGGAAGGGCGCACAGGGGGTGACGGTCATTTGCCAGCTCCCTGTGGATGTGGCTCATCTGTGGCTTTCAACCGGGCCACCCCTGGGTCCCTGTGGCTGGTCAGTGGATGATGAAGGAGGCCTCAGATGAAGATTAATTACAAGCTTTTTACAGAGTGCAGACGACACGCAAAATAGCCTCTGACATCTCGGTGAACCAATTATCACTGAATGTGGGGCAGGACGACGCCAATTAAGACAGTGAACTCAAAAAGGCATGTGTCCCTCTGGAATAAAGTCACCTGATGGGCAGAATCTTGGACAATGTCCAACACACGGACACCGGCTCCAGAGCTCAAATAGCCCAGCCCTGAAACCCTGCTCTGTTCATGAGGCGGCACAGGACAGGGTGGAACATCCTGTGAGTGCTCAGAGGCTCCCCACGAGCCCCGACCATGGAGTGAGAGGCCAGGACACCTTCTGTCCTGCTATGGGGACAACCTCAGGGGAGAGACTCGATACACCTGGAAGTTTCCACTCATACCGCAGGTATCTGCTCCACAGCCATTGTCAGAGGAGAATTTATTCTGATTATAAAGTTTAAAAATTTCAAAAACTTGAAACTTCATTTTAGTTTTGAGAAAGTACTATAATTAAAATATTGATAAATAATGAAAACTATTAAAATAAAAGGTGGACAAAAAGTTGAAATTCACAATGCTGTATTAATTGACAATATGTTTCAATGGGGGAAATATTTTTTTCTTTACATTGTTCCAAAGATGATGGCATTTTTATACATTTAAGATATCAAGAAACATTGATTTATGGCATAAGAGAATTCATAGCTGTAATTTTAACATTCACCACATGAAGTGGGAGTGTATTAAGTAAGGAATAAATCACAAATGCATGTACTTAAATTGAAATAAAGATATAATGAGAACAAAATTAAAAAGGATACTTCTTATTCAATTTCATATTGTTGTTCACTTTTTGTCCCTAAATACTATGAGACATGAAAGACAAGTGGAAATTAAATAACTTTTATAGAAACACTGTGGACTGTTTGTGGCTTGGACACTGAAGTGAAGATGAGTGTGGAAATCTGAGTATTATCAACGTGAACTTGAATTGTTTAACTCCATCGGTGATGAATTCTTATTCGTATTTTAAAATGGAGAAGTGACAGATTTTAAAAGAACCAGGAAGAGAATATTTATCAACATATCATAATTATATTTATTTTAAATCAGTGAAATGTTGTTTACATGCAGGATCACCAGTTATCCTGATTTATTAACTTGTCTTTATTAGAACTATTTGGAATTATTTCCACAAATCTATTACAATTATTTTATATTATTATATTCTTCTAAATATACTTCCTCACCAGGGCCTTCCCCTCCATCACCCCACAGAGGGAGGACAGGATGAGATTGCTGGGGAGGAGAGCGGGCAGTGCTGCCCCATATCCAGACATCCCAACTAACGCACGGGCCTGGGGTGAGGAACAAACCCGCACCCGGGGGACCCAGGTTCCTGTGACCAGCACACTCCACCCCATTTCCCTGTACTGACCTGTCGCCGTGGGAGCCTCCCCAGCCCAGGGTTTTGCTGGAGAAACAGGGACAGGCTCCCTAGTGTGGGGGAGGTGCTGTGCATGGTCAAGGGTCCTCTAGGACTGCACTGGACAACCTCTGGGAGGTGTGCTGGGCTGAGATACTGGGGCCTGGCAGGAAGCAGAAGCAGTGGAGCTGTGGGGGTAGGGAGGGGTTGAGTTTGTTGTCAGTTGAGTTGGTTGTCATATATAAGATTTTAACTTGTTAATGTTTTGTGCAGAGAGTTGAAATTTTCAGCTCTTTACCAAATTTCAGAGACAAGTTGAACAATATCATAATGATAAATGACATGGAAATGAAAGGATGAAGACAGCAGGACACGTGGATGAGAATATTAGACTCCGTAGGACCTAGAAGAAGTAATTACCCCGTAGAGAGATTGAATCCACTATCCTATGCTGATAACCAATTTCATGTTCAATACTGGTAGATTTCACAATGTTTTAATCCTCTTTTTTTTTTTATACAGATGATGGCTACAGGGGTGACAAATCTCACGGCCATGACAGATTTTGTCCTCCTGGTGTTCCCCACACAGGGGACCATGAGCTTCTTGCACCTGCTGCTCTTCTCCCTGTTCTACCTGTGAGCCCTGCTGGGGAATGGGCTCATCATCCCCATCACCACCCTGGACCGGCACCTCCACACCCCCATGTACTTCTTCCTGAGGTGTCTGTCCCTCACGGACCTCTGCCTCATCTCAGCCATGGTCCCCAAGTCCATTGCCAACTCTCTGAGGCACAGCAGCACCATCTCCTTCCCGGGCTGTGTATTCCAGGTCTTCATGCTGGTGGTTTCAGGAGCTACAGAGCTGACCCTGCTCACAGTGATGAGCCTTGACTGCTATGCTGCTATCTGCCACCCCCTGCCACCCCATCATTGTCATGATGACTATGGCGTCATCATGAGCAGGGACAGGTGTATGCAGCTGACAGCTGTGTCTTGGCTGGGTGGGGGTCTCGATGCTGTGATGTACACAGCTGGAACCTTCTTTTCCTACTGTGGGTCCAACGTGGTCCACCAGTTCTTCTGTTACATCCCCCAGTTATTGGCTGTTTCCTGCTCAGGAAATCTGATGAACAAACTTGTCCCCATTCTCATTAGTGTGACAATGGTTATGTCCTGTTTCATTTCCTATGTCCACATCTTCTCTGCTGTCAGGAAGATCCCATCCAGAGAAGGGAAGGCCAAAGTCTATCCCACTTGCCTTTCCCACCTGCTGGTTGTGGTGCTGTTTGTCTCCACTGCATTCTTTGCTTATCTGAAGCCGACCTCAGGGACCCTGTCCTTGTCTGACCTGGTCATTTGTATGTTCTGCACAGTGATGCCCCCCACCTTTAACCCTGTCATATAAAGTCTGAGGAACCAAGCCATGAAGTCGGCTGTGGGGAGACTGATGAAGGGCAGTTTCACCAGCAAGTAAAGCTCACCCTTTTTTCCCTCAGCCACACAGACCGTCTACAAGTGCATGCCCGGGTACTCCAGCAACACTCACAGGTGGTTGTGTCACAGGGACTCCAGTCCCCCCCTTTGTCCTCTGAGCCCTTCACTCCTTTCTCAGAGCCCTTAGGAGGTTGTTCCCCAAGACTTTTCAAGTGTTTCCCTGCACACATGACTGTTCTCTGCTGCCCGGAGTGTGTGTACCCCCGGGGAGCTGGTCCTGGGCACTGTGGCACCATCGGTTGTGGTTTCAGGGAAAGAAGAGAAAGGTCCAGGCAGGTGTGGACAGGGTCAGGCGGCCCCAGCATTGGTCTCACAGACACAGCAGAGCTGCCCACCAGCCACAGTGGACACAGGGCTGGGGTGAATGCAGCAACTTGCACTAGTCTAGAGGGCCAGGCCAACCCCAGACCCCAATGGTGCGGGCTCACACCCCTCGGGAACTTCTGTTGGTGTGTGGCCTCAGGACTGGCAGGCTTGGAAGGGGTGGACAGGCCTTCGGTGGTCCAGGAACTGGGACTGCTGCGGGGCCTCAGGAGCAGCAACCACGTTCACCCCCACACCAGGATGGCCCCCCAACCCCGCCCACCCAGACCTCCAGCTCCACCACCCTCAAGGTGGTGCCATCTTGCTGGGATGCTGTGGGCTTGGCCTGGTGGTCGCTGCGGATCCGGGGTCAGGGGGAACAACACGTGTGCCCAGGACCGTCCATCCCTGTGTCCTCAGCCAATATCCCCCATTGTCTCCCCCAAGCTTCGTGGGGCCCCTGAACACACAGGGGAAATCCACAGCTGGGAAAGGGTCCCCACACTCTGCTTTGTCAGAGCCGAGTCAGACCACCCCACGGAAACCCTGACAGCTCCGCCTCGGGACTGTCCCACGTTGGAAGATAAACACAAGCTTCCCTAACACAGGACAACAGTTCAAATGTGATGACAGAGTCACAGGTGCTGAGAGTAAATGGCATTTTTGAATAAAATAATGCTGAGAGATACAAACAAATTCCCATGTTAGAAGTCCCAGGTACTTCCCCTTCTCACTCCTGGGGGGTTGCTTGGTTCCACCACCCTCCCCCTCCGTGTCCACATGCCCGTCCCCACCTGCCAGGCCCAGGAGGGCGCACAGTGGGTGACAGTGACTTTCCAGCTCCCTGTGGACGTGGCTCATCCGTGGGTCTGACCACAGGGTCACACATGTCCCCGCGACAGTCAGGGGAGGGGATGGGGCCTGAGGGGGAACCAGGTGCAGTCCTCCCTGGGTGAAAACTAAGGAAATTGCCTCTGGCACACTTGGTGCCCTAATTGCTCAGTGGCAGTTATTTGAGGTTGAGGCCAATTAAGCAGATGAGTGGGAGAGAGCAAGGCCTTCCTCCCCAGGGATTGCCTGGGTGGGGCTGGCAGACTGAGAGCACCCAGAGGACCAGCAGGAAGATCAAAGTTCCTCAGGCCCCTGCCCTGGAGTCAGTCTCGTGCCTGCCCTGAGTTTTCTGAGGCCTCAGAGCTGGCATCACGGCCGCACAGCTGGGATCTGGCATCTCCTCTGTGGATGCCACTTGCTGGCTTTGCAGGAAGCAAAATTTAAAAGACAACTTGCGGGCCTCCCCGGTGGCGCAGCGGTTGAGCGCTGGGTTGCGAAGCTGCCCGCGGCCTCTGCGGCACCGGTTCGATCCCCGGCTGCTCCCCGGCCACCAGAGGAGGGTCCCACATGGCGCGCAGACCTCTCCTGCCGCCCGCTGCTCCCCTCAGCAGTGTACTTCGGTCCTTCTGCCTGCTCTGCTCCCTGCTCTGGCTCTGGTGAATTCTCTCACCTTCCCGCGCTTCTGACTGTACCCAGTGCATGTATAAACAAAAAAAAAAATAAATAAATAAATAAATAAAAAATGCCTCTAAAAAAAAAAATAAAATAAAAAAAAATAAAAGACAACTTGCCTCACAGGCTGTGGGGGCTGTGCTGGCGTGTGTCCCAGAGAGTCACTTGGGTTAGGTGGATGGTGCTAAGTCACAGAAACCAGAGTTGGAAGAGACCCAGAGGCCCTCCGGGGCAGCCCAGAGCCAAACGTGGAGCTGACCCAGTCACCGACGTGCCGGCCAGGTCCACAGGCACAGGGCAGGGAGCAGTGGCCAAGTCGGGTGAAGCCTGTGGTCCCGGGGTGGTGTGACTGGAGACGCCGCAGCTGGGGGGGCTACCCACTAGGTTGTGTGCACCCCGTCATGCAATGTTACCTCAGCGATTAAAGGACCACAATTTAAAAAAATCCATAGATTTAAAAAAGTTCTAGATTTGAGAACACAGTAGAAATTGTTCATTTCACGATAAAAGTAGTAAAAGTAGTGATAGCTAATGGGGTATTTTATTGCCTGGTGCAGGAATTGTGCAGTTTTTACAGCCAACTCTTGGGAGAAGTTTCAGTGGAGAAAATGGATTTTTCTCTTTAATTGAAGGTGTAACTCTGATTGTGGTTTTAATAGATTTGCCCCTTTCCTGCTACATGTGACAACTATCTGGTTCCAGGGCTGCCCGCTATGTGTTCAGCCCATGAGCACACTAAGGGACATTGTGCTCAATTCTAAGTGAAATCATAAGAATGAATGACAATATATTAAACTCAGTGAAACCGAACAAACAAGGCTAAAGCTAAAACGCTAACACTGTCCTTCCCAGTCCCCAGTTGATCAATGGCATCTCTGATTCGGATGGAAATTCAGGAGCATGGAGGCAATGCCTGATGAGTTGAGACCTTTCGGTTTGTGGTGAAAATTGACTCTGTGAATGAGAAGAGCACAGCCAGGTCAGTGTCTCCTTAATCTCCTAGTAAAAGCCCAGAGGGTAGATTCCCCCTGCCTGGGGTTTTTGCAAATAGCAGGTTGGGTGGGGAGGGGTGTCTCCTGGGGCAGTAGAGCAGGTTCTGGCACAGGGCTCTGCTCACCCGGCCTTGCTGACATTGGATTCCCAGACAGCAGGCGCATGGGCTGGCTTGGCAGGGCCCTGGAGGAAGGGACAGACACAGGCAGGCCTGGTCCACTGGTCACTCATTTATTGGAAAATATAGGAGGGTTTTCCAGGTCTTCTTAGTGTAACTTGAAATTTCAAATCTTTGTGTCTTTCATATGAAAAGCTTGGATGTTGCAACAGGGCACATCCAGAGTGAAAACACAATTCTTGGCAGGACAAAGCTACTCAGAGACCAGGTAGGTATGAGACTCGGGAGGACCAGGAGTGTGGGTGGTGAGAAGCTGCTGTGATTGTTGTACAAGGTGCTCAGTTACGCTCAGTCTGGGGAGACAGGACAGCACTGATTTCTTCCTCCCCACTGAAAGGTAAGGTGTGGTAAAGAAAAGGAGAGCCAGGCTAAATTTCTCAAAGGGAGGGAAAGCTTATTGTGCCCCGGGCAGACCTCCCACACCCAAGGTGGAGGTCAGTGAAGCTGCGCACATTGTTAGGGGGAAGCAGGGTTTTATAGGGTAAGGAGGGGGGGGTCAGGTGGGAAGTTGGGTTCCTATGGCAGGAAAAGTTTGTAGGGTGTGAAAAGGTTCCTAGGGCAGGTAGAGGTTCTTTGTCTGAGAAGAGACTCATAGGGGGATGGGGGAGGCACACTGCCTGAAACCTGCAGGCAGGTATCCACATTCCTGCCCCCAGGTGGGCTATCTGGTTGGCTTCTGCATTCCAGCCTCCTGCATGGACCTTTCACCCATATTTTTATAGTGATGGTACCAGTGGTGACCAATCTCACAGCCGTGACAGAATTTGTCCTCCTGGGGTTCCCCACCCAGGGAACTGTGGGCTTCTTGCACCTGCTGCTCTTCTCCCTGGCCTACCTGTGCGCCCTCCTGGGGAACGGGCTCATCATCCTCATCACCAGCCTGGACTGGCACCTCCACACCCGCATGTACTTCTTCCTGAGGAGTCTGTCCCTCACGGACCTCTGCCTCATTACAACCACAGTCCCCAAGTCCATTGCCAACACTCTGAGGCACAGCAGCTCCATCTCGTTCCCAGGCTGTGTCCTCCAGGTCTTTATGCTGGATTTATCAGCAGGTGCAGAGCTGACCCTGCTCACGGTGATGAGCCTTGACCGCTATGCTGCCATCTGCCACCCCCTGCACTATGATGTCATCATGAGCAAGTACAGGTGTGTGCAGCTGACAGCTGTGTCCTGGCTGGATGGCTGTCTATTGACTGTGATGAACACAGCTGGCACCTTCTCCTTGTCCTACTGTGGGTCCAACTTGGTCCACGAGTTCTTCTGTGACACCCTCCAGTTATTGGCTATTTCCTGCTCACAAAATTTATTGAATGAACTTGTCCCCATTCTCTTTGGTGTGGTGTTGAGCACTTGCTATTTTATTTTCATCATCATTTCCTATGTCCACATTTTCTCTGCTGTCAGGAAGATTCCATCCACAGAAGGGAAGGCCAAAGTGTACTCCACCTGCCTTCCCCACCTGCTGGTTGTGGTGCTGTTTGTCTCCGCTGGATGCTTTGCTTACCTGAAGCCGACCTCAGAGACCCCGTCCATGTCTGACCTGGTCATTTCTATGTTCTACACGGTGGTTCCCCCCACCTTCAATCCCGTCATATACAGTCTGAGGAACCAGGCCTTGAAGTCTGCTGTGGGGAGACTGATGAAGGGGAGACTCACCAAGGAGTAATAGGAAAGTCGAGGCCGTGACTCCATCACTCCAAGAGTGATGACACTCTTATTTTAAATTTTCTGGTAACATGGTTGACAGAACTGTGAGGGGAAACAGGGAGGCTGTATGAGGCCTCACCGGGGATGGTGGTTTAAGTAGAAAAAGTGGATTTACTTATTATCCCCCTGCAGGAGTCGGGGGCAGGGGCTGGTGTCTGAGGAGGAGGAAGTTGAGGCAGGTTTAGTCTCTGAACTTGGGGCTTCCTGAGGTCGGACCCCAGGTCTTTGAAGCCTGAGCCCACGCGGGTGTCAGAGGGAACGCCCTGTATCCTCAGAATTCCCATCAGCCCTTGTGGCCCTAGATGGCCTGGGCCCTGGTAGTGACCATCACAGGATCCCCATCTGACAGGTCTCAGGACTGTTCCACACGATCCCTCAATTCCCTGGTCTGTTGGGAACTCTCTGCTGGGCCGTGGACACTGATCTTGTTACCCATAAACTCAGGGACCTGCAGGGGGGAGTTGACCCTACCATGGGCAGCCGGGTCCAGCCAAGACGGACGACAGGTCTCCTGGGTGTCATGTCTGGGCCAAGCACTAACTGTCCTTTGTCCAAATCCCAGGGGACATCATCAGACTTGGACGAGTGACCGTGACCTGGGCTCCAGCTTCCCTGACAATCCCAGGCCCTGCTGATCAGCCCGGCCTGTCCCCTCAGAGCTGGTCCTGGAGACTCTGGCACCAGCAGTTGGGGTTTCAGGGAAATGAGAGAAAGGCCCAGGCAGGTCTGGGACATGGGTGGCGGGTCCAGCCTCGGTTCACAGATACAGCAGAGCTGCAAGCTGCCCGCAGTAGACACAGGGCTGGCGTGGACGCTGCATCCCGCGCTGGTCTAGCATGCCAGGCCGATACTAGGCCCCACAGACACAGGTGCACACCCTGCTGCCAGCCGCTGAGTGGTATGTGGCCTCAGGACAGGAGGACGCGGAAGGGGGTGGAAAGGCCATCGCGGGGTCCAGGAGCCAGGGCTGCCACAGGGCCTAGGGAGCAGCGCCCATGTGCACCCACAAGCTGGCATGAGTCTCCAAACCCACCCAACACAGGTCTCTGGCTTTGCCTCCCCCATGGCAGCACCATCTCGTTGGGCAGCTGTGGGTTTGGCCTGGCGGACTTTGTGGACACGGGGGGACAGCGTGTGGGGCCTGGGACTGTCCATCCCCTGTGTCCTCTGCCAGTACCCCCTGCTATCTGTGCCTAACCTAGTGTGGCCATGAGGACTCTGGGGAGACCCACATAAGGGAGAGGGTCCCTCCACTCTTCTGTGTCAGAGCCGAGGACACGCCGGAGAGTGCTGCCTCAGAACTGACCTGCAATGGAAGATAAACACAAGTTTCCCTCACACATGATGACAGTTCAAATGTGATGACAGAATTACAGGCGCTGAGAATAAATGGCATTTTTAAATAAAAGCATTTCTTAAAGACATGAGTCAATTCATGTGTGAGAAGACCCAGGTGCTTCCC
Source organism: Talpa europaea (assembly GCF_964194135.1). NCBI lineage: Eukaryota > Metazoa > Chordata > Mammalia > Eulipotyphla > Talpidae > Talpa > Talpa europaea. Next base: position 15,206,606 of record NC_140075.1, read on the forward strand.
CTTCTCGCTCCTGTGGGTATTTCATCCTGGTTTTTCTCCCTCCCCCTCCTGCCTCCACACTGCCCTGTCCCACCTGCCAGGCCAAGGAGGGCGCACAGCGGGTGGCGGTGACTTTCCAGCTCCCTGTGTACGGGGCTTGTCCTGGCTCTGACGACGGGGCCACCCCCAGTCCCCGAAGCAGTCAGGGGAGGTGATGGGGCCTGAGGAGGTCCTGACCACACAGGGGTAAAAACTAAGAAATTGCCTCAGGCACCCTCAGTGTCCTAATTGCTCACTGGGATGTGCTACAGGACGACACCAATTAAGACAGTGAACAACAGAAAAAATATATGTCCTTGTCCCTCTGGAATAAGGGCCCTGGTGGCTGGAGCCCCCAGACAACAAGTGCATGGAGACCAAGAGGACAGACAACAGCTCCTCAGGCCCCTGGTCCTGCTACTGAGTCATCCCAGTGGCCAGAGGCTTAAATATTCGGAGATTTCTGAGGAATCTACAGTTACCATGCTGGGATTCTAACATTGTGACCCATGATGCAAAGATTCCAAGAGACGCCAACTCCACAGGACAAGTGGACTTTCCTCGCAGGCTGTGGGGGCTGTGCTGGCGTGTGTCCAGGAAAGTCACTTGGGTTAAGGGGATGGTGCTAAGTGACGGAATCCAGAGTTTGAAGAGACCCAGAGGCCCTCCAGGGTGGCCTGAACCCGAACGCGGAGCTGAGCCAGTCACCGACGTGCCGGGCAAGACCACAGGCGCAGGGCACAGGGCGGCGGCTGAGGTGGGTGAGGCCTGTGGTGCCGGGGTGGTGGGTTTGGAGACGCTGTGGCTGTGCAGCTACCCCCTAGGTTGTGTGCACCCCGTCATGCAATGTTACCTCAGCGAAGAAAAGATTAAAAAAATTAAGTTAATATTACTTAATCATTTTAGAATGAGAAAAACTATATCAAATCATTCATTTTACAAATAATTGAACTTAAATATCTAAAGGGATATTGTTCTCTGATGCACGAATTGCTCTATTTAACACCAACTTATTCTAGGACGAGTTTCAATGGATTTTTTCCCTTTAATTGAGACTGTAACACTGATGGAGAACTTAATCGCTTTGTGACCTCATTTAGTGTATTTATGACAACTGCTGAGTTGTGTGACTGTCAGGACCGCACACCACATCGAGCACACTGAGCCGAAAATGTGTTCAATAACAAGGGAAGTCATAACTCCTGAGGAGAGAGTAAGGAATGAAAGGACACTTGAGATAAAACAATAATGCTGAGGACTGAAAATGCTGGTGTTACACTTTCCAGTCCCGAAACAGTAATGACATACACGTGAGTCACGGAGAAGCCCACGGGCTCTCTGAGGGGCCATTTCCTGCTCAGTTTAGCTCTCGCTGGACATGGTTGTCAGCAGTGGTACCTGACCACCAGTGGACATGCATCTGGCTCTGTCAGCAGGGCTGCTGTTGTCTTGTAGGCCATAATGCCCGACAGAGATGCACTCCGTCTCATGTCATCACTGCAAACAAGATTTAAGTCTTTCAAGATTTTACATCTATGACTGGAATTTGTCCCACGTTGTTTTGTTGTTTCAATACAATGTGACACATTGGGTCCTGTAATAATTATAACATTTCATGTCACAGCTTCCCCGATCTACCCACCAGCTCCTTCTGTCGCTCCCCATGATCCATCGAGCAGAGAGCTTGAGCACAACATTCGAGGGTCAAACTGTAAAGAGAGAGCAGGAATGTCACATAGCACAGGATTAACACCTCCCTCACTTACGTGTGGGCGATACTGACAGAACCCGCACCCGGGGCACCAGGGCCCTGGGGTCGGCAGGGACAGCCACACACACAGACCGTCTGGCTCAGCCCGGGAGCAGCCTCCTCCCTGCACAGATGTGCATGAGTCTGAGGGGGACAGAGGGGCCAGGAGGGACCCGGGGGTGGACAAGCCCATCCTGCAGGAGGGACGTGTGGGTGTGACCCAGGAGGAGACTGTGTAGGAAAAAAGTTTTTAAGGCATAAGAGATGGGAGGAAGGTTGTTTGAATGGCAAAATAACAAAGGGAATAACTTAGTGCCCAGGGGTCCAGCAATCTCAGCTCAGGGAGTGTGGAATTGTAGGGACTCCAGTGCCCGGAGAAGTGTGACAGGGATCTGGACATTAAGACAAGTCATTTCAGGAGAGGCTGTGTGCTGCAAATGAGGAAGACACAGCTACATAAATCTCTCTTGAAATTTTGGATGTTAGAGTTTCTCTAAATTGAGTGCTTTGAGGATACAGTAAATGAAAGATTTGGGGAGAGAGAATGAGCTCACGGTCCCTAAGTCTTGTTGACATTTTAGCTTCTTGGACATTGTGCTGACCTCGGCTGTTTGAAGATGGGAGAGGAGATGGGACACCAAGATCGGGGCACAATGTAGCAGTGCTGGTCGCGTCCTGTTGTTTTATTGAAAGAACTGGGAAGGTTACGCTAAGGTTCTGATGGGGTGGGCTGAAACTTCATAGCCTTCAGTGCCTTTCATGGACAACATTGCACATGAAACAGTGCATGGCTCAGCAGAGCACCACTCGGGTGATGACAGGTGCTGAGTCTCAAGGGGTGGAAGGAATGATGATGGTGTGTCCAGAGCCGTCTGGAGCATGTGTCGTGTTGTGCATGCTCGTGATGAGTTAAGTTTTAATTTGCCATTTCACCTTCTGAGAAACCACTGCATTTTCCTGTAAATCACATGAGACTGGGAGGTACGATGGGAGGAGCTACCACGGTATAAGAAGAGAACCATGAGAGAGTAGAGAGGATACTGCGAGAGGAGCAGAGAGGCCAGGGAAGGTAGAAAGACAGGGAAAAGAAAGACATGGAAAAGTAAGAGAAGGTAAAGAAAAAATAAAGAAGCAACAGCTAGCGTCAAGTTGTCTCAAGCCCCTCATTTCAATCCTCAGCCCTTCTTTTTTCGTACCTACGAATCCCGCGGGTCGGGACAATGGTGAATGGATATTGAGGTTATCACATAAACACGCATACTTAGGTCCAACATGGGGAGACTGGACGGTGGCATTTTATCCCTCTTTGTTTATACAGATGATGGCCACAGGGGTGACAAGAATTCATCCTCCTGGGGTTTCCCACCCAGGGGACCATGGGCTTCCTGCACCCGCTGCTCTTCTCCCTGGTCAACCTGTGCACCCTGCTGGGGAAAGGGCTCATCATCCTCATCACCACCCTGGACCGGCACCTCCACACCCCCATGTACTTCTTCCTGAGGGGTCTGTCCTTCTCGGACCTCTGCCTCATCTCAGCCATGGTCCCCAACTCCATTGCAAACTCTCTGAGGCACAGCAGCTCCATCTCCTTCCCGGGCTGTGTCCTCCAGGTCTTTATGCTGGATTTGTCAGCAGGTGCAGAGCTAACCCTGCTCACGGTGATGAGCCTTGACTGCTATGCTGCCATCTGCCAACCCCTACACTATGATGTCATCATGAGGAGGGACAGTGGTATGCAGCTGACAGCTGTGTCCTGCCTGGGTGGGGGTCTTGATGCTGTGATGCACACAGCTGGAACCTTCTCCTTGTCTTACTGCGGGTCCAACATGGTCCATCAGTTCTTCTGTGATGTCCCCCAGTTATTGGCTATTTCCTGCTCAGGAAATCTGATGAATGAACTTGTCCCCATTCTCATTAGTGTGGTGTTGAGTATCTGTTCTTTTATTTTCATCGTCATTTCCTATGTCCACATCTTCTCTGCTGTCAGGAAGATCCCATCCACTGAAGGGAAGGCCAAAGTCTATTCCATGTGCCTGCCCCACCTGCTGGTTGTGGTGCTGTTTCTCTCCACTGCATGCTTTGCTTACCTGAAGCCAACATCAGGGACCCCGTCCATATCTGACCTGGTCATTTCTATGTTCTACACGGTGGTGTCCCCCACCTTTAATCCCGTCATATACAGTCTGAGGAATCAAGCCATGAAGTAAGTGGTGGTCATGCTGTTCAAGGGGATACTCACCAAAATGTGAAAACTCTACTTCTCCTTTACAATAATGGTTACCTTGTAGAGCTCTATTTCCAATATTTCTTAATATTTTAATTCAAATATTTGTTTTCCAAGACTTGAAGATTTGCAGTACTTTCTAAACAAAAATAGTGTGAAGGAGATGCAGTGTTTCCATACTCTCTTCCACTCACAAATGCACCGTCTCCCTCCCAAAGCAGCATGATTCATCAGAATCGTGAAGTTTTAGCCAAGGATGTGTCCACTTTGGCGCCTCGTCTGGGGCTTCCCCCTCAGTGTTTTGCATTCTGTCGGTTTGTGCCAATGCATTGTGACAGACACTCATCATCACCACAGCACCCAGTGTGACTCACCAGTCACCTGACCATCTGCACCCTGCCGCTGTCACCCTCTCAACCTGCAGACCACTGATCTTCTCCCTGTCTCCATCGTTCAGGTCTTTCCAGAACACCATGGAATTGGACAGGTCCAACTTTTCAGTTTGACTTCTACTTCGCAGAATCCAACTCAGCTTCCTTCACTTCCTTCTTAGGCAGGGAGCTCCCTCCACTCTCACTGGGTGACAGCTGTCCTCTGCGTGCCTGGCCACCGTTTATCCATTCTGAGGTGTGACTCGCTTCCTTCCAAATTTTGGCAAGAAGAATAAAGTTACCGTAAACACTTGTGAAGCTTTGTGTGAGTGCAGAAGTTTCTCCCGCCATTTAGTTAACACAGAGTAAGTGAACACTTGACCGCGAGGTCAAGGAACACTTCAGTTTCCTCAGACCCCCATTAAACTGTCTTATAAATGTGTGTCCAGTGGGCTTCTTCCCACAGGGGACATGTGAGAGGCCCTGATGTTCCTTTCATCATTAGTGTGTGGGGTTCGGTTTCTGGGCAAGTGTGTGGGGGCATCTCAAATGCCCTCTGCTGTTCTTGGTGATGGTAGAGGGGAAACGACTTTCAGCAGCCTGGTTGGCCGATGCCTGCTCTGTGGAGTGTCTAGTGAGCTTACCGGCCCCTCTGGTGGAACCGTCTCTGTTCTTTATTTTTTTGTTTGTTTTTTGTGAGACCCTCGCCAGAGGCCGGGCATCAAACTGTCACTGCAGAGGCTGTGGACAGCCTTGCAGCCCAGCGCTTAACCGCTGTGCCTCCAGGGGAGGCCAGGAACTGTCTCGGTTCTTGTTGAATCCTACAAGCATTTGCTTATTTTGTAAGAAGGTCTTTTGTCAGGTGCATCTTTGGTAGGTATTTTCTCACAGAGTGTGGCTTTTTTCTCCTCTCTTGATATTTTCCTCCCCAGGTAAGTTTTTAATTTTCCTGAACTCAAGGGTATCATTTTTCCTTTTCATGCTTCATGAATTTGGAAATGTATCTACGAAGAATCACCGCACTCAAAGTTACCTAGATTTCAGGCTGTGTCAAGTGCTGTGTTTATACTATGGTGTTTTACATAAGGCCAGTGATCCATTTGGAGTTAAACTTTGTATAGGTTCTGTTCAAATCAATGTAATATAAATGAAGAGGATATCATAAAATTAATTGAATAGATTCAGAAGGAACAACTGGCAATACACATCATTCATTTGATCAGAAAAAATCTTCTAAATAAAATGGGCATAAGAAACAAGTACTAACAATTAATAAATCATGAATGACAATCCATACCTAACATAACAGTTGGTGGCAAAAAAAAAAAAAAAAAAAACCCTGTAAGCTCTTCCTCTATGGTCAGGAGGGAGACTGAGTGGCCTCTCTCACCAGTGCTGTTCAACCTGATGCTGCAGGTCCCACCAGAGGGGTCAGGCAGGTATGAGACATAGAGGGTATCCAGACTGGAGTAAAGTTGTTCCTTTGTGCAGGTGACATGGAGGCAGACGTGCATGCCCTGATGACTCAAGCAACAAACTGAAAATAATAAATAGTGCAAAGTTGCACACTACAAAATCACTGTACAAATTTCAGTTGTGTTTTTGTACACAGACAAATCTATCTGAAAGAGAAATAAAGACAAGCCCATTACAGTGACATTAACAAAAATAAAATACCTAGGACAAGTTTAATCAGTGGGTTAAACACCCATACACTAAGATCTACGACAGCAATGAAATAAGTTAGAAAGGACAAAGCAATAGGAAAACATACTTTTCTCATGGATCAGAAAAATTAGCATTTTTAAAAAGGTCATTATCCATAAAGCAATGTATAAATTCATATAATGCCTATCAAAATCCCAGTGCCATTCCTCACAGAATTAGAACAAAGAAATCCCTAACATTTGCAGGAAGCATAAAAGATCTTGACTAGCAAAGCAATTGAGCAATTAAAGCAAAATGGAGGTTTTATGCTCCTGATTCAAACCATGCTACAAAGTGATAGTAATCAAGAGAACACGTTGTTGGGAGGAAACCACACATGGATCAGTGAAACAAGGCCCCACACATAAATATACATATAACTCTTGCAGCAATGACTAAAGGGAGTCTCTTCAATAAATGGTGCGGGGAAGTCTGGACAACCACATGCAAATTAATGAAACTAGACCATTATCCCGCACTATATACAAAAGCTAATAAATGCACTTATTATTTTAATATAAGATATAAAATGATAAAATACAGGGAAGAAAACATAGACTCTTTGACCTCAGCTTCAGAGATGTCTGTGTGGATTCAAAGCCACCAGCAAAGGAAACAAAAACAAAAACCAGGATTAGATCAGAGCAAGAATTTCTCCACCACCAACATCCAAAAGAAAAAGTCAACTTACTGAATGGGGGGAGCTATTTGCAAACCACCATTCCACCAGGGCTTAATAACCAAGAAATATAAACACGCAAACAAAGAGTCAACAAAGAAACAAACAACTCAATGGAAAATAGACATAAGATCTACAGAAACACTTGACCAAAGACAAAAGCCCCCCGGAGCTGGGAGCACAGACTGAATGGGATGTGGCCCCGCTCCCTAGGCCGGCCACTCCAGGTCCTGCACAACCCACAGTGCACAGGTCTTCTGTTCTTTAGAAATTAATAAAGTTTTGACTTTACTAATGCATTTCCTTTACTGTGTGTTTTGAAAGGGTATTGAAATTATCTTCAGCAGTTGATGGAAAATGAGGTTAATCTAAGTTTGTCATAAATGCTACCGTAACATCTGTGTCATGTTGAAATATAAGCAGATCTACTTCGAGCCCATGAGAACCCATCACATATGTGTGTGGGATGCTCAGCGGATAACACCATACACACCACGGAATTTGGCGGAACCACAGAGTTCACTTATCACCGGTGCACCAACCTCCCCACAAGGAAAGTGCAAAGACCATGCACGTGTGCACACCCACACACCCACATGTGCACACACATGTACACATGCACACCCACGCACACGTGCACACACAGTCACCTTGAATCTAGCTAATGTTGTCACATAAATATGTCTTTAATTTTTATGAGCCTGCGTCTAACCATATTACACTCATTAAATCCATAAATAAAAAAGGTCTTTTCCAAGAACTTTCCAACATGAAAAGCCACTCTAATCATGAGATCAAAATCCCAGTAAAGCCGCCATGCACAGAAGCCCAAAACCTATCTCATTTACTAAGGTAAAATCAAAATGCTTAACAATAATAAGTACACAAGCTGAAATGCAGAGTTACAGGTATTGAGAGTGGAACAAATCTCGTAAATAATATTTAAGTGACACGAAGACACACATTTCAGAAGATCCAGGCTATACCCATTAAACTTCACATCTGTTGAGTTTTTCCTTGTCTGTCCACCTCACAACCTCCCACCCATTGCCCCCTGCCTCAACCCCTGCTCCATCATCCTCCCCCAAAAGCGTGCAGTGGGTGATGGTGACTTTCCAGCTCCCTTTGGGCATGGCACATATTGTGGCTTTTAAGGACGGGCAGCTTTTAAGGCTTTTAAGGAAACAAAAGCAAAAACCAGGATTATATCAGAGCAAGAGCATGAAGTCTGCTGGGCCACAACCAGGTCCCCCGTGGCTGGTCAGTAGAGGGTGATGGAGACTGGCAAGGAGTAAAAACAGACCTGTCCTCACAGGGGTAAAAACTAACAAAATTGCCTCTGGCACACTCAGTGCCCTAATTGCTCACTGAATGTGCTACAGGACGACCCAATTAATACAGTCAAGTAAACACACACTTTCCCTCTGGAGGAAGGTCCCTGAAGGCTGGAATCTGGACAGTGTCCAACATGCAGACACCAGCTCCAGAGCTCAAATAGCCCAGCCCTGAGGCCCTGCTCTGTCCATGAGGCGGCACAGGATGGGATGCAACATCCTGTGAGTGCTCTGAGGTTCCCACGAGCCCCGACCATGGAGTGAGAGGCCGGGACACCCTCTATCCCACCATGGGGACAACCTCAGGACAGAGACTCGTCACAGCAGCTGGAAACACCCCCCTCAGACTGCAGGTATTCTGTTCATAAACAGTTTTCAGAATAGAAATCGTTCAGACTTGAAAGTTTTTAGATTTCAAGGTTCATTGTAGATTAGAGAAAGCACATCATCCAAAAGAGTCATTTCATAAATAATGAAAACTATTGCTTGTAGAGTTGCACAAGATCCTCAACGATGCACTGCCGTATCATCCTGGGGTTAATATTCAATGACAGAAAATAACTTTTTTAAATTGAAAAATCCAAATATTATGAATTTTAATATCATCATCATATTAGTAGATTTTAATATACGATGCATATGACTTCATATCTATGATCTGGCCACTCAGCTCAAAGAGTCAGTGTGTATAAGTGTCAAATAAAATCAAAACAATTGATGCAATTGAATTGGAATTAAAAAACTCAAAATCAAAAAAAATACTTATAGTTAAAATTCAGAATGTTAAGCCATTTTGTTCTGAAATATTGCAACAGATATAAGAGACAAATGGAAATTCAAAAACTTTTTAAAGCAACATGATCACAACTTCATGGCTATAACACTAACGGGAGGGAGGCACGGAAGTCTGCTACATTTGGACATGGAATTGGGATTTTTCCCCAACTCATCACTCAAGGATTGTTAGTGATATTAAAATGAAAAGAACACAATATTTTAACAATACCTGGAGAGAGATGTATCAAAAATTATTTCATCATTACAAATAGTATTTTAAATCACTCCTAAGATGTCTACATGTATAACCACCTGGTAATAACTAAATATCTTCTAGTTTTTATTAAATTACTTGGAATTGTATGTACACTGATGTACAGCCAAAGTTTATTCCCCACATTCCCCTTAAGAGTCGTGATTCCCCAGGGCCTGCCCCTCTGTCACCCCACAGAGCGGGGAGAGGATGAGATTGGGGAGGAGGAGAGAGGGCAGGGCTGCCCAGTGTCCAGACGTCCCCACTCACGCATGGGCCTGGGGGGAGGAACAAAACCGCACCCGGGGGACCCGGGTTCCTGGGACAGGCAGGGACAGCCACATGCACAGACCATCTAGCTCAGCCCCAGAGGGGCCTCCTCCCTGCACAGACGTGCATGAGTCTGAGGGGAACAGAGGGGCCGGGAGGTTCCCAGGGAGGACGAGCCCATCCTGTAGGAGGGACATGTGGGTGTGACCCAGGAGGAGACTCTGCGGGAAATGTGGTCTCTGGGTCCTCAGATGTGGGGAGTCAGGGGCAGGGAGATGAGGAGACGAGGGGACGGACCAGGAGGCAGCAGTGAGGCCACAGGGGCAGAAATCTGACCGAGGAGGCGTCAGGACACGCCACACAGGGACGCCGAGCCCAGATCATTTAGTTCCAGGACAGTGTCGGGTCCCGGGGAGCAGGAAAACAGGGACCCGCACACCCCATCTCCCTGCACACCTGTCACTGTGGGGCCTCCCCAGGCAGGGCTGTGCTGGAGGAGCAGGGTCAGGCACTCCAGGGTGGGGAGGACCTGGGCATGGTCACGTGTCCTTTGGGGCTGTGCCCTGGACAACCTCTGGGAGGTATGCTGAGTGGAAATGCTGAGGCCTGGACAGGAGGCAGGAGAGCGGGGTGGGGCGGTGTGGAGGGGCACTCAGTCAGGCTATGAGATCAACCAGAGCAAAATAATATGATCACCGAAATGTCCCTCCTTCCCATCCCCAGATCCAGTGTGATAAAGGCACGTTTCTGGAGCTGAACGCAAAAGGCTCAACCGAGAGTAAGAGACATGGAGCTGCTTCACTCCACAGCCTCAGAGTGACCACTGGGACACGCCTGTGACTGCCCATGTAGGTGTCATGTTTTATTCAGCTCGATGTTTTTACACAGATGATGGCTCCAGGGGTGACAAATCTCACAGCTGTGACAGAGTTTATCCTCCTGGGGTTCCTCACCCAGGGAAACATGGGCTTCTTGCACCCGCTGCTCTTCTCCCTGGTCTACCTGTGCACCCTGCTGGGGAATGGACATATCGTCCTCATCACCACCCTGGAGCGGCACCTCTACACCCCCATGTACTTCTTCCTGAGGGGTCTGTCCTTCTTGGACCTCTGCCTCATCTCAGCCATGGTCCCCAAGTCCATTGCCAACTCTCTGAGGCACAGCAACTCCATCTCCTTCCCGGGCTGTGTCCTCCAGGTCTTCATGGTGATGGTTTCAGGAGCTACAGAGCTTCACCTGCTCACGGTGATGAGCCTTGACCGCTATGCTGCCATCTGCCACCCTCTGCACTATAAGGTCATCATGAGTAGGGACAGGTGTGTGCAGCTGACAGCTGTATCCTGGCTTGGTGGGGTCTCTATGCTGTGATGCACACAGCTGGAACCTTCTCCTTGTCCTACTGGGAGTCCAGTTGACATCCCCCCGTTATTGGCTTGGGAAATTTAATGAATTAACTTGTCCCTATTGCCATCGGTTTGGTGTTGGATTTCTGCTATTTCATATTCATCGTCATTTCCTATGTCCACGTCTTCTCTGCTGTCAGGAAGATCTCATCCACAGAAGGGAAGGCTGAAGTCTACTCCACCTGCCTTCCCCACCTGCTGGTTGCGGTGCTGTTTCTCTCCACTGCATTCTTTGATTATCTGAAGCCAACCCAGGGACTCCATCCATGTCTGACCTGTTCATTTCTATGTTCTACACGGTGGTGCCCCCCACCTTTAATCCCATCATATACAGTCTGAGGAACAAAGCCATGAAGTCGGCCATGGGGAGACTGATGAAGGGGAGACTCACCAAAATGTGATAGAGAAGATTAGTTCATAACCGCGTTATGAGACATTTATTTTAAATTTTCACATTATTGTCCCCTTTATAATCTTATATTTTCATATAATTCTATTGTACAAGTTAATTATATATGCTAATTTTTAAAATATATTTACGATCACTTCATATATTCTTCTGCTCATTCACTCAATTAGCATTGATTGTTCCTTTTTAACACTTTGTTGCACTTTGATATTCTCCGTACAATGAAGGTCACCTAACTTCAGCGTATGTCTGCTGTTCTCCATTTCCGTGCTCTCGGCCGAGGGGAGATGGCTGGGTTTCATCTCAGTCTTCAGCAGAAGTTCTCTCACTGGGGCAGCATCTCCAGTCTCTAAGGCACTTCCCCTTTCATGTTACTGACTCTCGTGGTCACGTGTGGGATCAGGGGCTATTGGTGGGTCAGAGGCCCCTGTACTTGGTGAGTGAGGCCTTCATCGCATAAAGAAGGCCTGAGGGCCCAAGTTGGAAACAGTGATCACGACCTTCTGTGGACTAAGACCCACACGTGATGGGGTAGAGACCCTCCTGGAGGCTCTGGTGTGGATGTCACCGGCTTTTACCATAAACACAGCACACAGTGGACACAGGAAATATGACAGTGGCTGTGAATGCTGTTAATTTCATGTGCAGTATAATTACTAAAAATTTACTAAAATACAGTGAGTAGGGTTTTTCAAGAAACAACAAAGGAACTTTGGAAGCTATAATGGTAAATAAAAATACTATCTGGTGGACTACACAATATATTCTAGTATTTCCAGAGATAGTTGAGGAAGGGCACTCACAACATCATGCCACACTTTCCTCGTGTGTTTATCCCCATATATTTAATTTCCTAGAATTTCTGGGAATTTGAGGACAATGTCCTTTTGGCCACATTATTATGGGATCTCAGAGTGTTTGCGTTTCCATGTGGAGTATTTCAAACTTGAAAACTCATCAGATTTACATATCATAAATAACACTATCATTTAGTGTAGATGGAAAGACAAAGAATTTGAAGAAGATTTAAAATTGGGAAGTGAAATACCCAAGTGTGTGGCTGCTGTTTGGCCTCAGCTCTTCTCTGCTGACTGCATCGACCCCTGCTTGCCCATCTGTGACATCCAATGTTTGAAAATTTCACACCAAAATATTTCATAATAATATGCAGTTCCAAGTGGATATCAGATATTTAACTCATTCTCAGATATTAACGCTCTGAAGGTGCTAATCAGGCTGATCTTGCCTTCAGCCCAAGTGAGTCCCATGTGGGCACAATGTCAGATTGGAGGCAGCCAGGAACAGTTAAAATATGGCAAAAACTTGATATATAAACTTCTAGGTTGACAACTTCCTACTATTATTTTAAATCATTGGCATTTTTATTTTTTCTGATGATAGATAACATTCTTAATATTAATTCTAGTTACTGTCATAGTTTACAGGTCAATAAAAGTTATGGGCTATCAAGAGAAAAAGGTTATGGAATATAATGAGAATTCAATGCACGTATTGAATGAAGAAGCTGAATCAGACTATTATAAACATATCCTGAGACTATCCATTGCCTACAATTTGTCAGTTTTGTGTAACATAATTATTTTTTTTTAAATAATAAAACATTAACTGTTTCTAGGTTGCTTGGATTTAAGCATAAAACAATTAAAACTGTTGTGGAAAATGTAATATACACTAAGAAAATAAAAGATTCCACCGAAAAAAACAAATTAAAATAATAAGCCAATTCAGTGTAGTTGAAAACTTAAAAAAAATCAACACACAGGGCCTACCCAGTGGCACAACAGTTGAGCGCTGGTCTGTGAAGATGCCTGCAGTCTCTGCAGCACCAGTTCAATCCCCGGCCACCGATAAGGGTCCCGCATGGCACGCAGACCTCTCCTACTGACTACTGCTCCCCTCAGCAGAGTACTTTGTCAGTCTGCCTGTTCTGCTCCCTGCTCTGGCTCTGGTAATTTCTTTCACCCTCCTGTGCTTCTGACTGTACCCAGTGCTTGTATAAATAAATAAATAAATAAATAAATAAATAAATAAATAAATAAATAAATAAATAAATAAATACACAAACACAATGTTGCCAACCTGTGCTCACTCAATAAATAAACCAACCTTAAAAAAAAAAAAAACAACACACAAAAATCAATTGTCTTCTATATGCACAAATTAACTAGAAAAGAAGTTATAAAACAATCCTACTTATAATCACGAAGTGAAGTACCATGGAGTAAACATATCAAAGGAGGTAAAGATACAATGGGAAGAGTAAGATATTGTTAACAGAAATAGAAAACACAAAAATTGGAAAGAAATTCCCTGCCCTTGGCTTGGAAGAATCAACATTACCAAATGTGCATATGACCCAAAGCAATTTACAGATTCAGTGTAATCCCAACAAGAAATTCAATGGCATTTTCCAAAGATATAAAAAAAAATGCTCAAATGTATATGGAACCACAAAGACCCCAAACAGCCAAAACAACCCTGACAAAAATGAGGAAGCATGGTGGAAGCAGCACATTCCAGACGCCAGTCAATACGATAAAGCTCTAATACTTAAAGCAGCATGGTACTGGGACAAAATCAGACAGGCCGGCCACTGGATATAATGAGGGCCCAGGAACCCACCCTCATCAGGATGGACAGTGACTCTACGGCAGAGGAGCCACAGCAGGCCCTGGAGCAGGGAAAGTGGGGAGATGGTGCTGGGAGAAGCAGACAGACACACGCAGCAGAGTGAAGCAGGTCCTGCCCCACCCCCTACAGAAGAGTAAACTCAAGCAGATAAACGCCTGTTTCCATGTGTGACGTCACCATCGTCATGCAGCAAACCTAAGGATATGACATCATGAGCAGAAACCCTAAAATACTGTTTCCTAAAGATTAAAAGCACATTATCACAACAAAAGGACAATTCTAATATAAGTGCAGGGACAGGGGCTGTGGTGGAAAAGAACCACAGGATACACAATTTCAGAGACAAGTAAAGTTTCTCTTCCTGAAGGGCTGGTGACCCCCGTGGTCACTCACTTCTGCTGGACATCCATTGTCTTTCCCCACCACTCCCCCTCCCTGGGCACCCTCCTACCTCTCTCCGTGTCCCTTCACTCCCGCCTCAGGCCTTCCCACATCCCCCTCACATCCATCCCCAGGGCTTCTCCCTGAATGGCACACGGGGGGTGAAGGGCAACTGTCCAGCTGTCTAGACACGGACTCAGGGCACTGTTATGACTGATGATGCCCAACATGGCGGACCTGAAAGGTGGGGAATGGAACCTGGACATGAGGATTTTTCTATTCACGTCCATAGAGGTGTGAGCCAGACTCAAAATCACATCTACACACCGAGTGTGATAATTACTCGCTGAGACACACTGCAGGACGCTCCAATTAACACAGTCAAGTAAACACATACTTTCCCTCGGGAGGAAGGTCCCCAAGGCCTGGAATATGGACAGTGTCCAACACACGGACACCAGCTCCAGAGCTCAAATAGCCCAGCCCTGAGGCCCTGCTCTGTCCATGATGCAGAACAGGACCGGGTGAAACATGTTGTGAGAGCTCAGAGGCTCCCCACGAGCCCCGAGAATGGAGTGAGAGGCCGGGACGCCCTCTGTCCTGCCATGGGGACAACCTCAGGACAGAGACTCAACACGGCAGCGGGAACTTTACCCCCAGACTGCAGGTATATGTCCCCAGCCATTTGCAGGGGAGAGTCCACTCACACTTGAGGGTTTTCAGATCAAGCTTCTTTTTAGACTGGAGAATGCGCCCCAGTTAAACTTCTCACTTTGTAAATCATGACAACTGATGCTGATGGGGCCCAAGTCGTCATGTCCCACTGCCCTGTCAGCCTGGGTGAGACTCGGTGAGAGAAAACATCTTCTCTTGTAATTTACGATGCTCAAGGATACTGATTTTAATATATTGATCATAGGTTTTGATATATGGGAGATGTGACGATTATTGCTTCAAACCTGGGATTTTAGCTTCAGGACACTCTGTGTGTTTGGGCACTGAGTAAAATCACAACGATGAATGGGATTAGATTGTAACAAAGGAATTCCAGAAGAAATTAAAAAAAAATAAAACTAGTTGTTAAATTCAGAATGTTGTTCCTTTTTGCCCCAAACATTATGACAAAATGAGTCAATTAGCAAATCAATAATTTTTGCAGCAACATGTTGACGGCATCATGGCTCTGACATGAACGTGATGCTGGAAGGGTCGTGTGACTATTTATGGACGTGAACTTGGGATTTTTACCCAACTCTGTACTCAGGGATTCTCTGTATAATTGCAAAATGAGTCACAGTATTTAAACAGGGCCTGGAGGAGTTATGTCAAGTTATATTCCATTTTAATACGTAGTTAAGTTCACTCAGCAGATGTCAACATTTTTCACCACCAATATCCTGGTTTATTGTCTTGTTTTTATTAAATATTGGGACTACTCAAACATATGTGATTCAATTATTTTATATTACTATACTCTTCTAAAAATCCTGCCTCCCCAGGGGCTGCCCCTGAGTCACCCCACAGAGTGGGGAGAAGAAAAGACTGGGGGGAGGAGAGAGGGCAGGGCTGCCCTGTGTCCAGACATCCCCACTCAGGCACGGGCCTGGGGGAGGAACAAACCCGCAACCGGGGGACCCGGGGCCCTGGGACTGGCAGGGACAGCCACATGCACAGACCATCCGGCTCAGCTCAAGAGGGGCCTCCTCCTTCCACAGACGTGCATGAGTCCGAGGGGGACAGAGGGGCCGGGAGGGACCCGGGGTTGGCGAGCCCATCCTGCAGAAGGAACGTGTGGGTGTGACCCAGGAGGAGACTCTGTGGGAAATGTGGTCTCTGGGTCCTCAGATGTGGGGAGTCAGGGGCAGGGAGATGAGGAGATGAGGGGACGGACCAGGAGGCAGCAGTGAGGCCACAGGGGCAGGAATCTGACAGAAGAGGCATCAGGACACGCTGCACAGAGACGCCAAGCCCAGATCATTCAGTTCCAGGACAGCGTCGGGTCCTGAGGATCAGGAAAATAGGGACCTGCACACCCCACCTCCCTACACACCTGTCCCTGTGGAGACTCCCCAGACCAGGGTTGTGCTGCAGGAGCAGGGACAGGCTCTCCAGGGTGGGGAGGGGCTGAGCATGGTCACGTGTCCTCTGGGCTGTGCCCTGGACAACCTCTGGGAGGTGTGCTGTGTGGAGACACTGGGTCCTGGGCAGGAGGCGGGAGCAGCACAACTGAGGCCAGGAGCATAGTGTGGGAACTCTGTTGAAATTTTTGACAAATACGAGATTCTAATTTGTTCATGTTTTGTAGGGGACAGATGAAATTTTCAATTTTCATCAATTTTCAGGACTTATGTGGAGAATGTAATAATGACATATTCACATGAGCTGGTAATAAATGGGTTGAATGAAAGAGCAGACATAGATGATATTAGTGTCCATAGAACTGGAAGGAAAAATCATGTAGAAAATACATTGAGTTATTATCTTTTATTGATAACCCATTCTATTTTCAATATTGGAAGAATTAAGATTTTACTTCTCTTTCCTCTTCTATACAGATGATGTCTCCAGGGGTGACCAATCTCACCGCTGTGACAGAATTCATCCTCCTGCAGATCCCTACCCAGGGACCATGGGCTTCCTGCACCCACTGCTCTTCTCCATGGTCTACCTGTGTGCCCTGCTGGGGAATGGGCTCATCGTCCTCATCACCACCCTGGACCGGCACCTCCACTCCCCAATGTACTTCTTCCTGAAGGGCCTGTCCTTCTTGGACCACTGCCTCATCCCAGCCACGGTCCCCAATTCCATCGCCAACTCTCTGAGGCACAGAAGCTCCATCTCCTTCCCGGGCTGTGTCGTCCAGGTCTTCATGATGATTTTTTCGGCAGGTGCAGATATGACCCTCTTAACAGTGATGAGCCTTGACCACTAAGCTGCCATCTGCCACCCCCTGCACTATGACGTCCTCATGAGCAGGGACAGGTGTGTGCTTCTGACAGCTGTGTCCTGGCTGGGTGGGGGTCTCTATGCTGTGATGAACATGGCTGGAATCTTCTCCTTGTCCTACTGTGGGTCCAACCTGATGGTCCACCAGTTCTTCTGACATCCCCCAGTTATTGGCTATTTCCTGTTCAGAAAATTGGATGAACAAACTTGTCTCCATTCTCATTAATTTGGTTTTGGGTATCTGCTGTTTAATTTTCATCATCATTTCCTATGTCCACATCTTCTCTGCTGTCAGGAAGATCCCATCCACAGAAGGGAAGGCCAAAGTCTACTCCACCTGCCTTCCCCACCTGCTGTTTGTGGTGCTGTTTCTCTTCACTGGATGCTTTGCTTATCTGAAGCCGGCCTCAGAGACCCTGTCTGTAGCTGACCTGGTCATTTCTATGTTCTACACGTTGGTGCCCCCCATCTTTAATCCCATCATATACAGTCTGAGGAACCAAGACATGAAGTTGGCTGAAGGGGAGACTGATGAAGGGCCAATACTCCAAGATGTGAGATATCACAATCTATAATTATAACCACTCATTAATTCAGCTTTTTGCCCTAACTCTTACATGTCATCATTTACAAGTATAGATTACTTGCATTAGGATTATTCCCTTGTCACCAATTCATATTCTCATAATCCTCACTATACTCCTTTTTCCTAAATTGCTGTAATCCTTCTCCCAAGCCCTCCCTGTGTGATGTTCAAAACTGAATCCAGCTTGTGGTTAAAAACTTGTATTTGGTGTAGAAAGAGTGTTCTAGAACTCACATTCACCAACATTTACACGACATTGAGCAGTGGTAAAGGGGTCTGTCCTCAGGACCACATGGCCTTGGGACCCCAGTCCTGGGGCTCGGGTCCCACAGCCTTCGTGTGTCTCCACCGAGGGCCTTGTCCTCATTGATGGCAGGGGAGACATTTGAGTGGGGCCCCCCTGTCCTTCACGATTCCTCATGGGGCTTCTTCCTCTAGAAGTCCCTGTTGCTGCTGAAAGGACAATGGGAATCAACACCTGACTCTGCCAGAGGTGGAAGGATGGAAGCTTCCTCGGTTAGTAGGAATCTATGAGTGAAACCTGGAATGGATGGAATGTTAATTTCTATGATGCCGGTTTGGATGCCAACGTGACTGCACCCCTCGATGTGGTGTTTTCAAAGGTCAAGTTAGATGAATTATCTTTGAAGAGCTACTTTTCTATGTAAAAGTTTATAATCTGTAACTTGTCATTGTGTTGATTTTTAGGTTCCCTTACTTTTCCAGATTGTATCTTGATCCTCTACCATGTCTTCTCCACCTTCTTGTAGATTACACTTAAGTTCACTTCTCTTCCACTTGGGAACAATATTATTTTTATTATGTAAAACATTATGCAAACTAAAGCATGGCATAGTTGCATATTTTTTTTATAATCCTCCACATCTGCACTGCATGCTGGAGGTTCTCATACTGTTCCCCTAACACTGAGAACGTGAGCTGGGGTGACGGTCCTCCTCTCCGGAGCAGGTCACTGTGTCTCCAAACTCTCCTGACCAATGAGCACATTTTGCCCATGAAACTATTTGTGATAATAAAATGTAGTTAATCACCAGACATGACTCGTCCATTCAAATTTCAGAATGAAACCTGAGTTAGAAAATCACTCAAATTAATATTCATTTCAATGATAGCATGAGAGCACACAGCCTCCCTGGTGGCAAAGTGGGTTGAGCACTGTGTTGTGAAGCTGTCCGCAGCCTCTACAGTGTGGGTTTGATTCCCGGCCAGGCAGGGAGAAACCCACATGGCATGGCAGACCTCTCCTGCCTTGCCCACTGCTCCCCTCAGCAGTGTCTTCAGTCCATCTGCCTGTTCTGCTCCCTACTCTGTCTCTGGTGAATCCTCTCACCCTCCCACGCTTCTGACTGTATCCCAGTCTTGTACGAATAAATAAATCTTTAAAAAATACACATGAGGTCATAGTCCCCATCCCCTTGGAATATGATGTCATTCCCTGGTCAGATTCCTCTTGATGTATTTTCTGTTATTCCTTGAACAAATCCAGTGAGAGTCTGTGAGGATCTTCCCATGAGTGATTCATCCCAACATCACTCTAACTTGTTATTTGTTCTTATCAAAGAGGACACTCATTTTCACTTTTACTGTTTTCACTGTGGTTCACTTTTCACTCCCC
Organism: Talpa europaea; assembly: GCF_964194135.1. Lineage (NCBI taxonomy): Eukaryota > Metazoa > Chordata > Mammalia > Eulipotyphla > Talpidae > Talpa > Talpa europaea. The sequence goes on from NC_140075.1 coordinate 15,226,002, forward strand.
CACATGCACCAGTGTCCACTCAGAATCTACTGAATGCCCTGCAGTGCCTGGCCCCTTTGTGCACACTCCTATCTCCTCCCCTGTTCTGTCTCATAATGAGCAAATTTTTTGCACTCAGTCCAACTTTTCCTTTTGCTGTTTGCCACTTTAATTTTTTAATTGTTGGCTTTTATATTATAATCCACAGATTGGTGAGACCAGCCAATATCTTTCACTTTTTGACTTATCTTGCTGGCATATGCTCTCCAACTTTCACTTTGGTCCCTAAGGACACTAGTTCACCTCTTTAATAGCCGTGCAGTATTCCATTTAGTGTGGCTCCACATTCCTTATTCATTCCTCTGTCCATGACACTTGGGTTGGGGACACGGCCGGCAACAGTGGATGGTGCTGCTGGGAACACTGGTGTGCGTGATCTGCACTGTAGAATCTGCGCATCTGGGACAAATACCCGGATGAGGTTGCCCCATCCTGTGGTTGTCCTGGTGTTAGTGTCTGAAGACATCTCCATGCCATTCCCAGCAGTGGTGAGAGGCCTTTTCTCTCCCTCCCTCACCTTTTTGCTGGGTCCAGTCTCTGGATTGGTCCCTTCTCACAAGTGACAACAGTTTGGATTTCTATTTTCCTTATTATTAGAACAATTTGGAATGGGTTAAAAATTTGCATTAGACAAACCCTTAAAATACCATCAAGAACACACAGGTGCTGCCCACTGCACACTCACCCCACAAATGAGCTTGGGAACACATGCCAAGGACCAGGGAAGAAGAGCACGTAGGAACAAGTAGCCGCAACAACACTAGAGAGCTTCCGTGCCTCAGAAAAGCCATCTCCAAAATGGGTCCCTGCACTGGGAGAAAATTGTGCACATCACACACCTGACAAGGGCGAGAGTCCAAAATATGCAAAACCTACAAAACCAGCTACAGAAAGAGACACCCCAATCCAACATGGCCTCAACCCCCCCAGAGACATTTTCCTGGGGGAGTTCAGGAGCCCGCAGCCTCTCACACCTTTTATTCAGGTTGAAAACTTCTCGGCTCCTGAGCGCTTCCACCTGCTTCACACCTGCAGGATGTGAATGTGTCTTGATAGTCACAGGGGCCGGCTCATGCTGCATAAAGTCTCCTACATCCCTGATGCTTGTTTTAGAGTTTAATATTGGATAGAATCTGAGTCTCCTGAATTAGTTCTGTCAGGTGATTCCTGCAGCATCTGACTGTTGCAAATTGATCCTTTTCAAACATCTCACTCGCTGTCCCGCTGTCTCCCCACAGAGGCCTCCCAGGAGACAGAGCACCTGAGTCTGCTTTCTGAGTCTCACTCGTGGGTGCCCAGGGCTGGACACTGCTCAGCCCAGCCAGGATGGGCAGGAAGGACAGACATTTCCTCATTGGCTGAGACACGACAACAGTCTTGGTGACCTCAGTTCTCACAACACTCTCGAGCAGCTCCCCAGCCACGGCCCCCTTCTCCTTGAGCCCCTAAAGGACATTCCGCCTGGGCGCTGACCCCGCCTGCCCTGCTGCCTGGGCTGCCTGCTGAGCAGGAGGTAAAGGGGTGTCCACTCCCGTGGGGCTCAGCTATGGGAGGTGTCCGGGGCCACCGTCAGTCAGTGTGGACGGTCACTGGTCAAAGGTGACTTGAGTAACCGCTGACCGCTCGGTGCTCACAATCACAATGCCACGGGGAGACGCAGGCAAGCCTTGGGTGCTGCAGGCAGCACAACTGCGCTCTGAACTCGGAAGCAATGCCCCTGTCGGCCTCTGGGCACGGAACAGAGTCTGCCAGCTCGCCAGTGCCCCCGCTGCTCCCGACCCCTGACCCCGGGCCCCATCCCACAGACTCAAAGGAATTTACAGATTCATGCAATCCAAATCAAAATTTCAATGGCTTTCTCAGACATATGAAGCAAACATTACAGAAAGCATATGTAACTACAAAAGACCACAAACAGCCATAACAGTCTTGACAAAAATGTAAGAATGGAGGCAGCACACTTCCAGGCTCCGGTCCATACAATAAAGCTCTAATACTGAAAGCAGCATGGCACTGGGACAAAAACAGACAGGGCGGCCACTGGAATATAACAAGGGCCCAGGAACCCACCCTCATCAGGAGGGAGGCGCCAGAGCAGGCACTGGAGCAGGAATGTGGGGAGATGGTGCTGGGAAAAGCAGACAGACACACACAGCAGAGTGAAGCATGTACTGCCCCAACCCCTACAGAAGAGTAAACTCAAGCAGGTAAACGCTTGTTTCCATGAGTGATGTCACCATCGTCATGCAGCAAACCTAAGCATATGACACCATGAGCAGAAACCCTAAAATACTGTTTCCTAAAGATTAGAAGCAAATTATCCCAACAGAAGGACAATTCTAATGTAAGTGCAGGGACGGGGCTGGGCTGGAAAAGAACCGAAGATCCACAACTTCAGAGACGAGTAAACTTTCTCTTCCTGAAGGGCTGGTGACCCCCGTGGTCACTCACTTCTGCTGGACATCCATTGTCTTTCTGACCCACTCCCCATCCCTGGACTCCCTCCTGCCTCTCTCCGTGTCCCTTCACTCCCGCCTCAGGCCTTCCCGCATCCCCCTCAAGGCCATCCCCAGGGCCTCTTCCTAAAGGGCACACGGGGGTGACGGGGGACTGTCCAGCAGTCTAGACAGGGACTCAGGGCACTGTTATGACTGATGGTGCCCACCACGGTGGACCCAACAGTTGGGGAATGGAACCTGGACATGAGAATTTGTCTATTCACATCCATAGAGGCGTGAACCAGACACAACATCATATCTACACATCAAGTATGATAATTACTCGCTGAGATGCACTGAAGGACACTCCAATTAACACAGTCAAGTAAGCACACACTTTCCCTTGGGAGGAAGGTCCCTGAGGACTGGAATGTGGACAGTGTCCACACGTGGACACCAGCTACAGAGCTCAAATAGCCCAGCCCTGAGACCCTTCTCTGCCCATGAGGTGGCACAGGATGGGGTGGAACATCCTGTGAGTGCTCATAGGCTCCCCACGATCCCCGACCATGGAGTGAGAGGCCGGGACGCCCTCTGCCCCACCGTGGGGACAACCTCAGGACACAGATAGACACGACAGCCAGAACTTTCCCCCCCAATTTGCAAGTATTCGTTTCCTAGGCAGTTTTCAGAATGGAAATCATTCAGACTTGAAAGTTTTTAGATTTCAAGCTTCATTTTAGATGAGAAGCACAGTAATTAAAATACTCATTTTATAAATCATGAAAAACAAACAAAAAAAATCTGAAGGTGCACAAGTTTCTCAGTGCCCCACTGCTTTACCATGCTGGATGAGTCTCAGTCAGAGGAAATATACTCTCCTTGCATTTAAAGTGTTCAAAAGATTGACTTGTAGTACCTCTATATATTAGAAGGTTTTGATGTATGTGACAATTAATACTCCATTAACTGGCATTTGAGCATTCAGCACCCTGAGTTGTTTTGGGCACTGTATAAAGCACAACAACTAATGGAAATAGATTGTGATGAAGAAATTGCAGGGGACAAGCCAGATGTCTTCTGGCCAGCAGTGAGAGCCCAGAGTGGAGCGGGCAGCCAAAGCTGGGGTGGACCGCGCACGTAGGAAAGTGCGTCTCCAACTTCCCATTTTAGAACAGGGACCTCCCTTCAGTAAAGACTGCTTGAAACCTGCAAAAGGCTCCCCGAGGAGACAGAGGTTAACTGGGCAGCACCCCCACACCAGGCCCCTTCTGGCCTCCAGTCAGAGCCCAGAGGGGGAGTGGGCAGCCAAAGCTTGGGTGGACTGCACGTGCAGGAAAGTGCATCTCTGACTCGCCATTTTTGAACAGGGACCTTCCTTCAATAAAGACTGCTGGAAACTGGCAGAAGACTCCCCAAGGAGCTAGGAGTGATCTGAAGGCCCCCACAAGCCTGGTCCGCCCTGGCAGGGAGTTAGAGCCCAGAGGGTTATCCAGCAATTTGGAGCCCAGAGTGCAATCCAGCCGCCCCACCTCCAGGGAAGTCTGTGGGACTTCAAGACACACCTTTGGATCTAAACAAACAGAAGGAGGCGATATTCTGTGACAGCGACCATTAACATACTCAAAGTACCACTGCCTCACTGTATTTCTGTCATAACTGTATTTGACTTGTTTGGACGACCAGTTTCCAAAATCCCAGAAAAAGCACACCAAAAAGATGCTGGCAAGTACCAGCAACACAGTGTCCCAAAGCATACAGCAAATAAGAAGGCAGGCAGCAGGAAGAAGAAAAACTACATGCAATCTAGCAACTCCTCCGGAAAAAGACACACCACCGAAAGAAAACAACCCACCATATTGCAACTACAGTGACTTGGAAGAACTTCTGACCCTTCCAGAAAGATAATTTACAACTGCCATGATTAAAAAACTGAAGGAAGTCAAAAATGATATGGGAAAAATAATCAACGATCAGAAGAATAAAATTGAGTCTCTAATGAGGGAAGTAAAAGAAATGCAGGACATAGAAAAATTAATGGAGGCACTAAGAACTCTGGGAAAATTAATGAAAGCAGAAAAGATGAAATGGAAGAATGAATAAGTACTCTTGAAAACACAGAAATAAAAAGAACCAAAACAGAAAAGGAAAGAGAAATATGAAGGAAAAAGACCAAAGAAAGACTTCGGAAACTATCTGACTCCATGAGGAAAGGAACTATAAGAGTTATAGGAATCCCAGAAGGAGAGGAGAGAGATGTAGAAACAGAGAAAATATTCATGGACATAATTGAAAGAACTTCTCAAACATGAAGAAGGAGCTGAAAATTGATATAAAAGAAGCAAGAAGAACACCAAACATCCACGACGAAAGGAAAAATACAGCAAGTCACATAATAGTAAAGCTCCCAAGAATCCAAGACAAGGAAAAAATAATGAAGCTGACAAGAGGGAAGAAACAGATAACATTCAAAGGAAAACCAATCAGACTGACATTAGACTTCTACGAAGAAACACTACGGGCAAGGAGAGAGTGGAGGAACATAGTCAACAGACTCCAAGTAAACAGATGCCAACCAAGAATACTCTATCCTGCAAAGCTCTCCATCCTCTATGAAGAAAGAATAAGGATCTTCCCAGACAAACAGAAACTCTTGAATTTCATTATGACTAAACCTCCACTCCAAAAAATACTACAAAGAGTCTAAAGCCAGAACCTCAGAGGGATGAATAACAATGGAAGAAGGCCAACAACAACAACAAAAAAAGTTATTAAATGAATAAATAAATAAAATCGAAGGAAAGACAAACACAATGGCAAATATAGATGTTAACATATTAATAGTAACTCTAATTGTAAATGAACTAAACTCTTCAATAAAAAGACACAGGGTGGCAGGCTGGATTAAGAAACAAAACCAAACCTTTTGCTGTCTCCAGGAAACACATTTAGGTACAAAAGATAAAAATAGACTCAAAGTTAAGGGATGGAAAACAATCCTACATGCAAATGGACCAAAAAAGAAGGCAGGAACAGCTGTACTTAATCAGATAAAACCGATTTCAAATTCAAAAAGGTAAAAAAGAGACCCCAACGGTCACTACACTATGATCAAGGGGACAATATTTCAAGAAGAAATAACACACATTAACATATACTCACCCAACAAAGGAGCACCAAAATATATCAGACAGCCATTAGAAAACATATGTAGTAGGAGACTTCAACGCACCACAATCAACAATGGATAGATCAATGAGACAAAAAATAAGTAAGTACATTAAAGCTCTAAATAAGGATCTAGAGTGCTTGGGCTTAACAGACTTCTACAGAACACTAAGCCCAAAAATCTGAGTACACATTTGTCTCAAGCACACACGGATCATTCTCCAGGATCGATCACATACTTGGACCCAAGACAAATATCCACAGATACACCAAGATTGAAATCATAGTAAGCATCTTCTCTGACCATGAAGGCATCAAACTACAAATAAACCATAAAAATTAGGCAAGGAACTCGTCTACCTCATGAAGATTGAAACCCACACGACTGGAAAACCACTGAAGTAATGAGGAGATCAAAGAAGAAAATAAAAAAAAATAATGCTTTGAGTTGAATGACAAGGGGGACACCAATTTCCTAAACATATGGGACACAGCAAAAGCAGTAATAAGAGGGAAATATATAGCAATAGAGGCTCATGTCACGAAACAAGAAAGTTCTCAAAGAAACAACCTAATCACAAAGCTTAAATAACTAGAAAAGGAACAACAACAACAACAACAACAAAAAAAAAACAGCAGAAGAAAAGAAATGATAAAAAACAAAGCAGAAATAAATGAAATTGAAACTAAAAAAAAAAATACAAAAGATGAATGAAAACAAAACCTGGTTCTTTGAAAAAATAAATAAAATAGACAAATCCCTAGCCAGGCTCACAAAGGAAAAACAGGAGAAAGCACAAATAAATAGGATCACAAATGAAAGAGGAGAAATCACAATGGACACAGCAGAAATCAAAAGAATATTCAGAAACTACTATGAACAGTTATATGGAAACAAGCTCAACAATGTAGAGAAGATGGACAAATTCCTACAACTCTACAATCACCCAAAGCTAGATAAAGAAGAAATAGAACACCTAAACAGACCAATTACAAGCAGCAAAATTGAAATGGTAATCAAAAACCTCCCCAAAAACAAAAGCCCAGGACCTGATGGATTTACAAATGAATTCTACCAAACTTTCAGAGACTAATTAGTGCCTATCCTTCACAAACTCTTCCAAAAAATTGAGAAGGAAGGGACAACACCAAACACGTTCTATGAAGCCAACATTACACTAATACAAAAACCGAACAAGGACAACACAAAAAGGAAAACTAAAGGCCAATCTCCCTAATGAACACTGATGCAAAATTCCTCAGTAAAATTTTAGCTATCAGAATCCAATAATGTATCCATAAGATAATTCACCACGACCAAGGAGGATTCATGCCAGGGACACAAGGATGGTTCAACATCCGAAAATCAAATAACGTCATCCAACACATCAACAAAAAGAAATATAAAAACCATATGATAATATCAATAGATGCGGAGAAAGCTTTTGACAAAGTGCAACACCCATTCATGATAAAAGCCCTTGAAATTCCTGGGATACAAGGAACATACCTCAACATCATAAAGGCCATATATGACAAGCCAACAGCCAGTATCATTCTCAATGGTGAAAAGCTGAAAGGAATTTCATTAATCTGGAACAAGACAAGGATGTCCACTCTCACCACTGCTTTTCAATATAATACTGGAACTCCTAGCTAGAGCAATAAGACAAGAGAAAGACATACAAGGAATCCAAATAGGAAAAGAAGAAGTCAAACTATCACTACTTGCAGATGATATGATAATATACATAGAGAACACCAAAAACTCCACAGAAAAACTAATTCAACTCATCACTTCAGTAAAGTGGCAGGATACAAAATCAACATGCAAAAGTCAGCAGCATTCCTATACACAAACAATAAATCTGAAGAAGAAGAAATAAAAAAAAATCCCTTTTAGTATGGAAACAAAAAAAAATCAAATATTTGTGAATAAATCTAAGAAAAGAGGTAAAGGGCCTATACAAAGAAAACTATAAAACACCGTTAAAAGAAATAGAAGAAGACAAAAAGAAATGGAAAGTCATCCGCTGCTCATGGATTGGAAGAATAAACATTATTAAAATGGCCATCCTACCAAAAGCAATATACAGATTCAATGCTATTCCAATCAAAATTTCAAAGTCATTCTTCAAAAAAATAGAACAATTATTGATGAAATTCATATGGAATCACCGAAAACCCTGAATAGCCAAAGTTCTCCTGAAAAAAAAAGAAGGGGATGGAGGCATCACACTCCCACACTTCAAACTATACTACAAAGCCATAATCATCAAAACTGCATGGTATTGGAACAAGAACAGACACACAGACCAACGGAATGGAATAAAAAATCCAGAAATAAACCCACAGATTTATGGTCAACTAATATTTGACAAAGGAGCAAAGACTATGCATTGGAGCAAAGAAAGTTTGTTCAATAAATGGTGCTGGGAAAACTGGGTCGCTACATGCAAAAGAATGAAGCTTGACCACTACCTCACACCATACACAAAAATCAACTCAAAATGGATTAAAGAACTAGACATAAGATCTGAAACTATAAAATACGTAGAAGGAAATATAGGTGAAACACTATGTGATTTGCACATGAAAGACATCTTTACAGACACATCACCCAAGCACCCAAGGCAGTTATAGTGAAGGCAAAGATCAACAGCTGGGCCTACATGAAATTAAAGAGATTCTGCAGAGCAAAAGAGACAATAACAAAAACAAAGAGAAACCCCACCAACTGGGAGAAAATTTTTGCACACAACACTAATGATAAAGGACTGATCACAAAATTCTGCAAAGAGCTGATGAGACTCAACAACAACAAATAAAATAATCCAGTCAAAAAATGGGCAGAAAAGCTGAAAAGAAACTTGTCTGAAGAGGAAATGCAAATGGCCAACAGGCATATGAAAAAATGTTCAACATCACTTGTAATCAGGGAAATGCAAATCAAAACTACCATGAGATAACATCTTACACCAATGAGAATGGCACATATTACAAAAACTAGCAACAGCAAATGTTGGTGAGGGTGTGGAGAAAAAGAAACTCTCCTGCACTGTTGGTGGTAGTGCAAACTGATGCAACCACTATGGAGAGCTGTGTGGAGATTTCTGGGGGTTGCAATTGTATGGGGAATATAAAAATAAAATTTATTATTTTAAAATATATGAACAAATGTAAATTGAGTCATAAATATGAAAGTAAAATGCAATAGTATAAAACTTCTCAAATAAGTCATAATAATACAAACATATGTGACATTGGATTTGCTAATAACTTTATTTATTTATTTATTTATTCTTTTAATTAAGAAATTTTATTTTTATATTCCCCATACAATTTCAACCCCCCCATTCTGAACCCAATCCCTCCCCTCCCTCCCCCCACCCCCCAAAATGTGTCTCTGGTTCATAGTTTTTGTTGATTTTGATGTTCACTTTCTTATAGTTATTCATTTTCCTGGTCCCTTATTTAAGTTTTCTAGATTCCTGCTATGAGTGTGACCATCCGGTATTTTTCTTTTTCTTTCTGGCTTATTTCGCTGAGCATGATCCCTTCCAGCGCCATCCATGTTGCTGCAAATTGCATGTGTTTATCTTTTTTGAATGCTGAGTAATATTCCATGGTGTATATGTACCACATCTTCTTGATCCAATCATCTATTTTTGGGCATTTGGGTTGTTTCCAAAGCTTAGCTATTGTAAACAGTGCTGCTATAAACATAGGGGTGCAGGTGCTTTTCGGAATTGATGTTTCTGTGTCCTTTGGGTAAATACCTAGGAGTGGAATTGCTGGATCCTGTGGAAGCTCTATGTTTAGTAGGTCCAGAAATCTCCACACAGCTCTCCATAGTGGTTGGACAAGTTTGCATTCCCACCAACAGTGCAGAAGAGTTTCTTTTTCTCCACACCCTCGCCAACATTCGTTGTTGCTAGTTTTTTGTAATATGTGCCATTCTCATTGGTGTAAGATGGTATCTCATGGTAGTTTTGAATTGCATTTTCCTGATTACATGTGATGTTGAACATTTTTTCATATGCCTGTTGGCCATTCGCATTTCCTCTTCAGACAAGTTTCTTTTTAGCTCTTCTGCCCATTTTTTGACTGGATTATTTTATTTGTTGTTGTTGAGTCTCATCAGCTCTTTGCAGATTTTTCTGATCAGTCCTTTATCATTAGTGTTGTGTGCAAAAATGTTCTCCCAGTTGGTGGGGTTTCTCTTTGTTTTTGTTATTGTCTCTTTTGCTCTGCAGAAGCTCTTTAATTTGATGTAGTCCCAGCTGTTTATCTTTGCCTTCACTATCTCTGCTTTGGGTGATGTGTCTGTAAAGATGTCTTTCATGTGCAAATCACATAGTGTTTCGCCTATATTTTCTTCTATGTATTTTATGGTTTCAGGTCTTATATCTAGTTCTTTAATCCATTTTTGAGTTGGTTTTTGTGAATGTTGTGAGGTAGTAGTCAAGTAGTTGACCATAAATCTGTGGGTTTATTTCTGGATTTTCTATTCGATTCCATTGGTCTGTATGTCTGTTCTTGTTCCAATACCATGCAGTTTTGATTATTATGGCTTTGTAGTAGAGTTTGAAGTGTGGGAGTGTGATGCCTCTATTCCCTTCTTTTTTTTTTTTTTTAGGAGTGCTTTGGCAATTCGGGTTTTTTTGTGATTCCATATGAATTTCATCAATAATTGAAGAATGACATTGAAATTTTGATTGGAATAGCTTTGAATCTGTATATTGTTTTTGGTAGGATGGCCATTTTAATAATGTTTATTCTCCCAATCCATGAGCAGGGGATGTTTTTCCATTTCTTTGTGTCTTCTTCTATTTCTTTTTTTTTTTTTGATTTTTTTAAAATTTTTTTTATAGATGCATGTTATATTTATTTATTTATTTGTTTGTTTTGTTTTTGTTTATACATGCACTGGGTACAGTCAGAAGTGCGGGAGGGTGAGAGAATTCACCAGAGCCAGAGCAGGGAGCAGAGCAGGCAGAAGGACCGAAGTACACTGCTGAGGGGAGCAGCGGGCGGCAGGAGAGGTCTGCGCTCCATGTGGGACCCTCCTCCGGTGGCAGGGGAGCAGCCGGGGATCGAACTGGCACCGCAGAGGCCACGGGCAGCTTCACATCCCCGCACTCAACCACTGCACCACCAGGGAGGCCCTTCTTCTATTTCTTTTAACAGTGTTTTATAGTTTTCTTTGTATAGGTCCTTTACCTCTTTTGTTAGATTTATTCCCAAATATTTGATTTTTTTTTGTTTCAATAATAAAAGGGATTTTTTTTAATTTCTTCTTCAGATTTATTGTTTGTGTATAGGAATGCTGCTGACTTTTGCATGTTGATTTTATATCCTGCCACTTTATTGAACTGATTGATGAGTTGAATTAGTTTTTCTGTGGAGTTTTTGGGGTTCTCTATGTATATTATCATATCTTCTTGGATTTGCTAATAACTTTTTAGATAAAAGACTAGAAGCATGACCTATGAAATTATAAACAGACCTTTGCACTATATTAAAAGTTAATGTTCTGCAATAATGATGTTTAAAAGACAATTAACGTATTGGGAAAATACTATGAAGACAGCTGCAGTTAACAACATGCATTTGTCAAAACTAAAAGAACCAACAACACTAAGAATGACCCTTGGTCTACCTACATTTTAAAGAATCATTTTGCAAATTTGGGTATCCCAGAATGTGACACAGACAATGACAATAGAATGTAACTGTATTACATTGTATGACACATGCTTACAGAAAGAGATTTGGAAAAGGTGCTATAGACTCAAAAAGAAGGAAAAAAATTATATAGTTTGCTCTGCTGGAAATGTCCTTTCCACACTTGCAAGGCTGCCTGGGACATTAAAGTCAGCAAAACAATAACTTTGTTTGCTTTGAAGAGTTCCTCTGGTGATAACCAAAAAAAATGTCCAGAAGTCCACAGTCCTATCGTGTTTATGAGTCGCTAGACGAAGGAACATGAGCTAATGCCCTGAGGGTCGAGCGTGTCTATGAGGGTATTTGTCAAAATAAGAGATTTCAATAACCTTTGGTCCTTACATCTTCCCCCACACAGGGAACTCTGACTGAATTGACTTTGTAAAATCTAGAGGTTACTTTGAGGTTATAGCAGTGCTTCTCCTCTATCCATCAACTAAGTCTGTTGGAAACCTCATTCAGTTAACTATGTTAGAAATTAACTGGAAGTCTTCCTTTCTTTATTAAAGAATAATGATGTACTTTTTTCTGTTAATGTAACTTATAACCCAAGACCACATCTCAGAGGTTAGGGGAAGTCAAGCAAAGAAATCTGATGGCAGTCTCCCTAGCCTAGGCCCTCACTTTGACTCTGAATAATCTCTTTAATACATTTCTCTTTTATTAAACTTTGAATTTTCTTCACAGTGGTGATTATTTCATTAGAAATTGCAGATCAAGGTAGTTTTGGAAATGTGTGGGCTCTGCAAGTTGAAAGGAAAAAGGGCCAGTACAACAGCACACTACTCAAACAATAATGTTGATGCCCACAGGACAAAAGTTGACACCGCTGAAAAATCTAAATATGTGTTAAAAAGTATTAAAGAAAATAATTTCAGTGAATCAAACACTTCAGAAAGTCTTTATTCAGAAAACTGTAAAATGGGATGCAGCGCCAGTTCAATCCCAGCAACCAGGTTAGGGAACCACATGGCGTGCAGAACTCTCCTGCCATGCCTGCTGTTCCCCTCTGCAGTGTGCTTCATCAGTCTGCCTGTTCTGCTCCCCGCTCTGGCTCTGGTGAATCCTCTCACCCTCCAGCACTTCTGACTGTATCCAGAGCTTGTATAAATAAATAAATAAAAAACAAACAACAACAACAAAAATAATTAAAAATAAAAAGTATCAGGCTTTCCTGCCCTCCTGCCATTAGGATGGATGACAGAACCCTGGATGCCCTGAATACATGCCTGATGGCAGCACCTGGTGTAGGGTATGGACATAGGTAGATGGGATTCTTCTGGACTAAGACTGGGCATTTAAGGGCGGCATCACAGGGACGCCAGTAGAAGCTGAGAAAGAAGCAGAGAAGCAGGAGAGCAGAGAAACAGCGAGAACACCAGAAAACACCAGAGAGCCCTGATAGAGTGAAGACTTGAAGATAGCATCCCTGTCTGCTGTGTACCCAGTAAATCCCAATAAAAGCCAGACAAGCCACTGATGACCCCAGGACTCCTCCTTTACCCAGTCTGCTGGATCACCGGTGTCCTTCCTGGATTACCGGTGTCCTTTGCAGGGACTAATCATGAGACTCAACTGCAGGCATACACAAAAGAGTTTATTTACAAAAAGGGGAAAATGGAGAAAGGAATATCTGGGAGAAAGAGGGAGAGAGAAATTGTTGAATGTGTCCTACCAGTTCCACTGAGCTGTAACACCAATAGCATGCTGAAGATTGGCAAAAAGCCAAGAGCCCCCCAAGGCCCACATGTCTGCTTATATACCAAGCCACACTGCTGAACACCCTCATTTCCCAGCAATCACCCTTTGGTGTTGATGACTGTATGGCAACCAACCCATTCCAAGCATGTTTATGAACGGTTTTAGCAGCCAAATGCTCTTCGCCGTGCTTTGTAGTCGCTCCAACACTCCTTCGTACACTCCACTCCTCTACCCTTAACAACGCACTCCCACCACACCGCACTCTGCTGCACCACCCTTATATTATCAGCCTTTTAGCGCAGGTGTACCCACTTCAGGTGCTCGCCATCAGGCATGCACCCAGGATCACAGGGCTCCCTCATCTATCCTGATGGCAGAAAAGCCCTTGATACCTTGTACCTTACCCTGCAGTCCACCCCCTCAGGGTTTTCTGCCATATAGTCCATGTATGTACAATTTTTTTAAGCAAACATAAACAGTGCAGCCGTGGCCCACAAAAGCAAACACATTACAAAATGACTAAACTTAATTTTCCTAGGGGCAGAAAGACAGAGAAGTTACCGGTACCAGCAATGGGAGATCCCTCCCATTGGGCAATATACATGCCAATTTGGCATCCAAAGACGATATTGTCGCTGGCATCAGTGGCCTTCCAGGACGTGAATACCGCACTCGCTTTGCCAGTGAAGAGGCATCAGTGGGTTCTACATGCAGCAGGAGTGGAGAGCTCATAATAGGCCACAGAGTTATTACAAATGTCCCCTTGAGGATTGCCCACTGATCTGCCACTCCAGGGTGGGTAACACACACCCATGGTGGCCACTGTGCACTCACCCATGGTTTTATCTGTAAATCGGCCTCCAGGCCACGACCCCAAGTGGCTATCAGAGCCACCCACCGCATGTGGGGAGCCTTCACTGTCCAGGGCCATTCCCAGTCCACGGTCTGCCCTGGGTCTACTCCAGTTGGGGCTGGCAATAGGATGTTGCCCTGCTGTCCAAGTCCCGGTTTTAATAAGATGTCTGATGTCTTTATTTGTAATTGGATGGGAGCAGCGGCACAATGTAGCAATGCCTCCACTGGAGCCAGGCCGCCTCTCCTGCTCTTCTCATTCAATGTCTGCAACACCTCCCATAGACGTCAGCTCCACCCAGCCAGCGTCTGAGTGGGGGCAGTGGCTCTTAGTCCTTGCTTCAGTAGGCCATTATACCTCTCTATAATCCCTGCAGCTTTGGGATTATAGGGAGTGTGAAACTTCCATTCAACACCCATGTTCTTGGCCCACTGCTGCACCCAGGCTCCTGTAAAATGAGTCCCTTGATCGCTCTCCACTACCAGCGGACGTCCATATGCAGCACATAGGCGTGCCAGTGCTGCCAACACTGCCTTTTGGTCCGCATGTGGAGCAGGGTAAGCTGCCAATAACCCGGTAGCAGTGTCCACACAGGTGACAGCATATTGTTGTCCATCGGAGCGAGGTAGTGGTCCAATGATGTCAATCTGCCAGCGGGTCAGGGGTACCTGCCCCCGCAATACCTGGCCTGTAGATGCAAAAGGTCTCCGGGGGTAAGTCCTAGAACATACTACACATGTTTCACATGCAGTCTGGATTTCTTTTAAAGTTACAGGTAGACCCCAGGCACGCACAGTGGCCCACATTGTCTTCTGTCCTGTGTGGAGCAAGTGCCTATGTAGCCACTGCGCAACATCCTGCCCTGGAGCAGTTTCAAGCCATCGAACCCGGGCTAGGGTATCTGCCTCATTGTTGCCTGGTGAGGCTAATGGGGCATGTCCTGTGACATGATAAACAGTCACCTGCTTCTGATGCCCCAGATCCCATAGATCATTCCATAGGGCCTGGTCCCACAATGGCCGATGCATAACTGTCCAGTCATTTAAATTCCATGTGGAAATCCAGAGTGTCAGACCCCTGTACACAGCCCAACTGTCAGTACAGATTACTAGAGGGGAAGGCTCATGGGCCACCACCATCCATACTGCTCGCAGTTCAGCCCATTGGCTGCTCTGTCCCGTCCCGGTTTCGAACCAATTAGTGTCTGTTTCTGGGTGTACAGCCACCGCTGTCCAAGAGGCTGGCTGCCCCCAGCTGGAGCCATCCGTATACCAGGCCTCTGCTGGAATCGGTGCTCGACCCTCCTTGTAGGGACTAGCTTCAGGTTCGGCTCTATACAGGCTTCTGAATTTGGTTCCATACTAATATATGTCACAGGACCAAGAACCACCCTTAAGGGGCTAGTTGACAGGGTGCAGCGCTGTTCTAAGTATGCCCCCCACTTCGCCAAAGTGGGCGTTTGAGTAGTGCCACTATGGGGCTTTGTTGTCCAGTCCCGTACCCATCCAGCTATTGGGTAAGTGGTTCTCACTAAGACAGGGGCTGTGGCAGTTATACTTTCTGTGGCTAGTAAGGCTGCATATACCGCAGCTAGCTGTTTCTCAGTTAAGGAGTACCTAACCTCAGCCCCCTTCCAGATTTGGGACCAGAACCCAATAGGCTGTCGTAGCCTCTCTGATTTCTGCCAGAGTCCCCACCAGAACCCTTCCTGAGTAACATGCACATCAAGCTCACAGGGTCGGGCTGGGTCAAAAACTTGCAAGGCCTGAGCAGTCTTTATAGTTCGTTTGGCCATGGCAAATGCTGTGTCTGCCTCAGCTGACCAATCCCACCTGGCTCCCTTACGTATTAACATATACAAGGGTCGTAAGAGCTGGGCCATGTGAGGTATAAATGCCCTCCTGTAACCCAACAGACCCAGAAAGGCTTGCAGCTGCTTCACTGTGGTTGGAGTGGGGTAAGCTTGAACTTTATCTATCACAGCTTCAGGGATAACCTTTGTCTTACCCGACCAAACAACTCCCAGGAACTTAACTGACAGTCCAGGCCCCTGCAGTTTGCTTTTGTTGATTGCCCGGCCGTGTGTTTTCAGGTGTGTGAATATGAAAGTTACAGCCTTTTCCAGATCTGTAAGAGAGTCACTTGTCAATAAAATATCATCAATATAATGGTATAAACGCACTGAAGATGGCCTTTCCCACCGGGCCAAATCTGCTGCCACCAGCCCGTGACACAGAGTAGGGCTGTGCAGGTATCCCTGTGGCAGCACAGTGAATGTCCACTGCCGGCCTTCCCAGGTGAAGGCAAACTGGTCTTGACTTCCTGGGGCTACATCTACTGAAAAAAAAGCATTTGCCAGATCGGCTACAAAATGGTACATTCCCAGCTCGTGGCTCAGACGATCCATCAAATCTGCCACTGAAGGCACTGCAGCATGCAAGGGGGGAACTACCTTATTCAATTCACGATAATCTACTGTCATGCGCCAAGAGCCATCAGGCTTCTTCACCGGCCACACTGGCGAATTGTAGGGGCTGTGGGCAGTACGCACAATGCCCACTTTCTCCAGCTCTGATATTGTGCCTGTAATTTCTTTGTAGCCTCCAGCAACCGATATTGCTTGGTATTAGTCACTCGCCTAGGGACTGGCAGTTGTAGGGGCGGATGCTTAGCGTGTCCTCTCACCACTGCCTTTACCACTCGCACTCTGAGGCGAAACTCTCCGACTGTGGTTTCTAGCCATAAGCCACGTAGTACATCCACCCCCAGGATGTACTCCGGGATGGACGATACATATACTTTATACTCTTTCAGGGGTAATCACCCAATCCCCAGAGATAGTTTTAGTGCTGTCACCTTGACACTCTGGCCTCCATAGCCATCAATATAACAAGTAGACCCGTGAAATCTTTCTGGATTTCCATAGAGCAGAGTACATTCTGGTACTGTGTCTACTAGAGCTAAAACCCTTTGTATGTTAGTTGGGGACCAGTGGATGGCAAGCTCCACATGTGGCCTCTGGTCCCCGCCCGTCCCCTGTGGACGGGTTCCTTGGCCCTCACCCTATTCAAAGGATATCAGGCCATCACCCAAGGACAGGGCTGGCAGCAAGTGGTCTTCCAGGCACAGGGTGCTTGCCTGAGGCCTGGGGCTTCCAGGCTCCCCCTGAGCAGCAGTCCTTCTCATGGGTGTGAACCTCTGGTCTTCTCGCAGCTGCTACCATAATTCCAATAAATATGCATTGGGCTGCGCGTCTATTTTAGTGCCATCTACACCTGCTCTTATTAAATCCATCCACACTTGTTTACAGGTGACTTTTATAGGTTCTGTGATGCCAAGAGGCCTCCTTGCCCTCCTTGGCATTCCTTTTGACCTTTCTGAAACTACCCGTATTCCTTTCTGAGAGTGCCGGCTCTCAACTTCTCCCAAGCTGGCTATCATTGTGGTGATGTCATGTATCTGACGTCCCACATAGGGTGCTAGTACTGCCATGAGAGATCCAAATGTAGATGAGGGGGCATTCTTTAATACCAAGTCTCTCATCCCTGCTGTGAAACGCTCGCCGTCAGGACCACGCGTATTCACATTAAACATGGCCTGCCACATCCCCAATTCCCGAAGTACCTGCACCAGCTCGGTGTACATCTGCCATCTGCTTACTGTCTCTGGCACATCTCCCGCATCAGCCCATACTGTCCGTATGGCAGCCATTATCCACTCCAGGAGGGTGTGGTCGCCCTGGCCATACTGCTGGCTATTCTGCAGCCTCTGTCGCAAGGATGGGTGTGAAGTCACAGAGGCCAGTATCTCCATCTATTGAGCCGTGCAAATAATCCCATCCACCCCCAGGTCCCATAAACGTAGCAGCCAGGCTGCCAAGGGTTCCCCTGGTTTCTGGCGGAACTGTTTGCCCAAGTCCACCAGTTCCACCTGGGTGTAAGTTCGGTAGGTAGTAAATTCCGTCATCTGTGGTGGTCCCGCAGCCAGACCACCTGGGGCCATGGGTCTCTGCCTCTTCATTTTCTGAGTCACCACCGGGCAGGCCTGGAGCATGGGACCAGCCTCCTCCACCTCTCCAGAGGAGTCTTGCATCTCTGGGGTTGCAGGTTGGTTTGCCACGGCCGGTTGGGACTCAGGCAAAGGGCCAGCCTCCCTCTCCTTCCTTCCTGAGACGGAGTCTGGCATCTCCGGAGGAGTGGGTCGGTTTCTCCGAACTTCATCCTCCAGAATCCTCAAATGTTGCTGTATCCGCATCTCTTCTCGCATCTCTTCTTGTATCTCATCCAGTTCTTGCCGATCCTAGATTGCTCTTTCTGCCTGGACTCTAGCCGAGCTGTGAGAAACACCCATCCCACGGCTCCTGCCACCTCGCGGGCACTGCATCCACTCAGGGTTTCTTCTATTTCATACAGGGCCTGTTCCAACCGCCCCGGGGATCCATCTACCTCTGGCCATTGCTGGGGAGGTGCCCACTGGGTGAGGAGGTCGGCCACTGGGTACCATCTGCTCGTGGCTGGCCATCCGGGGATCCCTCTCCAGATTTCAAAGGGTTTCGTCTGCGTAGAGCTGTCCTGCCTTGAACTGTCCTGCTGTCTACGCCAGTTGTATGGAAACCAACCCATTCCGAGCAGGTTTATGAATGGTTTTAGCAGCCACATGCTCTTCGCCGTGGTTTGTAGTCGCTCCAACACTCCTTCGTACACTCCACTCCTCCACCCTTAACACTGCACTCCCACCACACCACACTCTGCTGCACCACCCTTATAATATCAGTCTTTTAGCGCAAGTGTACCCACTTCAGGTGCCCGCCATCAGGCATGCACCCAGGATCACTGGGCTCCCTCATCTATCCTGATGGCGGAAGGGCAGAAAAGCCTGATACCTTTTACCTTACCCTACAATGACATTATGGGATCTGTAGTCCTTGGCATCATGGATCGCTTTTGCCCATAAAACCTTTGTTTGTGGAGTTCAGTCAGGTCACCCTTTCCCCTCAACTGTCCATGGCTTCCAAATTGTGCCTGAGTCCCTGCAGCAGGCTTCTCTGGAGTCCTCTTTTTTTTTTTTTTTAAAGATTTATTTTTATTTATTTATACAAGCACTGGGTACAGTCAGAAGCGCGGGAGGGTGAGAGAATTCACCAGAGCCAGAGCGGTGAGCAGAGCAGGCAGAAGGACCGAAGTACACTGCTGAGGGGAGCAGCGGGCGGCAGGAGAGGTCTGCGCGCCATGTGGGACCCTCCTCCAGTGGCCGGGGAGCAGCCGGGGATTGAACAGGCACTGCGGAAGCTGCAGGCAGCTTCGCAACCCAGCGCGCAACTGCTGCGCCACCGGGGAGGCCCTGGAGTCCTCTTCTTGCCCAGCAATTTTGATTCTTTCTTTTGGTCTCCTTCTGAGATTCTTGCTGTCAGTATGTGTCCTTCTAGGGTATGTCCCAATCTCTGCTGGCTTTGTTGTTTTGGAATGCTGTGGAGGCACATGTAGCCCCTGACATCAGTACACAGAGGCAGGTCTCCTAGGGAAACTCCGGTTATACATGAGCTTGGGCTGAGGCTGACTGTGGTTCATTGATTTCAATTGGGAAATCATGTTTAGGCTGAGATCAGGTGAGGCAGATGAAGCATCACAATTGAGAGGTAACTGGGAATGTCAGCTCTAATAGGCCTTTTGGAGTGACGGGGTTTTGCAAGGTCTGGATGGAACAAGTAGAGCGTTTCCATCCAGATTACAGGTGAAGGGGTCACTACTGGGAATATTGTCTACATGGGGGCATGTTTGCCATTTGAGTCTTTGGCTTTGTTTGATTGCTGATGAGAGAAAAGCTTCTAAGGTCCTGGCTGGCTACTAAGACAGGTTTATTTGGAGGAAGCCCTCCGAGGGAATTAGGAATGCAGTCCAGAATTTTGAAGTTTGCAGGTGGCTACCTGAGAACTTTCAATAAGTAGAGAAGGTTGCCACATGATTTAAACGCCATTTTGAAAGAGAAGTGTTCAACAAGGAGGACACAAGGACCGCTCACTCCCACATAGGAAGAGTTCCAAATCCTCAAATGTTTGAACTAGCAATTAGAGATGAGTTGCACAGACACACTCAAAGTCTCTGTCAGGCCAAGGCCATTTTTCTGGCAACTGCACCTGGTTTTGCGAACAGTTTGGCATGGGGCCACTGCAAGACAAAATTGTGTGATCTTCCCTCTCCACTCCTACCCATTTTGGGGAATAGCAATTTTACTTTGATTTTGAGTTTTGACTTCTGTGGGACTTCTGTATTTTTTTTCCTTTTTTCCCTTTTTGTCCCTTTTTATTTTGTAGGTCAATGCAGCCAGAGAGCAAACCCTCCAAATACTGCACAATGTACTAAATTTCAGTTTACACAAGAGTATACACCTGGCTTAACAAAAACTAAGAGATATCAACTGTGTATGTTTGTATGTTTCTGCTTGTATGTTTCCATTGATAGTTGGTGATTAAAAGACATAATTTGAAATTAAAGAATTTAGTCTGGAAAATGTGTGCCTGTAGAGTTATAGGGTTAGGAAGAATACTTTTCATTTTACCTGGATTCATAAATTTCACAAGTAGGGTTTCACATTAGTGAAAGTTTGGTGGAAGGAAAATGGTTACTTTTGGAATGAGAGAATATAGGACATGGGAAAGTTCGTTTTGTCACCACTGTGCTCCTGAGTCTATCCAGAGCTTGGCATTTCAAATTGTCACTACTGAGTAATTAAATGTCATCCCCCTTAGTATTTAGGGCAAATGTCCCCAGAAATCTAATTCAGGAAATAATGTTTGTCTTTTATTTCATCGATCAGAGGAAATTTTATGGAACATTGTAAGGGGCAGGACACAACACAGTACAGGTATTCTGATCCCATACAGACCGGGTAAAGGAGGAGTCAGAGTCCTCAGTGGTTTTGCAGGTCTTTTATTGGGGTTCAGTGGGTACGTGCAAAGCAGGGGTGCTGGCTGGGGGGCTGGGAGGCTGGCAGGCCTCCCAGTCCCCAGCAAGTCTTCACTCTCTCTGAGCTCTCTGGAGTTCGTTCTGCTGCTTCTCGGCTTCTCTTTCGGCTTCGGCTTCAGCTTCAGCTTCGGCTTCTACTGCTGCTGCTGCTGGCGTCCCTGTGATGCTGCCCTTAAAAACACAGTCTTAGCTCAGCTGAATCCCATCTACCTATGCCCACACCCTATTCCAGGTGCCCGCCATCAGGCATGCATTCAGGACAAGGATCCATCTTCTATCCTGATGGCGGAAGGGCAGAAAAGCCTGATATTTCCTTTACCCTACAAACATCCATGGAGCTGCTAAGCCACCTGTAAAGTCAGAAATGGACACAGTGCATGTTTTCTGATCCCATGCAGACCGGGTAAAGGAGGAGTCAGAGTCCTCAGTGGTTTTTTGCAGGTCTTTTATTGGGGTTCAGTGGGTACGTGACAGGCAATGGTGCTGGGGGGTTGGGGGGCTGGGAGGCTGGCAGGCTTCCCAGCCCCCCAGCAAGTCTTCACTCTATCTGAGCTCTCTGGAGTTCGTTCTGCTGCTTCTCGGCTTCTCTTTCGGCTTCGGCTTCGGCTTCTACTGCTGCTGCTGGCTTCCCTGTGACGCCACCCTTAAAAAGCACAGTCTTAGCTCAGCTGAATCCCATCTACCTAAGCCCACACCCTATTCCAGGTGCCCGCCATCAGGCATGCATTCAGGACAAGGATCCATCATCTATCCTGATGGTGGAAGGGCAGAAAAACCTGATATTTTCTTTACCCTACACCACCCCACAAAATTTTTCCTTTTCTTTATGGGAAAGACATTAAACACACTTGCCTGCTGGGCATTTATCTGATGAACTCGAACTTAATGGGAAGTATTTTCACTTGAGGGAAATATTTAACCTTAATATGTAAATTAACATTAATATTGGGTTCTAAAATTTTTATCAGATTTCTTAGGTATATACTATATTCTGATATAATATTTCTTGTCAATTTGGATTATTGTAGATTTGGAATTCTGTAGGTTATAATATTCAACAAGTTTCCTTGTCAATAATATTATCATATTTTTGAAAAAAAAAGATTTATTTACTTATGCATACATGCACCGGGGTATAGGCCAGAGGTGTGGTGGGTGAGAGGATTCACCAGAGACAAATTGGGGAACAGAACAGGCAGATTGACTGAAGCACACTGCAGAGGAGAGTAGCAGGCTAGACAGGAGAGGTCTGCTGTGCCATGTGCATTCCTCACAAGCCAGGGATAAACTCATGCTGCAGAGGCTGCTGATAAATTCTTTGGTTGTGTCTTAACCCCTTGCACCACCAGGGAGGGAGGCCCAAGTATCAGATTTTTGATTTTGGTTATCTCAGAGTTCTGGTACCTGTAGAAATTGTTTCTGGAAAAATAAACAAGAGAGACATCTTGACAATTGATAAGACCCATGGTAATAGATGGAATTTGAGATGGAGAGATTTCTACATATGTGTGAGTGGATTAATAATCTTGATAAGTTTTGGTTGGAATGAAACTAGTTTTGTTTTGTTTTGACTCATGGAAGAAGTTTTTTTTTTTTTTCCTTTGAGCTGACCAGTACCTATAGCAAAGTTAAATTGTCATTTTGTGAAAAGAACTAAATTCTATTGACATTTTCTCTCTGCTTCACACCATCATAATATGGAAAATAGTAAAATGTATGATAGTACTCATCAGAATGTGTCTGTCTTTGCATAATTTCAATAGGGAATTTCATTGCCTTCTCCTTAAATAAAGAATTAAGTGTCACAAGACACTGTAATTGAAATATTATAGTCCAGACCAGATTGCTTTTAGTAGTTGGATTGGGAAGAGCCAAGAAGAGAAAGCCTGCCATGTGCTTGTAGGATTTCAGAGTCGGTTGGAAGCTTGCCTGCACTGGTGACCCCAGATAAATCCCTTCAGAAGAGAAATCACAGGCAGAATCTGAGGAGACTGAGGACTGGCTCCTGAAGCATGTACTGGCCAAATGTCAAGAGCTTAATCTAAGATCTTTTAAGTAAAGTTCCATTAAAGCCAAAAAAATTCTGCTAGATTGTTCTGCCATATGAGTTTATGCAAACACAGATTAAAAAAAAAGATTGGAATTAGAATTAATTACTTAGTTGTGATGAAGATGGTGAAAAAATATTTCCTCTCTTAATCTTTTTCTTTTAAATAATTTTTGGCTTCAACAAATTGACTGTTTTCTAGGAATGAAGGATTTTGCCACACTGGATATATGTGGAAAATGCCTAGCAATTGCTCTTGTTTTTGTCACCCCAGAAGAGACTGTTTTCTTTTTTTTTTTTTCTATAGCAAGTTTTTTTTTTAATTTTATTTTTTTAAATAAGTTTTATTTTTATATTCCCCATACAATTGCAACCACATTATTTTGACCCCAATCCCTCCCCTCCCCGCACCCCCCCCCATAGAGTATCTCTGGTTCATAGTTTTTTGTGATTTTGGTTTTCACTTTCTTATAGTTATTCATTTTCCTGGTCCCTTATTTGCGTTTTCAAGATTCCTGCTATGAGTGAGACCATCCAGTATTTTCTTTTTTCTTTCTGGTTTATTTTGCTGAGCATGATACTTTCCAGCACCATCCATGTTGCTGAAAATTGGATGTGTTTATCTTTTTTGAATGCTGAGTAATATTCCATGGTGTATATGTACCACATCTTCTTAATCCAGTTATCTATTTTTGGGCATTTGGGTTGTTTCCAAAACTTAGCTATTGTAAATAGTGCTGCTATAAATATAGGGGTGCAGGTTCTCTTTGGAATTGATGTTTCCGTGGAATTGCTGGATCATATATGGCAGAACATTTTTGCACACAGCACGAATGATAAAGGACTTATCACAAAAATCTGCAAAGTGCTGATGAGACTCAACAACAACAAAGTAAATAATCCTGTCCAAAAAATGGGCAGAAGAGCTAAAAAGAAATTTCTCAGAAGAGGAAATGCAAATGGCCAACAGGCATATGAAAATATGTTCAACATAACTTGTAATCAGGGAAATAAAAATCAAAACTATGACCATGACTTACCATCTCACACCAGTGATAATGGCACATATTAAAAAAAAAAAAAAAACTAGCAACAACGAATGTTGGTGAAGATGTGGAGAAAAAGGAACTCTCCTGCACTGTTGGTGGGAGTGCAAACTGGTCCAACCACTATGGAGAGCTGTGTGGAGATTTCTGGAACTACTAAAGAAGAGACTGTCGTCTGCTACCACACCCTAGCACCTACACATTTGAACTAAATCACCACAGCTTTTGGTGGCAAAAGTTGGACTTGGAAGTTGTAAGAGGGCTTTGATCTCACCCTTTGCCCTGTCCCTGATTTATCAAGGGACATTCAAAAACCGGGGGTGGAGCCTCAGGGTAGACTTTAAAGACAGAAGTAGGGCCTCCCCGGTGGCGCAGCGGTTGAGCGCTGGGTTGCGAAGCTGCCCCCAGCCTCTGCAGCACCGGTTCGATCCCCGGCTGCTCCCCGGCCACTGGAGGAGGGTCCACATGGCGCGCAGACCTCTCCTGCCGCCCGCTGCTCCCCTCAGCAGTGTGCTTCGGTCCTTCTGCCTGCTCTGCTCCCCGCTCTGGCTCTGGTGAATTCTCTCACCCTCCCGTGCTTCTGACTGTACCCAGTGCTTGTGTAAATAAATAAAAAATAAATCAAAAAAAAAATAAAGACAGAAGTAGTGAGCCAGAGGGGGTCCTTCAGTTACTGCAGGGTCTCCCTCTTATGCTGCTCCTTGAATTTTGTTGGCCTTCTCAAGAGCGTCTCCTGCTGTGCTGAGATCCAGCAGCCCCACTTCTGTGGCTCCCTCCTGCCTGTCTTTTGCTGGCTTCAGCACCATCCTGCTTTCTTGAGATTCAGTGGCAGCCTCCATCTTCACATAACGGTGGATTCATCCTGGGCAGTGCACTGTAAACTTGTCTTGATTCCTTCTCTCCTAGCCCCATCAACCCTGTACAAATGCTTGCTTCTCTTTCCTGCCAGAACATTGCCTGGAATTTGCTATCCTGAAAGCTCTGCTCTTAGGCCTTGCCCATTCCACTTTGTACCTTGTTGTTTTTTTTTTTTTTCTGAATGTTTGCACACAAGGGGATGGTTGATCCTGGAGTTTGATTGTGAGTCTATATTTTGAAATCTGTCTCTCCTCTATTCTACTTCTCCCTCTCTCTCATCCCTTTTTTCCTTTCAGTGATTAAAAATCTTTGAGTGTGTCAGATTTTGATGAGTTTGCTTTCATATGGGCAGGTTGGTACAAACCCTTACAATGGGCAATATAGGATTTTCCCCTTAACAACTTGGGGTCCTTGGGCACCTCCCAGTTTTGCCTGGTATCATGTACATTTCTAAAATGCCTTCACTGTTTGATGAAAGACAAAATGTGAGACAGCTATTTGTTACAGATTTTGGCTGCTTCATACTCCTGGTTCCCAGCATCCCTCTCAACACACACATTTTAACTTTTTTTTTAATCATTTATTTTTATATCATTATTCATTTTAAACAATATTTGCTACCCACTTCCCCAGGTGTAGTCTCCATAGAATTTCCTTCACCAATGCACCCATGTACATAACCTCAGTCCCCTGTCAACACACACTTTTCCAACATCACATATTTCAGTATTTTTTTTCAAAACCTAAGATTTTTAATATAGTCTGATCTATTTTTAATTTATTAAAGATTTCTTTCTTTATTTATACAAGCACTGGGTACAGTCAGAAGCACGGAGGGTGAGATAATTTACCAGAGCCAGACCAGGGAACATAACAGGCCGACTGACGAAATACACTGCTGAGGGGAGCATTGGGCATGGCAGGAGAGGTCTGTTGTGCCATGTGGGACCCTCTCAGGGGGCCAGGGATCGAAGTGGCACTACAGAGGCTGTGAGCAACTTCACAGCCCAGTGCTCACCTACTGCACCACCAGGGGAGGCTCTTAATATAGTCAGTTTTTAAAAGAGACTCAAGTGACTGTTTCCTTTTAAATAATAGTAGTTTTTATTTTAATAATTCTAATGTGGAATTAAAGACTGTCTTTAGGTAACAGAGATAAGCTATCATGGTATGAAAGAATCAGAAATCACTGTTTTCTAATGAGGGACCATGGAGAAGGAGGCAAAGAAGTAATAAGGAGCTCACTTAGAAGATGGGTTTCAGAGGATGTGGTTAGGATGTGGCGAGGATGCTGGCAACAGGAATGGAGACATAAATGCGAAAGTGGGTGAAAGCATATGGGTGACTTGCTCAGTAAGCATTTTAAACAGTTGAGTTCCTGACAGCAGAAATAAATGAAATGGCATTGAAAAAAAAAAAAAAAAAGACAGCCCAAAAGATCAATGAAACCAAAAGCTGGTTCTCTGGAAAAAATAAACAAAATAGACAAAACTTTATCTGGGATCACAGAGAAAAAGAGGGAGAAAAGTCAAATAAATAAGATCATAAGAAAGAGGAGAAATTACAGACACAGGAGAACGCCAGAAGCAAATTAAAGAATACAAGAACATTTATATGCAAACAATTTCAACAATCAAGATGAATTGGGCATAGTCTTAGAACTATACAATCACACAAAGTTGAACAAAGAATACATAGATTATTTAAACCAATTACTAGCAGCAAAACTGAAAGAGTAATTTAATCTCCCTCGAAGTGTCAATACCCAGGACCAGATGCTTTTGGAAGTGAGTTCTACCAGATGTTCAAGATGAACTAATGCCTGCCCTACACACACTCTTTGAAAATATCAAGAAATAAAGAATACCACCAGAAACACTTTACAAAGCCAACTTTATACTAACACCAAAACCAAAAGAAAACTAAATAACACACCAAAAATGAAATCTACATACCAATCTCCCTAATGAACACTAATGTAAAATCCTCAAAAAATCTTAGCAAAATGAATTCATCAAAAGGATTATACAGCATGACCAAGTGGGATTTATTCCAGGGATACAGGGATGGTTCAAAATCCAAAAATCAATTAATGCAATTGACCACATCAACATAAAGAAAAAGAAAAACATATGATCATATCAATAAGTGCTAAGAAAGCATTTGATAAAGTTCAACATCCTTTTATGATGAAGTCCCTTGAAAAACTAAGAAGAGGAAGTTATCTTGACATTATAGATGCCACCCACATCTAACATCATTCTTATGGTGAATAATTGAAAGACTTCCCATTAAGATCTGGAACAAGATAAGGATGTCTGCACTCACCACTGCTTTCAACATAATAGTGGAAGTCCTAGCTAGAGCAATTAGGCAACAGAAGACATAAAAGGAATCCAAATTGAGAAAGAAGAAGTAAAACTACTATTATTTGCAGATGATATGATAATATACAAAGTACTCTAAATTCCACAGAAAAACTAATGAAAACAAGTAACCAGTTCAATAGAGTAGCAGGTTACAAAATGCATACAAAAAAAATCACTAGCCTTCCTATATGCAAACAATTAGTCTGAACAGGAAGAAATTAAGAAAATCATCCCATTTACAATGTCACCAAAAAAAAAAAATTAAATACCTGGAAATAAACCTAACAAAGGAGGTGAGAGAACTATTATAGGAAAACTTCAAAACACTGTTAAAAGAAACAGAACAGAGAAATGTAAAGTTATTCCCTGCTCATGGGCTGGAAGAAATAACACTTTCTAAACGGCCATCCTAACAAAAATAATTTACAGATTCAATGCAATTCCAATAACAAAAATAATGGCATGCTATAAAGATATGGAACATATATTGCTAAAATTATATAAAATCACACACACACACACACACACACAAAAAAAAAAAAAAACAATGGCCACAGATTTCCTGTGGGAGAAGAACAGAGGTATTACACCCTCAGACTCCAAACTATAAAACAAAGCCATAATTATAAAAACAACATGGTACTTGAAAAGAAACAGACAACATAGACCAGTTGAATAAAATCAAAAGCCCAGAAATAAAATCAGCATATATGGTCAACAAATCCACAACAAAGGAGCAAAGAACTTACACTGCAGCATGGAACCCTCCTAAATTAATGGTGCTGGGGAAACTGGACTGTCACATGCAAAAGGATTAAACTAACCTACTCTCTCATACCATACACAAATCAACTGAAAATACATAAAATACTTGGATGTAAGATTAAAATCATAAAATATATAGAAGAAAACATAAGCTAAACACTCCATGACATAAACCTCAAAAAACGCTTAGAGGACTCATCTCCAGAAGTAAAGACAATAAAGAAGATCAATAGGTGTTACTACATCAAACTAAAAAGCTTTTGTACAGTAAAAGAGACTGTAACCCAAACAAAGAGATATGCTACTGAATGGAAGAAAATATTTGCACTCTACACAACTGATAAGGGACTGATATCAGAGTTCAACAAAGGTATAACACTTCTCACCAAAAATAAAGCAAACAATCCAGTCAAAATATGGGCAGAAGAGCTAAAAAGACACTTCTGCAAAGAAGAAATGTGGATGGCCTACAGGAATATGAAAAAAAAAATCATCATCATTTATAATCAGGAAAATACAAATCAAAACCACAATGAGATACTACTTCACCTCACTGAAAATGGCTTATATTAAAAAAAAAAAACCTGGAAACAATAAATGCTAACAAGGGTGTGGTGAAAAAGGAAAACTCTTACACTGCTGGTGGGAATGTAAACTGGTCCAGCCACAAGGGAAAGCTGTGTGGAATTTCTTCAAAACACTTAATATGGATCTGCCATATGACCCAGGAATTCCATTCCTAGGAATCTACGCAAAGGACACAAAAACACTAATCCAAAAGGAGACCTGCACTCCTGTTTATTGCAGCACTATTTACAATAGCTAAGATATGGAAACAATCTAAAGGCCACAAAACAGACAAATGGATCAGAAAGTGGTGGGATATATACACAATGGAATACTACTTGGCAATCATAAAAAGGTAAGCTCACAACATTTCTGGCAACATGGATGGAGCTGGATGGGATTATGCTCAGTGAAATAAGTCAGAAGGAAAAAAGATAAATGTTGGATTGTTTCACTTACAAGTGAACTGTAGAGAAACCAAACAAAAGCTCAAGAAATAGACAAAACTTGCAAGCTGACATTAGATCTGAGACATACAGTGGTGGTGGGGGGTGGTAAAAGGCTCAAAACAGTGGAGAGAAAAGCACCAGGTTAGGATGGTGATGGATAATAGAGTCTCTGGTTGTGGGGGAATTACAGGCACTACACCTGAGAGGAGAAATCAAATACCTTACAAAAATGTACAAGAACGTTCTAAGCAAATTTAGAAACTGAAATTAAAAAAAATATATTTGTCCCAAAGTCCTGACTGAGGGAGCCATTGCAGTGTGGGGGCTGAGCTGAGGGGAGAAGGTGTTGAGTGTCATAGTCCTCGGGTTAATTTCTGGTTTCTGGGGTGTTGCCCAATGAATGGAATTGGCTTTAGTACCCTTGGAGATTCTGGGTCTCATTCCCATGTTCATGTCCTCAGGGTCGCCTTTAAATGGAAGAATGAATAAGAAGTCTCAGGGCATGGGGAGGGAGTAAACGACTCGAGGTGGCCCAATGAACCTTGGAGGGCAGGGTGGGGATTCAGTCCTGCCCTCAATCTGGTGTATGCTATGTCTGATGTGGTTGTTGGCACTGGGGGATATAAGGTGGCCGGCACCAGGCAAGTTCCAGAAGCAAGGCGGTCCATCTTCTGAAGAAGGTGTGGAGGAGCGGAAGGCCATCCAGGATCTGGGGGCACATTGTATAGACAGCACCTATGGTCAGATCAGATCCATTCAGGTAGCCCAGTCCAGAGACATCTGAATTCTCAGACTGAAAACACTATCAGTGACACCTCCTGTAGTTAGGTGTCTAGTCCTGGAAAGGACTTGCTGGAAATCAGCATGCAAACTATTTATCAGGTGTTACATCTGCAGCATGTTTAGGAAGACCACTCCTAACTTCCAGCTCCCTCAGCCCAGCAGCCAGGTGCAATGGGGCATGACCAGCTCCACTGCAGAAGGGACCCCTTGTACCAGAGTGGTTTTGGGTACATGCCAGTCAGGTTTGAACCTGGCCTGCACCATTTAAAGGCAGCACAACCGGTCTGCCTGGCTCTTCTGCAGAGCCCACTGCTAGCACAAGACCATGCAACCTCAGGGCAGATAGGGTTTCACATGCTGGTGGGGGTTCTGTTTTAAAGAACATGTGACATTGTAAAAGGAAAAGTCAGATTTTATCTCACACAGGAGCCAATCAAATCTTGAAATAGTGTCAGTTTTGAAGATGCACCAATCCAGTATGAAAGGGGGATAACACTGAAGGAATTATAAGCTGGGACAGTAGCTGCTTTCATGCGTTGATTGGGAAACTCCATTTGGACACTCATTTACTGAGACCTTCATCAAAACCTTCATTCTTTGGAAACCTTTGAATCTGATCTCTCCTTGGAAACACTGCTTGACATTTGCTTCTGTCTCTAACTCTGCTCCCACATTGCCTGTTGACTGGTGTCGCTGCCCTGTGTGTAGCATCTCTGGAAGAGCTGTAAATTGGTGCCTGGTCCTCTGACACCACTTGTGAAAAGAGCTGTCTCCTGTCGGCCTATGTTTGGCATCTTTAAAGAGTGTAACACTGATGCCTGGTCTTCCACATCCCCACCTGCTGACTAGCACTGCAAGCATGTGCACAACCACCTCTAATCAGCATCTTCTGATCTTGCAGCACCACTGCTCACTGCTGCCCCTTCCTCCAGTATGCCTGACACAACCTCTTGGTGTAGTTGCATCTGACACTGTCCAGTTCAGCCTTCAGATTTCTGTCTTAGCACCTCCTACTAATAGAATGTGGCTGCTTGCACTGGGAGTGGCAAATAGTGAAAAGCGTGTGGTCTCTGCCACTTTCAGAGCAGGCTGCGCATACTGGGCCAGTGGGGTGGGAAATCACTGCTGCCATTCAGTCTCCAGGCACCTTTGCTTAGGCAGCAGGCTGCAGGAAAGCCTCTAGGGCCCCTCTGACTTAGGGACATTGCATCCCTGTTGCACTGTGACTACCTCCAGCTGCCACCGTGAGTCGGGTCCTGGTTCATCACTTATAGGTGTGCATCACCTCCAGGCTCTCATTGACAGGACGGGGCCATCCTGCATAAGCAGCTTTTGGTTTGGACTACTGGATGCTGTGGGCACTCTTTGGGGTAGGACAGCCAGCCATCCATGGCCTTAGAAAATTTCCTTTTCCCCAATTCCCCCTCATTGCACCCTGAGCCTGACTTGTGTCTTGCAGTTGTGAGCACATAGATGAGGACCCACAGACTGTGTCATCTCCTCAGCTTTACATGGTTTCACATGGAAACACAGTCTTGCCTGTGCTGTGACCAGAGCTGCTTAGCCACACTGACTTGGAGGACTGAGGAAAGCTACACTCCCATTCTTGACTCAGAATGGCAATAATCAATGTTATCGTTTAAGCTTCTAAGTTTGGGGGTGATTTGTTTCACTCAGTGGATGTATATATCAAATACCAGCTGTGTTAACTGAAAATCACATCCTATTTGAAGCACCCCGACAGTGTATGCTTTAACTCAGAAGCACTTCCAAGGGGCAGATGTGTCTTCCACAGGGCTCCCAGTGACTCCTCTAAGGCACTGCTCACCAGGGCTTCAATTTTAGGTTGAACCAAGTTTCTTCCAAGGCTGAATTAGGACTTCAGGTCCTCTGAGCCCAGAAAGCTCCCATGTATTCCTGAGTCCTCTTAGTGGAGAGGTCCATCCCCCATTGACACTAAAGAATTCAAGCCATCTGGTGGCTAATAAATTATTATTGGTATTTGATTCACAGTAGTCTTATCAGGTTTGTGTCTGAGGGTCAAAATCTAAAACACAAAAAGTAAAAATTCTAGTCAGAATGCCTACCCCTGAGTAACACCCTGATGCTCAGCAGGGCCTTGGAAATAATGGGAACAGGAGGGCCTGCTCCACAGTGTGAGCTGTGAAATCAGGGCAATGGTTCTTGATGAACCCCCAGCAGAGAACATTGGGAAAGGCTTCCTGATAAAAAACAGCTAAACTAACTCCTGACACAAGGTTAATTGCAGAGAAAAAAAAATGGGCATTCCAGACAGAAGTAGCACATTCTGGAAAAAGCTGAAGGAATATGTAGTTAAGTACAACTGAGTAA
Source organism: Talpa europaea (assembly GCF_964194135.1). NCBI lineage: Eukaryota > Metazoa > Chordata > Mammalia > Eulipotyphla > Talpidae > Talpa > Talpa europaea. Next base: position 15,258,126 of record NC_140075.1, read on the forward strand.
GTAGTTACAGAGAAGGTAAGATTGCTAAGAGAGAATAGAGTCAAACTGAAAAACCCTTGATTGTCATGCTAAGACGCGGGCACTGCTTCTAAAGATAATAAGAGGGGCCTCCCCTGTGGCACAAAGGTTGAGCGCTGGGTTCTGAAGCTGCCCACAGCCTCTGCAGCGCTGGTTCGATTCTTGACCTAATTTGTTTGTTGGCATCTCTACCAACTTGGAAGGCACTCTGGGAAACTATTAAGAATTTACAGCAAACAAAAGTTCAATCAATATAAAATCATCTTCATAATTGCAGGAAAGAGGCCTTCCCTCACAGCACTAAGGATTGAATCTCAGCATTATTAAGCTGATTGCAGCACCGAGTAAGCTCCCTGGCCAGGTAGTGGGCCACATGGCACGACAGACCTCTCCTGTCTCGCCCGCTGCTCCCCTCAGCAGTATATTTCAGTAAATCTGCCTGTTCTGCTCCTGACTCTGTCCCTGGTGAATCCTCTCACCACCAACACTTCGGGCTTGTACCCCAGATTTGTATGCATAAATAAATAAATCTTAAAAAATTAGAGAACACTATCTGCATAATTTTGAAAAAAAAATATCCACAAGGTACACATATCAAAAAGCAAGAAGCAACACGTGTTGGTGGGGATATAGATTCAAACGAACACATTCCCACAGTTGGTGTTGGTAGTCTGGTGTCACTCCTATAGAAAACAGTATGGAGTTTTCTCAAAAGACTAAAAGTGGTTCTGCCACGTGACCCAGCAATCCTACTCCTGGATTTCTACCGCCAAAATACCAAAACACTTATTTGAAAGGAAACTTGCTCTCCCATGTTTATTGCTGCACTATTTACAATAGCCAAGATGTGGGGACAACTTAAGTGCCCAATGAGATAAATGGATCGAGAAGATGTGTGATGTGTATACACAATGGAATACTACTCAGCAATGAAAAAAGATAAACTCATGCCATTTACAGCAACATGGATGGAACTAAAAGACATTATGTGGAGTGAAGTAAGTCACTAGGAAAAAGACAATACCAGGTAGTGTCACTTGTATGTGGACGATATAGAAACCAAATAAAGGGTCATGTAACATCAAACTTTAAAACTAATCCTTGACCCCTGGTCACAGAACTGAGGCCCCCAAGGGGAAGAAGAACAGGGAGGGGTGAGAAAGATGTGGGAGAAAGCACAATGGCTATGGGGGCGGACTGTGGGTGCTTTTGCAGTGGGTACGTTTGGTAACTGCACAGAGGGCACAGAGATCTTACAAAATACTAACACTGGTGGAAACTCATCTTACTCAATTACATTTTAGAAGATTATTTTTTTTATTGACTCCTTGAACAAAAATAAAATATGGGATAAGGGAGAAAGGAATTTGAGTGGGAATTGCAGAAGGGGCCTACACCCAGAAGTAATATAAATCCCCAAAAAATAATTAAACAGTAAACCTCAAGCATCTTGAGAAATAAAAAAAGAATAACTAAAATAAATAAAAGAAGGAAAATCATTTAAATTGGAGCAGAAATAAATGAAACACAAGTCAAAAAGCCAAAACAAAGATCCATGAACTAAGAGTGACTTCTTCAATAAACAACATTGATAAATCTTTAGCTAGGTTAACATGGAAACAAGAGAAAATTTATGAATAGAATTAGAAAAAAAAATGGAAATTACTACAGCTAGCAGAGAAATACAAAGGTCCTGAGAGCACTGTGACTGACTATGCTAGCAAATTCAATAATCTTTTTTTTTCTTTTTTTAAAGATTTATTTATTTATGCTTACAAGAACTGGGGTACAGTCCGGAGTCAAAGGAGGGTGAGAGGATTCACCAGAGACAGAGCGGGGAGCAGAACAAGCAGACTGACGAAATACACCACTGAGGGGAGCAGTGGGTGAGACAGGAGAGGTCTGCCGCACATTGGGGGTACCTCTGAGGAGGACGGGGATAATACAGGCACTGCAGATGCTGTGGACAGCTTCACAGCACTGCGCTCAACTGCCTGTGCCACCAGAGAGGCCCTGTGTAGGTCTTTCACCTCTTTTATTAGGTTCATTCCCAAGTATTTTATTTTTTTGTTTCAATTATTTAAGGGATGGTTTTCTTGATTCCTTCTTCTGCAGACTGATTGTGCATAGGAAGGCTACTGATTTTTGTGTGTTGATTTTGAAACCTGCTACATTACTGAACTGGTTGATTGTTTTGAGTAGTTTTTCTGGGGAGTTTTTAGGGTTCTCGATGTATATCATCATATTGTCTGCAAATAGTGATAGTTTTGCTTCTTCTTTCCCCATCTGAATTCCTTGTATGTTTAGACATATGTATTGACACTGATTTGGACTGTGAGGCACTTCTAAAATTAAGCCAACAGGTTAAAATACAGCAAAAAAAAAAACTCAATGTGGCTGATGATGTAAACCTTTATGACATTGCACGTGACATTTGTCATTTGAAGTACTTTGAAATATTGCTTCAAACAAAGTTTCCCTAGTCAAAATTTTTGAATCTATTTCCTGATGGAGAGTGAGAAAATGTACCCATGTAAAACGGAAAGGGGACAGTCAAAATATACTGTTCTTTAGAATGTTCTTGTTTTAGGACTGGTTTGGGTCAGCCAACAGCATTCTTCCCATAAGGCAAACTGTGTCAGGAGCTCAAGACACAGGAGGGAATTCCATTCTACCATGAAATTCTGAAAACATGTTAGTATGATTTAGGTGCAGATGACACTGTGAAGGGAGGAGAGGATGTGGTTCAGGAAGAAATGTGCAGCACCTGCCTGCAAGGCGGTCTGTCCCGACCCGCGGGGTTCAGAGGCACGGGAAGAGAAGGGCTGAGGATTGAAATGAGGGGCTTGACGACTTGACGCTAGCATTTGCTTCTTTATTTTTCCTTTATCCTTTTATTATATTTACCTATCTTTCTTTTCCCTGACTTTCTTACTTCCCTGCTTTCTCTCTGCTCCTCTCACAATAACCTTTCTCGCAATAACCTCTCTCTCAATCGCCTCTCTCTCAATCACCTCTCAATCACCTCCTGACCTTCTCGTGGTTCTCTTCTTATAGCCTGGTAGCTCCTCCCATCGTACCTCCCAGTCTCATTTGATTAATAGGAAACACCTGTGGTTTCTCAGCAGGCGAAACGGTAAAGTGAAAACTAATTAATGGCACGTGTGTTGCGCAACACGGCGCATGCTCCAGGCGGCTCCGGACAGCGGTCAGAAGTGACATGTGGGTTGGAGGAAAGCAAGGTCAGAGAGCTGGTAGGCACATCTGGGGATTCTGCAAGAACAAGAGCAAATGCCCCAGGTGGCAACAGGATGTGGCATAAAGAAGGACACCCAAATATCCCAAAATAGATGACAGGATCAAGAAGATGTGGTACATATACACAATGGAATATGACTCCACAATCAAAAAAGATAAACTCATGCAATTTGCAGGAACATGGATGGAGCTGGAAGGGGTCATGCTTGGGCAAAATAAGTCAGAAAGAAAAATAAAAATACCAGATGGTCTCACTCAGCAGGAATTTAGAAAACCTAAATAAGGGACCAGGAGAATACTAATTATAATAAAGTAAAAATCACAATCAAGAGCAACTACAAGCCAGAGACACACTACTGTGCGGGGGAGGAGGGGGTAGGATCACTCAAGGGGGCTGGGAATTGTACGGGGACTATAACCAAGGTGAAAATGCATACATTGGCAAAAATGAAAAATGAGATAAAAATACATAAAATTCAAAACAAAAAAGAAGGCAGCTCACCAAGCAGGGCTGGACAGGGAGGGGAGGTGGGTGGGGGCAGGGCTGAGGCCAGCGGGGCAGTGAAGCCTGTGCAAAGGTGTTTGGGGAAGTGTCAAGCCCAGTAGGGCCACAGGAAGGCGTGAGGCCAGCGAGCGGATGATCTGACTGATGCTCTTGCTGTTCCCTGGGTATGGGGGAGGTTGAAGGAATGGGAGGAACCAGTGCAGACACTACAGCCCTGGCCCGTGATGCGCAGCATCCCAGGCTGGTGGGGGCATCAGAGCATCTGTGTTCTCAGAGCAGAGAGGGATGCGGAGCCTCCGTGGGGTTTGCAGCCCCTGAGGCTGAGGCGGGCGTGGACACAGGCGGCCGCAGAGCGTGGACTCCCCCGAGGCGGCCGTGGAGGTTGGAAAGAAAGACGGGAACGGGCCTGCGAGTCTGCCCCCGACACGGGAGAGGACGCGACCTCTCTGTGTGGCAGCCAGGAGCAGCCGTGGTCACAGGAGGAGACGCATAACCTCTCCCGGCCACTGCTGGGTCAGGTCCCCGGGGGGCGGGACCAAGGGAAGCAACCCTGGGTGTCTGTCCCCCGAGAGGATGACACCCTCCACCCTCCGGGCCTGGGACACGCATCGCTGGGGCCACCGGGCCCAACCCCAGGCTCTGAGCCTCGGGCTCTGGCTGCGCCCCAGGCTGCTCAGCGGAGACCTGGTCCTCAGCGGATGCTGTGCGTGAGTGATCAGGGTTGGCCTGGCGGGGGGAACCTGCAGCCTGAGCAGCAGCGGACCCCACTGCTCATATGAACCCACCACTTCCAGAAGCTAGGCCATTCCCGGCAGGGTGCAGGGCCACAGCTTCTGGACCTGGCCTTTGCCAACCTCTGCACCCCGAGTTCGAGCAAGAAGCAGATTTTTTTTTTAATAGTCTTTTTTTTAAGATATATACAAGAACCGGGGTACAGGCCATAGGTGTGAGGGTGAGATGATTCACCAGAGACAGAGCGGGGAGCATAACAGGCAGACTGACAAAGTACACTGTTGAGGGGCGCAGCGGGCGGGAAAGGAGAGGTCTGCTCACCTCCCTGTCGGGCCGAGAATCGAACCGGCGCTGCAGAGGTGGGGACAGCTCCACAGCGCTGCGCTCAACCCACTGCGCCAACGGGAGCCCCAGACGCAGATATTTCCAAGCCAGAAATCTCGGAGGGGGGAGCTGACCAGCCCCAGCTGCCCCCAGTCCCGGCTGAGTCAGGTCAGGGGGTGTCCCCACAGTGCTGGGGGCGGGGCGGACACCCCCTCCAGGGCCCGCTTTACAGCCTCTGCCACCCTGGGAGCCGCCCCGGCCTCTGGCCTGCGAGGACGCCGAGGGGCACATGCAGCTCGAGGGCCAAACGGGGGGACCATGTCCCAGAGAGTTTTCAGTGTCTGGGTGTGAAGAGCGGACTCTGCAGCGTCCCATGCTCCCAACATGGTGTCGTTTATTGTGCCCCTGGATGTGTTGTGTCATGTGAGATGCATCAGGGTTTGAAGGGGACTGTGCAGAGAGACCCCAAAAGCCGAAACCTGGGACAGGACGCTCATGACAGAGGACACGGCCTCACCAGTGCCCCGCGGGCTTCTGGAACGGGGTAGACTCCAGTCTCCAGGGAGTCTGTCCACACACCTCTTGGCGGTTGCTGTCCCGTGAAGGCTGAAAAGCCCCCGGGGTGCCCTCTGCCGGGGGCGTGGCCTCTGGTCTGACACCACAATGAGCTCTGTGATGTCACCCGCGGAGCCTACTTAAGACCCCCGCGCAGCCCGCGGTGGTGTAGGTGGAGCAAGTAGTGTTGGGATCGTGAAGGTGGACTCGGAGGGAGAGAGAGGCGTGTTGGTGGATTGGATTGCTTTTGCTTTGTTTATTTCTTATTCAGTTATTCATTTTAGCTATTTATTTTATTTTTATTTTTAATTCTGGTTTTATTTCCCTTTATTGTTTTATTATTTCTTATTTTATCTTTTTTATTTTATTGTTTTTTTTATTTTCCCCATTTTCCTTCCTATTGTCATTTTTCTGTGTGTTGTTTTTTTCCCTTTGTTTTTTTTTTTTTTTTCATTTTAGTTGTTGGTTTGTAATTGTTTTTTCGCTTGTGGTTTGTTCCTTTTGTCTGTGTTCTTGCTAACTTTAGTGGTTACTTTGTTATTGTTTCTTTTATCATATTTTTAAATATTTATCTTTGTTAATTTTTTGGTTGTGTGTTTTCATTTTTGAGTGCATAGTTAGTTAGTATTAGTATCCTAGTTAGGTTAGCATAGTTAGTGTTTTTGGTAGAGATAAGTAGGTGTCCTTATTGTTTTGGTAGAGAAGTCAGTGTGGGGAGCATTTAGTTAATTTTGGGGATCCTTTTCACGTACTACTAGCTCTAGGCTAATAGTGCACTTGTTAATCCGGTAGATGAGCCAGTGCCAAGGGCTCTAGACAGCCAGGGCCTGCGAGCTTACGAGCGGGTCCGCCCTCACTGCCCCGATGTGCTCGTCTGCCCAGGGAATGGCCCTGAGAAAGTACGTGATGCTCTGCAAGCTGGGGGAAGGTGCCCATGCCAAGGTCAGGCTGGTGCAGCACCTGTCAATGGGCATGGAGTTGGCCATAAAGGTCATCCCCATATCTGGCACGCCTCAGAGGTTCCTGGCCCACGAGGTGGCCTGCATGAAAGTCCTTCGGCACCCGAACGTTCTCCAGCTCTTCCAGGTGGTGTACACCGAGGATGAGGTGCTGCTGGTCCTGGAGCGCGTGCAGGAGGGTGTCCTGTAGGACTACCTGTTGAAGCGCGGGCGCCTGGGGGTGATGGAGGTGCACCGCCTCTTCCAGCAGATCCTGGCAGTGCTCAGACACTGCCACGCCAGGGGAGTTGCGCATTGGGACCTGAAGCCGGAGAACCTGCACCAAAATATAAAACTGGCAGACTTTGGGCTCAGTGCCCAGTTCTCTGAGGCAACACTGCTCAAGACCCCCTGTGGCAGCCCGCAGTTCGTGGCCCCTGATATTCTCCGTCACAAGGAGTACAGTGGCCCCAAGGCGGACATCTGGAGCCTGGGGGTGGTCCTCTACTACATGCTCACCGGGAAGCTGCCCTTCAAGGGCACCAGCCTCGGGGAGCTGTAGGCCAGGGAGCTGAGTGGTGTCTATCATGAGCCGCACTACCTCTCTCAGCAGTGCCGGGACCTGCTGAGGAAGATGATGAGCTCGACCCCCACAGCGGCAGCAACCTGGACAGTGTCATCCAGCACCCCTGGGTGGGGCTGACAAATGGACTCCCCTGCCGGGAGCCATCCCCAGGCTAGCACAAGGCTGCAATGGAAGCCATGGTCCGCCTGGGGTACCGGAAAGATGTCATTGACAGGGTGCTTTTGGAGGGCAGGTATGACCCTGTGATGGGGACCTACCTCAAGCTGCTTTCCAGGCAGCGGGCGGATGAGGAGTGGCCGGACCCCACCATCTCCCCCAAGCTTCTCAGTCCCGATGGGGCCCACTGTGCCCCGATATCGGAGGACCACTGGCAGCCTGAGGTCTCAGGGCCTGAGAAATTGCGGGTGGGACTGTCCCCGAAGCAGGACGCCTAGAAGCCCAACACCACCTCTGGGCAAGGCATCCCACAGGAGGACGCTGGCCTTCAGAGCTCGGTTTCCAGCTCAGGGCCCCTGCCGCCAGATGCCTGGAAACCAAGCATGGCCTCCAGGCAGGGCCAGTGCTGCGGGAGGCATGGGGGCCCAACACCACATTGCTGCCAGGCCCCCTGCAGGAGGAAGCTCTGCAGCCAAGCACCACTTTGCCAGCCCCCCCCCACCTGGAGGGGGGGCCCGGAAAGCATTAGAAAGACATCTAGCCCAGCCCCCCAGCTCTCCAGCACCACCCAAATAACCCCAAGAAGGCGCCTCTTGTTCAGCCCACTGGTGGCCCCTGCAGAGACACTGGGCCATGAAAACCATTCCCAGTCCACCCTTGGAGGCTACAAGGCCAGAGCTAGAAGAATCCTTAACAGGATTTTAAAATGTTGCCTTTTCTGTGCATCCTTCAGAGGAAAACACAAGAGCAGCATTCACCCTGCTGGGGATTAGATGATCACCAGCACCTCCCTAGAATTCACTTCCCCGCTCCAGGGCAGCCACTCAGTGGCCATAGTAAAATGAGCACACCAGCGGAGGCCGAAGCCCTGGTGAGGGGTCAGGGGCTGGGCCCAGCCAGAGGGGCCAGGAGCAGCATGAGACCATAGGCGTGGAGCACAGATGTCCACAAGCACAGCAGTCCCAGGAGCAGAGCAGGTGAAGGGCCGGTAGGGCAATGGGACTTGTGAAGCACCTGGAGGAGAGCAGAGCAGGGGAACGGGGGCAGAGGAGGGCTTGGGACACCTGGAGGTGCAGGGCCCGGGATAGGAGTGGAGCTCTGCGGGCTGAGCCTCCAGAGGCCCCAGGGCCACAGGCTGGGACCACAGGGCCTTGCTTCCCCATCTTAGGCTCTATCCCGTGAGGGCCCTGCTGGTGGCCCCTGGGCACCCGGATTTCACAGATGATGCAGGAGCTCTTCGGGCTTACTGGCACTGTCAGGGACTGACATCCACGGTAGGAAGTCCTTCTACTGAGACCCTTTTCACAACAGAGATTCCAAGTTGGAGAATTGCTCACCCACCAGCGAGTGATGCCTCAGTAGGGTTTCCTGGTTTCCATCTGCACTTGTCGCATCTGAGTCTGAGCAGCACTCCCCGGTGGGTGTCACTAAGGAAAGAGCCTCTGTGCTTGGGCTTCACTGGCTCTGCTCTTCCCACGCAGGTCCAATAGGGCTCGAGGAGGCGGCAGCCTTGGACACACTGGTTCCCACTGCAGGGGCACTTACATGTGACCCACTCTACCTGCAGGGCCCTGGGGCATGGAGGCATCTGGATGCTCTTTCTCCGCCTGGAGGAGACAGTCTGAAATGGATTATTTAGTTAAAATGTCTACCCCAGGACTCATTAAAATGGTGTATGAAACCGACCGTGTTTGCTTCCCATTTGTGACTGCACCCACACTTCCAACACTTCGGACGCCAGAGACCTAAATTTCCTTTAACATTATTTAATAAGCAGTGAAAAGTTTAGAAAATTTAGAAAATTTTGGAAAGCATTTTGAAAATTTTAGAAAAGTCAGAGGGGTCACTTGGTGGTAAGACAGTGTGACAAGAGTGTGAAGCAGAGCTAGCTGTGTGTATAGAATTAGGGATTTGCACTGTTTTCTTTAGGTGTATGTGCATGTCTTGAACTGTGTGTAAGTGTGTGCATGTGAGTCTACATGAGTGTGGCTTGTGTGGGTTCTATAGGTATGAAGTATTTATGTACCTTCTACCATCAGAAAAACACTACTAGATGTAGAGAATTGGTACAATGTCTTCAAATATTTGGCCTCCCAGATGGCCCAGTGGGTTAAGCCCAGTGCTGAGGGAAGTGCTGAGTCTCCAAAGGCCCCAATGTGGCTTGTGTCCCCGAGTCCACATCTGTAGGGGGTTTAATTCTCCTCCAGTATAACTGTAGATGCAGGTCAGTTAAAGTTTTCCCGGTTTCTTGGCATTGGTCCCTGCTCCTGGTGTGTGCCCTGGTCACCCATTTCTCTTTCAGTGGCATCAATGTTGTCCTGCACAGTGTTGTGAGTATATGGTGGCGGTGAGCCCAGTGTCTTCACTCTGCCTCTGTATTGCCTCTCATGTGTAACCCAATTCATTTTTGGAGACCATAATTACTTTGTAAACCAAAACAACTGAATACAATAAAAAGACAATAAAAATCCCCATTGAGAAAATGTTCGTCCCTTTTTGTGACAGCGCCCAGCTGACCCTGCTGAATGGTTTCTTGGGGTGAGTCCTTTAGTGACGCAGAGAGGGTCATTGCTTTCACTGCATGGATCGGTTAATAATAACCCATTTTAGAAAACCAAACACTTGTAGCCAGCTTGTGGCAGGCTGTGTGGCTCCTGGTCACTCAAGACTCAGAAAAGCCTGGATTCTCTTCAAGGGAGAGTGTAAAGTCACCTCCTGAGGCAGTGTCCAGGGGTCCAAGGTCCCTCTTCCAGGCTCTGAATGACCACGTCAGCTGCACAACAGGGAAGCGACGCTGCAGCCCTCACATGCAGGCCCAAGACCAGCAGGGGCAGCATCTCAGACCCCTTGTGAGAAATGCAGAGCCCCCAGCGCCAGCAACACCCTGGGTCTGAACTTGTGCCCCCAGGAAGACTGGGACACGACTCTGCCCTCCTGCCTGCTGGACCTGGGCAGGGAGGGGATGTCGGCCCCAGAGAAAATTACAAACTGTAAACTTATAATTCCCCAAATTATATTAGAAGTTCACAGAAATTAAGCACACAAATAAGTGGCACACAGCGGTGTGTCCGGCAAACCCACCCCAGGGGTGATCAGTGCAGGAGGGAGGTGCTGGGAGCAAACACGGGGGACGTGCTTTCTGTCAAGGGTGCTGGCCACTCACGGGGTCACACTCAGGAACGACCTGACCCCCATGTTCCTCCAGGACCCAAAATGACCCGCGCAGAGCTCCCCACCCCCAGCCGCCCCGCCCTGGGTCCCCTGACTGACCGGCTCTGCATCAGACACTGGCAGCGACTTGTCCTCACCTCCCTCTTGCTCCGGGTGGTTCCTGAAGAAACTGGGCTCCCGCAGGCAAGAGCTTCACCCGAGTCTGGAGCAGCAAGTGCCCAGGAGACCCCAGCAGTGGGGGAGGCGATAGAGGGCACAGGGCCAGGGCTGCAGGGGCGGGTGTCGGGGTGGGCCCAGGGCCGGGCCAGCGGGAGAACCCGGGGGCTCACGGGGCGCCCCAGCCCGTCCTGCTGCTCCGAAGCTCAGAAAATCCAACTAAATGGAGGCGAACACTCCGCGTCTCCTACGACGCCGTTAACATAGAATTTCCACGCGACTCCACAGCAACTCGCGCCCCGTGACTGAAAACACGCGAGGATTGTTCACCCGCGACCACACAGGCCCGAACCCGCTTTCCCCCACAGGGAGAGACGGGGCATCCCGCCCCGCCATTATTCCCTGTCTCTCCCCGCCCCGCCACCAACCGCTCCCCGCCTGCGCGCTGCCCGCCCCCGGGGCTGCTCCCTCCTCAGCCCCCGGGCCTGCTCCCCAGGGGGGGCACTTCCGACCCCATGTCTCCGCCACTTCTGCTCTTCCCTCAGTGCGCAGGAGCATGACGTCAACACGCAGGGAGGCGGGCCGAGGCCGAGGAAGGACAGGCACGCGGTGGTACCAGGCACGGAGACTGCGGCGTGCGTCGCCTGGTGGCTGGGGTGGGGCGGTGCCGCCCAGGGGGGATAATGGTGGGCAGAGGACCCTGGCCTGGCCAGGGGCGCAGGAGGATGGAGCCGTGGCCGAGGGGCGGGTCAGCCTGGCCCAGGAGAGACGCAATCGCAGAGTGTCGTGGAGGGGGGAGGCACATGCAGAGGGGGGGGCAGGAAGCGGGAGTGTGTGACGTCAGAGCCTTCAAGATGGGGAGACAGAATGACGTGGAGGCAAGAACCTGCAGAAATAGGGGTTCTAGCTCATTCAGAAAAAAAATTGTATCGCCTTTCTGTGGGGAACTTTGATTCAGCTATTACAATTTGGAATATTATATATATGCATGTGCATTAAAAGAAATAGTAATGCAGTTTTTGAGAAATGACCTCAGGGAATGCTGTGGACACAAATAAAAATGTATATCCGTAAAGATGCTAACCAGCACTTTCTTGTACTAACAAATAAAGGAAACAATCTCTATCAGAACTCCAGGAAACAGTCAAATATGTGACAGTAAATGTAGCAATTAGGTACAATCATTCTGAATAGTTATCAATGACTTGCAAAACACTTATGTTACAACATTAAATGAAAGAGAAATGATATTCAATTGCAAATATACTGTTATTCCAGCATGGAAATAATATACCGTACATGTAGAACAGAAGGGAGAAGTTACTTTGCATTCGGTGGAATACTATGAAACAGTGAAAATACAGAGACTCTAGCTAAATCCAATATGTGGGTCACTTTGCCTGCATGTTGTTGACTGAAAGGGTCAAGACATAAAATGAACATATTATGACTGATTTAAATTTTAGATAACAGACAAAATTGAAATTATGTGTTAATCATTTGTGTCACATGATTAATCACACCTAAGTGACACAGGTAGGTGTTGAATTGTCCTGAAAGTCAGAGGTTATACTTGTAATGAAAGCCACATATTTGTGCTTACTCAGCGAAGAAGATTATGATAGTGTGGCCTTGTGTTTCTATACCCAGTTATTGGAGTCATGTGGTAATTCTGAAATTTCAAGTTTATACTATCCAGGACCCTTGCACACAGGTGTTTCAACAGCGAGTCTTCCCTTAACTCAGGAAGGGCAGTTCACCTCTTCTAATTACTCTCATTACCTCAACTTTCCGAGTGACTCTCGGCCATCAGTGACATCCTGTTTAATGTGCTATTTACCCAGTTGCATGCAATAGATACAGAACCCAGAGCAAACCTAGAAAATGTGTCCTCTTCTTCACTGATATCAACCACCTGCCCCAGTTCCATGGAAATCTTGTGATCATCCTATAGGAATAGAGGATATTATCACATGTGACACAGACACCCACAAATAGGGATGCCACAGAAACACTGAAAGTGACGGATGGCCTGTTACTACCTTACTGGAATCAGGTTATGTTCAAGTGTGTGATGATTATAGATCCTTTCTGGTGATTTCTTTTTCCCTAAACACACTCTAAAATATGATTTAACAAAAGAGAGAGCTAGCTGGATTTTGGAGTTAATTTTGTTGTAAAATTATATTTTATTTATCCTTTGTGCTAAGCTATAATTTATAATCTTTTAAAATATTTATTATATTTATTTATGCTGCAAGAACTGGGATGTAGGCCAGCATTACAAGGAGTGAGAAAAATTCACCAGAGCCAGAGTGGGGAGCAGTACAGGCTTATCCACTGAAATACACTGCTGAGGGCAGCTGCCCCTCCCCTATTAGCCATGTGTGTCAGCTCCCTTGACAGGGTTAAATTTGTCCTGCAGTGGCCAAAGGTAGCTTTATAGTACTGAGACATAATCCCTGTGTCACCAGAAGGGACCCTATAGTTTGTAATTTTCAGAAATTTGAAGATACATTAATGACTCTCATTTCTTTTTCTGAAATTACAGAAAGGAATAAACAAGGATATATATGGGGAATAATTGTATATACACATATGGTTGATTGATTCCAATATCCACTTGCAGAGCCACTGTCTCCTACCAATAGGCAAAGAGCTTACTTTATTATTTTTTTTAATTCTTATTTATTTGTGCATGCAAGAACTGGGGTGCAGGCCAGAGGTGGAGGCCTGACAGGATTCAGCAGAGAGAGCAGGGAGCAGAATAGTCGACTGACAGAAATACACTGCTGAGGGGAGCAGTGGGGAAGAGATGTCTGCTTTAACATGTGGGTCACCTCCTGGGCCAGGGATCGAATTCCTGATGTAGTAGTTACAGATTATGTCATAGTGCTGATGATTAACCCCTTGTACCATCAGGCAGCCTGAACCTATATTATTTAAAATGAATGGGAAACCAAAAAGTATTTTTTTCCCGATCTAGCCTGATGGTTATGTCACACCTTCCAGGGTGTCAGTCCTCAGTCCTGATTAGTGGTAAGTGGGGAATTCCTGTTGTTGCTGGGAGCCTCCATCTGTGCACAGGAACTGGGGACGAGGGTCACTTGGGCCTCAATGGGACAAAGGGACAGCAGGGCCTGATCCCAACAGAGGACACACACCCAAGCTGGGGTGTCTGCCAGTCCATGGTACGTTAATGTGTAAATCTACTCTGGAGAAAACATAGTTTATTTGCATCGAAGGCACCTGTTTTCACAAGTTCTGTGATTGAATCTCTGATTCTTCAGTTAGTGCCTAGTGAGCAGTGTCCCAGCTGCTCTTTCTTGTTAGTTTTCACAATCCTGGGTCTTCCGGCGCTCCTGCTCGCTGTCCAGTGTGAACCCCCACCTGCTGCACAGAGCAGAGGCTCCCCCACAGGAAATCTAAAGCTACTCTCACCTGAGCTCCGCCCCTCCCAACCCGAATCCGGTCCGATGCCCCGCGGGGTGTCCCAGGGAGTGCTCCACAGTGAAGGTCATTCACTCTGACTTCTCAGGTCATGGCCTCTCCAGAATGGGGGGAGGGGCTGTATTTCATGAAGAGGGGATAGAGTTTACACATAGACGTGTATTTGTTATTTTAAAAAAATGACAGTGAAAACGCGGACGGGAATAAAAGACCACACGTGACATTGTGGATGGACCCTGGAGATGCGGACACTGTCCACGTACAGGGCAGCCGCCTGCAGAGAGGCGGACAGGGGCAGGGACAGGTCTCTCCTGGCGCTCCCCCCCAGAGGAGCACCCCGATCTCTTGCCTCTGACAATTCTGCCTCCTGCACTCTAGGTGGAGAGAGAATATTCCTGGGACGACACGGGCATCCCCAGGGCGTCAGGACGGGGTCGCGCCCGCTCCCGCTGCTCGCGGACTCTCGGTCCCACGGCAGTGGCCCCCCGGGGGACGGGCCTGAGACCCCCGCGCAGACCCGGCCTCGGGTCCGGCCCTCTGTGTCCGCGATGGTCTGAGGCGTTTTGGGGCCCAGGGCTGCAGATGTGGCGTCCCCGGGTTCTCTGAGCAGCGACCTCAGGGGCTGAGGCACCTGCCCGCGCTCCCCCAGCCCGGCCCCGCCCCCCTCCCGGCCCTCTCCGTCGCCGCCAGGGGGCGCTGCCCTGCCACAAGTCAGGCGCCTGGACAGAAAAACTCCATCGGTCACTCCCCGAACTTTTTGTCCACACCCAGGCCTTGTCCAACTCAACTTTGGCTAATGAACACCTCAGGCTCACATTTTTCACCTCAGGACACTGTAAGAGCTGTTATGCTGTTATTCCTTTCTACTGAGAAACTCATACATTAACACTTTTTTTTTTTCAGGTGAAATTATAAACAACGAAGTTTAGATTTCCTACATTAAGAAGCAAAATATAAACCAAAAGCTCATTAAGTAGTCACATTTTCATTGTATTGAACTTATTAGATCCTTAGTTTTATAGGAGAAATATACCGCAATTTAAATAATGGTAGACCAGATTGAAGATAGAGAAGCCAGAAGTAGCTTTAGTTTTTCTTAGGATAGGAAGTTCAAAATGCAGAGTTACAAATGAAACAAATTCATATGCCAGAGCTTTTTTTGGTTAATTAATTATTATTATTATTTTTTGTAGGACAAGGGGAGGAAACATCAATGAAGGTGCTCACCCGTGCTTTATTTAAACCATTGCATTTTGAATTTGTTTTTGTGATGGACTCCCTGGTGGTGCAAGGGGTTAAGCACCACGGTGTGAAGCAATCTACAGCCTCTGCATTACGAATTCGATCCCTTGCCGGCCAGGGAGAAACCCACATGGCGAGGCAGACCTCTCCTGTCTCATCTGCTGCTCCCCTTAGCAGTGTATTTCAGTCAGTCAACCTTTCTGCTCCCTGCTCTGTCTCTGGTGAATCCTCTCACTCCCAGCATCTCTGGACTGTATGCCAGCTCTTGCATGCATAAATAAATCAATCTTAGAATATATAATGGCACCAATTTAACCCAGCAACCCTCTGGAGACAAAAGACACAAAGGTAAAAACAGACACATAGATCTCTCATTTAGAATTTGGGCCATTTGCACTAATATTTAGAAATAGTTATTTTACAAGTATTTGTGACAACACTGACAACAATTATTAATTTACTTTTATTTATTTATTTTTTTGGGGGGACCCTCTCCAGTGGCTGGGAACGATCTGGTGCTGCAGAAGATGCAGGCAGCCTTGCAGCCCAGAGTTCAAACACAGCACCACCAGGTGAGGCCATTAAATAATAATTTTTAAATAATTCTTTCAGATAAGAAAAAAATTATCAAGTTTTATTTGTAAGAATGCCCTTAGGATCTAAAGAAAGTGGGGCAGAATATTCCCTATGAGTTTTTTTAAGGCCACTTTTTCCTTAAATTCCTAGAAGAGATTTTGGATGGGTGGTCAGTTTCACCAGAACTATATACCTTTTCAAGACAAAGCTAGACTAATTCCTAAAATAACTTAAGTTTTTCAGGTTAAGTCGATATAGCCATTTAAGTTTTTTTTTTTACCCCCTTTGGTAATCAGGAGGGTTTCTAATTTGAGATGGAAATTGAAGTTGTTACGTGTTCCAATAATTGTCCCATTTTTAATAATTTTAAAACCTCTAGAGCCCATAAATTGAAGAATTTTTTTAAGCCAAGCAGTGAAAACTCAAATTGTTATATAAAGTCCTGGTTTCTATTTGACCTCACAGATGAGGCCTGCTCCTAGGAAAGACAAAAGACACCTTCTACCTGGGCCATGAAAATGGAAGGAAAATAAATAGATTGGGCCTCCCTGATGGTGCAAGGAGTGAAGTACAACACTATGAAGCTGTCTTCAGCCTCCGCAACACAGGTTCGCTCCCCAGCCAGCCAAGGAGTTACCCACACGGTGCAGTGGACTGCTCCTGACTTACCCACTGCTCCCCTTG
Organism: Talpa europaea; assembly: GCF_964194135.1. Lineage (NCBI taxonomy): Eukaryota > Metazoa > Chordata > Mammalia > Eulipotyphla > Talpidae > Talpa > Talpa europaea. The sequence goes on from NC_140075.1 coordinate 15,274,477, forward strand.
GTAGTGCATTTCAGTCAGTCTGCTTATTCTGTTCCCCACTCTGTCTCTGGTGAATCCTCACACCCTCTGCACCTCTGGTCTGTCTCCTAGTCCTTGTATGCATAAATAAGTAAATCTTTAAAAAAAGAGATAGATTAATATTTCTGCTTTGCAGTTTGTCTGTTCTTAGACTTTTATCAGAAATTTTTCAAAGAGGGCCTCCCTGTTGGTGCAAGGGGCTTTGACATAACCTAAGAAGCTGTCCACAGCCACTGCAGCATGAGTTTGATCCCTGTACAGGGAGCTGCCCACATGGCACAGCAGACTTCTCCTGACTCACCCGCTGCTCCCCTCAGCCGTGTATTTCGATAGATCTGTCTGTTCTGTTCCCCGCTCTGTCTCTGGTGAATCCTCTCACCGCCCCACACTTCTGTTGTGTACCCAAGTTCTTGTATGCATAAATAAATAAATCTTTTAAGAAAAAGATTTGACAAGGAATATCATTTACAGAAACCTAGTATTTAGTTTTTGATGACTAAATTGATTATTTTAAATAAAACTTGTATTTTTTAAGAAATCTGTGATTGTTAATGATCATTAAGAAGTTTAGAAATTTTCCAAACAACTGGCAAGCCTCCTTTATAGCTGATGAGAAATTCCAAAGTAATTTTGACAAAACCAACTGAGCCTGATCCCAGAAGTGTGATCCCGAGTGTGATCAGAAGAAGCCAGCCAATTCAGAGGAAGAAAAGGCCTCCTTCCAGTGGAGAACAATCTTCAGCCTACTTTCCATCCCATTTTCACAGTGACAGGTGGATACTGAATTGGCTGTCTGACTAAACACATAAAAATAAGAAAAATACCAAATTTCTAAATAACCAAGATCTGATTCCAGATACTTGTTTGAATTCCTTACACAGACACAATGTTCAGAAAACAAAACTATTTGCACAAAGTGAGGACCAAGTATGGTAAGTAGGAGCCCCAGTCCAGGCCCACTGCTCTCACTGGGACAATCCAGCCCTCCCAGCCACCTGCCAGTGTCCAGAGAGTCAGGGATGTCCTAGGTTGCCCACAGCCAAAGTGCCTGAGCTTACCCTGTATATCAGGGTGAGACTGCAGAAGAGGAGAGTCACAAGGAACTCATGCCTGAGCCAGCCAGTGTGGACAAAGAGCGCACACTGCCTGGATTTTGTGTTAGGAAAGTGTCAGTCTGTCCCCCACTGTCAGCTGCTCCTGGGGTCCTGCAGGGAAACAGTGACAAGAGCTGCTTCTTAGACATGGGTTGGCAGCTACAGGTCCCCAACTCACTTAATACTGTCACCAAGGCACTTTCAGAAGAAACAAATAAGGTGACTCTCACCATTTTAACCACTGGCAGTCACCTCAGCTGGGGTCCGCATTGTTTTGCGGATCAGGCCCTGCTGTCCCTTTGTCCCAATGCAGAACAAGTGACCCTCATCCCTAGTTACTTTGCACACATGGAGACTCCCAGCAACATCAGGAATTCCACACTTACCACTGATCAGGGCTGAGGACTGACAACCTGGGAGGTGTGACAAAGTCATCAGGCTATATCTGGAAAAGAATTACTTTTTGGTTTCCAATTCAATTTAAAAAATGTAGGGTCAGGCCTCCCTGGTGGTGCAAGGGGTTAAGTGTCAGCACTATGATGTAATCCATAGCTACTATATCAGGAATTTGATCCCCGGTGAGGGAGGTAACCCACATGGCAGAGCAGACCTCTCCTCTTCCCCACTGCTCCCCTCAGCAGTGTATTTCTGTCAGTCACCTATTATGCTCCCTGCTCTCTCTGCTGAATCCTCTCAGTCCTCCACCACTGGCCTGTACCCCAGTTCTTGCATGCACAAATAAATAAGAATTAAAAAAATAAAAATGTAAGCTATTTGCCAATTGGTAGGAGACAGTGTCTGCAAGTGGATATTGGAAACAATCAACCCTGTGTGTATACACAATTATTCCCCATATATATCCTTGTTTATTCCTTTCTGTAATTTCAGAAAAAGAAAAGAGAGCCATTAATGTATCTTCAAATTTCTGAAGATTACAAACTATAGGGTCTGCCCTGGTGACACCGGGGTTAAGTCTCAGCACTATAAAGCTATCCACAGCCACCGCAGAAGGAGTTTGACCCTGTCCAGGGAGCTGACCCACATGGCTCATGGGGGAGGGGCAGCTGCCCTCAGCAGTGTATTTCAGTGGATCTGCCTGTTCTGCTCCCCACTCTGTCTCTGGTGAATTTCTCTCACTCCCTGTAAAGCTAGCTTACATCCCAGTTCTTGTAGCATAAATAAATAAAATAAATATTTTAAAAATATTATAAAATATATCTTAGCACAAAGGATAAATAAAATATAATTTTATAACAAAATAAACTCCAAAATCCTGCTAGCTCTCTCTTTTGTTAAATCATATTTTAGAGTGTGTTTAGGGAAAAAGAAATCACCAGAAATATTCTATAGCCATCACACACTTGAACATAACCTGATTCCAGTAATTTAGTAACAGGTCATCTGTCACTTTGAGTGTTTCCGTGGCATCCCTATTTGTGGGTGTCTGTGTCACATGTGGTAATATCCCCTATTCCTATGGGGTGATCACAAGATTTCCATGGAACCGGGGCAGGTGGTTGATGTCAGTGAAGAAGGGGACACATATCCTAGGTTTGCTCTTGGTGCTGTATCTGTTGTGTGCACCTGGGTAAATAGCACATTAAACAAGATGTCACTGATGGCTGAGAGTCATTGGGAAAGTTGAGGAAACGAGAGTAATTAAAAGATGTGAGCTGGCCTTCCTGGGTTAAGGGAAGACTCACTGTTGAAACACCTGTGTGCAAGGGTCCTGGATAGTATAAACGTTAAATAAAGAATGACCAAATGACTCCATTAACTGGGTGAAGAAACATCAGGCCACACTATCATAATCTTCTTCTCCAAGTAAGCACAAATGTTTGGCTGCCATTACAAGTATAACCCCTGCCTCTCACGACAATTAATCACCTAAGTGTGTCACGTCACATGATTAACACATGATTTCAATTTTGTCTGGTATCTAAAATTTAAATCAGTCATGCTATGTTCATTTTATATCTTGACTCTTTCACTCAACAACATTCAGGCAAGGTGACCCACATATTGGATTTGACTAGATTCTCTGTATTTTCATTGTTGTATAGTATTCCACTGAATGCAAAGTAACTTCTCCCTTCTGTTCTGCATGCACAGTATATTATTTCATAAAATTTTATATCCATGCTGGAGTAACACTATATTTGCAATTTTATATTGTTTCTCTTCCATTTAATGTTATAATATAAGTGTTTTCCATTGATAACTATTCAGAATGAGGGTCCTTAATTGCTACATTTATTGTCACATATTTGACTCTTTCCTGGAGTTCTGATGAAGATTGTTTCCATATTTGTTAGTACAAGAAAGTGCTGGTTAGCATTTTTACGGATATACATTTTTATTTGTGTTCACAGAATTTCCTGAGGTCATTTCTCAAAAAAACTTTACTATTTTTAATGCAGATGCATATATATAATATTCCAAATTCTAATAGCTGAGGTCAAAGTTCCCCAGAGAAGGGCAATACATTTTTTTTTTCTGAATGAGTGAGAACCCCTATTTCAGCGGGTTCTTGCCTCCATGTCATTATGTCTCCCCATCTTGAAGGCTGTGATGTCACACACTCCCTCTTCCTGCACCCCCTCTGCACAGGCCTCCCCCCTCCAAGACTCTCCGTGGCTATGTCTCTCCTTTGCGGGGGCTGACCCGCCCCTCGGCCCCTGCTCCATTCCCCCTTGGCCCCCTGTCCCAGGCCTGGAGCCTCAGCCCCCCATTATCCCGCCTGGGGGGCACTGCCCCCCCCAGCCACCAGGCAGGGCGCACTGTGTCCCCGCCCCGGTTCCCCCGGGAGCCTGTCTGTCCTCGGCCTCTCCCCGCCCCCTGCGTGTTGAGGTCAGGTCCCTGGGCCCTGACACAGAGCAGAAGTGGCAGAGAAGCAGGGCCAGGAGCACCAGCATAGTGGAGCAGCCCGCGAGCCTAGGAGGGAGCAGCCCAGGGCAGCGCACAGGTGGGGAGCGCGCAGGCTGGTGGCAGGGCAGGGAGAGGCAAGGAATAATGCGGGGCGGGACACCACATCTCTCCCTGTGGGGGGCAGCGGGTTCGGGCCTTTGCGGTGGCGGGAGGTGAACAATCCTCGCGTGTTTTCAGTCACGGGGGCGCGACTTGCTGTGGAGTCGCGTGGAAATTCTATGTTAACGGTGTCGTCGGAGACGCGTGGTGTTCACCTCCGTTTAGTTGGGTTTTCTGAGCTACAGCGCAGCAGGAGGGCGGGGGCGCCCCGTGAGCACCCGGGTTCTCCCGCTGGCCCCAGCCCTGGGCCCACCCCGACACCCGCCCCTGCAGCCCTGGCCCTGTGCCCGCTCCCGCCTCCCCCACTGCTGGGGTCTCCTCGGCACTCGCTGCTCCAGACTCGGGGAGAAGCTCTTGCCTGCGGGAGCCCAGTTTCTTGAGGAACCACCCGGAGCAAGAGGGAGGTGAGGACAAGTCGCTGCTGGTGGCTGATGCAGGGGGGACAGTCAAGGGAACCGGGGTGGGGCTGTCTGGGGGTGGAGAGCTCTGCGCGGGTCATTTGGGTCCTGGAGGAACATGGGGGTCAGGTCGTTCCTGAGTGTGACCCCGTGGGTGGCCAGCACCCCTGACAGAAAGTGCGTCCCCCGTGTTTGCTCCCAGCGCCTCCCTGCTGCACTGGAAAACCCTGGGGTGGGTTTGCCGGGCTCCACGCTGTGTTACACTGATTTATGTGTTTTATTTATGTGAACTTAAATATAAATTGGGGAATTATAAGTTTACATGTTGTAAACTTTTACATATAACTTTACATATAAGTTTACATGTTGTAGACTTCTCTGGGGCTGACACTGCCTCCCCACCCCAGGTCCATCATGCAGCAAGGCAGAGTCGTGTCCCAGTCTCCTGGGGGCACAGGTTCTGACCAAGAGGTTTGCTGGCGCCTGGTGCTCTGCATTTCTCACAAGGGGTCTGAGATGCCGCCTCTGCTGGTCTTGGGCCTGCATGTGAGGGCTGCAGTGCCACTTCCCTGTTGTGCAATCATTCAGAGCCTGGCAGAGGGACCTTGGACCCCTGGACACTGCCTCAGGAGGCGACTTTACACTCTCCCTTGAAGAGAATCCAGGCTTCCCTGACTCTTGAGTGACCAGGAGCCACACAGCCTGCAACACACTGGCTACAGTGTTTGGTTTTTTAAAATAGGTTATTGTTAACCGACTCCATGCAGTGAAAGCAGTGGCCCTCTCTGCGTCACTAAAGGTCACACCCAAGAACTTTTCAGCAGGGTCTGCTGGGTGCTGTCACTAACAGGGAAGGAAACTTTCTCAATGGGGAGCATCTTCGACACTGAAGGGTTCTTTTCTAAGTTCTAGGGCTCTTTTCTCTATAGATGGCGAGAAAAGGATCCCTCCTATTTCAGGGATTGAGTAAACCACAGTGACTCATGAGAACTGTATATTTTGGAAATAATCCCCTTTATGTGTCCTTTTTAAAGATTTTTTTAAAGATATATATATATATATATATATATATATTTATTTATGCAGGCACTGGGGTAGAGTCAGAAGCGTGAGAGGGTGAGATAATTCACCAGAGCCAGAGCGGGAAACAGAACATACAGACTGACGAAGTACACTGCTGTGGGGAGCAGCGGGTGTGGCAGGAGAGGTCTTTTGCACCATGTGGGTCCCTCACCAGTGGCCGGGGATCAAACTGGCTCTGCAGAGGCTGCGGGCAGCTTCGCAGCCCAGTGCTCAACTGCTGTGCCACTAGGGGTGGCCCTTTTTTAAAGCTTTTAAAATAAAATTTCATAGAAATACTGGGGTGCAGGCTAGATGTGTGGGAGGTTGAGAGGATTCACCAGAGGCAGAGTAGGGAGCACAACAGGAGGATCTTCTGAGAGACACTGCTGAGGGGAGCAGCGGGTGAGACAGGAGAGGTCTGCTGCACCTAGTGGGTCAACTCCCAGCTGAGGATTGAACTCAAGCCGTCATGGTGACAGCACTGGGATTTCACCCCTAGCCCACCGGCGGGGGCTGGGGGGGACGCTGCACTTTACTTTTTAAATGTGTTGCCACTTCCTCTGTTAGGCTTGCTTTGGAGAGAAGTTGAATTTCTCTAGAAAGCAGAAAGGAATCAGCCTTTATTGAGCATCTGATGGAGATTATCTGAACCTGTGTAACAAGTTCAGTGCTTTAGTTGCATGATCTCTGTTCATGACACTATAGAGATATTATTCCTACACTGTAGTTGTGGACCCTGTGGTCCAAAAGGGATCAGTAACTTCTCTGAGATCAAAAAATAAACACAAGGGCCAAATATTTTTGGACTCCCGGCTTTTTGTATTTTGTCCTGAACCAGAGATTTTAAAATGAAGGCAAATTGTAACCCTCTTGGAGGCCGGGGGAGGGAAGCAATTTGTGTCCATCCTCAGAAAAGGTCTGTGGGTGCTGGGCGTCCTCCTCCATAAGGAAGGAGCTTGGGCTAAAAGGAGACAGAATAAAACTTTCAAGTATCATTTTAGATGTGAGGATGCAGTCATTAATATTGATCATGAATTACTTAAAAGTTTTAGAATGGCTCTCATCCCAATCATGATTGATAGTCATAAGAGACAGCAATTAAAAACAGCCCTTTCGGTGGGCCTCCTGGTGGTGCAGCAGTTTTGCGCTGGGCTGCGAAGCTGCCCGCAGCCTCTGCAGCACCAGTTCCATCCCTGGCCGCAGGCAAGGGTCCCACAGGGCTCGCAGACTTCTCCTGCCACGCCCGCTGCTCCCCTCAGCAGTGTCTTTCATCAGTCTGCCTGTTCTGTCCCCCACTCTGGCTCTGGTGAATTATCTCACCCTCCCACGCTTCTGATGGTACCCAGTGCTTGTATAAATAAATAAATCTTAAAAAAAAATAGCCCTTTTGGGCCTCCCCGATGGCACAGCAGGTTGAGCGAAATGCTGTGAATTTGTCCACAGCCTCTGAATTGTGGGTTCAATTCCAGCCGGCCAGGGAGATTCCCACATGGCAAGGCAGACCTCTCCTATCTTGCTGCTACTCCCGCACAACAGTGTATTTCTGACTGTCTGCCTGTTCTGCACCCCACTCGGTCTCTGGTGAATCTTCTCACCCTGCAGTGCCTCTGGCCTGCACCCCAGCTCTTGCATAAAAATAAATCAATCTTTAAAAAAAAAGCCTTTTTTCTAATTGTTTCTCTAACACAGCAGGCATAATTGCTGCACCTACCAGAGAAAGTTCCCGGAGATCTATTCTAGATCTGGTGAGGAGGGGATCCCTCTGCAGTGCCTGCAGTATTGTTCAGGATGACACACCCCTTTCAGAGCATTTATTTATGTTGTTATAGGGTCTCCCCTGTCCTTAAAGACCATCACCTTTTGCCTTCCTTCCTTACATCCTTGTTCATTTTTGTCTAGTTACTGATTTCTCCACCAGGGTTGGTCTTCATATTGCTCCCACAACCATAGCAGCTGTGACCATCACCTCAATCCCTTATGCTCTTCCCTCCCCTCTGTTGAGCCCCCTCCCTCTCGCTCCCTGCTGAATGCCTCAGCTCTTGGTCAGCCTGCTAGGGTTGTCTTTTTCTTTACATTTTGTTCAGTTTTTCTGTATTTCACATCTGATATTTATTCTCCTGATTTATTGTGGCCAGCATCATCCCTTCCAGCTCCATCCATATCACCAACAGTGGCATGAATTTGTCTCTTCTTTGTTGAGTAATATTGCCTTGTGTATCTACACCACACCATTTTGACCCATTCATCTGTCTTGTGCCATTTGAGTTGTTTCTATGTGATGGCTATTGAAAATAGTGCTGCAGTAAACAAAGGAGTTCAGGTTTCCTGCGGGTTTTTTTGTCCCTTTGGTAGATTCCTGGGAGTGGACTCACTGGATCATGTGTAGACACATTTTCAGTGTTCTGAGGAAACTCCACACAGCCGTTCATAGTGGCTATACCAGTTTGCCTTCCCACCAGCAGGGTAGGAGGCTCCCTTTTCTCCACTGCTCCTCCAGCGTTTGTTGTTTCCAGGTTGTTGTTGTTGTTGTTGTTTTTTCATGTGGAGCATTCTTACTGGAGTGAGGTAGCATCTCTGCGGTTTTGATTTGCATTTCCTTGATAATAGTGATGCTGAACATTTTTTCTGTGCCTGTTGGCCATTTGAATTTCTTCTTTGTAGAAGAGTCCTTTTACTTCTGCTCATTTTTTGGACTGGAATTTTTTTTTGGGGGGGTTGTGTAAGCTCATTGTAGATCTTTGATATCAGTCCCTCATCTGCCATATGGTTTGTAGATATTTTCTCCCATTCAGCGGGGTGTCTCTTTGTTTTGATCATTGTCTCTTGCTGTTCTGAAGATTTTTATGTTTATGGAGCCCCAACTGTTTACATTCTCCTTTGTTTTCTTTGCTTCTGGAGAAGAATCCTCAAAGACATTCCTGAGGATTGTGTCATGGAGTGTTGGACTGTGTTCCCTTCTGTGTATTCCAGGGTGCCAGGTTTTACATGTAAGTCTTTCATCCACTTGAGTTGGTTTGTGTATAGTGTGAGGTAGTGGTCTAGTTCCATTCTTTTTCATGTTGCAATCTAGTTTCCCCAGCACCATTTATGGAATAGGCAATGTTTTTCCAATGTATATTCTTTGCTCCTTTGTCATAGGTTAGTTCCTCATTGTTCTCTGTGTCTTTTTCTGTTCCAAAAATTTTTTCATTTCAATAGCTTTGTAATATTGTTTTATGTCTGGGAGTGTAATACCTCCTTTCTATAACCCTTTTAGTCAGAACTATTGCTACTAGAGGTTTTTGTGATCCCATGTGAATTTGAACAATTTTGGTTCCATTTCATTGAAGAAGACCACTGTAATTTGTATTGGAATTGCATTGAATCTCTAAATTGCATACAAATGGAAAGTCCCACCTAGGTTTGTTATGTTTTCCCAATTGTGGAATATTCATAAAACAGAGTGTTAATAAAAAAGTAGATGTTATTTTCTATAATTTCTAAAAAGTTGTTATTTTCTATAAATTCTAAAACATGCTCAGCGAAATCAGCCAGAAAGAAAAAGAAAAATACCGGATGGTCTCACTCATAGCAGGAATCTAGAAAACTTAAATAAGGGACCAGAAAATGAATAACTATAAGAAAGTGAAAATCAAAATCAACAAAAAACTATGAACCAGAGACACTTTATTTGGGGGGGTGGGGGGGCGGGAGCGGAGGGAATGGGGTCAGAATGTGGGGGTTGTAATTGTATGGGGAATATAAAAATAAAATTTATTATTTAAATAAATAAATAATCTTAAAAAAATAAAACATTACATGAATGTGAAAAAAAGAAGATATATACCAGAATGATGCTTATTCAAAATAAAGTGTATGTATGAACATATGCGTACTCATATAATAAAATAAGTTTTATGTAAAAAAATAAATTCTAAAACAGACAAAGTAGGTCTGTTCTCTAGAGATGAAGAAAGAATGTTTCAGATTGAATGGCAAAGGCATTTTATATAATAGATGACAAGTTTCTGATCATATAATATTAGGATATTCTTCCACTTTTCTGCTGATGGAACTGTAAGTAAGTTCGTTCTTTTCTCATCTGCTTTATGTGCCACCAGAGAAAATGTTGCACTCAAGTGACATAATTGCAGGATAGTGCCAGTGTGCTTTATAAATGAATCAAAGAGAGGAATTAATTCAGGGAATTCAAAACATGCAACTGGAAAACAGGAAATTGATAATGAAGTTATAGCCATGTCTCTGGTCACCTGTGTCTGTGAAATCCACGATCCTTGATTGCGGGCTGGTCACCAGCCACTGGACAAGGCAGGGCCAGACCCACTCATCCGTGGACTGTCCTTTATGAAGCTGGGCCTGGGGTCTAAATTTGTACCTGGCAAGCAAGGGCATGTCGCTGCTGAACTGGGCAGGCTGGTTCACTTCATCCTTTCTTTGCCTCCTGGGGAGAGGAAAGAGAGGAACCAGATGTTTCCCGAGGGCTGTCTGCAGTCCTTCCCTCGGTCCTCGCTCCCTCACAAAAGACAACGTGTTGTGTTATGTAATTTATTTACAGCCTCAAAAAGCTCTTCAGTGGCTCCCCTGTCCACACTCAGGCTAAAGTCCAAGCTGCCAGACAAGCTTGCGAGAGTCTTGCCATCACTCCTGCTGTTTAAGGCCTGCAGCCCCACTCTGACAACCTCCTGTGTCAGGTGCCCCTTCTAGGGAAAACTCTGTCATCTCATGCTCCTTGTCACAACTCTTGCAGCATCTGTTGAAGTTCCCTGTGCCCTGATTCCTCCTGAGGGTGGTCTGAGCTGTAGGCTAAGCTCAGCTCATGTCCTTGGCATCTAGCTGACAGTGGGTGCTTGGCAACAACAGATGAAGGAGTCGTGTGTACCTCTTGAGTCGAGGGGATACTGGAAACTGAGGCTCAGGTATAGGAGGAACAACCTATATCACCCACCCCGGGCCTACCTGAGCCTAGAACCTTCTATTTTGCCAGAGATTGTCTTCTTGGCGCTCTTGCCAGTCAGTTCCTCTCTGTCCTTACTCAATGCAGGTGGAAGTGCAGCCCGGGGGGGGAAGGTGTTGGTGCAGCCCTTCCCAGTTCTCTCTCAACTGTCAGGGTCCTCGATGCCAGGAATGACCCTGCCAGGCGGGCACTAATCCCTCATGGACAGAGGGGAGGGTGTAGTTGTCGCATCCCCAGGGCGGGGCTTCCAGCCACAGGGAGGACGAAGGTGCTCACAGAGTCTGTGCAGCTTCCATCCCAGGCAGCGACCAGCTCCAGTGGGACCTGGGGTGTGGTGGACACAGCTGACGGTTGAGGCTACTGGGTGGACCACGTTGCATTTTTACCTTCTTCCATTGTATCCTCTGCTCTGAACACTCAGAGCTTAGCAGTGATCAGACCATCCCATGCCCATGGGTCTCCTGGGGATCCCCTCACAGTGTGGGTTCTGACCCAGTGGGGTGCTCAGGAATGAATCTGGACCTCTGTGCTCCTCTGTGCCCAAAATACAACCTGCCAGAGCCTAGTGGTTTTCCACATCCAGCCCACCCCCCCCCTGCGTCCTCGCGACCGTCCCCCACCCCCGCTCTGCCTTCAGATACCCACAGGGAGATGCTCCTCACCCTCCCCCTGGGCTCACCTTCTGCCCAGATGAAAGCTCAGTGGGTGCTGTCTCACTGGGTTCTGCAGGACCAGGTTCATCCCCTCCCCCTCTCCAGATCCACAGCCCAGACCACGACTTCCCTCCAAGTCTTGGGGGAGCCCTGAAAGGGGATGACGGCACTCACTCACAGTGGCGACACCTGCACACTGTCCTGCTGCATCAAGGCGGTGTGGACGTTCCAAGTGAAGTGGAGACAAGTAGCCCACGTTTCCTCCACAGATGGTGACGGTCTCAACACTCTAAGATCCATGAGGAAGGCTCAATTGTCCTTGGGTGGAGATGTGGGTGAGGATGTCCATTTTATGGCATCTGTACGCAGTTCCACTTCAATTTTGCTCAGATGGTTTGAGCTTAAGACTAGAACATTCATTGCCATTGTTGAAAATCTCCATGTCAAATACAATACAGGGCATGGACAGACATTCCCTGAGGCATTGCCAGTGTCTTTGTGATGTTCTTTTCATGTCAGCTGACTTCAGTTTGTTTAGAGTTAAATATTTTCAGGTAAAGATACAATTCCTTTTTAAAAAGTGACTTTAGATATTGTTGGTGTGCTTATGGTCCCTTGACATGGCTCTGCTCATTTGCAGAGTTTTTTTTTTTTTTCCTTCCTCATTTCCTTATTGGTGTCTTAGAACCCAAATTATTGATAGTGTTCTGGCCTTGTAGGGTGGCAAGCCTGCCTGGCAGTCAACCCACGGCTGCACTTCAGCATAGTGGAGCTCTCTGTTCTGCTGCCACTGTCTTTGTTGTTGACTGTGGACCCTCTGCTGCCCTCAGGAACTGAGCTCTAGGGGGAGACAGAAAATGACAGGGTGCTTTCTGACAGGACACCGGAATGGCTTTCAACGTGGGGTGAGTTCATTGGGAAAACAGGAATTTCATTCTATTCTGTCCTATTTATCTGGTTTGTGTTTTGGTAAAGGCAATGAACAAGTCAGAGCAAGGATCTTCCCGTCATTTCAAATTTTGTGTTATGAAATGTTGTAGCTCCACTCACCATTTTGCCTTTTTCCTTTTTCCTTTCTACTGGCATGTATGTGCACAACTTTCACAACTCTTGCGTCTGAAAATTGGGTGGGTCTGGACTTTGAAAGAGTGTCTTATTTCACTTTTTTTTAAACCAAATCAAATCAATATGAAGCTTCTGGGTGAAACAGAATAAACTTAAAATTTTAGAAATTAAACTAAAAAAAATGGCAAAATGTGTTTATTGGTATTAACAGATGAGCAGGAGTCTATGTTCAGGCCAGAAACACAAACCCCTTCACTGAAATACTTGAGGTGAGCTTGACTCTCTCTCTACATGAAGCAACTCTGTCCATGCCTGCCTGACTAGCAGGAAGGCCACATTTTCATCCTTATGAAAAGTTCTTGTATGACCACAATGGAATGATTTACTGTAATCGTCATATTACTGGTTCCTTTCCCCCTGCCAAGTATCGGGGATGTTTGTGCACTGATGATGTGTTCATCCTAAGAGAGAGCTGTGTACCTTCTAGAAAACTTGAAGGGTAGAATAAAATCGAAGTGATCAAGGGTTGAGATCTGTGAGCACATTGCCTCTATTCTCTTACGCATTTTATGCCTTAAGGTCATACTCATCACTTAGGAAATTGCCAGGGTTTTGGAAGATCTGTGCTGCAAGTGGGATGCAGAACAAATACATGCTAACTTATGCCATGGAATATTATCTAGCAAGGAAAAGGAATGAAGTACTGGTCCATACATTGTACAGCATGCATGAACCTTGAACATAGAATAAGTGAAAGCAGCCAGTCACAAATAATACCTGTTGTGTGATTGCATTTACATGAATTGTCTGTAGTAGACAAATAAATCCACACATACGGAAAACAGATGGGCGATTTTCCTGTACTAGAGAGGGAGGAACACAGGGAGGATTTGCTAATGGGTTAAGTTTCATGAATTCAAAAGTTCATGACTATGTCCTAACATTAAGGTGTGGTAACAGTTCTACAACTATGAGTTTCTAAAACCCACTGAATTGTACACTTTAAGAAGGGGACTTTTTGGTGTATGAATATAAGTGTACTAGTTGATATTTAAATTAAAGGAAGAGGGCCTCCCTGGTGGCTCATTGGTTGAGTGCTATTTTTCGAAGCTGTCCGCAGCCTGCCTGTTCAATCCCCAGCTGCTCCCTGGCCACCGGAGGAGGTTCCCACATGGCACACAAACCTCTCCTGCAGTCCGCTGCTCCCCTCAGCAGTGTACTTCAGTCCTACTGCCTGTTCTGCTCCCCACTCTGGCTCTGGTGAATTCTCTCACCCTCCCCGCACTTCTGACTGTACCCAGTGCTTGAATGAATGAATGAATGAATGAATGAATGAATAAATAAATAAATAAATAAATAAATAAATCTTTTAGAAAATAAATTAATTAATTTTGAGGAGGACCTCCCTGGTGGCACAGGCAGTTGAGTCCTGCACTGTGAAACTGTTTTCAACCTCTGCTGTGCGGGTTCACTCCTGGCTTGCTGGCAAGGGTCCCTCATGGCTCAGCTGACCTCACCTGTCTCCCTGATTCTCCCCTCAGCATTGAATTTTGTCAGTCTGCCTGTTCTGTTCGCCGCTCTGTCTCTGGTGAATCCTCTCAGCCTCCTGTGCATCTGCCCTGTACCCCAGCTCTTGTATAAATGAAAAAAAAAATCTTAAAAAAATAAAATAAATAAAGAGATTGCTTCCTTGGGCATTTAAATTCAATTTTAAAAACCCTGTAAGGGGAGGGGCCTCCCCGGTGGCGCAGCGGTTGAGCGCTGGGTTGCGAAGCTGCCCGCGGCCTCTGCGGCGCCGGTTCGATCCCCGGCTGCTCCCCGGCCACCGGAGGAGGGTCCCACATGGCGCGCAGACCTCTCCTGCCGCCCGCTGCTCCCCTCAGCAGTGTACTTCGGTCCTTCTGCCTGCTCTGCTCTCCGCTCTGGCTCTGGTGAATTCTCTCACCCTCCCGCGCTTCTGACTGTACCCAGTGCATGTATAAACAAAAACAAAAACAAAATAAAGAAAGAAAGAAAACATGCCTCTATAAAAAAAAAAAAAAAAAAAAAAAACCCTGTAAGGGGACCTCCCTGGTAACACAAGGGGTTAGATGCAACCTATGAAGCTGTCTGCAGCCACTGCAGCCCAGTTTCAATCCCCGCCAGGGAGATACCCACATGATGCAACAGACCTCTCCTGTCTCACACAGAACTGCTTCCCTCAGTGGTGTATTACAGTCAATCCACCTGTTCTGTTTCTCACTCTATCTTTTGTGGATCCACTCACCGTCCAGAATCCCTGCATCACTGGCCTGTACCCAGCTCTTGTATGCATAAATAAATAAATATTTTTTAAAAAACAAAACCTCTAAGACCACAAACAATACTGACTTGAGGTCAGAACCTGTCCTGGTAGACAATTTCTGTCCTCTTGGTGATATTTATGCTTGCTGTCTGCATCTAAGGGGCAGATTTCTCTTTACCCTCCCTGGACTCTAATATGTACAAGGCAAGGCCATGTCTTCCAGGTTTTGTCTCCTGTACTGAGCACCTGCTGTGCTGGGCTTGCAGAAGGAATCATACATGATTGTTAAGTGCATTATGTCCCATTCACTCATCCCATCTATACTGATCAGTATCAATCTAACACATGTATCATGCAAGAGGGAAAAACAGACCCCAGTGTACAAGGCAGAGATGGTTTGAAATCCAAAGTGCTCTCTTTGGTGAACCTCATATAAAAGCATCAGGAGTGAGTGATAGATGAATTTACAGGGACCCTTGATTCCTGGATTTGCACTACCCCACTCAAGCCTATACTACATGTATTAGCCCTTTACAGAAATAACGGGCACTTTTTAAATTGTTCTAAATGTACATATAAAGGCTATTTCTCTGCCCTATGCACCAAAGCAAACTTGTCTTCCTCAGCATCAAATGCTGCATGTCTGTCCTCTCTGAAAACAATTTTAACATCAGTAGGAAAACCTTTAACTCTCTGGCTCTGGGTTTTAATTTCCTAACATTTAAGCTGTCATTTCATACTGTCCACAGTCTTCCACTTATTTCATTTTTGGAGCATGTCAAGTTGGGATAAATTATAAATTTGACACTCAAGATACCACCTGAAATCATTATTCAATTTTATCAGTGTCCAGAATGTAAACAAACAGGGCAGACTTGTTCTTCAATAAAATTGGTGTTATGCAACGGAAGGCTGTGATTGCTTAGTATAATAAAACTGTAAGAAGGGTGACCATGTGGTGTCAGTCACAGATCATAATGCAGACACAAAAATGTGAGAGTCTCAATGGGCGGGTCTAGACCTAGAGAGCACAGATGTTTGGTGGAGGGACATTCATTATCTTCTGAGTGTTGGTGTCCTGAGTCCACCTGGCACAGGCTCTCCTTGGAAGTATAAAGTTGCCTATCAAAGCCTTCTTTTGGATGTTTCACCTGCAGCGAGCTTCCCATTCCTCACCCCCATTCTAATTCAGACCCCATTTCTGTGTCCCACTTTGCCCAAGGCAGTCCTGGGAAATGATTCAATTCCTTCAGGAAACACATCATATTGTAGAAGAGATGAGATCTATTACCTTGAATCTGTAGGTGACAGTGGGTGCCAGCACTTGATGTTAATGGAATTTTGAGGGCACAGCTGGAAAAGGAAGTGTGCTAATTAGCCCTGCCATAATGGCTGCTGGACTGGGTAGTGTTATATAATCACCATCTCTGGTGCAGTCCTCATTTAAAGCTGAATGCATTTTAAGCACGTGGGGCACCTTGCACATCCCAAAAGAGCCACACCAGGGCATGTAGATTTGAGACAACATTGCTCTTCAGGCCATACTTTTGCCATTCAAAGACTGCAAGTATACTACCACCCAAGGCTTGCCCCTGCTGTTCCTCCTGCTTGTCCTTCCTTGCTTCCAGAGAGGCTTTCCCTGATGTCTTGATTTAAGACAATACAGCCTTTCTTCTTCCTTGCTTATTTCTTCTCCATAGTGTTAATTGTCAAGCTGTCCAACACACTGCCAGCTTAGTGATGTTGATGATGTGTCATCTTTTTCATTTTTATTATAGAAGCACCATTGGTTTAATTTTTTCTTAGTGTTTTTGGAGTATAGAATTTCCCACCTCAGGTGCAAAAACCTATACTTGTTTGCTTAGTAGAGATGAGTGGACTTCCTCTCCCAAGTGGAGTTTTTTTAAAGGAATAGAGGAATCACATGAAAGAATTCTCAGTGGCCACATGGAAGAGATAATGTGGTATATATGCATATACACACAATGGAATACTACTCTGAAATCAAGAAAGATAAATTCACACCATTTATGGCAACATTAATGGAACCGGAAGCTATTATGCCAAGCAAAATAAGCCAGAAAGGCAAAGATAAATACTGGATGATGTTACTTTTCTGTGGAATATCATGAAACCAAACAAAGTTTGTCAAAGACAAAGTTTAGAGTCAATCCTTGATGATGTGTCTTCTTACCTAGGACACCAGCACCTTGAGGGCAGGGGACAGCAGAGTCCTTGTACATCTAGTAGGCTGGGTTAACAGTTTAACCAATCAACTCAATGCCTTCCAGGGATGGATCATATTGCACAGATTATGTTGGACCTGTAGGAATGTTCTGACAGGTATATGACTCCAACCCCCAATTTAAAAACCAATAGCAATTCCATATTTGATTTTACAAAGTCGAGTCAGTCAGAGTTACCTGTGTGGGGGAAGATGTAAGGACCAAATATTACTGGAATCTCTAATTTTGACAAGTGCCCTCATAGACATGCTCGTCCCTCAGGTCAATAGCTCATGTTCCTTCGTCTAGCAACTTATAAACACGATAGGACTGTGGACTTTCTGGACATTTTCTTTGCTTCTCACCAGAGGAACTCTTCAAAGCAAACAAAGTTATTGTCTTGCTGACTTTATTGCCCAGGCAACCTTGCCAGTATGGAAAGCACATTTACAGCAGAACAAACCATAGAATTCTTTCCTTCTTTTTGAGTCTACAGCACCTTTTAAAAAATCTCTTTCTTTAAGCATGTGTCATACAGTGTAATACAGTTACATTCTATTGTCATTGTCTGTGTCACATTCTGAGATACCTGAATTTGCAAAATGATTCTTTAAAATTTAGGTAGACCAAGGGTTATTCTTAGTGCTGTGAGTTCTATGGGTTTTGACAAATGCATGTTGTTAAATGCAGGTATCTTCATAGTATTTTCCCAATAAGTTTCTTGCCTTAACCTCATTTTAATAAACTTTTAATAAAGTGCAAAGGCCTGTTTATTATTTCATAGGTGATGCTTCTAGTGTTTTATCTAAAATGTTATTAACAAATCCAAAGTCACATCTATTTGTATTATTATGTCTTATTCGAGAAATTTTATAGTATTACATTTTACTTTCATGTTTATGATGCAATTTGTGTTTGTTCATTTTTAATAAGGTTTAGGTCTGTATCTAGGTCCATTTTATTAGTTTTGTTGGCTTTCTATGTATAGGTCTCCTGCAAATGTTGTTAGATTTATGCTTAGGTATTTATTTTTTCTTTCTTTTTTTCAGGTTTTATTTATTTGTTTCTAAAGATTGATTTATTTATTTGTTTGTTTGCTTGTTTGTTTATTTATACAAGCACTGGGTACAGTCAGAATCATGGGAGGGTGTGAGAATTCACCAGAAACAGAGCCGGGAACAGAACAGTCAGACTGACGAAGTACACTGCTGAGGGGAGCAGCGGTCAGCGGGAACGGTCTGTGTGCTATGTGGGAATCTTGTTGGTGGCCAGGGTTCGAACCAGTGCTACAGATGCTGCGGGCAGCTTCACAGCACAACACTCAACCACTGCGCCACCAGGGGAGGCCCTGCTTAGGTATTTCATTTGGGGTAGTATTTTTATAAAAGATAATGTTTCTTTAATTTTAAATCCCAGTTGTTTGCGTTGCTATGGGGAAACTAGTAAAATTTTGTGTATTGACCACATACCCTACAACCTTCCTATAGCTGCTAATTTTTTCTGAGATTTTTTTAAGCTTTCTAGTGGTTTTCTACCTGGAATACAAAATAGATTGTTTCATATCAATATGTATTCCCTTTATAGCTTTTCTTTACTTTTACTTAGCATATTAGTTAGGACAGCCCCACAGTTCTGAATTGGTGTAGTGGCAGAGGACAAAATGGCCTTTTTTCTCCATCTGAAGAGGAAATCTATTTGGTGGCTCATCTTTAAGTGTAATGTTAGTTACATGTTTTCTTTTATACATTTTATTAGTTTAAGGAAAAGCCCTTTAAATCCTGGATTTTTGTTTTTTTTTTTTCGAATGTATGTTGAAATATATTGAGTGTGTTTATGTCTGTTGATATAGTAATATATTATATTACCTGATATGTAAGTGTTGAACTGGTCTTGTATTACAGGAATGAACCACACTTAGCCATGATGTATATATTTTTTCAATAATTTCAATACAAGTCACTGGATGTGATTTTTTTTAAATTCTCTAGTTTTTCAGTTTTATTGTCTTTTTATTGTATTTAGTTGTTTTAGTTTACAAAGTAATTATGGTCTCAAAAATGAATTGGGTTACGCCTGAGAGGCAATACGGAGGCAGAGTGAAGTCACTGGGGTCACCACCACCACACTCACAACACTGTGCAGGACAACATTGATGCCACTGAAAGAGAAATGGGTGACCAGGGCACACACCAGGAGCAGGGACCAATGGCAAGAAACCAGGAAAATTTAACTGATCTGCATCTACAGTTATACTGGAGCAGAATTAAACCCCCTACAGATGTGGACTCAGGGACACAAGCCACATTGGGGAATTTGGAGACTCAGCCCTTCCCTCAGCGCTGGGCTCAACCCACTGGGCCATCTGGGAGGCCACATTTTTGAAGACATCATACCAATTCTCTGTAGCTGGGAGTTTTTTGGATGGTAGAAGGTACATAAATACTTCATACCTATAGAAGCACACACAAGTCACACTCATGTAGACTCACATGCACACACTTGCACACAATGCAAGATATGCACATACACCTAAAGAAAATAGTGCAAATACCTAATTCCATACTCAGAGCTAGCTCTGATTCACACTCCTGTCTCACTGTCTTATCACCACGTGACCCCTCTGACTTTTCTAAAATTTTCTAAGTGCTTTCCAATATTTTCTAAATCTTTCACTGCTGATACAAGAATGTTAAAGGAAATTTAGGTCTCTGGTGTCCGATGAGTTGGAAGTGTGGGTGCAGTCATAAATGGGAAGCAAACGTGGTCGGTTTCATCTACAATTTTAATGTGTCCTGGGATAGACATTTTAACTAAATAATCCATTTCAGACTGTCTCCTCCAGGCGGAGAAAGTGCATCCAGATGCCTCCACACACCAGGGCCCAGCAGGCAGAGCGGGTCACCTGGAGGTGCCCCTGCAGTGGGAACCAGTGTAGCCACAGCGGCCGCCTCCTCGCACCCTATTGGACCTGCATGGGAAGAGCAGAGCCAGTGAAGCCCAAGCACAGAGGAGGCTCTTTCCTTAGTGACACCCCCCGGGGAGTGCTGCATGGACTCAGAAGCAACAAAGTGCAGATGGAAACCAGGAGGCCCTACCGAGGCACCACTCGCTGGCGGGTAAGCAATTTTCCAACTTGGAATGTCCGTTGTGAAAGGGGGCTCAGTAGAGGGGGACTTCCTACCGTGGATGTCAGTCCCTGACAGCGCCAGTCAGCCCGAAGAGCTCCTGCATCGCCTGCTCCTACCAGGTGCCCAGGGGCCACCAGCAGGGCCCACATGGGATAGATCCTAAGATGGGGAAGCAAGGCTCTGGGGTCCCAGCCTCTGGCCCTGGGGCCTCTGGAGGCTCAGCCCACACAGCTCTACTCCCATCCCGGGCCCTACATCTGCTCAGCTGCCACAAGCCCTCCTCTATTCCCCTTCCCCCGCTCTGCTCTCCTCCAGGTGCTTCACCAGTTCTGTTGCCCTCTCGGCCCTTCACCTGCTTTTCTCCTGGGACTGCTGTGCTTGCGGACATCAATGCTCCACCCCTATGTTCTCATGCTGCTTCTGGCCCCTCTGGCTGGGCACAGCCCCTGACAACTGTCCAGGGCCTCTGCCTCCCCTGGTGTGCTCCTTTCACTATGGCCACTGAGTGGCAGCCTTGGAGCAGGGAAGTGAATTCTAGGGAGGTGCTGTTGATCATGTAATCACCTGCAGGGAGAAATCTTCTCTTGTGTTTTCCTCCAAAGGGTGCACAGAAAAGGCAACATTTTTAAATCCTATTAAG
The DNA here is from genome assembly GCF_964194135.1 of Talpa europaea. Lineage (NCBI taxonomy): Eukaryota > Metazoa > Chordata > Mammalia > Eulipotyphla > Talpidae > Talpa > Talpa europaea. Next base: position 15,295,025 of record NC_140075.1, read on the forward strand.
GAGTCCTAGAGCTCTGGCCTTATAGACTCCGCTGGAATGAAGGGTAGAATGGGAATGGTGTTCATGGCCCACTGTCTCTGAGGGGGCTGGGCTGAACAGGAGGCACCTTCTTGGGGTTATTCGGGTGGTGCTGGAGAGCTGGGGGACTGGGCTGGTGGTCTTCCTAATGCTTTCCTGGCCCCCCTCCAGCTGGGGGCCTAGCAAGGTGGTGCTGGGCCGCAAGGCTTCCTCCTACAGGGGGCTTGGCAGCACGGGCCCTGACCTGGAGGCCATGCTGGGCTTCCAGGCATCCAGCAGCAGGGAACCTGAGCTGGAGACAGCTCTGCACACCAGAGTGCTCCTGCGGGATGCCTGGCCCAGAGGTGGTGGTAGGCTTCTGGGCATCCTGCTTCGGGGACAGTCCCACCTTCAAGGTCTCTTGCCCCGATAACTCAGGCTGCCGGTGGTCCTCCAATATTGGGGTGCAGTGGGCCCCATCTGGACTGAGGAGCTTGGGGGAGATGGCGGTGTCAGGCTCCTTCTCGTCAGCCCACTGCCTGGAGAACAGCATGAGGTAGGTCCCCATCACAGGATCATGCCTGCCCTCCAAATGTGCCCTGTCAATGACCTCTTTCCAGAACCCCAGGCGGGCCATGGCTTCCATCGCGGCCTTGTGCTGGCCCGGAGATGGCTCATGGCAGGGCGGAAGTCAATTCGTCAGCCCCACCCAGGTGTGCTGGATGATGCTATCCAGGTTGCTGCGGCTCTGGGGGTCAAGCGTCATCATCATCCTTAGCAGGTCCTGGCACTGCTGGGAGAGGCAGTGCGGTTCATGGTAGACACCACTCAGCACGCTGCCCTGTAGCTCCCCGAGGCTGGTGCCCTTGAAGGGCAGCTCCCCGGTCACCATCTCATAGAGGACCACCCCCAGGCTCCAGACGTCCACTGTGGGGCCACTGTACTCCTGGTGACGGAGGATCTCTGGCACCATGAACTCTGGGCTCCACAGGGGGTGTTGAGCAGCGCTGCCCCGGATAACTGGGCGCTGAGCCCAAAGTCTGCCAGTTTTATGTTTTGATGCTGGTCCAGGAGAAGGTTCTCTGGCTTCAGGTCCCGGTGTGCCACGCCCTGGGCATGGCAGTGGCTGAGCATGGCGAGAATCTGCTGGAAGAAGTGGCAAGTCTCCATCTCCCCCAGACACCCATGCTTCAACAGGTAGTCCTTCAGGTTGCCCCCCTTTGCATGCTCCAGGACCAGCAGCACCTCACCCTTGTTATTCGCCAACAGGAAGAGCTGGAGAACGTTTGGGTGCTGAAGGACTTTCATGCACGCCACCTCGTGGGCCAGGAACCTCTGAGGCGTGCCAGACTTGGGGATGACATTTATGGCCACCTCTGTGCCCGTAGGCAGGCGCTACACCAGTTTGACCTTGGCGTGGGTGCCCTCCCGCAGCTTGCGGAGCATCATATACTTTCTCAGGGCCATTCCCTTGGCAGATGGGTGCATCGGGGCAGTGAGGGCGGACCCGCTCCTACACTCGCAGGCCCTGGCTGTCTAGAGCCCTCGTCACTAGCTCCGCTACCCGATTAACAAGTGCACTATTAGCCTAGAGCTAGTAGTACATGAAAAGGATTCCCGAAATTAACTAAATGCTCCCCGTGCTGACTACTGTACTGAAACACTAAGGATGCTAACTTAACTCTACAAGAAATTCTAACTATGCTAACCTAACTAGGATACTAATACTTACTCTGCACCCAGAAATGAAAACACACAACCAAAAAATTAACAAAGATAAATATTTAAAAATAATAAAAAAAACAATAACAAACTAACCACTAAAGTTAACAAGAACACAGACAAAAGAAACAAACCACAACCCAACAAACAATTACAAACTAACAACTAAATTAAAAAAAAAAAAGACAAACAACAAAGGGGAAAAATACACACAAAACAATACACACAAAAATAACACGAGGGGAAATAAAAAAAATAAAAACAAAAATTAAAGTAATAAAAATGAAAAAATAAGCAAATGATAAAACAATAAAGGAAATAAAAAAGAAAGAATTAAAAATAAATAAAATAACTAAAATAAATAGCTAAAATAAGTAACGGAATAAGAAATAAACAAACAAAGCAAAAACAATCCAACCCACCAGCACACCTCTCTCTCCCTCCGAGTCCACCATCACGATCCCAACACTCCTCGCTCTACCTGCAACGCCGCGGGCCACGTGGGGGCTTAAGTAGGCTCCGCGGGTGACGTCACAGAGCTCGTTGTGGCGTCAGAGCAGAGGCCACGCCCCCGGCAGAGGGCACCCCGGGAGCCATTCAGCCTTCACGGGACAGCACCCGCCAAGAGGTGTGTGGACAGACTCCCTGGAGACCGGAATCCACCCCGTTCCAGAAGCCCATGGGGCACTGGCGAGGCCGTGTCCTCTGTCACGAGCGACCTGTCCCACGTTTCAGCTTTTAGGGTCTCTGCACAGTCCCCCGCAAACCCTGATGCGTCTCACATGACACGACACATCCACGGGCACAATAAACGACACCATGTTGGGAGCATGAGATGCGACAGAGTCCGCTCTTCACACTCCAACACTGAAAACTCTCTGGGATATGGTTCCCCCATTTGGCCCACGAGCTGCGTGTGCCCCTCGGAGTCCTCGCAGGCCGGAGGCTGGGGAGGCTCCCAGGGCGGCAGATGCTGTAAAGAGGGCCCTGGAGGTGGTGTCCACAACCCCACCACCTCACAGCACTGTGGGGACACCCCCTGACCTGACTCAGCCGGGGCTGGGGGCAGCTGGGGCTGGTCAGCTCCCCCGGAGATTACTGGCTTGAAAATATCTGCGTCTGGAGCTCGCGTTGGTTCAGCGGGTTGAGCGCAGCACTGTGGAGCTGTCCTCACCTCTGCAGTGCTGGTTCGATTCCCGGCCCGCCAGGGAGGCAAGCAGACCTCTCCTGTGTCGCCCGCTGTGCCCCTCAGCAGTGTATTTTGTCAGTTCGAGTGTTCTGCACCCCGCTCTGTCTCTGGTGAATTCTCTCACCCTCTCACCCCTCTGGCCTGTACCCCAGTTCTTGTATATATATATATATATATATATTTAAAAGACTATTAAAAAAAAATTCTGCTTCTTGCTCGAACTCGGGGTTGGGGAGCAGAGGTTGGCAAAGGCCAGGTCCACACGCTGTGGCCCTTCGCCCCAAAGGGTAAGGCCTGGCTTCTGGAAGTGGTGGGTTCATATGAGCAGCGGGGTCCGCTACTGCTCAGGCTGCAGGTTCCCCCCTCCATGCCAATCCTGATCACTCACGCACAGCATCCGCTGAGGACCAGGTCTCCCCTGAGCAGCCTGGGGCGCGGCCAGAGCCCCGAGGTTCAGAGTCTGGGCTCTGGGGTCGGGCCCGGTAGCCCCAGCGCCACATGTCCCAGGCGCGGAGGGCGGAGGGTGTCATCCTCTCGGGGGACAGGACGCCCAGGGCAGATTCCCGCGGGCCCGCCCCCTGGGACCTGACCCAGCAGTGGCCGGGAGAGGCCGTGCTGCTCCTCCTGCGACCACGGCTGCTCCTGGCTACCATGCAGAGAGGTCACAGCCTCTTCCTTGTCGGGGGCGGACTCGCGGGCCCGTTCCCCTGTTTCTCTCCAACCTCCACAGCCGCCTCGGGGGAGTCCACGCTCTGCGGCCGCCTGTGTCCACGCCCGCCTCAGCCTCAGGGGCTGCAAACCCCACGGAGGTTCCGCATCCCTCTCGCCTCTGAGAACCCACGATGCCCCCACCAGCCTGGGATGCTGCGCGTCACGGGCCAGGGCTGCAGCGCCTGCACTGGTTCCTCCCCTTCCTTCAACCTCCCCCACACCCAGGGAAGAGCGAAAGCATCAATCAGATCATGCGCTCGCTGGCCTCACACCTTCCCGTGGCCCTGCTGGGCGTGACACTTCCCCAAAACCTCTTTGCACAGGCTTCCCTGCCCCGCTGGCCTCAGCCCTGCCCCCACCCGCCTCCCCTCCCTGTCTAGCCCTGCTGGGTGAGCTGCCCTTCTTTTTTGTTTTTAATTTTATGTATTTTTACATCATTTTTCATTTTTCCAATGTATGCATTTTCTCCTTGATTATAGTCCCCGTACAATTCCCAACCCCCTTGTTTGATCCTACTCCCTCCTCCCTCGCACAGTAGTGTGTCTCTGGCTTGTAGTTGCTGTTGATTGTGATTTTTACTTTATTATAATTAGTATTTTCCTGGTCCCTTATTTAGGTTTTCTAAATTCCTGCTATGAGTAGGACATCTGTTTTTTTTTCTTTTTCTTTTGACTTATTTTGCCCAAGCATGACCCCTTCCAGCTCCATCCATGTTCCTGCAAATTGCATGAGTTTATCTTTTTTGATTGCTGAGTCATATTCCATTGTGTATATGCACCACATCTTCTTGATCCTGTCATCTATTTTGGGATATTTGGGTGTCCTTCTTTCTGCCACATTCTGTTGCCACCTGGGGCATTTGCTCTTGTTCTTGCAGAATCACCAGATGCTCCCACCAGCTCTCTGACCTTGCTTTCCTCCAACCCACATGTCACTTCTGACCACCTTGCAGGCAGGTGCTGCACACTTCTTCCTGAACCACATCCTCTCCTCCCTTCACAGTGTCATCTGCACCTAAATCACACTAACATGTTTTCAGAATGCCATGCTAGAATGGAATTCCCTCCTGTGTCTTGAGCTCCTGACGCAGTTTTGCTTATGGGAAGAATGCTGTTGACTGACCCAAACCAGTCCTAAAACAAGAACATTCTAAAGAACTGTACATTTTGACTGTCCCCTTGCCTTTTTACATGGGAATATTTTCTCACTCTCCATCAGGAAATATATTCAAACAGTTTGACTAGGGAAACTTTGTTTGAAGCAATATTTCAAAGTACTTCAGATGACAAATGTCACGTGTGATATAATAAAGGTTTACATCATCAGCCACATTGAGTTTTTTTTTTTTTTGCTGTATTTTAATCTATTGGCTTAATTTTTGAAGTGCCTCACAGTCCAAATCAGTGTCAATACCTATGTCTAAACATACAAGGAATGCAGTTGGGGAAAGAAGAAGTAAAACTATCACTATTTTCAGACAATACGATAATATACACCGAGAACCCTAAAAACTCCACAGAAAAACTACTCAAAATAATCAACCAGTTCAGTAAAGTAGCAGGATTCAAAATCGACACACACAATTCAGTAGCCTTCCTATACACAATCAGTCTGCAGAAGAAGAAATCAAGAAAACCATCCCTTATATAATTGAAACAAAAAATGAAATACTTGGGAATGAACCTTATAAAAGAGGTGAAAGACCTATACAGGACCTCTCTGGTGGTGCAGGCAGTTGAGCACAGCACTGTGAAGCTATCCGCAGCCTCTGCAGTGCCTGTATGATCACCGCGGACCTCAGAGCTACCCTCCTGTCTCACCCACTGCTCCCCTCATTGGTGTATTTTGTCAGTCTTCTTGTTCTACTCCCCTCTCTGTCTCTGGTGAATCCTCTCACCCTCCTGTGCCTCCGGCCTGTACCCCAGTTCTTGTAAGCATAAATAAATAAATATTAAAAAAAGAAAAAAAAAGATTATTGAATTTGCTAGCATAGTCAGTCATAGTGCTCTCAGGACCTTTGTATTTCTCTGCTAGCTGTAGTAATTTCCATTTTTTTCAAATTCTATTCATGAATTTTATTTTACTTCCATTGTTAGCCTAGCTAAAGATTTATCAATGTTGCTTATTGAAGAAGTAACTCTTAGTTCATGGATCTTTGTTTTGGCTTTTTGACTTGTGTTTCATTTATTTCTGCTCCAATTTAAATAAATTCCCTTCTTTTATTTATTTTAGTTACTCTTTGTTTTATTTCTCAAGTTGCTTGAGGTGTACTGTTTATTTATTTGGGATTTATGTTACTTCTGGGTGTAGGCCCCTTCTGCAATTCCCACTCAAAATCCTTTCTCCCTTATCCCATATGTTATTTTTGTTCAAGGCGTCAATAAAATTTAATCTTTTAAAATGTAATTGAGTAAGAAGGGTTTCCACCAGTGTTAGTATTTTGTAAGGTCTCTGTGCCCTATGTGCAGTCACCAAGCGCACCCACTGCAAAAGCACACGCAGTCTGCCCCCATAGCCATTGTGCTTTCTCCTGCATCTTTCTCACCCCTCCCTATTCTTTTTCCCCTTGGGGAACTCAGTTCTGTGACCAGGGGTCAAGGATTAGTTTAAAACTTTGATGTTACATGAACATTTATTTGGTTTCTCTGTAATCCACGTACAAGGGACGCTACCTGGTATTGTCTTTTTCCTAGTGACTTATTTCACTCCGCATAATGCCTTTTAGTTCCATCCATGTTGCTGTAAATGGCATGAGTTTATTTTTTTTTCATTGCTGAGTAGTATTCTGTTGTGTATATGCATGACAACTTCTTGATCCATTTATCTGATTGGGTACTTAAGTTGTCCCCGCATCGTGGCTATTGTAAATAGTGCAGCAACAAACTTGGGAGAACAAGTTTCCTTTCAAATTAGTGTTTTTATATTTTGGCAGTAGAAACTTAGGAGTAGGATTGCTGGGTCACGTGGCAGATCCACTTTTAGTCTTTTGAGAAAAAGCCATACTGTTTTCCATAGGAGCGACACCAGACTACCAACACCAATAATGGAAAAGTGTTCTTTTGACTCCATTTTCCCAACAACACTTGTTGCTTCTTGCTTTTTGATATGTGTACCCTGTGGATATTTTTTGTCAAAATTATGCACATAGTGTTCTCTTATTTTTTAAGATTTATTTATTTATGTGTACAAGAGCTGATGTACAAGCCCGAGGTGTGGGTGGTGAGAGGATTCACCAGGGACAGAGCGAGGAACAGAACAGGCAGGTTGACCAAAGTACACTACAGAGGGGAGCTGCGGGCGAGTCAAGAGATGTCTGTTGCACTATGTGTGTAGCTCCCTGGCTGGCTGGGGATCGAACTCATGCTGCACAAGCTGCAGATTGCTTCATAGGTTGCGCGTCTTAACCCCTTGTGCCACCGGGGAGGCCCTGCACATAGTGTTCTTAATGTAGCAGCTCAGGAATTAGATTTAAGCCTTTGCCTGTGTTTTGCCTTATGCTTGGGTAGGGAGGTATTGAAGATCATACTGAAGATCTTTTGTTTGATTCTTTTCCATAAAACTTCTTTGGAAAGTTGTGCGTGATCACTGCATTCTCTGAATGTTCATTTGATGTGTTGACGGAGATTTCCTCGAATGCCAAGAGCTGAAATAGACAAACAAATCCATAAAAAGCAAATACAGAACAAGAGAGAATAACTGCCTCTCCTCATCTTTTCAGAAGGCTCTGTTCCAGTGCAGGTTCTTCAGCCAATGAGCTAGACTGGCTGATTCTGTGCATTAGCTCCAGGCTTCAATCTCCCCACATCTTCTCTGTGCATGCATCTTCCCTTGGTGTGCAGGACTCTCCAGATTCCCACAGATGTGCAGTCGCTTTTGAATGTTCTCATTTCCCAAAGCACCTCACCACAGCTGCTCCTCAGGGCCTTCCATGGTCTACTGTCTCCTCCTGAATTTCTTGCCACAGACATCTTTAATTATACTCCCTGTGCCATTTCAGACCAGTGCCTGCCACTTTCCTCTCCAGGGTTCTAAGGTATTCAGGACAGAAATGAGCAACTCACTTCTCAGGCATCACCCAGACATGATATCAGAAAATAATTTGCAAATAATAGCTTGTCTTTCCTCTCCAGTTCAAGTGGATACAGTGGGATCTGGGCTGCCACTACTCAAGATCAAAAGCACCACTACACTAAATTGGGAGGCAGGACAGGTAGTGTAAAAATCTCACAAAACTTTCTTACATTTTTCCTAAAGCTTTATTTTATGTATTCATGCAGAGAAGAACTGGGGTACAGGCCAGAGGTGCTGGGTGGGGGAGGGGGGAGAGGATTCACCAGGGACAGAGTCGGGAGAAGAACAGGCAGATTGACTGAAATACACTGCTGAGGGGAGCAGCAGGTGAGGCAGGAGAGGTCTGTCATGCCGTGTGGGCACCTCCCTGGGCAGGGATCTAACTCTGTGCTTCAAAAAGCTTCATAATGCTGAGATTTAATTCTTTGTGCTGTGAGGGAAGGCCCCTTTCCTGCAATTGTGAAGATGATTTTATCTCAATTGAAATTTTGCTTGCTGTAAATTAATGATAGTTTCCCAGAGTGCCTTCCAAGTTGGTAGAGATGCCTAGAAAAGAATTAGGCCAAGAATTGAACCAGTGCTGCAGAGGCTATGGGCAGCTACACAACCCAGCGCTCAACTGTTGTGCCACAGGAGAGGCCCCTCTTATTGTCTTTAGAAGCAGTCCCCATGTCTTAGCATGACATCCAGCGTTTTTCAGTCTCACTCTATTCTCTCTTAGCAATCTTACCTTCTCTGTAACTACTTATTCAGTTGTACTAAACTCCATATTCCTTTAGCTTTTTCCAGAATGTGCTACTCCTGTCTGGAATGTCCATTTTTTTCTCTGCAAATAACCTTGAGTCAGGAGTTAGTTTAGCTGAATTTATCATGAAAACTTTCCCAATGTTCTCTGCTTGGGGTGCATCAAGAATCATTGCCCTAATTTCTCAGCTCACACTGTGGAACAGGCCCTCCCGACTCTGTTATTTCCAAGTCCCTGCTGAGCATCAGGGTGTTACCCAGGGGTAGGCATCCTGACTAGAATTTTTACTTTCTGTGTTTTAGATTTTGCCCCTCAGACACAAACCTGATAAGGCTTCTGTGAATCAAATACCAATAATAATTTATTAGCCACCAAGATGGTTTGAGTTCTTTAGTGCCAATGGTGGATGGACCTCTCCACTAAGAGGACTCAGGAATACCTTGGGAGTTTTATGGGCTAAGAAGACCTGAAGACCTAATTCAGCCTTGAAAGAGACTTGGTTCAACCTGAAATTGAAGCCCTGGTGAGCAGTGCCTTAGAGGAGTCACTGGGAGCCCCGTGGAAGAGACATCTGGCCCTTGGCAGTGCTACTGAGTTAAAGCATACACTGTCGGGGTGCTTCAAACAGGATGTGATTTTCAGTTAACACAGCTGGTATTTGATATATACATCTACTGAGTGAAAGAAATCACCCCATACCTTAGAAGTGTAAACAATAACATTGCTTATAGCCATACTGAGTCAAGAATGGGAGTGTAGCTTTCCTGGGTCCTCCAAGTCAGTGTGGCTAAGCAGCTCTGGTCACAGCACAGTCAAGACTGTGTGTCCATGTGAAACCATGCAAATCTGAGGGAATGACAGTCTGTGGGTCCTCATCTATGTGCTCACAACTGCAAGACACAAGTCAGGCTCAGGTTGCAATGAGTGGGAAATGGGGAAAAGGAACGTTTCAAAGGTCACAGATGGCTGGCTGTCTTACCCCAAAGAGTGCCCACAACGTCCAGTAGTCCAAACCAAAAGCTGCTTATGCAGGATGGCCCCGTCCTGTCAATGAGAGCCTGGAGGTGGTGCACACCAATAAGTGTTGAACCAGGAACTGACTCACGGTGACACCTGGAGGTAGTCACACTGCAACAGTGACTGAAAAGTCCCTAAAGTCAGTGGGGCCCTAGAGGCTTTCCTGCAGTCTGCTGCCTAAGCAAAGGTGCCTGGAGACTGAATGGCAGCAGTGATTTCCCACTCCACTATCCCAGTATGTGCAGCCTGCTCTGAAAGCAGCAGAGACCACAAGCTTTTCACTATTTGCCACTCCCAGTGCAAGCAGCCACATTGTTTTAGTAGGAGGTGCTGAGGCAGAAATCTGAAGGCTGGAGTGGACAGTGTCAGATGCAACTGCACCAAGAGGTTGTATCAGGCATACTGGAGGAAGGGGCGGCAGTGAGCAGTGGTTTTGGAAGATCAGAAGATGCTGATTAGAGGTGATTGGGCACATGCCGGCAGTGCCAGTGAGCAGGCGGGGATGTGGAAGCTCAGGCATCGGTGTTACACTCTTTAAAGATGCCAAACATAGGCCGACAGGAGAAGCTCTTTTCACAAGTGGTGTCAGAGGACCAGGCACCAATTACAGCTCTTCCAGAGATGCTACACATAGGGCAGGGAAACCAGTCAACAGGCAATGTGGGAGCAGAGTTAGAGGCAGAAGCAAATGTCAAGCAGTGTTTCCAAAGAGAGATCAGATGCAAAGGTCTGCAATGAATGAAGGATTTGGTGAATGAAGGTCTCAGTAAATGAGTGTCCAAATGGAGTCTCCCTATCAACACATGAAACCAGCTACTGTCCCAGCTTATACTGCCTTCAGTGTTATCCCCCTTTTAAACTGGATTGGTGCATCTTCAAAACTGACACCATTTCAACATTTGATTGGCTCTTGTGAGATAAAATCTGACTGCTCCTTTTACAATGCCACATGTTCTTTAAAACAGAACCCCCACCAGCATGTGAAACCCTATCTGCCCTGAGGTTGTGTGGTCTTGTGCCAGCAGTGGGCTCTGCAGAAGGGAAAGGCAGGCAAGCTGTGCTGCCTTTAAATGGCACTGGCTAGGTTCAACCTCACTGACATGTACCCAAAACCACTCTGGTGCAAGGGGCCCCTTCTGCAGTGGAGCTGGTCATGCCCCATTGCACCTGGCTGCTGGGCTGAGGGAGCTGGAAGTTAGGGAGGGGTCTTCCTACACATGCTACAGATGTAACACCTGCTATATAGTTTGCATGCTCATTTCCAGCAAAGCCTTTCCAGGACTAGCCACCTAACTAGAGGAGGTGTCACTGATAGTGTTTTCAGTCTGAGAATTCAGATGTCTGCAGGCTGGGCTACCTGATTGGTTCTGATCTGACCACAGTTGCCTTCTATCCAATGAACCCCCAGATCCTGCATGGCCTTCCGCTCCTCCACGCCATCTTTAGAAGATGGACTGCCTTGCTCCTGGAACATGCCTGGTGTTGTCCACCTTATATCCCCCAGTGCCAACAACCCCATCAGGCAGAGCATACACCAGATTGAGGTTAGGACTGCATCCCTACCCTGCCCTCCAAGGTTCATTGGGCCACCTCGAGTCGTTTACTCACTCCCCCATCCCCTGAGACTTCTTATTCATTCTTCCATTTGAAAGGCGACCCTGAGGGCATGAACGTGGGAATGAGACCCAGGATAACCAAGGGTAATAAAGCCAACTCCATTCATTGGGCAACCCCCACAAAACAGAAATTAAGCTGGGGACAATGACACACAACACCTTCCCCCCTCAGCTCAGCCCCCCTACAGCTCTGGCTCCCTCAGCCAAGACTTATGATATATATATATATATTTATTTTTTAATTTCAGTTTCTAAATTTCCTTTGAAAGTTCTTGTACATTTTTGTAAGGTATTTGATTTTTCCTCTCAGGTGTAGTGCTTGTAACTCTCCCACCACCAGAGACTCTATTATCCATCACCATCGTAACCTGATGCTTTTCTCTCCACTGTTTTGAGCATTTTACCACCCCCCAAAATCGCTGCATGTCTCAGATCTAATGTCAGCTTGTAAGTTTTCTCTATTTCTTGAGCTTTTTGGTTTCTCTGTAGTCCACATATAAGTGAAACAATCCAACATTTATCTGATTCCTTCTGACTTATTTCACTGAGCATAATCCTATCCAGCTCCATCCATGTTGCCAGAAATGGCATGAGCTTAACTTTTTTTTGATTGTCGAGTAGTATTTCATTGTGTATATATCCACCACTTTCTGATCCATTTGTCTATTTTGTGGCCTTAGTTTGTTTCCATATCTTAGCTATAGTAAATAGTGTTGCAATAAACAGGAGTGCAGGTCTCCTTTTGGATTAGTGTTTTTGTGTCCTTTGGGTAGATTCCTAGGAATGGAAATCCTGGGTCATATGGCAGATCCATATTTAGTGTTTTGAAGAAATTCCACACAGCTTTCCTTTCTGGCTGGACCAGTTTACATTCCCACCAGCAGTGTAAGAGTTTTCCTTTTTCACCACACCCTTGTTAGCATTTAGTGTTTCCAGTTTTTTTTTTTTTTTTAAATATAAGCCATTTTCAGTGAAGTGAGGTAGTATCTCATTGTGGTTTTGATATCCATTTTCCTGATTATAAGTGATGATGATTTTTTTTTTTTTTCGTATTCCTTTTGGCGATCTGCATTTCTTCTCTGGAAAAGTGTCTTTTTAGCTCTTCTGCCCATTTTTTTTTTGACTGGATTATTTGCTTTATTAATTTTTGTTTGTTTGTTTGTTTGTTTGTTTTTCTTACTTTTAAAAAATATTTTATTTTATATAATTCTTACATAATTTTTTTCAGGTTTGCACAATTTATGCATTTTCATTTTGGTATTTTTGGTGAGTAGTGTTACACTTTTGTTGATCTCTGATATCAGTACCTTATTAGTTGTATGGAGTACAAATATTTTATTTCATTCCTTTTGATGGATACATTTTGCTAAGATATTATTGAGGATTTTACATTAGTGTTCATTAGGGAGATTAGTATGTAGATTTCATTTTTGGCGTTTTTTGATTTCTTTTGGTTTTGGTGTTAGTATAATGTTGGTTTTGTAAAATGTTTCTGGTGGTATTCTTTCTTTCTTGATGTTTTCAAAGAGTGTGTGTAGGACAGGCATTAGTTTATCTTGAACACTTGGTAGACCTCACTTCCGAAAGCATCTGGTCCTGGGTTTTGGCACTTCAAGGGGCTTTTAATTAATTTTTCAATTTTGCTGCTTGTAATTTGTCTAAATAGTCTGTGTCTTCTTTGTTCAACTTTGGGTGGTTGTATAGTTCTAAGACTATGCCCTTTTCATCTTGATTGTTGAAATTGTTTGCATATAAATGTTCTTGTAATCTCTAATTTGCCTCTGGCTTTCTGCTGTGTCTGTTGTAATTTATCCTCTTTCTTATGGTCTTATTTGTTTGAGTTTTCTCCTTTTTTTTTCCATGACCCCAGGTAAAGTTTTGTCTATTTTGTTTATTTTTCCAGAGAACCAGCTTTTGGTTTCATTGATCTTTTTGATTGTCTTTTTTAAAAATGCTATTTCATTTATTTCTGCTGTCAGGAACGCAAATCTTTAACCTGTTACTGAGCAAGTCACCACATGCTTTCCCCCACTTTCGCATTTATGTCTCCATTCCTGTCACCTGCATCCTCACCACATCCTCTGAAACCCATCTCCCAAGTGAGCTCCTTATTACTTCTTTGCCTCCTTCTCCATTTTCCCTCATTAGAAAACAGTGCTTTCTGATTCTTACATACCATGATTGCTTATCTCTGTTACATAAAGACAGTCTTTAATTCCAGATTAGAATCATTATTAAAATAAAAACTATTATTATTTAAAAGGAAACAGTCACTTGAGTCTCTTTGAAAAACTGACTATATTAAGGGCCTCCACTGGTGGTGCAGCAGTTGAGCAATGAGCTGTGAAGCTGCCCGCACCCTCTGTAGTGCCAGTTTGAACCCCGGCCCCCAGAGATGGTCCCACAGGGCACAAAAGACCTCTCCTGCCACGCATGCTGCTCCCCTCAGAAGTGTATTTCATCAGTCTGCCTGTTATGTTCCCGGTCTGGCTCTGGTGAATTCCCTCACCCTCCCACACTTCTGACTGTACCCAGTGCTTGTATAAATAAAGAAAGAAATCTTAAAAAAAAATAAATCTGACTATATTAGAAATCTTAGGTTTTGAAAAAATACTGAAATATCTGATGTTGGAAAAAGTGTGTGCTCATGGGGCACTGAGGTGATGGTGCATGGTTGTATTGGTGAAGGATATTTTATGGAGACTACACCTGGGGGAGTGGGAAGCAATTATTTAAAAATGAAAAATGATATAAAAATAAATGACAATATTTTTTTAATATTTGAAGTAACTTAAAAAAAAAATGTGTGTGTTTAGAGGGATGCTGGGAACCAGGAGTATGGAGCAGCCAAAATTGGTAGGAAATAGCTGTCACACATTTTGTCTTTCATCAAACAGTGAAGGCATTTTAATTTTTTAATTTTTTTATTTTTAAACATTTATTTATTTATTTATTCATTTATTTGTTTGTTTGTTTGTTTGTTTATACAAGCACTGGGTAGAGTCAGAAGCATGGGAAGGTGAGAGAAATGACCAGAGCCAGAGGGGAGAGCAGAACAGGCAGAGTGAATAAGTACACTGCTGAGGAGAGCAGCAGGGGGTCAGGAGAGGTCTATGCACCATGTGGGACCCTAGTATGGCAGCCAGGCATTCCACCATGCTGCAGAGGCTGTGGGCAGCTGCACAACTCAGTGCTCAACAGCTGTGCCACCAGGGAGGCCCAGTGAAGGCATTATAGAAATGTACGTAACACTAAGCAAAACTGGGAGGTGCCCAAGGACCCTAAGTTGTTAAGGGGAAAATCCTATATTGCCCATTGTAAGAGTTTGTACCAACCTGTGCACAGGAAAGCAAACTCATCAAAATCTGACACACTCAAAGATTTTTAATCACTGAAAGTAACAAAGGGAAGAGAGGGGGAGAAGAAGAATAGAGACAGATTTAAAAATGCAGACTCACAATCACTCCAGAATCAACCATCCCCTTGTGTGTAAACATTCAGCCAAAAAAAAAAAATAGGGTCCAAAGTGGAATGGGCAAGGCCTTAGAGCAGAGCTAACATGACAGCAAATTCCAGGCAATGTTCTGGCAGGAAAGAGAAGCAAGCATTTGTGCAGGGTAGATTGGGCTAGGAGAGAAGTAAACAGGACAAGTTTACAGTGCACTGCCCAGGATGAATCCACCATGCGGTGAAGATGGAGGCTGCCACTGACTCTCAAGGAAGCAGGATGGTGCTGATGCCAGAAAAAGATAGGCAGGAGGGAGCCACAGAAGTGGGGCTTCTGGATCTCAGCACAGCAGGAGATGCTCGTGAGAAGGCCAACAAAATTCAAGTAGCAGCATAAGAGGGAGACCCTGCAGAAGATGAAGGACCCCCTCTGGCTCACTACTTCTATCTTTAAAGTCTACCCTGACTTTGAGAAGTCAGGGAAAGGGCAAAGGGTGAGATCATAGCCCACTTACAACTTCCAAGTCCAACTTTTGCCACCAAAAGCTGTGGTGATTGAGTTCAAATGTGTAGCTGCTAGGATGTGGAAGCAGAAAACAGTCTCTACTACGGTGCCAAAAACAAGACAGTTGCTAGGCATTTTCCAAGTATATCCAGTGTGGCAAAGTCCTTCATTCCTAGAAAACAGTCAATTAATCAAAGCCAAAAATTGTTTAAAAAAAGGTTAAGAGAGGAAATTGCTTTTTCTCCATTTTCATCACAAATAATTAATTAAATTTAATTTCAATCATTTTTATTTGTGTTTGCATAAACTCATAGGGCAAATCAACCAAGCAGAATTTTTTTGTTGTCTTTAATGAAACTTTACTTAAAGTATCGTCGATTAGGCTCTCGACATTTGGCCAGTACATGCTTCAGGAGCCCGGCCTCACTCTCCTCAGACTCTGCCTGTGATTTCTTTTCTGAAGGGTTTTATCTGGGGTCACCAGTGCAGGCAACCTTCCAACCGTCTCTGAGATCCTACAAGCACATGGCAGGCTTTCTCTTCTTGGCTCTTCTCAATCCAACTACTAAAAGCAAACTGGTCTGGACTATAATATTTCAATTACAGTGTCTTGTGACACTTAATTCTTTATTTAAGGAGAAGGCAATGAAATCCCCTATTGAAATTATGCAAAGACAGACACATTCCGATGAGTACTATCATACATTTTACTATTTTCCATATTATGATGGTGTAAAGTAGAGAGAAAATGTCAACAGAATTTAGTTCTTTTCACAAATTGACAATATAACTTTGCTAGAGATACTGCTCAGCTCAGAGGAAAAAAAAAAAAAAACACTTCTTCCATGATTCAAAACAAAACAAAACAAGTTTCATTCCAAGCAAAACTTATCAAGATTGTTGATCCACTCATGCATATGTAGAAATCTCTCCATTTCAAATTCCATCTATTACCATGGGTCTTAACAATTGTCAAGATGTCTCTCTTGTTCATTTCTCCAGAAACAATTTCTACAAGTGCCAGAAATCTGAGATAACTAAAATAAAAAATCTGATACTAGGGCCTCCCTCCCTGGTGGCACAAGGGGTTAAGAGGCAACCAATAAAGTGATCAGCAGCCTCTGCAGCATGAGTTTTATCCCCAGCCAGGGAACAACCCACATGGTGCAGCAGACCTCTTCTCTCTGGCCCGCTGCTCCCCTCAGCAGAGTGTTTCTGTAAATCTGCCTGTTCTGTTCCCCACTCTGTCTCTGGTGAATCCTCTCACCCACCACACCTCTGGCCTATATTCCAATTCTTGTATGCATAAATAAATAAATCTTTTTAAAAAATCTGATAATATCATTGACAGAGAAATTTGTTGAATATTATAACTTACAGCATTCCAAAACTACAATAATCAGAATTGACAAGCAATATTATACCAGAATATAGTATATACTGAAGAAATCTCACAAAAATTTTAGAACCCAATATTAATGTTCATTTACATATTAAAGTTAACTATTTCCATCAAGTGAAAATACTTCCCACCAAGTTCAACTTCATCAGATAAATGTCCAGTAGGCAAGTGTGTTTAATGTCTTTCCCATAAAGAAAATGAGAAATTTTGTGGGGTGGCTTTGCAGCTCCATGGATGTTCCATATAATCTCCTCTGATCAATGAAATAAAAGACAACCATTATTTCCTGAATTAGATTTCTGGGGACCTTTGACCTAAATACTAAGGGGGATGGCATTTAATTACTCAGTAGTGACAATTTGAAATACCAAGCTCTGGATAAATTCAGCAGCACAGTAGTGACAAAACGACCTTTTCCATGTTCCTATATTATATCATTCCAAAAGTAACCATTTTCCTTCCACCAAACTTTCACTGATGAGAAACCCTACTTGTGAAATTTATAAATCCAGGTAAAATAAAAAAGTGTTCTTCCTAATTCTATAACTCTACATGCAAACAGTTTCCGGAATAAATTCTTATATTTCAAATTATATCTTTTTAATCACCCACTATCAATGGAAATGCAGAAACATACAGACATACACAGTTGATATCTCTTAGTTTTCGTTAAGCCAGGTGTATACTCTTGTGTAAACTGAAATTTAGTACATTTTGCAATAGTTGGAGGGTTTGTTCT
Source organism: Talpa europaea (assembly GCF_964194135.1). Classification (NCBI taxonomy): domain Eukaryota; kingdom Metazoa; phylum Chordata; class Mammalia; order Eulipotyphla; family Talpidae; genus Talpa; species Talpa europaea. Next base: position 15,312,186 of record NC_140075.1, read on the forward strand.
CTGGCTGCTTTGACCTGCAAATGAAAAAGGGACAAAATGGGGAAAAAAAGGAAAAAAAAAAGTTACAGAAGTTCCACAGAAGTCAAAACTCAAAATCAAAGTAAAATTGCAATGCCCAAAAGTGGGTAGGGGTGGAGAGGGAAGATCACACAATGTTGTCTTGCAGTGGTGCCATGCCAAACTATTCGCAAAACCGGTGGATTTGCCAGAAAAAATGTCCTTGGCCTGGCAGAGAGTTTGAGTGTGTCTGTGCAACTCATCTCTAATTGGTAGTTCAAACATTTGATGATTTGGAACTCTTCCTGCATGGGAGTGAGTGGTCCTTGTGTCCTCCTTGTTGAACACTTCTCTTTTTCAAGATGGCACTTAAACCACGTGGAAACCTTCTCCACTTTTTGAAAGTTCTCATGTAATCGCCTGCAAATGTCAAGGTTCTGGAATGCATTCCTAATTCCCTCAGAGGGCATCCTTCAAGCAAACCTCTCTTAGTAGCCAGCAAGGACCTTAGAATATTTCCTCTAAACAGCAATCAAACAAATCCAAAGATTCAAATGGCAAACATTGCCTGGTATAGACAAGAGTCACAGTAGAACACCTTCACCTGTAATCTGGATGAAAACACTCTACTTTTTCCATCCAGACCTTGCAAAATCCCATCACTTCAAAAGGCCCACAACCAGACCAAAATCACCAACATACTGATAGTTGGAAACAAGGGATCCCAAAAACACACTCAGGCTCTGAGAAAGGATGGACCATGCAAATGGGGCTAAAAAGGGAAATAAGGCATGGAGCATGACCCCCATTCTGGAACTGAGACCTAGGAGCAGGATCCAGGATGAGGAATATGCCATAGCAGCAGGCACTGCAGAGTGACAGCCAGTGTTTTGGATCTGATAGCCTTGAAACGGAGACCTACAGCACATAATTTAGGGCACGGGATCCCTATAGTTGTGGGCACAGCACCCGGTGAACATGGGACAGACAGAACACCTAGCTTGAATAAGAGTCCCTGTGTTGAGGTGCTCCCCTCCGCCCCTCCTCCATTTCTCAGAGAACCACTGGGAAAAAGCACAGGTCAGCAAGTATGGTCTCTGAGGCAGTAATCAAAGCACTCCCCAAAAACAAAAACCCAGGCCCAGACAACTTCACAAATGAATTCTACCAAATGTTCAGCAGTGAATTAGTGCCTATACTACACAAACTATTTCAAAAAAAATTGAAAAAGAAGGAATACTACTAAATATGTTCTATGAAGCCGACTTTGTACTAATACCAAAACAAAAGAAAGACAGCACAAAAAAAAAAAAAAAAGAATATTACAGGCCAATCTCCCTAATGAACACTGATGCAAAATTCCTCAACAGAATCCTGCCAACAGAATCCAGCAATGCATCAAAGGGAGAGTACACCACGATGAAGTGGGATTCAGTCCAGTGCCACAAGGATGGTTCAACATATGAAAATAAGTGTAATCCAACACAGCAAGACATCAGTGTAAAAAATAATAACAGTACAGTACAAAACACAACAAAGTACAAAACACAACAGTACAAAACACGACAAAGTGGGCCTCCCCGGTGGTGCGGATGTTGAGCACTGAGCTGTGAAGCTGCCCACAGCCTCTGCAGCACCTGTTGGATCCCCGGCTGCCAGCGAGGGTCCCACATGACAGAGACCTCTCCTGCCACCCACTGCTCCCCTCAGCAGTGTACCTTGGTCCTTCTGCCTGCTCTGCTCTCCACTCTGGCTCTGGTGAATTTTCTCACCCTCCTGCGCTTCTGACTGTACCCAGTGCTTGTAGAAATAAATAAATAATTCTTAAAAAAAAAGCACAACAAGTCAAAATCAGACAATTATAAATCAGAGACATCCTGCAGGGGAGGAGGAGGGAGAGGGAACAGAGGGAGGGAGGGAGGAGCACGGGGGTCTGAGGTGATGGTGCACGGTGCCTTGGGAAAGGAAATTCTATGGGGACTCAACCTGAGGGGGTGGGGGAAAGCAAATATTGTTTAAAAATTTAAAAAAATGTATTGTAAAATGTTAGTGTGAAATAAAAAAAATAAAAAAAAAACAGACATCAAGAAAAAGTCATGAATTTCTGTCTGACTCCCCTCATTGTCATAATATTTTAGGGAGGAGGATGTATATCTTCCATTTTTAAACAATTAGCAGTATTTTAAATTTCCTTACAGATTTTCCCCACTGCCCTCTAAATACTTCTATTAAATGTGATTTCATGTAACATTATATACTTTCTTTTTTTTTTTTTTTTAGAGGCATGTTATTTATTTATTTGTTTGTTTGTTTGTTTTGTTTATACATGCACTGGGCACAGTCAGAGGCGCGTGAGGGTGAGAGAATTCACCAGAGCTAGAGCAGGGAGCAGAGCAGGCAGAAGGACCAAAGGACACTGCTGAGGGGAGCAGCGGGCGGCAGGAGAGGTCTGTGCGCCATGTGGGACCCTTCATCTGGTGGCCGGAGAGCAGCCGGGGATTGAACCCGCACCGCAGAGGCCACGGGCAGCTTCGCAACCCAGCGCTCAACCACTGCGCCACCGGGGAGGTCTAACATTATATACTTTCAACTCAGAGTGCTAAATGTTAAAAAATTAGTTATGAAACAATAATTGCCCTATATACCCTAGGTCAGAATATTATAAAATAATAAATGCATGAAAGATAATAATTTGTGGAACACCTTAAATTAAGATTATCCCAAAACAACATGGCATTCTGAAACTGAACTATATCCACCTTTATAATTTATTAGTTTCCATTAATAAGATGAATATTCTAGCTACTGTTCTCCTGAAATACAATATGCATTTTGAAGTGATACTGTGTTGTAAAACAGTGTTACCTCAATAAATAAACAAAGTCACCATTGGAAACACACACAATAACATAAATATTTCATGTTGAAATGCCAACACTTTGATGTATGGGTTAAATGAAATGTCAGTAAATTAAAAATTTAACATTTAAAAAACTTACTTTTTAAAATTATTTGATAGACACCTCAGTCTGGCATGATGTGCCCGCTGTCCCAAAAGTTTGCTTCCCACAAAATTCTTGCCCTCACAGAGACAGGAGGAAAAGCAAACCTGACTCGATGTCTCGGTCACATGCTGCCCTCTGCTGTGCTGGCCTCTGATGTCTGGGGTCCAGGCCTCTGGCTCACAGACTCCAGCAGACAGGCCGCAGGGTTCACTATCTCCTTCCCCTACTGCCCCCCAGGCCCTGATACCATCCCCAGATACCCTTCCTCAGGGACCTCACCCTGAGAGTACCAGGTGTCCATTGTCCCTGTGGACTTCTTAATGGTGTCCCCAGTAATGATCCTCCTGAGTCATCAGCACAGCCAGGGGGTCACAGGAGACTCCACAAGTAGGACTGTGGTTCCCCCTCCTCAGGCTCCATCAGCCTCCAGTGAGTGGCCATGGGGACCCAGGTGTGGCCCTGTTATCAAAGCCATGTCCACAGGGAAATGCAAAGTCAGAATCATCCCCTGTGCTCCCTCATGGGGAAACCAGCAGAGGCGGTTGTGAAGAGGTTGGGGAAGGAAGAAGGGAAATAAAGTAGGATGGAACTAAAGGAGAAAGGAAAGTAGGAAGGAAGACAAAAAGAAATTCAACGGAACTGAACCATAGATGGGAAGAAAACAATCTTCTGAAGTAGAAATGGTTCCTGTCATCACAAATTTACCATGTGTGTGCTTTGGTTTATTTTTTAATGGTCCGTTCTCAGCATTTACAAGTCTCCTTTGAACCTGCATCACTACTGCTGGTGAGTGTGTCCTTTATCTTCACAAGGAGAGGGGCAATTGCAGTTGGATTGGTTCTGGTGGATGGTTCTTCATGGTTTGAGATTCCTGGGATTTGATGTCATGACTATTGTGTCTTCAAATGCATGGTAAGAGGCCTTTTGTGGGTGGCCTTCACTGTGTAAAATGCTTTGGAATTCAGAGTGACGCTGCCCTTATACCACCTCATCCCTTGGTTTAAATACACACATACCCAAAATTCTCTGGGCCCAGGTGTCCACACTCACATGTACATGTACATGTACATGTACATGTACATGTACAAGACTTTGGGTGCCAGCCACAGAGGTTAATGGCAGGAGGGGGCAACAAGCCTGACCTTTACCTCATATACCTTCCAATCCACCCCTTCAGGATTTTTTCACCTTCCCTAGTGCCTGGCACAGCCACCCTGTGGCCCTGGGAGTGTCGGGCAGCAGATAAGTTTGCTTTAAGCCACCAAGGATGACAGGCCCATCCTTTGCTCTTCATCTCCTGTGGTGGGCAAATGATTCTGTCCACCCCCAGGTCCCAAAGTTCTCTGCCTTCTGGCAGGATTGTTTGTGCAAGTCAGTCAGTGTCATCTTTGTCACTGGGCAAGCTCCAGATGATGGATGGGGTCCCCTTTTTTTTCCTGACAAGTCTTCTGCTTCAGGGGTATGGTGGGCTGGGCCTTGCAGGGTTTTCTTCTCCTCCCCACAAGGTCGAGATGATTCCCAGGGCTTGTTCTCCATCTCCCAGACTTTGTCCACATTCTGTGCTCCTTTAGCATCTTTAGATCTTCTTGGATTTTGGCCGCCACCTGTCTCCAGCAACTCTGATGTTGTCTTTCACTCCATTTGTAGATGCCACTTCGTATGTCTGCTCTCAGAGTCATATCCTGCCAACTGTGCCAATTGATTTTCAAACATCCAAAACCAGGTAGGTTCGTTGTCATCTCTCACACATGCAAAGATAATTTTAGAGACTTCAGTAGATATTTACAGAGCTTTCATGCTGTATCAGGGAACAGACTCAGGTGTACATGTACAATCCGTGAAGATAAAATGAAAATGGTGTAAAATATATATTAGATGTGATGAATTAAAACACCATAATTTGTATCACTCAAAAATCACAAGGAAACAGTATGACAGAACTAATCCATCATTATTAGTTTATATTATGTAATTATAAAATTATGAACTAGACTACAACTATTCCATGGAAGATGTGCTAACCTCTCAGGATTTAACAAAACACATTCGAAGTCAGCCAGTGTCATGACATGCAGGCAAAGTTCAGGAGCAGGCATGGTTTAGAAGCCCAATAACATCTGCCGATGACTCTGCCGGGAAACTGGTTGTCCTCCTTGGAAATGTCTATGTTGGTTTCTTACTCACTTCTTGATTGGGTTGTCTGCTTTTTGTTGTTGGGCTGTGACATACCTTGTATGAATGGAAACCAGTCCCATGTCAGATGCATGATGTGTGCATATTTTCTCCCAGTGCAGGGGCCTGTTTTTATAGTGGTTTATGAGCTCTCTAGTGTAGTGGGGCGCATTTGTTCCTGCATGCTCATTTCTCTTGTCCTTGGGGCCTTGGAGATGTGTCCCCAATTTCATCTGTGGGTTGGATGTGCAATAGGGTGGCACAGTTCCTCAAGTATTTATGGCTTTGTCACATCCAAATCTTTAATCTAAATAATATTGTTCAGTAGTTCTTATTATCAGGGGAACAAAAACACAAACTAAAACTGCAATGACTTGTCACACACCCCTATGAGAATGTGCCAATCAAAAAGACTGAACACAACTGATGTTGTGTGGATGTGGGGAGAAAGGAACTCTCACCTCTGTTGGTGGGAATGTAAGTAGGTAAAGCCTCTAGGAATATGGTTTAGAGATGTCCTAAGTAAATAAAAATGGGAATCCCATAGGAACTAGCAATCCCTTTGCTAAGTTTTTATCCCAGAATGTAAAAACTCTACAATACAGAGATACTCATGTGCACTGGTGTCACAACAGCACTGTGCACCATTGCAGAACCAGCCCAAGGGCTTTCAACAGAGGAGTGAATAAAGTAATTGTGGGTCCATAGTCAGTGGAATTGTACACAGCGATTAAAAAAATCAAATTATACGTTTGGGACAAGGTGAGTAGAACTTTATGTTATCTTGTTAAGTGAAAAAAAAAAACAGATAGTGAAAGACAGATAGCAGATGGTCTCACTCATCTGTGGGATAGAAAATACAGAAAACCAGGCCTCCATGGTAGCCCAAGGGGTTAAGATGCAACCTATGAAGCTAGCCACAGCCACTGCAGCACAAGTTCGATCCCTAGCCAGGGAGCTATCCCACGTGGCACAGCAGACCTCTCCTGCCTCGTCTGCTGCTCCCCTCATCTGTGTATTTCACTCAGTGTACCTGTTCTGTTCTCCACTCTGTCTCTGATAAATTATCTCACCCCCCACAACTCTGGCCTGTGCCCCAGTTCTTGTATGCATAAATCAATCTTTTAAAAAAAGAAAATACAGAAAACTGACATTACAAAATACAGCAAAACCTATTTGCACTAGTGAATAAATTCACTGTTACCAGTTGAAACTGGGGATAAGAGAGGGATAAGGAGTGGAAACAAGTGGGTATTCATGTGGGTGTTCCCCGGAGTGTGAGGGGAGACGTGCACACACAGAGGGACAGATATACAGCCCGAAATAAGAAAACAGAGATGTGACAATGAGCGTTTCCTTTAAGTGGCAATTGTTAATTAACATGGCCCCATATTTCCCCACTCCTGAATTCAGATCCTCTTCTCAATAGAGTTGCGTTTTCTTCAAAGGAAAGACAGAAAGTATGCACAGGATGTGAGCAGAGAGTGATGAAGTCCCAGGAGGAGAAACAGAAGATCAAGGTCTTTCATTGGAAAGATTATTAACTTGAGAGATTTTCCGACACAGATTTTATTCTGAAATCTGAATTGAGTCAGTCTGGTCATTAACATACATTTTTTAAAAGAAGTATTTTCTGGAGGGAGTATGTTATGATCCCTCAGGAGCATTTGGCGACACAGTGACCTGCTCTAGAGAAAATGCTTGAGCGAGGAGCATCCCCCCAGCTCATGTTCTCAGAGTGGGTAAACAGTCATGAGGCCTCAGGTTTTATAACACAGAAGCTTCTGGAGAATAAAAATTCGTAAATATTGCAGTGTTTTACTTTATATAAAGTTTTACATCATATAAAAAGATAACATGGTTTGTGAAGTAGAAAAAGAGTGAACTTAAGTGTTATCTAAAAGAATGTCAAGTAGAAAATCAGGTAGAGGAATCAAGATACAATTTGGAAAACTCAGGGAACCTGAAAATGAACACCACCACAACAATGGTCTTAACATTAAATTTTGAAGTAGAAATACACTGACTCAAAAATAATTCATCTACTTTAAAATAAGAACACTGCATCACTGGAGTGCAGTGTGATAGGATCAAGTCAGACAGAAAGTGACAGTCGCATCCATGTTTCCCCCCTACCCCCTCAGGTGTAGTCCCCATAGAGTCTAACAGCCAGGAGTCAGGGCTCAGGACCACGCCAAGTTCTCACCACCAGAATTGGCCTGCAGTACCTGTATCATTGGGAAAATTCCTCTTGAGTCTCCCATGACATTTGGGGTTTCTGGCTGTTAGGAGCTCTCAGTCTGAGGGTTCCTGTATGAAGGTCTGGCAAAGCAAGATTAAAACTCTGCATAAAAATTTATATTCCTTATGAATTCATGCAAACTGACTGTGGCAGTGTAGTGTCTGGGTGAGGCTGGGGGCTGATAACCAGTACTGGACACTGAATGTAATGGATAACAGGAGCACCAGCTGTGATGGGCTGTTCTGATGGTTGTTTGCTGTGACTGTCTGTGTGTGACTGATTATAACGAGACCAGCTGGAGATGAGATGGGGAAACAGGCCCTTCAGGGTGCGATGCCCCCCATTTTCTCATATCAATGCCCTGTAATCTGAGAAGTGAAAGTGTTACAGGGCAGCCCCAAAATAAAACGGGTTACCTGACTGTGGGTCCTCACCCACATGCTTAAAAGGGACTTATTAATACTCCACTGCAGGCACACACAAAGGTTAATAAAATATTTATTTACAAGGGAAGGGGAAATGAGGAAATGTACAACTCGGGAGAAAAGAGGGAGATAAAGTCTTAAATTTGTCCTACCTGTGTTCGCTGACCTGAATCCCAATGGCACACTGAGACCTGACCCTGAGCCAAGAGCCATGAAGACAAGGGACCTGACCACCCCCCGCCACGGCCCATGTGTCTGGTTTTATACCAAACCTGGATGCTTAACTCCACCCTCAGGTCCCATCAACCCTCCCTTGGGTGATGGTGGGATTTGTAGTTCCCAATGTCTTCATGGCTTTGACTGGAGTGGGGGTGGAGTCCACAAAGCCTGTATGGAATTAGCTCAGGTCATCTTTTCCACCTAGCAATCCCCCCCTTTCACTTTGTGCCACCATTTCCATGGTGATGAGGATCAAATATATGGATGCTGGGATTCAGTCTCAGATGAAAATTTTTCAGGGTTCCAGTGTGAAAGAAAACCAGTCTTTCCAGGTATTGTCCATTGTGGAAAGCAAAAGTCCTCTATTCCTGGAAAAAGAGTTCATCAGTGCAAGCCAAAAAAAACAAAAAAACAAAAAAAAAAAAACAAAAACAAAACAAAACAAAATAATCTGGAGGCATTAGCCAAAACAAGACAGCAAATACCTCAAAATCACAAGAAAAAAATCTTAAAATTGGTTCAACTTATGTAAAAACCATGTTCTCTCAACCTTGAGCCCAAATTCTTTCGACGGCATAGCAAACATTTGCAAACTAAATCTGCTTGTAAGGCATATTACCTATTTTTGCATAAAATCGTAGGACAAAATAACTAAACAGCAATTTTAGCTGGCTTTTGGAATAGTCCATATAGGATCAGAGTGAACTCTTGACATTTGGTCCATGTAGGCTTCAGGAACAAAGTTGGTCTCATCAGACTCCACCTGGACTTTCCTCTTCTTGAGGGTACCAGGACTTTTTCATTTGCCAGGTTGTCCAGTCCCGCCAATGGAGGCAACCTTCCTCACCTTCTTTGGAGGTCTCTGGAACACTACAAACAAAGCAACAGGTCCCCCTCTTCTTGGTTCAGATCTGCTTCAACTTCCTGGAAGAACTCCACTCAAAGCCACACAATGAAACTCATGTCCAATTTTTTTTTTAGTTTAAGCAGACAAAATCCCTACAGAAGTTATGCAAAAACAGTCTCTGAGATAAGTAGTAAAAAAAAAAAATACTACCACTATTTTTATGCTATGTTGGTATTAAGGGAAAAGAAAATGTGAACACAAGTTAGCTCTGCTGAAAAAAGAAAAAAATCAACATCGCTGCACGTCCTGGTCAGTCAAAACAAGAAAATTTTTGTGGATTCAGAATGAAAGGCAAAAAAAAAAAAATAAAAAATAAAAAATTACCAGTATTATGTCAAAACTTAGTAAAACTCAGGTGAATCTCCAGATCTATTCAGTCCTTTGTAAGAAATTTTTACTCTCAACAATTCCATCAATAGGAATCCGTTAAGGCCTTTTACCCCTATTTTATCCAGAAACCATTTCTGTTGATATACAACTGAATTATACAATATTACAAGGCGACAATCACCATTAACAATTTACATACATAATCAGGTCAAGATGTTACCCGTTTTCCCAAGTGACAATGCTTCCCTTCTAGTTTTCTCTACTAGGTAAGCCAAATAGGACAAATTCATCTAATACCTTTCCCAAGAGGAAAGGGAGGAAATGTGGAGTGTCTCAGGAGCTCTTCTGAGGCTCCACAAAATTTCCTTGCATCGGCCAAATGACAGGCTACCAAATTTGTACTTGAATTTAGATTTCTGGGAAGCTTTGCAATAAATATCAGAAAACAGCAGAAATAACAATATTCAGTCTCTATGAAGGCACCGGCTTAGTTAAGTATTACAATGTTGACAATCAAACCATAACCTTTAGCATTTCCTCATAACTGGAGACTTTTTTTTCAATGTCTATAGGCACTATGCATACCAATTTGTCAACCACAAGAGGCCAAGACAAGGACACAAGGAAAGGACATACAGACATACAACATATAGACACAAAGAGCTCTTCAGTAATGATTTATCACGCGTGGGGTATCTTATACAACTGCAGTTTCACTCATATGCCAAAGTAACAAAAACAAGCAGAAAATAAACCTTGAAGTTAAAAAAAATGCAAAAAGTTAAACGGCAATACCAAAACCAAGATTGAAAGCCTTTCTGTTAAAAAAAAAAAAAATACTGCCAGCATATGCGTGATTCTAGATGTTATTTCACATCTCCGAAACTTTGAAAGGAAGATTGTTTTGAGCATGTTAGTCATCTTAGGGTTTCTTCAGAAAAGTGAATCCAGGCCTCCCCTGGTGGCACAGCGGTTGAGCGCTGGACTGTGGGGCTGCCCACAGCCTCTACAGCACCGGTTCAATGCCCGGCCCCTGGCAAGTGTCCCACATGGCACAACAGACCTCTCCTGCCACACCCGCTGCTCCGCTCAGCAGTGTATTTTGTCAGTCTGCCTGTTCTGTTCCCCACTCTGGCTCTGGTGAATTCTCTCACCCTCCCGAGCTTCTGACTGTACCCAGTGCTTGTATAAATAGATAAAGAAATCTTAAAAAAAAAATCCAGAAAAGTGTATCTTTGGACATCCTGCAACAGTAACTGGAAAAGAAGTCAGTAACAATCAAGTTTTTGTGTTTTTCTTAAATAAACATCTCAAGTCCTCAGTGGGTTCACAATTTCTGCCGACCTGGAAACCCAATGATACTCTGAGATCTGGCCGAGAACCAAGAGCCGTGAAGCCAAGATGGGGCCCCCAAGACCCATGTGTCTGGTTTTATACCAAATCTGGCTGATTAACTCCACCCTCAGGTCCCAGCAACCCTCTTTTGGTGGTGATGGGATTTGTCTTTCCCACTGTCCTGATGGCTTTGGTCTGGCGTGGGGGTGGAGTCCACAAAGCCTGTATGGAATTAGCTCAGGACTTCCTTTCCCCCTAACAATTTGATGGGCACATGTTTTAATATTTGGTAAGTAAGCATATGGCTTTGACAGGGAATTAGCAATAAAACATAAAGCAACCCTATTCACCCCTTTTGCTGCTTTTGATTTCACCATAAATTACAATTTAATTGTCAGAAATTCTCTCTTAAGAAAGTGTAGAATTGCTTCCGTGTTTAGCCTTTGGGGATTTGGGCTTCTCTTTTTGGTAATTTATTTGACACTTACTGATGTAAGAGTGTTAAGTCATAAAGTGCATGCTTTGAATTGTTTCTGTCAGTAGAGACTTCCGAATTTAACAGAAGCAGACAGGTGAAGACCAGGAAGTGGGAATGTAAATCGCATATAGGAAAGTATCCACTCTGATAGGAAAACATAAATCAAATGGTATTTGGTGGGGTAGCGTTAAATAAGGTTAAAATTAGACCCCTACCCCTTGCCCAGCAGGAAGGTTTGGGAGGCTTGAACACAGAGAAAACTGATAAGGCTGCTCTGGGTCACAAATCGTAAGATGGATCCCTTTGACCAGGAGTGTGGAGGAAAGGCCAGGACACATTCTGGGTCAAAGATCAACCCCCCAGGATCAGACACCCATGCACTAACCAGCCCAAAACTTACTCCCCAAAGCAAAACTGGCAAAACCAGTTATAAAAGGGAGCCCCACATCTTTCTTCACTTGCAGATCTTTCCTGTCTCCCCAGCTGCTTCTCTTAGCAGTGTATTTGAACAAATGTGCCTTTTCTGTTCTCCAGTCTACCTCTGGTGAAATTTTTCACCCCTGCACCTCTGGCCTGTCAAAGTATCATTAAGAATTTGAAAACCAAGCTCCCTCTCCTTACCCAGCAGGCAAGTATGGGAGGCTGGAATGATAAAGGGAGTGGATGGGACTGCCATGGAAACATGGACCTTAAGCTGGTGAAGACCAGAACTGATGACCCTCTATGCTTATTCAGATCATCAGTCAGGACACACCCAAGACTAGTCACCCTAACCAGTCAATGGTGTCTAGAGTATAAATAGAGACCTGGGACCCAAACTCTGAACAGTACACCCCTCCTGTTTCACCCTCTGCTTCTTTTAGCAGTGTATTTCAATAAATTCACCTGTCTGTTCTCATTTGTCACTTGTGAATTCTTTCACCCCTGCAACAGGGCCTACCCCTTGATTCTTCCACACAACATTATATATCAGTAAATCTTTGTTAGATAGAGTGGTGTGATTTCTTATAAAAGAAGATGGAATCTAACCTCTTCAACTACACCAATCTTCTATTTACCCAAACCTCTACTCTTTGTTCTCTGAATTCAGCAAATAAAAATAAAACTTAAAAAAAAAGCAAATAGCAATTAGATCTACCAAGTTGCTCAGGATAGAAAGTTTGGCAGCATCTTTAATTTCTGTCTTTCTCTCACTTTCTACAACCATCCAAATCAGCCCTATTAGCTAACATCCTAAGCAACGTACCACTCTGATCCACTCCTCTCTCTTTGTCTACTGCAAGTTTCTCCGTTGTTTTCCCTGTTGCATTCTTGTTCTCCTAAAATCTAGTTTCCCCAATGCAAAGAGATTTTTCTCAAACACAAATTATTCAATTCACTCCACTCACCAACATCTCTCTCCATTTTCAATATTAGCATGAAGTTCAGGCCATCATCCTGAATTAGGAAGTTCTGAGTGACTAGTTTCTGTGAATATCTTAGACCTTGTCTCATAATTCCTTCTCCTTCGTCCACATGAAACACTGACCTCCTTTTTCTTACTGCAGGGTGATTCAGTCATTTCTGCCTGTCCGTGCTCCCCTCTGCAATTGTGCTGTCTCCCAAACTTTGCTGTATGCATCCTGGTCTGTAAATAGAGTTCATATTGTCATTTATTGAGGTCTTATAATTTTCATTAAAGAATAATGTTTTCATAGCTTTACAGATACATACATTTTATTAAAAATATCCTGAAGGGTTTCATATTTTGATGTTATCCTAAATGGTAATGGAAATTCAATTGGTTTGTTTTGATCATTTGTACAGATCCTATCACTATTTGTCATTTCTCTGTTGGATATTTTAAAACTTATTTATATTGCTTTTTTTTCCCTGTCACTGAAAAGTCAGTTTTATCACAGCATTCTCTCTATATCCTTATCACTAGAACACTATCAATTCTACAAAAGTACAATGTAGTTTCTCAATTATTAGTCATTGTTTCATTTGAGTGAATATCATATATAGGCAACCTTGGAAAAAATGATTAACCTCTCTTCTCACAATCTCCTTCCTCAGATACTTATTAATGTATTTGTAAGTGCACATACTGATATATGTAATATATATACAATTAAAACAATGATACTTATAGTTCTTGATATTTATCACTATTAAATCAATTTTGGCAAAAATGTTGCAAGCAAACTAAAAAACGAAGTATTCTGAATTGCCTAACAATTTTGTTTAATTTTTAAGCACATTGGTATTGTATTTGTAGTTTGTTACTTCTCAAAGGAACTATTATGTATATTGTACTATTATTTAATGTCATTTTTCTACTAAACTAGAAAACAATTATAGCCACCAAAAACAATTATAGCCGCCAAAAATAAAGACATGCTGAAAAAGAAATCTGAAATTACCTCTTGAAAATTTTAGAATTTAAACCTTACTAGTTCATTCCAACACTAGTAACTGTGCCTCCTTTTTTAAATATATTTTTTAAAGATTTATTTTATTTATACAAGCACTGGGGTGCTTGCCAGATGCGCGGGAGGGTGAGAGGATTCCCCAGAGACAGAGCCGGGAACAGAACAGGCAGACTGACTGAAATCCACTGCTGAGGGGAGCAGCGGGCACGGCAGGAGGGGTCTGCGCGCAACGTGGGCCCCTCGTGGGCAAGGCAGAGGCTGTGGACAGCTCCCCAGTGCGCGCCCAACCGCCTGCGCCCCCTGTTTGCTGTTCTCTCCACAGTGTGAGCGCGACAGTAAAGCATCTGCACAAGGCAGGGCCAGGATGGGGACTCCTGGAAAAGCCAAAACCCAGGACGGGATTGCTCAGCACAAATGAAAGGGCCTCTCGGGCATTCCAAGGGTTGCCGTTAAGCGGCAGCTTTTTCGTTAAGGCTGAGAAAACGCTGGGGGTACCCTCTGCCAATGGCTGTGGCCTCTGGCTCTGACGCCACAAAGAGCCATTGTGACGGCACCACCGGCACCGCCTCCATCAGGCCCGCCCGGACTGTGCCTGTGTCCTCAGGACCCGGGAAGCTCTGGACATTGACCTGTGCACTCCAGATGCCAACACAGAGAGAGAGATTGTGTTTTGGGGTATTTATTGCTTTACTTATTTAGTTGTCTGTTTAGGCTATTTTAGTTATTTTATTTTTCTTTCTTTGTTTTTTTTTTTTTTTCCCTTAATTTCCTTGATTATTTTTTGTATTTGCTTATGTTTTTTTTCTACTTTTTTCTGTTTCCTTTTATTTCTTTGTTTTTTTTTATTTTCCTTTTTTTTAATCATTGGCTTTTATTTTTATCTTTATTATTTTCTTTATTTTTTTACTTCAGATTTTAGTTTTTTGAATTTTATTTTTCTAGAGATCTACCCCATCTTCCCTTCTTTTCTTATTTCATTGTTTGTTCTTTCTTCCCCTTTGTCGTTTCTCTGGGTTTTTATTTTGATTTGTTTGTTTGTTTTTTCAGGTTTTAGTTTCTAATTGTTGTTTGTTCTGTTGTTTGTTCTATTGGTCTTTGTTGCTGTTCTGTTTTATTCTTATATTTAGTAGTTAGTTTATAATTGGTTTGTTGTTATCATATTTTGCATTTAAATCTCATTTGTCATTTTTTGTTTGTGTAGTTTCATTTATTTGTAGTGTAGTTAGTATTGCTAGTAAGGTGAGTGAAGTTAGTATTGTTGGTAGAGTTAAGTTAGCATTGTTAGTACTTAGTGAGGTTAGTGGATACTTTCTGAGTACTATTAATACTAGATTAATAGTACATTTGTTAATATCTTAGGAGAGTCAGCTGTCAGCGGAGGTAGCACAAGGGCTGGGAGCACAGTCAGGGCTGGTGAGGGTAGTCAGCGTAGTCCAAGTGCATAGGTGCTATGCATAGGGCACCTCCCTGCTAACCTCCGCAGCATTCAGAGGGAAGCAAGCCACTCCTGGGGGTTGGGAGGGGACACCAACCCCGGACACACTGAGCTGGTCCTCAGCCCGCCCCTGCCTACTGCCCCCAGGGACACCCAGGAGCCCCAGGTATGTGCACCTGTCAGGTGTGTTCACTCTGTAGCGGGTGCCTGGTGTGCACTCTGTGTCTCAGAGCACGGCTCTTGCCTGGAGCCATGTACCGCCCACCCGCCCCTTTGGCCTCCCCTACTCTGCTGTCAGGTGCCTGTCCCTCACCCCAGCAGTGAGGCAACACATGTCTGACCTCAAGAGCAGCTCCCTTGCTCTTTTAAGTGATTCAGTGATTCAAGAATGTCTCCTGTGCACATTTTATTCAGAGGCCTCTCTGGCCGGTGTGCTGCCAGGGCCAGCAGGGCTTCAGGGGACAGCACTGCAGGCCGTGTCCTGAGGGACAGCCCGTGTCCCCGCGGACTGTGGGGCCAGCCCCACCTGGGTATTGGACACCAGCCAGCGCTGCCCAGACACCAAACCCTGCCTGCCCGCAGGCCCTGCACTGTGCCCCACCTTCTCCCTGTGGGGACCACAGCCTGGACGTCGGGGCACAGCCCCTGCTCACCTCAGTGAGCACCGACAATGGGAACCCCAGGTCCTCCCTAACCCAGCAGGTGAGCATCGGGGTGCAGAGAGAAGCCATCCCGACTGCAGGACATAAAGGGAGAGCGACCTGCCAGCTGGTGTGGAGGTGGCGACCTAAAAAGAGGGTTTTCCAAGTGGCAAATCAGCACGAGGCAAAGCAATGAAAAAGTGTACAAGTTTAGGGCCTCCCTGGTGGCGCAGAGGTTGAGCGCTGGGTTGCGAAGCTGCCCGCGGCCTCTGCAGCAATGGTTCAATCCCCAGTTGCTCTGGCTACCGGAGGAGGGTCCCACATGGCGCGCAGACCTCTCCTGCCGCCCGCTGCTCCCCTCAGCAGTGTACTTCGGTCCTTCTGCCTGCTCTGCTCCCTGCTCTGGCTCTGGTGAATTCGCTCACCCTCCCGCGCTTCTGACTGTACCCAGTGCTTGTATAAACAAATAAAGAAAAATCTTAAAAAAAAAGTACAAGTTTATCTTCAGTTATTTTGCTTAAAATAAGCACATTTTCAAAGTTTGTAAGAAGTAATGTGATCAGAGCTGGACCCTTAAAAAGCAAAATCAAAAAATACTTTTTTGGAAATTGAAGGTGAAATCCTAACCATTATAGGCGCGGGGCGCACGGCCCTGCTCTGACTTTCTTTCCAGGCGAGCCCAGGGCCTGTGGCTGCTGCCAGGGGCTTTTGGGTGGGGAGGTGCCCATGGGCGGTCACTGGGCAGCCCCGGGCTCACAGGCCCTCTCTGGGGGCTGGGGATGTGACTTGTTGGGCTACTGGGCGGGGCTGCCGGCTTCCCTGCTGAGGGAACCAAATGTCCTGGTAGTTTCACGCTTTTCCTGGGGAGACCCTGGTGAATGGAAAGCAGCTCCCCTAGGTGGACGTGGGTCCAACACAGGGTGCACCCCACCCATGAGCAGGCTGCTAGGACTGCAGCTCAGCTGACAGGCTCTGACCTGCCCTACCCATGTGCAGCGACATTTATGTGTGCAATTCCTTGGTGGCCCTGTGAGCAGGACCCTGCTATCACCCTGCGGTTGCCCTGAAAGCCTGCATGATGGTGAAGGACCTGGAGGCAAGACCTCCCTTCTGACCCTGGTCTAGCGCCCCCTCTGCTTCCTGGCACTCCTTCTGTGCCCTAGCACCCCTTCTACGCCCTGGCACACCCTCTTCATCCGGGCCAACCCCTCTGTGCCCTGGCACCCACGCTGTGTCCTGGCTCACCCCCTCTGTGCCCTGGCGAACCCCCTCCACGCCCTTGCAACCCCTCTGCCCCGGGAGCCTCCACTCTCTCCGCCTGCAGCTGGTGGGCCCTGGGCCTTGGGCTGGCCTGGGTGGTATGGCGGGGTCTGGCATCTGACCCGCATTGAATAAATGCAAACACGTCACCCCCGCACACACTGTGCCCCAGAGGAAGGAAGGAAGGAAGGAAGGTGGTACCCTGGGACTTGCCTGCCAGGGCTAATTGTTCTGAGCTGGCTCCTCCCTCTGGATGCTCAGCCTGGGGAGGAGGGAGGTTCTCCTCTTAATAACTTGGTGGGGGCCTGGTGAAGATGCTACCCCTGTGGCAGCCTTGGAAGTCATGCCCAAGCTTCACTAGCTTGATTCCAGAGGGGATTTGAATGATAAAAGAAGTCTCTCTCTCTCTCTCTCTCTCTCTCTCTCTCTCTCTCTCTCTCTCTCTCTCTCTCTCTCTCTCTCGCTGGGCCTCAAAGGGCCCAAACTGCAGAATCCCCCAGGGAGAGGGAGCAGAGAGGCCTCTGGCTTTCCTGAGGCCCACCCCCAGGGCCCTCAGCACTCTGGGGAAGCCACATCTTAGGTAACCAGCAGGCCTGGAGTGCTGGACCCTCCCTGGTGCCGAGCCCGCGCCCAGGGCCTGTGGATCTGCGAGTGGTTGTGAGAGCAGGTGTAGACAAATCATCGAGGCACCCCCTCACCCTGTTCAGAGGCAGGGTTTGCACTGCTGGAGCTGGATCCAGACTTTGTCCATACTGTGCTCTGATGAATAACTGTCATCTATGAAACTTCTGAAGAAACACAGGAGTTTTATAATCATTTCCTTTTTCATACTGAACCCAGTGATGCTCCATATGGGGCTTCAAGTGTGAGTCTTAGAATTTCCTTCCATGGACCCGGAAGACCTCCTCTAGAAGGCCCTTCTGGAGTGGCGCTTCTACCCTTACGGGTAGAGATTCCACCCCTCCTGTAACTGCCAAGTCCCTGGGGTTCCCCCACGAGAAAGCCCCTGGCCCGGCTTCCTCTGCTGACTGTCCCGTCCCAAGCGAGCACAGTATGCCTCGGCCCCCAGACCCTGGCCTGTGCCAGTGGGGTGACTGCCCCCCACCAGCTCGCCAGGGCTCCCTGTGGACTCCTGCTTCCCCTTCCCTGCCTCACAGACCTGCCCCTGCCTGGGTGGCCTTCCCACCCCTGGGCCTGGTGCACCCCACATGCCCCAATCCCTGGGCTCTGGCCACGTTGCTCTGGGGCCCGCCATGGGATGAGCAAAGCCCCGACTCAGCCGCCTCAGGAAATGGCCGGCCGGGACCACGCTCTGCAGCGCCAAGGGGGCAGGTCACTTCGCCTAGACTGAGGTGACTTCATCACATCTGGTCAGCGTGAGAGTGACCACCGATGGCAGTTTCCGGCACCCCTGCCTGGCCCCTGTGCGGAATGGAGGGGCTGCCCACGTGGGCGTAAGTAAGTGTCCCAGTAACTGCGTGGGGAAGAGGAAGGAGGGATTCTGGAAGCTACTTCTGGGTGAGGATTTGAACATTTCACAGTATTTATGAGCTTGTCTTGGTGGAGACGGATACACAGATGCCAACTCGTAGCCAACGGTGCACCTGCACCCAGGGGTGCCCGCCTGAGTGAGAGCAGGCCCTTGTGCCGGGGACAAGGGCGCGTGCCAGGATGAGGATGCGGGCCGGACTGGTGGTGCGGGGATGGCACGGGCGCCTGGGGCCGGCGCTGGTCAGGTAGTGGAGGCTGGGGCCTGGGGAGTGGGGAGGACAGCCTGGGGTGCAGAGAGGTCTTGAAGCCAGTCCTGGGCCTGCGTGTGCTCCCAGGGCCAGGCCTGGAAGCCTGGGGAAGCCGGCTCTGGCCAGCTGGCTCAGGACGCAGCTGGGTCGCGCATCTGCCATGGCCCTGCTGCCTCTTGGAGGTGACATTTTCCTACCTCTCCTCCGTAGCACATCTGCCGGGGCGAGGGGCCCCTCGGATGTCAGCACACCTGAGCCCGGCACCCCCCCAAGGCTCCTCAGGCCAAGCCTCAGGCTGGTCGCCTGCTGGCACGTGAGTGCTGGGGTGACCGTGTGGGGCTTGCGTGCCAGTGCCCTTTGCCGGCCACCATCACCTGGCGGCGCTGATGGGGTGGATGGCCTGGGTGTCCCCAGGTCCCGCTGTACCCTGTGCTCTCACCTGCTGGAACCCGCCCACCCGCCTGCTCGCCTGCTCCCTGGGTGCCTGCACTGCTCTCCTCCCCTGGCCGCAGCGTGCCAGGCAATGAGTGGGGGCCCAGTGTGAAGACCGCCCGGAAGAAGCCTGCCCACAGGCCCGTGTGCAGTTTGTTTTCTTCCCCACCTCTAGCATTGAGAAAGACCATGATGGAGAGGGGCTAAGGCCAGCCAAGGCTACAGCGGCAGGGCACGTGCTGCCCGCGAGGAAGAGGAGAGCTGGAGGGTGGGCCATCAGGGGGCCAACTTGGGTGGAGCGTAGTGGACCCCACCCTGCCCAGGACCCTGCCAGGGACCCTGTCTGGGAGCCTGGACACTCTTCCCCGCAGCCTCGCCCCCACAAACTCAGGCTTCCTGGCGCCGCGGGCACCCCAAGACCTGGTGGTGCCAGCTAGAGCTTGCAGCGGCTCCTCTCCCGGTGCCCCAAAATGCACCTGTGTGTGTGCAGCCGCCCATGCCCCTGAGCATGTTCACAGCAGGCACGCGTGCACGCCGTGCGCCCTGGCCGTCTTCTGTCTCCAAGTTTTCTGAAAAATATACACACGGATCGCATTATTTTGGAAAATAAGTTATTAATTAAGTCAAGCACAAGTGTGTCACGGGGCAGTGCCCCGCCATGCAGCGGCCTCTGGTCCTGCTGGTAAGAGGGGGGCGGGGGCACGTGGAGGGCTCTGCTCAGGCCTTTACTGGCTCAGATGCTGCGTTTTCCTTGTGGAGTTGGGAGACGCCCTCGGCGCAGGTGCTCTGGTCGCTGGAAGTTGGCCTGGGTGGGGGGTCTCACCGTGTGGGTGCGTGGATGTGCTCTCGAGGGTGCACCTGAAACTGCAGTGTGAAGCGGAAGGCCGCTGGCACCCATCTGTCCTCAGGATGGGTCCCTGCTCGCTACATTTTCGAGAAACACCCATTTGTTTGAGTCAGTCCAGCTCAGCATCTCCGGGGCCATCCTAAGCTACATTTTAAAAAAGTTCTCCAAAGAACTGCTCGGGTCCCAGGGGTGCCGCCCATGCCTGAGCCCCCTGGGCAGCGGGGAATCTCACAAGTTTGCTTTTGATGCTTATTAACTCGGCTGGCAAATCATGGAAGAATACCTTCGTGGAGGATTCCCCGAAGGCCAGGCCCCAGGAGACCTGGGTTCCTGAAATGTGGGGTGTGTTCCAGCCGCGTCACCCGCAGAAGATGACTAGTCACAGCTTGCAGGAGGGAGCCAGGGCCATCGTGTGGGGCGGAGGGCAGCAGGGCCGAGCCGGCAGCAGGGAGGACATGGGCGCCGCGTGCTAGGGAGGCGGACAGGTAGGCCCAGGGCTCAGAAGGCCACCAGGAGAGGTGTGTTTGGAGCCAGAGGCCATGCCTGTGTGTGATGGGCTGTGAGCCTGAGACTGCAGGCCCTGAGGACGCTCTGTCCAGGTGGGATCACCCGCCCTGTGGCGCCTGGAGAGCAGTAGGGAGGCCCAAGCCCAGACGCACTTTGTGACCCTGGATGGTGGGGAGGGCTGTGGTACTGGGGCATGTTTATTTCCATAAAGGCTCCAGGGAAGCTGTGAAATCAGATGTGGGGCTGGCACCTGGGAGGTTCTCCCTCGGGGTGGGTCTTGTTGACTGAGCTCATTGTAAATCAGGTGATCCGGTCCCTGGAATAGCCAGGACTTGATGTCAGCCCTGAGCAGGTCTGCACAAACCCCTGGTCACCCCACCACCTGCTCGCACCCTCACCCATGCCATCCCCACCCCCACTAATCCCCACCCTGTCACCCTGGCCTGCTGTGAAAGGCTAGGCCCAGCAGGCCCTTTGTCCCTTGTGTCCTTGACTGCATTTGTAGGGGATATTAGGTGACTCGGAAATGGGGCCAAATGCCCTGTGACCCCAACCACGTTGCCCATGCTGACCCTGTCAACCAGGCCCTGGTGGTCTCGGCATTTAAATTCTGCTTTTTTCCGGTCACTGCTCATGTCATGGAAGTGGGAGCAATGTCAGGAAAGGACCATGTTCCAATGTGAATTGCATCACTAGCTGCCCTGTGGGGTCATGCTTCCCCTCAGCCTGGGCTCCTGGACTGGCCTGGGGTCAGCGGGCCCCGGGACAGGGCCCGGGAACAGCAGTGAGCAGAGAAGGCCAGAGACTGCGGTCTGTGCTGTGCGCAGGAGCTGAGATGGGGTCAGAACAGAGACCCAGATTTCTGGTGCCTCTGAGGAGGAGGGGGAGCGGCTGGGAGGGAGCAGGGCAGGCCTGCCCTAGGCACAGAGAGCAGACACAATGTAGCAGGGCCAGCTCCTGGGCACAGCCAGTAGGTGGAGCCAGGGGTCTTATTCATTGCAGATCTCCAGGGACCATGGCTCCAGAGTCCTGAACTGGCTGCTCTCTGCAGCCTCACGCCCAAGCCCCTCGCCAAAGTGTCTGCTTTGCACCCTGGTTTCCAGCCTAGCAGAGGACTCTGCTGTGGCAGCTGCTTTTTCCACTTTCCCAGGAGGAAGGACGGGTGTGCCTGGGGTGCAGGGAGACTGGAGCAGTCGGGTGGGAGGGGGGGCGCTCCTCAGGGGGATGCGGCATTTCCAGGGGGGTGTCGGTTAATTTGGGCAAGAGACCAAATAAAGCCACAGCCGGCTCAGGTGCAGCCTCTGAGGGAGAGGGGGGAGGACGGGGTGATGCACCGCCCATCGGGCTCCTGGGGAGACAGAGGGGGGCAGGGGGGCAGTGAAGGAGGGCCTCCGGGTACTTCAGCTTCATCACTTTCCTAAACAAAAAGTCTTGAAAGGTTTTGGAGAAGCGCCTGAAATAGTCATTAGGGGAGAGTGAGGGAGGTGGAAGGGCCTGCGGCTGGAGTCCTGGGTCTGGGCATTACAGAGGTGACATCACGCTCAGTCCTTGATGAGAGAAGCCCCTGATGGCGGGCGGATGCTGGCTTCATCCAGAACTGGGCTAGACCTTGAGAAAAAGGAGGGGTGACTTGTTGACTGGACACAAAGTCCGATAACTAAGCTGGTGTCCACCTGGGTGAGAAGGTACCAGTGGAGATGCAGGCTGGCTCAGCCCTGGCCACACAGACACACAGACACCCTCAGATGCTCAAGTGCCCGGAGAAGGTGTCCGTAAACACGGAGGGCAGAACACAGTCTCCCGGGGCTGGGAGACGGGCCAGGTTTGACCTGTTTCCAGATGAGGGTCACCTTGGGAGGAAAGGGCCTGGGTTCAGGCCCTTTCCAGGAAAACATAGCAATTAATTTTTTAAAGGTTTATTTATTTATGCATAGAAGAACTGGGGTACAAGCCAATGGTTGGGGGGTGGGTGAGAGGATTTACCAGAGGCCAGAGACAGAGTGGGGAGCAGAACAGGCGGATCTACTGAAACACACTGCTGAGGGGAGCAGCGGGGAGACAGGCAAGGTCTGCCTCGCCCCATGGGTCACTCCCTGGCCGGGAATTGAACTCATGCCTTGGTGGCTGGCAACAGCTTCACAGTGCTGAGACTTAACCCTTGCACCACCAGGGAGGCCCAGCTATTAATTGTATTTCCTGAGTTCGGCTCAGTGAGCCCCTTCTTACCTGTGGTGTTGAACCTGGAACTTCTAGATCTCAGAGAGCCTGGTGAGTGGCGCTTGCTGAGGCCCGCCCCCAACTCTTGCACCCCCTTCGCCTAGTTGGTTGAAACCACAGTGGTCTAAAAGCCAGGTGGAGCCACACAAGTTCTTCCAGAAAGCTGTCCTGGAGACGGGAGTGCTTGAAGACAGTCACTCATGTTCCAGAAAGCACCGAGGAATTTCATGCCTTTTCCGCAGTGCTTTCCAAGGTCTCTTCCCCTCCGTAGGTGATGGAGCCCCCAAATGTGTCTGCTGTCACTGAGTTTCAGCTGCTGGGGTTCCAGAACCTTCTCGAGTGGCAGTCCCTGCTGTTTGCCGTCTTTCTGTTCATCTACAGTGTTCACGGTGGCGGGGAACATCGTCATCATCACCGTGGCGAGCCATGATCAGCGGCTGCACAAGCCCATGTACACGTTCCTCAAGCACCTGTCCTTCCTGGAGGTCTGGTACACCTCCACCGTCGAGCCGCCACTGCTCGCCGGCCTGCTGACCCGGGGCCGCGCCATCTCCTTCCCCGCCTGCATGGCCCAGCTCTACTTCTTTGTGTTCTTCGGGGCCACCGAGTGCTTCTTCCTGGCCACAATGGCCTATGACCGCTACCTGGCCATCTGCAGCCCCCTGCACTACCCCCTCCTGATGCGCCCCGAGACTTGCGTCAAGCTGGTGGCCCTCTCCTGGGTGGCCGGGGTGGGCACCGGGGCCCTTCCCTGCCTGATGATCTCCAGGCTGGACTTCTGTGGCCCCAACTAGATCAACCACTTCTTCTGCGACCTGCCCCTCCCGTTGCGGCTCTCCTGCTTCACTATCTACATCACTGGGATGGTCATCTCCGCCCTGTCCGTCGCGGTGCTGTGCGTGTGCTTCCTCCTCACCCTCGTGTCCTACGTCTTCATCATGGCCGCCATCCTCAGGATGCCCTCCGCCTCCGGCCGCGCCAAGACCTTCTCCACGTGCGGCTCCCACCTGGCCGTGGTCACCATCTACTATGGGACCATGATCTCCATGCACGTGCGCCCCAGTGCCCACCTGTCCCCCGAGATCCACAAGATCATTTCCATCTTCCACACCATGGTGACCCCGCTGCTGAACCCCGTCATCTACAGTCTGAGGAACAAAGACTTCAAAGAGGCCTTCAGGAAAGCGATGAGGAGGAGGGGCCGCGTCTGTGGCCTCAGAGCGCGGGGCAGCTTCCTGCTCAGTTGAGGCCATCCCGTGGGACCGGGCAAGGCCCAGGCTGCCCGCAGGGGTGGGTCTGCTTCCCGCCCTCCTAAGCCGGCCGCCCGCTGGCCCCGCCCACCCTCGAGGGGTCCCGCCGCGTGGCCCGTCCCTGCGCTTGGCCGGCCCAGCCCGTGTGGCCGGTGAACAGAGGCCGCCTTCAGCCCGCGGGGGCGTCCACAGCGTCGCCCCTGCCCGCGCCCGGGCGTCCGGCAGCAGCAGGGGAGGCAGTCCAGGTTTCCGAACGCAGGACTGGTCAGCTGAGATGGAGATCCGGGAGTTTGTTGAATGATATTTTAGGAAGAGTCTCTGCGGGAGGGAGGGCGGGCGGGGGAAGGGCACGGGCCAGAGACAGACGAGGGGGGAGGGGAGAGCCACGGGACGTGCGGGTGGGGGCGGGAGGGGCAGGTGGGGACAGGGGTGGGGGGCGGGGCCAGCCGCCATGTCCCGAGTGGCCGCCATGAGGCTGCTGTCCCTCCGGCCTCTGGACCTGGCCATCGAGCACCGTTGCCCCTGCCCATCTCCCAGATGCCCTCCCTGGGGTGCCGTCCCCGAGGTGGGCCCAGGTGGCCAGAGGCGTCCCTGAGGCTGAGGCCACTGTGCCCATGCCCCGGCCCCGCCAACCCCCCACCCCCCACCCTCACCCCCTACCCCCACCCCCCACCCCCCACACACCCCACCCCCCAACCCTCCACCCTCCACCCCCCACCTCCCACACACCCCACCCCCCACCCCTCACCCTCCCCCGCGGCTGGAGGCTGGTCTCCCACCCCGCGCGCAGCCGGGAGGCACGGGCGCAGAAAGGGCACTGGGATGCCCGTGGCTCCGGCTCGCTGCCCTGATGATGCCAGGTCGGCGTGGGGCGGGGCCGGGCCAGGCCCTGGGGGGCAGCGGGAGGGATGACCCGCCTCGCGGGGAGTGGGGGATGCCAGCGGGGGTCGGCGGCCTGCCAGGCCTGCGCTGTGTCCTGTGCCCACCCCTGCCCTGGTGCGGGCTGTGCGGAACAGGCGGGGCTCCTTGCGGCCCAAGGAGAGAGCCGCAGGCTGAGGCGGGCTCCCCGGGGGGTCGGGTGGTGCTGTGGCTTGGAAATCCCTGGGGTTCCCCGGAACAGGACACGCCCCTGAGCTAAGCTGTGCCCTGGCCTGGAGTCGCGGGACTGAGCTCTGGGCCAGGGCGGGCGGCTGAGTGGACCCACTGGGCGGGTAGGGGTGGTGGAGGGAAGCGGGGGGCAGAGCGGGTGAAGGGCTGAGATGCCACTGGGGTGGGCGGGGCCCAAGCTTAGGCTGCCCCCAGGTGGGTGGGGGGGTCGACGCCCACCTGAGCCTCTGCCAGCGGGCCCTCGGTGCTCCCTGCTGTGGAGCCGGACTTGGGGACTCAGGCGCATCCCTTAACGCCCGCCTGGGCGCCGCTTCTGCTGGTTTTCCCTGCAGCCTCCCACCCCTTGCACGGAGGGGACCCCGCCCCGCCCACCCCGCCTGTGTCCAGTCCTCTGGGCATGTGGCCTGCGCCCGGCGGGGGGAGTGTGCGGGGAGCCCCAGAGACCCTCAGAGCCGGGCCTGGGCCTGGGAACTGAAGCAGCTGGCTGAGGACTCCAGTCTCGGGCGTCCCATTCACCCCTCACTTCGGGTCCTCACCCAACACACCCCCTTCTGCTCGCTGGTTCCCCTCACCGCCCCCCCTGCTCCTAGCTGTACCGTCCCCACTGGGACAGACAGAGGCTGCCTGGGAGCCAAGGGGCCCCTGTGGTGTCCGCAGGGCACGCCAGCGCCTCCTCCGTGGCTCCCCACCCGGGCGCCCTGACAGGGTGAGCAAAGAGCACGCACCCACTACTGCCCCATCACCCCCTCCCCAGCGCGCCCTGCTCTGTGGCTCCCCTGCAGGGCGCAGCCATAGTTTTGCAGTTGAGGGTGGCCCCAGGATGGGTCTCAGGCTCCCAGGGCCCCCCTGCATCACGGGTGCCCCCAGGTGCCCCGAGGAGCCCAGGAAGACCCGGGGCGCGCCGTGGGTGCTGAGGAGGCGCCCTGTTCGCCTGATGAGCCCCCGGCCTCACAAGGGTGGTTTGGAAAGGGGGGTCTCCGCACCCTGCTGCCCCCAGTGCGCCTCCCCTGCGCTCCCTCAGCGTGGCCGGGGTGGCTATGCCCCGGGATGGGGGGCGACCCCGGGGACCCCAGGGGCACCCACAGACACCAGGAGTCTCAGGGTGCGCCTGGAAAGCCACCTGTGCCATCCCCCGCTCGAGCTGCTGTCCCGGGTCCCCTGGGGGCTCTGGCAGGGCGCGGGGTCCCCAGCCTGGACACGGGCCCAGTGGGGCAGCGCCCTCCAGCCCCCAGCCCCCACCCGCGCAGGGGACCAGGCGAGGCCGCCTGACCCGGAGTGGGGAGCCGGGCGGGGGATCATGCCCGGGGCGCCCAGCCGAGGCCCCTGGAGGAAGGTCCCAGGGGGCCCCCACTGCTGCCCGGGCTCGGCCCCCACTTCCAGGTCAGCGCCGAGCTCCCCGGCCGCGGTCACTCCGTCCCCCCAAGACCGTAGTCACCTACCCGCCCGGGAATCCCTCGCGTCCACCCCGCTCCTCACTGGCGGATGGGACTCGCTGCCCCCCAACCCAGCGTGGGCCCCGACCCGGGGAGGCGGTGTCTACGCGGGCCTGACTCCCGCGGGGCACCCGGCCTGGCGGGCGCCACGGCCAGGGGCTCCTCACTTGCCTCGAGTGTGGCCCTGGGCCCCACTGCGTGACCCCCAGACGGCGGGGTGTCGGCACCCGAGCCCCGGCCATCGACTCCCGAGCGGGCGGGGTGAGGGCCCGGGGAGCCCTGGAGGGGCCAAGAGCGCAGTGGGCCCAACGCCCAGGGATGGCTGGTCCGCGCCTGTGGGCGCCACATCTGCAAGACGCACCGCTGGACGCTCTGGGGCCTGGGCCGGGGTTGGGGCGGCGCAGAGGGCGCAGGGTGCGGGCCTTTCCTAAACCGCATGTGGCAAGGTCAGCCCAGGATGTCGGCGGGCAGAGCTGGTGGCGGGTGGCGGGCACTGCCTGGCGCGAAGCCTTGGGGGGGGTGGCCTGGCGTTCCAGGGGATTCCAGCCTTAGTCTCCGCAGTGACCCCCGCCCCTGTGGGCAAGGAAACCAGAGGCGAGTTCGGCTTCCAGCGTTCCAGCTTCTCGTGGTCAATAATTATCTTCCTTCCCTTTTGGCCTTTGATACTTTCTGGTGAATTTAAGTTCGTAATATATTTCTTTTTTTTTTTTTTTAGAGGCATTTATTTATTTATTTATTTATTTGTTTGTTTGTTTTTTTTATACATGCACTGGGTGCAGTCAGAAGCACGGGAGGGTGAGAGAATTCACCAGAGCCAGAGCGGGGAGCAGAGCAGGCAGAAGGACCGAAGTACACTGCTGAGGGGAGCAGCGGGCAGCAGGAGAGGTCTGCGCGCCATGTGGGACCCTCCTCCTGTGGCCGGGGAGCAGCCGGGGATCGAACCAGCGCCGCAGAGGCCGCGGGCAGCTTCGCAACCCAACGCTCAACCGCTGCGCCACCGGGGAGGCCCCGTAATATATTTCTTGACCTTCTGGATCAACAGATGGAATGCACAACTTCTGAGACATTGAGGATTTATAAAACTGTTGCTATTGAATCCCCACAACTGTGCTAGCAGCAGGTTACCATGACAAAAAGAAACAGTGATGGTCCCCCCCGGTGGTGCAGTGGTTGAGCGCTGGGTTGCGAAGATGCCCGCGGCCTCTGTGGTGCAGGTTCAATCCCCAGCTGTTCCCTGGCCACCGGAGGAGGGTCCCACATGGCACGCAGACCTGCCACCTGCTACTCCCCTCAGCAGTGTCCTTCGGTCCTTCTGCCTGCTCTGCTCCCCGCTCTGGCTCTGGTGAATTCTGTCACCCTCCAGCGCTTCTGACTGTACCCAGTGCTTGTGTAAACAAAACAAACAAACAAACAAACAAATAAATAAATAAACATGCCTCTATTAAAAAAAAAGAAACAGTGCTACAAATCATTTAGTAACGCCCAGTAAGAAAAAAAATCAGAAATCAGCGGTTTTAATTGTGATTAAATGTTTGAATTCATACAACTTAGAACAGTTAATGTTTTATTAACTTATATATTCTAATGATGTTGTACAAGGTTGGCAAAAATTTTGGCAGTGAAGTGCATGTGTTTAGAATGGTCAGATCCAGTTTCTTGTTTAATGCACACACTGGAGTCTCATCGTATTCCATAATGTTTATTGGCCAGTGTAACAACATCATGAATTAATATTAACAGAGTCACTTATCGGCACTAAAAATAAAAAGGCCAATCACTTAACAGAGCAGGAGGCCGTTGTCAGCCCAGAAGTTCACAGGTCAGGATTCTGCCACCTCTTCTACCGCCCCTGGCTGGTCTCCGGATTTGCCTGGTTCCTCCTGGATCTCCCCCGTGCTGGACGCAAGGTCAGCCTGACTCAGCCCCTCCCAGGTGGGAGTCTGAGAGTGACCGAATGTCGGACATCCGATTGGAACTGCATTTCATCATGAAATATTTGGCGTGAAAATTTCAAATATGGAACGTCACAGTTGGGAAAGCAAAGGACAATGCAGTCAGCAGAGAGGAGCTGAGGCCAGACAGCAGCCTCACCCACGGGGCGCTTCACTTCCCAAATGAGATCTTCTTCAAATCCTTTGCACGTCTACGAACACACCAAAAGATAGTGTTACCTTTTTGCACATAAATCCCACGACATTTTTCAATTCAACCTGTTCATGAAAACGCAGACACTCCTTGTGAGATTCCTCTTGATGACCTGCCTGGCCAGGGCACTGTCCTGCCATTCCCGTCCGCCCACTCTAGGGGATGAAATAAATGGGGACAACACTCCTGTGAAGTGTGGGGTGAGGTCATGGATGGCATCCCTAACACATTTCTGGAAATATTAGATGTCAGGCAGGCTACTAGCTATCATTTTGTTTTGAACAGATTGTTTCTCAAAAATTCCCACCCAATAATTTTTGTAATATTTTAGTAAATATACTGCACAGGAACTTAACTTTCTTATTTCTGCTGTCCACCAAGAGCTGAGTGTGTTTATGGTAAACGCCGTGGCATGCACACCAGAGCTTCCAGAAGGGTCTCTGCCACATCAGGTGTGTGGGTCCTTCTCTACAGTGGATCGCGACTGCTCAGATTCTAACTTGGACCCTACGGCCTTGTTTATGCTGTGAAGGCCTCACTCACTAAGTACAAGGGCCTCTGTCCTACCGCGACCCCTGATCCCACATGTGACCGCGAGGGTCAGTGACATTACAGGGGAAGCCACCTTAGAGACTGGAGATGCTGCCCCAGGGACAAATGAGATGACAACAGATGAAACTGCTGCTGACAACTGCTGACAACTGGGAAGAAACCCAACCATCTCCTCTCTTGGCCGGGAGCTACAGAAATGGAGAACAGCAGAGAGTAGCTGGAAGTTCAGTTGCCCCAGTATACACAGAATATCACACGACACCTAAGAGGTAAAAAGAGCAACAACTAAAACTAAGGGTATATGAAGTTCTCTTAATATATATTTTATCATTCATTTTATTTAATATTTATTTTATTATTTATTATATTATTGATATGTATTGTATAATTATAAGAATATAGAGAAGTATAATGTGAAAATTTAAAATAATTGTCTTGTAAAGAGTAAAGAGTAATGAACTCATCTTCACTATTATATTTTGGTGAGTCTCCCCTTCAAGAATCTCCCCACAGCCGACTTCATGGCTTGGTTGCTCAGACTATATATGACGGGATTAAATGTGGGGGGCACCACCGTGTAGAACATAGAAATGACCAGGTCAGATATGGACAGAGTCTCTAAAGTCAGCTTCAAATAAGAAAATTATGCAGTAGAGACAAACAGCACCACAACCAGCAGGTGGGGCAGGCACGTGGAGTAGGCTTTGGCCTTCCCTTCTGTCGATGGGATCTTCCTGACAGCAGAGAAGATGAGAACGTAGGAAATGATGATGAAAATAAAACAGCAGATACACAACACTGAAGTAATGAGCATTGGGGCAAGTTCACTCATTAAATTTCCTGAGCAGGAAATAGCCAATAACTGGGGGATGTCACAGACGAACTGGTGGACCACGTTGGACCCACAGTAGGACAAGGAGAAGATTCCAGCTGTGTTCATCGCAGCCAATAGACAGCCACCCAGCCAGGACACAGCTGTCAGCTGCACACACCTGTCCTTGCTCATGATGACATCATAGCGTAGGGGGTGGCACATGGCAGCATAGCAGTCAAGGGTCATCACCGTGAGAAGGCTCATCTCTGCGCCTGCTGACAAATCCAGCAAAAAGACCTGGAGGACACAGCCTGGGAAGGAGATGGAGCTGCTGTGCCTCAGAGAGTTGCCAGTGGACTTGTGGACCATGGCTGTGATGAGGCAGAGGTCCGTGAGGGACAGACTCCTCAGGAAGAAGTACATGGGGATGTGGAGGTGGTCCAGGGTGGTGATGAGGACGATGAACCCGTTCCCCAGCAGGGCACAGAGGTAGACCAGGGAGAAAAGCAGCGGTTGCAAGAAGCCCATGGTCACCTGGGTGGGGAACCCCAGGAGGATGAATTCTGTCACGGCTGTGAGATTGGTCAACCCTGGAACTATCATCTGTATAAAAAATAGAGAGGAAGAAAACATTTCATATCCTACAATGTTGAACAAAAAATGGGTTATCAGCATAAAACAATTGTGCAGTCTATGCTTTATCGTTATCTGAGCAAATTTATATTTTTACTCATGTAAATGTGCTATTGATGTATTGGCCAAACCTGAATCCATTTATTTGTGAAGAAAGGAAATTTTAAATGACCTTGATAAAACCTGAATATGAGGTCTCTCAGTGAACTGAATTGATAGACCACACGTGCCCAGTCATTCCCAAGCCCGCAGCTCCCCCTCCTGCCAGGCCCCAGCATCTCTGCCCAGCACACCTCCCAGAGGTTGTCCAGGACACAGCCCCAGAGGACACGTGACCATCCCCAGCCCCTCCCCACCCTGGAGAGCCTGTCCCTGATCCTCCAGCACAGCCCTGGTCTGGGGATGCCCCACAGGGATGGGTATGCAGGAAGATGGGGTGTGAGGGTCCCCGTTTTCCTGCTCCCCAGGATCCGAAACTGTCCTGGGACTGAATGATCTGGGCTCGGCGTCCCCGTGAGGCGTGTCCTGACGCCTCCTCTGTCAGATTACTGCCCCAGTGGCCTCACTGCTGCCTCTTGGTCAGTCCCTTTGTCTCCTCATCTCCCTGCCCCTGACTCCCCACATCTGAGGACCCAGAGACCACATTTCCCACAGTCTCCTCCTGGGTCACACCCACATGTCCCTCCTGCCGGATGGGCTTGTCCACCCCCAGGTCCCTCCCGGCCCCTTTTTCCCCCTCAGTCTCATGCACGTCTGTAGGGAGGAGGCCGCTCCGGAGCCTAGCCGGACGGTCTGTGCGTGCGGCTGTCCCTGCCGGTCCCAGGGCCCTGGGTCCCACGGGTGCAGTTTTCTTCCTCTCCCCAGGCCCGTGCATGAGTGGGGAAGTCTGGACAAGGGGTAGCCCCGCCCTCTCTCCACTTCCCCCCAGTCTCATCCTCTCCCTGCTTGGTGGAGTGACGGAGGGGTGGGCCTTGGGGAAGAAAGATTTTTAGGAGGATATAATAATATAAAAATATTGCCACACATTGGTAGAATAATTCCCACATTTGTAGGAATAATTCCAGAAATTTATAAAAACAAGAAAATAAATCAGGATTTGTGGTGGTCAAAAATGTTGACATCTGTCGAATGAACTTAAATACATCTCTAAAATTTATCAAATAACTTGACATATCTACTCCAGGCCCTGATTAAATACTGTGACTCATTTAACAATTACACTGACAATCCCTGAGTGTGGAGTTTGGGAAAAATCCCAAGTTCACATCCACAAATAGACAGATCTCGGCGCCACCATCATGTTAGTGCCAGAGCCATGAAGGGGTCAACATATTGCTGACAAGTTACTGAATTGCTTCCTGACTCATACCTGTCATCCTGTTCAGGAGAAAAGGCATAACATTCTGAATCGAACAATAAGTGTAATTTTTAATTCCCTCTGGAATGTCTTCCTCACCATCCAATTCTATTAATTTTTGTGATTTTATTCAATGCCCAGAACACACTGAGTGTGCTAATGCTCATCCCAGGTGTGCAGCAGAAATTGTCACGGCTCCCATGTATTAAAACCTATGATCAATGTTTCAAAAGTCAATATATTTGACCATCATAAATTAGAAGATAATGTGTTTTCTCTCACCAAGTCTCACCCAGGCTGACAGGGCAGAGGGACATGACGACTTAGGCCCCGTCAGCATCAGTTGTCACCATTTACAAAGTGAATAGTTTATCTGCGATTCGTTCTCCAGTCTAAAAAGGAGCTTGGATCTGAAAATTTCCAAGTGTGAGTGGATTCTCCCCTGCAAATGGCTGGGGGCATATACCCGCAGTCTGGGGGGGAAGTTCCCGCTGCCGTGTCGAGTCTGTCACCTGAGGTTGTCCCTATGGCAGGTCAGAGGGCATCCCGGCCTCTCACTCCATGTTCGGGTCTCGTGGGGAGCCTCTGAGCACTCACAGGATGTTCTGCCGTGTCCTGCGCCACCTCATGGACAGAGCAGGGCCTCTGGGCTAGGTTATTTGAGCTCTGGAGCTGGTGTTCATGTGTTGGACACTGTCCAGATTCCAGCCCTGAGGGACCATCCTCCAGAGGGACACGTGCAATGTGTTGTTGACATTGACTGTCTTAATTGGCATAGTCCTGTAGCACATTCAGTGACTGTTAGTGCACTGAGTGTGCCAGATGCAGTTTTGTTGCTTTGACCCCTGTGAGGACTGGACTGTGGATCCTCATCCTCAGGCTCCATCAGCCTCCACTGACCAGAATGGGGAACCTGGTGTGGCCCCGTTGTCAGAACCCCAGATGAGCCAAGTCACAGGGAGCAGGAAAGTCGCGGCCACCCCCTGTGCACCCTCCTGGGCCTGGCAGGTGGGGACAGGCATGTGGAGGCGGAGGGAGAGGGAGGGAAACCAAGAAACCCCCAGGAGCGAGAGGGGGAAGCACCTGGGACATCTGGCACAGTAATTTTTTCGCATCTCTCAGAATTATTTTATTCAAAAAGGCCATTTACTCTCAGCACCAGTGACTCTGTCATCACATTTGAACTGTTGTGTGTGAGGGAAGCTTGTGTTTATCTTCCACTGCGGGGCAGTCCCGAGGCGGCGCTGTCGGTGTGTCCTCGGGGTGGTCTGTGACTGGGCTCTGACACAGCAGGGTAGGGGGCCCTCTCCGGGTGTGGGACTCCCCCAGAACCTCACGGCCCCAACAGGTCAGGGTCTTAGACAACAGGGGATACTGGTGGAGGACACAAGGGATGGACAGTCCTGGGCCCATGCACTGTCCCACTTATGTCCACAACATCCACCAGGCCAAGTCCAGAGCTGCCCAGAGAGAGGGCACTACCCTGGGGGAAGTGAAGCTGGAGTCCTGGGATAGGCGGTGTTGGGGCCCCATCCTGGCTGTGGGTGTATGTGGTCACTGCTCCTGAGGCCCTGCCGCAACCCAAGTTCCTGGACCATCCGGCAGCCTGGACAGCCCCCCTTCCAGGCCTGCCACCCTGAGGCCACGCACCAAAAGTAGTTCCGGAGTGGTGTGCACCCCCACCTGGGGTTACTGGAGTCAGCCTAGGGCAGCTACACCAGTACAGAATACAACGTCTACCCCAGGCCTGTGTCCACTGCAGCGGCGGGCTGGACCCGCCACTTGTATCCTAGACCTGCTTGGGCCTTTCTCTCCTTTCCCTGAAACCCCAACATGCGGCACCACAATCTCCAGGACCAGCTCCCCAGGGGAAAGGATGGGCTGCTTAGCGAGGCCTGAAGCCATCAGAGAAGCCGGAACTCTGGTGGCCATCACTCCTCCAGGTCTGATGATGTCCCCTGGGATTTGGGCAAAAGACAGTTAATGCTTGTCCCGGACAGGGCACCCTGTACACCTGCCCCCTGGCTTGGCTGGACCCAGCTGCCCATGGGAGAGTCAGCTCCCCACTGCAGGACCCTGAGTTTTTGGGTAACAGGTCAGTGTCCTCGTTCCAGCAGAGAGTTCCCAACAGACCAGGGAACTGAGGGGTACCATGGAACGGCCCTGAGACTTTGCAGATGGGGATCCCGTGATGGTCACTACAAGGCCCAGCCCACCTACAACCGCAAGGGCTGTTGGGAACCGAGGATACAGGGCATTCCCCCAGACACCTGTTTGGGCTCCAGGCTGCAAAAACTTGGGGCCCCAATTCAGGAAACCCAAGTTCAGAGACAAAACCTGCTTACACTTCCTCCTCCTCAGACACCAGCCTCTGCCCCCGACGCCTGCAGGAGGATAATAAGTAAATCCACTTTTTTTGCTTACACCACCATCCCCGGTGAGGCCTCCTCCAGCCTCCCTGATTACCCTCAGGTTCTGCCAACTATGTTATCAGAAAATTTAAAATAAGTCTCTCATAAAGGGGACATGAAGTCATCTTCTCTATTACATTTTGGTGAGTCTCCCCTTCATCAGTCTCCCCACAGCCGACTTCATGGCCTGGTTCTTCAGACTGTATATGACGGGATTAAAGGTGGGGGCACCACCGTGTAGAACATAGAAATGACCAGGTCAGACATAGACGGGATCTCTGAGGTTGGCTTCAGATAAGCAAAGAGCCCAGTGGAGACAAACAGCACCATGACCAGCAGGTGGGGAAGGCAGGTGGAGTAGACCTTGGCCTTTTCTTCTGTGGATAGGATATTCCTGACAGCAGAGAAGATGTGCACATAGGAAATGACAATGAATATGAAACAGTAGATACCCGAGACCATAGTGATGAGCATGGGGAAAAGTTCATTCATTAAATTTCCTGAGCAGGAAATAGCCAGTAACTGTGGGATGTCACAGAAGAACTGGTGGACCACATTGGACCCACAGAAGGACAAGGAGAAGGTTCTAGCTGTGTTCATCACAGCATGGAGACCCTCACCCAGCCAGGACACAGCTGTCACTGCACACACCTGTCCCTGCTCATGAGGACGTCATAGTGCAGGGGGTGGCAGATGGCAGCATAGCGGTCAAGGCTCATCACCGTGAGCAGGTGCAACTCTGTACCTGATGAAAAAATAATCATAAAGACCTGGAGGACACAGCCCGGGAAGGAGATGGAGCTGCTGTGCCTCAGAGAATTGGCAATGGACTTGGGGACCATGGCTGAGATGAGGCAGAGTTCCAAGAAGGACAGACTCCTCAGGAAGAAGTACATGGGGGTGTGGAGGTGCCGGTCCAGTGTGGTGATGATAACAATGAGC
Source organism: Talpa europaea (assembly GCF_964194135.1). NCBI lineage: Eukaryota > Metazoa > Chordata > Mammalia > Eulipotyphla > Talpidae > Talpa > Talpa europaea. The sequence continues at coordinate 15,347,432 of NC_140075.1, forward strand.
CCGTTCCCCAGCAGGGTGCACAGGTAGAACAGGGAGAAGAGCAGCGGGTGCAGGAAGCCCATGGTCCCCTGGGTGGGGAACCCTAGGAGCACGAATTCTGTCACAGCTGTGAGATTGGTCACCCCTGGAGTAGCCAATATCTGCATAAAAAATAGAGGGGAAGAAAACATTCTCATATCTTCCAATATTGAACACAAAATGTGTGATCAGCATAAAACAATCTCGCAATATATTTATGCTTTATCGTTATCTGAGCAAATTCATATTTTATCTCATGTGAATGCACTATTGATGTATTGTCCAAATATGTGTCTATAAATTTCAAGAGAATTGAAATTTTTAACAACCTTGATAAAACCTGAATATCAGGTCTCTCAGTGAACTGAATTGACAGACCACCAGTGCCCAGTCATTCCCAGGCCAGCGGCTCCCCCTACTGCCAGGCCCAAGATTCTGCCCAGCACACCTCCTGAGGTTGTCCAGGGCACAGCCCCAGAGGACATGTGACCATGCCCAGCCCCTCCCCAGCCTGGAGAACCTGTCCCTGCTCCTCCAGCACAGCCCTGGCTGGGGAGGCTCCACAGTGAAGGGTGTGCAGGGAGATGGGTTGTGCGGGTCCCCGTTTTCCTACTCCCCGGGACCGACACTGTCCTGGAACTGAATGATCTGGGCTTGGTGTCCCCGTGCGGCATGTCCCGACTCCTCCTCTGTCAGATTCCTGCCTCTGCAGCCTCACTGGTGCCTCCTGGGCCATTCCCTCTTCTCCTCATCTTCCTGCCCCTGAATCCCCACATCTGAGGACCCAGAGACCACATTTCCCTCAGAGTTTCCTCCTGGGTCACACCCACACGTCCCTCCTGCAGGATGGGCTCATCCACCCCGGGTCCCTCCCAGCCCCTCTGCCCCCCTCAGACTCATGCACATCTGTTCAGGGAGGAGGGTGCTCTGGGGCTCAGCCAGACGGTCTGTGGGTGTGACTATCCCAACCGTCCCAGGGCCCAGGCACCCCGTGTGCGTGTTTGTTCCTCCCCCCAGGCCAGTGTGTGAGTGGGGACGTCTGGACATGTGGCAAACCTGCCCTCTCTCCTTCCCCCAATCTCACCTTCTCCCCCCTTGATTGGGTGGCAGAGAGGCTGGCCCTGGGGAGGCAGGACTTTTAAGATCACATAGAAAATTAAAACAATTGCAACATGTTGGTAGAAATCTTTCTAATAATTTAACAAAAACAATGAAATAAATCAGGATATGAAGTGATCCAAGATGTCGACATCTTACGAATGATATGAAACATGTTATTGATGACAGAAACTCTGATATTTTCTCTTCCTGTGCAGTATCAGTCACGACCCCTGGGTGGTGGAATTGGGGAAAATTACCCAAATTCATGTCCGTAAAGAGACCTGAGTCCACACCCAACTTCTCTTTAGTGCCAGAGCCATGAAATAATCAACCATGTTGCTGTAAAATTTGCAGAATTTATATTTGACTCTTAGGTCTGTCATAATATGAAGGCAAAAGGCATAATGTCTGATTTTTAACAATAAGTATTATATTAAATTTCCCCCCATAATTTTTTCATCACAATGCATTTCCATTAGTTGTTGCCTTTTATACAGTGCCTACAACAACTCAGGGTGCTGAATGCTCAAATGGCAGTTACAGAGCATTAATTGTCACGTTCATCAAAACCTTCTAATATATAAAGGTACTACAAGTCAATCTTTGAACACTTTAAGTTCAAGGAGAGAATATTTCCTCTGTTTGAGACTCATCCAGCATGATAACGCAGTGGGGCACTGAGAAACTTGTGCCTCTTCAGAATTTATTAGTTTTCATGATTTATAAAATGAGCATTTTACTTACCTTGCTTTCTCACATCTAAAATGAAGCTTGCATTCTAAAAACATTCAAGTCTGAATGATTTCCATTCTGAAAACTGCCTAAGAACTGAATACTTGAAAATTGGGGAGGAAAGTTCTGTCTGCCGTGTCCATCTGTGTCCTGAGGTTGTCTCCATGGCGGGACAGAGGGCGTCCCAGCCTCTCAGTCCAGGGCCGGGACTATTGGGGAGCCTCTGAGCACTCACAGGATGTTGCACCCCGTCCTGCGCCGCCTCATGGACAGAGCAGGGCCTCAGGGCTGGGCTATTTGAGCTCTGGACCTGGTGTCCGCTGGTTGGACACTGTCCAGATTCCAGCCCTCAGGGATCTTCCTCCCAAGGGAAAGTGTGTGTTTACTTGACTGTGTTAATTGGGGTGTCCTGCAGTGCGTCTCAGCAAGTAATTATCACACTCGGTGTGTAGATGTGATTTTGTGTCTGGCTCACGCCTCTATGGATGAGAATAGACAAATCCTCATATCCAGGGTCCATTCCCCACCTGTCGTGTCCGCCGTGGTGGGCACCATCAGTCATAACAGTGCCCTGAGTCCCTGTCTAGACAGCTGGACAGTCGCCCGTCACACCCCGTGTGACCTTCACGGAGAGGCCCTCGGGATGGGTGTGAGGGGGATGTGGGAAGGCCTGAGGCGGGAGGGAGGGACACAGAAAGAGGCAGGAGGGAGCCAAGGGAGGGGGTGTGGGGCGGAAAGACAATGGACGTCCAGCAGAAGTGAGTGACCACAGGGGTCACCAGCCCTGTGGAAGAGAAACTTTACTGGTCTCTGAAATTGTGTATCCTGCGGTTCTTTTCCACCCCAGCACCTGTCCCCGCACTTACATTAGAATTGTCCTTTTGTTGGGATAATTTGCTTTTAATCTTTAGGAAATAGTATTTTAGGGTTTCTGCTCATGGTGTCATATCCTTAGGTTTGCTGCATGACGATGGTGACGTCACACATGGAAACAGGCGTTTATCTGCTTGAGTTTACTCTTCTGCATGGGGTGGGGCAGGACCTGCTTCACTCTGCTGTGACTGTCTGTCTGCTGAGTGTGTCTTTGCATATAAGAATGGAATTGATTTTTGTATTGTGATTTTCTAAGCTTTCAACCACACTGAAGTGGCTTATTGTTTTATTTTTCCCGTGGAATCTCTTGTTTTCTTAGTGTATAATATGTTGTCTATGACAGTTTTAATTGTGCTTAAATGTTTAAATCCATACAACCGAGAGACAGTTAATGTTTTATTATTTTAAAATTGTAATTATGTTACACAAAACTGACAATTTGGAGGCAATGAATAGTCTCAGGATATGTTCTTAATAGTCTGATTCAGCTTCTTCATTCAATACATGCATTGAATTCTCATTATATCCTATAACCATCTTCTCTTGATATCGCATAACTTTTTTTTAAAGATGTATTTATTTATTTATACAAGTACTGGGTACAGTCAGAAGCACGGGAGGGTGAGAGAATTCACCAGAGACTGAGCGGGGAGCAGAGCAGGCTGAAGGACAGAAGTATACTGCTGAGGGGAGCAGCAGGTGGCAGGAGAGGTCTGCGCGCCATGTGGGACCCTGCTCCGGTGGCCGGGGAGCAGCCGGGGTTCGAACCGGCGCCGCAGGAGCTGCGGGCAGCTTTGCAAACCAGCGCTCAACCACTGCGCCACCGGGAAGGCCCATCCTATAACTTTTATTGACAGTAAACTATGAGAGTATCAAGAATTAATATTAAGAAAGTTATTTATCATCAGAAAAAAACTACACTGCCAATGATTTAAAAGAACAGCAGCACATCGTTAATCCGAATGTCTAAAGATGGAGATGTAGCCAGTTGTAACTGTTCCTGGTTGCCTCCAAACTGACATTGTGCCCACATGGGCTTCACCTGGGCTAAAGGCAAGGTCAGCCGTATTAGCACCCTCAGAGCATGAATGTCTGAGAATTAGTTAAATGTCTGATATCTAAAGGGAGCTACATTTTACCATGAAATATATTGGTGTGAAATTTTCAAACATTGGACGTCACAGATGGGACAGCAAAGGTGGATGCAGTCAGCTGAGATGAGCTGAGGCCAGACAGCAAGTGACAATCATGGGGCAACTTCACTTCCCCAATTTAAATCTCCTTCAAATTCTTTGTCTTTACATCTACACTAAATGATAGTGTTATTTATGATATGTGAATCTGATGAGTTTTCTCGTTTGACCTGCTCCCCATGGAATCACAAACACGCTGAGATCCCATAATAATGTGGCCAAAAGGACATTGTCCTCAATTTCCCAGAAATTCTAGGTAATTAAATATATGGGGATATACACACAAGGAAAGTGTGGTGTGATGTTGTGGGTGCCCTTCCTCAACTATCTCTGGAAATAGTAGAATATTGTATAGTCCACTGGCAATTATTTGTGTGCCATCCACAGAAGGCCAGGTCAAGGCCAATTTTTTTTTTCCATTATAGCTTACTAAGTTCCATTATTGTTTCTTGAAAAACCCTACCCACTGTATCTTAGTAAATTTTTAGTTATTATACTGCACATGAAAGTAACAGCTTTCACAGCCACTGTCTTATTTCTGGTGTCCACCATGCACTGAGTGAGATTTGGTAAATGCAAGCGGCACCCACATCAGAGCTTCCAGGGGGGTCTCTACCCAGTCATGTGTGTGGGTCTTTGTCCACATAAGGTCGTGACTACTCAGATTCCAACTTGGACCAAAGGCCTTATTTATGCTGTGAAAGCCTCTAAGTACAGGGGCCTCCGTCCTACCCGTCGTTACTGATCCCACCCGTGACCACAAGGGTCAGTGACATGAAGGGAGAAGCCGCCTTAGAGACAGGAAATGCTGCCCGAGTGAGAGATTTTCTACTGACAATTGAGATGAAACCCTACCATCGCCTCTCTCGGCCCGGAGCACAGAATGGAGAAGAGCAGGCAGTGGCTGAAGCTCAGTGACCTCCATCGTACAGAGAATATCAAAGTGCAACTAAGTTAAAAAGAGGAACAATCAATGCTAGTAAGACCATATGAGCAGCAGAATATATGAAGTCATCGTAAATGTATTTTAAAAAAAAAAACATATATTTTTAAAGTTACAATTGAATTATATGAACATAGAAAAACAAAAAGGCCAGCATTATGTGAAATTTTAAAATAAGTCTCTCATAAGGGAGTCATGAAGTCATCTTCTCTATTACATTTTGGTGAGTCTCCCTTTCATCAGTCTCCCCACAGCCGACTTCAAGGCTTGGTTCCTCAGACTGTATATGACGGGATTAAAGGTGTGGGGCACCACCGTGTAAAATATAGAAATGACCAGGTCAGACAAGGACGGGGTCTCTGAGGTCGCCTTCAGATAAGCAAAGAGCCCAGTGGAGACAAACAGCACCATGACCAGCAGGTGGGGAAGGCAGGTGGAGTAGACCTTGGCCTTTCCTTCTGTGGATGGGATCTTCCTGACAGCATAGAAGATGTGGATATAGGAAATTATGAGGAAAATAAAACAAGAGGAATCCATCACCGCACTAATGAGAATGGGGACATGTTCATTCATTAAATTTCCTGAGCAAGAAAGAGCCAATAGTTGGGGGATGTCACATAAGATATGGTGGACCACGTTGGACCCACAGTAGGACAAGGAGAAGGTTACAGCTGTGTTCATCACAGCCAATAGACAGCCACCCAGCCAGGACACAGCTGTTAGCTGCGCACACCTGTCCCTGCTCATGATGACGTCATAGTGCAGGGGTGGCAGATGGCAGCATAGCGGTCAAGGCTCATCACCATGAGAAGGCTCATCTCTGCACCTGCTGACAAATCCAGCAAAAAGACCTGGAGGACACAGTCTGGGAAGGAGATGGAGCTGCTGTGCCTCAGAGAGTTGGCAATGGACTTGGGGACCGTGGTTGAGATGAGGCAGAGTTCCGAGAAGGATAGACCCCTCGGGAAGAAGTACATGGGGGTGTGGAGGTGCCGGTCCAGGGTGGTGATGAGGATGATGAGCCCGTTCCCCAGCAGGGCGCACAAGTAGACCAGGGAGAATTGCAGCGGTTGCAAGAAGCCCATGGTCCCCTGGGTGGGGAAACCAAGGAGGATGAATTCTGTCACGGCCATGAGATTGGTCACCCCTGGAGCCGTCATCTGTATAAATAAAATAGGTGAAAAAAAGCATTGTCATATCTTCCAATATTGGACAGGAAATGAGTTATCAACATATGCAATCACGCAATCTATTCATATTTTCTCATGTGAATGTGCTATTGATGTATTGTCCAAATATGTGTCCATAATTTCATGAAGAAATGAAAATATAAATGACCTTGATAAAACCTGAATATGAGGTCTCTCAGTGAACTGAATTGACAGACCACCCGTGCCCAGTAATTCCCAGGCCCACAGCTCCCCCTCCTACCAGGCCCCAGTGTCTCCGCCCAGCACACCTCCCAGAGGTTGTCCAGGGCACAGCCCCAGAGGACACGTGACCATGCCCAGTCCCTCCCCACCCTGGAGATCCTGTCCCTGCTCCTCCAGCACAGCCCTGGTCTGGGGACGCCCCACATGGACAGGTGCGCAGGGAGATGGGGTGTGTGGGTCCCTGTTTTCCTGCCCCCAGCACCAGTCACTGTCCTGGAACTGAATGATCTGTGCTCGGCGTCCCCGTTTGGCGTGTCCTGACGCCTCCTCTGTCAGATTCCTGCCCCTGTGGCCTCACTGCTGCCTCCTGGACTGTCCCCTCGTCCCCTCATCTCCCTGCCCCTGACTCCCCACATCTGAGGACGCAGAGACGTCGTTTCCCTCAGAGTTTCCTCCTTGGTCACCCCCACACGTCCCTCCTGCAGGATGGGCTCATCCACCCCGGGTCCCTCCCGGCCCCTCCGTCCACCTCAGACTCATGCACTTCTGTGCAGGGAGGAGGCCGTTCCGGAGCTGAGCTGGATTGTCTGTGTGTGTGGTTCTCCCTGCCGGTCCCAGAGCCCCGGGTCCCCAGGGTGCGGTTTTGTTCCTCCCCCCAGGCCCCTGCGTGAGTGGGGACGTCTGGACACGGGGCAGCCCTGTCCACTGTCCCTTCCCCCAGTCTCACCCTCTCCCCCTCTGCGGGGTGATGGAGGGGCAAGCCCTGGGGAGGCAGGATTTTTAAGGTCACATAGTAACATAAAATAATTACAATGCATTGGTGGAATCTTCCTTATAATTTTACAAAAACAGGAAAATAAATCAGAATATGAGGTGGTCCAAGATGTAGACACCTTGTGACTGATAAGAAACATCTCTGTCATGGTGACAGAAACTCTGACATATTCCCTTCCTGTGCAGTATCAGTCACGACTCCTGAGTGGTGGAGTTGGGAAAAACCCCAAGTCCATGTCTGTGAAGAGACAGGAGTCCACACCCATCTTCTCCCTAGTGCCAGAGCTTGAAACAGTGAACAAAGTTGCGTAGACGTGACATAAATTATATTTGACTTTTAGGTCTGTCATAATATGTAGGCAAAAGGCACAACATTCTGACAATAAGTATTATATTAACTTTCTCCTGGAATTTCTTCATCACATTGTAATTCCATTAATTGTTGTGCTTTTATACAGTGCCCACAACAACTCAGGGTGCTGAATGCTCAAATGCCAGTTATGGAGCATTAATTGTCACACATAAGATGCATCACAATCCTTTGAACCCTTTAAATTCCAGGAGAGAATATTTCCTCTTGTTCATACTCATCCAGCATGACAAGTCAGTGGGGCACTGAGAAACTTGTGCACCTTCAGAATTTATTTGTTTTCATGATTTATAAAACAAATATTTTATTTACTGTGCTTTCTCAGATCTAAAATGAAGCTTGAAACCTAAAAAGAGTCAAGTCTGAATTATTTCCATTCTGAAAACTGCCTAAGAACTGAATACCTGCAGTCTGGGGGAAGTTTCCACTGCCGTGTTGAGTCTCTCTCCTGAGGTGGTCCCCATGGCAGGACATAGGGCGTCCCGGCCTCTCACTCCATGGTCGGGGCTCGTGGGGAGCCTCTGAGCACTCACAGTATGTTCCAACCCATCCTGTGCCGCCTCATGGACAGAGAAGGGCCTCAGGGCTGGGCTATTTGAGCTCTGGAGCTGGTATCCACGTGTTGGACACGGTCCAGATTCCAGCCCTCAGGGACCTTCCTCCAGAGGGAAAGTGTGTGTTTACTTGACTGTGTTAATTGGAGCATCCTGCAGTGTGTCTCAGTGAGTAATTATCACACTCGGTGTGTAGATGTGATTTTGTGTCTGGCTCACGCCTCTATGGATGAGAATAGACAAATCCTCATGTCCATTCCCCACCTTTCCCGTCTGCCGTGGTGGGCACCATCAGTCATAACAGTGCCCTGAGTCCCTGTCTAGACAGCTGGACAGTTGCCCATCACCCTCCATGTGCCCTTCACGGAGAGGCCCTGGGGATGGGTGTGAGGGGGTAGGGAAAGGCCTGAGGAGTGAGGGAAGGGACACGGAGAGAGGCAGGAGGGAGCCAAGGGATGGGGTGTGGGGCAGAAAGACAATGGACATCCAGCAGAAGGGAGTGACCATGGGGGTCACCAGCCCTTCGGGAAGAGAAACTTTACTGGACTCTGAAATTGTGTATCCTGCGGTTCTTTTCCACCCCAGCACCTGTCCCTGCACTTACATTAGAATTGTACTTTTGTTGGGATAATTTGCTTTTAATCTATAGGAAATAGTATTTCAGGGTTTCTGCTCATGGTGACATATCCTTAGGTTTGCTGCATGACAATGGTGACGTCACACATGGAAACAGGTGTTTATCTGCTTGAGATTACTCTTCTGTAGGGGGTGGGGCAGGACCTGCTTCACTCTGCTGTGTGTGTCTGTCTGCTTCTCCCAGCACCATCTCCCCACTTTCTTTCTCCATGGCCTGCTCTGGCTCCACTGTAGTCGGGTCACTGTCCCTCCTGATTAGGTTGGGTTCCTGGGCCCTTGTTATATTCCAGTGGCCGGCCTGTCTGTTTTTGTCCCAGTGCCATGCTGCTTTAACTATTAGAGCTTTATCGTATGGACTGGATTCTGGAGTGAGCTGCCTTCATTCTTCCTCTGTTTGTCAGTGTTGTTTTGGGTGTTCGGGGTCTTTTACATTTCAGTATTTTTTTTTTTTTATCCTTGGAGAATGCCACTGAAGTTCTTATTGTGATTACGTTGAATCTGTAAATTGCTTTGGATCATATGGACATTGGTAATGTTCAAAGTTCTGGGCCAAGGGTAGGGAATATCTTTACAGTTCTTTGTCTTTTTAATTTATTTTAACAATGTCTTTTATTTTATCTTTACCTCCTTTGTTAATTTACTCCATGGTAATTAGTCTCGTGATTATAAGTGGGATTGTTTTCTTCCCTTCTCTTCTAGTTCATTTTGTGCATATAGAAGGCAATTGATTTTCATGTGTTGATTGTGTCAGCTTCCAACTACACTGATGTGGCTCATTGACTTAATTTCTTGTTTTCAGTGGAGTCTTTAGTGTTCTTAGTGTATATTATGTTGTACAACTGTTTAAAATGTGCTTAAATGTTTAAATTCATACACTCTTGAGGCACTTCATATTTTATTAATTTAATTTTTATTTATTTTATACACAAGTGGCAAAATGTAGTCTATGAATAGTCTCAGCATATGTTTATAATACCCTGATTCAAGTTCTTAATTCCATACACGTATTGAATTCTCCTTATATCACATAACTTTATTGTCATTATACCCCATAAATTTTATTGACCAGTAAACTATGACAGTATCAAAAATTCATTTTAACAAAGTTATGTATCATCAGCTAAATGAAAATGCCAATGATTTAAAATAACAGTAGCAAGTTGTCAACCCAGATGTTTATGTATCAAGATGATGTCATCTTTTAACCATTGCTGGCTGCCTCCAAATTTGCCATGTGCCCTGACGGACTCGCCTGGGCTGAAGGCAAGGTCAGCCTGATTCCCTGAGAGCTGGGGTGAAAGGTGTGGGGGGTGAGAGCCAGATTGACCGAAGTACACTGCTGAGGGGAGCAGCGGGTGAGGCAGGAGAGATCTGCTGCTCCATGTGGGTAGCTCCCAGGCTTGCCGGGAACTGAACCCGTGCTGCAGAGGCTGTGGATAGATTTACAACACTGTGCTGCACCCACTGTACCACCAGGGTCTCCCCCTTTACTGTTTCTTAAAAAACCCTACCCACTACATATTGTCAGTTTTTAGTGATTATACTGCACCTGAAAATAACAGCTTTCAAGTCCCTGTCTTATTTCTGGTGTCCACTATGCTTGGCGTGTTTATGGTAAATGCCAGAGGCACCCACACCAGAGCTTCCGGGAGGGTCTCCACCACGTCACGTGTGGTCCTTTTCGACAGAAGATCATGACTACTCGATTCACTATGGATCTTCGGGCCTTATTTATGCTGTAAAGGCCTCACTCACCAACTAAAGGGGCCTCTATCCTACCCGTGTTCTATGATCCCACATGTGACCCTGAGGGTTAGTGACATTAGAGGGGAAGCTGCCTTAGAGACTGGAGATGCTGCACCAGTGAGAAAACATCAAACTGGAGCACAGGAATGGAAACAGCAAAGAGTGGCTAGAAATTAAAACACCAGTACACACAGAATATCAAAGAACATCTAAGTGTTAACAAGGGAAACAATTAAAGCTATAGGGGTATATGGAGTCATCTCAAATATAATTTAAAAATAGGAATATATCTTTAATTATACAATGAAATTACATGTAACGATACAAATATAAAGGGGAGAATGATGTGAAAATTTAAAATAAGTGTCTCATAATGTAGTCATGACTCATCTTCTCTACTATATTTTGGTGAGTCTCCCCTTCATCACTCTCCCTATGGCCGGCTTCATGGCCTGGTTCCTCAGACTGTATATGATGGGGTAAAAGGTGGGGAGTACCACCGTGTAGAACATAGAAATGACCAGGTCAGACATAGACGGGGTCTCTCAAGTCGGCTTCAGATAAGCAAAGAGCCCAGTGAGACAAACAGCACCGCAACAAACAGGCATGTGGAGTAGGCCTTGGCCTTCCCTTCTGTGGATGGGATCTTCCTGACAGCAGAGAAGATGTGGACATAGGAAATGACAATGAAAATGAAACAGCAGATACCCCAGACCACACTGATGAGAATGGGGACAAGTTTGTTCATTAAATTTCCTGAGCAGGAAATAGCCAGTAACTGTGGGATGTCACAGAAGAACTGGTGGACCACACTGGACCCACAGTACAACAAGGAGAATGTTCCAGCTGTGTTCATCACAGCATGGAAACCCCCACCCAGCCAGGACACAGCTGTCAGCTGCACACACCTGTCCCTGCTCATGATGACTTCATAGTGCAGGGGGTGGCAGATGGCAGCATAGCAGACAAGGCTCATCACCTTGAGCAGGTGCATCTCTGAACCTGCTGACATAACCATCATGAAGACCTGGCCGACACAGCCCTGGAAGGAGATGGAGCTGCTGTGCCTCAGAGAGTTGGCAATGGATTTGGGGACCGTGGCTGAGATGAGGCAGAGGTCCGTGAGGGGCAGACTCCTCAGGAAGAAGTACATGGGGGTGTGGAGGAGCCGGTCCAGGGTGGTGATGAGGACGATGAGCCCATTCCCCAGCAGGGCGCACAGGTAGACCAGGGAGAAGAGCAGCGGGTGCAAGAAGCCCATGGTCCCCTCTGTGGGAATCCCCAGGAGGATGAATTCTGTCATGGCCGTGAGATTGGTCACCCATGGAGCCATCATCTGTATAAAAAATAGAAAGGAAGAAAACATTTCATATCCTACAATGTTGAACACAAAATGAGTGATCAGCATAAAACAATTGTGCAGTCTATGTTTTATCGTTATATGAGCAAATTTATATTTTTACACATGTGAATGCACTATTGATGTATTGTCCAAACATGAGTCCATTTATTTGTGAAGAAATGAAATTTTAAATGACCTTGATAAAACCTGAATATCAGGTCTCTCAGTGAACTGAATTGACAGACCACCCGTGCCCAGTCATTCCCAGGCCCGTGGCTCCCCCTCCGCCAGGCCCCAGCGTCTCTGGCCAGCACACCTCCCAGAGGTTGTCCAGGGCACAGCCCAAGAGGACACGTGACCATGCCCAGCCCCTCCCCACCCTGGAGAGCCTGTCCCTGCTCCTCTTTCACAGCCCTGGTCTGGGGAGGCCCCTCAGGGACAAGTGTGCAGGGAGATGGGGTGTGTGGGCCCCTGTTTTTTCCTGCTCCCCAGGACCCGACACTGTCCTGAAACTGAATGATCTGGGCTCAGTGTCCTCGTGCTGCGTGTCCTGACACCTCCTCTGTCAGATTCCTGCCCCTGTGGCCTTCACTGCTGCCTCCTGGTCTGTCCCCTCGTCTCCTCATCTCCCTGCCCCTGACTCCCCACATCTGAGGACCCAGAGACCACATTTCCCACAGAGTCTCCTCCTGGGTCACACTCACACGTCCCTTCTGCAGGATGGGCTCATCTATCCCGGGTCCCACCTGGCCCTTCTGTCCCCCTCAGACTGATGCAAGTCTGTGCAGTGAGGAGGCCGCTCCAGGGCTGAGCCGGATGGTCTGTGCATGTGGCTGTCCCTGCTGGTCCCAGGGCCCTGGGTCCCTTGGGTGCGGGTTTGTTCCTCCCCCCAGGCCCATGAGTGAGTGGGGACTTCTGGACACGGGGCAGCCATGCCCTCACTCCACCTCCCCCCAGTATCATCCTCTCCCTGCTTGGTGGAGTGATGGAGGGGTGGGCCCTGGTGAGGAAGGATTTGTAAGAGGATATAGTAATATAAAATTATTGCCACACATTGGTAGGAATAAATCCAGAAATTTATAAAAACAAGAAAATAAATCAGGGTTCGCAGTGGTCAAAAATGTTGACATCTGTCGAGTGAACTTAAATACATCTCTAAAATTTATAAAATAACGTGACATATCTCCTCCAGGCCCTGGTTAAATACTGTGACTCATTTTACAATTACATTGACAATCCCTGAGTGTGGAGTTGGGAAAAAATCCCAAGTTCACGTCCATAAATAGACAGATGTCGGCGCCACCATCATGTTAGTGCCAGAGCCATGAAAGGGTCAACATATTGCTGACAAGTTACTGAATTGCTTCCTGACTCATACCTGTCATCTTCTTCAGGAGAAAAGGCATAACATTCTGAATCAAACAATTAGTGTAATTTTTAATTCCCTCTGGAATGTCTTCCCCACCATCCAATTCTATTATTTGCTGTGATTTTATTCAATGCCCAGAACACACTGAGTGTGCTAATGCTCATCCCAGGTGTGCAGCAGAAATCGTCACGGCTCCCATGTATTAAAACCGATGATCAATGTTTTAAAAGTCAATATCTTTGACCATCGTAAATTACAAGATAATGTGTTTTCTCTCACCGAGTCTCACCCAGGCTGACAAGGCATTGGGACATGACGACTTGGGCCCCGTCAGCATCAGTTGTCACCATTTACAAAGTGAATAGTTTAACTGTGGTGCGTTCTCCAGTCTAAAATGGAGCTTAATTCTGAAAATTTCCAAGCGTAAGTGGATTCTCCCCTGCAAACGGCTGGGGGCAGATACCCGCAGTCTGGAGGAGAAGTTCCTGCTGCCCTGTCGAGTCTGTCCCCTGAGGTTATTCCCATGGCAGGACAGAGGGCGTCCTGGCCTCTCACTCCATGGTGGGGGCTCGTGGGGAGCCTCTGAGCACTCACAGGAAGTTCCACCCCATCCTGCGCCACCTCATAGACAGAGCAGGGCCTCTGGGCTAGGTTATTAGAGCTCTGGAGCTGGTGTTCATGTGTTGGACACTGTCCAGATTCCAGCCCTGAGGGACCTTCCTCCAGAGGGACACGTGCAATGTGTTGTTGACGTTGACTGTCTTAATTGGCATAGTCCTATAGCACATTCAGTGACTGTTAGTGCACTGAGTGTGCCAGATGCAGTTTTGTTGCTTTGACCCCTGTGAGGACTGGATTGTGGTTCCTCATCCTCAGGCTCTATTAGCCTCCAATGACCAGAAGGGGGAACCTGGTGTGGCCCTGTTGTCAGAACCCCAGACGAGCGAAGTCACAGGGAGCAGGAAATTCGCCGCCACCCGCTTTGCGCCCTGCTGGGCCTGGCAGGTGGGGACAGGCATGTGGAGGCGGAAGGAGATGGAGGGAAACCAAGAAACCCCCAGGAGCGAGACGGGGAAGCTCCTGGGTCTTCTGGCATGGGAATTTGTTCGCGTATCTCAGAAATATTTTATGCAAAAAGGCCATTTACTGTCAGCACCAGTGACTCTGTCATCACATTTGAACTGTTGCCGTGTGTGAGGGAAGCTTGTGTTTATCTCCCACTGCAGGTCAGTCCCAAGGCGGTGCTGTTGGTATGTCTTCGGGGTGGTCTCTGACTGGGCTCTGACACAGCAGGGTAGGGGGCCCTCTCCAGGTGTGGGACTCCCCCAGAACCTCACGGCCCCAACAGGTCAGGGTCTTAGACAACAGGGGATACTGGTGGAGGACACGGCATGGACAGTCCTGGGCTCACACACTGTCCCATTTATGTCCGCAACATCCACCAGGCCAAGTCCAGAGCTGCCCAGAGAGAGGGCACTACCCTGGGGGAAGTGAAGCTGGAGGCCTGGGGTGGGCGGTGTTGGGGCCCCATCCTGGCTGTGGGTGTGTGTGGTCACTGCTCCTGAGGCCCTGCCACAACCCGAGTTCCTAGATCATCTGGCAGCCTGGACAGGCCTCCTTCCGGGCCTGCCACCCTGAGACCACGCACCAAAAGTAGTTCCGGAGTGGTGTGCACCCCCACCTGGAGTTCCTGTAGTCAGCCTAGGGCAACTACACCAGTACAGGATACAACGTCCACCCCAGCCCTGTGTCCACTGCAGCGGCGGGCTGGACCCGCCACTCGTATCCTAGACCTGCTTGGGCCTTTCTCTCCTTTCCCTGAAACCCCAACATGCGGCACCACAATCTCCAGGACCAGCTCCCCAGGGGACAAGATGGGCTGCTTAGTGAGGTCTGAAGCCATCAGAGAAGCCGGAACTCTGGTGGCCATCACTCCTCCAGGTCTGATGATGTCCCCTGGGATTTGGGCAAAAGACAGTTAATGCTTGTCCCGGACAGGGCACCCTGTACACCTGCCCCCTGGCTTGGCTGGACCCAGCTGCCCATGGGAGAGTCAGCTCCCCA
Organism: Talpa europaea; assembly: GCF_964194135.1. Lineage (NCBI taxonomy): Eukaryota > Metazoa > Chordata > Mammalia > Eulipotyphla > Talpidae > Talpa > Talpa europaea. The sequence continues at coordinate 15,362,520 of NC_140075.1, forward strand.
CTGCAGGACCCTGAGTTTTTGGGTAACAGGTCAGTGTCCTCGTTCCAGCAGAGAGTTCCCAACAGACCAGGGAACTGAGGGGTCCCATGGAACGGCCCTGAGACTTTGCAGATGGGGATCCCGTGATGGTCACTACAAGGCCCAGCCCACCTACAACCGCAAGGGCTGTTGGGAACCGAGGATACAGGGCATTCCCCCAGACACCTGTTTGGGCTCCAGACTGCAAAAACTTGGAGCCCCAATTCAGGAAACCCCAAGTTCAGAGACAAAACCTGCTTACACTTCCTCCTCCTCAGACACCAGCCTCTGCCCCCGACGCCTGCAGGAGGATAATAAGTAAATCCACTTTTTTTGCTTACACCACCATCCCCGGTGAGGCCTCTTCCAGCCTCCCTGATTACCCTCAGGTTCTGCCAACTATGCTATCAGAAAATTTAAAATAAGTCTCTCACAAAGGGGACATGAAGTCATCTTCTCTATTACATTTTGGTGAGTCTCCCCTTCATCAGTCTCCCCACAGCCGAATTCATGGCCTGGTTCCTCAGACTGTATATGATGGGATTAAAGGTGGGGGGCACCACCGTGTAGAACATAGAAATGGCCAGGTCAGACATAGATGGGGTCTCTGAGGTCGGCTTCAGATAAGCAAAGAGCCCAGTGGAGACAAACAGCACCATGACCAGCAGGTGGGGAAGGCAGGTGGAGTAGACTTTCATCTTCCCTTCTGTGGATGGGATCTTCCTGACAGCAGAGAAGATGTGCACATAGGAAATGACAAAGAATATGAAACAGCAGATACCCCAGACCACAGTGATGAGCATGGGGACAAATTCATTCATTAAATTTCCTGAGCAGGAAATAGCCAGTAACTGTGGGAGGTCACAGAAGAACTGGTGTACCACGTTGGACCCACAGAAGGACAAGGAGAAGGTTCTAGCTGTGTTCATCAGAGCATGGAGACCCCCACCCAGCCAGGACACAGCTGTCAGCTGCACACACCTGTCCCTGCTCATGATGACCTCATAGTGCAGGGGATGGCAGATGGCAGCATAGCGGTCAAGGCCCATCAATGTGAGCAGGTGCATCTCTGTACCTGCTGAAAAAATCATCATGAAGACCTGGAGGAAACAGCCCGGGAAGGAGATGGAGCTGCTATGCCCCAGAGAGTTGGAAATGGATTTGGTAACCATGGCTGAGATGAGACAGAGATCCAAGAAGGACAGACTCCTCAGGAAGAAGTACATGGGGGTGTGGAGGTGCCTGTCCAGGGTGGTGATGAGGACGATGAGCCCATTCCCCAGCAGGGCGCACAGGTAGAACAGGGAGAAGAGCAGCGGGTGCAGGAAGCCCATGGTGCCCTGGGTGGGTAACCCCAGGAGCACGAATTCTGTCACAGCTGTTAGATTGGTCACCACTGGAGCAGCCATCATCTGTATAAAAAATAGAGAGGAAGAAAACATCTCCATATCTTTCAATATTGAACACAAAATGTGTTATCAGCATAAAACAATCTTGCAATATATTTGTGCTTTATCGTTATCTGAGCAAATTCATATTTTATCTCATGTGAATGTGCTATTGATGTATTGTCCAAACATGTGTCTATAAATTTCTAAAGAAATGAAATTTTAAACAACCTTGATAAAACCTGAATATCAGGTCTCTCAGTGAACTGAACTGACAGACCACCAGTGCCCAGTCATTCCCAGGCTCGCAGGTCCCCCTTCTGCCAGGCCCTAACATCTCCGCCCAGGTTGTCCAGGGCACAGCCCCAGAGGACACGTGACCATGACCAGCCCCTCCCCACCCTGGTTAGCCTGTACCTGCTCCCCAGCACAGCCCTGGTCTGGGGACGCCCCACAGTGACGGGTGTGCAGGGAGATGTGGTGTGGGGGTTCCCCGTTTTCCTACTCCCCAGGACCCGACACTGTCCTGGAACTGAATGATCTGGGCTCGGCGTCCCCGTGCTGCATGTCCTGATGCTTCCTCTGTCAGATTCCTGCCCCTGTGGCCTCACTGCTGCCTCCTGGTCCGTCCCCTCGTCTCCTCATCTCCCTGCCCCTGACTCCCCACATCTGAGGATTCAGAGACCATGTTTCCCGCAGAGTCTCCTCCTTGTTCACCCCCACACGTCCCTCCTCCAGGATGGGCTCATCCTCCCTGGGTCCCCCCCGGCCCCTCAGTCCCCCTCAAACTCATGCACATCTGTGCAGTGAGGAGGCCGCTCCAGGGCTGAGACAGACGGTCTGTGCTTGTGGCTGTCCCTGCCGTTTCGAGGACCGCGGGTCCACCGTGTGCAGGTTTGTTCCTCCCCCCAGGCCCGTGCGTGAGTGGGGACGTATGGACACGGGGCAGCCCTGCCCTCTCTTCTTCCCCGAATCTCACCCTCTCCCCCCTCCATGGGGTGGCGGAGGCGCAGGCCCTGGGGAGGCAGGACTTTTAAGGTCACATAGTAATTTAAAACAATTACAAATTGTTGGTAGAAATCTTCCTAATAATTCAATAAAAACAAGTAAATAAATCAGGATATGATGTGATCCAAGATGTTGACATCTTATGAGTGATATAAAACATACGTTATTGCTGACAGAAACTCTGATATTTTCTCTTCCCGTGCAGTATCAGTCACAACCCCTGGGTGGTGGAGTTGGGGAAAATTACCCAAATTCATGTCCATAAGAGACCTGAGTCCACACCCAACTTTTCTTTAGTGCCAGAGCCATGAAATAATCAACCATGTTGCTGTAAAATTTGCAGAATTTATATTTGACTCTTAGGTCTGTTATAATAAGTAGGCAAAAGGCATGACATCTGATTTTTAACAATAAGCATTTTATTAAATGTCCCCGAGAATTTCTTCCTCACAATGTGTTTCCATTAGCTGTTTTATTTCATACAGTGCCCACAATTCAGGGTGCTATATGCTCAAATGACAGTTATGTAGAATTAACTGTCACGTTCATAAAAATCCTTCTAATGTATAAAGTTACAAGTCAATCATTTGAACACTTCAGAGTTTAAGGAGAGAATATTTCTCTGGTTGAGACTCATCCAGCATGATAAGGCAGTGGGGCACTGAGAAACTTGTGCCTCTTCAGAATTTATTATTTTTCATGATTTATAAAATGAGCGTTTTAATTACCTTGATTTCTCACATCTAAAATGAAGCTTGCATTCTAAAAACATTCAGGTCTGAATGATTTCCATTCTGAAAACTGCCTAAGAACTGAATACTTGCAAATTGGGGAGGAAAGTTCTGGCTGCCATGGCCATCTGTGTCCTAAGGTTGTCCCCATTGTGGGACAGAAGGCTTCCTGGCCTCTCAGTCCAGGGCCGGGGCTAGTGGGGAGCCTCTGAGCACTCACAGGATGTTCCACCCCGTCCTGCGCCACTTCATGGACAGAGCAAGGCCTCAGGGCTGGGCTATTTGAGCTCTGGAGCTGGTGTCCGCTGGTTGGACACTGTCCAGATTCCAGCCCTCAGGACCTTCCTCCCGAGGAAGTGTTAATTGGAGTGTCCTGCACTGCGTCTCTGCGAGTAATTATCACACTCAGTGTGCAGATGTGATGTTGTGTCTGGCTCACGCCTATGGACGTGAATAGACAAATGCTCATGTTCAGGTTCCATTCCTCACCTGTCATGTTCGCCATGGTGCGCACCATCAGTCACAACAGTGCCCTGAGTCCCTGTCTAGACAGCTGGACAGTCGCCCATCACCCCCCATGTGCCCTTCACGGAGAGGCCCTGGGGATGGGTGTGAGGGGGTCATGGAAAGGCCTGAGGCGGGAGGGAGGGACACACAGATAGGCAGGAGGGAGCCAGGGAGGGGGTGTGGGGTGGAAAGACAATGGACGTCCAGCAGAAGTGAGTGACCACGGGGGTCACCAGCCCTGCGGGAAGAGAAACTTTACTCATCTCTGAAATTGTGTATCCTGCGGTTCTTTTCCACCCCAGCCCCTGTCCCTGCACTTACATTAGAATTGTCCTGTTGTTGGGATAATTTGCTTTTAATCTTTAGGAAATAGTATTTTAGGGTTTCTGCTCATGGTGCCATATCCTTAGGTTTCTGCATGACGATGGTGACGTCACACATGGAAACAGGCGTTTATCTGCTTGAGATTACTCTTCTGTAGGGGGTGGGGCAGGACCCGCTTCTCTCTGCTGCGTGTGTCTGTCTGCTTCTCCCAGCACCATTTCCCCACTTTCCCTGCTCCAGTGCCTGCTCTGGCTCCTGTGATGTTGAGTCACTGTCCCTCCTGATGAGGGTGGGTTCCTGGCCCTCGTTATATTCCAGTGGCCGGCCTGTCTGTTTTTGTCCCAGTGCCGTGCTGCTTTAACTGTTAGAGCTTTACTATATAGTTTTAAGTCTGAAAGTGTGTTTCTCCTTTCTTACTCATTTTTATCATGAATCTTTAGGCTCTTTGTGGTCTTCTGTAGTTCCATATACTTTTTTTGTAATGTTTGTTTCGTATGTTTGAAAACGCTATTGGAATTTTCATTTGGATTGCATGAATCTATAAATTGCTTTGTGTCTGATGGATATTTTGTAATCCTGATTCTTCCTGTCCATGAGGAGGACATATTGTTCTCTTTTTTTGTGTTTCCAATTTATTTTAAGAATATCGTAGTTTTCTGTATATCTTCACTTTCTCTTTTAGTGTGACTCCTAGGTAATTCTGTGATTATATGTAAGATTGCCTTCTCATTCTTCTCTTCTGATTCCTTTTTTTGCACATAAGAAGGCGATTGATGTTCATGTGTTGATTTTGTACTTTTCAAGTATAATGATGTGACTTATTTAATTTAATTTGTTTTATCAGTGGAGTCTTTAGAGTTCTCAATGTATATTACCTTGGTGTCCACAACAATTTTCATTGTGCTTACATTTCTAAATTCATAAAACCTTGAGACATTTAATGCTTTTTACTTAAATATTTTAATAATATTATACAGAGTTGGCAGTGAATAGTCTCAAAAATGTGTATAATGCAGGTGGGGAAGGCAGGTGGAGTAGACCTTGGCCTTCCCTTCTGTGGATGGGATCTTCCTGACAGCAGAGAAGATGTGGACATAGGAAATGATGATGAAAATGAAACAGCAGAAATCCAACACCACACCAAGGAGAATGGGGACAAGTTCATTGATTAAATTTCCTGAGCAGGAAATAGCCAATAACTGGGGGATGTCTCAGAAGAACTGTTGGAACACGTTGGACCCACAGTAGGACAAGGAGAAGGTTCCAGCTGTGTTCATCACAGACATGACACACCCACACAGCCAGGACACAGCTGTCAGCTGAACACAACTTTCCCTGCTCATGATGACCTCATAGTGCAGGGGGTGGCAGATGGCAGCATAGCGGTCAAGGCTCATCACCATGAGCAGGTCCATCTCTGTACCTACAGATATAATCATCATGAAGACCTGGATGTCACAGCCCGGGAAGGAGATGGAGCTGCTGTGCCTCAGAGAGTTGGCAATGGACTTGGGGATCGTGGCTGAGATGAGGCAGAGGTCCATGAAGGACAGACTCCTCAGGAAGAAGTACATGGGGGTGTGGAGGTGCCGGTCCAGGGTGGTGATGAGGACGATGATCCCGTTCCCCAGCAGGGCGCACAGGTAGACCAGGGAGAAGAGCAGCGGGTGCAGGAGTCCCATGGTCCCCTGGTGGGGAACCCCAGGAGGTTGAATTCTGTCACGGCTGTGAGATTGGTCACCCCTGGAGCCTTCATCGGTGTAAAAGTGGAAAGAAAAACAAAATCTTAATTTTTCCGATATTGAAAATAAAATGGGTTGTCAATACAAGATAATAACTCTGTTCATTTTCGGCATAATTATTCCTTCCAGTTCTATGGATACTAATGTCATCTATGTCTGCTGTTTCATTCAACCCATTTGTTACCAACTCATGTGAATATGTCATTATTACACTCTCCACATAAGTCCTGAAAATTGATGAAAATGAAAATTTTATCTGTCCCCTACAAAACTTGAACAAATTAGAATCTCATATTTGTCAAAAATCTCAACAGAGCTCCCACGCTACGCTCCTCGCCCCAGTTGTGCTGCTCCCCTCTTCAGCCCAGGCCTCAGCATCTCCGCCCAGCACACTTCCCAGAGGTTGTTCAGGGCACAGTCCCAGAGATCACGTGAACATGCCCAGCCCCTCCCCACCCTGGAGAGCCTGTCCCTGCTCCTCCAGCACAGCCCTGGTTTGGGGAGGCCCCACAGGGAGTGGTGTGCAGGGAGGTGGGGTGAGTGGGTCACCGTTTTCCTGCTCCCCAGGAACTGACACTGTCCTGGAACTGAAAGATCTGGGCTCAGCGTCCCCGTGCTGTGTGTCCTGACGCCTCCTCTGTCAGATTCCTGCCCCTGTGGCCTCACTGCTGACTCCTGGTCTGTCCCCCCATATCCTCAGCTCCATACTCCTGACTCCCCACATCTGAGGACCCAGAGACCATATTTCCCTCAGGGTCTCCTCCTGGGTCACACCCCATGTCCCTCTTGCAGGACAGGCTTGTCCACCCCGGGTCCCTCCTGGCCCCTCTGTCCCTCTCAGACTCATGCACATCTGTGCAGGGAGGAGGCCACTCCGTGGCTGAGCCAGATTGTCTGTGTGTGTGGCTGTCACTGGTGGTCTCAGGGCCCCAGGTCCCCCGGGTTTGGGTTTGTTCCTCACCCCAGGCCCGTGCATGAGTGGGGATGCCTGGACACGGGGTAGCCCTGCCCTCTCTGCAACTCGTCCCATTCCACTTAAAGCAGGAATTTTGGGTGCATGTAGTAACATAAAATAATTGCCACACATTGTTGGGAATAATGCCAAATAATTTAATGAAAATAAGGAAATAAATCAGAATACGTGTTGGTCAAGAATTTTGACATCTCTTTAGTGTTTTGTATACAAATTTAAAATGATGGAATAATTTTAGACATCTATCTCCTCCTGACCCTGTTTAAATACTGTGACTTTGTTTTATAAAATCACTATTAATCCTTGAGTATGGAGTTGGCGAAAAATCCCAAGTTCACGGTCATCAATAGTCACAAGTCCCTGTTACCCTCACGTTCGTGTCAGGGCCATGAAGTGGTCAACATGTTGCTGTAAGAGTTATTGATTTTCTACTTGACTCTTCTCTGTCATACTATTTAGGATGAAAAGGCATAACATTCTGAATTTAACAATACATAATTTTAATTTCCTCTGGATTTTCTTTTTTTAAATTTTTATTTATATAAGAACCCGGGTACAGGCCAGAGGTGCAGGGGTGAGAGGATTCCCCAGAGACAGAGCAGGGAGCAGAACAGGCAGAAGAACTGAAACACACTGCTGAGGGGAGCAGCTGGGAGACGGGGGTGGGGTCTGTTGCGCCTCCTTTGGACTTTCTTTGCTACAATCTAATCTCATTAATTGCTGTGATTTTGTTTTGTACAAAAACATACTCAGTGTCCTGAATGCTAAAATCCAGGTATGAAGCAAAAACCGTCACATCTCCCATAAATCAAAATCTTCTAATGTGATCAATGTATTAAAAGTCAGTATCTTTGATCATTTTAATATATATATATATATTTTTTTCTTTCATTGAGTCTGTCCCCAGGCTGATAAGGCAGTGGGACATTGAGTGACTTGTGCTCATTTAGAATTCATTAGCTTGTATTATTTTTAAAATGAGTAGTTTAACAACAGAGCTTTCTCATGTCTAAAAATGAAGGGTGACATCTAAAATATTTCCAGTGTGAGTGGATTCTCCCCTGCAAATGGCTGGGGGCAGATACCTGCAGTCTGGGGGGGAAGTTCCCACTGCCGTTTTGAGTCTCTGTCCTGAGGTTGTCCCCATGGTGGGACAGATGGCATCCCAGCCTCTCACTCCACGGTCAGGGTTCGTGGGGAGCCTCTGAGCATTCACAGGATGTTCCACCCCATCCTGCGCCACCTCATGGACAGAGCAGGGCCTCAGGGCTGGGCTATTTGAGCTCTGGAGCTGGCATCCACGGGTTGGACATTGTCCAGATTCCAGCCCTCAGGGACCTTCCTCCCGAGGAACACATGATTTTTTTCAGGTTACTGTCTTAAATGGCGTCGTCCTGTGGCACATCCCAGTGATCATTAGTGCCCTGAGTGTGTCAGAGGCCATTTCCTTTGTTTTTACCCCTGTGTGGCCAGGACTGTGGTTCCTGCTCAGGCCCCAGCACCTCCCTTGACCGCTGCGGGGACCAGGGGCTCCTGTTTTCTGAGCCAGGACGAGTCCTGTCCACAGGGAGCAGGAAAGTCGCCGCCACCCTTGTGCTCCCTCCTGGGCCTGGCAAGTGGGGGGAGGCACTGATGGGGGTGGGAGGGCAGAGTAGGGGACAGGCTGAGCAGGACAACGAGCAGACAGCTCGGACCTGGATGAGACGGGGCAGAAGCCGGTTCCCTGAAGCGTGAGTTGTTGGTGCCGCAACAAGATCCCCGTCCTGACGCTCCTGCCGGCCCCTCCAGTGCCTGAGAGTCTGACTTGCTGCTGACCTCGTGTGGAGGTCACCTTCATGTGGACAATCCTGCCTGGGGCGTAGGGTGGACACAGCCAGGCTGGGTTCCCTTGGGCGGCCGGGGGTGAGGGCGGCCAGGAGGGAGGGCAGGGTCCGTGTCTGCCTCGGCTGCCCAAGCCCGGTACAGCAGCCGGGGGGACCCGTGGGAAGCCGTGCGGAGGGAGGACAGGGCTCTGGGGCGCTGAGACACGCAGGGGGCGAGGAGCCTACTCCAGACGAGTGGCCGGCGGGAATCTCTCTTTGGCGTTGTCGCCAACCGGACAGTGGTCAACTCAGAGCTGGCCGCCCTGGAGTAGCTGCATGGACCGTGAGGACAGGTGTGGAGGGACACGGAGTGACCAAAGTCCATGTCCTCCTCTGATGGGAGTGACCCCTTCATATGCGGTCCCGGTTGGGCCTGCGGGGCGAGAGGACACACAGGACAAGTCCCTGAAACTCCCTGATGTGTGTTCACCTTTGACTGAAATGTGAATATTTGTGCCCTAAGGGCAGGCAGGGTGGGGTCTGGGGCATCAGCTCAGAGCCTGGGGCTGGCTGAGTCCTGGGTGAGGGACACGTGTTGCCCCGTGGGGATGGGTCGGGGCTGCAGAGTGGAGGGTGCCTGGTGTTTTTCCCAAATCCGGGGATCCCCGCAGGCGTGTTTAGGGGGACACACACTGCGGCCCCATGTCCATCCCCCTTGGCCTCGAGAATGACCCATGCCTCGTCTGTGGGGGATCCGGCCTGTGGCCACTGTGACCCCTGATGCTCTGGACCCCCGAGACCCCTAGGAGATGACACCCCCTTTGTCCTGCTTCTCGTGGGGCAGGTGGGGTCATCACCTCAGGCAGGGTGTCATTTAGGGGCTCAGGGAGAAGGTCATGGTGCACTGGAGGAGCTGGGGTGCTTCTGGCGGGGATCACGGGGATTTTGTGTCCTCACTAAAATTTTTCTAGCTGAAACTTCTCAGCCAGTGAAGAGAATGTCTGTCCTTCCCTCTGTCCTGGCTGTGCAGCGTCCAGCCCCGGTACCCACGTGTGAGTGTCAGAAAACAGACTCAAGTGATCTGTCACCCTGGAGGCCCTGGGGGGAGACAGGGGACAGCGAGCGGGAGGGATGGAAATGATCAGTTTGACACAGTCAGACACCATAGGAAATTACGTAATGGGATTAATTCAGGACACTCAGATTCTATCCAATGATAAAATCAAAAGAAGCATCAGGAACACAAGAGATTTTATGCAGCACAAACTGGCATCTGTGACTCGGTCACAAGCTCAGCAGTGGGGCTGCTTCAACCTCAGTAGTAAGTGTGAGAGGCCGGGAACTCCTGACCTGTGAGGAAAGCATCTCTGGGGACCTGAGACCGTGTTGGGTTGGGGTGTCCTTCCTGTTGTTGCATTCCTGAGGTTTTGTGTACTTTGGAAGCTCGCCCTTGCCAGGTGTGTGATGTGAGCACAGCTTCCCCCGGTGCAGGTGTCTGTTTTGTGATGGCGTCTTCTGAGGCACAGGAGCTCTCTAGTGTGGTGGGGCCACTTGTTTTTGCCGGTTTCTCTGTCCTTGGCCTTGTGTCCCCAAGTCCACCTGTGTGGGGGTGTCCAGTAGGGCTCCCCTGTGTTCTTTCTGGTGTTTTACGGTTTTGTGTCTTATCCAGACTTTAACCATGAAACATGCTCTACATCAGTAATTCTAGGGGCAGCACAGATCCAAGCCACAGTGAGTGGTCACCAGTGAGTGGGGAGCAATCAGAGACTGAACACACCAGGAAGCAAGGGAGGGAGAGAAAGGGCCTCACATCTCGCCCTCTATCCATCCTACCTTCAAGTGCAGTATCTTTTTCTTTTGAACAGAAGCGTGACTGTCTCTTAGAGGAAGATGCCCCATTAGGAATCTTGAGGGGTGGGGACACCCACTCAGCTGTCTCCACCTCCACAAGGACAGGACCCTCAGTGTACACACACAGACTGAGGGAACCAGTGCCCAGGACTGGGGTCCCTTCCCCAGGTGCTCCCCAGGAGAGACACCCCTTTACCAGTTTCATTTCATGTAAATGCTGGAGATGTGTGGGTTTTAGAACATTCTTTCTACAGCATGTACATGTTTTTAGTCCTGAGTTGGATTCAGTTTATAAACATCACACAGGGAGGGGTTGGGCAAAGGATTGCAATATTTTTGGAAACTACAACTTATGGAAGAATATGAGAATAAATTTCTGCCAAAGGATTAAAACCTAATGACAGGAGTCATTGCATTGTAATGATGACATATCAAAGTTAGGGGGAGAATCTGTATAAATGACAGATAATAATTGTACAATGTGATACCTCATTTGATGGGGAATGGACCCTTGATCAGTCTCCCCACAGCCGACTTTTTGCTTTGGTTCCTCAGACTGTATATGACGGGATTAAAGGTGGGGGGCACCACTGTGTAGAACATAGAAATGACCAGGTCAGACATGGATGGGTTACTGAGGTCAGTTTCAGATAAGCAAAGCATGCAGTGAAGACAAATAGCACCACAACCAGCACGTGGGGAAGGCAGGTGGAGTAGGCCTTGGCCTACCCTTCTGTGGATGGGATCTTCCTACATCAGAGAAGATGTGGACATAGGAAATGATGATGAAAGTAAAACAGTGCATACCTAATGTCACACTAGTGATAATGGGGAGAAGTTCACTCACTAAATTTCATGAGCAGGAAATAGCCAATAACTGGGGGATGTCACAGAAGAACTGGTGGACCAGGTTGTACCTGCAGTAGGGCAAGGAGAAGACTCCAGCTGTGTACATCACAGCATACAGACCCCCACCCAGCCAGGACACAGCTGTCAGCTGCACACACCTGTCCCCGCTCATGATGACATCATAGTGCAGGGGGTGGCAGATGGCAGCATAGCGGTCAAGGCTCATCACCGTGAGCAGGGTCAGCTCTGAAACTCCTGACAAATCCAGCATAAAGTCCTGGAGAACACAGCCCAGGAAGGAGATGGAGATGCTGTGCCTCAGAGAGTTGGCGATGGAATTGGGGACCGTGTCTGAGATGAGGCAGAGGTCCATGAAGGACAGACTCCTCAGGAAGAAGTACATGGGGGTGTGGAGGTGCCAGTCCAGGGTGGTGATGAGGACGATGAGCCCATTCCCCAGCAGGGCGCACAGGTAGACCAGGGAGAAGACCAGCGGTTGCAAGAAGCCCATGGTCCCCTGGGTGGAGAACCACAGGAGGACGAATTTATTCACGGCCAAGAGATTGGTCACCCCTGGGGCCATTATCTGCATAAAAATATTGAGCAGAATACAACATATGTGAACCTTCCAGTCTGAGTCTAGATGACACCTACAAGGACAGTCACAAGCATGTCCTAGCAGTCACTCTCAGGGTGTAGAGTGGAGAGGCTGATCATGGGATTATGCTCTGGTTGATCTCATAGTCTGATTGACAGCCCCTCCCCACTGCGCCAATCTTGCTTTCCCACCTCATGCCCAGGCCCTAGCATCTCTGCCAAGCACACCTCCCAGAGGTTGTCCAAGGTACAGCCCCAGAGGACATGTGACCATGCTCAGCCCCTACCCACCCTGGAGAGCCTGTCCTTGCTCCTCCAGCACAGCCCTGGCTGTGGAGGCCCCACAGGGACAGATGTGCAGGGAGATGGGGTGTATTGCTCTCTGTTTTCCTGCTCACCAGGACCCGACACTGTCCTGGAGCTGAATGATCTGGGCTCAGCGTCCCCATGCAGCGTGTCCTTATGCCTCCTCTGTCAGATTCCTGCCTCTGTGGCCTCACTGATGCCTCCTGTTGCGTCCCCTCGTCCCCTCATCTTCCTGCCCCTGACTCCCCATATCTGAGGACACAGAGAACATGTTTCCCGCATAGTCTCCTCCTGGGTCACACCCACATGTCCCTCTGCAGGATGGGCTTGTCCACCCCGGGTCCCTCCCGGCTCCTCTGTCCCCCTCAGACTCATGCACGACTGTGCAGAGAGGAGTCCTCTCTGGGGCTGAGCCAGGCGGTCTGTGAGTGTGGCTGTCCCTGCCGTTCCCAGGGCTCTGGGTTCCCTGGGTGCGGGTTTGTTCCTCCCCCTGGCCCGTGCATGAGTGGGGACATCTGAAAACAGGGCAGCCCTGCCCACTCTCCTCCTCCCCAATCTCATCCCCTCCCCATGGGATGATGGATGGTTGGCCCTGGGGAGGCAGGCTTTTTAGGAGAATGTGGTGATTTATAATTATTTTATGAGACTAGAGGAATAATTTGTGCTATTGTAATGGAAACAAGAAAACAAATTCAGAACCTGCTGTTTTATGCCCTCTGTGAAAACCTTTTCTGTGACTTAAAATAATATTTATGTTGATAATATTATATTTTATATAGCTGTGTTGCTGTGTGGAATCAGGTAAAATGTTCACATCCATGATAGACTGATTTCTACACGTGAGTATCACTTCAGTGTGAAGGAAAACAAGATCAATTTTTATCGCCTTGAAAATTTATTTATATCTCACTCACGATTGTGTCATATTCTGGAGATGAACATGTGAAGCTTTCCCTTCTAAACTACTAGCGTGAATTTTAACTTCCTCTTAAGATTCTTCCTCACTGTTCCTAAATAGCTCTCGTATGTATGATATTTAACATGTGATGCACTTTCATCTCAATATTCTCAATGCCGAAATATCATGGATATGAGCAATAATTGTCAGATAGACCATAATTAAAATATTATATGACCACAAATATATTAAAAACCTAAGCTGCAGAAGTCCTTTAGTTGAAGAAAAGTAAAAAATAATAATAATAATAATAATAACTCCCTCTTTGAAATTCATCCCAGAAAATATGGCATTGTGAAATTGAACTGTGAGTTTTAAACATTAGCTTTAATTTATAAGATGAATATTTTAACTACTGTTCCTCTGAAATACAAAACGCTTTGTGAAATGATACTTGGTTGTAAAACACATTACCTCAAAAGAGAAAAAATAAAATTCCCTTTTGTAGGACAACAAAATAAGGTCAGTTGTTCATATTGAACGGCTGACACTTTGAAATGCAGTTCAATGGTATATATATTTATACTGAATAGAAAAAAAATAATTACAAGGGGATCTTCTCCACCTTATTTGACCCACACGATCAGTCTGCAGGGACGCGCCCGCGGGCCCAGCAGTGGCTTCCCATGAAACTCGCCCTCACAGAGATGGGAGGAAACGCAAACCTTTCTTGATGGCCTGGTCACTCGCTGCCCTCCACGGCACTGGCCTCTGACGTCAAGGGTCCAGGCCTCTGGCTCACTGACTCCACAGATGGGCTCCAGGGCTCATTATCTCCATCCCCTGCTGCCCCCTCAGACCCTGACACTATCCCCGGCTCCCTTTCCTCAGGGACCTCGCCTGAGTGGCCCGGGTGTCCTTTGTCCCCGTGGACTTCTTGCGGCATCCCCAGTAATGAGCCTCCCGAGTCAGCAGCACCATCAGGGCGTCCTAGGGGACTCTGTGAGCAGGACCTGGTCCCCCTCATCAAGCCCCATCACCTCCCCTGACCGCAGCAGGGACCCGGTTTCGCCCCCTCAGAGCCCCAGGTGAGCCCCGTCCACAGGGAGCTGGAAAGCCACCAAGTCACCGCCACCCCCTGTGCACCCTCCTGGGGCCTGGCAGGTGGGGGAGCAGGAGGATGGATAAACAGACAGGAGGAAGGAGCACGGGGAGGAACAGTGGGAGAGACAGGAAGGGCAGCAGAACCGGAGGACAGCAGGCTGGAGCTGGCACCTCAGGACTGGGAATGCTCCTGTCATGTTAGAAATCCCTGTGTCACCCCCGAACTGCCACCTCAGCCCCACCCACGCCGGAGCCAAGATGTGTCCAAGCGGGTGTGTCTCCCCTTGGCCAGCGCAGCCTGCATGCGCACAGGGTGGCCGTCACTGGGCTGTCTCTGGGCTGGTGTCGCATCAGGCCTGCGTGCATCTGGACGGGGCTTATTTGTGGTTCCCGCCAGGGGACACGCCCAGGAGTTGTCCATACACTGGAGATACTTGTTGGCCTGGGTAGGGACAGGCCGCGAGGGTTGTGTCATGAGATTTAAAAAAATCATTAATATTCAGCTTTGGCCTTAATGCACAATGCACATGTGTTCACTCTCAGGAGAGTTTCTGAGGTCCCGTTGGCTCCAGTGTCCCTGGGGTCAGCACGGTGTCCTGCATGGTCACTCAGGGCCAGGAAGAAAGAACATTATCAGGGCTGGGTCCTGAACCTCAGTGAGCCATGAGTGGTAGTGACCACAGCAGCCCCAACCTCTGAACCCTAGTGATTTCTGCACTCCAAAGACCCCAGAAACCCAGTGACCCCGGAATCCCAGTGCCACCTGAGCCCCAGTGACATCACAACCCCAGTGACCCCCTGCACCCTAATGACCCCTGAATCCCGTGACCCCTGGATCCCACTGACCCCAGAACCTCAGTGACGCTGGAGCCCCTGTGACCTCAGAACCTCTCCTGAGAGTGAGCACGCGTGCACGGTGCATTAAGGCCACAGCTGAATATTAATGAATTTGTAAAATTTTGGGTCCTCTTGTCACATGTGCTCATTTAGTTTGGGAAAGGATTTATTTAGCAGAGACTATTCCGGAATGTTTTAATCCATGTGGAATGAGAAGTTGTCTGAGTGCAAAACTAGTGACTGTATATGAGTTAAAATGCAACCGAAGACTGATTTACATGGGAAAACAAAGAACCAGCAGCAGGACTCTGAGCCCACGCGGGGAGGGTGTTCGTGTCTGGGCAGGAGAACCCCGCTGCGGTGGGCAGGGGAGGCAAAGGTGTCTCCTTGGAGCGAGCCTGTACCCAAAGGCCCAGGTCCCAGAGGACAGGCCTGAGGCCAGGCAGACCGTGGGGCCAATCGGGGCTGGAGAGGACAAGCTGTCAGCAGCGTGGGCGGTGGAGCTGGGGAGGCTCAGAGGCCAGTAATGTTGCGTGTCCAGCTCTTCCCACTCTGCGGCATCCTGCAACAGCAAAACTACCAAGACAGTCAAAAGGCCGGAGTGGGTGGGGTGGCGGGGAGAAACGGGGAGCAGAGAGCTCCGTGGGCTCCTGTAATATTAGGATCCCGACTCCGGCCATGTGGGGTTGTCTAAACCCACAGAGCATGGCACCCCGAGAGGGCACTGAGAGTGACTTGTGTGGGGCCCTAAGACGTGCCAGGGCAGGGATGTGCTTGATTCTCTGAAAACTCTTGACTTTCAAAATGCTGGCTTCTCTGATACCCAGACAGACAGAAAGACAGACAAAGGGCCTGCAGTGCTCGGCTACTTCACCCTCCTGCTGCTCCCTCCAGCCCTGGACACATTCCTGGCCCTCTGTGACCACGTGACCTGCTCCTCGGGACGATGCCCTTGCACCTGTGGGCTGCTCAGCGGCAGGCACCTGCAGGAAATCTCAGCAAGTGGGTGATGTGCAGGGCCCTCCCAGATTCCTGTCGCTGCTGCACTCTTTCCTGCGGGCAGGTCTGCAGGGGGCCCCGTTTCCGATGCTTCATTTATCCCAGGTTGAGGCCAGACCCTCCTGTGGCACCGCCTCGCAAAACATACAATGTCCTGTGTCCAAAATGTTGTTGTTAGGTCACAAGAGGCCAAGACCAGGGGGTGGGAGAGAATGGTGGGAGACTCTGAGGTGGCCCAGCAGGAGGGCATGGCCGGTGATGTGTAACCCATCCCGCCTCCCAGATGGCGTCAGCTTTGGATTTGAAGATGAGAAGGGGGTGCCTCCAGCTTCTACCTTTCTCAGGGATGCCTTGAGTGGCCCAGGGTTGTGTTTCTGTGACATTTTCAAATTATTTATTCTGCATCTGTGAAAGGGCTGCCAGAATTCTCACAGGGTGTGCCGTGAATTGGTAGCTGTCTCCTGGCCTTTTGACACTTTCTCCTTCTGATTCATAAAGTTGGGGTCTCATTGCACGTAGTGTATCTTCTTCAATTTTATTTGTTGGTGTCTATAGTTTTTAGCATGTGGATTTTCTACCCCTTTGGTTCAATATCTCCCTCAATATGTACTCTTTTTGAGGTTTGTCTAAATGGAATAGTTTCTTTCTTTTTGGATCATTAGTACAGAAACATAACTATTTTTTGTCACTTGGTTTTGTATCCCGTAACCTTCCTGAGTTTGTCAGTTCTGATTGTCTTTGGAGGGGGTTTCTTGGGCTGCCTATAGAAGGCTATTCTGTCTCCAAAGAGACACAATTTTAATTATTCTTTTCTGATGTTGGATTAGTTTTATTTTTTTTTCCTTGCCTTATTGGCCTTCCAGTGAGATACACATGGGGAAATACCAGTCTCTTCAATAAGTGGAAAAACTGTGACCTCACCTTTTCCCATTATTGAATGGCTTTCCCTTCCCTCCAGGCCAAAAAATCACTTATCTACTTATTTTTCTCAAAGACGTTCTTTATTACAAAAAGGCCATTTTCATTGTCAGTCATTATCCAGCTGTGATCCTGGCTCTATTAGCACAGGCCTCTGTGGGCAGCGCACAGCATGGCTCCTTGCTCAGTCACAGCAATTTCAGATTGTTGTCCAGGATTATCGTGGATCATTCTTCTCTTCTACCCTACCCGATAAACGCATTCAATCCCCACAGCTACTAGCTAGTCATTCCTTCAATGTCGTGGTCAGTTCTCCCATCCCCAGACTCTCTCGACCCTCATGGACGGTGCCTCCGCCCCAGCCTGCTGAGTCATGGTCTGGCACCCAGGCTGCTGCCCTGGGGCCAACTTCCTGCATTGTATGTTATCTTTCGGCCCCAGTTGCTGAACTAGCAGCGGCAATTTTTTCTCTTTCTTCAATTCCTTCACAGTCACTTAACATCATTTCTGACTCCTCATCTGTTACCTCCCGGTACAAGACATTCTCTCTGCAATTCTTAATACTAATAATGAGGAAGCCCTATACAAAGGTCAGCACTGTCCAGTCATAGTCATATGAGCCAAACCTTACAAGGTGCCTTTCCTATCAATCAAGAGCAGAAAGCTTGATCACTCTGGGAAGGGTGTGCATCAAGAGATATGACTGTGAACACTCAGGGGTCTGAGGACGGATGCATGGACTTACCCCCAACTCATGCATCATGAGGTATGACTGGGAAAACCCGGGGGAAGGGCTAGGACTGATGCATGAAATGGGACACCAGAAGCTGATCAGTTGATAAGAATAGGACCGTGCCCAAGGGGCCTGGGGTCTAGTTTCGATGACAACACTTGGTCATCAAGGTGATAACATTGTCAGCAGACTCATGTCCCCCAAGCCATAGATAACATTCCTGTGTTTTACCCATCCTTCTCTCCTTGTCCTCCTATGCACATAGCTGATGATCTGTGATTATTCTACCAATAAAAACAGCCAGGATCTTGCTCTCAGCAGCATCCTGCCTTGTGCAGCCTGCTACACGACTCCCGTGTCTTCATCAATGTGGTGTTGCACAACACAACATCCACAATCAACAGAAAAAATTGGACTCTAATCTCAAACTGTACATAAAAGTCAGCTCAAATGAATTAAACAGTAAGCATAAGAGGTGGAATTGTAACAATCCTAGTGAAACACGGGAAAGCATTCTTTACATTGGTGTCGGGAATGATCTTTGGAAAGTGCTACCAAAAGCACAATCCACAAGAAAGAAAATAAACAAGCCAGGCTACATGAAAGTACAAAGTTTCTGCAGGGCAAAGGGAGTAGCATCAGCAGAACATGAAGGCTTCCAGGGAGTGGGAGAAAAGGTTGCAAGCTATATATTTGATCAATGATTAATATGTAATGAATAAGGACCTCGTACAACTCAAATCATATATTTGATAAATGATTAATATATAATGTATAAGGATCTCATACAACTCAACAGGGAAAAGCTAAATTCCCCACTTCAAAGTGACAAAGAATATGAATACACTTTTCTAAGCCTTTTTTCTTCTGTTCACTGCAACACATTGTCACCACTGGGTTTCTTCTGTCAGTTAATGTCAATTTACTTTTCCCTTTACTTTCAAATCAGAAGCTTCACACACTCCCTGTGCAAGCCCAGTCTCTCAGTTCATCATTGGAGGTGGGACAATGGCAGGGGAGTCTGCGTCATGGGCAGAGCCAGTGCGCAGCTGAGCTTCCTTGGGAAGGGGATGCAGAGGATTTGAAAGGTCTTGAATACTCGTTTTTAAAGGAGTTGGGTTTTCCAGAAAGGACCTCCACCCATTATTATACCAATTTAAAATAAAGCTGCTCATTGGAATTTTGTAAAATATCTTGAGATGCAACCAAGGGCTTCAAGATGGAGTCTCTTTTCAATGAAGACCTCTATTGTGGATAATTGGCCCCCTGCCGCCACTTTGCAAAGCCCGGTGTCTCCAAGGCTGCTTTCTGCAGCCACCTCCATCATTTTGAGAACTGTTTCGCTTAATTGCACTTGGTTTTCATTCCTCTTGGGGAGATTTCTAATTAGTGCTTCAATCACATGGTCTCTTAATTGGCTTGTCTGATCTATTTTTCCATTATTCAATGTTGGCACAAAACATGCTTCAGGGACTCAGGCATTCCTGTGACATTACATGATAGGTAATTGTTCACAATCAGGCATTATTCTCTTTTTTATTTCTGTGGTAACAGTTGCAATCCCTCTTTTATTTTTTTATTTTATTCAGCTCCTGTCTCTTTCCCCCTGGTCTCACTAAGGGCTTGTCTATCTTATCTTTCAAAGAAAATCTCTCATTTTTTTTTTTTGGTGGATTTTTCTACTATTTATTTAATTTGTTTGTTGCACTGACATGGGGGTTTGTGTCTCTTTATTGTCCAATATCCGTATATCTGTAGTGTGGAATTACTGGGTCATATAATATTTATGTTCTTAATTTTTAAAAGAAACCTCCACAGCTTTCCACATGAGGGCACTGATCTGTAACCTCACCAGCAGTGCCCAGGCACTCCCTTCTCCCCACATCCCCTGACTCCCAGATGACAAGCCATTGTTGCCTTGTGATTTGACTGTGTTCCCTGGGGATGATTGATGTCAAGCACACTCTCAAGGGCCTGTGGCCATGTCTGTTCAGATTGTCTGCCTGGTTTTTAGTCTGATTGTTGAGGCTTTGCTACTGGGTGTATGAGTTGTTAATATTTTTGGAAATTATGTCTTATCAAATATATAATTTCAAATACATTCCTCCATTTGATCAGTTAGTTTCATTTTGTTGATGGATCATACTTCTTTTATTTAATGAAAATATGTCATGATTTTTAGCTATTTTCTTAAAATCAGCAAATAAGTTATATTTATGTTCAATATATTACCTTTCCTTGAGACAAGATTCTCTAAGTCCCTAAGAGTCTAGAAATGTTATTACATCAAAAGATTTATTGTGCTAAACAGCCATTTTGCCTAAAAATACTTAATGAAAATGATATTTTGGTCACTTAGACACGGGTTTATATTTCTATATATTGAGCCAAGTCTGGGCCGTGCCACAGCATGAATAAAAGGGGCGCTCAGCACCGCCCCATAGACACAGACTCAAGGGAGTGGGGAGGCGCCACCCAGCCCGGGTTCCCAACAGCAGGGGTGTCGCTGCTCAGGGAGAGGCAACAAAGTCCAGGGGCGGCTTGAGGCAGGGGTGCGGGGGAACTCCCGGGTACCCCCACTCCCTAGGGGGGCCACACTGGGCTAGCCACTCTCACCCAGACAGAGCTTCACCCTCCCCACGACACCCCACACTGGGGCTGTGCTGTGTTCACCCACATGGTCTCCTGTTTGGGTGCAGGGGGGCCCCTGTGCGTCTGAGAGCGCCTCAACAACCTTCGTGCCACAGAGCTCCAGTCACAATGTCCACCAGGTGCAGGGCCCAGAGGGCCTCACTGGGCCTCCCAGAGAGGCCCAGGAATATAATGTGAAAACTTAAAATA
The DNA here is from genome assembly GCF_964194135.1 of Talpa europaea. Lineage (NCBI taxonomy): Eukaryota > Metazoa > Chordata > Mammalia > Eulipotyphla > Talpidae > Talpa > Talpa europaea. The sequence continues at coordinate 15,382,946 of NC_140075.1, forward strand.
TGTGTCTCATAATGGAGTCATGACGTCAACTTCTCTGTTACATTTTGCTGAGTCTCCCCTTCATCACTATCCCCACAGTTGACTTCATGGCTTGGTTCCTCAGACTGCCCTCTATATTCCAGAGGTCTGTGTGTCTGTTTTTGTCCCAGTGCCATGCTGCTTTAAGTATTAGAGCTTTAGTGTATGGACTGGAGTCTGGAATGTGCTGCCTCCATCCTGCTTCCTCATTTTTGTTAGGATTTTTGGTTGTTGCATATGCATTTCTGTAATGTTTGTTTTATGTCCTTGGAGAATGCCATCTAAGTCCTTATTGGGATTGCATTGAATCTGTAAACTGCTTTCGGTCAGATGGGCATTTGGTAATGTTGATTCTTCCAAGCGCAGAACATAGAATATATTTCCATTTCTTTGTCTTTTCTATTTCTTTTAACAATGCCTTACCCTTTCCCTGTATCTTCACCTCCTTAGTTATGTCTACTCCATGGTATTTAGTCTCATGGTTATAAGCAGGGTTGTTTTCTTCACAATCTAGTTCAATGTTGGGGTGTAAGAAAGCAATTGATTTTCATGTATTGATTTTGTAATCTAGCTACACTGAAGTGGCTTATTGATTTAATTTGTTTTTACAGCCAAATCTTTAGAGTTCTTAGTGTGTATTATAGGTCCACAACAAATTTAACTGTGCTGAAATGTTTAAAGCCATACAACCTAGATACAGTTAATGTTTTATTAATTTAAAAATTTCAATTCGTTTTTACAAAGGTGACAAAATGAATAGTCTTACTATAGTTTTAGTATAAATTTATAAGTCTTAGTATGAATAATCTTAGTATAAATTTATAATAGTCTGATTCAGCTTCTTCATTCAATATATGTTTTGAATTCTCATTGTATCCCATAACCTATTCTTATTATATTCCATACTGTTATTGGCCAGTAAGCTATGACAGTATCAAGAAAATTATATATCAATTGATAAATAAAAATGCCAATGAAGGGGGTGGAGCAACATGGCGGCGAGGAGACGCAGCAAGTAAGATCTCCCATTAAAAAAAGTTAATAGGGAGGAAAGGCGGCAGGTCCCCCTGGGACACGGAAGATAAACGGGTGACTCCAGCAAACTCCCCGAAGAAGAAAGTTGCCATAAAAGAGGACCAGAAGGGAGGAAAGCGCAGAACCCTGCTCCCCTCCCCCGCCCACAGAGTCTGCACTCTCCGACCAGCAGAGTGGAGGGGGAAAAAAAAAAAACAAACTAACTAAAACAACCAACAAGAACAAACTACTCAGCAAGCGGGACTGTGAGTGGAAAGGAACTATTTCAGCCACCACACCCCGTGAACGGGAGCTGTGGAGAATCCTGCAGGATTCGCCGCAGAGGTGAGCTCCAGGCGCCATTAAAGAGAGACCCCGCCCCCCAGGAGGAGGCCAGCACCAGCACACAGCCCCCGGCCACCCGGTAAGCTTGAGTGGAAAAGCGGTTCGCTGGAAAAGCAAACGCGGATCGGGATCGGGATTGCGCAGAAAAGCGGAGCGGATTGGAATCGGGATCGCGCGGAAAAGCAGTGCGGTTGAAAAGCAAACGCGGATCCGGATCGCAGCTGCCCAGGTCCCCGAGCCTGCGACCTAGGCTTGCGGGGAGACGCGCGGAGGCCCTCACAGTGGTGAAAGTCCCTCACTGAGTGAGCAGGAACCAGGCGCCCAGGCACGGGAGCGGGATTCAAAAGGTGCCATTCCCGCGCCACTGAACTGGGCTACAGCCCGCGTCCTGGAACTGAGGGCTTTGGAACTGAGACCCTGGGCACGAGATTAGGGGCGTGGGTTCTGCACGACGGTGGGGCACAAGGAAGACACAGCACCCCAAAGCCGTTGAGGTTTACCCTACCATTCCCGCTCTGGTCCCTGTCCCACGGGGTGGAAAATCAGCTGCCCAAGGGCTCTAGGAGAGATCTCTGGCGCCGCCTAGCGACTTGAAACCAGCAGAGGCTCCTGGAGGAGCCAGTGGCCAGCTGAGGAGTTAGCCCACGCCGGGCCCCTTCCGACCAGTAGTCTGAGCCCACAGGGGGAGCGAGCACCCACAGCCGGGGCAGACCAGGCGCGCAGAAGAGTGTGCCTGAGACCGGATGTGCAGGGAGTGTGTCCCACATCACCATTTTAGAACAGGGACATTACTTCAGTAAAGACTAACTGCAGAAGGCTTCCTCAGGAGCCAGAGGTGAGCGGGGGAAGTTCGCCCACGCCAGACCCCCTCTGGCCTGCAGTCCAAGCCCAGAGGGGGAGCAGGAACCCACCGCCGGGGCAGACCAGGCACACAGGGGAGTGTGTCCCCACATCGGCATTTTAGAACAGGGACCTTTCTCCAGTAAAGACTGCTTGAAACTCACATATGGCTCCTGGAGGAACCAGAGGGGAGCAGAGAAGCTCACCCAAGATGCCGGCCAGTCCCAACAACACAGTGTCCCAACGCATACGGCAAATTAGAAAACAGACAGTAGGGAGTAGAAGAACCACACACAACCTAGCAACTCCCCAGGGAAAAAGCACACCACAAAAAGAAAACCAGCCCCCAGATTGCAACAACACTAACTTGAAGAACTTCTGAGCCTTCCAGAAAGAGAATTTAAAATTGCCGTGATTAAAAAACAGACAGAAGTCATAAAGGAAAACAATGATAAGGGAAAAATAATCAACGATCAGAAGAATGAAACTGAGTCCCTAAAGAGGGAAAAAATGGTCAGAAGAATGAAATTGAGTCTCTAAAGAGGGAAGTAAAATAAATGCAGGAGATCAAAGAATTAATGGAAGAACTAAAGAATTCTGGGAAAAGCAATAAAAGCAGAATAGATGAAATGGATGAATGAATAAGTACTCTTGAAGACACAGAAATAAAAAGAACCAAAACAGAAAAGGAAAGAGAAGTACGAAGGAAAAAGAACGAAGAAAGACTTTGGGGAACTATCTGACTCCATGAGGAAAGGAAATATAAGAGTTATAGGAATACCAGAAGGAGAGGAGAGAGATGTAGGGACAGAGAAAACATTCAAAGAGATAATTGAAGAGAACTTCCCAAATGTGAAGAAGGAGCTGAAAATTGATATACAAGAAGCAAGAAGAACACCAAACTTCCACGACGAAAGGAAAAATACAGCAAGACACATAATAGTAAAGCTCACAAGAATCCAGGATAAGGAAAAAATAATGAAGCTGGCAAGAGGGAAGAAACAGATAACATTCAAAGGAAAGCCAATCAGGCTGACATCAGACTTCTCTGAAGAAACACTACGGGCAAGGAGAGAGTGGAGGGACATAGTCAACAGACTCCAAGAAAACAGATGCCAACCAAGAATACTCTATCCCACAAAGCTCTCCTTCCTCTTTGAAGAAAGAATATGGATCTTCCCAGACAAACAGAAACTCTGGAATTTTATTACAACTAAACCCCCACTCCAAAAAATACTACAAGGAGTCCTAAAGCCAGAACCTCAGAGGGACGAATGACAATGAAAGAAGGCAAGGAAAAAAAAGTTATTAAAATAATAAATAAAATCAAAGGAAAGACAAACACAATGGCAAATACAGATGCTAACATATCAATATTAACTCTAAATGTAAATGGACTACACTCTTCAATAAAAAGACACAGAGTTGCAGCCTGGATTAAGAAACAAAATCCAACATTTTTCTGTCTCCAGGAAACACATTTAGCTACAAAAGATAAAAATAGACTCAAAGTTAAAGGATGGAAAACAATCCTACAAGCAAATGGACCAAAAAAGAAAGCAGGAACAGCTATACTTATATCAGATAAAACAGATTTCAAACTCAAAAAGATAAAAAGAGACCCCATTGGTCACCACATTATGATCAAGGGGACAATACTTCAAGAAGAAATAACACTCATTAACATATACTCACCAAACGAAGGAGCACCAAAATATATCAGACAACTGTTGTCCTCTCTGAAAACAGACATCAGAGAAAACACATACGTAGTGGGAGACTTCAACACACCACTATCAACAATAGGTAGATCAACAAGACAAAAAAATAAGTAAATAAACCAAAGCTCTAAATAAGGACCTAGAGCATTTGGGCTTAACAGACATCTATAGAACACTAAACCCCAAAAAAACGGAGTACACATTTTTCTCAAGCACACACGGATCATTCTCCAGGATCGATCACATACTGGGGCACAAGACAAACATCAACAGATACACCAAGATTGAAATCATATCAACCATCTTTTCTGACCATGAAGGCATCAAACTAGAAATAAACCATAAAAAGAAGGCAAGGAACTTTCCTACCTCATGGAGATTAAAAACCACACTACTGGAAGACGACTGGACTAATGAGGAGATCAAAGAAGAAATTAAAAAATTCTTTGAATTGAACGACAAGGAGGACTTCAATATCCTAAATGTATGGGATGCAGCAAAAGCAGTAATAAGAGGAAAATATATAGCAATAGAAGTTCACATCAAGAAACAAGAAAGAACTCAAAGAAACAACCTAATCTCGAAGCTCAAAGATCTAGAAAAAGAACAACAACAACAACAAAAAAAAAAAAAACAGTAGAAGAAAAGAAATAATAAAAACCAAAGCAGAAATAAATGAAATTGAAATTAAAAAAAAAAAAATCCAAAAGATCAATGAAACCAAAAGCTGGTTCTTTGAAAAAATCAATAAAATAGACAAACCCCTAGCCAGTCTCACAAAGGAAAAAAGGGAGAAAGCACAAATAAACAGGATCATCAATGAAAGAGGAGAAATCACAACGGACACAGCATAAATCAAAAGAATAATCAGTAACTACTATGAACAGTTATATGGAAACAAGTTTAACAATCTAGAGGAGATGGACAAATTCCTACAACTCTACAATCACCCAAAGCTAGATAAAGAAAAAAAAAATAGAACAACTAATCAGACCAATTACAAGCAGCAAAATTAAAATGGTAATCAAAAACCTCCCCAAAAACAAAAGCCCAGGACCTGATGGATTTACAAATGAATTCTACCAAACATTCAGAGACGAATTAGTGCCTATCCTTCACAAACTCTTCCAAAAAATTGAGAAGGAAGGGACAACACCAAACACGTTCTATGAAGCCAACATTACACTAATACCAAAACCGAACAAGGACAACACAATAAAGGAAAACTACAGGCCAATCTCCCTAATGAACACTGATGCAAAAATCCTCAATAAAATTTTAGCTATCAGAATCCAACAATATGTCCATAAGATAATTCACCACGACCAAGTAGGATTCATTCCAGGGACACAAGGATGTTTTAGCATCCGAAAATCAATCAACGTTACCCAACACATCAACAAAAAGAAATATAAAAACCATATGATAATATCAATAGATGCTGAGAAAGCTTTCGACAAAGTGCAACACCCATTCATGATAAAAGCCCTTGAAATTCTTGGGATACAAGGAACATACCTCAACATCATAAAGGCCATCTATGACAAGCCAACAGCCAGTATCATTCTCAATGGTGAAAAGCTGAAAGCAATTCCATTAAGATCTGGAACAAGACAAGGATGTCCACTCTCACCACTGCTTTTCAATATAATACTGGAAGTCCTAGCCAGAGCAATAAGACAAGAGAAAGACATCCAAGGAATCCAAATAGGAAAAGAAGTCAAACTATCACTATTAGTAGATGATATGACAATATACATAGAGGACCACAAAAACTCCACAGAAAAACTAATTCAACTCATCAATCAGTTCAGTAAAGTGGCAGGATACAAAATCAACACACAAAAGTCAGTAGCCTTCCTATACACAAACAATAAATCTGAAGAAGAAGAAATAAAAAAAAAATCCCTTTTTTTATTGAAACAAAAAAAAATCAAATATTTGGGAATAAATCTAACAAAAGAGGTAATGGACCTATACAAAGAAAACTATAAAACACTGTTAAAAGAAATAGAAGAAGACACAAAGAAATGGAAAGACCTCCCCTGCTCATGGATTGGAAGAATAAACATTATTAAAATGGCCATCCTTCCAAAAGCAATATACAGATTCAATATACAGATTCAATATACAGATTCAATCAAAATTTCAATGTCATTCTTCAAAGAAATAGAACAATTATTGATGAAAATCGAATGGAATCACAAAAAACCCCGAATAGCCAAAACTCTCCTGAGAAAAAAAAAAGAAGGGAATGGAGGCATCACACTCCCAGACTTCAAACTCTACTACAAAGCCATAATCATCAAAACTGCATTGTATTGGAATAAGAACAGACATACAGACCAATAGAATCAAATAGAAAATCCAGAAATAAACCCACAGATTTATGGTCAACTAATCTTTGACAAAGGAGCAAAGACTATGCATTGGAGCAAAGAAAGTTTGTTCAACAAATGGTGCTGGGAAAACTGGGTCGCTACATGCAAAAGAATGAAGCTTGACCACTACCTCACACCATACACAAAAATCAACTCAAAATGGATTAAAGAACTAGACATAAGACCTGAAACCATAAAATATATAGAAGGAAACATAGGCGAAACACTACGTGATTTGCACATCAAAGACATCTTTACAGACACATCATCCAAAGCAGTGATAGTAAAGACAAATATAAACAGCTGGGACTACATCAAATTAAAGAGCTTCTGCACAGCAAAAGAGACAATAACAAAAACAAAGAGAAACCCCACCAACTGGGAGAACATTTTTGCACACAACACTAATGATAAAGGACTGATCACAAAAATCTGCAAAGAGCTGATGAGACTTAACAACAACAAAGAAAATAATCCAGTCAAAAAATGGGCAGAAGAGCTAAAAAGAAACATCTCTGAAGAGGAAATGCGAATGGCCAACAGGCATATGAAAAAATGTTCAACATCACATGTCATCAGGGAAATGCAAATCAAAACTACCATGAGATACCATCTTACACCAGTGAGAATGGCACATATTAAAAAAAAAAAACTAGCAACAACAAATGTTGGCGAGGTTGTGGAGAAAAAGGAACTCTTCTGCACTGTTGGTGGGAGTGCAAACTGGTCCAACCACTATGGAGAGCTGTGTGGAGATTTCTGGACCTACTAAACATAGAGCTTCCACAGGATCCAGCAATTCCACTCCTAGGAATTTACCCAAAGAACACAGAAACATCAATTCCAAAGAACACCTGCACCCCTATGTTTATAGCAGCACTGTTTACAATAGCTAAGCTTTGGAAACAACCCAAATGCCCAAAAATAGATGACTGGATCAAGAAGATGTGGTACATATATACCATGGAATATTACTCAGCATTCAAAAAAGATAAACACATGCAATTTGCAGCAACATGGATGGTGCTGGAAGGGATCATGCTCAGCGAAATAAGCCAAAAAGAAAAAGAAAAATACCGGATGGTCTCACTCATAGCAGGAATCTAGAAAACTTAAATAAGGGACCAGGAAAATGAATAACTATAAGAAAGTGAAAATCAAAATCAACAAAAAACTATGAACCAGAGAGACTTTTAGGGGGGCGGGGGCGGAAGGGAGGGATTGTGGTCAGAATGGGGGGGCTGCAATTGTATGGGGAATATAAAAATAAAATTTATTATTAAAAAAAAAGAAAGTATGTTACTCTTTATTCTACTTTGCTGTGAATTTATGTGACATTCTGTCCAGTCACTTTTATAACCCCCTTAAATGCAAATAAACCTGTTAATAGTTTAAAAAAAATGCCAATGATTTAAAAGAACAGTAGCAAGTTGTCAACCTAGAAGTTTATATATCGAGTTTTTGCCATCTTTTAACTATCCCTGGCTGCATCCAATCTGACATTGTGCACACATGGGACTCGCCTGGGCTGAAGGCAAGATCAGACTGATTAGCACCCTCAGAGCATGAATGTCTGAGAATGAGTTAAATGTCTGATATCCAGTTGTAACTACATTTTATCATTAAATATTTTGGTGTGATCTTTTCAAACATTGGACGTTACAGATGGGCAAGCAGGGGTTGATGCAGACAAGAGCTGAGGCCAGACAGCAGCCACACACTTGGGCATTTCGCTTCCCAATTTTAAATCTTCTTCAAATTCTTTTTTTTTAGATTTATTTATTTATACAAGCAGTGAGTACAATCATAAGCACGGGAGGGTGAGAGAATTCATCAGAGCCAGAGCACAGAGCAGAGCAGGCAAAAGGATCGAAGTACACTGCTGTGGGGAGCAGCGGGCAGCAGGAGAGGTCTGTGCACCATGTGGGACCCTCACCCGGCAGCCGGGGATCGAGTCAGTGCTGCAGAGTCTGCGGGCAGCTTAACAGCCCAGTGTTCAACCACTGCACCACTGGGAAGGCCCTTCTTCAAATTCTTTATGTCTTTATATCTACACTAAATGATAGCATTATTTATCATATGCAAATCTGATGAGTTTTCTCATTTGAACAACTCCATATGGAAACACAAACACTCTGAGACCCCCATAATAATGTGCCCAAAAAGATATTGCCCTAAAATTCCCAGGCGTTCTTGGTAATTAAATAAATGTGGATAAACACATGTGTAAAGTGTGGTGGGATGTTGTGAGTGCCATTCCTCAACTATTTCTGGAAATATTAGAATATTGTCCACTAGCTATTATTTTGTTTTTACCATTATAGCTTCCTATGTTCCTTTATTGTTTCTTAAATAAAACTACCCATTATATATTCATAACTTTTTAGTGATTATTCTGCATGTGAAATTAAGTGCTTTCACTCACTGTCTTATTTCTGGTGTCCACTGTATGCTGAGTGTGTTTATTGTAAATGCTGTCAGCACCCACACCAGAGCTTCCCGAAGGGTCTCTACCACATCAGGTGTGGTCCTTATCGTCAGAAGTTCATGACTATTCAGAATCTACTACAGATCCCAAGGCCTTATTTATTCTGTGAAGGCTTCACTCACTAAGTAAAGGGGCCTCTGTCCTATCTGAGATCCCTGATCAGTGACATGAAAGGGGAAGCACCATAGAGATTGGAGATGCTGCCCTGTGAGAGAACCTCTGCTGATGACTGAGATGAAACCCAACCATCACCCCCCTCGGCTGGGAGCACAGAATGGAGAACAGCACAAAGATGCTGAGGTCCAATCACCCCAGTACACGCAGAATACCAGAGAACATTCAGTGCTCAAAAGAGCAAAATATAAACTATAGGAGTATATGAAGTATCTTAAATATAATTTAAAAAATAAACATATTTTAATTATACAATGGAATTAAACCTAACTATAAGAATATAAATCATGATGAAAAATTTAAAATAAATGCCTTGTAATAGAGTCATGACGTCATCTTCTCTATTACATTTTGGTGAGTCTCTATTCATCAGTCTTCTCACAGCTGACATCATGACCTGGTTCCTCAGACTGCGTATGATGCGATTAAAGGTGGGGGACACCATTGTGTAGAACATAGAAATGACCAGGTCAGACATGGACGGGGTCCCTGAGGTCAGCTTCAGATAAGCAAAGAGCCCAGTGGAGACAAACAGCACCACAACCAGCAGGTGGGAAAGGCAGGTGGAGTAGGCCATGGCCTTACCTTCTGTGGATGGGATCTTCCTGAGAGCAGAGAAGATGTGGACGTAGGAAATGATGATGGAAATAAAGCAACAGAATTCCAACACTACTGTAATGAGCATGGGGACAAGTTCAAGTTCATTCATTAAATATCCTGAGTGGGAATTAGCCAATAACTGGGGGATGTCACAGAAGAAATGGTGGACCACGCTGGGCCCACAGTAGGACAAGGAGAAGGTTCCATCTGTGTTCATCACAGAGATGATGCCCCCAGCCAGCCAGGACAGAGCTGTCAGCTGCACACACCTGTCCCTGCTCATGATGACGTCATAGTGAAGGTGGTGGCAGATGGCAGCATAGTGGTCAAGGCTCATCACCATGAGCAGGGTCAGCTCTAAACTTGCTGAAAGATTCATCATGAAGACCTGGAGGACACAGCCTGGGAAGGAGATGGAGCTGCTGTGCCTCAGAGAGTTGGCAATGGACTTGGGGACCATGGCTGAGATGAGGCAGAGGTCCAAGAATGACAGACTCCTCAGGAAGAAGTACATGGGGGTGTGGAGGTGCCACACGGTCCAGGGTGAGATGAGGACGATGAGCCTGTTCCCCAGCAGGGCACACAGGTAGACCAGAGAGAAGAGCAGCGGGTGCAGGAAGCCCATGGTCCCCTGGGTGGGAAACCCCAGGAGGATGAATTCTGTCACAGCTTTGAGATCCATCCCTCCTGGCGCCATCACTGCATGAACGTCTAGAGGAATAAAGTGCCAGGACCATCTACCAGTGCTGGACCCACGGTGACTCTTTGAATGTGACCAACACTGTCCTTCCCAACTGACCTCTGTCCATGCCCTGGCTGGCGCCCCACCCTCAGGGATCTCAGTTCCTGCTCTGCTCAGCTTCTCAAGCTTCAATGACCTGCAGGTGCCGCCTCTGTCCACGCCGCCTGTGGGAGATGCTGAAGGTCAGAGAGTTCAACTGACCTCAGCCCCCTGAGCAGTCTCCTCCCATCTCACCACCTCCCATGCATGGGCACCTCTGAAACACTGACCCTGGCCCCTCCTCTCCCAACCCCGGGACCCAGGTCAGCGCACATCCCAGGAGCGGACCCTCCAAAAAGACTCAGGGATATGAACGTTCATGTTTGCCCCAAATCTGGCCTGTGGATCTCAGCTGCCAAGTTCCAGAAAAACAAAGATTTGCAGCTCCAGGTGCATATTTTGGGACCAAGTGGACACTGATGGTCCCAAGTCTGTTCCTGGTCGGTGCCCATGTTCATCATCACAGCAGTAGGTGGGGCATCCCGCGCACCCATGTTGCCATCTGAACACTGACTGCACCTCGCCCCTGCATTGTATGTGCTGAGAAGGTGACCGCTCCTGCCTGTCCCGGTCACTGTCCTACCCCATTGTTTACTAGAGGAGCTAAGGTGGTTTCTCTTCCAACTGCTTCTTCCCGTGGTCACATCCACACGACCCTCCTGCAGGATGGGCTCATCCACCCCCGGGTCCTGCCGGGACCCGTGTTCCCCCATCAGATTCATGAAGGAATTAAGACACACCAGGGCCGAGCCAGACGGTCTGTGCGTGTGGCTGTCCCTGCTGGTCCCAGGGTCCTGGGTCCCCCGGTTGCAGGTTTGTTCCTCCCCCCAGGCCCGTGCGTGAGTGGGGATGTCTGGACACGGGGCAACCCTGCCCACTCTCCTCCCTCCCCAATCTCAGCCTCTCCCTACTCTGTGGGGGTGATGGACGGGTAGATCTGGTGACGGGAGGATTTTTGGAATGCGGTGATATAAAATATTTGCAATACATTGTTGGGAATAATACCAAATAATTTAATAAAAGCAAGGAAATAAATTAGGGAACTGGGTTGTTAATAATGTTGACATCTGTTGAGTGATTTATATAAAAATTTAAAATCTTAAAATAACATTTGTCATATATCTCCTCCAGGCCCAGTTTAAATACTGTGATTTATTTTACAAAATCGCTAACAATCCCTGAGTGATGTAGTTGGCGAAAAATCCCAAGTTCACGTCCATAAATAGTCACACATCCCTGCGAGCCTCATGCTAGTGTCAGAGCCATGAAGCCGTCAACATGTTGCCTTAAGAGTTTTTGATTTTCTACTTGACTCATATCTGTCATAATGTGTAGGACAAACGGGCATAGCATTTTGAATTTAACAATAAATATATTTTATTTTGCTCTGAAATTTCTTCCACACAATCTAATTCCATTAATTTTGTTATTTTGTTAGTATCCAAAACACATTGAGTGTGTTGATGCTAAAATACTGGGTATGAATAAAAAATTGTCACATATCCCATAAATCAAAATCTTCTAATATGATCAATGTATTAAGTTAGTATCTTTGAGCATCTTAAATTACAAGAGAATATGCTTTCTCTCCTTGAATTTCACCCAGGCTGACAGGGCAGTGGGACATGATGACTTGGGCCCCATCAGCATTAGTTGCCATGATTTACAAAGTGAATAGTTTAACTGTGGCACTTTCTCAAGTCTGAAATGCAGCTTGAAATCTAAAACTTTCCAAGTGTGAGTGGATTTTCCCCTGCAAACTACTGGTGTCTGGGGGTAAACTTGCCGCTGTCGTGTCGAGTCTCTCTCCTGAGGTTGTCCCCATGGCGGGACAGAGGACATCCTGGCCTCTCACTCCATGGTCGGGGCTCGTGGGGAGCCTCTGAGCTCTCACAGCATGTTCCACCCCATCCTGTGCCACCTCATGGACACAGCAGGGACTCAGGGATGGGCTATTTGAGCTCTGGAGCTGGTGTCCATGTGTTGGACACTGTCCATATTCCAGGCCTCAGGGACCTTCCTCCTGAGGGAAAGTGTGTGTTTACTTGACTGTGTTAATTGGAGCATCCTGCAGTGCATCTCAGCGAGTAATTATCAAACTCGGTGTGTAGATGTGATGTCGTGTCTGGCTCAAGCCTCCCTGGAAGTGAATAGACAAATCCTCATGTCCAGGTTCCATTCCCCACCTGCCGTGTCCGCCGTGGCGGGCACCATCAGTCGTAACAGTGCCCTGAGTCCCTGTCTAGACAGCTGGACAGTCGCCTGTCACCCCCCCGTGTGCCCTTCATGGAGAGGCCCTGGAGATAGATGTGAGGGGGATGCAGGAAGGCCTGAGGCGGAAGGTAAGGGACATGGAGAGAGGCAGGAGGGATCCAAGGGAGAGGAGTGGGGCAGAAAGACAATGGGCGTCCAGCAGAAGTGAGTGACCACGGGGGTCACTAGCCCTTCGGGAAGAGAAACTTTACTCGTCTCTGAAATTGTGTAATCTGTGGTTCTTTTCCACCACAGCCCCTGTCCCTGCACTTACATTAGAATTGTCCTTTTGTTGGGATAATTTGCTTTTAATCTTTAGGCAATAGTATTTTAGGGTTTCTGCTCATGGTGTCATACCCTTAGGTTTGCTGCATGACGACGGTGACATCACACATGGAAACAGGTGGTTATCTGCTTGAGTTTACTCTTCTGTAGGGGGTGGAGAAGGACCTGCTTCACTCTCCTGCGTGTGTCTGTCTGCTTCTCCCAGCACCATCTCCCCATGTTCCCTGCTCCAGTGCCTGCTATGGCTCCTCTGCCATAGAGTCACTGTCCATCCTGATGAGGGTGGGTTCCTGGGCCCTCGTTATATTCCAGTGGTCGGCCTGTCTGTTTTTGTCCCAGTGCCATGCTGCTTTAACTATTAGAGCTTTATCGTATGGACTAGCATCTGGAATGTGCTGCCTCCACCATGCTTCCTCATTTTTGTCAGGGTTGTTTTGGCTGTTTGGGGTCTTTGTGGTTCCATATACATTTGAGCATTTTTTTTTTTTATCTTTGGAAAATGCCATTGAAGTTCTTCTTGGGATTACACTGAATCTGTAAACTGCTTTGGGTCAGATGCACATTTGGTAATGTTGATTCTTCCAAGCCAAGGGCAGGGAATTTCTTTCCATTTTGTTTTCAAAAAAAAACACCATTTTGTTTGCTTTCTGTTCACAATATCTTACTCTTTTCATTGAATCTTTACCTCCTTTGTTATGTTTACTCCATGGTACTTCATGTCGTGATTATAAGTGGGATTGTTGTATAACTTCTTTTCTAGTTAATTTGTGCATATAGAAGGCAATTGATTTTTGTGTGTTGTTTTTTTTTTAAAGGTTGGTTTATTTATTGAGTTAGCACAAGTTGACATCATTGTGTTTGTGTATTTATTTATTTATTTATTTATTCATTTATTTATTTATTTATACAAGCTCTGGGTACAGTCAGAAGCACAGGAGGGTGAATGAACTCACCAGAGCCAAAGCGGGAAACAGAACAGGGAGACTGACGAAGTACACTGCTGAGGGGAGCAGCGGGCGGCAGGAGAGGTCTGCGCGCCACGAGGGAACCATCTCCAGTGGCTGCGGAGCTGCTGGGGATCGAACTGGCACTTCAGAGACTGCGGGCAGCTTCATAGACCAGCGCTCAACCGCTGCGCCACCTGGGAGGCCCTGTGAGTTGATTTTTTAAGCTTTCAACTGCACTGAAGTGGCTTATTATTTAAATTTGTTTTTTTCAGTGGAATCTTTTGTTTTCTTAGTGTATATTACATTGTCCACAACAGTTTTAATCATGTTTTATGTTTAAATCCATACAACCTAGAGTCAGTTAATGTTTTATTATTTAAAAATTGTTATTATTTTACACAAAACTAACAAATTGTAGACAATGAATAGTCTCAGGATATGTTTATAATAGTCTGATTCAGCTTCTTCATTCAATACGTGCATTGAATTCTCATTATATTCCATAACCTTCTTCTCTTGATAGCGCATAACTTTTATTGACCTGTAAACTATGACAGTAACTATAACTAATATTAAGAATGTTATCGATCATCAGAAAAAATAAAAATTCCAATGATTTAAAATAATAGTAGCAAGTTGTCAACCTAGAAGTTTATATATTGAGTTTTTGCCATCTTTTAACTGTTCCTAGCTGCCTCCAATCTGACATTGTGCCCACATGGGACTAGCCTGGGCTGAAGGCAAGGTCTGCCTGATTAGCACCCTCAGAGCATGAATGTCTGAGAATGAGTTAAATGTCTGATATCCACTTGGAACTGCATATTATCATGAAATATTTTGGTGTGAACTTTTCAAACATTGGACGTCACAGATGGACAAGCAGGGGTCGATGCAGTCAGCAGAGAAGAGCTGAGGCCACACAGCTGCCATACACTTGGGCATTTCACTTCCCAATTTTAAATCTTCTTCAAATTCTTTGTCTTTGCATCTACACTAAATGATAGTGTTATTTATGATATGTAAATCCGATGAGTTTTCTCATTTGAACTACTCCACATGGAAACGCAAACACTCTGAGACCCCATAATAATGTGGCCAAAAGGACATTGTCCTCAAATTCCCAGAAATTCTAGGAAATTAAATATATGGGGATTAGTACACGAGGAAAGTGTGGTGTGATGTTGTGAGCTCCCTTCCTCAACTCTCTCTGAAAAGATTAGAATATTGCGTAGTCCACTATCTAGTATTTTTTTTTTACCATTATAGCATCCAAAGTTCCTTTATTGTTTCTTGAAAAACCCTACTCACTGTATTTTAGTAAATTTTTAGTAATTATACTGTACATGAAATAAAGAGCTTTCACAGCCACTGTCTTATTTCCGGTGTCCACTGTGTGCTGTGTTTATGGTAAAAGCCGGTGACATTCACACCAGAGACTCCAGGAGGGTCTCTACCCCATCATGTGTGGGTCCTTGTCCACAGACTGTCATGACCACTCAGTTTCCAACTTGGACCCTCAGGCCTTCCTTATGCGAGGAAGGCCTCACTCACCAAGTACAGGGGCCTCTGTCACACCCATAGCCCCTGATCCCACATGTGACCATGAGAGTCAGTAACATGAAAGGGGAAGTGCCTAAGAGACTGGAGATGCTGCCCCAGTGAGAGAACTTCTGCTGATGACTGAGATGAAACCAAACCATGGCCCCTCGGCTGAGAGCACGGAAATGGAGACTAGCATACAGATGCTGAAGTTTAGTGACCTTCATTGTACAGAGAATATCAAAGTGCAACTAAGTGTTAAAAAGAGGAACAATCAATGCTAGTGGGGTAAATGAGCAGAAGAATATATGAAGTGATTGTAAATATATTTTAAAAACGAGCATATATATTTAAATTGTACAATAGAATTATATGAAATTATAAAACTATAAAGGGGACAATAATGTGAAAATTTAAAATTAATGTCTCATAATGGAGTTACGAACTAATCTTCTCTATCACATTTTGGTGAGTCTCCCCTTCATCAGTCACCCCATGGCCGACTTTATGGCTTGGTTCCTCAGACTGTATATGACGGGATTAAAGGTGGGGGGTACCATCGTGTAGAACATAGAAATGACCAGGTCAGCCATGGACGGGGTCCCTGAGGTTGGCTTCAGATAATCAAAGAATGCAGTGGAGAGAAACAGCACCACAACCAGCAGGTGTGGAATGCAGGTGGAGTAGAATTTGGCCTTCCCTTCTGTGGATGGGATCTTCCTGACAGCAGAGAAGATGTGGACATAGGAAATGACAATGAATATGAAATAGCAGAAATCCAACACCACACCGATGGCAATAGGGACAAGTTCATTCATTAAATTTCCCAAACAGGAAATAGCCAATAACTGGGGGATGTCACAGAAGAAATGGTGTACCAAGTTGGACCCACAGTAGGACAATGATAATGTTCCAGCTGTGTGCATCACAGCATAAAGACCCCCACCCAGCCAGGACACAGCTGTCAGTTGCACACACTTGTCCCTGCTCATGATGACCTCATAGTGCAGGGGGTGGCAGATGGCAGCATAGTGGTCAAGGCTCATCACCGTGACCAGGTGAAGCTCTGTAGCTCCTGAAACCATCACCATGAAGACCTGGACAACACAGCCCGGGAAGGAAATGGAGCTTCTGTGCCCCAGAGAGTTGGCAATGGACTTGTGGACCGTGGGTGAGATGAGGCAGAGGTCCAAGAAGGACAGACTCCTCAGGAAGAAATACATGGGGGTGTGGAGGTGCCGGTCCAGGGTGGTGATGAAGACGATGAGCCTGTTCCCCAGCAGGGCGCACAGGTAGACCAGGGAGAAGAGCAGTGGGTGCAAGAAGACCATGGTCCCCTGGGTGGGGAACCCCAGGAGGATAAACTCTGTCACAGCTGTGAGATTTGTCACCCCTGGAGCCATCATCTGTGTAAAAACATTGAGCTGAATAAAACAGGACACCTACAAGGACAGTCACAGGCGTGTTCCAGCGTTCACTCTGTGGCTGTGGAGTGAAGCAGCTCCATGTCTCTCGTGATCTGTTGAGCCTTTTGCGTTCAGCTCCAGACACACGCCTTTATCACACTGGATCTGGGCTTGGGAGGGAGTGACATTTCGGTGATTATAGGATTCTGCTCTGGTTGATCTCATAGCACTACTGATTGCCCCTCCCCACCGCCCCAGCCCCACTCTCCTGCCTCCTGCTCAGGCCTCAGAGTCTCCGCCCAGCACACCTGCCAGAGGTTGTCCAGGGCACAGCCCCAGAGGACACGTGACCATGCCCAGGCCTTCCCCACTCTGGAGAGCCTGTCTCTGCTCCTCCAGCACAGCCCTGTCTGGGGAGGCCCCACAGTGACAGGTGTACAGGGAGATGGGGTGTGCGGGTCCCTGTTTTCCTGCTCCCCAGGACCCGACACTGTCCTGGAGCTGAATGATCTGGGCTCAGCGTCCCTGTGCGGCGTGTCCTGACACCTCCTCTGTCAGATTCCTGCCCTTGTGGCCTCACTGCTGCCTCCTGATCCATCCCCTCTTCTCCTCATCTCCCTGCCCCTTACTCCCCACATCTGAGGACCCAGAGACCACATTTCCCGCAGAGTCTCCTCCTGGGTCACACCCACTTGTCCCTCCTGCAGGTTGGGCTCATCAACCCCGGGTCCCTCCCGGCCCCTCTGACCCCCTCAGACTCATGCACGTCTGTGCAGGGAGGAGGCCGCTTTGGAGCTGAGCCAGACGGTCTGTGCGTGTGGCTGTCCCTGCCTGTCCCAGGGACCCGGATCCCCCGGGTGCAGGTTTGTTCCTCCCCCCAGGCCCATGCGTGAGTGTGGACATCTGCACACAGGGCAGCCCTGCCCTCTCTCCTCCCCACCAATCTCATCCTCTCCCCCCTATGTGGGGTGACAGAGTGGCAGGTCCTGGGGAGGCAGGCTTTTTTAGGGGAATGTGGGGAATAAACTTGTGGCTATACATCAGTGTTCATACAATTCCAAGTAATTTAATAAAAACTAGGAGATAAATGAAAATACCAGGTGGTCATACATGTAGACATCTTAGGAGTGATTTAAAATACTATTTGTAATGATGAAATAATTTTTGATACATCTCTCTCCAGGTATTGTTAAAATATTGTGTTTTTTTCATTTTAATATCACTAACAATCCTTGAGTGATGAGTTGGGGAAAAATCCCAATTCCACGTCCAAAAGTAGCAGACGTCTGTGCCACCTTCCCGTTAATGTTAGAGCCATGAAGTGGTGATCATGTTGCTTTAAAAAGTTTTTGAATTTCCACTTGTCTTGTATATCTGTTGCAATAGTTCAGAACAAAATGGCTTAACATTCTGATTTTTAATTATAAGTATTTTTATTTGATTTTGAGTTTTTTTAATCCCAATATAATTGCTTCAATTGTTTTTATTTTATTTGACACTTATACACACTGACACTTTGAGCTGAGTGCCCAGATCATAGTTATGACGTTATATGCATCACATATTAAAATCTACTAATATGATGATGCTATTAAAATTCATAATATTTGGATTTTTCTAATAAAAAAATTATTTTCTGTCATTGAATCTTAACCCCAGGATGATACGGCAGTGCATCGTTGAGGAACTTTTGTAACTCTAGCAGCAATAGTTTTCATTATTTATGAAATGACTCTTTTGGATGATGTGCTTTCTCTAATCTACAATTAACCTTGAAATATAAAAACTTTCAAGTCTGAAGGATTTCTATTCTGAAAACTGTTTACGAACAGAATACCTGCATTCTGAGGTGGGCGTTTCCAGCTGCCCTGATGAGTCTCTGTCCTGAGGTTTTCCTCATGGCAGGAAAGAGGGCTCCCGGCCTCTCACTCCATGGTGGGGGCTCGTGGGGAGCCTCTGATCACTCATAGGATGTTGCACCCCGTCCTGCGCTGCCTCATGGACAGAACAGGGCCTCATGGCTGAGCTATTTGAGCTCTTGAGCTGGTGTCCACGTGTTGGACACTGTCCAGATTCCAGCCCTCAGGGACCTTCCTCCCAAGGGAAAGTGTGTGTTTACTCGACTGTGTTAACTGGGTCATCCTGTAGTACATTCAGTGAGCAATTAGTGTCCTGAGTGTGTCAGAGGCATTTTTGTTAGTTTTTACACCTGTGAGGACAGGTCAGTTTTTACTCCTTGCCAGTCTCCATCACCCTGCACTGACCAGCCACGGGGGACCTGGGTGTGGCCCAGCAGAATTCATGCTCTTGCTCTGATATAATCCTGGTTTTTGCTTTTGTTTCCTTAAAAGCCTTAAAAGCCATCCTTAAAAGCCACATGATGTGCCACGTCCAAAGGGAGCTGGAAAGTCACCGTCACCCACTGCGTGCTGGCGGGGGAGGGTGATGAGGCGGGCTGGAGGCAGGGGCGATGGGGGGGAGGTCGCGAGGTGGACAGACAAGGGAAAACTCAGCAGATGTGAAGTTTAATGGGTAGAGCCTGGATCTTCTGAAACGTGTGTCTTCGTGTCACTTAAATATTATTTACGAGATTTGTTCCACTCTCAATACCTGTAACTCTGCATTTCAGCTTGCGTAGTTACTACTGTTAAGCGTTTCGCTTTTACCTTAATAAATGAGATAGGTTTTGGGCTTCTGTGCATGGTGGCTTTTCCTGGGGTCTTGATCTCGTGATTAGAGTGGCTTTTCATGTTGGAAACTTCTTGTAAAAGACCTTTTTTTATTTATGGATTAAAATAGTGTAATATGGTTAGACGCAGGCTCATAAAAAATAAAGACATATTTATGTGACAACGTTAGCTAGATTCAAGGTGACTGCATGTGCATGTGTGCGTGGGTTTGCATGTGTACATGTGTGTGCACATGCGGGTGTGTGGGTGTGCGTGTGTGCATGGTCTTTGCAATCTCCTTGTGGGGAAGTTGGCGAACAAGTGATAAGTGACCTCTGAGGTTCCGCCAAATCCCGTGGTGTGTATGGTGTTATCCGATGAACATCCCAGCGTCTGCTAACACGCATATGTGATGGGTTCTCGTGGGCTCGAAGTAGTTCTGTTTATATTTCAACATGACACAGATGTTACAGTAGCATTTATGACAGACTTAGATTAACCTCATTTTCCATCAACTACTGAAGATAATTTCAATACCCTTTCAAAACACACAGTAAAGGAAATGCATTAGTAAAGTCAAAACTTTATTAATATCTAAAGAACAGAAGACCTGTGCACTGTGGGTAGTGCAGGACCTTGGGCGGCCTGGCCTGGGGAGCGGGGCCACATGCCATTCAGTCCATGCTCCCAGCTCGGGGGACTTTTGTCTTTGGTCAAGTGTTTCTGTAGATCTTGTGTCTGCTTTTTCATTGAGTTGTTTGTTTTTTTGTTGACTCTTTGTTTGAGTATTTATATTTCTTGGGTATTAAGCCCTGGTGGGATGGTGGCTTGCAAATAGCTCCTCCCATTCAGTAAGTTGACTTTTTCTTTTGGATGTTGGTTGTGGAGGAATTCTTGCTCTCATCTAATGCTGGGATTTTGCTTTTGTTTCCTTTGCTTGTGGCTTTGAATCTGCACAGATATCTCTGAAGCTGAAGTCAAAGAGTCTATGTTTTCTTCTCTGTAATTTATCATTTTATATCTTGCATTAAAATAATAAGTGCATTTAGTAACTTTTGTATATAGTGTGAGATAATGGTCTAGTTTCATTCTTTTGCATGGGGTTGTCCAGACTCCCCCGCACCATTTATTGAAGAGACCCCCTTTAGTCATTGCTGCAAGAGTTGTGTGTATATATATGTTGGGGCCTTGTTCCATTGATCCATGTGTGGTTTCCTCCCAACAACGTGCTCTTTTGATTACTATCACTTTGTAGTATGGTTTGAATCAGGATCATAAAACCTCCATTTTGCTTTTATTGCTCAATTGCTTTGCTAGTCAAGATCTTTTGTGCTTCCTGCAAATGTTAAGGATTTCTTTGTTCTAATTCTGTGAAGAATGCTAGTGGGATTTTGATAGGCATTGCATGAATTTGTACATTGCTTTATGGATAATGACCTTTTTGAAAATGCTATTTTTTCTGGTCCATGAGAAAAGTATGTTTTCCTATTTCTTTGTCCTTTCTAACTTATTTCATTGCTGTCATAGGTCTTAGTGTGTGGGTGTTTAACCCACTGATTAAACTTATCCTAGGTATTTTATTCTTGTTAATGTCATTGTAATGGGCTTGTCTTTATTTCTCTTTCAGGTAGTTATTGTCTGTGTACAGAAACACAACAGAAATTTGTATAGTGATTTTGTAGCGTGCAACTTTGCACTATTTATTATTTTCAGTTTGTTGCTTGAGTCATCAGTGCGTGCACATCTGCCTCCATGTCACCTGCACAAATGAGCCACTTGACTCCAGTCTGGATACCCTTTCTGTCTCGTAACTGCCTGACCCCTTTGCCGGGACCCGCAGCATCAGGTTGAACAGCACTGGTGAGAGAGGCCACTCAATCTCCCTCTTGACCGTAGAGGAGGAGCTTTCAGTTTTTTTTTTTTTTTTGTTTTGTTTTGTTTTGTTTTTTGCCACCAACTGTGATGTTAGGTCTGGATCGTCATTTATGAGTCATTTATTGTTAGCACTTGTTTCTTATACCCATTTTATTTAGAAGAATGTTTTTCTGATCAAATGGATGCTGTGTCTTGACAATTGTTCCTTCTGAATCTATTCAATTAATTTTATGATGTCCCCTTCATTTCTATTACATTGATTTGACCAGAACCTATACAAAGTTCAACTCCAAATGGATCACTGGCCTTTTGTAAAACACCATTGCATAAATACAGCACTTGACACAGCCTGAAGTCTAGGTAACCTTGAGTGTGGTGATTCTTTGTAGATACATTTCCAAAGACATGAAGCATGAAAAGGAAAAATGATACCCTGGAGTTCAGGAAAATTAAAAACTTACCTGGGGAGGAAAATACCAAGAGAGGAGAAAAAAGCCACACTCTGTGAGAAAATACCTACTAAAGATGCACTTGAAAAAATACCTTTATACAAAATAAGCAAATGCTTGTATGACTCAAGAAGAACAGAGACAGTCCCGGGCCTCCCCTGGTGGCGCAGCAGTTAAGCGCTGGGCTGGGAGGCTTCCCACATCCTCTGCAGTGATGTTTCAATGCCCGGCCGCTGGCGAGGGTCCCACAGGAAAATAAAAAAAAAAAAAAAGAACAGAGACGGTTCCACCAGAGGGGCCCGCAAGCTCACTAGACACTCCGCAGACCAGGCATCCGCCAAGCAGGCTGCTGAAAATCGTTTCCCCTCGTCCATCACCAAGAACCGCAGAGGGCATTTGAGATGCCCCCACACACCTGCCCAGAAACCAAACCCCACACACTAATGATGAAAGGAACATCAGGGCCTCTCACATGTCCCCTGTGGGAAGAAGCCCACTTGACACTCATGTATAAGACAGTTTAATGGGGGTCAGAGGAAGCTGAAGTGTCTCTCAACTCGTGGTCAAGCGTTCACTTACTCTGCATTAACCCAAAGGCGGGAGAAACTTCTGCACTCAAAGCTTCACAAGTGTTTACGGTAAATTTATTCTTCTTGCCAAAATTTGGAAGGAAGTGAGTCACACTTCAGAATGGATAAATGGTGGCCAGGCATGCAGATGACGGCTGTCACCCAGTGAGAGCGGAGGGAGCTCCCTGCCTAAGAAGGAAGTGAAGGAAGCTGAGCTGGACTCTGCAAAGTAGAAGAAGTCAAACTGAAAAGTTGGACCTGTCCAATTCCATGGCCTTCTGGAAAGACCTGAACGATGGAGACAGGGAGAAGATCGGCCGTCTGCAGGTGAGAGGGAGACAGTGGCAGGGTGCAGATGGTCAGGGGACTGGTGAGGTGCACTGGGTGCTGTGATGATGACAAGTGTCTGTCACGATGCATTGGTCCAAACCCACAAAATGCAAAACACCAAGGGGGAAGCCCGAGAGTGAGCCATGGGCTGGACTCCATGATAAGGCGCCAATGTGGACACATCCTCAGTTAAAACTGCATGATTCTGATGAATCATGCTACTTTGGGAGTGAGATGGTGCATTTGTGAGTTGAAGAGAGTATGGAAAACCTGCATCTCCCTCACACTATTTGTGTTTAGAAACTACTGCAAATCTTCAAGTCTTGGAAAACAAATATTCAAATTAAAATATTAAGAAATATTGTAAACAGAGCTGTACAAGGTAATTATTATTGTAAAGAAGAAGTAGAGTTTTCACATTTTGGTGAGTATCCCCTTGAACAGCATGACCACCGCTGACTTCATGGCCTGGTTCCACAGACTGTATATGACGGGATTAAAGGTGGGGGGCACCACCGTGTAGAACATAGAAATGACGAGGTCAGACGTGGATGGAGTCCCTGAAGTCGGATTCAGGTAAGCAAAGCATCCAGTGGAGAGATACAGCACCACAACCAGCAGGTGGGGCAGGCACGTGGAATAGACTCTCTGGCGTTGGAGCCAACCAGACAGTGGTCAGGTGGAGCTGGCCATGCCTAGGGTAGCTGTGTGGACCATGAGGCCAGGCATGGAGGGACATGGAATGACCAAAGTCCATTTCCTCCCCTGTAGGGAGTGACCCCTTCATGAGCAGTCCCGGCTGGGCCAACAATGGGAGGACACACAGGACAGTCCCGGAACCTCCCTGATGTGTGTTCGCCTTGACTGAGATGTGGGTATTTGTGCCCAAAGGGCTCTGCGAGGTGGATGCAGCCCTGAGGACAGTGTGGGGGTGGGGGGCAGTTAGAGGGCATACAATTGGAGCCCCGGGCTGGCCAAGGCCAGTGTGAGGGACATGCGCTGCCCATCGTGGATGGCCGTGGCTGC
Source organism: Talpa europaea (assembly GCF_964194135.1). NCBI lineage: Eukaryota > Metazoa > Chordata > Mammalia > Eulipotyphla > Talpidae > Talpa > Talpa europaea. Next base: position 15,406,656 of record NC_140075.1, read on the forward strand.
AGACAGGAGGGCACCTGACGCTTCTCCCAACTCCAGGCATCCGCACGGTCGCCTTTAGAGGGACACACACTGTGGCACAGTCTGACTACCAGTGCTCCCGCGTGTCCCCCGCTCAGAATAGGGGTCAACACATGACCGCCCCGGGTGATCCTACCCCTGGGTACTGTGAACCCCGTTGCTCTGGACCCCCGATACCACCCCAGAGATGACACCCACATCCTCCTGTGCTGCCTGCATGGTAGGGGCAGGGCGGTCAGAGTTGAGTGGGGTGTCCTTTAGGCTTCAGGGTGGTCGTTGGGGGCTGGAGGGGCTGGGGTGTTGCTCATGGTGGTTGGGAGGATCCTGTGTCCTCACTTAAACCCTTCTGGTTGAAACTCCTCAGCCAATGAAGGGAATGGTCAGTTCTTCCTGCTCACACAAGCTGAGGAAAGCTTCTCAGCCCAGGAGCACATTCCCCACATTTAATCTCTCCGGACTCAGACTCGAGTCTGTCCACCATGTGGATCCTGGTGTCCAGCACCCGCTAAGGGAAGGGGACATGGTGGAAAGTGTGGGCTGAGTGTGAGGAGCTGAAGCTTCATCATTGGCAGCTCTCAGAGGTCCCAGGAAGCAGCAGGACAGAGTCTGCCCAGCTTATTAGACATTAATGCTGAATAATGACACAATCACGCCCTGGACTGAGCTGGCCCCACAGGATGAGCCCATCCCGGGACGTGAACAAACACATCCATGCAGGGCTCAGGACACGCCACCGACCTTGAATCAGAGACTGAATCCACCTGCCCGCGACTCTGCAGACACCGGGCGTACTCTGTAGAGACTGTCCACCTGGGCTTTGGCCCGTGTCTCGACTGGGGTGCTGCCTGTTGTGGTGGGGACACACTTGTGTGGATGGACACTCGCCCTTCTCAGGAGTGTGGGGTGCACATGGCTTCTCCCCGCGCAGGGCCTGTGCTCACAGTGGTTTCTGAGGCCCAGGAGTGCTCTAATATGGTGGGGCCACTTTTTATTACCCTTGGTGTTCCCTGTCCTTGAATTGTGGAGGCAGGAGGGTGTTCACATGGTTGTTCTGTGGAGTGTTAGGGGGCCACCACACACACAGAGGGGCAGCAATGGAACCCCAAAACAAGACGTGACAAATGACAATTATAACCATGACCCCATATCACCCCTCTGGGGAGGTCAAATCCTCTTCTCAACAAGTCTAGGGGCTTCGCTCAAAGCCAAGACAGAAAGTGTGTAAAGGCCATGGCCCGAGAGTGATGGAGGCCCAGGGGGAGGACACCTGCCATCAGGGTCTTTCATGGAAAGATGAGTAACTTGGGGGACTTCCCCACACAGATTTAATTATGAAATATCAATGGACTCGTTCTGCGGTTAACATGCATTTTAAAGAACATTAAAAAACATTCTTAAATGTTAAGATACATACATTTTATGAGAGAAATATTTTCTGGACTGAGTCTGTTATGATCCGTCAGGCGTGTTTGGTGACACCGTGTCCTGCTGCAGAGAGGACACATGAGGGAGGAGCCTCCCCCAGCTCATGTTCTCAGGGTGGGTGAGCAGTCGTGAGGCCCTGGCGTTTATAGCACAGAAGCTACCGGAGAATAAATATTTACAGATATTGGCCTGCTTCACTTTACATGATGTAGAAAGTGACATAGTCCCCGAAGTACCAGAAAGTGGAGAAGACCTGGTACAGGATATCCACAGAAAACCTGGAAAACTACTGGAACCCCTAAAAATAAATACAACAAGAAGTGTCTTAAAAATTATAAAATTTAAAAGATGAAACATAGTTCTTCAAAAGTAATTCACTTCAAAAAATACTACACCCTCAAGGTGCTGTAACCAAATCAGACACCATATAAATGAACATCAAGTACAGGTTCAATCACAGATTAAGATTCTTTCGCAAACTTCCATCCATCTCCAGGAGATTCACATCAAGTGTAATTTCTACTTGACCTTTGAGCAGAACCATGAATGTCTCTCAGAGGAAGTTGCCCCATCAGGAGTCGGGTGTGTGGGGCCCTCCAGCTGTCTCCCTCCCTCCACAGGGACAGGCTTCAGGTGAGACACACACAGGCTGTGGGAACGGAGCCCCAGGACTAGGGTGACGTGACCGTGTGCTCCCGGGGACAGACCCCTTATCACTGCTGGATTTCATGAAAATGTTGGGGATGTGTGAGGTAGAACATACTTTCATATACCAGCCGTAATATTTAAAGAACAGAATTCATATCATGTATGTAACATGGATGGGTGTTTTGGAAATGTCCGCATTAGTTTAGAAGATAGAAATTTGAATAATAGAACAATGTTAAAATTTGTCCAAGGAAATCTGTAATGAAAAGTCTTATTGTTCTTTAATAAGTTGACTGGTAATGGAGGTAAAATCTAAATAAATGAGGGGTCCATAAATGTAGATTGCATGATTAATTAATGAAAACAATGATATCTCACATGCTGGTGTACTGGCCCTTCATCAGTCTCCCCACAGCCGTCTTCAAGGCTTGGTTCTTAAGAATGTATATGACAGGATTAAAGGTGGGGGGCACCATCGTGTAGAACATAGAAATGACCAGGTCAGAGGTAGACGAGGTCCCTGAGGTCGGCTTCAGATAAGCAAAAAATCCAGTGAAGAGAAATAGCACCACAACCAGCAGGTGGGGAAGGCAGGTGGAGTAGGCCTTGGCCTTCCCTTCTGTGGATGGGATCTTCCTGACAGCAGAGAAGATATGCACATAGGAAATGACGATAAAAGTGAAACAGCAGATACCCCAGACCACACTAATGAGCATGGGGACAAGTTCACTCATTAAATTTCCAGAGCAGGAAATAGCCAATAACTGGGGGATGTCACAGAAGAACTGGTGGACCACGTTGGACCAACAGTAGGACAAGGAGAAAGTTCCAGCTGTGTTCATCACAGCAAATAGACCCCCACCCAACCAGGACACAGCTGTCAGCTGCACACACCTGTCCCTGCTCATGATGACCTCATAGTGCAGGGGGTGGCAGATGGCAGCATAGCGGTCAATGCTCATCACCGTGAGGTGGTTCATCTCTCCACATGCTGAAAGAATAAGCATAAAGACCTGGAAGACATAGCCCTGGAAGGGGATGGAGCTGTTGTGCCTCAGAGAGTTGGCAATGGACTTGGGGACAGTGGCTGAGAGGAGGCAGATGTCCGTGAACGACAGACTCCTCAGGAAGAAGTACATGGGGGTGTGGAGGTGCCGGTCCAGGGTGGTGATGAGGACGATGAGCCCGTTCCCCAGCAGGGCACACAGGTAGACCAGGGAGAAGAGCAGCGGGTGCAAGAAGACCATGGTCCCCTGGGTGGGGAACCCCAGGAGGACGAATTCTGTCACGGCTGTGAGATTGGTCACCCCTGGAGCCATCATCTGTATAAAAACTAAAGAGGCAGACAACATTTCATATTCTCCAATGTTGAACACAAAATGTGTTATCAACATAAAACAAATGTGCAATCTATTTATGGTTTATCGTTAGCTGAGCAAATTCATGTTTTACCTCATGTGAATGCACTATTGAAGTATTGTCCAAACAGGTGTCTATAAATTTATGAAGAAATTAATTTTTGAATGACCTTGATAAAACCTGAATATCAGGTCTCTCAGTGAACTGAACTGACAGACCACCAGTGCCCAGTCATTCCCAGGCTGGCGGCTCCCCCTCTTGCCAGGCCCAAGCGGTCTGCCCAGCACACCTCCCAGAGGTTGTTCAGGGCACAGCCCCAGAGGACACCTGCGGAAACCCAGCCCCTCCCAACACTGGAGAGCCTGTCCCTGCTCCTCCCGCACAGCCCTGGTCTGGGAAGGCCCCACAGGGGCGGGTGTTTAGTGAGATGGGGTGTGCGGGTCCCCATTTTCCTGTTCCCCAGGACCCGACACTGTCCTGGAACTGAATGATCTGGGCTCTTCGTCCCTGTGCAGCATGTCCTGATGCCTCCTCTGTCAGAATCCTGCCCCTGTGACCTCACTGCTGCCTCCTGGTCCATCTCCTCATCTCCTCATCTCCCTGCCAGTGACTCCCCAAATCTGAGGACCGAGAGACCATGTTTCCCGCAGAGTCTCCTCCTGGGTCACACCCACACGTCCCTCCTGCAGGATGGGCTCGTCCACCCCCATGTCCCTCCTGTCCCCTCTGTCCCCCTCAGACTCATGCACATCTGTGCAGGGAGGAGGTCTCTATGGAGCTGAGCCGGACGGTCTGTGTGTGTGGCTGTCCCTGCTGGTCCGAGGGCCCCAGGTCCCCCAGGTGCGGGTTTGTTCCTCCCCCCAGGCCCGTGCGTGAGTGGGGATGTCTGGACACGGGGCAGCCCTGCCCTCTCTCCTCCCCCCAATCTCAACCTCATCCCCCTCTGTGGGGTGACAGAGGGGCTGGCCCTGGGGAGGCAGGATTTTTAGGAGAATATAGTAATATAATTGCAGTACCTAGGTGGGAATAATTTCAGAAATTTAATAAAAATAAGAAAATAAATCCGGGTTCGTAGTGGTGAAAAATGTTGACATCTGTTGAGTAACCTTGAATACATCTTTAAAACAGATAAAATAACGTGACATATCTCTCCCAACCCCCAATAAAATACTGACTCCTTTTACAATTACACTGACAATCCCTGAGTGTGGAGTTGGGGAAAAATCCCAAGTTCACGTCCACAAATACACAGATGTCAGTGCCACCATCATGTTAGTGCCAGAGCCATGAAGGTGTCAACAGAGTCGCTGACAAGTTATTGAATTTCTTCCTGACTCATATCTGGCATCATGTTTAGGAGAAAAGGCATAACATTCTGAACTGAACAATAAGTGTAATTTTTAATTCCCTCTGGAATGTCTCCATCACCATCCAATTCTATTAATTGCTGTGATTTTATTCAATGCCCAGAACCCACTGAGTGTGCTGATGCCCTTCCCAGGTGTGCGGCAGAAATATTCACATATCCCATGTATCAAAACCTATGCTCAATGTATTAAAAGTCAGTATCTTTGACCATCATAAATTACATGAGAATGTGTTTTCTCTCACCGAGCCTCACCCAGGCTGACAGGGCAGTGGGACATGACGACTTGGGTCCAGTCAGCATTAGTTGTCATGATTTACAAAGTGAATAGTTTAACTAGGACACATTTTCCAGTATAAAATGAAGCTTGACATGGAAAATTTTCCAAATGTGAGTGGATTCTCCCCTGCAAATGGCTGGGGACAGATACCTGCTGTCTGGGGGTAAAGTTGCTGGTGCCGTGTCGAGTCTCTCCCCTGATGTTGTCCCCATGGCAGGACAGAGGGTGACCTGGCCTCTCACTCCATGGTCGGGGCTCGTGAGGAGCCTCTGAGCACTCACAGGATGTTGCACCCCATCCTGCGCCACCTCAAGGACAGAGCAGGGACTCAGGGCTGGGCTATTTGAACTCTGGAGCTGGTGTCCGTGTGTTGGACACTGTACAGATTCCAGCCCTCAGGGACCTTCCTCCAGAGGTAAAGTGTGTGTTTACTTGACTGTGTTAATTGGAACATCCTGCAGTCTGTTTCAGCGAGTAATTATCACACTCAGTGTGTAGATGTGATTTGTGTCTGGCTCACGCCTCTATGGATGTGAATAGACAAATGCTCATGTCCAGATTCCATTCCCCACCTGTTGGGCCCGCCGTGGTGGGCACCATCAGTCATAACAGTGCCCTGAGTCCCTGTCTAGACAGCTGGACAGTCGCCCATCACCCCCCATGTGCCCTTCATGGAAAGACCCTGGGAATGGATGTGAGGGGAATGCGGGTAGGCCTGAGGCCAGAGGGAAGTGACAAGGAGAAAGGCAGGAGGGATCCCAGGGAGGGGAGTGGAGTGGAAAGACAATGGACGTCCAGCAGAAGTGAGTGACCACGGGGGTCACCAACCCTTCGGGAATAGAAACTTTACTGGTCTCTGAAATAGTGTATCCTGCAGTTCTTTTCCACCCCAGCCCCTGTCCCTGCACTTACATTAGAATTGTCCTTTGTTGGGATCATTTGCTTTTAATCTTTAGGAAACAGTATTTTAGGGTTTCTGCTCATGGTGTCATATCCTTAGGTTTGCTGCATGACGATGGTGATGTCACACATGGAAACACGTGTTTATCTGCTTGAGTTTACTCTTCTGCAGGGGGTGGGGCAGGACCTGCTTCACTCTGCTGCATTTGTCTGTCTGCTTCTCCCAGAACCATCTCCCCACATTCCTGCTCCAGTGCCTGCTCTGGCTCCTCTGCCGTAGAGTCATTGTCCCTCCTGATGAGGGTGGGTTCCTGGGCCCTTGTTATATTCCAGGGGTTTGTGTGTCTGCTTTTCTCCAGTGCCATGCTGCTTTAATTATTAGAGCTTTATTGTATGGACTGGAGTATGAAAGTGTGCTTCTTCCTGCCTTACTCATTTTTGTCAAGACTGTTTGGATAGTTGTCATATTTTGTAGTTCCATATGCAGGCTCATCAGCAGTTTGCTCAAGGGTGGGGCGGCCAGAACCTGCTCCAGTGGGCCTGACACTGCGTGCCCTGAGCACTTCAGGGTATCTGGGCAGGGACACAGGTGCCTCACTGCCCAGTTGAGACATGGGTCAAGCAGCTGCATCTGGTTTCGGAGCCACCATGATAACAGGGAGTGCCCTGGGCCTGCTCTCCTGTGGCTCATGCCAGGCTGGGTACAACTGGCAAGTCAATGCAGGGCTAGTGCCCATCCTAGCCACCGTGCCATGGCCTTGTAACTCTCGGGTAGGGCTCCTGGAATACCGAGACTGGGCAGAAGGACACTGAGGACTCACAGAGGCTGAGGAGTCTCCAGTCACTCAAGGCCAGCCCTGAGGTCAGTTGGTGGCTTGAACTTGGGGGACCCCCTCCAGCAGCAGGAGGCACAGAGCTTTGCCCTGGGTCTTCTTCCAGATCCGCTTCCTCCCGCTTCTGCCCACGGGGCTGACCTGAGGTGCAGTTCACTGTCCTCTTGCCCGTGTCCGGGAGTCCACCTGCCCCCATCGAGGTGTCGTCGCTTTCTCTTCCCCCACCCCTCAGTGTGGAACTGGCAGTGTCCCCCTCGCTGGGCTCTCCCGGTGGGCACGGGCACAACATTCTCCCTGCCTCCTCCGCAGAGGCCGCTTGTTTTGAGTCCGTTTCCTGAGGACACCGCCCGCCACCCCCTCTTTTGTGTCCTTGACCGGCGACCGGCCCTGAGAGTGGGCGCTGTGGAGACACACTGGCCATCGTGCACGGCGCCCTCTAAGGCTCCCTCTCCCATCCTGGCTGAGGTTTGGTCTGAGGATGGTCACTGTGGCGTCTCCCTCCTGCCGGGCTCCTGTCCCAGCCCTGGCGAGTCTGTCTTCATTTTTCCCCCCGTGCTGCGTGCTCTGAGGCCCGGGCATCAGCCGGCCCAGCCGGAGACAAGCACGTGTACTCTTGATGCAGTGCCAGGACACGTTCCTTCCCCAGGGGAGTAGCCTCTGGCTCAGGCTCCAGAGACCTCACCCCGGGCTCGGCCCAGCCGCTGCCTCAGGCCCCGGGCCAGGCCCAAGCCGGCAGCCGTCCAGGGAGAGCAGCCGGGCCTGCGCGCTAGGGTAGGAGGAGAACGTCAGCGTTGTCTGTGTACATGTGAGCGGGTTTCACCCTGATGGACGTGGGGGTGAGGGAGATGCAGTTTAGGGTCCCGCATATTCTGCCTTTGAAGTCATCTCCTGTGTCTTGTGAATACACCCCGTGGCCTCTTTTCATCCACGATGAAGTAAACGTCCTCTATTTTGTCTCATGTGTTGTTCGTGTGACAGAGGAACAATCCGCTGCTGCTCTGGGGAGACAGGGACAGGGACGAGGCCACCCAGGTCTGTGCAGGCCATGCTGCGAGTGGCGGGTGGGCCCCTCGCTTCCCTAACACCCGTGGGTGTTGTGAGCTTGGTGGGGAGGGGGGCCCGGGGTCAGGGGTCAGGGAAACGGGGCACACTGGCAAGCTGCCAGACGGGGCAGGCGCCCAGAGTCCAGCAGGTGTTTCGCCACCGAGCTCGGGGCACAGTTGGACAGCCTACAGCCCCCAAGGCTTGCCTGTGTCTCCCTGGGGCATCGCAATTCTGAGTACCACGCGGTCATCAGTTTCTCAAGGCACCTTTGACCAGTGACCGTCCACACTGATGATGGTGGCCCCGGACCCTCCCGGAGCCGAGCCCCCCGGGAGAGGACACCCCCTTCCCTCCTACTCAGCAGGCGGCTTGGGGAGCAAGTCAGGCGGGGTCAGCGCCCAGGTGGGGTGTCCTTCAGGGGCTCAGGGAGAAGGTACAGGGGCAGGGGCTGGGGAGCCACCCGTGGGGTTAACTGGGAACCCGCATGGTCACCGAGATTGTCATGTCTCAGCCAACGAGGGAATGTCCATCCTTCCCGCCCAACCTGGCTGAGCAGCGTCCAGCCCCGGGTGCCCATAAGTGAGACTCAGAAATTAGACTCATGTGCTCTGATTCCTGGGAGGCCTCTGTGGGGAGACAGCGGGACAGTGAGTGGGATGGATGGAGAGCATCAATTTGCAACAGTCAGATGTCGCAGGAAATCACCTGATAAAACTTATTTAGGAGACTCAGATTCTATACAATATTAAAATCAAAAGAAGCATCAGGAATGCAGGAGACTTTATGTCTCACAAACTTGACCTGTGACTCTGTCAGGGATGTTCAAGTGGCTGCAGGTGTAAGGCAGGTGGACACGCTCAGGAGCCAAGACGGTTTCAACCTGAATAAAAGGTGTGAGAGGCTGGGGGCTCCTGAACTCCCCCAGGAAAATGTCTCCGGGGGTCCGAGGCGTGTTGGATTGGGGTGTCTCTTTCTGTTGTTGGGTTTGTAGGTTTTGTGTACATTGGACAATCGCCCTTGTCAGGTGTGTGACGTGCATGGAGAAACCTCATCTGGGTATTTGTCCCAGATGAGCAGACTCTACAGTGCAGACTATGCACACCTATGTTCCCAGCAGCACTGTTCACCGTTGCCGGCCATTGTCCCAACCCAAGTGCTGGGGACAGAGGAGAGAATACATAATGTGTGTCCATACTCCATGGAATACCCCACTGCTATTAAAGAGTTGAACTAGTGTCCTTAGGGACCAAAGTGGACATTGAAGAGCGTATGCTAGTGAGATAAGTCAAAAAGTGAAAGACATTGGCTCGTCTCACCCATCTGTGGATTATAATATAAAAAGCCAACAATTAAAACATTATAGTGGCAAACAGCGAAAGGAAAAGTTAGACTAAGTGAAAAAAATTTTCTCTTTACCAGACAGAACAGGACAGGAGAGTAGGAGTGTGGACATAGGGGCCAGGCACGGAAGGGCGTTTAGTAGATTCTGAGTGGACACTGGTGCTCGTGGGGGAGTGAAAAGTGACCCATGGTGAAAACAGTAAAAAGTCTAAATGAGTGTACTCCTTTGATAAGAACAAATAACAAATTAACATGATATTGGGATGAAACACTCATGGTAAAGATCCCTTCTCAACAGACACTTACTGGATTTTTTCAAAGAAAAGGAGAAAATACATTGACAGTAATCTGACCACGGAATGACGTCATATCCCAAGGTCATGGGGACTGTGCTCTCATGCTATCACTGAAATGAATATTACTGTGAGTGATTTTCTAATGCAGGTTTCATCTGAAATTTGAATGGACGAGTCATGTCTGGTGATTAACTTCATTTTATTATTATAAATAGTTTCATAGACAAAATGTGCCCATTGGTCAGGAGAGTGACCTGCTCCCAGAGTGGAGCAACATCGCCCCCAGCGCACGTTCTCACTGTTAGGGAAACAAGAAAGAGAACCTCTGTGACTGCAGTGCAGATGTGTGAAATTATTTAAAAAAATTGCAAATATCACCAAGCTTAAGTTTGCATAATGTTTTACATCATTAAAAAAAAAAAAGCACAGTTCCCAAGTGGAAGAAAAGTGAACTTAAGTGTAATCTACAAGAAGATGGAGAAGACCTAGTAGAAGATCAAGATACAATCTGGAAAAGTAACGGAACCTAAAAATCAACACAATGACAAGTTACACATTATAAACTTTTAAGTAGAAACGTAGCTCTTCAAAGATAATTCATATAACTTTACTTTTGAAAATGCCACATCGAGGTGGTGCAGTCACGTTGGCATCCAAACAGGCATCATAGTTAACATTCCATCTATCCAGGTTTAACTCATAGATTCCTACTAACCAAGGAAGCATCCATCCTTCCACCTCTGGCAGAGTCAACTGTAGTTTCCCTTTGTCTTTTGAGCAGGAACAGGAACTTCTTCTAGAGGAAGATGCCCCGTGAGGAATCGTGAGGGACAGGGGTCCACTAAACCTCACCCCTGCCATCAACAAGGACAAGGCCCTCGGTGGAGACACACGCAGGCTGTGGGACCCGAGCCCCAGGACTGGGCTCCCGTGGCCATGTGGTCCTGAAGACAGACCCTTTTACCACTGCTCACGTTATGTAAATGTTGGTGAATGTGAGTTCTAGAACATTCTTTCTACACCAAATACAAATTTTTAACCACGAGCTGGATTCAGTTTATGAACATCACACAGGGAGGGCGTGCGGAAAGGATTGCAGCAATTTAGGAAATAGAAATATAATGAGGATTGTGAGAATATGAATTTGTGACAAGGGAATAATCCTAATGCAAGAAATCAATGCTTATAAATGATGACATGTAAGAGTTGGGGGACAAAGCTGAATTAATGAGGGGTTATCATTGTAGATTTGTGATATCTCATATCTTGGAGTAATGGCCATTTATCAGTCTCCCGACAGCTGATTTCATGGCTTGGTTCCTCAGACTGTATATGACGGGATTAAAGATGGGGGTCACCACCGTGTAGAACATAGAACTGACCAGGTCAGACATGGACGGGGTCCCTGAGGTTGGCTGTATGTAAGAAAATCATCCAGTGAAGAGATATAGCATTATAATCAGCAGGTGGGGAAGGCAGGTGGAGTAGGCCTTGGCCTTCCCTTCTGTAGATGGGATCTTCCCGACAGCAGAGAAGATGTGGACATAGGAAATGATGATAAAGATGAAAGAGCAGACAGTCAACACCACACTAATGAGAATGGGGACAAGTTTGCTCATTACATTTTCTGAGCAAGAAATAGCCAATAACTGGGGGATGTCACAGAAGAACTGGTGGACCACGTTGGACCCACTGTAGGACAAATAGAAGTTTCCAGCTGTGTGCATCAAAACATAGAGACCCCCACCCAGCCAGGACACAGCTGTCAGCTGCACACACCTGTCCCTGCTCATGATGACCTCATAGTGCAGGGGGTGGCAGGTGGCAAGCATAGCGGTCATGGCTCATCACTGTTAGCAGGGTCAGCTCTGAACCTGTTGAAAATACATCATGATTACCTGGATGACACAGCCCAGGAAGGAGATGGAGCTGTTGTGCTTCAGAGAGCTGGCAATGGACTTGGGGACCGTGGCTGAGAGGAGGCAGAGATCCGTGAGGGACAGACTCCTCAGGAAGAATTACATGGGGGTGTGGAGGTGCCTGTCCAGGGTGGTGATGAGGACGATGAACCCGTTCCCCAGCAGGGCACACAGGTAGATCAGGGAGAAGAGCAGTGCGTGCTAGAAGCCCATGGTCCCCTGGGTGGGGAACCCCAGGAGGACAAATTCTGTCACAGCCATGAGATTGGTCACCCCTGGAGCCCTCATCTGTATTGAGAAAGGTGAAGGGAAGAAAATGTAAAAATCTTCCAAGATGGAATTTATGGGTTATCATATTGGTAATAAATCAATCTATTTTCTGCATAATTACTCCTACCTCCTATTGAGTCAAAAATCATCATCTGCATAGACTTCATTATTCAGCCCATATATTTCCACGCATGTGAATGTGCCATTATTATATTTTCTAAATAAGTCCTGAAAATTGGTGAAAACCCAAAAATTTCAACTCTCCCCTACAAAATTTGAAAAACTGACAATCTCATGTCAGTCAACAAACTCAGGTGACAATCAGCTGACAACCCCAGCCACGTGGCTCCCTCCTCCTGCCCTGGTCCCCGAGTCTCAGCCCAGCACACCACCCAGAGGTTGTCCAGGGCACAGCCCCAGAGAACATGTGACGGTGCCTAGCCCCTCCCCACCCTGGAGAGCCTGTCCCTGTTCCTCCAGCACAGCCCTGGTCTGGAGAGGCCCCACAGGGATGGGTGTGCAGGGAGATGGGATGTGTGAGTTGTTAGTGCCACAACAAGATTCCTGTCTTGTCTCTCCTGCCGGCCCCTCTAGTGCCTGAGAGTCTGACTTGCCGCTGACGTCGCCTGGACATTGCCTCAACGTGGACAATCTAGGCCCGGGTGTGGGCAGGGTGGACATGGCAGGGCAGGGATCCCCTGGGGGCCAGTGGGGATCCATGGCCAGCCGTAGCGGGGAGGATAGGGCTCAGGGGACACTGAGGAAACTGTATGCGAGGAGCCTCCTCCAGACAGTGACAAGCGGGAATCACACTCTGGCTTGGGAGCCAACCAGATGGTGGTCAGCGCAGAGCTGGCCAAGCCCGGGGTAGCTTCACGGACCATGAGGGGGTCGCAGGATGGATAGAAAGTGACTCAAGTCCATTTCCTCCCCTGATGGGAAGTGACCCCTTCTATATGTATGCCCGGGGGTGCCCACGGAACAGGAGGACACACATGACAAGTCCTGGAACATCCCAGATGCGTGTTTGTCTTTGACTGAAATGCAGATATTTGTGCCCAAAGGGCTCTGTGAGGCGGACATGGTCCCGAGGGCAGTGCGGGGCGGGGGGATGTCCTGTGGCTTCCGCTCAGGGCCTGGGGCTGGCCGAGGCCGGGGTGAGGGACATGCACTGCCCAGCAGTGTCCAGCAATGGCCACAGACGTGATGGCACCTGGCGCTTCTCCCAACTCCAGGGATCCCTGTGGGTGCCTTTAGGCAGACTGACATTGTGGCCCCATCCGCCTACTAGTGCTCCCTCATGACCCCCCCCCCCCCGTCCTCATGGTCAACACATGACCGCCCCTGGGGGATCCTGCCTCTGGGAACCCCGATGCTCTGGACCCTGCACTGCCCAGGAGACAACTCTGCCTTTCCCCTGCTCTGCCTGCATGGTAGGGGCAGGAGGGGTCAGAGCCAGACAGGGTGTCATTTGGCCTCAGGGAGAAGGTTGTGGGAGGCTGGAGGGGCTGCTCACATGTGTTGTGGGAGATCCCACTTTCTCACTTAAACTCTTCTGGTAGAAACGCCTCAGCCAATGAAGAGAATGTTTAGTCCTTCCTGCTCACTCTGGCTGAGAAAAGCTCCTCAGCCCAGGAGCACATTCCCCACATTTAATCTCTCTGGACTCAGACTCGAGTCTGTCCACCATGTGGACCCCGGTGTCCAGCACACACTGATGTGATGGAAAGTGTGGGCTGAGTGTGAGGAGCTAAGCATCATCATCAGCAGCTCTCAGAGGTCCCAGGAAGCAGCAGGACAGAGTCCGCCCAGCTAATTAGACGTTAACGCTGAATAATGACACGATCATGCCCTGGACTTTGCTGGCCCCTCAGGATGAGCCCATCTGTGGACGGAACAAACATATCCGTGCAGGGTTCAGAACAAGCCAGCGAACTCTGAGCAGGGTCTGGAGTCTGAATCCACCTGCCCGCGTCTCTGCAGGCACTGGGTGACCTCCTTAGAGACTGTCCACCTAGGCCTTGGCCCGTTTCTCAACTGGGGTGCTGCTCACTGTTGTGGTGGGGACACATGTGAGTGGTGGATACTCGCCCTTGTCAGGGGTGTGGGGTACACATGGCTTAAACCCGTGCAGGGCCTGTGCTCACAGTGGTTTCTGAGGTCCAGGAGCGCTCTAGTGTGGTGGGGCCACCTGTTTATTACCCTTGGGTTTCCCTGTCTTTGAATTCTGGAGGCATGAGGTGTCCACATGGGTGTTCGGTGGAGTGTGAGGGGGGCACTGCACAAACAGAGGGGCAGCAATGGAACCCCAAAACAAGATAGCAAAGATGTGACAAATGGCAATTATTAAGATGACCCCACGTCGCCCCACTCGTGGGGTCAAATCCTCTTCTCAACAGAGTATAGAGGCTTCGCTCAAAGCCAAGACAGAAAGTGTGTAAAGGCCGTGGCCCGAGAGTGATGGAGGCCCAGGGGGGAGACACCTGCCTTCAGAGTCTTTCATGGAAGGATGAGCAACTTGGGAGACTTCCCCACACAGATTTTATTCTGAAATCTCAATGGACTCGGTCTGGTGGTTAACATGCATTTTAAAGAATATTAAAAAAAAAAAAACATTTCATAAGAGAAATATTGTCTGACTGAGTCTGCTAAGATCTGTCAGGCGTGTTTGGAGACACCGTGTCCTGCTGCAGAGAGGACACGTGAGGGGGGAGCCTCCCCCAGCTCATGTTCTCAGGGTGGGTGAGCAGCTGTGAGGCCCCGGAGTTTACAGCACAGAAGCTGCCGGAGAATAAAAGTTACAGATATGGCTGTGCTTCACTTTACATGATGTAGAAAGTGACATAATTCCAGACTTACCATAAAGTGGAGAAGAAGAACTGGAGCAGGACATCCACAAACAACCTAGAAAACTACAGGAACCCCTAAAAATAAACACAACAACGACTGTCTAAAATATTTAAAATTTAAAGGTGAAACATAGTTCTTCAAAAATAATTTGCATTAAAAAATCCACACCCTGAAGGTGCTGTAACCAGATCAGACTTCGTGTAAATGAACATCAAGTACATGTTCAATCACAGATTCAGATTCTATCAGAAACTTCCATCCGTCTCCAGAGATTCATGTCATGTATAATTTCTACTTGACCTTTGAGCAGAAACATGAATGTCTCTCAGAGGAAGTTCCCCATCAGGAATCGGGGGGGGGGCACCAGCTGTCTCCCTCCCTCCACAGGGACTGGCCTCAGGGGAGACACACACAGGCTTTGGTAACCGAGCCCCAGGACTGGGGTCCTGTGACCATGTGCTCCCGGGGACAGACCCCTTACCACTGCTGGATTTCATGAAAATGTTGGGGATGTGTGAGTTCTAGAACATGCTTTCACATACCAGCCGTAATATTTAAAGACATAATTCATATCATGTATGTCACATGGATGGGTGTTTTTGAAATGGCTGCATTGGTTTAGGAAATAGAGATTTGAAGACTAGAACAATGTTAAAATTTGCAAAGGAAATCTGTAATGAAACGTCTTATTTTACTTTAACATGCTGACTGGTAATAGAGGGAAAATCTAAATAACTGAGGGGCGCATAAATGTAGATTGGGTAATTAGTTAATGAAAACAATGATACCTCAAATGCTGGTGTACTGGCCCTTCATCAGTCTCCCCACAGACGACTTCAAGGCCTGGTTCCTCAGACTATAGATGACGGGAATAAAGGTGGGGGGCACCACCGTGTAGAACATAGAAATGACCAGGTCAGACAAGGACAGAGTCACTGAGGTCGGCTTCAGATAAGCAAAGCATCCAGTAAAAAAAAACAGCACCACAACCAGCAGGTGGGGAAGGCAGGTGGAGTAGACTTTGGCCTTCCCTTCTGTG
This sequence comes from Talpa europaea, assembly GCF_964194135.1. Lineage (NCBI taxonomy): Eukaryota > Metazoa > Chordata > Mammalia > Eulipotyphla > Talpidae > Talpa > Talpa europaea. The sequence continues at coordinate 15,422,244 of NC_140075.1, forward strand.
GATGGGATCTTCCTGACAGCAGAGAAGATATTGACATAGGAAATGATGACGAAAAGGAAACAGCAGATACCCAAGACCACACTGATGAAAATGGGGACAAGTTAGCTCATTAAATTTTCTGAGCAGGAAATAGCCAATAACTGGGGGATGTCACAGAAGACATTGGACCACGTTGGGCCCACAGTAGGACAAGGAGAAGGTTCCTGCTGTGAACATCACAGCATAGAGACCCCTACCCAGCCAGGACACAGCTGTCAGCTGCACACACCTGTTCCTGCTCATGATCACCTCATAGTGCAAGGGGTGGCAGATGGCAGCATAACGGTCAAGGCTCATCACCGTGAGTGGGTGAAGCTCTGTAACTACTGAAATAATCATCATGAAGACCTGGAGGACACAGCCTGGGAAGGAGATGGAGCTGCTGTTCCTCAGAGAGTTGGCAATGGACTTGGGGACCATGGCTGAGATGAGGCAGAGGTCCGTGAGGGAAAGACCCATAGGGGTGTGGAGTTGCCAGTCCAGGGTGGTGATGAGGACAATGAGCCCGTTCCCCAGCAGGGAGCACAGGTAGACCAAGGAGAAGAGCAGCGGGTGCAAGAAGTCCATGGTCCCCTGGGTGGGGAATGCCAGGAGCACAAATTCTGTCACGGCCTTGAGATTCATCCCCCCTGGAGCCATCATCTGTATAAAAAAATAAGGAGGAAGAAAACATTGTCAAATCCTGAATAATTGAACATAAGTGCATTATCAGCATAGGATAATGATTCAATCTATTTAGCTGGTAATTACTCCTTCTATGTCCCACGGAGTCTAGTACCCTCATCTGCGTGTGCTGCTGTGTTCAAAATTTCATTTCCATCTCCCGTGAGGGGACGTTATCACACTGTCCAAATATGTCCTGAAAAGTGGTGAAGGCTTAAAGATTTCAATTGACCCTATAGAACTTTAAGAATTACAATCTCAGGCCTCCTTGGTGGTGCAGCAGTTGAGCGCTGGGTTGCAAAGCTGCCTGCAGCCTCAGCAGCACCGGTTTGATGCCCGGCTGCTCCCCAGCCACTGGCGGAGGGTCCCACATGGCGCGCAGACCTCTTCTGCCGCCCGCTGCTCCCCTCAGCAGTGTACTTCGTACCTTCTACCTGCTCTGCTCCCTGCTCTGACTCTGGTGAATTCTCTCACCCTCCCACGCTTCTGACTGTACCCAGTGTTTGTACAAATTAAAATAAATAAATAAATAAATAAATAAATAAATAAATAAATAAATAAATAAAGCACAAATGTTAAAAAAAAAACATTACAATCTCAAACCTCTCAACAAAACCGACTGACAGACTTCCTGACTGTTGCAGGCCTGCGGCTCCACCTCCTGCCCAGGCCCCACTGTCTCTGCCCAGCATACTTCCCAGAGGTTGTCCAGGGCACAGCCCCAGAGAACACGTGACCATGCCAAGCCCCTCCTCACCCTGGAGTGCCGGCCCCTGTTCCTCCAGCACAGCCCTGGTCTTGGAAGGCCCCACAGTGATAGGAGTGCAGGGAGATGGGGTGTGCGGGTCCCTATTTTCCTGCTCCTCAGGACCCAACACCATCCTAGAACTGAATGACCTGGGCTCATCGTCCCTGTGCGGCATGTCCTGACGCCTCCTCTGTCAGATTCCTGCCCCTGTGACCTTACTGCTGCCTCCTGGTCCATCCCCTCATTTCCTCATCTCCCTGCCCCTGACTCCCCACATCTGAGGACCCAGAGACCATGTTTCCCACAGAGTCTCCTCCTGGGTCACACCCACACGTCCCTCCTGCAGAATGGGCTCGTCCACTCCGGGTCTCTCCCGGCCCCTCTGTCCCCCTCAGATTCATGCACATCTGTGCTTGTGGCTGTCCCTGCTGGTACCAGGGCCCCGGGTCTCCCGTTTGCGGGTTTGTTCCTCCCCCAGTCCCATGCGTGAGTGGGGATGTCTGGACGCGGTACAGCCCTACCCTCTCTCCTCCCCCTCCCCAAGCTCATTCTCTCTGCCCTCTGTGGGGTGAAGGAGGGGCAGGCCCTGGGGATGCATGATTTTTAGGAGAATGTGGTAATATAAAATAATTGCAACACATTGGTGGGAATAATTTCCGAAATATAATAAAAACAAGGAAATAAATTAGTGTACTTAGTTGTTAATAATGTTGACATCTGTTGAGTGATTTATATATAAATTTAAAATGTTAAAATAACATTTCACATCTATCTCCTCCTGGCCCTGTTTAAATATTGTGACTTTATTTTACAATATTACCAACAATCCCTGAGTTGGGGAAAATCCAAATGGAGTTGGGGAAAATCCCAAGTTCAAGTCCATAAATAGTCACACGTCCCTGCCAGCCTCATGCTAGTGTCAGAGCCATTAAGTAGTCAACATGTTGCTGTAAATGTTACTGAGTAACTACTTGACTCTTGTCTGTCATGATGTTTAGGACAGAAATGCTTAACATTCTGAATTTAACAATAAGTATTTTTTTAATTTCCTTTAGCATTTCTTCATTACACTCTAATTCCGTTAATTGTTGTGTTTTTGTTTAGTATCCAAAACACTCTGAATATGCTGATGCTAAAATCCTAGGTATTAACATTAATCGTCACATCTCCCATAAATCAAATTCTTTTAATATGATCAATGTATTAAGTCAATATCATTGACCATCCTAAATTAAAAAAGAATGTTTTCTCTCATTGAGTCTCACCCAGGCTGACACGGCAGTGGGACATTGAGCAACGTGGGCACCTTCAACATTAGTTGTCATGATTTAGAAAATGAATACTTTACCTAGGCACATTCTCAAGTGTAGAATTAAGCTTGAATCTGAAAACTTTCAAGTGTGAGTGGATTCTCCCCTGCAAATGGCTGTGGGCAGATACCTGCAGTCTTTGGGGAAAGATCTAGCTCCTGTGTCGAGTCTCTCTCCTGAGGTTGTCCCCATGGTCCGGACAGAGGGCGCCCTGGCCTCTCACTCCATGGTCGGGGCTCGTGGGGAACCTCTGAGCACTCACAGGATGTTCCACCCCGTCCTGCGCCGACTCATGGACAGAGCAGGGCCTCATGGCTGGGCTATTTGAGCTCTGGAGCTGGTGTCCGTGTGTTGGCACAGTCCAGATTCCAACCCTCAGGGACCTTTCCCCCGAGGGAAAGTGTGTGTTTACTTGACTGTTTTAATTGGAGGGTCCTGCAGTGCTTCTCGGGGAGTCATTATCACACTCGGTGTGTAGATGTGATTTTGTGTCTGGCTCACACGTCTATGGAAGTGAATAGACAAATCCTCATGTCCAGGTTCCATTCCCCACCTGTTGGGTCCACCGTGGTGGGCACCATCAGTCATAACAGTGCCCTGAATCCCTGTCTAGACAGCTGGACATTCGCCCGTCACCCCCCATGTGCCCCTCACGGAGAGGCCCTGGGTATGGGCATGAGGGCGGATGTGGAAAGGCCTGAGGCGGGAGGGAAGGGATATGGAGAGAGGCAGGAGGGAGCCCAGGGAGGGGGATTGGTGTGGAAAGACAATGGACGTCCAGCAGAAGTGAGTGACCACAGGGGTCACCAGCCCTGGGGGAAGAGAAACTGGTCTCTGAAATTGTGTATCCTTCGGTTCATTTCCACCACAGCACCTGTCCCTGCACTTACATTAGAATTGTCCTTTTGTTGGGATAATTTTCTTTTACCCTTAAAAAAATGGAGTAGAATATTAGGGTTTCTGCTCATGGTGTCATATCCTTAGGTTTGCTGCATGACGATGGTGACGTCACACATGGAAACTGGTGTTCATCTGCTTGAGTTTACTCTTCTGCAGGGGGTGGGACAGGACCTGCTTCACTCTGCTGCATGTGTCTGTCTGCTTCTCCCAGCACCATCTCCCCACTTTCCCTGCTCCAGTACCTGCTCTGGCTCCTCTGTCATAGGGTCACTGTCCATCCTTATGAGGGTGGGTTACTGGGCCCTCGTTTTTTTCCCAGGGGTCTGTGTCTGCTTTTGTCCCAGTGCCATGCGGCTTTAACTATTAGAGCTTTATTGTATAGACTTGAATCTGGAATGTGCTGCCTCCATTCTTCCTCATTTTTGTCAGGATTATTTTGGGTTCTGTTCTTTTGTGGTTCTATATATATTTAAATATTATTTGTTTCATATCTGTGAAGAATACCATTGAAATGTTCATTTGGATTGCATTGAATGTGTAAATTTCTTTGGGTCTGATGGATATTTTGAAATGTTGATTCTTAAATCCATTAGGAGGGGTTTTCTTTCCATTTTTTGGGTGTTTCCTATTTAAGAATGTCTTACAATTTTCCATCTTTAGGTTTACTCCTAGGTACTTAATTTTGTGATTACATATAGGATTGCTTTCTCAACTTCTCTTCTTCATATTTTAATTTAATTTTTTTCTGAATCTCTAGAGTTCTCAATGTATAATAACATGTTGTCCAACAATTTTAAATGTCTAAATTCAAACAAACTTGAGGTATTTAATGGTTTGTTCACTTACATATTTTAATTATGCTATACAATGACTTGAATAGTCTCAGTGAATGTTTATCATGCTCTGAGTCAGGTTCTTAATTCAATACATATATTGGATATTTATTGTATCCCAAAACTTTATACATGTAAAGCATAAGAGTACCAAGAATTAATATGAAGAATGTCATTTATTGGCAGAAAGTTTAAATTGCCTGTCACTTAAAGAAGAGAATGAAGTTGTCATCCCAGTCTTTCAAAGGTGGAGATGTTGGCATTTTCTAACTGTTCCTGGCTGCCTCATTATTTACTTTGTGCCCACATGGGTCTCACCTGGGCTGGAGGCCAGGTAGGCCTGACTAGTGGCCTCGCAAGGTGAACTCTGTGAGAATGACTTAAATGTCTTACATCCAATTGGAACTACATTTTCATCATTAAATATTTTGGTGTGAAATTTTCAATTGTGGGACGTCACAGACGGGAAAGCAAAGGTGGGTGCTGTCAGCAGAGAGGAGCTGAGGCCAGACAGCAAGTGACAATCATGGGGGCATTTCACTTCCCAAATTGAAATCTCCTTCAAATTATTTATTGCCTTTATGTGTACACTGAATGATAATATTATTTTATTGTATGTCAATCTGATGGTTTTTTTAATTTCAATATTTTCGTAAAAAATAAAGACATTCTAGGTAAGATTACTCTTGATAACCTGCCCAGCCAGGGTATTGTGCTGTCATCCCGCCCACTCTAGTGATGAAATAAATGGGGACAACACTCCTGTAAAGTTTGGGGTGAGGTCATGGATGGCATCCCTAACACATTTCTGGAAATATTAAATATGAGGTTGGCTACTAGCTATTAATTTGTTTAGAGCATCATAACTTGCTAAGTTCTCTTATTCCTTCTCAAAAATTCCCACACAATGTGTTTTGTAATTTTTTTAGTAATTACAGTGCACATGAACTTAACTTTCTTATTTCTGGTGTCCACCATGCGCTGAGTGTGTTTATGGTAAATGCCGGCAGTACCCACCCACACCAGAGCTTCAAGGAGTGTCTCCACCATGTCACATGTGTGGGTCTTTGTCCACAGAAGGTTGTGAATACTCAGATCCCAACTTGGACCAAAGGCCTTATTTATGCTGTGAAGGCCCCACTCACCAAGTAAAGGGGCCTCTGTCCTCCCTGACATCCCTGACCACATGACCAAGAATGTCATGACATGAAAGAGGAAGCCGCATTAGAGACTGGAGGGGCTGCCCAGTGAGAGAACTTCTGCTGACCCCTGAGATGAAACCCAACCAGCGCCCCTCTCTACCAGGAGCACAGAAATGGAGATCAGCAAAGAGTGTCTGCAAGTTCCCTCCAGTACACACAGAATCTCACAGTGCACCTAAGTGTTAAAAAGAGGAACAATTATTGCTAATAGAGTATATGAGCAGCAGGCTGTATGAAGTCATCATAAATGTAATTTAAAATGAGCATATATTTTTAAATTTTACAATGAAATTATATGAACTTAGAAAAACATAAAGGCCAGTATTATGTGAAAATTTAAAATAAGTCTCTCATAATGGAGTCATGAAGTCATCTTCTCTATTACATTTTGGTGAGTCTCCCTTCATCAGTCTCCCCACAGCCGTCTTTAAGGCTTGGTGCCTTAGACTGTATATGACGGGATTAAAGGTGGGGGGCACCACCGTGTAGTAAATAGAAATGACCAGGTCAGACATGGACGGGGTCTCTGAGGTTGGCTTCATATAAGCAAAGCATCCAGTGTAGAGAAACAGCAACACAACCAGCAGGTGGGGAAGGCAGATGGAGTAGACTTTGGCCTTCCCTTCTGTGGACGGAATCTTCCTTATAGCAGAGAAGATGTGGGCGTAGGAAATGACGATGAAAATGAAAGAGCAGATACTCAACACCACACTAATGAGAATGGGGACAAGTTCGCTCATCAAATTTCCTGCCTTTTGCACCCCGCTCCTGTGTCTGGGTGCCTGGTTTCTGATTACTCAGTGAGGGACATTCACTTTAGTGACAGCTCCGTTGCATCTCCCCACAAACCTATGTTGTGGGCGCAGGGACCTGGGCAGTTGTGATACACGTACTTTTTTTTTTTAAGATTTATTTATTTATTCCATGGTATATATGTACCACATCTTCTTGATCCAGTCATCTATTTTTGGGCATTTGGGCTGTTTCCAAAGCTTAGCTATTGTAAATAGTGCTGCTATAAACATAGGGGTGCAGGTGTTCTTTGGAATTGATGTTTCTGTGTTCTTTGGGTAAATTCCTAGGAGTGGAATTGCTGGATCCTGTGGAAGCTCTATGTTTAGTAGGTCCAGAAATCTCCACACAGCTCTCCATAGTGGTTGGACCAGTTTGCACTCCCACCAACAGTGCAGAAGAGTTCCTTTTTCTCCACAACCTCGCCAACATTTGTTGTTGCTAGTTTTTTTTTTTTTTAATATGTGCCATTCTCACTGGTGTAAGATGGTATCTCATGATAGTTTTGATTTGCATTTCCCTGATTGCAAGTGATGTTGAACATTTTTTCATATGCCTGTTGGCCATTCGCATTTCCTCTTCAGAGAAGTTTCTTTTTAGCTCCTCTGTCCATTTCTTGACTGGATTATTTTCTTTGTTGTTGTTGAGTCTCATCAGCTCTTTGCAGATTTTTGTGATCAGTCCTTTATCATTAGTGTTGTGTGCAAAAATGTTCTCCCAGTTGGTGGGGTTTCTCTTTGTTTTTGTTATTGTCTCTTTTGCTGAGCAGAAACTCTTTAATTTGATGTAGTCCCAGCTGTTGATCTTTGCCTTCACTATCACTGCTTTGGGTGAAGTGTATGTAAAGATGTCTTTGATATGCAAATCACGTAGTGTTTCGCCTATATTTCCTTCTATGTATTTTATGGTTTCAGGTCTTATATACCATGGAATATTACTCAGCATTCAAAAAAGATAAACACGTGCAATTTGCAGCAACATGGATGGCGCTGGAAGGGATCATGCTCAGTGAAATAAGCCAAAAAGAAAAAGAAAAATGCCGGATGGTCTCACTCATAGCAGGAATCTAGAATACTTAAATAAGGGACCAGGAAAATGAATAACTATAAGAAAGTGAAAATCAAAATCAACAAAAACTATGAACCAGAGACACTTTTTGGGGGGTGGGGGGCGGGAGGGGAGGGATTGGGGTCAGAATGGGGGGATTGCAATTGTATGGGGAATATAAAAATAAAATTTATTAATTAAAAAAAATAAAATAAAGTACTTTTTTTCTTGTAAAAAAAAAGATTATTTATTTATACAAGAACCAGGGTACATACCAGATGCATGGGAGGGTGAGAGGATTCACCAGAGACAGAGTGGGGAGCAGAACAGGCAGACTGACAATATACACTGCTGAGGGGAGCAGCAGGTGTGACAGGAGAGGTCTGCGCGCCATTTGGGACCCTCGCCTGCTGGCCAGGATCGAACCTGCGCTGCAGAGGCTGCGTTCAGCTCCACAGTGCTGCACTCAACCACCTGCGCTGCCAGGGGAGGCCCGATACACGTGTACTATTCCAGTGTGCGTTGTTTTTTGCACAAGCTTACCAGCTGGCCTTGGGCTATTTGCAGGTCTCTGGAGGAGTCCTTGTCTTCCTCTAATGGTGCCTGGAGCTGTTTGCTCACTTACTGGCAATTCCTGCAGGGTTCTCCACAGTTCCCATTCACGGGGTGCCATGCCTGAAATAGTTCTTTTCTACGCAGTGTCCCCGTTGATCTGTAGTTTGTTCTTGTTTTCTTTTCTTTCTTTCTTTTTTCCTACTTTCTGTTGGTCAGAGAGTGCTGACTTTGTGGTTGGGGAGGGTAGCAGGGTTCTCTGATCTGTCATGTTGATATTGCTAGTTCCTTCACACTAAAGCAGAGACACCTGTGGAAATCTATTATGGATGTGATCTTGTTTTTATTTTAATTCCACACAACAACAAAGCTATGTAAAATCTAATTTTGTTAATATAAATATGGATTCCAGACTGCTGAAAAAGCTTTTTCCCCTAGGCTACAGCGTTTTTTGAGTTGATTTTTTTCTTGCTTTCATTAAATTAGCTGGAATTGTTTCTCTTATATCTTACAGTAGTCATATACTACTACATTCTCCTAAAAATCTTACAGTCACAAGGACCTGCCCCTGCGTCACCCCCACAGAGGGAGGAGAGGATGAGTTTGGGGGGAGGAGGGGAGTGGGCGGGGCTGCCCCATGTCCAGATGTCCCCACTCACGCACGGGCCTGAACAAACCTGCACCCAGAGGTTGAGCAGCGGGGCTAGGGTGAGAGGGAGGGGCTGTCGGTCGACTATGAGATTCAACCAGAGCAGAATCCTAAGATCAGGTGAAAAGTCCCTCATTTCCCGATCCCAGATCCAGTGTGATAAAGGCATGTTTCTGGAGCTGAACACAAAAGGCTCAACAGAGAGCAAGAGACATGGAGCTGCTCCACTCCACACCCTGGGAGTAACCTCTGGGGCATGCCTGTGACTGTCCTTGCAGGTGTCATGTTTTATTCTGCTCAATATTTTTATACAGATGATGGCTCCAGGGGTGACCAATCTCACGACCGTGACAAAATTCGTCATCCTGGGGTTCCCCACCCAGGTGACCATGGACTTCCTGTACCTGCTGCTCTTCTCCCTGGTCTACCTGTGCGCCCTGCTGGGGAACGGGCTCATTGTCCTCATCACCACCCTGTACCGGCACCTCCACACCCCCATGTACTTCTTCCTGAGGGTTCTGTCCTTCACGGACCTCTGCCTCCTCTCAGCCACGGTCCCCAAGAACATTGCCAACTCTCCGAGGCACAGCAGCTCCATCTGCATCCCGGGCTGTGTCCTCCAGGTCTTTATGGTGGTTATTTCAGCAGGTGTAGAGATGAAACTGCTCACGGTGATAAGCCTTGACCGCTATGCTGCCATCTGCCACCCCCTGCATTATGATGTCATCATGAGCAGGGACAGGTGTGTGCAGCTGACAGCTGTGTCCTGCCTGGGTGGGGGGGTGTCATCTCTGTGATGCACACAGCTTGAACATTTTTGTTTTCCTACTGTGGGTCCACTGTGGTCCCCCAATTCTTTTGTGACATCCCCTAGTTATTGGCTATTTCTTGCTCAGAAAATATAATGTGCGAACTTTCCCCATTCTCATTAGTGTGACTTTGGATGTGGATTATTTTACTTTAATCATCATTTCCTATGTCCACATCTTCCCTGCTGTCAAGAAGATCCCATCTACAGAAGGTAAGGCCAAGGCCCACTCCACCTGCCTTCCCCACCTGCTGGTTGTGGTGCTATTTCTCTCCACTGGAAGTTTTGCTTATCTGTACCCGACCTCAGAGATTCTGTCCATGTCTGACTTGGTCATTTCTTTGTTCTACACGGCAGTGGCCCTTTAACCCCGTCATATACAGTCTGAGGAACCAAGCAATGAAGTCGGCTGTGGGGAGACTGCTGAAGGGCCAATACTATAAGATGTGGGATATCACAATCTAAAATTACAGCCCCTCATTTATTCAAGTTTTTCCCTTTAACTCTACATGGTATCATTTATAAAGTACAGAGTTCTTGCATCAGGATTTTTCCTTTTCCAGAAATTTATATTCTCATATTCTTCCATAAGCTGTAAATGTTTCCTAATTACTGCTATCATTTGCCAAACCTCCAATAATGTGATGTTCATAAAATGATTTCCCACTTGTGTTTGAAAAAAGGAAAGAATGCTCTAGAACTCACACTTCACCAACATTTACGTGAAACCAAGCAGTGGTAAACAGGATTTGTCCTCGTGAGCACACTGTCACTGGACCCCAGTCCTGGGGCACTCGGTTCCCTCAGCCTGTGTGTCTCTACTGAGGGACCCATCCTGTGGAGGGGAGGGGAGACAGCTGAGTGGGTTCTCCCACCCCTTACAATTATAATGGGGCTTCTCCCTCTAAGAGACATTCATGTTTCTGTTCAAAAGACAAATGGAAACCACAGTTGCCTCTGCCAGAAATGGAAGGATGGAAGCTTCCTTGGGGAATTGGAGTCTATGATAAACCCTACAACTCATGTGAATATTAATTTCTATGATGCCTGATTCGATTGTAATAGGACCACACTGTTTAAGTACTATAATAAATGTAAAAAGTGTATGATATTTATTGAGGAACTACATTTTTACTTTTAAAATGTATTTTTATACACATAATTTGTTATACACATCAAATAAAGAGTATATTTTTGGGTTCCTTTAGTTTTTGAAATTGTGTTTTTTTAATTTTTTTAATAGAGGCATGCTTTATTTATTTATTTATTTATTTATTTATTTATTTAATTTGTTTGTTTTGTTTGTACATGGACTGCAAACAATCAGAAGTGCAGGAGGGTGAGAGAATTCACCAGAGCCAGAGCGGGGGGCAGAGCTGGCAGAAGGACAGAAGTACACTGCTGAGGGGAGCAGCGGGCAGCAGGAGAGGTCTGCGCGCCATGTGGGACCCTCCTTCAGTGGCTGGGGAGCAGCCGGGATCGAACCGGTGATGCAGAGGCCACGGGCAGCTTCCAAACCCAGTGCTCAACCGCTGCATCACCGGGGAGGCCCTTGAAACTGTATTTTGAGTCTTACGTCAGGACTTCTTGTTGACTCTGGTAGATGACATTCATTTCCCTTTTCTTCTGCTTTGGAAATAGCTATTTATTATACTATGTAAAGTACATTATGTAAAGGTCAGCATGACACTATTAGTAAATATTTATTCTTGTACATCATTTGTACCCTAAATACTCAGCTTCTCATTATTGTCTTCCTTCTACTGAGACCATGAGCTGGGTTGATGTTCTTCCCTCAAGAGTATTTTCAGGGAGCAGGTCACTGTGTCTCCACACTCTCCTGACTGATCATTACATACTGAGTCCAGAAAACCTTTCTTTTAAAAATATATGTGGGAACCACCAGACCAAGTCCATTCAGATTTCGGAATTGAACATGTGCTAGAAAATCACTCAAATAAGCATTCATTTCAATGAATGTATTTGATCAAAGATCTATTCCCTTGGGATCCTTATTTCAGTCTCCTCTGTTTTTTTAAAATATTTTCAGTTCTTCACTTGGACAAAACTTCTGTCTTTTGAGATGGGGTTTTGATTTCATGAGAGACATAATATGAAGTCATGTGAAGTTATAACTTGCCACCATCAAATAAATGCTATATTCATGGTTTTGGTGGCTTTCATTTGGGGGTTAGTTTCCCACTCTGTATTCACAGGGACCCTGCACTCTGCAAAACACCCATTGCTACCTCATCTACTTTCATGCCCACCCACTATCCCCTGTTACCTCTGGTAACTACATGTTTTCCCTAGTCCAAGATTTGCTTTTGCCGCATTTTGTACTATAGGATTTCTGTATTTTCTATTCCCTGATGAGTGAGACCATCCACTATCTGTCTCTTGCTGTCTGTTATTTCACTTTATAAAATCACCACAAGGTCCATCCTTGTTAACCCATATACATGAGTTCATGTTTTTAATAGCTGTATAGTATTTCATTGAGTGTGGACCCACATTATTTATTCCTTCCTCTGTGCACGACACTTGCATTGGGACCATGAACAGCAACAGTGGACGGTGTGCCTGTGAACATGGGTGTACGTGGTCTGCCTTGTAGTGTCTGGGTATCTGGGACAAACACCTAGCAGAGGTTGCTCCATCTTATGGTTGTTCTGTTTTTGTTGTCTGAAGAAATCTCCAAGCCATTTTCCCAAAAGAGGTGAGAGGCACTTTCTCTCCCTCCCTCACCTCCTGTTTTGTCCAGTCTCTTGATTGGTCCCTGCTTGCAGAGGAGAGTGACAAGTCACTGCAGTTTAACTTGTGTTCTCTCACCATTAGTGCTGTTGAACAATATTGTGTGGATTAAAATCACGATAGGACCCCAAACCATAAAATAGCAGAAAGAAAATATGGGGTGATGTCCTAGTGGACACAGACCCCAGAATGTTTACAGGGATACAAGTCTAAGGAGAAGGGAACAAGTGCCCCTCCCACACTAGAGTGCTCCTGGGCCTCATAAACGGCTGTGAACATAGGCCCTGCACAGGGAGAAGCCACGTGCACCCCACACTCCTGGCAAGGGCGAGTGTCCATCACACAAGTTTGTCCCCACCACAACAGGGAGCAGCACACCAGTTAATACATGGGCCAAGGCCGACACGGACAGTCTCTAAGTAGGACACGCTGGTGCCTGCAGAGTCACTGGCAGGTTGGATTCAGGCTCCAGACCCTGCTCCGAACTTCACAGGCAAGTCCTGACCCCCGCACGGATGTGTTTGTCCCAGTCCCAGGATGGGCTCACCCTGCGGGGCCAGTGGAGTCCAGGGTGTGATCGTGTTATTATTCAGCATTAATGTCTAATAAGCTGGGCGGACTCTGTCCTGCTACATCCTGGGACCTCTGAGAGCTGCAGGTGACAATGCTTCTGCTCCTCACACTCAACCCACACTTTCCATCATGTCACTTTCCCCTCACAGAGTGTGCTGGACACCCAAATCCACATGGTCTGAGTCTGTTTTCTGAGAGACTTAAATGTGGGGAATGTGCTCCTGGATGCCGAGAAGCTTTTCTCAGCCGAGATTAGCAGGAAGGACTAACTATACTTTTTCTCAAGTCATGAAAAGAACATTCAGATGACACCAATTACTCCATGATACCCGGGGGCAACAGCCACAGTTGCTCCTCCCTCAGGTACCTCACAACTTTCTCCCTGAAAAGCTATACAGACACCAGCCCAGCGATATCTCCTGGCCCTGTTCCCGCAGTCATATCCTCTGTTGAGTAGGAGCAAAGGGGGTGTCCTCTCCCAGGAGGGAACCCGCCTGACAGAGTGTGCAGGGGACCCCCTTTCTGTAGGCAGGAGCCTCCCAGGGCAACCGGGAGAGCCAGGCCCAGCCCGAGGTAGGGAGCTGGGGGACAACCTCTGGTGGACAGGGGGGAATTGCAGGCCTGGAAGGAGGGCCTCTCCTCAGCAACCATATGCCATAAGCTGAGTTCAAAGTTCTGTGCCCTCGAGTCTGGGGATGTCATCAAAGGTCATGGACCCCATGGACACTGAGCTGGGCCCACCCACCACGTGGACCCACACTGTCTTTAATAATGGGACCAGCACCTGGTCCCCACGGCAGGTCAGTGGAGGCTGATGGAGTCTGAGGAGGAGGAACCACAGTTCAGTCCCCACAGGAGTCAAGACTAACAGAACTGCCTCTGGCACCCTCAGTGCACTAATTATCACTGGGATGTGCTGCAGGACGACGCCAATTAAGACAGTCAACAACAATAAAAAATGCACTTGTCCCTCTGGAGGAAGGTCGCCAAGGGCTGGAATCTGGACAGTGTCCAACACACAGACACCAGCTCCAGAGCTCAAATAGCCCAGCCCTGAGGCCCTGCTCAGTCCATGAGGCGGCACAGGATGAAGTGGAACATGCTTTGAGTGTTCAGAGGCTCCCCACGAGCCCCAACCATGGAGTGAGAGGCCGGGACACCCTCTGTCCATGCCACGGGGACAAGCTCAGGACAGACACTCGACACGGCAGTGGAATCTTTCCCCCCAGACTGCAGGTATTTAGCTCTTAAACAGTTTCCAAGGAGAATCCATTCAGATTGAAAGATTTCAGATTTCAAGCTTCCTTTCACATCTCCGAAAGTACTGGAGTTAAAATATTCTTTCAGAAAAGAACTACACATTCTCAAGGTTCCCAAATAGTTCCATTTCACACCACAATATTTTTTATGGGATGAGTTTCAATGGGAGAAATAAAATTTTTCATTAACTCTTCCAAAGTCTGTGACATTTAATTCATTTTTCATAGAGAAAGTTTTGAATTGTGGCCGATGACAATATTGTTTAATAACTGATTTTAGCATTCAGCACAGTGAGTGAATATTAAGTATTAAATAAAATCACAACAACTAATGGAAATATAATGATAATGAAATATAAGATAAAAAATAGAAATATAATATGAAATTTAAAATACTTATTGTTAAAATTCGGAGCATTATGCCTTTTTTCCCAAAATTTACAACACATAGGTGTCAAGCAGAAATTCAAAAACATTTTAAGCAACAACTGTTGAAGGTTTCATGGCTCTGACACTAATGTGAGCCTGGCAGAGATGTCTATTTATGGACATGAACTTGGAATTTTTCCAAAACTTTGTCACTCACAGATTGTTAGCGATATTATAAAATGAGGAAGTGACAGTATTTTAACAAAATTATATGTCAAAATTTATCTTATTATTATAGATATTTAAATCAATGAAAAGATTTGACATCTAGACTACTTTGTGACCTTATTGATAATATTTTTATTAAAGTACTTTTAAATGTTCAAACTAATGTATACCTACAAGTTTATTTCCCACATTCTCTTTAAAAATTCTGCTTCCCCAGGGCCTGCCCCTCCGTCACCCCACAGAGCTGGGAGAGGATGAGGTTGGGGAGAGGAGAGTCGGCAGGGCTGCTCCGTGTTTAGGCGTCCCCACTCATGCATGGGCCTGGTGTGAGGAACAAACCTGCACCTGGGGGACCTGGGGCCCTGGGACCGGCAGGGACAGCCACAGGCACAGACTGTCTGGCTCAGCACCGGAGTGGCCTCCTCCCTGCACTGACGTGCATGAGTCTCAGGGGGACAGAGGGGCCTGGAGGGACACGGGGTGGGCGAGCATATCCTGCAGGAGAGACGTGTGGGTGTGACCCGGGAACAGAGTCTGTGGAAAACATGGTCTCTGGGTCCTCAGATGTGGGGGAGTCAGGGGCAGGGAGATGAGCAGACGAGGGGACGGACCAGGAGGCAGCCGTGAGGCCACAGGAGCAGGAATCTGACAGAGGAGGCATCAGGACACGCCACATGTGTCCAGATCATTCAGTTCCAGGACAGTGTTGGATCCTGGGGAGCAGGCAAACAGGGACCTGCACACCCCACCTCCCTGCACACCTGTCCCTATGGGGCCTCCCCAGACCAGGGCTGTGCTGGAGGAGCAGGGACAGGCTCTCCAGTGTGGGGAGGGGCTGGGCATGGTCAAGTGTCCTCTGGGACTGTGCCCTGGACAACCTCTGGGAGGTGTGCTGGGCAGAGACGCTGGGTGTGGCAGGAGGGGGAGCTGCTGGACTGGGGCAGAGGGGAGGGGCATTCACTTGGGTTTATTGACACATGTGAGATTCTAATTTGTTCAAGTTTGTGGGGGAGAGTTGAAATTTTTCTGGTCTTTACCAAATTTCAGAATCAATTTGGACAACATAATGATGACACATGCGAGGGAAATAAAAGGTTGAATTAGCAGGACACGCAGAGGAGGATATGAGACTCCATAGCACCTAGAAGGAGTAATTACCTGGTAAATAGATTGAATCATTATCCTATACTTATAACTCATCTTATGCTCAATACTTGAAGATTTGACAATTCTTGCTCTTCTCTTTCATACAGATGATGGCTCCAGGGGTGACCAATCTCACGACCATGACAGAATTCATCCTCCTGGGGTTCCCCACACAGGGGACCATGGGCTTCCTGCACCCGCTGCTCTTCTCACTGGTCTACCTGTGTGCCCTGCTGGGGAACGGGCTCATCGTCTTCATCACCACGCTGGACCGGCACCTCCACACCCCCATGTACTTCTTTCTGAGGAGTCTGTCCTTCTCGGACATCTGCCTCATCTCAGCCACGGTCCCCAAGTCCATTGTCAACTCTCTGAGGCACAGAAGCTCCATCTCCTTCCCAGGCTGTGTCGTCCAGATCTTTGTGCTGTTTCTTTCAGTAGGTGCTGAGCTGCACCTGCTCACAGTGATGAGCCTTGACCGCTATGCTGCCATCTGCCACCCCTTGCACTATGAGGTCATCATGAGCAGGGACAGGTGTGTGCAGCTGACAGCAGTGTCCTGGCTGGGTGGGGGTCTCGATGCTGTGATGCACACAGCTGGAACCTTCTCCTTGTCCTACTGTGGGTCCAACGTGATCCACCAGTTCTTCTGTGACATCCCCCAGTTACTGGCTATTTCCTGCTCAGGAAATTTGATAAACGAACTTGTCCCGATTCTCATCAGTGTGGTCTGGGGTATGTGCTGTTTCATTTTCATCATCATTTCCTATGTCCACATCTTCTCTGCTGTCAGGAAGATCCCATCCACAGAAGGGAAGGCCAAAGTCTATTCCACCTGCCTTCCCCACCTGCTGGTTGTGGTGCTGTTTCTCTCCACTGCATGCTTTGCTTATCTGAAACCGACCTCAGGGACCCCATCCATGTCTGACCTGGTCATTTCTATGTTCTACACGGTTGTGCCCCCCACCTTTAATCCCATCATATACAGTCTGAGGAACCAAGCCTTGAAGACAGCTGTGTGGAGACTGATAAATGGCAAATACTCTTAGATGTGAGATTTCATAATGTAAAATTATAACTCCTCATTAATTCAGCTTTTCCCCTCTAACTCTTACATGTCATCATTTATAAAGCATAGAAATTTTTCCTTTTCCATAAATTTATATTCTCATATTCTTCCATAAACTCCTGTTTCCTAAAATACTGCAATCCTTTCCCCAACCCCTCCCTACATGGTATGCATAGACTGAAACCAGCTCATGGTTAAAAACATGTATTTGGTGTAGAAAGAATGTTCTAGAACTGAGGCATCACCAATTTTACAAAAATGAAGCAGTGGTAAAAGGGGTAGTCCTTGAGAGTGCATGGTCACGAGATCCCAGTTCTGGGCACTGAGTTCCCACAGCCGATGTGTGTCTCCACTGGGAGGCCCATCTTTGTGGAATGGAGGGAGACAGAGAGTGGGGTCCCCGCATCCCTCACAATTTCTTTTTTTTTTAATGCTGATGAACTTGGCCTCTCAAGTTTGTTTTTTTTTTAAGATTTATTGATTTATTGATTGATTGATTGATTGATTTATACAATCACTGGGTACAGTCAGAAGCGCGGGAGGGTGAGTGGATTCACCAGAGACAGAGTGGGGAACAGAACAGGCAGACTGACGAAGAACACTGCTGAGGGGAGCAGCGGGCGGCAAGAGAGGTCTGCTTGCCACGTGGGACCCTCGCAGGCGGCCTGGGATCGAACTGGCTCTGCAGAGGCTGCAGGTAGCTTTGGGACTCAGCGCTCAACTGCTGCACCACAAGGGGAGGCCCCTTCACAATTTCTAACCGAGCATTTTCCTCTAGGAGAATTTCATGTTTCTGCTCCAAGGACAAAGGGAAACCACATTTGACTCTGCCAGAGATAGAAGGATGGAGGTTCCTTGGTTAGTCGGAATCTGTGATTGAATCCTGAAATTGATGGGAACATTAATTTATATGATGCCCTGTTTTGATGCTAATGTAACTAACATTCCCTTGATGTGGAATTTTCAAAAGTAAAGTTATTGGAATTATTTTTGAAGAGCTACATTTCTACTTAAAAATTTATAATTTTAATTGTTGTATTTATTTTTAGGTTCCTTATTTTTCCAGATTGTATCTTGATCCTGTACCAGGTCTTCTTCTCGACCTTCTTGTAGATTACACTTAAGCCCAGTTTTCTTCTACATGGGAACAATGTTATTTTTTTATTATGTAAAACATCATGCAAAATAAAGCAGGGAAATATGTGTACATTCTACACATCTGCACTCAGTGTTATTGTTTCCCTAACCCTGAGAATGTGAGCTGGACTTGTTGTTCTTGCTCTCAAGTACTTTCTCTGGAACAGGTCACTGTGTCTCCAAACTCTCCTGATTGATTATCACATATTTGTCCACAAAAATATTTCTTATAATAATATGTATAGTTATGCACGAAACCTGACTAGTCCATTCAAATTTCAGAATTAAACATGAGTTAGAAAATCACTCAAATTAGGGGCCTCCCTGGTGGTGCAAATGGTTAAGATGCAACCTATGAAGCTATCTGCATCCACTGAAGCACCAGTTCAATCCCGGGCCAGGGAGCTACACACATGGTGCAGCAGACCTCTCCTGGCTCTCCTGCTGCTCCCCTTAATATTATATTTCAGTACATCTGCTTGTTCTGCTCCCCACTCTGTCTCTGGTGAATCTTCTCACCTCTGCACACTTCTGGCCTATACCCCAGTTATTGTATGCATAATACATCTTTAAAAAAAAGGAATCTGAGGGAAAAAAAAAGAAAATCACTCACAGGAATATTCATTTCAGTGATAGTATGAGATCACAGTCGCCATCCCTTGGGATATGACATCATTCCCTGGTCAGACTCCTGTTAATGTATTTTTTATTTTTCCTTTGAAAAAATCCAGTGTCTGTTGAGAAGGGATATTTACCATGAGTGTTTCATTGAAATGTCATGTTAATTTGTTATTTTTTCTTATCAAGGATGACATTTACACTCTGTACTGTTTTCACCGTGGGTCACTTTTCACTCCCCCACATGCACAAGTGTCCACTCAGAATCTACTAAATGCCCTGCAGTGCCTGGCTCCTCCGTCCACACTCCTATCTCCTCCCTTGTTCCCTCCGGTAATGAGCGAACTTTTGCACTCAGTCCAACATTTCCATGTGCTGTTTGCCACCATACTTTTTCAGTTATTGAATTTTTATATTATCTTCCACAGACGGGTGAGACCAGCCAATAACTTTCACTTTGTGACTTATCTCACTAGCATACACAACTCAATGTCCACCTTTGGTCCTGAAGGGCATGGACTCATCTTTTTAACAGCTGTGTAGTATTCCACTGAATGTGGACCCACATTGTTTGTTCACTCTTTTGTGCACCGCATTTGGTTTGGGGCCATGGCCAGCAACAGTGGTCAGTGCAGCTGTGAACACAGATGTACGTGGTCTGTACTATAGAGTCTGCGCATCTGGGATAACACCCGGCAGAAGTTGGTCCAAACTGTTGGAACTCTGTTTTCATCATCTGAAGACATCGTCTGAGGCCCTTTATTTCCTTCCCTTCTCACAGGTGATAACTCATTACAGTTTGGATCTATTTTCCTTATTAGTGCTGTTGAACAATTTGGAATGGATTAAAAATCTGCATTAGATGAAGCCTTAAGATACCAGAAAGCATGCCTGGGTGCTGCCCACTGCACATCTACCCCACAGATGAGCTTGGGGACACATCGCCAAGGACCAGGGAACAAGGGCACGTAGGAACAAGTGCCCCCCCCCACCAATGAACTTCTGTGCCTCAGAAAAGCCATCCCCAAAATAGGCCCCTGCACTGGGAGATGATTGTGCACATCACACGCCTGACAAAGGTGAGTGTCCAAAATATGCAAAACCTACAAATCCAGCACAGAAAGAGACACCCCAACCACACATGGCCCGGGCCTCTCCCGCTGCCTCTGCAGCCCCACCCGCCTATCTGGGGGGCTGCCCTGGGCCCTGCCAGGCCACACCCTGCCCCTCCCGCGTGCTCCCAGCTGAATTGGAGCTCTTTGGGGCCGCAGTCGCGGACCATGTCATATCTGCATTCTGCCCGCGGCTGCTCCTCCCTGGACACCGCAGTCTGCAGCCACGAAACCAGGTCACCAGGCGGGAGTGCAGAAGCTGAGCACAGGCAGCACCTAAGCATGGAGGACACTTGCTGGTCCAGCACCCAGGAGCCTACGCGGGGTGGGGCGGGTCGCGCTCTGGCCGTGTCTCCCAGGCCAGTCTGCTGTCAGCCTGCTGGCCCCTCACGTGCTGTGAGGCGCCCATGGGCCCGTGGGTGACTGGAGGGGCCGACTGGCTGCTGCGCCCCCCCCCCGTTGCTGCTCCCCCTCACCCCCCGCGGCTGCTGCTGCTGCTGCAGCCACGCTGCCCTTGCTGTCCCGGGCGCGGTGCCGTCCGCGCTCCTGACCTAGGGCAAGGAAGGAGCGGCTGCGAATGCTGTTCACTGTGCCTACAGCAGGATGACGAAAACATTGTGAAAATGTATTAGGTGGAATTTTGAGGAACAAATAAGAGGATGAAAGTTTGTAATTATAATAGCAAAAGCAGAAACACCAGCCTCCTCGTAGTCTAGTGTCTCCAGACATCACCGAGGATGGCCCCGCAGCTTGCCCCACACCTGCACATGTTTGTCCCCATCTGCCCATTTTCTTCCGCTGCGGAGACTAGGACAGTGTCCCGAGGGACCTCGCCGTGGGACCCTCACCCAGAGACCCGTAGTTTCCCAGTACGGGTCGAATTGACAAAATTACGGGGTTTGCGTGCATTAGTATAATACTATCATTCAGTGTAGACACAAAGACACAGAAAGAATATTAAGAAGGGCCTCCCCGGTGGCGCAGCGGTTGAGTGGTGGGCTGCGAAGCTGCCTGCAGCCTCTGCAATGCCGGTTCGATACCCAGCCGGCCGGTGAGTGTCCCACATGGCACACAGACCTCTCCTGCCGCCCGCTGCTCCCCTCAGCAGTGTACTTCGTCAGTCTGCCAGCTCTGTTCCCCGCTCTGACTCTGGTGAATTCCCTCACCCTCCTGCGCTTCTGACTGTACCCAGTACTTGTTGTATAAATAAAGAAATAAGTCTTAAGAAAATATTAATTAGAATTAAATTTGGAAGATAAAAATGCCCCGTGTGTGTCGCTGGCTGTCTGGCTACAGATCCTCTCTGCTGACTCCATAGATCTTTCCCATCTGTGATGTCCAATATTTCAAAATTTCACACCAAAGATTGCATGATAAAATGTAGTTCCAGTTAGATATCAGAGATTTAATTCATTCTCAGACATTCACCCTGTGAGAAGCAAGTCAGGCTGATCTTGCCTTTGGCCCAGGGGAATTCCAGGTGGGCACAATATAAATTTGGAGGGAACCAGGAACGGTTAGAAGAAATGGCAAAATCTTGATATTTGAACTTCTGGGTTGACAACTTGTAAATGACTGGCATTATTGACTTTATTTTTTTTGCCCATAGATAATTTTGTGAATATTAATCCTTGATTCTGTTATAGTTTACTGGTCAATAAAAGTGATGGGATGCAATGAGAATTCAATATGCATACTGAATTATGAAACTGAATTAAACCATTATAACCTTATACTTAGAATGTTCATTGCCAACATTTTGCCAAGTTTGTATGACATAACTAAAATATTTAAAATTATAAAACATTAACTGTCTCAACGTTATAGGAATTCAAATTCATACCCATATATTCACAATTAAAACTATTGTGGATAGCATGATAATATACACTAAGATCTCTCAAAAATCTCGTTTCATTCTTTTGAATGTTACTGCCAAATTCTCCCAACCCCACTTATTGAAGGCTCTTCACTTGCTCCAGTGAAGAGCCTGGCTCCTTCCTGGCTCCTTCCTGGCTCCTTCCTGGCTCCTTTCTCAAGATTAATTGTGTCAAACTAGATCAGTATCTCATATTTCCATGCAAAAACTAATTAAAACAATAAACCATTTCAGTTAAGTTGGAAGGTTACAAAATCAACACATGAAAATCAGTTACCTTCTTATAAGCAAAAAAAAAAAAATGAGGCAGAAGAGGAAAGAATTAAGAAAACAATCCTATTGCAATCACAAAATTAAGTATCTAGGAGCAGGGCCTCCCCTGGTGGTGCAGGCAGTTGAACGCCGTGCTTTGAAGCTGTCCACAGCCTCTGAAGCACAGGTTTGATCCCGGCTGGCCGGAAAGGTTCCCACATGGCGCGGCAGGCCTCTCCTGTCTCCCTGCTGCTCCCCTCAGCAGTGTACTTCAGTAAGTCTGCCTGTTCTGTTCCCCGCTCTGTCTCTGGTGACTCCTCTCACCCTCCCACACATTTGGTCTGTACTCCCGTTCTTGTATACATAAATACATAAATAAATAAGAGAACATAGGAGCAAACCTAGCAAAAGAGGTGAAGGCTCTACACAAAGAAAATTGTAAGATATAGTTAAAAATCTGGAAATTGCAAAGAAATGGAAAAAATATATTCCCGTTTCAATGATTACAAGAATCGGCATTGTCAAAAGGCCAACCCACCTTAAGCAATGTACAGATTCAAGGTAACCCCAGTGAGAACTTCAATAGCATCTTCAATGATATGGAACAAAATTACTGAAATGCATATGGAACCACAAAAGACCCCAAACAGACAAAACAATCCTGACAAAAATGAGGAAAATGGAGAATCACACCACCAGACATCTATCTATACAATAAAGCTATAATAGTTAAAACAGCATGGTAGTGGGACAAAAACAGACACACAGAGCTCTGGAATATAATGAGAGCCCAGGAATATGCCCACATCAGATGGACAGTTACTCTACGACAGAGGAGCCAAGAGTATGACTGCAACAAGGAGAGTGTGGAAATGGGGTTCAGAAAACTGGGCAGCCACATGCAAAAGAATGAAACATCACTATGTCCCAACAGACACCCCCACAAAAACCTTAAAATGGATTAAATTACTTTTTTCCAAATATGTGAAGTCACCATAATCCTGACAGTGAAACTCAACTAACATGACCACATGTACAGAAGCCCCAATAATCACTCCTATATGTTAAGGATAAATGAATAATTATTCAAACATATAATAATTATTATAATTTAAATGCAGAGTTGCAAGTGCAGAAAACAGAAAAGAATTACATGAATAAACAGGTTTTAAGTGACAAGAATAAATCACTTTCTCAGATGATTGTGTATTCATCCCCTGGCCAATCCCTTCTGCTGAGTTTCTCCTCGTCCCCCCTCCTCACTCTCCCTCCCTCGCCCCTTCCTTCCTTCATGTCTTCCCTTCCTTGCTGCCCCCACAGTTTCCTCATTTTGCCTCACACCAAGCTGCCCAGGTCTCCCCATGAGGGGCACACAGTGGGGATGGTGACTTTCCAACTCCCTCCTCAACATGTGCTCTTAGGATGGGGCTTGCATCTGGATCAGTGGAGTCTGATGGAGCCTGGAAAGGGATGAATTACATTTCTCCCCACACAGGTGTAAACCACCAACAAACTGCCTCTGACACACTCAGTGCTACAATTACCAGCTGATTGTGCCACAGGATGATGCCAATTAAGACATCAACTCACAAAGGGCACTTGTCCCTCTGGAAAAAAGTCACTTTACAGGTGGATCTTGGACAGTGTCCCACACGTGGACACAGCTCCAGAGCTCAAATAGCCCAGCCCTGAGGCCCTGCTCTGTCCATGAGGCAGCGCAGGATGGGGTGCAACATCCTGTGAGTTCTCAGTGGCTCCCCATGAGCCCCGACCATGGAGTGAGAGGCCGGGACAGCCTCTGTCCTGCCATGGGGACAACCTTAGGAGAGACAGGCCATGGCAGCGGGAACTTCCCCCTCAGACTGCAGGTACCTGCTCCTGGCCGTTTACAGGGTATCTTTTCAGACTTGAAAGTTTAAAAACTTCAAGCTTCATTTTAGACTTGAGAAAGCACAGCAGATAAATATTAATTTTGCAAATAATGAAAACTAATGGATTCTAAATGAGCACAAGTTGCTCAGTGTCCCATAACTGCATCATCCTGGGGTGAGTCTCAATGAGAGAAAATAATGTATTCTTAATTTAAGGAGCTCAAACGATACTGACTTTTTAGTACATTTATCATATGAGAGGATTTTCACTTATGATGCATCACATGGCATAGGATGGTTATTGCTTTGGAACTGTGATGTGAGCGTGGAGTGCAGTGAGTGTGTCTAGAAAGTGAAAGAGCCACGACAGTCAGGGATGTGCAGCCACGGGGGGACTCACGCGAGAGCCAAGGGACGCTGCTGCTTGGGATGGGGCGGTGAAGTGCCCGGCCTGGCTCCGGGCCGCAGTGGGTCCCGCACTCAGAGGTACCGGTTCCCTCCAAACCCAAATGTCCCTCCTGCCCGGGGGAACAGGAGGGCTGGGGGATATTGGGTGGGCAGGGTGTGGAGACCTGGAGCAGACACAGGGTCCCTCTCACAGGGAGCCACCACCTCGCTGGGGCGGGGCTGCTCGAGAACAGGGGTGCCGGGCCTGTCCGTGGCCAGCAGGCCGTGGCGTCAGGGGAGCGACAGTCAAGGGGTTCGAGGCAGCATCTGGGGAGACGGATCTTTCTCTCAACACGTGGTGCGGCCGCTAC
Source organism: Talpa europaea (assembly GCF_964194135.1). Taxonomy (NCBI): domain Eukaryota; kingdom Metazoa; phylum Chordata; class Mammalia; order Eulipotyphla; family Talpidae; genus Talpa; species Talpa europaea. The sequence continues at coordinate 15,446,812 of NC_140075.1, forward strand.
TGTGTCCGTTACTGGACACTCGCTTCAGGGGGATCTGACCTCATCACTCCCTGACACTGTGGCGTGCAGGAGTCCCAGTATCTGATCAGGGCCAGGGGCAGAGATGTGTCAAGGCTAAATTTGTCATGAGACGTTTATGTTTTACGTCATTCAGAAGAATGCCAGCCCCTGATGTCAGCGTGTCCTAAACTGATCCCTTTTGTTCTTCAAACATCTGGGTAATTTCCACGAACCTATCAGTTATTTCATATCAGCACATTCTAAAAGTCTTGCCTCCCCAGGTCCCGCCCCTCTGCCACCCCACAGAGGGGGGAGAGGATAAGATTGGGGGGAGAAGAGAGGGCAGGGCTGCCCCGTGTGCAGGAGTCCCCACTCACGCATGGGCCTCGGGGGAAGAACAAACCCGCACCCGGGGGACCTGGGGCCCTGGGACCGGCAGGGACAGCCACACGCACAGACCATCCGTCTCAGCGCCGGAGCGGCCTCCTCCATGCACAGAAGTGCATGAGGCTGAGGGGGACAGAGGGGATGGGAGGGGCCCAGGGTGGACGAGCCCATCCTGTAGCAGGGGCAAGTGGGTGTGACCCAGGAGCAGACTCTGCAGGAGACACTAGAGATGGAGGAAGGTCCTTTAATGGGAAATGACTGCGGGACAAGCTGGTATCTCGGTGCCCACAGCCAGGGCCCACAGAGGAGGAGTGTGGTGACCAGTGACCGGAGAAGCATCATCGCAGGAAGTGGATGTTAAGACAACTCCTTGCATGAGTGTCTGCGTATGTGCTGGGGATTGGGTGGCGTTTGGGTTGACAACACTGCAGTGACCAGCGGGGGTCGTGCAGCCATCCTTAAGAGCAGGATGCTGGGAAAGAGCAGTCCCCACCTGCGTAGTGGTAGCGTCATCCCACAGCACCCATTGGAGACGCAGGGGATGACACTGAAATTGTGTTTACTCACCGAGGGCTTCAGGGGGACATGAGTCTGTGACCAGATATTTTTTCTACTCTGCAAACTGGTGTAATGGAAACCAGACCCCAGGCCCGCCATGTTTCCAGTCTTATCAACAAGGTATCCCACTGCCCAGTCTCTGGGGCCCAGCCTTCCTGTCATACCTCCCAATGTAGCCCTTTCTCCGGGTCACCATCTCCTGCTCTTGCTTAATTTCAAAGGAGTCTGTGGGGTCTGTTGTCCTCCACTCTTTTAGTTCGCATAACTGACTAGGCTGTCCTGTCCTTGTATTGAGGGCAGAGCTCCATGCACCCCAGATGGTGGCCCATCAAGCCCTTTACGTCTAGCAGACCCACATGGCTGCCGAGTGTCTACTGAGTCCTCGATACAAATGCAGATGTTGGAGGTCTCTACAGTGAGTGTCTTGATGGCAGGGCATGGACGAAGGTTTCTAGGTGGAGGGTGGAGGTTCAGTGAGTTTCTTTCTCAGATGTGGCGTCAGCACCTGACAGGCCTGACCTGGGATCCTGAGGGGCTGAGGGTGTGGGAGCAACAGGAATAACAGTGATGCTGGGAAGTTTATGGAGATATGTGGGAGGAGAGTCTGGCGGTTTCTGAGGGGAAGGGGAAGTGTCCAATCTCAGTGTTTCTAACATGAGCTGTTTGGACCACATCACAAATCTCTTTCAGAAGAACTGGAAATACAGTACTTTGTCAGGACACAGTACTCAGAGAATGACTAGAGGTGGAGACACAGGAGCTCCAGGGGTGTGGGTGGTGAGAAGCTAGTGTGATTGTCGTATGAGAAGCCCAGTTATATTAATTCTGAGGAGATGGGACGGTGCTAATTTCTTCCTCTCCACATTTATTACACAGATGACGGCTCCAGGGGTGAACATTCTCTCCATCATGACAGAATTCGTGCTCCTGGACTTCCCCACCCAGGGGACCATGGGCTTCTTGCACCCACTGCTCTTCTCCCTTGTCTACCTGTGCGCCCTGCTGGGGAACAGGCTCATCGTCCTCATCACCACCCTGGAACGGCACCTCCACACACCCATGCACTTCTTCCTGAGGAGTCTGTCCTTCACGGACCTCTGCCTCCTCTCAGCCACGGTCCCCAAGTCCATTGCCAACTCTCTGAGGCACAGCAGATCCATCTCCTTCCCGGGCTGTGTCGTCCAGGTCTTCATGGTGATTATGCCAGCAGGTGCAGAGTTTCATCTGCTCACGGTGATGAGCATTTACCGCTATGCTGCCATCTGCTACCACCTGCACTATGAGGTCCTCATGAGCAGGGACAGGTGTGTCCAGCTGACAGCTGTGTCCTGGCTGGGTGGGGGTATATTGGCTGTGATGAACACAGCTAGAACCTTCTCCTAGTCCTACTGTGGGTCCAACATGGTCCACCAGTTTTTCTGTGACATCCCCTATTTATTAGCTATTTCCTGCTCAGAAAATTTAATGAGTGAACTTGCCCACATTATCATCAGTGCAGTGACAGATATGTGCTGTTTTACTTTCATCATCATTTCCTATGTGCACATCTTCTCTGCTGTCAGGAAGATCCCATCCACAGAAGGGAAGGCCAAAGTCTACTCCACCTGCCTTCCCCACCTGCTGGTTGTGGTGCTGTTTCTCTTCACTGGATTCTTTACTCATCTGAAGCCAACCTCAGGGACCCTGTCCATGTCTGACCTGTTCATTTCTATGGTCTACACGGTGGTGCCCCCCACCTTTAATCCTGTCATATACAGTCTGAGGAATGAAGCCATGAAGTCCTCTTTGGGGGGACTGATGAAGAGGAGACTCACCAAAATGTAATAGAGAAGATGACTTCATGTCCCCTTTATGAAAGTCTTATTTTAAATTTTCACATTATACTGCCTTCTATGTTTTTACAATTATATAAGCAACATATATCGTCACATTACATTGTGTCTCAGATGGCCAGCATAGTCTGCTGTTCATATGCTCTATTAGCATTTATTGTTCCTCTTTTTAACCCTTATGTGCACTTTGATATTCTGTGTATACTGGAGGGAAGTGAACTTCCAACCACTCTTTGCTGGTCTTCATTGCTTTAGCTCCCAGCTGAGAAAGGAGATGGTTGGGCTTCTTCTCAGTTGTCAGCAGTTCTCTCACTGGGGCAGCATCTCCAGTCTCTAAGGCGGCTTCCCCTCTAATGTCACAGACCCTCTCGGTCATTTATGGGACCAGGGGCCACTGTTGGGGCCGAGGCCCCTGTACTTAGTGAGTGAGGCCTTCATAGCATCAACAAGGCTTTAGGGTACAAGTTAGAATCTGAATAGTCACCATCTACTGTCAATAAGGACCACAAGTGCCGTGGTAGAGACCCTCCTGTAAGCACTGGTGTGGGTGCCACCAGCATTTACCATAAACACACTTAGAAATAAGAACGTTAATTTCCTGTGCAGTATGATTATTAAAATATTACAAAAATGTTTTAAATATTTATATAATAAGTTCAAAAAATTAGATAATATTTAAATTCAAATATTATCTAAAATAATTTAATTTAAATATTATTAAAATATTATTATTTTATATAATAAAATTTTAAATAAACTTTTTTAATAATAAATTTTATTTTTATATTCCCCATACAATCACAACCCCCCATTATGACCCCAATCCCTCCTTCCTGCCCCCCACCCCCCCAAAAGTGTCTCTGGTTCATATTTAAATAAACTTTTAAATAAACTTTTAAATAAATTTTAAATATTTAGATAAAATTTTAAAATATTAATATTTTAAATAATAAAATATTACTATTTTAAATATTAAAATATTAAATATTGACATTTGGAGATCAGGCAGGGACTGTAGAACACATGGCAGAATCCTGATCTTTGAACTTCTGGGCTGACAACTTGTTATATTATAAAGTGTTCAAATGATTGGCCATTTTATGTTTTCTGTCGATAAATAAATTTGCTAACATTAATTGTTGATACTGTTATAATTTGCCCATCAATATTTAAAATTTTTAAACATTAAAATATTTTTAAAAATATTTAAAATATTACAAAAATGTAAAGCATAGGAATTTTTGGGAACAAATAAGATAAATTAATAAGTTATATGTATAAAAGCAAAATTAAAAGAGTAACCTACATCAATTCTACTATTTCCAGAAATCACTGAGGAATGGCACCACAGCATCACCCCACACTATTGTCCCCATCTATTTAATTACCTGGGTGCCTGGGAATTTGGGGAAAAGTCCTGTGGGCACCTCATAGGATTCTTACCCAGAGTGTCTGTGTTTCTATGGACATATTCAAACGAGAAAGATCATCAGATTAGTGTACAATAAAATAATACTGTTATTTAGTGTAGACATAAAGATACAAAGGATTTGAAGAAGATATAATTTGGGGAAGTAAAATGCCCATGGGTGTGGCTACTGTCTGGCCTCAGCTCCTCTCTGCTGATGGTATTGACCTTTGCTTTCCTGTCTGTGATGCTTGATCTTTGAAAATTTCACACCAAATATTTCATGATAAAATGTAGTTCCATTTGGATACCAGACATTTGGTCACTCTCAAACAGTTTGCTCTGTGAGGAGTGAGTCAGGCTGACCATGCCTCCGGCCCAGGAGAGTCCCATGTGGCACAAGGGAAATCTGGAAACCAGCCAGGGACAGTAGAAAAGGTGGCAGAATCTTGATCTTTGAACTTCTGGGCTGACAACTTGCTATACTATAAAGTGTTCAAATGATTGGCACTTTATGTTTTCTGTCGATAAATAACTTTGTTAACATTAATTGTTGATACTGTTATAATTTACCCATCAATGACAGTTATGGAATATAATAAGAATGTAATATATGTATTTAATTAAGAAGCTCAATCAGACCATTATAAACATATGCTGAGACTATTCATTGCCAACATTTTTGCCATCTTTGTACAACATAATTAAAATATTTACCTTAATAATATATGAAATGTATCAAGGTTTTATGAATCAAAACTGTTAATTTCTAGACCATGGGCTCAGGGAAATGCCCTCTTGACTCGACATTTTAGACCAGGTATCTTTGCATCTGGAATCCACCTAGACTGTGTGGAACTGGGAAAGTGTTCCCCCACAGCCAGAGGTGAGCCAAAAAGCCCCACAAGCCAGGCCCCTGTCTGGCAGCCAGTTGAAGCCCAGGTCGGGGATCCAGTGATTTGTAGTCAAGTGGGTGATCCAGCCAAGGCCAGGGAAGTCTGTGGGACTGCAAGACCCATCTCTGGAATTAAACAAATACAGAAGGAGTAAATTTTCTGTGACAACAACCACTAGCATATTCATAGTACCACTGCCCTACTGGACTTCTGGTATAACAGTTTTTGACTTGACTGGACCACCAGTTTTTGACATCCCAGAAAGAGCATGCCAAAAAATGCCAGCCAGTACCAGTGATACAGTGTCCCAAAACATAGGACAAATTAGAAAAGAAGCAGCAGGGAGAATAAAAACAACAAGCAACCAAGTAAGTCCTCAGGGAAAAGACACACCAAATAAAGAAAATCACCCACCAGATTGCAACAACAGTGACTTGGGAGAACGTCTGAGCCTTCCAGATACAGAATTTAAAATTGCCATAATCAAAAAACTGAAAGAAGTCATAAAACAATGATAAGGGAAAAATAATCAATGATCAGAAGAATTAAATTGAGTCCCTAAAGAGGGAAGTGAAAGAAATGCAGATCAAATGATTAATGGAGGAGGAGCTAAAGAAATCCGGGAGAAGCAGTGAAAACAGAATAGTTGAAATGGAAGAACAAATAAGCACTCTCGAAGACCCAGATATAAAAAAAGATTCAAAACAGAAAAGGAAAGATAAGTACAAAGGAAAAAAAAAAAAAAAACTGAAGAAAGACTTCAGGAACTATCTGACTCCATGAGGAAAGGAAATATAAGAGTTACAGGAATCCCAGAAGGAGAGGTGAGGGATGTAGGAACAGAGAAAATATTCAAGGAAATAATTGAAGAGAACTTCCCAAACGTGAAGAAGGAGCTGAAATATTTGTAGAAAAAGCAAAAATAACACCAAACTTCCACGACAACAGGAAAAATTCAGCAAAACATAATAGTAAAGCTCCCAAGAATCTGAGACAAGGAAAAAATAATGATGCTGACAAGAGGGAAGAAACAGATAACATACAAAGGAAAACCAATCAGGCTGACATCAGACTTCTCTGAAGAAACACCATGGGCAAGAAGTGAGTGGAGGGAAATAGTCAACAGGCTCCAAGACAACAAATGCCAACGAAGAATACTCTATCCTGCAAAGCTTTCCTTCCTTTATGAAGAAAGAATAAAGACCTTCTCAGACAAACAGAAACTGTGGAATAGCATTATGACTAAACAACCACTCCAAAAAATACTACAAGGAATCCTAAAGCCAGAAACTCAGAGGGATGAATAAGAATGAAATAAGACCAAAAAAAATAAAAATAAATAAAACCAGAGAAAAGACAAACAAAATGGAAATATAGACACTAACATATCAATATTAACTCTAAATGTAAATGGACTAAACTTTTCAATAAAAAGACACAGAGTCACAGGCTGGATTAAGAAACAAGACCCAACTTTTTTCCAGTCTTCAGGAGACGCATTTAACTACAAAAGATAAAAATAGACAGAAAGTAAATGGATGGAAAGCAATCCTACAAGCAAACGGACCAAAAAAGGAGGTAAGAACAGCTATACTTATATATGATAAAATAGATTTCAAACTCAAAAAGGTAAAAAAAAAAAAAAAAGACCCAGACAGTCACTACATCATGATCAAGGGGACAATACTTCAAGAAGAAATAACACTCATTAACATTTACTCACCAAATGAAGGGACACCAAAATATATCAGACAACTACTATCATCTATGAAAACCAACTTCACAGAAAACATGTATGTAGTAGGAGACTTCAACACACCCCTATCAACAATGGATAGATCAATGAGACAAAAAAATAATTAAGGACACTAAAGCTCTAAGTAAGGATCTAGAGCTCATGTGCTTAACAGACACCTATAGAACAATAAACCCCCCAAAAAATCTGAGTAAACATTTTTTCTCGGGTGCACACAGTTCATTCTCCAGGATCCATCTCATAATGGGACACAAGACAAACATCAACAGATACTCCAAGGTTGAAATCATACCAATCATCTTCTCTGACCATGAAGGAATCAAACAAGAAATAAACCATAAAAAGAAGGCAAGGAACCCTTCTACTTCACGGAAATTGAAACCCACACTACTGGAAAACCACTGAACTAATGAGGAGATCAAAGAAGGAATTAAAAAAAAATACTTTGAGTTGAATGACAAGGAGGCCACCGATTTCCTAAATGTGTGGGATACAGCAAAAGCAGTAATAAGAGGAAAATATATAGCAATACAGGCTCACCTAAACAAACAAGAAATAACTCAAAGAAACAACCTAATCACACATCTCAAAGAACTAGAAAAAGAAAAACAAACAACCCTAAAACCAGTAGAAGAAAGGAAATACTATAAATCAAAGCAGAAATAAATGAAATAGAAATGAAAAAAAAAGCCACCCAAAAGATCAATGAAACCAAAAGTTGGTTCTTAAAAAAAATAATAATAATAGTTAAAATAGACAAACTCCTAGCCAGGCTCATGAAGGAATAACGGGAGAAAGCACAAATAAATAGGATCACAAATGCAAAAGGAGAAATCCCAACAGACACAGCAGGAATCAAAAGAATAATCAGAAACTAATTTGAACAGTTATATGCAAACAAACTCAACAATCTAGAAGAGATGGACAAATTCCTACAACTCTGCAGTCACCCAAAGCTAGCTAAAGAAGAAACAGAACACCTAAACAGTCCAATTTCAAGCAGTGAAATTGAAATGGTAATTAAAACCCTCCCCAAAAAACAAAAGCCCAGGAGCATATGGATTTACAAATGAATTCTACCAAGCATTCAGAACAAATTAGTGCTTATCCTTCTAAATTCTTTCAAAAAATTGAGAAGGTGTTTACTTTCTTATAGTTATTCTTTTTCCTGGCTCTTATTTAAGTTTTCTAGATTCCTGCTAAGAGTGAGACCATCCGGTATTTTTCTTTTTCTTTCTGGCTTATTTTGCTGAGCATGATCCCTTCCAGCGCCATCCATGTTGCTGCAAATTGCATGTGTTTATCTTTTTTGAATGCTGAGTAATATTCCATGGTGTATATGCACCACATCTTCTTGATCCAGTCATCTATTTTTGGACATTTGGGTTGTTTCCAAAGCTTAGATATTTTAAACAGTGCTGCCATAAACATAGCGGTACAGGTGCTCTTTGGAATTGATGTTTCCGTGTCCTTTGGGTAAATAACTAGGAGTGGAATTGCTGGATCATATGGAAGCTCTATGTTTTGTAGGTCAAGTAAAAATCAAAAGCAACGGACAACTATGAACCGGAGACACTCTATGAGGGTTGGGGGACGGGGAAAGTAGGGGTTGGGGTCTAAATAAGGGGGTTGCAATTGTATGGGGAATATAAAAATAAAATTAAATTTAAAAAATAAAAAATAAAATAAAATGCATATCAAATGTGAAAAAAAGAAGACATGTTGGAGTCCTAATCCCCAGTACCTCAGAATATGACCTTATTGGGAAATATGATCTTCATAGAGATTCTCAAGCTAAAATAAGGTATTAGGTGCACTTAATCCAGATGTCTTTATTTTAAAAAATCTGAACACAGAGACAGATGCACAGAGAGGGACGATGTTGTGAAATCACAGGGAGAAGGCAGCCATGTGACTAGAGAGATGTACCTACAAGCCAACAGGAGCTTGAGGCTACCAAAAGCTATGAGAAAGGCAAGAAGCAGTTCATTTCCCACAGCATGTCAGAGAGCATGGCTTTGCTATCACCTTAATTTTGGACTTCTGGCCTCCAGAAGTATGAGACAACACAATTCTCATGTTTTATGCCAAAAAAAAAAAATGAGATGGTAGGGATAATACCAAACACATTCTATGAAGCCAACATTACACTAATACCAAAACCAAAGAAGGACAACACAAATCTGACTAATGAACACTGATTCAAAAATCCTTAATAAAATCTTAGCTTTCATAATCCAACAGTGCATCCATAAGATAATTCACCACGACCAAGTAACATTTATTCTGGGGACACAAGGATGGTTCAACATCTGAAAATCAATCTATGTAATCCAACACATCAACAAAAATAAACATAAAAACCATATGATAATATCAATAGATGCCGAGAAAGCTTTTGACAAAGTACAACACCCATTTTTGATAAAGACCCTTTAAATTCTCAGGATGCGAAGACCATACCTCAACAAATAAAGGCCATATATGACAAACCCATAGCCAGTATCATCCTCTCCTTTTCTTTCTTTTTTTTAAGATTTATTTATTTATTTATTTATGCAAGCACTGGGTACAGTCAGAAGCGCATGAGGGTGAGAGAATTCACCAGAGCCAGAGCAGGGAGCAGAACAGGCAGAAGGACCGACATACACTGCTGAGGGGAGCAGAGGGCAGCAGGAGAGTTCTGTGTCATGTGGTACCCTCCTCCGGTTGCCGGGGAGCAGCCAGGGATCGAACCAGCAATGCAGAGCCTGTGGGCAGCTTCGCAACCCAGCGCTCAACCGCTGTGCCACCAGGGAGGCCCTCATCCTCGCCTTTTCAATGGTGAAAAGCTGAAAGCATTTCCATTAAGATCTGGAACAAGACAAGTATGTCCACTCTCACCACTGCTTTTTAACATAATACTGGAAGTCCTAGCCAGAACAATAGGACAGGAGAAGGACATACAAGGAATCCAAATAGGAAAAGAAGAAGTCAAACTATCACTATTTGCAGATGATATGATACTATACATAGAGAAGCCCAAAAACTCCACAGAAAAACTAATTAAACTAATCAATCAGTTTAGTAAAGTAGCAGAAAACAAAATCAACACACACAAATCAGTAGCCTTCCTATACACAAACATTAAATCTGAAGAAGAAATCAAGAAAACCATCAATTTTGTTATCTAAACAACAACAAAAAAAAAATCAAGTACCTGGGAGTAAACCTAACAAAAGAGTCAAAGGACCTATACAAAGAATACTATAAAACTCTGTTAAAAGAAATAGAAGACCCAAAGAAATGGAAAGACAACCCCTGCTCATGGATTGGAAGAAATACCATTATCAAAATAGGCATCCTCCCAAAAGCAATTTACAGATTCAGTGCTATTCCAATAAAAAATTCAATGTCATTCTTCAAAGAAATAGAACAGATACTGATGAAATTCATATGGCACCACCAAAAACCCTATATAGCCAAAGCTGTCCTGAAAAAAATAGAGAAAAAGCTCTCCTTATAAAATAAAATAAAATAAAGAAGGGAATGGAGGCATCACTCGCCCAGATTTTAAACTATACTACAAAGCCATAATAATCAAAACTGCATGGTATTGGAACCAGAACAGACACACAGATCAATGGAACCAAATAGAAAACCCAGATGTATGGTCAACTAATCTCTGACAAAGAAGCAAAGAATATGCACTGGAGCAAAGAAAGTTTGTTCAATAAACGGTGCAGAGAAAACTGGGTCACTCCATGCAAAAGAATGAAGCTTGACTACTACATCACACCATGCACAAAAACAACTCAAAATGGATTAAAGAACTAGACATAGGACCTGAAAGCATAAAATACATAGAAGGAAATATAGGCGAAACACTACGTGAAATGCACCTCAAAGATATCTTTACAGACACATCCCCCAAAGCAGTGATAGTGAAGGCAAATATAAACAGCTGGGACTACATCAAATTAAAGAGCTTGTGCATAGCAAAAGAGACAATAACAAAAACAAAGAGAAACCCCACCGACTGGGAGAACATTTTTGCACACAACGCTAATGATAAAGGACTGATGACAAAAATCTACAAAGAGCTGAAGAGACTCCACAAAACAGAGAAAATAATCCAGTCAAAAAATGGGCAGAAGAGCTAAAAACAAACTTCTCTGAAGAGGAAATGCAAATGGCCAACAGGCATATGAAACAATGTTCAACATCACTTGTAACCAGGGAAATGCAAATCAGAACTACATGAGACACCATCTCACACAAGTGAGAATGGCACATATTAAAAAAACTAGCAACAACAAATGTTGGCCAGGGTGTGGAGAAAAAACTCCCACCAGTTTGCTGTTCTTGGGGCCACCCTCAACTGTGTCACTGCGGCACCCCCCAGGGGCATCCCAGAGGACAATTCTGGAGAAGGGGGTGATGGGGCAGGGCTGGGGTGCAGGCTCTGTGCTCAGAGCACTGGGCCTGGTTCTTCTGTTGACCCGCCTTGGTCCTGTCGCCTCACCCTGGCCAGGGGACCTTGATGAGGAGCCGGAGGGAAGGTGGGTGGGGGGGAGAGTAGAAAATGGCCTGATTGGGCTGTCTGGGTCCACAGAAGTCCACAGGTCACCGGAATCCAGGGGTCATTGGAGTGCAGGTGTCATTGGGGTTCACAGGTTGGGGCTTCAGGTGTCACTACAGCTCAGGGTCACTGGGGTTCAGGAGCCACCCCGACAAGATCCTCTCTTACGTCCGCCATCCCTCGACAACCACACAGGATGTGGTGCTGACTGCCACGACCCAACCCGGGGCCTGTCCCCAACCGTCCAGCAAGTGTCTCCAGAGTCTGGACAGCTCCTGGGCACATCCCCCACAGGGCCACAAAGAAGCCCCGTCCAGATGCCCGCACCCCCGATGTGAAACCAGCCCAGGGAGAGCCCCGCCGTGGTCACCCGGGGGCGCACGCAGGCCGCCTGGCCAAGGGGAGCCACACCCCGGCACAGCTCGCCTCCGCGGGGGACCCGGGTTCTGCAGGGACAGGACCATCCCCGGCCCGCGCCGGCTCTGTCCCGCTGCCCTCCGGCTCTGCTACCCTCCTGTCTTTCCCTACTCCTCCCGCGCTCCCTCCTCCTGTCTGTTCCCTCCTCCTGGCCCCCAGGACCCCAGGGGGATGCACAGGGGTGGCGGGGACTTTCCAACCCCTGTGGACAGGGCCCGTCTGTGGCTCGGGGGGGGGCACACCCGGGCCCACAGCGGTTACGGGTCACTGATGGGGCTGAGGGAGGACCAGGTCCTGCTCGTGGGGTCCCCAAGGACCCCCGAAGGCACCGCTGACCCGGGAGGCGCATTACCCGGCGCAACCGTGATCTCCACGGGGACGAGGACACCAGGGCCCTGGCGAGGCCCCCTCGGAGGGCGTGGACATGTCAGGGTCGGACCATGGACACAGAGCGCCCTGCCCGCTGCGGGTCGGGAGCCGAGGCTGGACCAGAAGGCAGAGGCAGCGCCTCGGGGGCAACGGGACCAGCCATCCGCGGGTTCGTGTCTCCTCCCGGCTCTGGAGGGCGAGCTTCGTGGGAGCCGCTGCTGGGCGCGGGGGCCGCCAGCCTGGACGTGCAGGTCGGGTAAGGCGGGGGCGGTCCCGGGTGATCCATGTTCTCTGCTGAGTGTCAGTGTTTGTTCCACTGAGCTGCGTCTCACAGAGTCAGCCTTTCAGTGGGTACAGTGGACCTTATTCTTGTCCCACCAGAGGTAATGTTATTTGTTCTCTTTTGAGATAACGTGTTTTACAACCCGGTATCACTTCCCAATGCATTCTGTATTTCAGAATAACAGCACTTGAAATATTCATCTTATAAATTACAATAGATTCTAAGGTGTACAAAGAGTTCCGTTCCAGAGTGTCGTGTCGTTCTGGGAGAGTTTCTAAGAGAGAAAATACATTTTTTTTTCAGGTGCTATACTTGAGAATTGTTGTATCAAAGCTATGATATTTCAGCATTTAGAACTATGAGTTGAAAGTGTTTAGTGTTTGATAAAATCACATTTGATGGGGGCCTCGCTGGTGGTGCAAGGGGTTAAGTCTCAGCTCTGTGAAACTATCCGCAGCCTCTGCAGCAAGAGTTCAATGCCTGGCCAGTTCAATGCCACAGGGTGCAGGAGACCTCCCCTATCTCCCTGCTGTTCCCTTCAGCAGTGAGTTTCACTCAGTCTGCCTGCTCTGCTCCCTGCTCTGTCTCTGGTGAGTCCTCTCACTCCCCCACACCTCTGGCCTGCACCCCAGCTCTTGTAAGCAAAAATAAATTGATTTAAAAAAAAAAATCACATTTAATGGAATTATTTAAGAAGTAATAGAGACTCCAGAGGAAATTTAAAATAATACTAATTATTTAAAAAGGGAAAGCTACACACGTTCATTCCTAAACTATTATGAAAAGTAGGTGAGTCAGACAGAAATTCATGACCTTTTCCCGGGATCTATGTTGATCTTCCTATTTCCTTCACAATATAATCATAGAACATCTGGAAATTGGTCTATAATGGACGTGATATTGTTTTTATTTAACTCCGCAGCAACAGAAAAATAGAAAATCTAATTTTATACAATATAAATATAAATATGTATTATAAATCACTGAATAAGTGTTTAATAGGATACAACTGGTTTGAAAAATATTTTTTCTTGTTTTCATTAAAATAGCTGAAATTGCTTCTCTAATCTCTTACAATACATTCATATCACGACATTCTCCTAAAAATCCTACCTTAACTGGAAAAAATGATTTCATCATTACAAATATTATTCTGAAACACTCAAGATATGTCTCCACCTATGACCACCTGGTATTTTCATTTATCTTCTATTTTCTATTTATTTTTTTTTAATTTCTGTCCACCACTGTATTTCCCTCCCCAGGGCCTGCCCCTCTGTCACCCACAGAGGGGGGAGAGATTGAGGCTGGGGAGGAGGAGAGTGGGCAGGGCTGCCACATGTCCAGATGTCCCACTCACGCACGGACCTGGGGGCAGGAACAAACCCGCACCTGGGGGACCCGGGGCCCTGGGACCGGCAGGGACAGCCACACGCACAGACCATCTGGCTCAGCCCTGGAGCGGCCTCCTACCTGCACAGACGTGCATGAGTCTGAGAGGGACAGAGGGGCCGGGATGGGCCCAGGGGTGGACGAGCCCATCCTGCAGGGTGGACATGTGGTGTGACCCAGGGGGAGACTCTGCGGGAAACGTGGTCTCTGGGTCCTCAAATGTGGGGAGTCAGGGGCAGGGAGATGAGTAGACGAGGGGACGGACCAGGAGTCTCAGTGAGGCCACAGGGGCAGGAATCTGACAGAGGAGGCGTCAGGACACACCGCATGGGGACACCGAGCCCAGATCATTCAGTTCCAGGACAGTGTCGGGTCCCGGGGAGCAGGAAAACAGGGACCCGCACACACCACCTCCTTGCCCACCTGTCCATGTGGGGCCTCCCCAGACCAGGGCTGTGCTGGAGGAGCAGGGACAGGTTCTCCAGGGTGGGTAGGGGCTGGACATGGTCACGTGTCCTCTGGGGCTGTGCCCTGGACAACCTCTGGGAGGTGTGCTGTGGGGAGACGCTGGGGCATGGGCTGGAGGGGGAGCCGCAGGACTGGGGCACTTGGGAGGGACAGTTCGTCAGCTTTGTTGAGAGGTTTGAGACTGTAATTCTTAAAGTTCTGTTGGGTCAGTGGAAATCTTCAAGCCTTCAACAATTTTCAGGACATGTTTGGACAGTGTGATCATGTCCCCACACATGAGATGGAAATGAAAGATTGAACACAGCAGCACACGCAGATGAGGGTACTAGACTCTGTAGGACCAATAAGGAGTAATTACCCGATGAGTAAACTGAATCATTATCTTATGCTGATAACTCATTTTATGACTGTATTGAAGATATGACAATATTTTCTTGTTCTTTATTTTTTTTCAAAATACAGAAAATGACTCAAGAGTGACTGTGGACAATCTCACGGCCGTGACAGAATTCGTCCTCCTGGGGTTCCCCACCCAGGGGACCATGGGCTTCCTGCATGTGCTGCTCTTCTCCCTGGCCTACATGTGCACCCTGCTGGGGAACGGGCTCATCGTCCTCATCACCACCCTGGACAGGCACCTCCACACCCCCATGTACTTCTTCCTGAGGGGTCTGTCCTTCTCGGACCTCTGCCTCATCTCAGCCACTGTCCCCAAGTCCATTGCCAGCTCTCTGAGGCACAGCAGCTCCATCTCCTTCCCGGGCTGTGTCCTCCAGGTCTTCATGATGGTTATTTCAGCAGCTGCAGAGCTTCACCTGCTCAAGGTGATGAGTGTTGATGAAAGGTCCATGCAGCAGGCCGGAATGCAGGAGCCAACCAGGAAGCCCACCTGGGGGGCAGGAATGTGGATACCTGCCTGGAGGACTCAGACAATGAGCCTCCCCCCTCCCACTACGAGTCTCATCTCAGACAAAGAACCTCTACCTGCCCTACAAACTTTTCCCGCCATACGAGCCCAACTACCCACCTGACCTCTCCTCACCCTATAAAATCCTGCTTCCCCCTAACAACGTGCGTGACTCCACTGACCCCCGCCTTGGGTCTGTGAGGTCCACCCGGGGCGCAATAAACTTTCCCTCCCTTTGAGAAATGTAGCCTGGCTCTCCTTTTCTTTACCGTGCCGAACCTTTCATCTTCGTGCCGAAACCCGGGAAGGCCGTGTCCCCTGGCGCCGGGGCCGCCTTCTCGTCCCTGGGACCTCTCCTCTCCATTGCAGACACCTCACACCCACCACCGGCCTTAATCCTTGGGGTAAGTCACTGCCTGACCCTCCTTCCTGGGAGGCCCTTGCCTCTGGCTATTCGGCTCCTCTCCTGACTCCCGTACCGTACCTTGGTTGGCTGTTCCGTAAACCGTGGGCCCACGTCAGCCAACTCCCGTACACCTAGACCCTGGATCTGGGGACGCCCTTCCAGACTAGGTGCCCGAATCCTAGGCGCAACCGAGCATTGGAGACGTCCCCCTCGCTTGTCTGCCTCCGTTCCGAAGGCCAGGACCAAATCGGGGGATGCCGCGATTCGGGGCCTGCGCCCCCGACGGCCAGTTCAGGTTCGTGGGATGCTGCGTCCTGACTCTGTGCCCCCGTTAGTTGGGAAAGGAGCCGACTTAGTCATGGGGTCCGCAGATTCCAAGCTGAGCCCGGCCACTCCACTGGGATGCCTTCTCTCAAACCTCAATCTGTTGGGACTTGGGCCGGATATACGCCCTAAGCGTCTGGTCTTTTACTGCAACACTGCATGGCCTCAGTATCAATTGGACAATGGCTCCCACTGGCCCAAACATGGCACTTTTGACTTCTCGGTCCTTACAGACCTAAACAATTCTGTCACGGCAATGGCACATGGTCAGAGATCCTTAGGGCCAGGCTGTCTTTCTCTTGCGCTCCGCCCCTTCCCTCCCTCCTGAAAACCTGCTGTACTTTCTAAGTCTCGAGACTCCTCTCACTCTTCGCCCTCTCCAGACCCCTCTTCTGCATTCTCTAATCCTCTAAATTCTCAGTCTTCACCTCCTCCAGCTCCCCAATCCAGCCCCTCCCCCCCTTTCTTTTCACCTCCCAGCTGCCACACCCTCTCCCTGCTGATCCTCTTCTCCCTCCCCTCAGGTAAGTGGGTAACCTTCGAGGAGCCCAGGGTAACGGTCAAGGTAGCAGGTAAGTACATCTCCTTTCTGGTTGACACAGGGTCTACCTTCTCTGTCCTCCCCTCCTAATCCAGTCAAGTTTATCCTTCTCAGGCCTCGGTTACGGGAGTTGACGGCCTTCCTTCTCAGCCCAGGACCACTGGTCCGCTCTTTCCTAGTCATGCCTCCTTGCCCCACACCACTCCTGGGTCACGATCTTCTGACCAAACTCAGGGCTATTCTCTCATGGTTCCAACACCCTAGCGCTGCTCTCATCCTTCCACGACTCCAAACATCTCCTAATCCTTCTCAAGACTACCCGCTGTCTCGTTCCACTGTCAACCTCATGTTCTGGAATATCTCTATCCTGATTGTTGCCACCCATCATACCCCAGTCCTCATTCGCCATAAGGATCCCTCTTCTTTTCCCTCTCACCCCCAGTTTCCAATTTCCCTCATTCACCATCAGGGTCTCAAACCCATCAGCCAACGACTCCTGGGAAAGGGACTCCTTACTCCTATCCACTCTCCCTGTAATACTCCCATTCTCTCCATTAAAAAGCCTGATGGTTCTTATCCCTTTGTTCAAGACCTTCGCCTCATTAACAAAGTGGTGATGCCTATCCATCCTATAGTGCCCAACCCCTACACCCTTCTGTCTCATATACCATCTTCTACCCCACACTTCTCTGTGCTTAACCTCAAAAATGCCTTTTTTACCATCCCTCTAAATCCTCAATGTTACTTACTATTCACTTTTACTTGGGAAAATCCGGACACACACCTCCCAGCAACTGGCCTGGACAGTCCTGCCTTAGGGTTCCCGGGACAGCTCTCATCTGTTTGGTCAGGCATTAGCCAGTGATCTCTCGACATGTCATACTCCACCCAGCACTCTCCTCCAGTGTGTTGCTGACCTCCTCCTCTGCCGTCCTTCTCTGCCACTGTCTCAGCAACACACTGCACAACTCCTCAGCTTCCTGTGCTCCAAAATAATACTGTCTCCCCATCCAAAGCTCAACTTTCAGTTCCCATAGTCATCTATCTGGGTCTTTGACTAACTCCTTCCTCCAAACAGCTGACAGTGGACCACAAACAGGCCATCCGGGACCTTCCCTCCCTTAAATCGACAAAACAAATCCTTTCTTTCTTAGGTTTGGTTGGACTCTTCCGTCATTAAATCCCTAATTTTGCTTTCCCAGCCAAGCCACTACACAACTCAACAAAAGTCTCTTAAAAAATCTCTCCAATCCCCGGAAAAGTCCGCAGGGTCACACATATCCTTCTGAAGACACCTGTCCTTACCCTTCCTGATCCAGCAAAGCCTTTGCTCCTGTTCACAGCCGAACGTCAGGGTATGGTGGCAGGTGTCCTTTCCCAGCCTCTGGGCCTAGCTATGTGTCCTGTCGCTTATCTCTCCAAGCAGATGGATTCCACTGTCAGGGGCTGGCAACCCTGCCCTAGAGCCCTGGCAGTGGCAGCCCAACTCACCCGAAAATCCCTCAAACTTACTCTAAAAAGACCCACCCAAGTACATTCCCCTCACCGCCTTCAGGACCTCCTGTCTCGCCGCTCGCTCTCCACTCTTACTCCTTCCTGCTTACAAAATTTCCATATATTCTTTATCGAAAACCCTCTCTAGTGAGTCTCACTCAGTCTAATTCTCTCAACCCAGCCACTCTCCTGCCTGTCTCTGGTTCCCTTTCTGCCGCCCATTTCTGTCCTGAAATCCTGGAAGATACGCAAACTCTCCTTTGTCAGATGCCTCCTGTGTTTGTAGACTGGCAGCTCTTGTGAAGATGCACGCGGTCAGCGGAGGGTCACCTAGGCCACTGTTACCATCTATCAGGTAATCGACACAAAAAAACTGCCTAGAAGAACCACCTTCCAAAAGACAAAACTCAGCACTTAACCAGGGACCTTACCCTCAGCAAACATAAGAAAGTCAACATCTATATAAATTCAAAATATGCCTGCCTTTTTGCTCACAGTCATGCTGCGATTTGGCAGGAAAGGGGATTCCTTTCCACCAAGGGGTCCCCCATCATAGCCTTGCAGCTTCCAACTGAAGTCGCCATTATCCACTGAAAGGACACCAACTGACAATTCTTACCGTTACCACAGGGAATAACAAGGCGGATGCAAGGGTTTCGCTCTCACAACTGACTCTGCTGCAGACCCTTCCCCTATTCTCTATCAGTCCCCTCCATCACTCCGACTTAGGAGCCTAATGAACGCCAATTCCTGAGCCTGCTCTTCTTCCACCCCTCCTTAAGTGCAAAAGTCTGACAAATATGTTCCCGTCGTCAAACCTGTGTTCACGTGTCACCTCAAAGGGGAGTTTGCCTACCTTCTTTTGCAGCTCACCAACTGCGTGGACACCTACCCGGACAGGATTGATCTCTCCCTACTCAGCCAAATACTCCGGGAACACGCAGACCGGTACTTACCCAGTCCTGCCTCAGATCTCGACCTCCTCAAACAACCTTCCCTACCACTGCATCCAGGAGACCAAGTCCTGCTCAAATCGCTTCAGCCAAAGCCACTGCAGCCTCGGTGGACTGGCCCACACACGGTTATTCTCACCACGCCTACAGCGGTAACACTTGTGGGACACCCCTCCTGGCACCATCTATCACGGGTCAAACGTGCCCCTGAAGACAAACAGTATGTATGTTATAACCTGGGTCCTACTAGGATGTGCATTTCTTGTCAAAATCTCCCCTAGCTCAGTGTCCTGGGTATGGAAATTCAAAGTTAGGGAGACCTTTGTCTCAGGATCCACTGAGACCACCCACTAGGTGGGTACTGCGGAGTGCCCACAGGCCAGATGCACAGCACTTATCACTCTCACCCATTCTTTCATCGATTACTAACCCTATAAACACCTTGTTTTGTTTCTTTGCCATCAAACCTTAGATCACTACAAAAATACCTATAGAGAATATGGGGGGTGCCCTTACCAGTCATGCACAGTGCACCTTCCAGACAAAGGCCAAATGTTCTCTCTGGTCCGTCATAATACAGGCTTCAATATGAATCAAGTTAGCTATGCTATTTCAGATCCTTGGGACCAACGTTGGGTACAGGGAGTCCAAGCCGCAGGGTACACTGGCTGGCATTCCTATCCAGTGGCAACACTGACTCCAATTACAGCTACCCCTGCTATCAAACTGATGCCCTTGTCAGCTTTCATTCCTGTACTTCTAACCTTTCGGTTACTTCTGTACTCCGAACAACAGCAAAGGGAAACTTTTTCTGGTGCAATGGCTCTCTCTCTCAGTGTATTAGTTCTGTTACTCCAGGCCCACGTACTCTCTCGTGGTCCCACAGTTAACTCTGTACAGATGGTATGAATTAGGTTAGTTATTCTCACCACATCGGACTATGCGGGCAGCCTTTCTTCCAATCATGGTTGTAATCAGCCTGGCATCATCGATAGCAGCTGCAAGTATGGTAGGTGGGGTGCTGGGACACAGCCTGATTTCTGCCCAGAAATTTTATGAACAAATTGATACCTCCTTAGAAAAAACCTATGTGTCTTCAACATCATTAAAAAGACAGCTCACCTCCCTGGCACAGGTCACTCTCCAAAACCGGCGGGCTCTGGACTTGTTAACAGCTAATAAAGGGGGTACCTGCCCCGTGCCGAACCTTTCAGTTGACCGCTATGCTGCTATCTGCCACCCTCTGCACTATGAGGTCATCATGAGCAGGTACAGGTGTGTGCAGCTGACAGCTGTGTCCTGGCTGGGTGGATGTTTCATCTCTGTGATGCTCACAGCTGGAACCTTCCCCTTGTCCTACTGTGGGTCCAACGTGGTCCACCAGTTCTTCTGTGATGTCCCCCAGTTATTGGCTATTTCCTCCTCAGAAAATGTGATGAGTGAACTTGTCCCCCTTTTTATTTGTATGACATTGGAAATGTCCTGCTTCATTTTCATCATCATTTCATATGTCCACATCTTCTCTGCTGTCAGGAAGATCCCATCCACAGAAGGGAAGGCCAAGGTCTACTCCACCTGCCTTCCCCACCTGCTGGTTGTGGTGCTGTTTGTCACCACTGGGATCTTTGCTTATCTGAAGCCGACCTCAGAGACGCCGTCCATGTCTGACCTGGTCATTTCTATGTTCTACACGACGGTGCCCCCCACCTTTAATCCCGTCATATACAGTCTGAGGAACCAAGCCATGAAGTCGGCTGTGGGGAGACTGATGAAGGGCCAGAACACAAGCAAGTAAACCTCACCCTTCTTTCCCACGGTCACAGAGACTGTATAAATGTGCACGCCCATGTCCTCCAGCCACCCGCACAGGTGGTTGTGTCACAGGGACGCCAGCCCCTCCTTTGTCCCCGTACCCTCCCCTCCCTCTCAGAGCCTCAAGGGTTTGTTCCCCAAGACTTTTCAAGTGTTTCCCTGCTCAAATGCCTGTTTTCTACCACCCCCTGATTGTGTGTCCATGTCTGAATTGCTTTGCTGCATATATTTCTCAAACTTCCTCCTTTTGCACGGCCCTGCCCTCGCCCTGTCCGTGCCCGCCCAGGTGTGGATGTGCCACTATCTGGTTCTTGGTCTGTGGGCCGAGCGGGCCTGCTAGGGATGATGCTTCCGTGATGGTGACAGAGCTGTGAGAGAGTCCTGCTGCCCGTGTCCGCGTGTGACCCGCTTCTTGATCCATCCTGGAGTTTTAAGCCAAGGTGGTGGCTCTGCATAGTTTCTCTGTCCCCCCAGCCATGCAACGGGGGCCCTTTCTCCACACCCTCTAGTGCCTGTGGGCCCCTGTGACATGGCTTTTGTCCCGGATGAGGGGTTTCTCCTTGTACCAAAATGTCTGTCTCTGGTGAGCAGTGGGGCATCTTGTTACCCCATAGACTCAGGGTCCCTCAGGGGGAGCCGTCAGGCCAGGAAGCAGGTGTCCTCTCTGTCCTTTGCCAGCCAAGCATTAACTGTCCTTTGCCCAAACCTGGGGGCATCATCAGACCTGGAGATGTGATGGCTGCCTGGGCACATCTTCCCCAACAGGTTCCCCAGTGGCCCTCGTCCCAGCTGAGCAGCCCAGTCCGTCCCCTGGGAGCTGGTCCTGGGGACTCTGGCACCAGCAGTTGGGGTTTCAGGGAAAGGAGAGGAAGGCCTGGGCAGGTCTGGGTTTTGGGTTGGCAGGTCCAGCCTCGGTTCACAGACACAGCAGAGCTGCCCGCCGCCTCCACTGGGCACAGGGCTGGGTGGACGCTGTATCCCACCCTGGTCTGTGGGGCCAGCCCAACCCCACAACCCCCACAAGCGCAGGCGCACATCCCTCAGGAACCGCTTTGGATGGCACATGGCCTCAGAGCGGGCGGCCCGGAAGGGGATGGACAGGCCGTCAGGAGTCCATGAGCCAGGGCTGCCACAGGGCCTGGAGTCAGCACCCACATGCACCCCCAATCCTGGATGCACCCCCAACCTCGCCCATCATGGGCCTCCAGCTCCACCTCTGTCAGGGAGGTGCCATCTTGCTGGGCAGCTGTGGGCTGGGCCTGGCGGACGCTGTGGATGTGGGCAGGACAGCATTTTGGCCCAGGACTGTCATTACCTGTCTCCTCAGGCAGTACCCCCCACCCCGTTGTCTGCCTGACCTGGTAGGCCCTATGAGGACTCTGGGGAGATCCATAGCTGCGAAAGGGTCCCCCACTCTGCTGTGTCAGAGCCCCAGACACAGACAACACCATGGACATGCTGGAGAGCTCTGCCTTGGGACTGATCCGCAGTGGAAGATAAACACAAGCTTCCCTCACACACGACAACAGTTCAAATGTGATGACAGAGTTATAGGTGCTGAGAGAAAATGCCATTTTTATTTATTTATTTATTTATTTTTTTAGTTAGTTAGTTATTTAACGTTACTTCAATTTTATTTTTTTTAAATGCTCAGCTTTCAAAGGTCATAGTTTATTTATTTATTTATTTATATTATTTTTTTAGTGTTTTTTATTTTTTTTAAATAATAAATTTTATTTTTATATTCCCCAAACAATTGCTACCCCCCCATTCTGACCCCAATCCCTCCCCTCCCGCCCCCCAACCCCCAAAAAGTGTCTCTGGTACACAGGCTTTTTTTTTTTTTTATTTTGATTTTCACTTTCTTATAGTTATTCATTTCCCTGGTCCCTTATTTAAGTTTTCTAGATTCCTGCTATGAGTGAGACCATCCAGTATTTTTCTTTTTCTTTCTGGCTTATTTCGCTGAGCATGATCCCTTTCAGCGCCATCCATGTTGCTGCAAATTGCATGTGTTTATCTTTTTTGAATGCTGAGTAAATTTCATTTTTAAATAAACAAATTCTGAGTCAAACAAACAAATTCTCGTGTCAGAAGATCCAGGTGCTTCTCCTTATCGCTCCTGAGGGATTTCATCCTGGTTTTCCACCTCCCTCCCCCTCCTGCCCCTATAAGGCCCTCGTCCACCCTCCCACCTGCCAGGCCCCAGGATAGTGCACAGGGGGAGGCAGACTTTCCAGCTTACTGTGAAGTGGACTCATCTGTGGCTTTGACAACATGGCCACACCCGTGTGCCCCATAGTAGGCTCAGTCGATGGTGTTGGAACCTGAAATGGGATGAATTACATTCCTTTCCACTGAGGTGTAAACCACTAATAAAACTGCCTCTGGCACACTCAGTGCACCAATTACTCACTGAATGTGCTACAGGATGACCCCAATGAAGACAGTGACCTAAAAAAGGGTGCTTGTCCCTCTAGAGGAGGGTCCCTGAGGGCTGGAATGTGGACAGTGTCCAACATGCAGACACCAGCTCCAGAGCTCAAATAGCCCAGCCCTGAGGTCCTTCTCTGTCCACGAGGCGGCACAGGATGGGGTAGAACATCCAGTGAGTGCTTAGAGGCATCCCTATGAGCCCCAACCATGGAGTAGGAGGTTGGGACACTCTCTGTCCATGCCATGGCCACAACCTCAGGAGAGAGACAGGACATGGCACGGGGAACTTTCCCCCCAGGCGTCAGGTATCTGCCCCCAGCTATTTGCAGAGGAGAATCCACTCACACTTAAAAGATTTTAGATTTCAAGCTTTGTTTTACATTGGAGAGAGCATAGCAGTTAAAATCATATTTTATAAATTATGAAACTAATAAATTCTTAATATGCACAAGTTGCTGGATTTCACAATTCCATATTCTCCTGGGATGAATTTCAATGGGAGAAAATAACTTTTTTTTTTATTTTAACTGTTCCAAGTACTATGACGTTTTATAGCATCATCATAAAGTAGATCATGACTTGCGATACATCTAACATCACATCATCACTGTGGTTGGGCACTCAACACAGTGTGTCCGTGTGTGTTCAGTGTCAAATACAATCAAAACATTTGATGCAATTAATGTGAGGGATGCTAAACTTAATATGAATTTAAAAATAATACTTATTGTTAAAAATCAGAATGTTATGTCATTTTGTCCTTAAATCTTATGACCTGTATGTCAAGTAGAGATTCAATAACTTTTTTTCAGCAACTTTGGAGAGTTTCATGGCTCTGACAATGAAGTGCGGGTGGCAGGGACAACTGACTATTTATGGACCTGGACTTGGGGTTTTTCTCCAACTCCATCACTCAAGGATTGTTAGTGATATTGTAAAAGGAAGAGTAACAGTAACAGTAACAGTCAGGAAGTGATCTATGCAAAACACATTTCATCGTTACATTTAGGGAAATCAAATGATTTCTACAACTAGATCAAATTCTATCCTAATTTATTTTGTAATTAAATGATATTGGACTGTTTACACTAATGTATATACACAGTTATTTCCTATATTCTCCTCAAAAATCCTGCCTTCCCAGGGCCTGCCCCTCCATCACCCCACAGAGGAGGGAGAGGGTGAGATTGGGGGTGGGAGAGAGGGCATGGCTGCCCCGTATCTAGACGTCCACATGCACGCACAGGCCTGGGGGGAGGAACAAACCCGCACCCAGGGGACCCGGGGCCCTGGGACCGGCAGGGACAGCCACATGCACAGACCATCCAGCTCAGCCCCGGAGCCAACTCCTCACTGAACAGATGTGCATGAGTCTGAGGGGGATAGATTGGCCGGCAGGACCCGGGGTTGATGAGCCCATGCTGCAGGAGGGGCGTGTGGGTGTGACCCAGGTGGAGACTCTGTGGGAAACGAGGTCTCTGGGTCCTCAGATGTGGGGAGTCAGGAGCAGGGAGATGAGGAGATGAGGGGACGGACCAGGAGGCAGCAGTGAGGCCACAGTGGCAGGAATCTGACAGAGGAGATGTCAGGACATGCCATACGGGGATACCTAGCCCAGATCATTCAGTTCCAGGACAGTGTCGGGTCCTGGGGGCAGGAACAGGGACCCTCACACCCCATCTCCGCGCACACCCGTCATTGTGGGGCCTCCCCAGACCAGGGCTGTGCTGGAGGAGCAGGGACAGGCTCTTCAGGGTGGGGAGGGGCTGGGTATGGTCACATGTCCTCTGGGGCTGTGCCCTGGACAGCCTCTGGGAGGTGTGCTGGGTGGAGGCGCTGGGGCCTGGGTAGGAGCAGGAGCAGAAGCCCCAGGGACTGGGGCGGGGTGCGTAGTGTGGGAGGTTTGTTGACAGATAAGAGATTCTAATATGTTCAAGTTTTGTAGGTGACAGTTGAAATTTGAGTCTCTCACCAATCTGGCGGACATATTTGGAGAATATAATAATGGCACATTCACATTAGAAGGGAATAAAGTGTAGAATAAAACTGTATACACAGATGCGCCTAGAAGGCATAAGTATGTAGAAAATACATTGAATTTTTAACTTATATTGATAACCCCTTATATTTTCAATATTGGAAGATTGACACTATTCCCATTTTATTCTTTTACAAAGATGATAGCTCTGAGGGTGACCAATCACACCATCGTGAACAGAAATCATCCTCTTTGGGTTCCCCACCCAGGGGACCATGGGCTTCCTGCACCTGCTGCTCTGCTCCCTGGTCTACCTGTACGCCTTGCTGGGGATCGGGCTCATCATCCTCATCACCACCCTGGACTGGCACCTCCAAACCCCCATATACTTCTTCCTGAGGAGTCTGTCCTTCACAGATCTCTGCGTCATCACAACCACGGTCCCCAAGTCCATTGCCAACTCTCTGAGGAACAGCAGCTCCATCTCCTTCCAGGGCTATGTCGTCCAGGTGTTTGTGCTGATTCTTTTAGTAGGTACAGAGTTGCACCTGCTCACAGTGATGAGCCTTGACAACTATGCTGCCATCTGCCACCCCCTGCACTATGAGGTCATCATGAGCAGGGACAGGTGTGTGCAGCTGACAGCTGTGTCCTGGCTGGGTCGGGGCATCACCTCTGTCATACTTATAGCTGGAACCTTCTCCTTGTCCTACTGTGAGTCCAACGTGGTCCACCAGTTCTTCTGTGACATCCCCCAATTATTGGCTATTTCTTGCTCAGGAAATGTAATGAACAAACTTGCACCCATTCTCATAACTGTGGTGTTGAGTATCTGCTACTTTATTTTCATCGTCATTTCCTATGTCCACATCTTCTCTGCTGTCAGGAAGATCCCATCCACAGAATGTCAGTCCAAAGTCTATTCCACGTGCCTTCCCCACCTGCTGGTTGTGGTGCTGTTTCTCTCCACTGGATGCTTTGCTTATCTGAAGCCAACATCAATGACCCAGTCCCTCTCTGATCTGGTCATTTCTATGTTCTACACGATGGTGCCCCCCACCTTTAATCCCATCGTATACAGTCTGAGGAACCAAGCCTTGAAAATGTCAGTGGGGAGACTGATAAATGGCCAATACACCAACAAGTGAGATATCGCAAGCTAAAAGAAACTCCTCATTCATTCTGTTTTCCCCCTCTAACTCTTACATGTCATCATTTATATAGTATAGACTCTTGCATTAGAAATTCTCCTTTTCCAGAAATTTATATTCTCATATTCTTCCATTAACTGTAGTTTCCTAAAAATACTGCAAACATTTACCAAAACTACAACTGTGTGACGTTCAAATAAACTGAATTCTCACTCATTGTTTAACTATGTATTCGGTGTAGAAAGAATGTTCTAGAACTCACACATTGCCAACAGTTATGTAGAGTGAAGCTATGGTAAAAGGGATCGCTCCTTGGGAGACTTTGGATCACCAGACTGCAGTTCTGGGCTCTCAGTTCCTTCTTTCCTGTGTGTGTCTCTACTGAGGGGCCCCCTTGCTAGTGGAGGGAAGGGGGGCACCGTTGATTGGATCCCTCACCTTCACAAATGTAATGGGTCACCTCCCTCTAAGACAAATTCATATTTCTGTTCAAAGGGCAAGGAGCATCTACTCCTGAATCTGCCAGAGATGGAAGGATCAACACATTCTTGGGAAAGGAATGTGTGATTGAAACTGACAGTTGATGTGAATATTAATTCAGATGTTGGATTTGTTTCTAACAGGACTACTCTCTTTGATGTACTATAATAAAAGCAAAATATCCATGAATTCTTACTGAAACTGCGTATGTACAGTGAAAGTGTTTAGCTCGGAGACATTGGTTTGTGTGTGTTTTTAGGCTCCCTTAGCTGTCAAAATTGTATTTTGATGTCTCACGCCTGGACTTCTTGTCAACTTTCCTGTGAGTAATATTTACGTCCTCTTCTTCTACTTTGGAACTATGTTATTTTTTACACTATGTAAGGTATATTACATAAAAATTAAGCACGGCAATATTTTAAATCTTTCATCTCCAGCAGCTTCTGTGCTATAGATCCTGGGGCCTCAAGGCTGTGTCTCCACCCTGAGACCATGAGCTGGGGGTGAGTTTCTCCTCTCCAGTGTTTACTCTGGGAGCCATCACTTGTCTCCCCACTCTTCTGACTGCTTATAACACACGAGGTCCATGAAAAACTCTTAAACATGAGTGTTATTAACCTGTGGATGTGATTCTTGAGGTGAGGGCACCGTGTCCACCACGTCCACCTCGAGCAGCACCACAGCTGCCCCTTGGCCTCATGACCTCCCCTGAGCCATTAAAGACTCTCCCCAGAGGCGATGACCCTGCCCTGGCCCCTGCATACGTACCCCCTGCTGAGCAGGAGAAAAGGGGGTGTCCCTCCCGGGGGTGCCTCTGGCTTAAGGAGTGTCCAGGGTGCTGCGGTGACAACACACTGGCGAGTGCAAGCTGTGGCTCAGGCTGCCCCGGGCAGGACGCTGCTGAGGAGCCAGGCCCAGCCCTTGCTCCTGTAGCCAGTGCAGGGGCAGCTGTGGGACCGGAGGACCCCGGGAAAGATGGGCGAGGCGGGGAACGTGCTGCTCTCTGTGGTCTCCAGGGTCGGGCGTCCCCCCCAGGCCTCTCACTGTGGGGCCACTTGGCGTTGAGATAGAGGTCACCGCCCATATCCCGGCCATGATTTCCAACCAGTCAGGGCCCCTACTGCTCGGCTCCCGGGGCCCCTCGTTCCGCAGCAGGCGCCGCCCCCCCCCTCAGCGGAGGAGCGGCCTGGCAGAGCGTTTTCACCCTGCGGCGCCCCCATCAGCTTGTGCGGCCCTTGCGCCTCAGAAACTGGTACAGAACAGGCACTTCCGGGCTCGCGGTGAGGCCCAATCAGGTGCGAGCTGTGAGCTGATTGGTGTTCCATGGTCCAATCAGACCTTTGTCACCAGGGCCCGCCACTCACCGCAAGTCTGTCCTGGCACTTGCACCTCAGAGCCCTGTTATGTAAAGCACACGTCCTGGGTTTGGGAATGGACCAATCAGTGCTCAGGGCTGACGGTAAACGGCCCAATCAGCCACAGGAGTGAAAAATGGCCCAATCAGACTTGGGGGCGGGGCAGCCCGGGAGGATATAAGCCTGGGTCGGCGGGGCGCTGAGGGGAGCAGGGGAGACCAGGCCGAGGGCACGCGCGGGTGTCCCGTCTCCAGAGAATGAAGAAGACGGGCGTCCGGCAGCCGCTTCCTGAGGAGGGAGAGAACCTGAAGGACTTGGTCGGACATGGGCTCTGTCCCGTCTCTCCACGGCCTTGAAGGGGCAGCAAAGGCCCAAGGAACTGCTTGTTGCTGGCGCTGCCCATGGACCCCCGGGGACCTGTGAGTGCTGCGAGCCCCGAATCGGCCTCTGAGGGGCCGGCGTGGCCGTCACCGGGACTAGTGCTGTCCGTCTTTGCGGGGGCCGCTGGGCGTCCCTGGTGCTGTCCGGGTGAGCCGCCGCCTCTCGAGGGTGCCGTGAGCCCCTCGTCTCTGTTGGCGGATAACCCCGCGGGGGTGGCTCCGAGCCTGGGCCTCTCACGACTGTGCGCGTGGGGGACACGGCGTCCTGACCCTGGTCGGCTCTGTCCTCGGCCCCTGCTGGGCTCTGGCTTTTGTTACTGGGGCTTCCTGGCCTTTGGGGCTTTCTGGCGGCGGGCGGGCGGCTGCTGCAGCCTGACTTGGTCTCCTGCCGCGTCGTGGCTCTCTCTGCCCCTCTTTCATTCCCGGGTCACTCGGGACGCAAGCCCTCCCCGGGGTGACCCCACCTTCTGCTCTTGATGTGAGAGGCTCCAGAAGGGTTGGCTCCGAGGACCAGCCGAGTGGGCACTTCCGCCCTGATGCAGGATGCAGAGCTGCAGATAACAAAAACAGGGGCCCGGCAGGCCGCTCCCAATGAGCAGACCCACGGGGGGATCCAACCAGCCGTGGGCAGGTCCCTCTAAGTCCTGGCGGAAGTGTCAGGTGCGCCTCTCGTGTCAGCCATGGTCCCGGCCACTGCTGGGCAGTGCATGTCCCTCACGCCCTCAGCCAGGGGCTTCCCACCTCGGTGTGCACAGGGGCTTCTCCATCACGGCGCTGCCGAGAGGCTGGTTTCCTGTCTAGTCAGCACTTTCCAGCATGATGTTAACAAGTTCTAGTCATATTTGTCAGGAACTATTTCACAAGTCATAATTTTTCCTGATTTACCTTATTTTCATCAAATGCTTATTCCACTCAGTGGAGGCAAAGCCAATGTTGCAGTCGCTGCGGGAGCACAGCTGGCGGCCAATGTCCAGGAAGAGCGGCTGAGAGCGGGAGGTGGCCAGGGCCGGGAGATGCAGGGCAAGATGCTGGGGAACACCTGGGACCTGGCAGGGAGGAGGCGGCAGCCCAGCAAGCACCTGCCCCCCACCCCTGAAGCTTCAGACTTGACAGGGAAAGCGAGGCCCCACCCATCATTTGGAGCTCGCCAGTGGCAGAGATCACACTGATGACCCCAGGAGACAATCCTGCCAAGGCAGGAGCTCGGGCATGTTGATGGCTGATTATGGGACCCCGGGGAGACAGGGTCTCTGTAGACCCCGGGACATGAAGATCCAAGGATGGCCACTGGGACTTGCTGGCCTATTGTAGCCTCTTGCAAGAGCTGCCATGCACTCTGCCTGGAGTGGCAGTGAGCCCTTGGGATGGCTGAGAGTGTGGGCAGGGCCAGCATGACAGCAGCCCAGGGCTGGCAGAGCTTGGCACCCTTGCCAGGTCTCTGCAGCCAGGCAGGAGATGCATCAGGAAGCCAACTCGGAGAAGGCCAACCAGAGGTGCCAAGTTCAGGGAGTCCTGAGTGGTTGAGAAGCAGCCAAAGAGGATGCTGAAGAGGATAGTGGGTCTCTTCAAATCACCCAGGGGTGATGCCTGATCAATTTTGAGTAAGTGTCAGGTGCCAAAGAACCCATCCATTGGGGGACAGTCGGGGAACATGGCTTGTGGTGGAGAGCACAGCTGGCAGGGGCCAGAGAGAGGCAGCATGGGGGATGCTGTCCTCGGGTCCCCACCTGTGATGTGCAGAGGGTTGGCTGCAGTTCACAAGACCCAGTTTTATTTCCCTCTTCATTTAAATCAGATTCACTTTTCTTCCTTCCCTGCCCTTTGACTCCCTCCCTCCTCTCGCCTTGCTCCTTAGTTCCTTCCTACCTTTATTTTCCCTTCTACCTGCCCCGTCCATCACCCACCTCCCAGGCCCCAGGAGGGGGCAGAGCAGGTGACAATGACTTTTCAGCTCCCTGTGGTTGGGACTCATCCATGGGCTCTGATGACAGGGCCACACCCAGGCCCCCACGGCGGTCAGGGGAGGTGATGGGCCTGAGGGGCAACCAGGACCTGGTCACAGAGTCGAGTCTCCTGGGACCCCTGAATGGGCCACTGACTCTGGAGGCTCATTACCGGGGATGCCACTGAAGTCCACAGGGATGAGGGTCATCCGGTCCCCTTCGGGTGAGGTCCCTGAGGAAGGGTAGTGTGAACACTCCAGGGCCTGGGGAGAGTGGGGGATGAGACAGCGTGCCCTGCAACCCATCTGCAGAGTCAGTGAGCTGGAGGCCTGGGCCCTAGACGTCAGAGGCAGCACAGCAGAGGGCAGCAGGTGACTAGGGCCATCAAGAGAAGTCTGTGTTTCCTCCTGTCTGTGAAGGTGAGAATTTTGTGGGAAGCAACTTCTGGGCCAGAGGGCACACCATGCCAGACTGGAAGTGCCTATCAAATATTTTTTTTTTTATTTTTTATTTTTTAAATATTTATTTATTTATACAAGAACTGGGGTACAGGCCAGGTGTGCAAGAGGTTGAGAGGATTCACCAGAGACAGAGCGGGGAACAGAACAGGCAAACTGACATACTACACTGCTGAGGGGAGCAGTGGGCACGGGCACGTCAGGAGAGGTCAGCCCACCATGTGGTACCCTCCCCGGCCAGCTGGGATCTTAGAGGCACTGCAGAGGCTGCGGACAGTTTCACAGTGTGGAGCTCAACTTCCTGCGCCACCAGGGGAGACCCTCAAATATTTTTTTAAAGTAAGTTTTTCAAATTTTTAATTTTTAAATAACCGACATTTTTCATTTAACCCCATACGTCAAAGTGTTATTTCAACAAGAAATACTTATGTTATTATTTCCAATAGTGACTTTATTTTCTTTATTGAGGTAACATATTTTTACCACACAGTATCGTTTCAAAATGCATTTTGTATTTCAAAAGCACTGCAGTTAAAATATTCATCTTATAAATGAAAACAAATAAATTACAAATGCAGACAAATAGTTCAGTTTCAGAATGCCCAGTTGTGCGTGGATGAGTTTCTAAAAGCGAAAATACATTTTTTTTTTACTTTATGGTGTTCCACATATTATGATCTTCACTGCATTCATCATTTTATAACATTTTGATTTATGGTATCTACAGCAACTATAGAATAAAAAAAAACATTATTTCAGCATTTCGCAAACTGAGTTGAAACTATATAAATGTGAAATGAAATAAACTTAATGGACACATTAAGGAAGCAGTAAAGAAGAAATTCAAGAGAAATTTAAAATAATGCAATTGTTTAGAAGGGAAAGCTACACATATTCATCACAAAATATTACAATAATTAAGTAAAGCAGACAGAAATTCATGTCCTTTTCCCATGATCTATGTTGACATACATATGTGGATATCTAATTTGCACCTGATCATGTTGTGTATTAACTCAAAACAGCAACAGAGCGACATAAAACCTAATTTTGTCAATATAAATATGTATCTAAATCACTGGAAAAGTTTTTACGTAGTTTACAGAGGGTTCTGAGATTATTTTTTCCTGTTTTAATTTTAACAGCTGACTTGTTTCCCTAAATTCTTACAGTTATTTATTATCAGCACATTCTCCAAAAAATCCTGCCTCCCCAGGGCCTGCCCCTCTGTCACCCCACAGAGGGGGGAGAGGACGAGATTGGGGGAAGGAGGAAAGAAGGCAGGGCTGCCACATGTCCAGGTGTCCCCACCCATGCACGGGCTTGGGGTGAGGAACAAACCCGCACCCGGGGGACCCGGGGCCCTGGGACCGGCAGGGAAAGCCACACACACAGACCGTCCAGCTCAGCCCCGGAGCGGCCTCCTCCCTGCACAGACGTGCATGAGTCTGAGGGGGACAGAGGGGCCGAGGGGGACAGAGGGGCCAAGGAGGGGCCCAGGGGTGGAGCAGCCCATCCTGAAGGAGGACGTGTGGGTGTGACCCAGGAGGAAACTGTGTGAAACGTGGTCTCTGGGTCCTCAGATGTGGGGGAGTCAAGTGCAGGGAGCCGAGGGGATGAGGGGACAGACCAGGAGGCAGCAGTGAGGCCACAGAGGCAGGAATCTGACAGAGGAGGAGGAGTTAGTACATGCCGCAGGGGGACGCTGAGCCAAGATCATTCAGCTCCAGGAAAGTGTCGACTCCTGGAGAGTAGGAAAATGAGGACCCGCACACCCCACCTCCATGCACACCCATCCCTGTGGGGCCTCCCCAGACCAGGGCTGTGCTGGAGGAGCAGGGACAGGCTCTCCGGGGGTGAGGGCCTGGGCATGGTCACGTGTCCTCTGGGGCTGTGCCCTGGACAGCCTCTGGGAGGTGTGCTGGGTGGAGACACTGGGGCCTGGGCAGGAGGGGAGCCACAGGCCTGGGGCTATACGTAGGGGCTGTCAGTCAGGTTATGAGATCAACCAGAGCAGAATCCTACAATCAGCTATATGTTCCTCCTTCCTGATCCCAGATCCTGTGTGACAAAGTTTTTGTTTCTAGAGCTGAACACAAAAGGCTCAACAGAGAGCGAGAGACACAGAGCTCCTCCACTCCACACCCTGAGAGTGACCTCTGGAGCATACCTGTGATTGTCCTTGTAGGTGTCATCTACACTCAGAGTGGAAGGCTTCACTGATGGCTTATTCTGATAGATATTTTTATAAAGATGACGGCTCCAGGTGTGACCAATCTCACGGCCATGACAGAATTCTTCCTCCTGGGGTTTCCACCCAGGGGACCATGGGCTTCTTACACCCACTGCTCTTCTATCTGGTTTACCTGTGTGCCCTGCTGGGTAACGGGCTCATCGTCCTCATCACCACCCTGGACCGGCACCTCCACACCCCCATGTGCTTCTTCCTGAGGATTCTGTCCTTCACGGACCTCTGCTTCATCTCAGCCACGGTCCCCAAGTCCATTGCCAACTCTCTGAGGCACAGCAGCTCCATCTCCTTCCCGGGCTGTGTCTTCCAGGTCTTTATGCTGGTTGTTTCAGGAGCTACAGAGCTTCACCTGCTCACAGTGATGAGCCTTGACCGCTATGCTGCCATCTGCCACCCCTTGCACTATGATGTCCTCATGAGCAGGGACAGGTGTGTGCAGCTGACAGCTGTGTCCTGGCTGGGTGGGGGTATATTGGCTGTGATGCACACAGCTGTAACCTTCTCCTAGTCCTTCTGTGGGTCCAACGTTGTCCACCAGTTTTTCTGTGACATCCCCCAGTTATTGGCTATTTCCTGCTCAGAAAGTTTAATCAACGAACCTGTCCCCATTCTCATTGGTGTGACATTGTATGTAGGTTGCTTTATTTTCATCGTCGTTTCCTATGTCCACATCTTCTCTGCTGTCAGAAAGATCCCATCCATGGAAGGGAAGACCAAGGCCTACTCCACCTGCCTTCCCCACCTGCTGGTTGTGGTGCTGTTTCTCTCCACTGGGCTCTTTGCTTATCTGAAGCTGAGCTCAGAGACCCCGTCCACATCTGACCTGGTCATTTCTATGTTCTACACGGTGGTGCCCCCCACCTTTAATCCCATCATATACAGTCTGAGGAACCAAGCCTTGAAGTCGCCTGTCAGGAGACTGATAAATGGCCAGTACTCTAAGATGTGAGATATCAAAATCTAAATTATAACCTCTCATTAATTCAGCTTTCCCCCCCTAACTCTTTACATGTTATTAATAAAGCACAGATTTCTTGAATTAGGTTTATTCCTTTGTCCCAAATTCATATTCTCATATACTTCAATAAACCTCTGTTTCCTAAAATTTCCTGAAATCCATTGCCAACCATCTCCCTGTGTTTTGTTCATAAACTGAATCCGGCTCATGGTTAAAAACATGAATTTGCTGTGGAAATAATATGCTGGAACTCACTTATCATCAACCTTTACATGAAAGGAAGCAGTGTAAATGGGGGTCTGTTCTTGGGAGCGCAAGGTCATGGGACCCCAGTCCTGGGCACTCAGACCCACAGCCTGTTTGTGTCTCCATTGGGGGGGGTCTCGTCCCTGTGGAGGGGAGGGGAGCACAGTTTAGTGTTGGACCCCCATCCCTCACAATTCCTTATGGGGCATCTTCCTCTAGGAGAAGGTCATGTTTCTGCTCACAGGACAAAGGGAAACCACATTTGACTCTGCCAGAGGTGCAAGGATGGAACCTTCCTTGGTTCATAGGAATCTATGGCTAAAACCTGGAATTGATGGAATATCAATTTTTATGGTGCCTGTTTTGATGCCAATGTGACTGCACCCCCTCAATGTGGTGTTTCCAAAAGTAAAGTTATTTGAATTATTTTTGAAGAACTACAGTTTTACTTAAAAATTTGTAATTTTTAATTTGTTATTGTGTTTAGGTTCCTTTAGTTTTCCATATTGTATCTTGATCCTATACTAGGTCTTCTTCTCGATTTTCTTATAGATTACACTTAAGTTCACTTTTTTTATACTTGGGAACTATGTTTTTTTATTATTATGTAAAACATCATGCAAACTAAAGCCTGGCGATATTTGCTGATTTTTTTTTTTTTATATTCCTACACATCTGCACTGCACGTAAGGAGGTTCTCACATTGTTCCCTAACACTGAGAACGTGAGCTGGGGTGACGTTCCTCCCCTCCAGGAGCAGATCACTGGGTCTCCAAACTCTCCTGGCTGATGAGAACATATTGTCCATGAAACTATTTATGATAATAAAATGTAGTTAATCACAAGACATGACTCGTCCATTCAAGTTTCAGAATGAAACCTGCACTGGAAAATCACTCACAGTAATATTTATTTCAGTGATAGCATGAGAGCACAGTCCCCATTCCTTGGATATGACATCATTCCATGGTCAGATTCCTGTTAATTTTCTATTTCTCCTTTGAACAAATGCAGTGAGTGTCTGCTGAGAAGGGATCTTTACCATGAGTGTTTCATCACACCATAACACTAATTTGTTATTTGTTCTTATAAAAGGAGGACACACATTTACAATTTTTACTGTTTTCACTGTTTACTGTGGGTCACTTTTCACTCCCCCACCTGCACAATTGTCCATTCAGAATCTACTAAATGCCCTGCAGTGCCTGCCCTGTCCATCCACACTCCTATCTCCTCCCCATTCCCTCTCCCTGTTCCCTCTGATAATGAGCAAAGCTTTGCACTCAGTCCAACATTTCCTTTTGCTGTTTGCCACTATATTTTCTCAGATATTGACCTTTTTATATTATAATCCACAGATGGGTGAGATCAGCCAATATCTTTCACTTTTTGACTTATTTCACTAGCATAAGCACCTCAAGGTCCACCTTTGGTCACCAAGGGCACTAGTTCAACTTTTTAATAGCTGTGTAGTATTCAATTGTGTTTGGACCCACATTATTTATTTATTCACTCCACTGTGCATAGCAGTTGGGTTGGGGCCATGGCCAGCAACAGTGGTCAGTGCTGCTGTGAACACAGGTGTGCATGGTGCATCAGAGAGTCTGCACATCTGGGACAAATACCTGCAGAGGTTGGTCCAACCTGTGGTGGTTCTGTTTTAATTGTTTGAAGACATCTCCAAGCTGTTTTCCCAGCAGAGGTGAGAGGCCCTTTCTCTCTGTCCCTCAGCTCCTTGCTGTGTCCAGTCTCCAGCTTTGTCCCTTCTCACAGGTGACAATACCTTACAGTTTGGATTTCTATTCTCCTTATTATTAGCACAGATGAACAATTTGGAATGGATGAAAATCTGCATTGATGAGGGCTTAAAATACCAGAAAGCACACCTGGGTGCTGCCCACTGCACATCCTCCCCACAGATGAACTTGGGGACACATCACCAAGGACCAGGGAACAAGGGCACGTGGGAAAAAAGTGGCCCCCCACACTAGAGAGCTTCTGTGCCTTAGAAAAGCCATCCCCAAAAGGGGCCCCTGCACTGGGAGAAAATTGTGCACATCACATACCTGACAAGGTGAGTGTCCAAAGTACACTAAACCTACAAACCCAGGACAGAAAGAGAAACCCCAATCCAACGCGGCCTCAGACCCCCAGAGACATTTTCTAGGAGAAGCACTCAGTGGCCCTGCAGAGTCGTTTGCAGATTTTATGCTGGGTCTAAACCTTCCCTGCTCCGGAGCTTGTCTTCATGTCTGAAGTGACGTGAACGTGCTTCCAAGACCGCGCAGGTGTTGGTGGGCGCGACTTCCAATCTCTCCCTGCCTCTGTGCTTCTTCATAATTTTATCATGTGAGTATAATCGATCCCGAATTAGTCCTACAGGGTCATTTCCTGCGCCTCTGACATGGCAAACTAGTCCTTTCCATCCCGCCCGCCCGCTGCGCCCTGTCTCCCCAGGGCCTCCGAGGCGACGCGCCCCTGAGTCTGTTCTCTGAGCCACATCCGCGGGCGCCGGGGTGGACACTGCACACTGGACCGCGTGAGAGACGGACACGCCCTCCTTGGCCGAGACACAACACAATCTCTGCGGCCACGCGGGATCCCCGAGACCCCGCGAGCAGCGCCCCATACCTGCCCCACAGGCTTGGCCCCCCCGGCAGGGAAGGGTCACGCTCCAGTCCGAGGGCAGACGGGGTCGCATCGTCCGTCCCCCAAACACGCCCGGGGGGATCCCCGGAGTTGGGAGAAGTGCCAGGCACCCTCCCGGCCACGGCCTCGGCCCGTCCCCTCGGCCAGCCCCGGGCTCCGCGCGGACCCCCCTGACCCCCACCTGCCCTCGGGGTCGCGTCGGCCTTGCGGAGCCCTTGGGGCGCAAATACCCGCGTTTCAGCCAAAGGCGAACATGATGGGGGGTTCCGGACTGTCCTGCGTGACCTCCCGGCCCACAGGCCCAGCCGGGACCGCACATGAAGGGGTCGCCCCGCCAGGGAGGACGCGGACTTCGGTCATGCTGTGCCCCCCCCCCCCGGCCTCACGGTCGGCGCCGCCACCCCGGGCGGCCAGCGCCGCGCTGACCCCTGCCTGGCCGCGGGGGACGCCGCAGGGGTACCTGCTCAACCCCCTGCCTCCCCGGCTGCCTACCCGGGCTCGGGCAGCCGAGGCGGGACCTGGTCGACCCGGCAGACCCCAAACCCTGGCTCCCCTTGCCACGCCAGGGGACCCCGGCCCGGCAGTGTCCACCCCGGGCAGGACTGTCCACGTGAAGGCGACGTCCACGGAGTCAGCAGCAAGTCAGACTCGCAGGCGCCGGAGGGGCCCGCGGGAGTGTCAGGGCAAGGAGAGGTGTTGGGACCCCAGCAACTCGTGCTCGGGGATCCAGTTCTGCCGTTCTGGCCCCGGTCCAGGCCGACACACTGACAAGTGAGAGATCACAGTCTCAGTTATAACCCCTGCTTTACTCAGGTTTCCCTCTCACTCTCACACATCCTCACTTCCAGATAGACTTTTCTCTTAAAGTTATTGCTTTGCCAGAAACTTATATTCTCATATTTTTCCTTAAAGTTTGTTCTATAAGTTAATACAGTCTTTCCCAAAAACTTTCCCCAAGTGAAGCTCATAGCCTGAAATCTATGCCATGTTAAAAAAATGTGATGAAGGGCCTCCCCGGTTGTGCAGCTGTTGAGCGCTGGACTGGGAAGCTGCCCGCGGCCTCTGCAGCGCAAGTTCGATCTCCAGCTGCTCCCAGGCCACCAGAGGAGGGTCCCACATGGCGAGCAGACCTCTCCTGCCGCCCACTGCTCCCCTCAGCAGTGTACTTCGGTCCTTCTGCCTGCTCTGCTCCCCGTTTTGGCTCTGGTGAATTCTCTCACCCTCCCGCACTTCTGACTGTACCCAGTGCTTATATAAATAAATAAATAAACCTTTAATAAAAAATGTGATAAAGTTTGCAAGAAGTCACACATTTCTGACTCAGAAAGAAGTCAGAACTCAGAGGTCATCAACAGTAACTAACAGTGACAAGATGCAAGTTATTTTCTCCCAGGAGCACCAGTCACAGGACCTGGACACTCGTTTACCACTCAGCATGTGTCTCCACTGAGACCAGTCCTTCTGGTGAGCAGAGGGGACAGCTTAATGTGTGCTCCCACCCTCACGATTCCTAATGGGGCGTCTTCCTCTAAGAGACATTCATGTTTCTGCTCAAAGTTTGTGTAGCAACTACACTTGCCATGAATCTGCCTGAGGTGGGAGTTGGACGGAGACTAGGGAATCAGAGTCTGGGGCAGAAATCTGTCATGGACATGACTGTTACTTCTGTGATGTCTGACTTGATCCTATCACCAATGCACTCCTGTGATGCAGTGTTCTTTTTTTAAAGTAGATGAATTATTTTTGAGTCAGTGCATTTCTACTTCAAAGTTTAATGTTAAGAACTTTTATGTTAGGCCTCCCCGGTGGTGCAGCGGTTGAGGGCTGGGTTGTGAAGCTGCCCGCAGTCAATGCAGCACCAGTTCCATCCCCAGCTGCTACCCGGCCACCTGAGGAGGGCCCCACATGGCGCGAAGACCTCTCCTGCAGTACCCGCTGCACCCTCAGCAGTGTACTTCGGTCCTTCTGCCTTTTCTGCTCCCCGCTCTGGCTCTGGTGAATTCTCTAACCCTCCTGCGCTTCTGACTGTAACCAGTGCTTGCAAAAATAAATAAATAAATAAATAAATAAATAAATAAATAAATAAACCTTTTAATAAATAATAAAAAAAAGACCTTTGATGTTGCTGTGTTCATTTTCAGGTTCTCTGAGTTTTCCAAATTGTATCTTGATTCTTCTACAGGGTTTTCTACTTGACATTATTTTAGATAACACTTAAGTTCACTATTTTTCTACTTCAGGAACCATGTTATCTTTTCATATGATGTAAAACTTTATATAAAGTAAAACACTACAATATTTACGAATTTTTATTCTCCAGAAGCTTCTGTGCTGTAAACCCTGAGGCCTCATGACTGTTTACCCACTCTGAGAACATGAGCTGGGGGATGCTCCTTGCTCAAGCATTATCTCTGGAGCAGGTCACTGTGTCTCCAAATGCTCCTGAGGGATGATAACATACTCCCTTCAGAAAATACTTCTTTCAAAAAATGTATGTTAATGACCAGACTGACTCCATACAGATTTCAGAAAAAAATCTGTGTCAGAAAATCTCTCAAGTGAATAATCATTCCAATGAAAGACCTTGATCTTATGTTTCTCCTCCCGGGACTTCATCACTCTCTGATCATGTCCTTTACATACTTTCTGTCTTTCCTTTGAAGAAAACTCTAAACTCTGTTGAGAAGAGGATCTGACTTCAGGAGTGGGGTAACATGGGGTCATGTTAATTAACAATTGCCACTTAAAGGAAACATTGTCACATCTCTGTTTTCTTATTGGGGGCTGCATCTCCGCCCCTCTGTGTGTGCATGTCTCCCCTCACACTCCGGGGAACACCCACATGAATAACCACTTGTATACACTCCTTATCCCTCTCCTATAACCAGTTGACTGGTAACAGTTAATTTATTCACTAGTGCAAACAGGTTTTGCTGTATTTTGTAATGTCAGCTTTCTGTAATTTCTTTTTTTAAAAGATTGATTTATGCATACAAGAATTGGGACACAGGCCAGTGTTGTGAGGGGTGAGATGATTCATCCGAGACAGAGTGGAGAACAGAACAGGTGCACTGAGTGAAATAAACTGATGAGGGGGGCAACAGACGAGGAAGGAGAGGGCTGTGCCACGTGGGACAGCTCCCTGGCCAGGGATCAAACTCCTGCTACAGTGGCTGTGGCTAGCTTCATAGGTTGCATCTTAACCCCTTGGGCTACCAGGGAGGCCTGGTTTTCTGTATTTTCTTTTTTTTTAAGATTTATTTATTTATTTATGCAAGCACTGGGTACAGTCAGAAGCACGGGAGGGTGAGAGAGTTCACCAGAGTCAGAGCAGGGAGCAGAGCAGGCAGAAAGACCGAGGTACACTGCTGAGGGGAGCAGCGGGCGGCAGGAGAGGTCTGCGCGCCATGTGGGACCCTCCTCAGGTGGCCGGGGAGCAGCCGGGGATCAAACCAGCGCTGCAGAGGCTGTGGGCAGCTTCGCAACCCAGCGCTCAACTGCTGCGCCACCGGGGAGGCCCTTTCTGTATTTTCTATCCCACAGATGAGTGAGACCATCTGCTATCTGTTTTTCACTATCTGTTTTTATTTTTTCACTTAACAAGATAACTTAAAGTTCCACTCACCTTGTCCCAAATGTATGATTTGATTTTTTAAATTGCTGTGTACAGTTCCACTGACTATGGTCCAACAATTACTTTATTCACTCCTCTGTTGAAAACCCTTGGGCTGGTTCTGCAATGGTGCACGGTTCTGTTGCAACACCAGTGCACATGAGTGTCTCTGTATTGTAGAGATTTCACATTCTGGGATAAAAACTTAGCAAAGGGATTGCTAGTTCCTATGGGATACCCGTTTTTATTTACTTAGGACATCTCCAAAACATTTTCCTAGAGGCTTTACCTACTTACATTCCCACCAATAGAGGTGAGAGTTCCTTTCTCTCCACATCCACACAACATCAGTTGTGTTCAGTCTTTTTGATTGGCCCATTCTCATAGGGGTGGGTGACAAGTTATTGCATTTTTAGTTTGTGTTCCCCTTATAATTAGAGCTACTGAACAATATTATTTGGATTAAAGATTTGGATGTGACAAAGCCATAAATACTTGAGGAACTATGCCACCATACTGCACATCCACCCCACAGATGAACTTGGGGACACATCTCCAAGGCCCCAAAGACAAGAGAAATGAGCATGTAGGAACAAATGCACACCACCACACTAGAGAGTTCATAAACCACTATAAAAACAGGCCCCTGCACTGGAACAAAATATGTGCACATCATGCATCTGACATGGGGCTGGTTTACATTCATACAAGGTATGTCACAGCCCAACAACAAAATGCAGACACCCCAATCAAAAGCGGG
Organism: Talpa europaea; assembly: GCF_964194135.1. Classification (NCBI taxonomy): domain Eukaryota; kingdom Metazoa; phylum Chordata; class Mammalia; order Eulipotyphla; family Talpidae; genus Talpa; species Talpa europaea. Next base: position 15,488,234 of record NC_140075.1, read on the forward strand.
TAAGAAACCAAAATAGACATTTCCAAGGAGGTCACCCAGTTTCCGTGCAGAGTTGTCAGCAGATGTTATTGAGCGTCTAAACCATGCCTTCTCCTGATCTTTGCCTGCATGTCCTGACACTGGCTGACCTCGAATGTGTTTTGTTAAATCCCCAGAGATTAGCACATCTTCCATGGAATAGCTTTAGTCTAGTTCATAATTTTATAATTATATAATATAAACTAATAATGATGGATTAGTTCTGTCATACTGTTTCCTTGTGATTTTGAGTGATGCAAATTATGGTGTTTTAATTTATCACATCTAATATATACTTTACAACATTTTCATTTTATTTTCACAGATTGTACATGTACACCTGATTCTGTTCCCTGATACAGCATGAAACCTCTGTAAATATCTACTGAAGTCTCCAAAATTATCTTTGCGTCTGTGAGAGATGACAACGAACCTACCTGGCTTTGGATGTTTGAAAAACAATTGGCATAGTTGGCAGGATATGACTCCAAGAGCAGACATACCAAGTGGCATCTACAAATGGAGTGAAAGAAAGACAACATCAGTGTTGCTGGAGACAGGTGGTAGTCAAAGTCCAAGAAGAGCTAAAGATGTTGCAGGAGCACAGAAGGTGGACAAGGTCTAGGAGATGGAGGACAAGCACTGGGAAACATCTTGGACCTTGTGGGGAAGAGAAGAATATCCTGCAAGGCCCAGCCCACCATACCCCTGAGGCAGCAGACATGTCAGGAAAAATAAGGGGACCCCATCCATCATCCGTAGCTTGCCCAGTGACAAAGATGACACTGACTGACTTGCACAAACAATCCTGCCAGAAGGCGGAGAACTTTGGGACTTGGGGTGGACAGAATAATTTGCCCACCACAGGAGATGAAGAGCAAAGCCTGGGCCTGTCATCCTTGGTGGCTTAAAGCAAGCTTATCTGCTGCCCGGCACCCAGAGCCACATGGTGGCTGTGCCAAGCACTAGGGGGAGGTAAAAAAATCCTGAATGGGTGGATCAGAGGGTATATGAGGTAAAATTCAGGCTTTTTGCCCCTTCCTGTCATTAGCCTCTGTGGCCAGCACCCAAAGTCTTGTACATGTGCATGTGAGTGTGGACACCCAGGCCCAGAGAATTTTGGGTATGTGCATATGTAAACCGAGGGATGAGGCGGTATAAGGGCAGCATCACTCTGAATTCCAAAGCATTTCACACAGTGAAGGCCACCCACAAAAGGCCTCTTACCATGCATTTGAAGACACAATAGTCATGACATCAAATCCCAGGAATCTCAAACCATGAAGAACCATCCACCAGAACCAATCCAACTGCAATTGCCCCTCTCCTTGTGAAGATAAAGGACACACTCACCGGCAGTAGTGATGCAGGTTCAAAGAAGACTTGTAGATGCTGAGAACGGACCATTAAAAAATAAACAAAAGCACACACATGGTAAATTTGTGATGCCAGGAACCATTTCTACTTCAGAAGATTGTTTTCTTCCCATCTATGGTTCAGTTATGTTGAATTTCTTTTTGTCTTCCTTCCTGCTTTCCTTTCTCCTTTAGTTCCATCCTACTTTATTTCCCTTCCTCCTTCCCCAACCTCTTCACATCCACCTCTGTAGGTTTCCCCATGAGAGAGCAAAGTGAATGATGGTTCCCTGTGGACATGGCTCTGATAACAGGGCCACACCTGGGTCCCCATGGCCATTCACTGGAGGCTGATGGAGCCTGAGGAGGGGGAACCACTTGTGGAGTCTCCTCTGACCCCCTGGCTGTGTTGATGACTCAGGAGGCTCATTACTGTGGACACCATTAAGAAGTCCATGTGGACAAGGGACACCTGGTCCCCTCAGGGTGAGGTCCCTGAGGAAGGGGATCTGGGGATGACGTCAGGCCATGGGGGGCAGTAGGAGAAGGAGATAGTGAGCCCTGCAGCCTGTCTGCTGGAGTCTGTGAGCCAGAGGCCTGGACCCCAGACACTAGAGGCCAGCACAGCAGAGGGCAGCGGGTGACCGGGACATCAAGTGAGGTTTGCTTTTCCTCCAGTCTCTGTGAGGGCGAGAATTTTGTGGGAAGCAAACTTCTGGGACAGCGGGTACGTCATGCCAAACTGAGGTGTCTTTCAAATAATTTAAAAGTAAGTTTTTTTAAATCTTAAATTTTTAATTTACTGACATTCCATTTAACCCATACATCAAAGTGTTGGCATTTCAACATGAAATATTTACGTTATTGTCTGTGTTTTCAGTGGTGACTTGGTTTCTTTATTGAGGTAACACTTTTTACAACACAGTATCACTTCAAAATGCATATTGTATTTCAGGAGAACAGTAGCTAGAATATTCATTTTATAAATGAAAACTAATAAATTATAAAGGTGGATTATGGTTCAGTTTCAGAATGTCATGCTGTTCTGGGATAATCTTAATTTAAGGTGTTCCACAGATTATTCTTTCATGCATTTATTATTTTATAATATTCTGACCTAGGGTATATAGGTCAATTATTGTTTCATAACTAATTTTTTTAACATTTAGCACTCTGAGTTGAAAGTATATAATGTTACATGAAATCACATTTAATGCATGTATTTAGAGGCCAGTGGGGAAAATCTGAAAGGAAATTTAAAAAACTGCTAATTTTTTAAAAAGGGAAGTTACACATCCTCATCCCTAAAATATTATGACAATAAAGGGAGTCAGACAGAAATTTATGACTTTTTCTTGTTATCTGTTTTTTTTTTTATTTTACACTAATATTTTACATATATATATTATTTTTAAACAATATTTGCTTTTCCCCACCCCCTCAGGTTGAGTCCCCATAGAATTTCCTTTCTCAAGTCACCGTGCACCATCACCTCAGACCCCTGTGCTCCTCCCTCCCTCCCTCTGATCCCTCTCCCTCCTCCTCCCCTGCAGGATGTCTCTGATTTATAATTGTCTGATTTTCTTTGTTGTGTTTTTATTTTTTTAAGATTTTTTTATTTATTTATATAAGCACTGGGTACAGTCAGCAGTGCGGGAGGGTGAGAGAATTCACCAGAGCCAGATCGGGGAGCAGAGCAGGCAGAAGGACCAAAGTCTACTGCTGAGGGGAGCAGCGGGTGGCAGGAGAGGTCTGAATGCCATGTGGGACCCTCAGTGGCAGCCGGGGATGGAACCAGTGCTGCAGAGGCTGGGGGCAGCTTCCCAGCCCAGAGCTCAACTGCTGCGCCACCGGGGGAGACCCACTTTGTTGTGTATTGTACTGTAATTATTATTTTTTACACTGATGTCTTCCTGTGTTGGATTACACTTATTTTCATAGGTTGAAACATCCGTGTGTCCCTGGACTGAATCCCACTTGATTGTGGTGTACTATCCCTTTGATGCATTGCTGGATTCTGTCGGCAAGATTCTGTTGAGGAATTTTACATCAGTGTTCATTAGGGAGATTGACCTGTAATATTCTTTTTTTGTGCTGTCTTTGTTTGGTTTTGGAATTGGTACAATTTTGGCTTTGTAGAACCTATTTGGTAGTATTCCTTCTTTTTCAATTTTTTGAAAGAGTTTGTGTAGTATAGGCACTAACTCATTGCTGAACATTTGGTAGAATTCATTTGTGAAGCTGTCTGAGCCTGGGCTTTTGTTTTTGGGGAGTGCTTTGGTTACTGCCTCAGAGACCATATTTGCTTACCTGTGCTTTTTCCCAGTGGTTCTCTGAGAAATGGAGGAGGGGCGGAGGGGAGCACCTCAACACAGGGACTCTTATTCAAGCTGGGTGTTCTGTCTGCCCCATGTTCACCTGGTGCTGTGCCCACAACTATATGGATCCCATGCCCTGAATTCTTGTTGTAGATCTCCACTCCAGGGCTATCAGATCCAAAACGCTGACTGTCACTCTGCAGTGCCTGCTGCTATGGCACATCCCACATCCTGTATCCTGTGCCTCGCTCTCAGTTCCAGAATGGGGGTCTTGCTCGACGCCTTATCTCCCTTCTTATTCCCTTTTGCATGGCCCATCCTTTCTCAGAGCCTGAGTGTGTTTTTGGGATCCCTGATTTCCAACTATCAGGATGTTGGTGATTTTGCTCTGGTCGCTAGGTGGCGCCAGAGATCTTTCTTTCCCAGTGTCCTTGGGTCTGGGGAACAGAGTGGGAGTGTCCTGGAACACCTCAGCAGCATGGGGGTGCCGTGTCTTCCATGTGCCCCACCATCGTGGAGATCCCTCACCCTGAATTTTGTGTCCCGGTTCTCAGTTTCGAAGCCCTCAGATACAGGCCGCGGGCGGTAGCCCAGTTCAGTGTCAGCAGAAATGGTGCCTTTTGCACCCCACTCCTGTGTCTGGTCTCCTGGTTTCTGATTACTCAGGGAGGGACATTCACATCAGTGACAGCTCTGTTGCATCTCCCCACAAACCTAGGTTGTGGGCGTGGGGACCTGGGCAGTTGTGATACACGTATTTTTTTTAAAGATTTATTTATTTATTTATACAAGAACCGGGGTACAGGCCAGATGCATGGGAGGGTGAGAGGATTCACCAGAGACAGAGCGGAGAGCAGAACAGGCAGACTGACAAAATACACTGCTGAGGGGAGCAGTGGGCACAACAGGAGAGGTCTGCGCACCATGCGGGACCCTTGCCTGCTGGCTAGGATGGAACCCGCGCTGCAGAGGCTGCATTCAGCTCCACAGTGAGGCACTCAACCGCCTGTGCCGCCAGCGGAGGCATGTGCGCTTTTCCAGTGTGCATCGTTTTTCTGCACAAGCTTACCAGCTGGCCTTGGGCTATTTGCAAGTCTCTTGAGGAGTCCTTGTCTTCCTCTAATGGTGCCTGGAGCTGTTTGCTCACTTCCTGGCAATTCCTGCACAGCTCTGCACAGTTCCCATTCACAGGGTGCAGTGCCTGAAATTGTTCTTTTCTACGCAGTGTCCCCCTTGATCTGTAGTTTGCTCTTGTTTTATTTTCTTTCTTTCTTTTTTCCTACATTCTGTTGGTCAGAGAGTGCCGACTTTGTGGGTGGGGAGGGTAGCAGGGTTCTCTGATCTGTCATGTTGATATTGCTAGTTCCTTAACACTAAAGTAGAGACACCTGTGGAAATCTATTATGGATGTGATCTTGTTTTTATTTTAATTCCACACAACACCAGAGCCATGTAAAATCTAATTTTGTCAATATAAATATGGATTCCAGACCACTGAAAAAGTTTTTTCCTTAGGCTACAACATATTTTGAGTTGATTTTTTTCTTGTTTTCATTAAATTAGCTGGAATTGTTTCTCTTATATCATACAGTAATTATATACCACTCCATTCTCCTAAAAATCTTACAGTCACCAGGACCTGCCCCTCCGTCACCACACAGAGGGAGGAGAGGATGAGATTGTGGGGAGGAGGGGAGTGGGCAGGGCTGCCCCGTGTCCAGAAGTCCCCACTCACACTCCGGTCTGAACAAACCTGCACCCGAAGTGTGAGCAGCGGGGCTGGTGTGATAGGGAGGGGCTGTCGGTCAACTATGAGATTCAACCGGAGCAGAATCCTAAAATCAGCTGAAATGTCCCTCATTTCCCAATCTCAGATCCTGTGTGACAAAGGTGCATTTCTGGAGCTGAACACAAAAGGCTCAACAGAGAGCGAGAGACACGGAGCTGCTCCACTCCACATTCTGAGAGTGACCTTGGGGACACGCCTGTGACTGTATTTGAAGGAGTCATGTTTTATTCTGCTCAATATTTTTATATAGATGATGGCTCAAGGGGTGACCAATCTCACAGCCGCGACAGAATTCATGCTCCTGGGGTTCCCCATCCAGGGGACCATGGGCTCCTTGCACCCGCTGCTCTTCTCCCTGGTCTACCTGTGCACCCTGCTCGGAACAGGCTCATAATCCTCTTCACCACCCTGGACCGGCACCTCCACTCACCAATGTACTTCTTCCTGAGGAGTCTGTCCTTCTCGGACCTCTGCCTCATCTCAGCCACGTTCCCCAAGTCCATTGCCAGATCTCTGAGGCACAGCAGCTCCATCTCCTTCATGGGATGTGTCCTCCAGGTCTTTGTGCTGATTCTTTCAGGGGCTGAAGAGTTTCACATCCTTGTGGTGATGAGCCTTGACCGCTATGCTGCCATCTGCCACCCCCTGCACTATGACGTCATCAGGAGTAGGGACAGGTGAGTGCAGCTGACAGCTGTGTCCTGGCTGGGTGGGGGGTGTTATCTCTGTGATGCACACAGCTTGAACCTTTTTGTTGTCCTTCTGTGGGTCCACTGTTGTCCCCCCATTCTTTTGTGACATCCCCCAGTTATTGGCTATTTCCTGCTCAGGAAATCTAATGAGCAAACTTGTCCCCATTCTCATTACTGTGACATTGGATGTGGATTATTTTACTTTCATCATCATTTCCTATGTGCACATCTTTTCTGCTGTCAGGAAGATCCCATCCACAGAAGGGAAGGCCAAAGTCTACTCCACCTGCCTTTCCCACCTGCTGGTTGTGGTGCTGTTTCTGTCCACTGGATGCTTTGCTTATCTGAAGCCGACCTCAGGGACCCTGTCCATGTCTGAACTGGTCATTTCTATGTTCTACACAGTGGTGCACCCCACCTTTAATCCCATCATATACATTCTGAGGAACCAAGCCTTGAGGATGGCTGTGGGGAGACTGGTAAATGGCAAATACTCTAAGATGTGAGATTTCATAATGTAAAATTATATCTACTCATTAATTCAGCTTTTCCCCTCTAACTCTTACATTCATCATTTATACAGCATAGGCTTCTTGCATTAGAATTTTTTCCTTTTCCAGAAATTTATATTCCCATATTCTTCCATAAACTCCTGTTTCCTAAAATACTACAATCCTTTCCCCAACCCCTCCCTACATGGTATGCATAAACTGAAACCAGCTCATGGTTAAAAACATGTATTTATGTATTTGGTGTAGAAAGAATTTTCTGGAACTCAGGCATCACCAACTTTACATAAAATAAAGCAGTGGTAAAAAGGGTAGTCCTTTGAGAGCGCATGGTCACGAGATCCCAGTCCTGGGCACTCGGTTCACACAGCCGATGTGTGTCTCCACTGGGAAGCCCATGTTTGTGGAGTGGAGGGAGACAGAGTGCCCCCCCCATCCCTCACAAATTCTTTTTTTTTATATGCTGATGAACTTGACCTCTCAATTTATTTTTGTTTTTTTTAAGATTTATTTATTTATTTATTTGTTTGTTTGTTTGTTTGTTTGTTTGTTTGTTTACATATACAAGCACTGGGTACAGTCAGAAGTGCGGGAGGGTTAGAGAATTCACCAGAGCCAGAGTGGTATTGGCCAGGGATCGGACCGGCACTGCAGAGGCTGCAGGTAGCTTCAGGGCCCAGAGCTTAACCGCTGCGCCACCAGGGGAGGCCTCCTCACAATTTCTAACAGTGCATTTTCCTGTAGGAGAAGTTCATGTTTCTGCTCCAAGTTCATGTTTCTCCTCTCTCTGACTCTGCCAGAGATGGAAGGATGGAGGTTCCTTGGTTAGTTGGAATCTGTGATTGAATTCTGGAATTGATTGGAACATTAATTTATATGATGCCCTGTTTTGATGCTAATGTAACTAACACTCCCTTGATGTGGAATTTTCAAAAGTAAAGTTATTGGAATTATTTTTGAAGAACTACATTTCTACTTAAAAAGTTATAATTTTAATTGTTGTATTTATTTTTAGGTCCCTTATTTTTCCAGATTGTATCTTGATCCTATACCAGGTCTTCTTCTTGACCTTCTTGTAGATTACACTTAAACCCCGTTTTCTTCTACATGGGAGCTATGTTATTTTTTTATTATGTAAAACATCATGCAAAATAAAGCAGGGCAATATATGTTAATTCTACACATCTGCACTCAGAGTTATTGTTTCCCTAACCCTGAGAATGTGACCTGGGCTTGTTGTTCTTGCTCTCGAGTACTTTCTCTGGAACAGGTAACTGTGTCTCCAAACTCTCCTGATAGATTATCACATATTTGTCCACAAAAATATTTCTTATAATAATATGTGTAGTTAACCACAAAACCTGACTAGCTCATTCAAATTTCAGAATTAAACATGAGTTATAAAATCACTCAAATTAGGGGCCTCCCTGGTGGTTCAAATGTTTAAGAAGCAACCTATGAAGCTATCTGCATCCACTGAATCACCAGTTCAATCCCGGGTCAGGGAGCTACACACATGGTGCAGCAGACCTCTCCTGGCTCTCCTGCTGCTCCCCTTAATATTATATTTCAGTACATCTGCTTGTTCTGCTCCCCACTCTGTCTCTGGTGAATGTTCTCACCTCTACACACTACTGACCTGTACCCCAGTTACTGCATGCATAATACATCTTAAGAAAAAGGAATCTGAGGGAAAAATAAGAAAATCATTCAAAGTAATATTCATTTCAGTGATAGATGAGATCACAGTCGCCATCCCTTGGGATATGACATCATTCCCTGGTCAGATTCCTGTTAATGTATTTTCTATTTTTCCTTTGAACAAATCCAGTGTCTGTTGAGAAGGGATATTTACCATGAGTGTTTCATCAAAATGTGACATTAATTTGCTATTTGTTCTTATCAAGGATGACATTTACACTCTGTACTGTTTTCACCGTGGGTCTCTTTTCACTCCCCCCAACACACAAGTGTCCACTCAGAATCTACTAAATGCCCTGCAGTGCCCAGCCCCTCCGTCCACACTCCTATCTCCTCCCTGTTTCCCTCTGGTAATGAGCAAAATTTTGCACTCAGGCCAACGTTTCCATGTGCTGTTTGCCACTATACTTTTTCAGTTATTGAATTTTTATATTATCTTCCACAGATGGGTGAGACTAGCCGATGTCTTTCACTTTGTGACTTATCTCACTAGCATATGCAGCTCAATGTCTACCTTTGGTCCGAAGGGCATGGACTCATCTTTTTAATAGCTGTGTAGTATTCCATTGAGTGTGGACCCGCATTGTTTGTTCACTCTTCTGTGCACCGCACTTGGGTTGGGGCCATGGCCAGCAACAGTCGTCAGTGCAGCTGTGAACACAGGTGTACGTAGTCTGCACTTTAGAGTCTGTGCATCTGGGATAACTCCCTGCAGAGGTTGGTCCAACCTGTGGGAGCTCTGTTTCCATCATCTGAAGACATCTCCACGTCATTTGGCATCAGAGGTGAAGGCCCTTTATTTCCTTCCTTTCTCATAGGTGACAACTCATTATAGTTTGGATTTCTATTTTCCTTATTAGTGTGGTTGAACAATTTGGAATGGATTAAAAATCTGCATTAGACGAAGCCTTAAGAGACCAGATAGCACACCTGGGTGCTGCCCGATGCACATCTACCCCACAGATGAACTTGGGGACACGCGCCAAGGACCAGGGAACATCAGCATGTAGGAACAAGTGCCCCCCCACTAGAGAGCTTCTGTGCCTCAGAACACGTCATCCCCAAAATGGGCCCCTGCACTGGGAGATGATTGTGCACATCACACACCTGACAATGGCGAGTGTCCAAAATACCCAAAACCTACTAACCCAGCACAGAAAGAGACACCCCAACCACACATGGCCCAGGCCTCTCCCACCACCTCTACAGCCCAGCCAGCCCATCGGGGGGCCGCCCCAGGCCCTGCCAGGCCGTGACCTGCCCCTCCTGCACACTCCCGGCTGACCTGGAGCTGTTTGGGGCCTCCATCACGGACCGTGTCCTATCTGCATTCTGTTCGAGGCTGCCTCTCCCTGGGCCCGCTGTCTGCAGCTGCGAAACCAGGTCCTGACTCCGGTGTGCAGAAGCTGAGCGCGGGAAGCGCCTGACCGCGGTGGAAGCCTGCTCGTCCAGCACCAAGGAGCCCACAAGGGGTGGGCGCGGTTCGCGCTCCAGCTGTGTCTCCCAGGCCAGGCTGCTGTCAGTATGCTGGCCCCGTGTGAGCTGTGAGGCACCCATGGGCCCACGGGTGACTGGAGGGACCCCCTGGGCTGATCGCTCTCCAGCAGCGCCACTGCCCCCGTGGCTGCTGCTGCTGCTGCTGCGGCCGCGCTTTCCTAGCTCTGCAGGGCGTGGTGCCGTCCGTGCTCATGGCCCAGGGCACGGAAGGAGCACCTGCAAAAGCTGTTCACTGCACGGACAGCAAGATGACAAAAACATTGTGAAAATGTATTAGGTGGAATTTTGAGGAACAAATAAGAGGATGTAAGTTTTTAATTATAATAGCAAAAGCAGAAACACCAACCTCCTCGTAGTCTAGTGTCTCCAGACATGACCGAGGATGGCACCGCAGCCTCGCCCCGCACCTGCACGTGTTTGTCCCCATCTGCTCATACTCTTCCGCTGCGGAGACTAGGAACAGTGTCCCGAGGGCACCTCACCATGGACCCTCACCCAGAGGGCCGAATTTCCCAGTACGGGTCGAATTGACAAAATTACGGGATTTGCGTGTATTAATATAACACTATCATTTAGTGTAGACATAAAGACATGCAAAGAGTATGAAGAAGGGCCTCCCCAGTGGCACAGCGGTTGAGTGCTTGGCTGCGAAGTTACCTGCAGCCTCTGCAGCGCTGGTTCGGTCCCCGGCCAGCTGGCGAGTGTCCCACATGGCGCGCAGACCTCTCCTGCCGCCCACTGCTCCCCTCGGCAATGTACTTCGGTCCTTCTGGCTGCTCTGCTCCCCGCTCTGGTTCTGGTGAATTCTCTCACCCTCCCGTGCTTCTGACTCTACCCAGCGTTTGTTGTATAAATAAATAAAGAAATAAATCTTAAAAGAATATTAAGAAGATTTAAATTTAGGAAGATAAAATGCCCAGTGTGTGTCGCTGGCTGTCTGGCTACAGATCCTCTCTGCTGACTCCATCGATCTTTACCATCTGTGATGTCCAATATTTCAAAATTTCACACCAAAAATTTCATTATAAAATGTAGTTTCAATTGGATATCAGACATTTAATTCATTCTCAGACATTCACCCTGTGAGAAGCAAGTCAGGCTGATCTTCCCTTTGGCCCAGGTGAGTTCCAGGTGGGCACAATATGAATTTGGAGGCAGCCAGGAACAGTTAGAAGAAATGGCAAAATCTTGATATTTGAACTTCTGGGTTGACAACTTGTAAATGACTGACATTATTAACTTTATTTTTTTTTCCATAGTTAATTTTGTGACTATTAATCCTTGATTCTGTTATAGTTTACTGGTCAATAAGAGTTATGAGATGCAATGAAAATTCAATATGCACACTGAATTATGAAACTGAATTAAACCATTATAACCTTATACTGAGAATATTCATTGCCAATATTTTTGCCAAGATTGTATGACATACTTAAAATATTTAAATTAATCAAACATTAACTGTCTCAACATTGTATGAATTCAAATTAATATCCATTTACTCATAATTAAAACTATTGTGGATAGTATGATAATATACTATAAGTTCTCTCAATATATCTGGTTTCATTCTTTTCACTGTTACCGCCCATTTCTCCCAACCCCACTTATTGAAGGCTCTTCATTTGCTCCAGTGTAAATTCCTCGCTCCATTCTCATGAATAATTGTGTCAAACTAGATCAGTATCTCATATTTCCATGCAAAAACTAATTAAAACAATAAACCATTTCAGTTAAGTTGGAAGGTTACAAAATCAACACATGAAAATCAGTTACTTTCCTATACGCAAAAAAAAAAAAAAAAAAAGAGGCAGAAGAGGCAAGAATTAAGAAAACAATCCTGAGCAGGGCCTCCCCTGGTGGTGCAGGCAGTTGAGCGCCATGCTTTGAAGCTGTCCACAGCCTCTGAAGGACTGGTTCGATACCGGCTGGCGGTAAGGGTCCCACATGGTGCAGCAGACAACTCCTGTCTCCCTGCTGCTCCCCTCAGCAGTGTACTTCAGTCAGTCTGCCTGTTCTGTTCCCTGCTCTGTCTCTGATGACTCCTCTCACCCTCCCACACATTTGGCCCGTACTCACGTTCTTGTATACATAAATACATAAATAAATAAAAGAACCTAGGACCAAACCTAGCAAAAGAGGTGAAGGCTCTACACAAAGAAAATTGTAAGATATAGTTAAAGACCTAGAAAATGCGAAGAAATGGAAATATATTCCCTTTTCAATGATTACAAGAATCAGCATTGTCAAAAGGCCATCCCACCCAAAGCAATGTACAGATTCAAGGTAACCCCAGAGAACTTCAATAGCTTCTTCAAAGATCTGGTACAAAATTACTGAAATGCATATGGAACCACAAAAGTCCCCAAACAGACAATATAGTCCTGACAAAAATGAAGAAAATGGAGGAATCACACCACCAGACATCTATCTATACAATAAAGCTATAATAGTTAAAACAGCATGGTGGTGGGACAAAAACAGACACACAGACCTCTGGAATATAATAAGAGCCCAGGAATACACCCACATCAGATGGACAGTTACTCTACGACAGAGGAGCCAAGAGTATGACTGCAACAAGGAGAGTGTGGTAATGGGGTTGGGAAAACTGGGCAGACCCATGCAAAAGAATGAAACTTCATCACTATCTCCCAACAGACACCCCAAAAAAAACCCTCTAAATGAATTAAATTATTTTTTCCAAATATGTGAAGCCACCATAATCGTGACAGTGCAACTCAACTAACATGACTGCATGTACAGAAGCCCCAAAAATCACTCCTATATGTTAAGGATAAATGAATATTCAAACATATAATAATTATTATATTTTAAATGCAGAGTCACAAGTGCAGAAAACAGAACAGAATTACATGAATAAACAGGGTTTAAGCAACAAGAATAAATCACTTTCTCAGATGATTGTGTATTCATCCCCTGGCCAATCCCTTCTGCTGAGTTTCTCCTTGTCCTCCCACCTCATGTTCCCTCCCTCACCCCTTCCTTCCTCATGTCTTCCCTTCCTTGCTGCCTCCACAGTTTCCTCACTTTGCTTCACACCAAGCTGCCCTGGTCTCCCCATGAGGGGCACACAGTGTGGACGGTGACTTACCAGCTCCCTCCTCAACACGTGCTCTTAGGACGGGGCCTGCACCTGGGTCAGTGGAGTCTGATGGAGCCTGGAAAGGGGATGAATTACATTCCTCCCCACACAGGTGCAAATCACCAACAAACTGCCTCTGATACAATCAGTGCTCCAATTACCCGCTGATTGTGCCACATGACAATGCCAATTTAGACAGTCAACTCACAAAGGGCACGTGTACCTCTGGAATAAAGTCACTTTACAGATGGATCTTGGACAGTGCCCAACACGTGGACACCAGTTCCAGAGCTCAAATAGCCCAGCCCTGAAGCCCTGCTCTGTCCATGAGGCAGCAGCAGGACAGGGTGGAACATCCTGTGAGTGCTCTGAGACATCCCCAAGAGCCATGACCATGCAGTGAGAGGTCAGGATGCCCTCTGTCTGCACCATGAGAACAACCTCAGGAGAGAGACAGGTCACGGCAGAGGGAACTTCCACCCCAGACTGCAGATATCTACCTCCAGCCGTTTGCAGGGGAGAATCCACTCATACTTGAAAGTTTTCAGATTCAAGCTCTATTTTAGACTTGAGAACACACCATAATTAAACTATTCACTTTTTAAATCATGATAACTAATGCTGACGGGGCCCAAGTCGTCATGTCCAATATGTTTCATGTCCATCAGCCTGGGTGAGACTCAGTGAGAGAAAATATGTTCTCTTGCAATTTACAATGGTCAAAAATATTGACTTTTAATACATTGATCATACTATAAGATTTTGACTTATGGGAGATGTGACGATTTTTGTTTTGTATGAGATTGTAGCATCACCACACTCAGTTTGTTTCAGATAGTAAACAAAATCACAAAGTTAATGCAATAAAATGGTATCGAAGAAATTTCAGAGCAAATTAAAAATAATATTTATTGTTAAATTCAGAATATTATCCTTTTTGTCCTAACACTATGACAGATATGTGTCAAGGATAAAATCAAAAACTCTTACAGCAACATGTTGACTGCTTCATGGCTCTGACACTAGCATGAGGCTGGTAGGGACGTGTGACTATTTATGGACATGAACTTTGGATTTTTTGCCAACTCCATCACTCTGGGATTTTTAGTGATGTATAAAACAAGCAACAGTATTTAAATAGGGTCTGCAGGAGATATATGTCAAAAGTGATTTTATCATTTAAAATTTTATATAAATCACTCAACAGAAGTCAACATTATTGATCACCATGTATCCTGACTTATTTCTTTGTTTTTATTAAACTATTTGGCATTATTCCCACCAACATATTGCAAATATTTTATATCAGCAAATTCTCCCCAAAATACTGCCTCACCAGGGCCTGCCCCTCCGTCATCCCAGTGGGAGAGGAGAGTATGAGACTGCGGGTGGGGGGAGGAGAGTGGGCATGGCTGTCCCGTATCCAGACGTCCCCACTCATGCACGGGCCTGGGGGAGGAACAAACCTGCACCCGGGGGACCCAGGGCCCTGCAACCGTCAGGGATAGCCACACACACAGATCGTCCGGCTCAGCTCCGGAGTGGCCTCCTCCCTGCACTGATGTGCACGAGTCTGAGGGGGACAGAGGGGCCAGGAGGGACCCGGGGGTGGATGAGCCCATCTTGCAGCAGGGGCGAGTGGGTGTGACCATGGGAAATAGCTGCAGGAGAAACCACCTCAGCTCCTCGGGGGAGGGAAGGGGCAGGACAATGACCAGGACAGGCAGGAGCGGGAGGTCACTGTCTCAGTGAATTGGACACAGGGGCGAGGGGCAGATGTCATCAGACAGTGACACGGGGTTTGGGAAACCCCACCCACTTCAGTGATAAGGGTTCTGATCACGAGCCAACTCAGGGCCATCAGTGTCCACTTGGTCCAAAAATGTGCACCTGGAGCTGCCCTGGCCAGTGTTTGCAGGGACTTGGTGGCTGAGGCACCACAGGCTAGATTTGGGGCATCCATGACCGTCACATTCCTTAGGCTACTGGGGGGGGGTCCCACTTCTGGGAGGCGCATGGACCTGGGGCCTTGAGATGGGGAGGAGGGGCTGGGGTCAGGCTTTCAGGGGTGCCCATGCATGGGATGTGGTGAGACAGGATGAGAATGCTCAGGGAGCTGAGGTCAGTTGAAATCTCTGCCCTTCAGTATCTCCCACAGGCGTGGACTTTGGCAGCACCTGTGGGTCACTGAAGCTGGAGAGGCCGAGCAGAGCAGGAGCTGAGATCCCTGTTGGGGGGAAACTGGACAGAGCATGGAGGAAGGTCAGTGGGGAAGGACAGCACTGGTCACCTGCAGAGAGACACCATGGGTCCAGCACTGGTGGACGGTCCCAGCGTTTCATTCCTCTACTTTCACGCAGATGACGGCTCCAGGGGTGACCAATCTCACGGCCATGACAGTATTCGTCCTCCTGGGGTTCCCCACGCAGGGGACCACGGGCTTCTTGCACCTGCTGCTCTTCTCCCTGGTCTACCTGTGCACACTTCTAGACTCAAGTCCATACAATGAAGCTATAATACTAAAAACAGCATGGTACTGGGACAAAAATGACACACAGAGCAATGGATTATAATGAGGGCCCAGGAATACACCCGCATCGAGATGGACAGTTACTCTATGACAAAGGAGCCAAGATCACGCACTACAACAAAGAAAGTGGGGAAATGGTGCTGAGAAAAGCAGATAGACACATGCAACAGAAGAAACCAGGTTACTGCCCCACACCCTACAGAAAAATAAACTCAAAACAGATAAACACCTGTTTGCAAAGGTATGAAGTCACTATAGTCATGCAGCAAACCTAAGTATACGACACCATGTGCAGAAACCCTAATATTCCACTCCATTTTGTTAAGGTTAAAAGTAAAATTATTCAAACATAATAACAGTTCTAATTTAAATTCAGAATTACAGGTGCTGAAAATGGAAATTTTATTAGAGACTAATAAAGTTTCTCTTTCCGAAGGGCTGGTGATCCCCATGGTCACACACTTCTGCTGGATGTCCATTATCTTCCCAACCCACTCTTCCTCCCATGGCTCCCTCTTGTCTCTCTCCACATCCCTTCCCTCCCGCCTCAGGCCTTCCTGCATTCCCCTCACGCCCATCTCCAGGGCCTCTCCGTGAAGGGCACACAGGGGGTGATGGGCGACTGTCCAGCTGTCTAGACAGGGACTCTCAGCACTGTTATTAATGATGGTGCCAACCACAGCAGACAGCACAGGTGGTGAATGGAACCAGGAAATGAGGATTTTCCTTAAAAAAAAAAAAGAAAAATATTTATTTATTTTTATACAAGAGCGGGGTACAGGCCAGAGGCCCAGGAGGGTGAGAGGATTCTCCTGAGAGAGCAGGGAGCAGAACAGGCAGACAACAGAAATACACTGCTGAGGGGAGCAGTGGACACACAGGAGAGGTCTGTGGCACCCTGTGAGACCCTCACTGGCCTGCCAGGATCAAACACGCACTGCTGAGGCAGCAGACAGATTCACAGTGTGGTGTTTGGCCTGCTGAACCACCAGGGAGGCCCAAAATAGGATTTTTCTATTCACTTCCATAGAGGTGTGAACCAGACACAAAATCACATCTATACAGCGGGTGTGGTAATTACTCGCTGAGACTCATTGCACAATGCTCCAATTAGCACAGTCAAGCAAACACACACTTTCCCTTGGGAGGAAGATCTCCGATGGCTGGAACCTGGACCATGTCCAACACGCGGACACCAGCTCCAGAGCTCAAATAGCCCAGACCTGAGGCCCTGCTCTGTCCATGAGGCGGCAGCAGGACAGGGTGGAACATCCTGTGAGTGCTCAGAGACATCCCCACAAGCACCCCACGAGCATGGAGTGAGAGGCCTGAACAACCTCTGTCCAAGCCATGAGGACAGCCTCAGCAGAGAGACTCGACACAGCAGCAGGAACTTTCCCCCAAGACTGCACATATTTGCAGGGTAGAACCCACTCACACTTGAAAGTTTTCAGATCAAGCTTTATTTTAGGCTTGAGAAAGCACCACAGTTAAACTATTCATTTTGTAAATCATGACAACTAATTCTGAAAGTGCCCAAGTCGTCATGTCCCACTGCCCTGTCAGCCTGGGTGAGACTCAATGAGAGAAAGCGTATTGTTATTTGAGGGTTTTCCACAAATATACCATTTTAATATAATCATCATATTGGATGACTTTATGAGAAATATGAAATTTATTTCATGAGTGATTTTAGCATACATCTATTATTGTGTATTAAGTGTTAAATTGAATCACAAAAAATTAACATTATTTTGTAACTAAGAAGACATTCAGGATGAAATTTCAAAATATTTATTGCTTAATTTCAATTTCTTGTTTCTTTTTGTTCCTAAATATTGACAGATGCGAAAGAAGATTTGCGCCAACTTTTATAACAATATTTTACTACTTCATGGCTCTGACACTACAGTGCCGGTGGCAGGGACATCTATTTATGGACATAACTTGAGAATTTTCCCCAACTCCATCACTCAGGGATTGCTAGTGATAGAAAATAAAGTCACAGTAATTGAATAGAGGAGGAAGAATATATATAAAATTTACATCATTTATAATATGTACTTTAAATCACTCAAAATATGTCTACACATTTAACCATGTGGTGTCCTTTTTTTTTTGTTTTATTAAAATATTTGGAAATATTTCCACTAATGTATTTCTATCAATTTATTCCCCACATTCTCCTAAAAATCTTGCCTTCACCAGGGGCTGCCCCTCCATTATAGCACAGAGGGAGGAGAGGAGGAGAGTGGGGAGGGGGAGAGTGGGCAGGGCTGTCCTGTGTCCAGACATCCCCACTCACGCATGGGCCTGGGGGGAGGAACAAAACTGCACCCGGGGGACCAGGGGCCCTGGAACCAGCAGGGACAGCCACACACACAGACTGTCCGGCTCAGCGCCGGAGTGGCCTCCTCCCTGCACAGACATGCATGAGTCTGAGGGGGACAGAGGGGTCGGGCAGGGACCCGGGGTGGAAGAGACCATCCTGCAGGAGAGATGTGTGGGGGTGACCAGTAGGAGATTCTGCAGGAAACGTGGTCTCTGGGTCCTCAGATGTGGGGAGCCAGAGGCAGGGAGATGAGATGAGGGGACGGACCAGGAGGCAGCATTGAGGCCACAGGGGCAGGAATCTGACATAGGAGACATCAGGACATGCCACACGGGGACGCGGAGCCCAGATCATTCAGTTCCAGGATAGTGTCGGGTCCTAGGAGCAGGAAAACAGGGACCTGCACACCCCATCTCCCTGCACACCCATCACTGTGGGGTCTCCCCAGACAGGGCTGTGCTGGAGGAACAGGGACAGGCTCTCTAGGGTGGGGAGGGGGCTGGGCATGGCCACGTGTCCTCTGGGAGGTGTGCTGGGCTGAGACACTGGGGCCTGGGCAGGAGCAGGAGGCAGGAGCAGGGGGCTGGGGCAGTAGGGAGGGCCTGTGAGGTTTGTTGACACAATGGAATTTTAATTTGTACAATTTTTGGTGAAATGTCGGTCTTTCACCAATTTCTGAAAAAAGTTCAGAGAACCTAATAATGACACATTTACATACATATAGGGGTTGAATAATAAAATATATGCAAATGATGGTATTGACTCAATAGGACCTAGAAGGAGAAATTATATGGAAAGTTGATTGAATTGTTATTGTACCATGATAAACCATATGCTCAATGTTGGCTGATTTGACATTTTCTTCCTGTTTTCTGGTTTTCCCAGATGATGGCTCCAGTGGTGCCAAATCTCATGGCTGTGACAGAATTCATCATCCTGGGCTTCCCCACCCTGGGGACCATGGGATTCTTGCACCTGCTGCACTTCTCCCTGGTTTACCTGTGCACCCTGCTGGGGAACGGGCTCATTATTGTCATCACCACCCTGGACTGGTGCGTCCACACCCCCATGTACTTCTTCCTGAGGGTCTGTCATTCACGGATCTCTGCCTCATCTCAGCCATGGTCCCCAAGTCCACTGCAAACTCTCTGAGGCACAGCAGCTCCATCTTGTTCCCTAGTTGTGTCATCCAAGTCTTTATGTTGGTTATTTCAGTAGCTGCAGAACTTCCATTAACCCTCACTATCGCTAGCACCTGAGGTCTTGCACATGAGCCTATGATTGTGAACACTTGGGCCCAGAGAGCATGGAGCATGTGCATATGTTAATTGGGACCCCTGTGCCAAGGGATATATGGGTTGAGTCATCTGAGATCCAGAGGGAGGGGAGACAGTCCCAGAAAGCTGAGGGAGAGAGCTGGTCTGTTCCCTGACACAGCATGAAAGCTCTAAATATCTACATGTAAATATATACTGAAGGCTCCAAAATTATCTTTGTGTCTGTGAGAGATGACAATGACCTACCTGGCTTTGAATGGTTGAAAAACAATTGGCGTAGTCAGGAGGATATGACTCTGAGAGCAGACATACCACGTGACATCTACAAATTGAGTCAAAGACATCAGAGTCGCTGGGAACCACAGATGGTGTCCAAAGCCCAAGAAGAGCTTAAGATGCTGCAGGAGCACAGAAGGTGGACAAGGTCTGGGAGATGGAGGACAAGCACTGGGAACACCTTGGAACTCATGGGGAAGAGAAGGCAGCCCTACAAGGACCAGCCCACTATACCCCTGGGGCAGCAGACTCATCAGGAAAAAAGTAGGACTCCAGCCATCATTCGGAGCTTGCCCAGTGACAAAGATGACACTGACTGAGTTGCACAAACAATCCTGCCAGAAAGCGGATAACTTTGGGACCTGGGGGTGGACAGAATAATTTGCCCACTACAGGAGATGAAGATCAAAGGATGGGCCTGTCATCCTTGGTGGCTTAAAGCAATCTTATCTGCTGCCCGGCACCCCCAGGGCCACAGGGTGGCTGTGCCAGTCGCTAGGGAGCAGTGAAAAAATCCTGAAGGGGTGGAATGTAGGGTATATGAGGTAAAGTCAGACTTTTTGCCCCCTCCTGCCATTAGCCTCTGTGGTTGGCACCCAAAGTCTTGCACATGTGCATGTGAGTGTGGACACCTGGGCCCAGAGAACATGGGACATGTGCATATGTAAACCAAAGGATGAAGAGGTATAAAGGCATCGTCACTCTGAGATCCAGAGGACAGGGAGATGGCCAGAGAAATGCTGAGGGAGAGAGCTGGTCTGTCCCCTGAGTCAGTATTAAAGACCTGAAAAGTCTACCAAGGCCACAAAATTATCTTTTCACATGTGAGAACCGACTATGACCTGCCGGCCTGGGAAGGCTGTGAAACGTGGCCCTAAAGAAAGTTGTCAGAGCCTGTGTTTGAAGATAAATTAGCCTATCAATGACGGATGAGTAATGTGGTCAATTCTAATTTTATTGGAGAAGCCATTTTAATATCTGTGCACAACTACAGAAAATAGAAGCAGTAACTCTGGTCACTGCAAAATAGTGAGATATTTATTTAAATGACCTGGGAATTGTCGAGGATGTTGTGTAGGAAGAGTCTCAGCCCAGCCTCTCACTCTCAGCCTAACGTACTGCCTGGAATCCATCACATGGAGTGGGTGATGGTTGTTCCCTCTAAGTGTGGGCAGGAAGTGGAGACTATAACCTGGACTCACCACCCCCCCCAATCTAGTCAATACTGTGGCATAATCTACTTGATAAATTATTCATTTCCCAAAACATTTAACACAGCCAATGCTACAACACAAAAAAGGCCTCTTACCAGGTTTTTGAAAACAGTATGCATGACGTCAACCCCAGGAACCATGCACCACCCAACAGAACACCATGCACACCATGCACCACCCAACAGAACCACTCCAACTGCAATGGCCCCTCATCTTGTGAAGACAGAGGAGAAACACGCTCACTGGCAGTAGCGATTCAGATTCAAACAAGACTTGTAGGTGCTGAGAATGGCCCAGCAAAAAATAAACAAACAAGTGCACACACAGAGTAAACCCGGGATGACATGAACAATGCCCACTTCAGAGCATCCAGTTTTCTTCCCTCTGTCATTCAATTCTGTTGAATTTCTCGTTGTTTTACTTCCCTCTTTCCTTCCTACTTTATTCTTTCCATTCCTCCTGCTTCAACCTCTTCACACCACCTGCCAGGTCCTCATGAAGGGCGCACGGTGGGTGGTGGTGACTTTCTAGCTCCCTGGACATGGCTCATCCATGGCTCTGAGGACGAGGCCACACCCGGGTCCCCTACCCTGATGCCAATCAGTGGAGGATGATGGAGTCTGAGGAGGAGGAAACATGGTCCTGCTCGTGAAGTCTCTTGGGATCCCCTGACTGTGGCAATGACTCGGGATGCTTATTACTGTGGACACCATTGAGAAGTCCTCGGGGACAAGGGACATCCCGGGCCCCAGGCGAGATCCCTAGGAATGGAAGCGCGGACATGTCAGGGCCTGGGGGCCGGGGGAGACAGAGAGAGTGAGCCCTGAGGCCGATCTGTGGAGTCAGTGAGATGGTAGCCTGGACCCCAGACATCAGAGGCCAGCACAGCAGAGGGCAGCGGGTGACTGGGCCATCAAGTGAGGTTTGCTTTTCCTATCTCTGTGAGGGCGAGTTTTGTGGGAAGCAACTTCTGGGCCCATGGGCACATCACGCCAGACTGGATGTGTCAGTCAAATAATTTATCTAAAAGTAAGTTTTTATTTTTTTATTTAATTTACTGACATTTAATTTAACCCAAAAATGAAAGTGTTGGCATTTCAACATGAAATATTTGTTACTGTTTCTGTTTCTAATGGTGGCTTTTTTCCTTTTTTGAGGTAACATTGTTTACAACACAGTATCATTTCAAAATGCATTTTGCACTTCAGAAGAACAGTAGTTAAAATACACATCTTATAAATGAAAACTAATAAATTATAAAAGTGGATATAGTTCAGTTTCAGAAGGTCATGTTGTTCTGGGATGAGTTTCTAAGAGAGAAAATGTAATTTCATTTTAAGGTGTTCCACGGATTATGGTCTTTCATGCATTTGCATTTATTATTTTACAATATTCTGACATAGGGTATATAGGGCAATTATTGTTTCATGACTAATTTTTTAACATTTAGCACTCTGAGTTGAAAGCATATGAATATAAATGAAATCACATTTAATGGAAGTATTTAGGGAGCAGTGAAGGAAATCTGAAGAGGAAATTTAAAACAATGCTAATTGTTTAAAAAGGGAAAGCTAAACATTCACATGCCTAAAATATTATGACAATAAGGGAGTCAGACAGAAATTCATGACTTTTTCTCATGATCTATGTTGATCTTCCTATTTCTTTCACACTAAAGTGATAGACACTTGTGGAAATCTATCTATTATGGACCTGACCTTGCTTATATATATATTTTTAAAGATTTATTTATTTATTTATTTATTTGTTTGTTTGTTTGTTTGTTTGTTTATTTATTTATTTATTTATGTGTTTATTTATTTATTTATATAAGAATCAGGGTACAGGCAAGATGAGTGTGAAGGTGAGAGGATTCACCAGAGGCAGAGTAGGGAACAGAACAGCAGACTGACGAAATACACTCCTGAGGGGAGCAGCAGACGAGGCAGGAGAGGGACGTCACCATCCGGCCAGCATCCAACCCGTTCTGCAGAGGTTGCAGACAGCTTCACAGCACTGCGCTCAAGCACCTGTGCCCCCAGTGCAGCCCTGACCTTCCTTATATTTTGAAACCACACAACAACAGAGCAATGTAAAATATAACTTTGTCAATATAAATGTGTATTCTAAATCACTGAAAGAGTTTTTTCATAGGCTACATGTTTTTAGTTTTTATTTCTCATATCATTAAAATAGCTGGAAATATTTCTCTTATCTCTTACAATAATTATATATTACCACATATTTGTAAAATTCCTACACTTCCCAGGGGCTGCCCCACCGTCACCCCACAGAGTGGGGAGAGGATGAGATTGGGGAAGGGGAGGAGAGCGGGCAGGGTTGCCCTGTGTCCAGACGTCCCCACTCACACACAGGCCTGGGGGGAGGAACAAACCTGCACACAGGGGACCTGGGGCCCTGGGACCGGCTGGGACAGCCACACGCACAGACCGTCCAGCTCAGCCACAGAGCGGCCTCCTCCCTGCACAGATGTGCATGAGTCTGAGGGGGACAGAGGGACCAGGAGGGACCTGGGGTGGACGAGCCCATCCTGGTGGAGGGACGTGTGGGTGTGACCAGGAGGAGACTCTGTGGGAAATGTGGTCTCTGCGTCCTCAGATATGGGGAGTCAGGGTCAGGGAGATGAGGAGACGAGGGGACAGACCTGGAGGCAGCAGTGAGGCCACAGGGGCAGAAATCTGACAGAGGAGGTGTCAGGACACACTGCACAGGGACGCGGAGCCCAAATCATTCAGTTCCAGGACAGTGTCGATACCTGGGGAGCAGGAAAACAGGGACCCGCACACCCCATCTCCCTGCACACACGTCATTGTGGGGCCTCCCCAGACAGGGCTGTGCTGAGAAGCAGGGACAGGTTCTCCAGGGTGGGGAGGGGCTAGGCCTGGCCATGTGTCCTCTGGGGCTGTGCCCTGGACAACCTCTGGGAGATGTGCTGGGCAAAGATGCTGGGCCTGGGCAGGAGCTGGGCCAGCAGGAATAGGGTGGTGGGGAGGGACAGTCAGTCTGGCTATGATATCAAACAGAGCAGAATCCTACAATCAGCTGAAATGTTCCTCCTTCCCGATCCCAGATCCTGTGTGTTAAATTGCATTTTAGAGATGAACACAAAAAGCTCCACAGAGAGGGAGAGACATGGTGCTCCTCCACTCCACACCCTGAGAGTGACCAATGGGGCACATCTGTGACTGTCCATGTAGGTGTCATCTAGACACAGACTGGAAGGCTTCACTCATGTTTTATTCTGCTTGATATATTTATACAGATGATGTCTCTAGTGGTGACAAATCTCACGGCCATGACAGATTTCGTTCTCCTGGGGTTCCCCACCCAGGGGACCATGGGCTTCTTGCACCCGCTGCTCTTCTCCCTTGTCTACCTGTGCGCCCTGCTGGGGAATGGGATCATCGTCCTCATCACCACCCTGGACCGGCACCTCAACACCCCCATGTACTTCTTCCTGAGGAGTCTGTCCTTCTCGGACCTCTGCCTCATCTCAGCCATGGTCCCTAAGTCTATTGCCAACTCTCTGAGGCACAGCAGCTCAATCTCCTTACAGGGCTGTGTCCTCCAGGTCTTCATGATGGTTATGTCAGCAGGTACAGAGATGACCCTGCTCACAGTGATAAGCCTTGACCGCTATGCTGCCATCTGCCACCCCCTGCACTATGGCATCATCATGAACAGGGACAGGTGCGTTCAGCTGACAGCTGTGTCCTGGCAGAGTGGGGGTCTCTATACTGTGATGCTCACAGCTGGAACATTCTCCTTGTCCTACTGTGGGTCCAACGTGGTCCACCAGTTCTTCTGTGACATCCCCCCATTATTGGCTATTTCATGCTCAGAAAATCTAATGAGCGGAATTGTCCGCATTCTCATTAGTGTGACATTGGATGTGGGTTGTTTGACTTTCATTGTCATTTCCTATGTCCACATCTTCTCTGTTGTCAGGAAGATCCCATCCACAGAAGGCAAGGCCAAAGTCTACTCCACCTGCCTTCCCCACCTGCTGGTTGTGGTCCTGTTCTTCTCCGCTGGATTCTTTGCTTATCTGAAGCCGACCTCAGGGACCCCGTCCACGTCTGACCTCATCATTTCTATGTTCTACACGGTGGTGCCCCCCACCTTTAATCCTGTCATCTACTGTCTGAGGAACCAAGCCATGAAGTTGGCTGTGGGGAGACTGATGAAGGGCCAATACTCAAAGATGTGCGATATCACAATCTATAATTATAGCCCATGATTAGTTTTTTTTTTTCCCTCTGACTCCAGATGTCATTATTTATAAAGTACAGATTTCTTGCATTAGGATTTTTCCTTTTCCAGAAATTTATATTCTCATATTCTTCCATAAGCTTTAGTTTCCTAAATACTGCTCTCATTTGCTAAACCTCCAACTGTGTGATGTTCATAAAGTGGATTCCCACTCATGGTTGAAAACAATGTATGTGGCTTAGAAAAAATGTTCTAGAACTCACACATCACCAACATTTATGTGAAAGGGAACAGTGCTAAAGGGGTCTATGCTCAAGAGCACACTGTCCCGGGCCCCCTGTCCTGGGCACTCAGTTCCCACAGCCTATGTATGTCACCACGGAGGGCTCCGTCCTTGTGGAGGGGAGGGGAGACAATAGAATGGGGTCCCCCACCCTCACTATTATAATGCATTGTCTTCCTATAGAGACATTCATGTTTCTGTTCAAAAGGCAAAGAGAAACTACACTTGAATCTGCTGAAGATGTCAGGATGGAAGGATGGAAGCATCCTTGGGGAGTCAGTGTCTATGCTGAACTCAATTAGTGATGTGCATATTGATTTCTATAATGTCTGATTTGATTGTTACAGGACTACACTTTTTTAACTACTAGAATAAAAGTAAAAATTATATGATATTTATTGAGGAACTACATATTTACTTTTAAGATGCATCTTGTTTATACACATATTTTTATGTATTTATTTTTGGGTTTCCTTAGTTTTCAAATTTATTTTTTGAGTCTTACACCAGGACTTCTTGTCGACTCTCTGGTAGATAACATTTATTCCCTTTTCTTCTACTTTGGAACTAGCTATTTATTATACTATGTAAAGAACAGGATGTGAAAGTCAGTATGACACTATTTTAAATTTTATTCTTCTACAATATTTGTACCCTAAATACCCAGCTTCTCATTACTGTTTTCCTTATACTCAGACATGAGCTGGGGGTGATGTTCTTCCCTCAAGTGCTCTCTCTGGAGCAGATCACTGTGTCTCCAGACTCTCCTGACGGGCTGTAACATACTCAGTCCAGAAACTCTTTCTTTTAAAAAATGCATGTTAACCACAGACCGAGTCCATTCAGATATCAGAATAAAACATGCTGCAAACTCACTCAAATGAGCATTCATGGCAATGAATGTATTTGACCAAAGATCTCTCCCCTTGCGATACTTATTTCAGTCTCACTTACATCTATTAAAAATATTTTCAATTATTCACTTGGATAAAACTTCTGTATTTTGAGACGGGGATTTGATGAGTGAGGTAACATCAGTGACGTAACATGAGGACATGCTAATTTATAACTTGCCACCATCGAAGAAACACTTTATTCACAGGTTTTGGTTGCTTTCATTTGGGTGTTAGTTTCCCACTCTGTATGCACACTCCACACAACAGCCCCATTATTACATCATCTACTTCCAAGCCACACCCCCACCCCTTGTTCCCTGTGGTAACAGCACATTTTTTTTCTAGTCCGACATTCGCTTTCACTAGATTTGGTAATACAGGATTTCTGTATTTTCTCTCCCCAGATGCATGAGACCATCGCTATCTGTTTCTCGCTATCTGCTTACGTCACTAAACAAAATCACCACAAGTTCCATCCATGTGGTCCCCAATACATGATTTCATCTTTTAATAGCTGTGTGGTATTCCACTGAGTGTGGACCTTACACTCTCTATTCTCTCCTCTGTCCATGGCACTTGGGTTGGGGGTGTGGCTGGCAATGGTGGACGGTGCTGCTGGGAACACAGGTGTGCGTGGTCTGCGCTGTAGATTCTGCACATCTGGGACAAATACCCAGATAAGATTTGCTCCATCCTGTGGTTGTCTTGTTATTTTCTGAAGACACCTCCAAGCCATTTTCGGGCAGAGGTGAGAGGCCCTTTCTCTCCCTCCCTCACCTCCTGTTGTGTCCATTCTCTTGATTGGTCCCTGCTCACAAGGGTGACGGACAAGTCATTACAGTTTAATTTGTGTTCTCTTACCATCAGTGCTATTGAACAATATTGTGTGGCTCAAATTGCGGTAGGACCCAAAACCATAAAACAGCAGAAAGAACACATGGGGTGATGCCCTAATGGACACCCACTATGGCATGTTTTCAGGGACACAAGACCAAGGGAACAAGAGCACATAGGACAAGCAACCCCCCCACACACACTAGAGTGCTCCTGGGCCTCAGAATCCGCTGTGAGCACAGACCTTGTGTGGGGAGAAGCCATGTGCACCCCATACTCCTGAAAAGGGCAAGTGTCCCTCCACACACATGTGTCCCCACCACAACAGGAAGCAGCACCCCAGTTGAGACACGGGCCAAGGCCGACATGGACAGTCTCTAAGGAGGTCACGCCTATGCCTGCAGAGTCTCGGGCAGGTGGATTCAGGCTCCAGAACCTGCTCTGATCTTCACTGTTGCATCCTGACCACCCCCTACCCCTGGCACAGATGTGTTTGTTCCTATCCAGTGATGGGCTCATCCTGTGAGGCCAGCGGAGTTCAGGGCGTGGCCGTGTCATTATTCAGCGTTAACATCTAATAAACTGGGCAGACTCTGTCCTGCTGCTTCCTAGGACCTCTGAGAGGTGCCGACGATGACGCTTCAGCTCCTCACACTCAGCCCACACTTTCCGTCGTGTCTCCTTCCCTCAGTGGGTGCTGAACACCGGGGTTCACAAGGTCCGAGTGTGTGTCCAGAGAGACTTACATGTGAGGAATGTGCTCCTGGTGCTGAGAAGCTTTTCTCTCCTAAGATTAGCAGGAAGGACTACCTATACTTTTTCTCAAGTTATGAACATAAAATTTTTAGTGACAAAACAGGTTACCCCATGATACATGTGGGCAGTGTGCCAGTTACTCCTCCCCGGCATACCACACAACCTACTCCCTGAACCCCTAAACAGACACCAGCTGGGAGCTGTCTCCTGGCTGTGCCCCCACAGTTGTATCCTCCACTGAACAGGGGCAAAGTGGTGTCACGTACCCCGAAGGTCTCCAGCCCAACGGTGCATACAGAGCCCCCTCTTGCTGCAAGGAGCCTCCCAGAATAGGCGGGGAGAGCCTGGCCCTACATCCAGGTGGGGTGCTGGGGGAAGACATCCAGTGGACATATTGTCCCCCGGGCTGAACGAGGGCCTCTCATCAATGATCACGTGCCAGAAGCTGAAGTCAAATCTCTGTCCCCTTGAGTCTGGGGGTGGGTCATCCCAGGTCATGGCCCCAATGATCCCTGAGCTGGTCCCCACCCACCATGCAGACCTACCACTGGCTTTAATGATGGGACCAGCACCCAGGCCCCCCTTAGTCAGTGGAGGCTGATGGAGCCTGAGGTGGAGGAACCAGAGTCCAGTCCTCACAGGGGTCAAAGCTAACAGAACTGTCTCTGGCACACTCAGTGCACTAATTATCACTGAATGTGCTTCAGGATGAAGCCAATTAAGACCGTCAACAACAACAAAAAATGCACTTGTCCCTCTGGAGGAAGGTCCCTGAGGGCTGGAATCTGGAAAGTGTCCAACACGCGACGCCAGCTCCAGAGCTCAAATAGCCCAGCCCTGAGGCACTGCTCTGTCCATGAGGCAGCACAGGACGGGGTGCAACATCCTGTGAGTGCTCAGAGGCTCCCCACAAGCCCAGACCATGTAGTGAGAGTCCAAGACGCCCTCTATCCCGCTTTGGGGACAACCTCAGGAGAAAGACTCGACATGGCAGCGGGAACTTCCT
This sequence comes from Talpa europaea, assembly GCF_964194135.1. Classification (NCBI taxonomy): domain Eukaryota; kingdom Metazoa; phylum Chordata; class Mammalia; order Eulipotyphla; family Talpidae; genus Talpa; species Talpa europaea. The sequence continues at coordinate 15,516,856 of NC_140075.1, forward strand.
CCCCCCCAACTGCAGGTATTCTGTTCTTAAACAGTTTTCAAGAAGAATCCATTCAGATTGAAAGATTTCAGATTTCAAGCTTCATTTCACATCTCAGAAAGCACAGTAGTCAAAATATTCATTCAGAAAATAACTACACATTCTCAAGGTTCCCAAATAGTTCAATTTCACACCACAAAATTTTTATGGGATAAGTTTCAAAGAGAGAAATTAACTTTTTCATTAATCTCTCCAAAGGCTGTGACTTTTAATACATTTAAAATAGAGAATGTTTGGAATTGTGGCCAACGACAATATTGCTTAATAACAGATTTTAGCTTTCAGCACAGTGAGCATATGTTAAGTATTAAATAAAATCACAACTAATGGAATAATGATAAAGAAATATAAGATGAAAGTTAAAATACTTATTGTTTAAATTCAGAGTATCATGCCTTTTTGTCCCAAAATTTACACACATGTGTCAAGTAAAATTTCAAAAATATTTTAAGCAACATTGTTGATAGTTTCATGGCTTTGGCACTAACATGAGGCTGGCAGGGATGTGTGACTATTCAGGGACAGGAATTTGGGATTTGTCCCAAACTCCATCACTCAGAAATTGTTAGCAATATTGTAAGATGCAGATGGAACAGTTTTATAACAGAATCATATGTCAAAATATACCTTACTATAATTAATATTTATTTAAATAATTGAAAATATTTTTACACGGGCCTTCCCGGTGGTGCAGCGGTTGAGCGCTGGGTTCTGAAGCTGCCCGTGGCCTCTGCGGCGCCAGTTCGATCCCTGGCTGCTTCCTGGCCAACAGAGGAAGGTCCCACATGGCGCACAGACCTCTCCTGCCGCACGCTGCTCCCCTCAGCAGTGTACTTCGGTCTTTCTGCCTGCTCTGCTCCCCGCTCTGGCTCTGGTGAATTCTCTCACCCTCCCGCGCTTCTGACTGTACCCAGTGCATGTATAAACAAACAAACAAACATGTAAATAAATAAATAAAACATGCCTCTATTAAAAAAAAAAAAGAAAATATTTTTAAGCATAGACCACATTGTGTCTTCATTGATTATATTATTTTCATTAAAGTATTTTTAATTGTTCAAACTAATGTATATCCACAAGTTTTATCCCACATCCTCCTTAAATATCCTGCCCTCCCCAGGGCCTGCCCCTCCGTCACCCCGCAGTGGGGGGAGAGGATGAGCTTGGGGAGGAGGAGAGTGGGCAGGGCTGCCCCGTGTCCAGACGTCCCCACACACGCACGGGCCTGGGGGGAGGAACAAACCCACACCCGGGGGACCCGGGGCCCTGGGACCAGCAGGGACAGCCACACGCACGGACCGTCCAGCTCAGCCCCAGAGCAGCCTCCTCCCTGCACAGATGTACAGGAGTCTGAGGGGGACAGAGGGGACAGGTGGACCCCTGAACACTCCCCCAAGGAGAGGAGGGCGGGGCCGTGGACACTCCCCTAGGAGAGGGGGGCGGGGCCATGGACACTCACCTGAGGGGAGAGGGGCGGGGCTGGGGTCTCCTGGCAGGGAGATAGGCTGAGGCAGGTCCAGGCTCTGAGCTGGGCCCTGGCGCGGGTGGGTCTGGCCGGACCCAGGGCGTCAGGGGGCGTCCAGCACTCCTGAACCCCCATCCTGGAGCCACCCGTATGAGGGGCGGGGCACGTCCTCTCCTGGTCTTCCCCGCAAGCTGATCTGGCCCCAGTGCCTCAAGGCCATTTTATGGAGAGCCACACTTCCGGGGCAGGGCGTGGACCAATCAGGCGCCAGGGTGGACAGGCCCGGCCCAATCAAAAGCAGGGATGCGGCTTGGTCCAAAAGGGCTGAGGGCGGGGCAGCCCGAGAGGCTTGGCACTGGCGGCTGAGAGGCGGGGCGGCGGCCTGAGGCAGGAATCAGCCCCCCCACAAGGAGAGCAGGGCCAGGCTCTGAGGGGAGAAGGGGGATCGCGCACCCGGGTCCGGAACTGGGATATGGTGCTTAGGGGAAGAGGCACCATGGCCGCCACAGGGGCGGGCGGAGAAGACGACGCCCGTCCAGACGTGGGCTCAGGTCCATCCTGCGCCCCCGCTGGCCGAGGCGGCCCGAGGCCCGGCCTGTGCCTCAGAGCGGGGCGCTGTCCGGGCCCCCGGAGCGGGGGACACTCCGGCTCTGATGCCGCCCCGGGCCAGGAGGGACCCCGCACGCGCGCCCCTGACCCGTCGCCTGGCCCACGGTGACCGGGGGTGACGACGACCACTGGCTGGAGCTGCCCGCGTGCCTGGGGCAGCGCCCGCTTCTGGGCTCCGTCGGGTGAGACGCCGGCGCCTGCACGGCAGCCGCTGGCCGGCGGGGCGGGTGGACGCCGGGCTGGGGCAGGCGCCGGAGCCCGAGCGGCCTGTGGACGGCCAGGCTGATCCCGCCGGGCACACGGGGCGGAGTGTGGCCTCCTGTCTGGAACCGGGTGTCTCCAGCGCCCCAGGACGGGCGGGTCCTCGACGGGTTTGGAGACTTTGGGGGTCAGGAGCCGGCGGCAGCGGGGCCTGGAGCGGCGCCTCTGAGCACAGCACAGCCCGGGCTGCGTCTCCCTCCCCCCACCCCAGGGTGTCCAGCTCAGCCCCCTCCATGGCGGGCACCATCTTGCTGAAGCAGCCGTAGGCTGGGCCTGGCGGACTCCAGGCCCGGGGCAGGACGGTGCATGCGGCCCAGGACTGCCCCGTCTCCCTCCCAAATAGCCCCTTGTCCGTGCACCCTGCCCCGCTGGATGTGAGCACGCGGGGGACACCCCCGGGAGAGGGTCTCCCCACTGCTGTCTCAGAGCCCAAGACACAGACCAGGAAGTGGACAAGCCAAAGACAGCAGCCCCTCGGGACTCGCCCAAATTGTAACAGAAACACAGATTTAGTTAACTACAAGGATTCAGGTTGTATCACATTTATAGGTGCTGAGAATAAAATGAAATTTAAAAATATTTAATAACATGAACAAATTGACATTTTTCTTGGTTTTCCTTCTCCCCTGCCCTCCTGCCTCCACATTTCTCCATCCCCCTCACACCCATCTCCCACGTCTCCCCATGGAGGGCACACAGTGGGTGACAGTGACTTACCAGCTCCCTTTGGATGTGGTTCTTCACAAGGCCCACAACCGGGTCCCCCGTGACAGGTCAGTGGAGGGTGATGGAGCCTGGAGGAGGAGGAGCCTCAGTCCTATCAAAACAGGTGTGAATAACTAAGGAAATTGCCTCTGGCACCCTCAGTGCAGTAATTGCTCACTGAGATGTGGTACAGGATGATGCCCATAAACATGGTCAACTGAAAGAGGGTGCTTGTCCCACTAGAGGAAGGTCCCTGAGGGCTGGAATCTGGACAGTGTCCAACATGCGGACACAGCTCCAGAGCTCAAATAGCCCAGCCCTGAGTCCCAGCTCTGCCCATGAGGCGGTGCAGGACGGGGTGGCACATCCTGTGAATGCTCAGAGGCGGCCCCACGAGCCCCGACCATGGAGTGAGAGGCTGGGATGCCCTCTGTCCTGCCATGGGGACAACCTCAGGACAGACTCGACACAGCAGAGGGAACTTTCCTCCTAGACTGCAGGTGTCTGATACCAGGTGTTTGTAGAGGAGAATCCATTCAGAACTGAATTTTTTTCTATTTCAATATTCAATTTTGAATTGAGAAAGCAGTTAAAATACTCGTTTTGTAGCTTATAAAAACTAATAAAATTCTAAAGATGCACGAGTCACTGACTTCCACAATTCCATATTCTGGGATGAATTGCAATGGGAGAATATATATTTTTTTTTAATGTAACTCTTCCGAATATTATGAATTTCAATGCATCAGATTTTGATTTGTGATATATGATGCTTCATAATTGTGATTTAGGTGCCAGCACAATGTGTCAGTGTGTATTAACAATCAAAAAAGAAATAAATCAAGGGCCTCCCTGGTGGTGCAGCAGTTGAATGCTGAGTTGCAAAGCTACTCACAGCCTCTGCAGTGCCCGTTCGATACCTGGCCGCGGGCAAGGATCCCACATGATGCACAGACCTCTCCTGCCGCCCACTGCTTCCCTCAGCATTGTACTTTCTCAGTCGGCCTGCTCTGCTCCCAGCTCTGGCTCTGGTGATTTCTCTCACACTCCCCCACTTCTGACGGTACCCAGTGCTTGTATAAATAAATAAATAAATCTTTAAAAAATAAATTACATTGTGATAAAAACTAAACTCAAGTTGAAATTAGAATTTTATCAGGCCTCCCTGGTGGCGCAGGCGGTTGAGAGACTGCTATGAAGCTTTTTGCAGCCTCTGCAGAGCCGGTTATATCCCAGATGGCCAGCAAGGGTCCCACATGGCGCTGTGGAACTCTCCTGTGTCGACCACTGCACCCCTCAGCAGTGTATTCATCAGTCTGCCTGTTCTGCTCCCTGCTCTGGCTCTAGTGAATTCTCTCACCTTCCCGCACTTTTGACTGAACCCAGTGCTTGTATAAATAAATGAATAAAAAAAATCCTTGAGGGGAGGAGGAGACAGCCTGATGAGCACCTGCCCACTACCCCTGAGGCTTCAGACTTGACAGGGAAAGTGAGGCCCTACCCATCATTTGGAGCTCACCAGTGGCAGAGATCACACTGATGACCACAAGAGACGACCCCAAGAGGCAATCCTGCCAAGGCAGGGGCTTGGGCAAGTTGATGGCTGATTATGGGACCCAGGGGAGACAGGGTCATCTGTAGACCCTGGGACATGAAAATCCAAGGATGGCCACTGGGCCTTGCTGGCCTATTGTAGCCTATTGCAGGAGCTGCCGTACACTCAGCCTGGCATGGCAGTGAGCACTTGGGAAGGCTGAGAGTATGGGCAGGGCCAGCGTGACAGCAGCCAGGGCTGGCAGAGCTTGGCGCCCTCGCCAGGTCTCTGCAGCCAGCCAGGAGATGCATCAGGAAGCCAAATCAGAGAAAGCCAACCACTGGTGCCAAGGTCAGGAAGTCCTGAGCGGTTGAGAAACAGCCAAACGGGATGCTGAAGAGGACAGTGGGCCTCTTCAAATCACCCAGGGGTGATGCCTGATCAATTTTGAGTGTCAGGTGCCAAAGAACCCATCCATTGGGGGACAGGCGGGAAACATGGCTTGTGGTGGAGAGCACAGCTGGCAGGGGCCAGAGAGGGGCAGCATGGGGGGCACTGTCCTTGGGTCCCCGCCTGTGACATGCAGAGGGTTGGCTGCAGTTCACAAGACCCGGTTTTATTTCCCTCTTCATTTAAATCAGATTCACTTTTCTTCCTTCCCCGCCCTTTGTCTCCCTCCCTCCTCTCGCCTTGCTCCTTAGTTCCTTCCTACATTTATTTTCCCTTCTACCTACCCCATCTGCCACCCACCTCCCAGGTGCCCAGGAGGGTGCAGAGTAGGTGACAGTGACTTTCCAGCTCCCTGTGGTTGGGGTTCATCCATGGCTCTGATGACAGGGCCACACCCAGGTCCCCATGGCGGTCAGGGGAGGTGATGGGCCTGAGGGGCAACCAGGTCCTTGTTGCAGAGTCTCCTGGGACCCCTGAATGGGCCACTGACTCTGGAGGCTCGTTACCGGGGATGCCACTGAAGTCCACAGGGATGAGGGTCATCCAGTCCCCTTCGGGTGAGGTCCCTGAGGAAGGGTAGCGTGAACACGCCAGGGCCTGGGGAGAGTGGGGGATGAGACAGCGAGCCCTACAACCCATCTGCAGAGTCAGTGAGCTGGAGGCCTGAACCCCAGACATCATAGGCAGCACAGCAGAGGGCAGCAGGTGACTGGGGCCATCAAGAGAGGTTTGTGTTTCCTCCTGTCTGTGAGGGTGAGAGTTTTGTGGGAAGCAACTTCTGGGCCAGAGGGCACATCATGCCATACTGGACATGCCTATCAAATATTTTTTTTTTATTTTTTAATGATTTATTTATTTATACATGAACTGGGGTACAGGCCAGGTGTGCAAGAGGGTGAGAGGATTCACCAGAGACAGAGCAGGGAGCAGAACAGGCAAACCAACATAATACACTGCTGAGGGGAGCAGCTGGCACGGGCACAACAGGAGAGGTCAGCGCACCATGTGGGACCCTCCCCGGCTGGCCGGGATCTAACAGGCACTGCAGAGGCTGTGGACAGTTTCACAGTGTGGCACTCAACTTCCAGCACCACCAGGGGAGGCCCTCAAATATTTTTTTAAAAAGTAAGTTTTTCAAATTTTTAATTTTTAAATTACCGACATATTTCATTTAATCCCATAGGTCAAAGTGTTATTTCAACAAGAAATACTTATGTTATTGTTTCCAAAAGTGACTTTATTTTCTTTATTGAGGTAACATATTTTTACCACACAGTATCGTTTCAAAATGCATTTTGTATTTCAAAAGCACTACAGTTAAAATAATCATCTTATAAATGAAAACAAATAAATTACAAACACAGACAAATAGTTCTGTTTCAGAATGCCCTGTTGTGTGGGGACGAGTTTCTAATAGAGAAAATACATTTTTTACTTCATGGTGTTCCACATATTTTGATCTTCACTGCATTTATCATTTTATAACATTTTGATTTATGGTATCTACAGCAACTATAGAATAAAAAAACATATTATTTCAGCATTTTGCAAACTGAGTTGAAACAATATAAATGTGAAATGAAATCAACATAATGGACACATTTAGGAAGCAGTAAAGAAGAAACTCAAGAGAAATTTAAAATAATACAACTGTTTAGAAGGGAAAGCTACACATATTCATCACAAAATATTACAACAATTAAGTAAAGCAGACAGAAATTCATGTCCTTTTCCCATGATATATGTTGACATACACATGTGGATATCTAATTTGGACTTGATCATGTTGTGTTTTAACTGAAAACAGCAACAGAGCTACATAAAACCTAATTTTGTCAATATAAATATGTACCTAAATTACTGGAAAAGTTTTTACGTAGGTTACAGAGGGTTATGAGATTATTTTTTCCTGTTTTAATTATAACAGCTGACTTGTTTCTCTAACTTCTCACAGTTATTTCATATCAGCACGTTCTCCAAAAAATCCTGCCTCCCCAGGGCCTGCCCCTCTGTCACCCCACAGAGGGGGGAGAGGACGAGATTGGGGGGAGGAGGAGAGAGGCAGGGCTGCTCCATATCCAGACATCCCCACTCACGCACAGGCCTGGGGTGAGGAACAAACCCACACCCAGGGGATCCTGGACCCTGGGACAGACCGGAAAGGACAGCCACACGCAGAGACCATCAGGCTCAGCCCCGGAGCAGCCTCCTACCTTCACAGATGTGCATGAGTCTGAGGGGGAAAGAGGTGACAGGAGGGACACGGGGTGGACTAGCCCATCCTGCAGGAGGGAAGTGTGGGGGTGACCAGTAGGAGACTGCGGGAAATGTGGTCTCTGGGTCCTTAGATGTAGGGGAGTCAGGGACAGGGAGATGAGGGGATGAGGGGACAGACGAGGAGGCAGCAGTGAGGCCACAGGGGCAGGAATCTGACAGAGGAGGCATCAGGACACGCCACACGGGGAAGCTGAGCCCAGTTCATCCAGTTCCAGGACAGTGTCGGGTCCTGGGGAGCAGGAAAATAGGGACCCGCACACCACATCTCCCTGAGTACCCGTCACTCTGGGGCCTCCCCACACCAGGGCTGTGCTGGAGGAGCAGGGACAGGCTTTCCAGGGTGGGGAGGGGTTGGGCATGGTCACGTGTCCTCTGGGAATGTGCCCTGGACAACCTCTGGGAGGTGTGCTGGGCGGAGACACAGGGGCCTGGACAGGAGGGGGAGCCGGGGGCCTGGGGCTGTAGGGAGGGGCTATCAGTCAGGTTATGAGATCAACCAGAGCAGAATCCTACGATCAGCTATAATGGTCATCTTTCATGATACCAGATCCTGTGTGATAAAGGTGGTGTTTCTAGAGCTGAACACAAAAGGCTCAACAGAGAGCGAGAGACACGGAGCTGCTTCACTCCACACCCTGATAGTGACATCTGGGGCACACCTGTGACTGTCCTTGTAGGTTTCATCTACACTCAGACTGGAAGGCTTCACTGATGGCTTATTCTGATTGATATTTTTATAAAGATGATGGCTCCAGGGTTGACAAATCTCACGGCTGTGACAAAATTTGTCCTCCTGGGGTTCCCCACCCAGGGGACCATGGGCTTCCTGCATGCGCTGCTCTTCTCCCTGGTCTACCTGTGTGCCCTGTTGGGGAACGGGCTCATCGTCCTCATCACCACCCTGGACCGGCATCTCCACACCCCCATGTACTTCTTCCTGAGGAGTCTGTAATTCTCAGACCTCTGCCTCCTCTCAGCCACTGTCCCCAAGTCCATTGCCAACTCTCTGAGTCACAGAAGCTCCATCTCCTTCCCGGGCTGTGTCCTCCAGGTCTTCATGGTGATTCTTTCAGCAGATGCAGAGCTGACCCTGCTCACAGTGATGAGCCTTGACCACTACGCTGCCATCTGCCACCCCCTGCACTATGACGTCATCATGAGCAGGGACAAGTTTGTGCAGCTGACAGCTGTTTCCTGGCTGGGTGGGGGTGTCATCTCTTTGATAAACACAGCTGGAACCTTCTCCTTGTCCTTCTGTGGGTCCAACGTGGTCCACCAGTTCTTCCTTGATATCCCCCAGTTATTGGCTATTTCCTGCTCAGGAAATTTAATCAATGAACTTGTCCCAATGCTAATTGGTGTGACATTGGATGTGGGTTGCTTTATTTTCATCATCATTTCCTATGTCCCCATATTCTCTGCTGTCAGGAAGATCCCATCCACAGAAGGGAAGGCCAAGGCCTACTCCACCTGCCTTCCCCACCTGCTGGTTGTGGTGCTGTTTCTCTCCACTGCATTCTTTGCTTATCTGAAGCCAACCTCAGGGAACCTGTCCATGTCTGACCTGGTCATTTCTATGTTCTACACGGTGGTGCCCCCCACCTTTAACCCCATCATATACAGTCTGAGGAACCAAGCCATGAAGTCGGCTGTGGGGAGACTCATGAAGGGCCGTTACACCAACAAGTAAAGCTCGCCCTTCTTTCCCTCAGCCACACAGAGCATTTACAAATGCATGCCTGTGACCTCCAACCAGACACTCACAGGTGTCTGTCACAGGGGACACCAGCCCCTCCTTTGTCTCCAGCCCCTCTCCTCCTTCTCAGAGCCCTCAGGAGGTTGTTCCCCAAGACTTCTCAAGTGTTTCCCCACTCAAATGCCTGTTCTCTGCCGCTCAGTGTTTGTGTCCATGTCTGACCTGCTTTGCTGTGTGCATTTCTCAAACCCCCTCCTTTTGCAGGGTGCTGCCCTCGCCCTGTCCATGTCCCCCTTGGTGTGGATGCACCACCATCTGGTCCTTGTCCTGTGGGCCGCGTGGGGCTGCTGTGAATGATGCCGCTGTGATGATCACAGAGCCGTGGGTTCGTAGGGAGTCCTGCTCTGCTGTGCCCGCATGTGACCTGCTGCTGGAATCTGTCCTGGATTTTTTTAGCAAAGTCAGGTTGCTGTCATGGAATTTCACTATCTCTATCCCCACAGCAGTGTGACGGGGCCCTTTCTCCACACCCTCTAGTGCCTGTGGGCCCCTGGGACACGGCCGTTGTCCTGGGTGAGGGGTGTCTCCTTGTCTCCATTCACCTGTCTCCGGTGAGCAGTGGGGCAGCTTGTGACCCCACAGACTCAGGGTCCTGAAGGAGGGAGCTGCCCCTCCCACAGGCAGCTGGGCCCAGCCAGGGCAGGGAGCAAGTGTCCTGTCTGGGCCAACCACTGTCCTTTGCCCAAACCCCAGGGACATCAGCACACCTGGTGGAGTGATGGCGGCTTGGGCTCTGGCTTCTCCAAAAGTCCTGGGCCCAGCTGAGAAGCCCACCCTTTCCCCCCCCAGGGAGCTGGTCCTGGGAATTCTGACACCACTGGCTGAGGTTTCAGGGAAAGGAGAGAAAGGTCTGGGCAGGTCTGGATGCAGGTCAGGCTGGCCCAGCGTCAGCTTCACAGACACAGCGGAGCTGCCCTCCGGCTGGCAGTGGGTACAGGTCTATGGTGATGCTGCATCCCACGCTGGTCTGAGTGGGGCCCAGGCCGACCCCAGGCCCCCAAGGGCGCGGCTGCCAGCCACTTGGGAAGTGGTGAGCGGCACATGGACTCAGGGCGGGCAAGCCCGTAAGGGGGTGACAGGCCATCAGGGGGTCCAGGAACCAGGGCTACTGCAGGGCCTCGAGTCTGTGCCCACGTGCACCGTCATGCCTGGATGGGCCCCCAACCCCGCCCAACCCTGGCCTCTAGCTCCGCCTCCCTCAAGGTAAAACCATCTCGCTGCGCAGCTGTGGGCTTGGGGCATTACAGACACAGGTGGGACGGCACATGGGACCTGGGACTGTCCATCCCTGGTGTCCACCACTAATACCCCCCTCCTTGTTGTCTGTGCCTGATATGGTCGGGCCTGTGAGCATGCAGGGGGAACCCACAGCTGTGAGAGTGTCCCCCACTCTTTTGTGTCAGAGCCCGAGACACAGACCACCCTGCAGAATTGCCAGGCAGCACCGCTGCGAGACTGACCCACATCGGAAGGTAAACATACGCTTCCCTCACATATTGTCACAGGGCACCCCTGCTCTAAAACAGGTAGTGTGACTGTGGGTCCTCACCTGTGCACTTCAAAGGGCCACACTGCAGGCACACACCACAGTTAACAAAGGTTTATTGACAAGGGAAGGGGATGAGGACATGGAGCACTCAGGGAGAAATGAATGAGCGAAAGTCTTACATGCATCCTACCCATTCTGCTGACCTGGAATCCCGAATGACCCACCGAGACCAAACCCACCTGGCAGAGAGCAGGAGCCACGTGTGTCCCCCAGACCCCACGAGCAGGGCTGGTGTTATTTACAGACAGAGAAAATGGCTGCCTGACTTGGCCCTCAGGTCCTCGCGACTTCCCTTTGGTGATCCTGGGATTTTGAAGTCCCTGATGTCTTGATGGCCTGGGCTGGCGTCCATATAGCTGGCATGGAGTCTGCTCAGGACAGCCTCTCCCCCTAACAGCATGACAACAGGTCATATGTGAGGAGAGAGTCACAGGTGATGAGGTAAACAGCCTTTTTGAATAAAATAATTCTGAGAGACACGAACAAATTCCCATGTCAGAAGACCCAGGCACTTCCCCGGCTCTTTCCTGGGGGATTCCTCCTGGTTTCCCTCCACCGTCCCCCTCTGCCTCCACATGCCCATCCCCACCTCCCAGGCCCAGGAGGGCACACAGGGTGGCGGCGACTTTCCAGGTCCCTGTGGATGGGCTCATTTGTGGCTCTGACGATGGGGCCACTCTGTCCCCGCGGGATTGGGGGTGATGGGGCCGAGGGGGGACCAGGTCCTGCCTGTGGAGCCTCCCGGGCCCCCTGACGCACCCTGAGTCGGGAGGCTCATTACCTGGGCGCCGCCAAGAAGCCCCTGGTGACAGGACACCTGGGCCCGGCGAGGTCCCTGCGGAAGGCACGGACATGTCAGGGCCCGGGGGCAGTGGGGGGAGAGCGCGCCCTGTGGCCATCTGCGGGGTCAGCGAGCTGAGGCCGGACCGGACAGCGGAGGCAGTGCTGCGGAGGCAGCGGAACCGGCCACCGGGGAGTTCACGTCCCCTCCCAGCTCTGGAGGGTGAGCTTTATGGGAGCTGCTGCTGGGCCGTGGGCGCTCCAGCCTGGACGTGCGGGTCCAGTAAGGCGGGGAGGTTAACCTTGTAATTAAATGTTTTCTGTTCAATATGTATTCCACTGAACTGCATCTCAGGGTCAGCCTTTCACTGTGAACAACTGACCTTATTTTGTTGTCCTACAAAAGGGGATTTTATTTTTTCTCTTTTGTGGTAATGTTTTACAATGAAGTATCATTTTAAAATGCATTTTGTATTTCAAAAGAACAGTAGTTAAAATAGTCACCTTATAAATGAAAGTGAATAATTAAAACTACACAGTTCAATGTCACAGTGTCATATATTCTGGGATGAGTTTGAAAGAGGGAGATTTTTTTTTTTTTACTTTTCTTCCATTAGAAAAGGTCTGCAGCTTATGGTTTCTAATCTATCTGTGATCATATAATATTTTAATTATGGTCTATCTGACAATTATTGCTCGAAGACATGTATTTCGGCACTGAGAACACTGAGATGAAAGAGCATCACATGTTAAATAACACACGTACGAGAGCTATTTAGGAACAGTGAGGAAGAATCTTAAGAGGAAGTTAAAATTCACACTAGTAGTTTAAAAGGGAAAGCTTCACATGTTCATCCCCAGAATATGACACAATCGTGAGTGAGATATTCATAAATTTTTAATGTGATAAATATTGGTCTTTTTTTCCTTCACGCTAAAGTGATAGATATGTGTAATCTGTCTATCATGGATGTTAACATTTTATTTAACTACACACAGCAACACAGCTATATAAAATATAATTATATCAATATAAAAATTATTTTAAGTCACTGAAAAGGTTTTGGCCGAGGACACAAAACAGCAGGTTCTGTATTTATTTTCTTGTTTCCATTAAATTAGCAAAAGTTGTTCCTCTAGTCTGTTACAATAATTCCATAGCAGCACAATCCCCTAAAGACCCTGCCTCCCCAAGGCCTGCCCCTCCATCACCCCACAGATAGGGGAGAGGGTGAGATTGGGGGTGGGAGAGAGGTCAGGGCTGCCGCGTGTCCAGAAGTCCCCACTCACGCACGGGCCTGAGGGGAGGAACAAACCTGCACATGGGACCTGGGGCCCTGGGACCAGCAGTGAGAGCCACACGCACAGACCATCGGGCTCGGCCCAGGATAGGCCTCCTCCCTGCACAGAAGTGCATGAGTCTGAGGGGGACAGAGGGGCCAGGAGGGACCCTGGGGTGGATGAGCACATCATGCAGGAGGGACGTGTGGGTGTGACCCAGGAGGAGACTCTGCGGGAAACATGGTCTCTGGGTCTTCAGATGTGGGGAGTCAGGGGCAGGGAGATGAGGAGACGAGGGGACAGACCAGGAGGCAGTAGTGAGGCCATGGGGCAGGAATCTGACAGAGGAGGCATCAGGACACGCTGCACGGGGACGCCGAGTACAGATCATTCAGCTCCCAGACAGTGTCGGGTCCTGGGGAGCAGGAAAACAGGGACCCACACAACCCATCTCCCTGCGCACCCATCACTGTGGGGCCTCCCCAAACCAGGGCTGTGCTGGAAGAGCAGGGACAGGCTCTCGAGGGTGGGGAGGGGCTGGGCATGGTCAAATGTCTTCTGGGGCTGTGCCCTGGACAACCTCTGGGAGGTGTGTTGGGCGCAGACGCTGGGGCCTGGGCAGGAAGGGGAACTGCGGGCCTGGGAATGACTGGGCATGGGTGGTCTGTCAATTCTGTTCACTGAGAGACCTGATATTCAGGTTTCATCATGTTCATTTAAAATTTTCTTTTCTTCAACAATTTATGGACACATGTTTGGACAATACATCAATAGCACATTCACATGAGATAAAATATGAATTACTCAGATAATGATAAAGCATAAGTAGATTGCATGGTTGCTATATGTTTATAACCCATTTTGTGTTCAATATTGGAAGATATGACTATCTTTTCTTCCTCTGTTTTTTCTTCCTCCTTTTTTTTTTTTATAGACGATGTCTCTGGGGCGATGAATCTTACGGCCGTGACAAAATTCATCCTCCTGGGGTTCCCCACCCAGGGAACCATGGGCTTCCTGCACCCGCTGCTCTTCTCCCTGGCCTACCTGTGCACCCTGCTGGGGAACAGGCTCATCATCCTCATCACCAACCTGGACCGGCACCTCCACACCCCCATGTACTTCTTCCTGAGGAGTCTGTAATTCTCAGACCTCTGCCTCATCTCAGCCATGGTCCCCAAGTCCATTGCCAGCTCTCTGAGGCACAGCAGCTCCATCTCATTCCCTGCCTGTGTGGTACAGGTCTTTATGTTGATTTTGTCAGCAGGTGCAGTGGTTACACTGCTCATGGTGATGAGCCTTGACAGCTATGCTGCCATCTGCCACCCCCTGCACTATGATGTCATCATGAGCAGGGACAAGCGTGTGCAGCTGACATCTGTGTCCTTGCTGGGTAGGGGTCTCCATGCTGTGATGCACACAGCTGGAACCTTCTCCTTGTCCTACTGTGGGTCCAACGTGGTCCAGCAGTTCTTCTGTGACGTCCCCCAGTTATTGGCTATTTCATGCTCAGGAAATTTGATGAGCAAATTGTTCCCATTCTCATTAGTGTGGTCTGGAATATCTGCTGTCCTATTTTCATCGTCATTTCCTATGTGCACATCTTCTCTGTTGTCAGGAAGATCCCATCCACAGAAGAGAAGGCCAAGGCCTACTCCACGTGCCTTCCCCACCTGCTGGTTGTGGTGCTTTTTATCTCCACTGGATGCTTTGCTTATCTGAAGCCGACCTCAGGGACCCTGTCCACATCTGACATGGTCATTTCTGTGTTCTACACGATGGTGCCCCCCCTTTAATCCCGTCCTATACAGTCTGAGGAACCAAGCCTTGAAGATGGCTGTGAGGAGACTAATCATTGACCAGTACTCCAAGATGTGAGATATCGAAATATAAAATTATAACCTCTCATTAATTCAGTTTTTCCCCCCTAACTCTTAATATGTTATTCATAAAGTATAGATTTCTTGATTTAGGATTATTCCTTTGTCCCAAATTCATATTCTCATATTCTTCAATAAATCCTGCTTCCTAAAATTTCCTGAAATCCTTTGCCAACCATCTCCCTGTATTTTGTTCATAAACTGAATCCAGCTAATGGTTAAAAACATGAATTTTCTGTGGAAAGAATGTTCTGGAACTCACATATCACCAACCTTTACATGAAATGAAGCAGTGTACATGGGGGTCTGTTCTTGGGAGCACAACGTCATGGGACCCCAGTCCTGGGCACTCAGTCCCCACAGCCTGTTTGTGTTTCCATTGGGGGGTTCCTGTCCTTGTGGAGGGGAGGGGAGCACAGTTTAGTGTTGGAACCCCATCCCTCACGATTCCTAATGGAGTGTTTTCCTCTAGGAGAAGGTCATCTTTCTGCTCACAGGACAAAGGGAAACAACACTTGACTCTGCCAGAGGTGGAAGGATGGAACATTCCTTGGTTCGTAGGAATCTATGGCTGAAACCTGGAATTGATGGAATATCAATTTCTATGATGCCTGTTTTGATGCCAATGTGACTGCTCCCCCTTGATATGGTGTTTCCAAAAGTAAAGTTTTATGAATTATTTTTGAAGAACTACATTTTTACTTAAAAATTTGCAATTTTTAATTTGTTATTGTGTTTAGGTTCCTTTAGTTTTCCATATTGTATTTTAATCCTATACTAGGTCTTCTCAATTTTCTTATAGATTACACTTAAGTTCACTTTTTTTATACTTGGGAAGTATGTTTTTTTTATTATGTAAAACATCATGCAAACTAAAGCCTGGCAATATTTGCTGATTTTTTTTAATAGTCCTACACATCTGCACTGCACGTACGGAGGTTTTCACATTGTTCCCTAACACTGAGAATGTGAGCTGGGGTGACGTTCCTCCTCTCCGGAGCAGTTCACTGTGTCTCCAAACACTCCTGGCCGATGAGCACATATTGTCCATGAAACTATTCATGATAATAAAATGTAGTTAATCACAAGACATCTCTCGTCCATTCAAATTTCAGAATGAAACCTGAGTTAGAAAATCACTCACAGTAATATTTGCTTCAGTGATAGCATGAGAGCACAGTCCCCATTCCTTGGATATGACATCATTCCCTGGTCAGATTCCTGTTAATTTTCTATTTCTCCTTTGAACAAATGCAGTTATATCTGTTGAGGAGGGATCTTTACCATGAGTGTTTCATCACATCGTCACGTTAATTTGTTATATGTTCTTATAAAAGGAGAACACTCATTTACACTTTTTACTATTTTCACTGTTTACTGTGGGTCACTTTTCACTCCCCCACCTGCACAAGTGTCCACTCAGAAACTACTAAGTTCCTTGCAGTTCCCGCCCTGTCCATCCACACTCCAATCTCCTCCCCATTCCCTCTCCTGTTCCCTCTGATAATGAGCAAAGCTTTGCACTCACTCCAACATTTCCTTTAGCTGTTTGCCACTGTATTTTCTCAGTTATTGACAGTTTTATTTTATAATCCACAAATGGATGATACCAGCCAATATCTTTCACTTTTTGACTTATTTCACTAGCATAAGCACCTCAAGGTCCACCTTTGTTCCCTAAGGGCACTAGTTCACCTTTTTAATAGCTGTATATTATTCCATTGTGTGTGGGCCCACATTATTTATTTTTTCACTCCACTGTCCATAGCAATTGGGTTGGGGCCATGGCCAGCAACAGTGGTCAGTGCTGCTGTGAACAGAGCTGTGCATGGTGCATCAGAGAGTCTGCACATCTGGGACAAATACCTACAGAGTTTGGTCCAACCTGTGGTGATTCTGTTTTCATTGTCTGAAGACATCTCCAAGCTGTTTTCCCAGCAGAGGTGAGAGGCCCTTCCTCTCTGTCCCTCACCTCCTTGCTGTGTCCAGTCTCCAGCTTTGTCCCTTCTCACAGGTGACAATACATTACATTGTGGATTTCTATTTTCCTTATTATAAGTACAGTTGAACAATTTGGAATGGATTAAAATCTGCATTGACGAGGGCTTAAAATACCAGAAAGAACACCTGGGTGCTGCCCACTGCACATCCACCCCAGAGATGAACTTGGGGACACATCACCAAAGACCAGGGAACAAGGGCAGGTAGGAACAAGTGGCCCCCACACTAGAGAGCTTCTGTGCCTCAGAAAAGCCATCCCCAAAATGGGTCCCTGTGCTGGGAGAAAATTGTGCACATCACACACCTGACAAGGCGAGTGTCAAAAGTACACAAAACCTACAAACCCAGCACAGAAAGAGACACCCCAATCCAACACGGCCTCAGACCCCCAGAGACATTTTCTAGGAGAAACGCTTAGTGGCCCTACAGAGTCATTTGCAGATTTTATTCAGGGTCTAAATCTTCCCTGCTCCGGAGCTTGTCTTCATGTATGAAGTGACGTGAACGTGCTTCCACCAAGGCACAGGTGCTGTTGTGCGCGACTTTCAGTCTCTCACATGCTCTGTGCTTCTTTATCATTTCATCATGCGAGTTTAATCGATCCTGAATTAGTCCTGCCGAGTCATTTCCTGCGGCTCTGACCGTGGCAAACTGGTCCTTTCCATCCCGCCCGCCCGCTGCGCCCTGTCCCCCCCGAGGCCTTCAGGGGACGCGCCCATGAGTCTGTTCTCTGAGCCGCACCCGCGGGCGCTGAGGTGGACGCTGCGCGGTGGGACGGCAGGAGGGACGGACATGCCCTCGATGGCCGAGACACGACGCAGTGTCTGCGGCCACACGGGTTCCCCGAGACCCCGCGAGCAGAGCCCCAATCCTGCACCGCAGGCTGGGCCCCCGGGCAGGGTAGGGTCAAGCTCCAGGCCAAGGGCAGACAGGTCGAGGCGTCCGTCCCCCAAACATGCCCGAGGGGATGCCTGGAGCCGGGAGAAGCACCAGGCGCCCTCCCGGCCTCGGCCTCGCCCTGTCCCCTAGCCAGTGTGTGTCCCCCTGTGGCCTCGGCCAGTCCCGGGCTCCGCACGGACCCCCCTGACCCCCGCCTGCCCTCGGGGCCGCATCCGCCTCGCAGAGCCCTTGGGGCACAAATACCCACGTTTCAGCCAAAGGCGCACACGATGGGGGTTTCCGGACTGTCCTGCGTGACCTCCCGGCCGCGGGCCCAGACGGTACCGCACATGAAGTGGTCGCCCCGTCAGGGAGGACGCAGACTTCGGTCCCGCCGTGTCCCCCCCGGCCTCAGGGTCAGCGCCGCCACCCCGGGCGGCCCGCGCCGCGCTGACCCCTGCCCGGCCGCGGCGGACGCCGCAAGGGACCCGCTCGGTGACCTGTCCGGGAGGAGACCCTGCCCCAGGGTTGGCACAGCGGCCCCGGGAACCTCGTCCCCCCACGGCCGCCCCACACCCCTGGCTGCTGACCCGGGCTCGGGCGGCCGAGGCGGGACCTGGTCGACCCGGAGAACCCAGACCCCCAGATCCCCGGGCAGCGCCCTCGGGCCGCACCAGGGGTCCCTGGCCCAGCCGTGTCCACCCCAGGCGGGACTGTCCCCATGGAGGCGACGTCCACGGAGTCAGCAGCAAGTCAGACTCGCAGGAGGGGCCGGCGGGATGTGGGGACAGGGAGAGGTGTCGGGATCCCAGCAACTCCCGCTGGGAGATCAGGTACTGCCGTTCTGGTCCCCGCCCAGGCCAACATACTGACAAGTGACAACCCCTGCTTTACTCAGGTTTCCCTCTAACTCTCACATGTCCTCATGTCCAAGTAGACTTTTGTCTTAACATTATTGCTTTCCCAGAAACTTATATTCTTGTATTTTTCCTTAAAGTTTGTTCTGTAAGTTAATACAGTCTTTGACAAAACCCTTCCCCAAGTGAAGCTCATAGCTTGAAATATATGCCATGTTAAAAAAATGTGAAGAAGGGCTTCCCTGGTGGTCCAGCGGTTCAGCTCTGGGCTGGGAAGCTGCCCTAGGCCTCTGCGGTGCCAGTTTGATCCCCTGCTGCCCCCCGGCCACCAGAGGCGGGTCCCGCATGGCACTTAGACCTCTCCTGCCGCCTGCTGCTCCCCTCAGCAGTATGCTTTATCAGTCTGATTGCTCTGCTCCCGCTCTGGCTCTGGTGAATCCTCTCACCCTCCTGTGCTTCTGATTATACCCAGTGCTTGTATAAATAAATAAATAAACCTTTAATAAAAAAAATGTGATAAAGTTTGCAAGAAGTCACACTTTTCTGACTCAGAAAGAAGTCAGAACTCAGAGGTCACCAACAGTTACTAACAGTGACAAGATGCAATGTATTTTCTCCCAGGAGCACCTGTCACGGGACCTGGGCACTCAGTTCCCACTCAGCGTGAGTCTCCACCGAGGCCCGTCCTTCTGGTGAGAAGGGGGGCAGCTGAAGGCATGCTCCCACCCACACGATTCCTAATGGGGTGTCTTCCTCTAAGAGACATTCATGTTTCTGCTCAAAGTTTGCATAGTACTACACTTGCCATGAATCTGCCTGAGGTGGGAGTTGGACGGAGACCAGGGAATCAGAGTCTGGGGCTGAAATCTGTCATGGACGTGACTGTTACTTTCTGTGGCATCTGACTTGATCCTATCACCACTGTACTCCTGTGATGCACTGTTCTTTTTTTAAAATAGATGAATTATTTTTGAGTCAGTGCATTTCTACTTCAAAATTTAATGTTAAGACCTTTGATGTTGGGCCTTCCTGGGAGTGCAGTGGTTGAGCGCTGGGTTGTGAAGCTGCCCGCAGCCTCTGCAACACTGGTTCGATCCCTGGCTGCTCCCCGTCCACGTGAGGAGGGTCCCACATGGCGCGCAGGACTCTCCTGCTGCTCGCTGCTCCCCTCAGCAGTGTACTTTGTCACTCTGCCTGTTCTACTCTTCATTCTGGCTCTGGTGAATTCTCTCAACCTCCCGCGCTTCTGACTGTACCCAGTGCTTGTATAAATAAATAAATAAGTAAATAAATCTTTACAACAAATAAAAAAAAAGACCTTTGATGTTGTTGTGTTCATTTTCAGGTTCTCTGAGTTTTCCAAATTGTATCTTGATTCCTCTACCAGGTTTTCTACTTGGCATTCTTTTAGATAACACTTAAGTTCGATATTTTTCTACTTCAGGAACCATGATGTATTTTCATATGATGTAAAAGTTTATATAAAGTAAAATACTACAATATTTATGAATTTTTATTCTCCAGAAGCTTCTGTACTATAAACCCTGAAGCCTCATGACTGTTTACCCACTCTGAGAACATGAACTCGGGGGATGCTCCTCACTCAAGCATTTTCTCTGGAGCAGGTCACTGTGTCTCCAATTGCTCCTGAGAGATCGTAACATACTCCCTCCTGAAAATACTTATTTTAAAAAATGTATGTTAATGACCAGATTCAGATTTCAGAATAAAATCTGTGTTGGAAAATCTCTCAAGTGAATAATCTTTCCAGTGAAAGGCCTTGATCTTATGTTTCTCCTCCCGGGACTTCATCACTCACTGCTCACGTCCTTTACATACTTTCTGTCTTTCCTTTGAAGAAAACTCTAAACTCTGTTGAGAAGAGGATCTGACTTCAGGAGTGGGGTAACATGGGGTCATGTTAATTAACAATTGCCACTTGAAGGAAACGCTCATTGTCACATCTCTGTTCTCTTACTGCAGGCTGCATCTCTGCCCCTCTGTGTTTGTGCATCTCCCCTCACACTCCGGGGAACACCCACATGAATACCCACTTGTTTCCACTCCTTATCCCTCTAATATACTGATTCTCGACTGGTAACAGTGAATTTATTCACTAGTACAAATAGGTTTTGCTGTATTTTGTAATGTCAGTTTTCTGTATTTTCTTTTTTTAAAAGATTGATTTATGCATACAAGAACTGGGGCACAGGCCAGAGTTGTGAGGGGTGAGATGATTCATCAGAGACAGACTGGAGAACAGAACAGGTGCACTGAGTGAAATACACTGCTGAGGAGAGCAGCAGATGAGGCAGGAGAGGTCTGCTGTGCCACGTGAGATAGCTCCCTGGCCAGGGATCGAACTCATGCTGCAGTGGCTGTGGCTAGCTTCATAGGTTGCATCTTAACCGCTTGGGCTACCAGGGAGGACTGGTTTTCTGTATTTTCTATCCCACAGATGAGTGAGACCATCTGCTATCTGTCTTTCACTATCTGATTTTCTTCACCTAACAAAATAAATTTAAGGTCTACTCACCTTGTCCCAAACATATGATTTGATTTTTTTAATCACTGTGTACAATTCCACTGACTATGGACCCACAATAACTTTATTCAGTCCTCTGTTGAAAACCCTTGGGCTGGTTCCGAAATGGTGCATGGTGCTGTTGTGACACTGGTGCACATGAGTGCCTCTGTATTGTAGATTTTTCAAATTCTGGGATAAAAACTTAGCAAAGGGATTGCTAGTTCCTATGGGATACCCGTTTTTATTTACTTAGGACATCTCCAAACCATTTTCCTAGAGGCTTTACCTACTTACATTCCCACCAACAGAGGTGAGAGCTCCTTTCTCTCCACATCCACACAACATCAGTTGTGTTCAGTCTTTTTGATCGGCCCACTCTCACAGGGGTGGGTGACAAGTCATTGCAGTTTTAGTTTATGTTCCCCTTATAATTAGAGCTACTGAACAATATTATTTGGATTAAAGATTTGGATGTGACAAAGCCATAAATACTTGAGGAACTATGCCATCCTATTGCACATTCACCCCACAGATGATCTTGGGGAAACAACTCCAAGGCCCCAAGGACAAGAGAAATGAGCAAGTAGGAACAAATGTGCCCCAATACACTAGAGAGTTCATAAACCACTAAGAAAACAGACCTCAGCACTGGGAGAAAATATACACACATCATGCATCTGACATGGGTCTATTATCCATTCATACAAGGTATGTCACAGCCCAACAACAAAAAAACAGACACCCCAATCAAGAAGTGGTTAAGAAACCAACATAGATATTTCCAAGGAGGTCACCCAGTTTCCCTGCAGAGTTGTCGGCAGATGTTTTTGGGCTTCTAAACCATGCCTGCTCCTGAACTTTGCCTGCGTGTCCTGACAGTGGCTGACCTCAAATGTGTTTTGTTAAATCCCCAGAGATTAGCACATCTTCCATGGAATAGCTGTAGTCTAGTTCATAATTTTATAATTATATGATATAAATTAATAATGATGGATTAGTTCTGTCATACTGTTTCCTTGTGATTTTTGTGTGATGCAAATTATGGTGTTTTAATTCATCATATCTAATATATACTTTACAACATTTTCATTTTATCTTCACAGATTGTACATGTACACCTGAGTCTGTTCCCTGATACAGCATGAAAGCTCTGTAAATATCTACTGAAGTCTCCAAAATTATCTTTGTGTCTGTGAGAGATGACAAAGAACCTTCCTGGCTTTGGATGTTTGAAAATCAATCGGCACAGTTGGCAAGATATGTCTCCAAGAGCAGACATACCAAGTGGCATCTACAAATGGAGTGAAAGACAGCATCAGAGTTGCTGGAGACAGGTGGTGGCCAAAGTCCAAGAAGAGCTAAATATGCTGCAGGAGCACAGAAGGTGAACAAGGTCTGGGAGATGGAGGACAAGCACTGGGAAACATCCTAGACCTTGTGGTTAGGAGAAGAAAACCCTGCAAGGCCCAGGCCATCATAACCCTGAGGTAGCAGACTTGCCAGGAAAAAAAAGGGGACCCCATCCAACATCCAGAGCTTGCCCAGTGACAAAGATGACCCTGACTGACTTGCGCAAACAATCCTGCCAGAAGGTGGAGAACTTTGGGACCTGGGGTGGACAGAATCATTTGCCCACCACAGGTGATGAAGAGCAAAGGATGGGTCTGTCATCCTTGGTGGCTTAAAGCAAACTTACCTGCTGCCCGGCACTCCCAGGTCCACAGGGTGGCTGTGCCAGGCACTAGGGAGATGTGACAAAATCCTGAAGGGGTGGATTGTAGGGTATATGAGGTAAAGGTCAGGCTTTTTGCCCCGTCCTGTCATTAGCCTCTGTGGCTGGCACCCAAAATCTTGTACAAGTTGCATGTGAGTGTGGTCACCTGGGCCCAGAGAATTTTGGGTATGTGCCTATGTAAACCGAGGGATGAGGCGGTATAAGGGCAGCATCACTCTGAATTCCAAAGCATTTCACACAGTGAAGGCCACCCACAAAAGGCCTCTTACCGTGTATTTGAAGACACAATAGTCATGACATCAAACCCCAGGAATCTCAAACCATGAAGAACCATCCACCAGAACCACTCCAACTGCAATGGCCCCTCTCCTTGTGAAGATAAAGGACACACACTCACCAGCAGTAGCAATTCAGATTCAAAGAAGACTTGAAGATGCTGAGAACGGACCATTAAAAAATAAACCAAAGCACACACATGGTAAATGTGTGATGACATGAAACATTTCTACTTCAGAAGATTGTTTTCTTCCCATGTATTGTTCAGTTATGTTGAATTTCCTTTTGTCTTCCTTCCTGCTTTCCTTTCTCCTTTAGTTCCATCCTACTTTATTTTCCTTCCTCCTTCCCCAAACTCTCCACAACCACCTCTGCAGGTTTCTCCGTGAGGGAGCACAGGGGATGATGGTGACTTTGCCGTTCCCTGTGGACATGGCTCTGATAACAGGGCCACACCTGGGTCCCCATGGCCACTCACTGGAGCCTGATGGAGCCTGAAGAGGGGGAACCACAGTCCTGATTGTGGAGTCTCCTGTGACCCCCTGACTGTGCTGATGACTCAGGAGGCTCATTACTGGGGACACCATTAGAAAGTCCACGGGGATGAGGTACACCTGGTCCCCTCAGGGTGAGGTCCCTGAGGAAGGGGATCTGGGGAAGGTGTCAGGGCCTGGGGGGCAGTAGGATAAGGAGATAGTGAGCCCTGCGGCCTGTCTGCTGGAGTCTGTGAGACGGAGGCCTGGACCCCAGACACTAGAGGCCAGCACAGCAGATGGCAGTGGGTGACCGGGACATCAAGTGAGGCTTGCTTTTCCTCCTGTCTCTGTGAGGGCGAGAATTTTGTGGGAAGCAAACTTCTGGGACAGCGTGTGTGTTACGCCAGACTCAGGTGTCTGTCAAATAATTTTAAAAAGTAAATTTTTTAATACTTAATTTTTTAATTTACTCACATTTCATTTAACCCATACATCATCATGTTGGCATTTCAACATGAAATATTTATGTTATTGTGTGTGTTTCCAATGGTGACTTTGTTTCTTTATTGAAGTAACACTGTTTTACAACACAGTATCACTTCAAAATGCATATTGTATTTCAGGAGAACAGTAACTAGAATATTCATCTTATTAATGAAAACTAATAAATTATAAAGGTGGATATAGTTCAGTTTCAGAATGTCATGTTGTTCTGGGATAATCTTAATTTAAGGTGTTCCACAGATTATTATCTTTCATGCATTTATTATTTTATAATATTCTGACCTAGGGTATATAGGTCAATTATTGTTTCATAACTAATTTTTTAACATTTTGCACTCTGAGTTGAAAGAATATAATGTTACATGAAATCACATTTAATGGAAGTATTTAGAGGGCAGTGGGGAAAATCTGAAAGGAAATTTAAAATACTGCTAATTGTTTAAAAAGGGAAGGTACACATCCTCATCCCTAAAATATTATGACAATAAAGGGAGTCAGACTGCAATTCATGACTTTTTCTTGTTATCTGTTTTTTTTTATTTTTTTATTTTACACTAACATTTTACAATACATATATATTTTTTTAATTTTTAAACAATATTTGCTTTCCCCCACACCCTCAGGTTGAGTCCCCATAGAATTTCCTTTCTCAAGTCACCGTGCACCATCACCTCAGACCCCTGTGCTCCTCCCTCCCTCCCTCTGATCCCTCTCCCTCCTCCTCCCCTGCAGGATGTCTCTGATTTATAATTGTCTGATTTTGCTTTGTTGTATTTTTTTAAGAATTATTTATTTATTTATACAAGCACTGGCTACAGTCAGAAGCGCAGGAGGGTGAGAGAATTCACCAGAGCCAGAGTGGGGAACAGAACAGGCAGACTGACAAAATACACTGCTGAGGGGAGCAGCGGGTGGCAGGAGAGGTCTGCACGCCATGTGGGAACCTCGTTGGCAGCCGGGATCGAACTGGTGCTGCAGAGGCTGGCGGCAGCTTCACAGACCAGCGCTCAACTGCTGCGCCACCAGGGAGGCCCACTTTGTTGTGTTTTGTACTGTTATTATTACTTTTTTCACTGATGTCTTACTGTGTTGGATTACACTTATTTTCATATGTTGAACCATCCTTGTGTCTCTGGACTGAATCCCTCTTGATCGTGGTGTACTATCCCTTTGACACATTGCTGGATTCTGTTGGCAGGATTTTGTTGAGGACACTGAGTCCAGTGTTCATTAGGGAGATTGGCCTGTAATATTCTTTTTTTGTGCTGTCTTTGTTTGGTTTTGGTATTAGCACAATGTTGGCTTCGTAGAACATATTTGGTAGTATTCCTTCTTTTTTCAATTTTTTGAAATAGCTTGTGTAGGATAGGCACTAATTTACTGCTGAACATATGGTAGAATTAATTTGTGAAGCTGTCTGGGCCTGGAATTTTTTTGGGGGAGTGCTTTGATTACTGTCTCAGAGACCATACTTGCTGACCTGTGCTTTTTCCCAGTGGTTCTCTGAGAAATGGAGGAGGGGCGGAGGAGAGCACCTCAACAGAGGGACTCTTATTCAAGCTGGGTGCTCTGTCTGCCCCATATTCACCGGGTGCTGTGCCCACAGCTATATGGATCCAGTGCCCTGAATTCTGTGCTGTAGGTCTGCAGGCTATCACATCCAAAATTCTGGCTGTCACTCTGCAGTGCCTGCTGCTTTGGCGCGGCCCTCATCCTGTATCCTGCGACTAGCTCTCAGTTCCAGAATGGGGGTCTTGCTCCATGCCTTATTTCTCTTCTTAGCCCCGTTTGCGTGGCCCATCCTTTCTCAGAGCCTGAGTGTGTTTTTGGGATCCCTGGTTTCCAACTATCAGGATGTTGGTGATTTTGCTCTGGTCGCTAGGTGGCTCCAGAGATCTTTCTTTTCCAGTGTCCTTGGGTCTGGGGAATAGAGTGGGGGTGCCGTGGAGCACCTCAACAGCGTGGGGGTGCCGTGTCTTCCCTGTACCCCACCGTCGTGGGTATTCCACACCATGAATTTTGTGTCCCAGTTCTCGGTTTCAAAGTCCTCAGATACAGGCCGCATGTGCAGGTGAAGCTCTTTAGCTCCTGAAATAACCGCCATGAAGATCAGGACGACACATCCCGGGTAGGAGATGGAGCTGCTGTGCCTCAGAGAGCTGGCAATGGACTTGGGGACTGTAGCTGAGATGAGGCAGAGTTCCGTGAAGGACAGACGCCTCAGGAAGAAGTACATGGGGGTGTGGAGGTGCCGGTCCAGGGTGATGATGAGTATGGTGTGCCCATTCCCCAGCAGGGGACACAGGTAGACCAGGGAGAAGAGCAGCGGGTGCAGAAAACCCATGGTCCCCGAAGTGGGGAACCCCAGGAGGACGAATTCTGTCACAGCCGTGAGATTGGTCACCCCTGGGGCCATCACTGCATGAAAGTGTAGAGGAATAAAATGCCAGGACCATCCGCCATTGCATGACCCAGGGTGTCTCTCTGCAGGTGACCAGCCCTGTCCTTCCCCACTGATTTCTCTCCTTGCCTTGACCAGCGACCCCTGGCAGGGATCTCAGCTCCTGCTCTGCTCAGCCTCTCCAGCATCAGTGACCCACAGGTGCCGCCACTGTCCACACCTCCTGTGGGAGATGCTGAAGGGCAGAGAGTTCAACTGACCTCAGCCCCTTGAGCAGTCTCCTCCTGTCTCACCACGTTCCACACATGGGCACCCCTGAAACCCTGATCCCGGTGCCTCCTCTGCCTTCCTCAGGCCCCAGTCCATGCACTTTTCAGGAGCAGGACCCCCAAGAACCCTCGGGAACATGAACTGTCAAGGATGCCCCAAATCTAGCCTGTCATATCTCAGCCCCCAGTCCCCACAAAACACTGTCCAGTCGCAGTTCCAGGTGCACATTTTGGGACCAAGTGGACACTGATGGCCCCTATCGGTTCCTGGTCGGCGCCCACGTCCTTCATCAGGGCCCTGCCCCAAGTCTCCATCGGATGATTTTTCAGCCCTCGCCCCTACTCATATGCGCTGAGAGGGTGACCTCCCGTCCTGCCCTCCTGGTCATTGTCCTTTCCCTCCCTCCCCCAAGGAGCTGAGGTGGTTTCTCCTGCAGCTACATCCGCAGGGCTCAGGAGTGGCCACGGTCATGGCAGGAGGGACGGTCCACCCTATGGTGACAGCCACACACTTGGGGCTCCCAAGCCTGAAACTCTTGCCTGGTCCCCGCCGACGTCCCGACAGACAGACCCTCCGCGATGTTTGCGACTTCCCCCTCCCACACCCTGGCCTGACACGTCCTCGCGCGCTGCTCGGGGCCTCCCCGGGCCGCTGTCCTATCCCCATGGGCTTCTCGGCAGCCCCAGTAATGAGCCCCCCGATCAGGCATGTCAGGGGCTCGGGAGACCCCGTGGGCAGAACATGGTCACCCCTCAGCCATATCTCCTCTGACCCCACGGGGACCAGGTGGCCCTGGTGTCAGAGCCAGGATGAGCCCATCCACAGGGAGCGGGAAAGCTGCCGCCACCCTGAGGGACCCCTGGTCCTGGCAGGGGTACGCGGCGTGGAGGCGGGAGGGGAGGGAGGGAGGGGAACCAAGAAACCCCTAGGAGCTGGATGGGGAAGCACCTGGTCTTCTGACACGGGAATTATTTTATTGAAAAGGCTGTTTGCCTCAGAGCCTGGAAATGGAACAACATGTGAATGGGTGTGTCTGATGGAGGCGGGTGGTGACCTTACAATGGGGGTCAGGCCCACGGCGGCGCCATCCGGCATGTCCTTATGGTAGGGGGGGGTGTGCCTCGGGCTCTGACACTGCAGAGTGGGGGGCCCTCTCCTGGTGTGGTCTCCCAGAGTCCTCACAGCCCCCCCAGGTCAGGGTCACACACAACAAACGAGCTCGTGGTGGGCATGCTGGGACCATCCCTTGCACGTGCAGGAGGGAAGGCGGAGCTAGAGCCAGTGTGAGGGATGCACCCTGACAAGCAGTCCCAGAAGCTGCAGCCCCAGAAACTGATGGTGATTCTGGAGTTTCTTGCATACAATGAGGGGAGGGCCTCGCCCACACGGGCCTGTCAATGAAGTGGATACCCCTGCCCCTCTGTTTCGGAGGGCACATGGCCCCGCCAGGGATGCGGCTCCACTGGCCCAGGTCCCATTCAGGCTCTGGTGTCCTGTGCCTCAGGGACACAGGTGACGCCCCGTCATGTGGGCCTGCGGGCTATGGCTACAACACCCAGGGGTCCAGGTGAATGGAAAGAGGACAGGGAGGGGTCAGCACTGGGGAACCCAGGGATTGAGATCAAATCCCCAAGTCCCTGGGAGGTAGCCCGCTCGGGCAGAGTCCACAGCAATCATCTGCAGACCAGGCTGGACATCACCAGGTGCTGGGCCAGACATGGCTGGGCCATCGAGAGTTCTCAAGGAGGCCAGACACAGGCGCCAGCCCCCAGGGAGCAGGCAGGTGAGCACCCGGCCCCGCAGGCGGTGCCAGCGACACCAGTGTTCAAGCTCTTAGGGGGTTGGCGCCCGCCACCTGCAAACAGCAGGCAGAGACCTGGCTGAGGCCCAAGCGCTCTTTGCAGGAGATGCCAGAGGCAGGGCCTGAGGCAGGTGCAGCAGCAGGGCCTCTGCGGAGGTGTCCAGGGTTCTCCAAGTCTTTGGAGGTCCTGAAGCCGTGATGACTCTGTCTGGGGAGGGTGTGCAGCCATCAACTCATGCTTCTCTTCTGAGGCCGCCACATGTGTCCTCTTCTGAAGCCAATTTATCTGTCTGGGCTGGCTCCCACGCGGCTATTTTCTCATGGTCCCGCAATCAAGCCTGATGGATGGTTTCCAGTGCTCACTGTTTGTTGTTGTCGACGAAGCTCCCATCGGATGCTCCATGTTCAGAGCTCAGGGGTTCTAGGCCTGTGTGCAGCTGGTGAGAGCTCAGCCCTGTCAGTTCTGGAGGGCGCTGCCCATGTGGTTCATTGACTATCCTGTCGCCTTGTTCCCAAGTGAAACCCCGGCTCCTGCCCAGACCCAAACTGCCCTGAGCTCAGAGCAGGCTCTTGGGCCATTTGCTCAGGGGAGGCGCGGCCAGAGCCAGCTCTGGTGGGCCTGACACTGCCTACCCTGAGCACTTCATGGTATCTGGGCCGGGATGCAGGCACCTCACTGCTGAGCTGAGATGTGGGTCCAGCGGCTGCATCTGGGCTCGCAGCCTCCATGATGACAGGGAGTGCCCTGGGCCTGCTCTCCTGTGGCTCATGCCAGGCTGGGTACACCTGGCACGTCAACCCAGGGCTGGTGCCCAGCCAAGCTGCTGTGCCACGGGCTGCACCTGAGGGCAGGACCCCTGGAACACTGAGACTGGGCAGAAGGACACTGAGGACTCGCGAAGGCTGAGGAGACTCTAGTCACTCAAGGCCAGCCCTGAGGTCAGTTGGTGGCGTGTCTTCGGGGGACGCCCTCCTGCATCAGGAGGCCCAGAGCTTTGCCCTTGGTCTCTGCCAGATCCGCTTCGCCCGCTTCTGCCCATGGGGCTGACCTGAGGTGCAGGTCACTGTCCTCCTGCCCGTGTCTGGGAGTCCACCTGCCCCTGCCGAGGCGTCGTCACATTCTCTTCCCCGCCCCTCAGTGTGGAACGGACAGTGTCCCCTCACTGGGACTCCCGGTGGGCACGGGTGCATCATTCTCCCTGCCTTCTCCGCAGAGGCCGCTGGTTTTGAGTCCGTTTCCTGAAGACAACGCCCACCACCCCCTCTGATGTGTCCTTGACCGGGCGACCGGCCCTGAGAGTGGGCGCCGTGGGGACCGCACTGGCCATTGGGGACGGGGCCCTCTGCACCTCCCTCTCCCTTCCCAGCTGAGGTTTGGTCTGTGGATGGTCACTGTTGCGTCTCCCTCCTGCCGGACTCCTGTTTCGGCCCTGGCACAACTGTCTTTGCTTTTCCCACGTTCTGCGTGCTCTGAGGCATGGGCATCAACTGGCCCTGCCGGGGACAAGCACATGGACTCCTAGCACAGTGCCGGCACCCTGGCCAGTGCACCTCGGGCTCCAGACGCCGAAGACCTCACCCCAGGCTCTGCCCAGCTGCCATCTCAGGCCCCGGGGCCAGGCACAAGCCGGCAGCCATCCAGGGAGAGCAGCCGGGGCTGGCACGCTGGGGAGGAAGAGAATGTCAGCATTGTCTGTTTGCATGTGAGCGGGTTTCTCCCTGATGAACGCTAGGGTGAGGGAGAAGCAGTTTAGGTTCCCGCATGTTCTGCCTTTGAAGTCATCTCCTTTGTCTTGTAAATACACCCCACAGCCTCTTTTCATCCATGATAAAGGAAACTTCTTCCATTTTGTCTCATATGTCCTTTGTGTGACTGAGGAATGATCTGCAGGCTGCTCTGAGGAGACAGGGGCCGGGACGAGCTCCCCCAGGTCTGTGCAGGCCGCGCTGAGGGACTGCAAGTGGGGACACTCGCTTCCCTGACATGCATGGGTGCCATGAGCTTGGTGTGGGGTGGGGCCCTGGGTCAGGAGTCGGGGGCAGCGGGCGCACTGGCGAGCTGGCAGATGGGGTCGGTGCCCAGAGGCCGGCAGGGGCATCTGTCGCCTCCGAGCTCAAGCGCGGGTGGGCAGCCTGCGGCCCTCTTGGCTAGCCTGTGTCTCCCCGGGGCATCGCGATTCTGAGCACCGCATGGTCAGCAGTTTCTGAATTCACCTTTGATCAGTGACCGTACACACTGACTGATGGTGGCCACGGATGCCTCCCGGAGTCAAGCCCCCCAGGAGAGGACACCCTCTTACATCCTGCTCAGCAGTCTGCCCAGTCAGCAGGGCAGATGGGGTCAGCACCCGGGCGGGGTGTCCTCTAGGGGCTCAGGGAGAAGGTACAGGGTCAGGGGCTGGGAAGCTGCTCGTTTGGTTAACTGGGAACCCGCAGGGTCACCGAGACTGTTGTTGTGTCTCGGCCAACGAGGGAATGTCCGTCCTTCCCGCCCATCCTGGCTGAGCAGTGTCCAGCCCCAGGTGCCCACCAGTGAGTCACAGAAAGCAGACTCAGGTGCTCTGTCTCCTGTGAGGCCTCTATGGGGAGATAGTGGGACAAAGAGTGGGCGATGAAGAGGATAAATTTGCAACAGTCAGACATCGCCGGAAATCACATGACAGAACTAATTCAGGAGACTCAGATTCTATCCAATATTAAAATCTAAAGCAAGTATCAGGAATGCAGGAGACTTTATGTAGCAAAAGCCAGCCCATGTGATGTTCGAGGCACCTTCATGTCATGCAGGTTTGAGGCAGGTGGACGCGCTCAGGAGCCTAGATATTTTCAACCTGAATAAAAGGTGTGAGAGGCTGCGGACTCCTGAACTCCCCTGGGAAAATGTCTCTGGGGATCTGAGGCCGTGTTGGATTGGGCTGTCTCTTTCTGTTGCTGGGTTTGTACTTTGGACACTCGCCCTTGTCAGGTGTGTGATGTGCACAATTTTCTCCCAGAGGCTTATTTTTGGGATGGCTTTTCTGAGACAGAGAAGCTCTCTAGTATGGGGGGTTCACTTGTTCCTACGTGTTCTTCTTCCCTGGTCCTTGGTGTGTGTCCCCAAGCTCATCTTTGGGGTGAGTGTGCAGTGGGCAGCCCCTGTGTGTTCCTTCTGTTATTTTAAGGGTTTGTCTAATGCAAATTTTTAGCCCATTCCAAATTGTTCTAATAATAAGGAAAATAGAAATCCAAACTGTTGTCACTTGTGAGAAGGGACCAATCCAGAGACTGGACACAGCTAAAAGGTGAGGAAGGGGGAGAAAAGGCCTTTCACCTCTCCTGGGAATGGTGTAGAGACGTCTTCAGACACTGACAACAGGACAACCACAGGATGGAGCAACCTCATCCGGGTATTTGTCCCAGATGTGTAGACTCCACAGTGCAGACCATGCACACCCGTGTTCCCAGCAGCACCGTCCACTCCAGCCAGCCATGGCTCCAACCCATGTGCCATGGACAGAGTAGAGAATATATAATGTGCATCCATACTCCATGGAATACCTCACAGCTATTAAAGAGGTGAACTAGTGTCCTTTGAGACCAAAGTGGACGTTGAAGTGCATATGCTAGTAAGATAACAAAAAATGAAAAACATTGGCACGTCTCACCCATCTGTGGATTAAAATATAAAATTCAACAATTAAAAAAAATTATAGTGGCAAACAGCAAAAGGAAATGTTGGACCGAGTGCAAAAGTTTGCTCATTACCAGACAGAACAGGGGAGGAGAGTAGGAGTGTGGATGGAGGGGCCGGGCACTGAGGGGCATTTAGTAGATTCTGAGTGGACACTGGCGCATGGGGTGGAGGGAAAAGTGACCCACGGTGAAAACAGTAAAAAGTGAAAATGAGTGTCCTCCTTGATAAGAACAAATAACAAGTTAACATGATGTTGTGATGAAACACTCATGGAAATATCCTCACAGACACTCACTGGATTTGTTCAAGGAATAACAGAAAATGCATCAACAGGAATCTGACCACGTAATGATGTCATATTCCAAGTGGATCAGACCATGATCTCATGTGTACTTTTTAAGACTTATTTATTTATACAAGAACTGGGGTACAGTCAGAGGCGCTGGAGGGTGAGAGAATTCAGCAGAGACAGAGTAGGGAGCAGAACAGGCAGATGGACTGAAGACACTGCTGAGTGGAGCAGTGGGAGACCTGAGAGGTCTGCTGCACCATGTGGATTTCTCCCTGGCCAGCCGGGAATCAAACCCACACTGCTGATGTTGCGCACAGCTTCACAGCGTGGCACTCAACCCAATGCACCACCAGGGAGGCCGTGTGTTCTCATACTATCAATGAAACGATTATTACTGTGAGTGATTTTCTAACTCAGGTTTCATTTTGAAATTTGAATGGATGAGTCATGTCTGGTGATTAACTACATTTTATCATCACAAATAGTTTCATGGACAAAATGTGCTCATCGGTCAGGAGAGTTTGGATACCCAGTGACTTGCTCCAGAGAGGAGGACCGTCACTCCAGCTCACGTTCTCAGGGTTAGGGGAACAATATGAGAACCCCCGGCATGCAGTGCAGATGTGTAGGATTATAAAAAAAAAAAATGCAACTATGCCGTACTTAAGTTTGCATAACGTTTTACATAATAAAAAATAATATTGTTCCCAAGTGTAAGAAAAGTGAACTTAAGTGTAATCTACTAGAAGGCAGAGAAGACCTGGTTGAGGATCAAGATACAATCTGGAAAAGTAAGGGAACCTAAAAATCATCACAATGACAAGTCACAAATTATAAACTTTTACGTAGAAATGTAGTTCTTCAAAGATAATTCATACAACTTTACTTTTGAAAACACCACCTCGAGGAGTGCAGTATGCTGGCATCCAAACAGGCATCACAGAAATTAACATTCCATCCATTCCAGATTTCACTCATAGATTCCTACTAACCAAGGAAGCATCCATCCTTCCCCCTCTGGCAGAGTCAAGTGTGGTTTCCCTTTGTCCTTTGAGCAGCAACAGGAACTTCTCCTAGAGGAAGACGCCCCATGAG
The DNA here is from genome assembly GCF_964194135.1 of Talpa europaea. Lineage (NCBI taxonomy): Eukaryota > Metazoa > Chordata > Mammalia > Eulipotyphla > Talpidae > Talpa > Talpa europaea. The sequence goes on from NC_140075.1 coordinate 15,550,229, forward strand.
GAATCGTGAGGGATGGGGGTCCACTCAACCTCTCCCCTGACATCAACGAGGACAAGGCCCTCGGTGGAGACACACACAGTCTGTGGGAACCGAGCCCCAGTACTGGGGTCCCGTGGCCATGTGGCCCTGAGGGCAGACCACTTTACCACTGCTCATGTTATGTACATGTTGTTGAATGGGAGTTCTAGAACATTTCTTCTACACCAAATAGAACTTTTTAACCGCAAGATGGATTCAGTTTATGAACATCACACAGGGAGGGCTTGGGGGAAGGATTGCAGGAATTTAGGAAACAGGATATAGTGAGGATTATGAGAATATGAATTTGTGACAAGGGAATAATCCTAATGCAAGAAATCTATACTTATATAGATTTGCATGATGACTTATATAGATGACATGATGACTATACATATATAGTCTTACATGATGACATGTAAGAATTAGAGGGGAAAAGCTGAATTAATGAAGGTTTATAATTGTAGATTGTGATTTCTCACATGTTGGAGTATTGGCTTCATCAGTCTCCCCACAGCCTTCTTCAAGGCTTGGTTCCTCAGACTGTATATGATGGGATTAAAGGTGGGGGGCAACACCGTGTAGAACATAGAAATGAACAGGTCAGACACGGACGGGGTCCCTCAGGCTGGCTTCAGATAAGCAAAACATGAAGTGGAGAGAAACAGCACCACAACCAGCAGGTGGGGAAGGCTGGCGCAGTAGACTTTGGCCTTCCCTTCTGTGGAAGGGATCTTCCTGACAGCAGAGAAGATGTGGACATAGGAAATGATGATGAAAATGAAACAAGAGGAATCCATCACCACACTAATAAGAATGGGGACAAGTTCATTCATTAAGTTTCCTGAGCAGGAAATAGCCAATAACTGGGGGATGTCACAGAAGAACTGGTGAACCTCGTTGGACCCACAGTAGGACAAGGAGAAGGTGCCAGCTGTGTTCATCACAGCATAGAGACCCCCACCCAGCCAGGACACAGCTGTCAGCTGCACACACCTGTCCCTGCTCATGAGGACGCCATAGTGCAGGGGGTGGCAGATGGCAGCATAGCGGTCAAGGCTCATAATTGTGAGTAGACACAGCTCTGTAACTGCTGACATAACCATCATGAAGACTTGGAGGACACAGCCTGGGAAGGATATGGATCTGCTGTGCCTCAGAGAGTTGGCAATGGACTTGGGGACCATCGCTGAAATGAGGCAGAGGTCCGTGAGGGACAGACTCCTCAGGAAGAAGTACATGGGGTTGTGGAGGTGCCGGTCCAGGGTGGTGATGAGGATGATGAGCCCGTTCCCCAGCAGGGCACACAGGTAGACCAGGGAGAAGAGCAGCGGATGCAGGAAGCCCATGGTCCCCTGGGTGGGGAAACCCAGGAGGACGGATACTGTCATACCCGTGAGATTGGTCACCCCTGGGGCCATCACTGCTTGAAAGTCTAGCGGAATAAAACACCGTGATTGTCTGCCAGTGCTGAACCGTGATTTCTCTCTGCATAGGACCAGAATTGTCCTTCCCCACTGACTTCTCTCCGTGCTGGCCAGCATCAACCCACAGGGATCTCAGCTCCTTCTCTGCTCGGCCTCTCCAGCTTCAGTGACCCGCAGGTGCAGCCACTGTCCACACTGCCTGTGGGAGATGCCGAAGGGCAGAGAGTTCAACCGACCTCATCTCCCTGAGAAGTCTCCTCTCATCTCACCACATCCCGTGCATGGGCACCCCTGAAACCCTGACCCTGGCCCCTCTTCTGCCATCCCTAGGCCCCAGTCAGCACACCTCTCTCATGAGTGGGAGACCCCCCCAACCATCCTCAAGAATATGAATGGTTAAGGATGCCCCAAATAGCCTGTGGGGATCTCAGACCCCAGTCCCTGCAAAACACTGGACAGTCGCAGCTCCAGGGGCAATTTTGGGATTGTGCCCTGTGTTGCTGTCAGACCATGGAGTTTCCCTTGGCCCTGCGTTGTATGTGCTGAGATGGTGACCTCCTGCTCTTGCCCATCCCAGTCATTGTCCTGCCTGTTCCCTCACCCAAGGCCCTAAAGTGGTTTCTCCTGTAGCCTCTTCCCATTGTCACACCCACACGTCCCTCCTGCAGGATGGGCTCGTCCACTCCGAGTCCCTACCGGCCACCCTGTCCCCCTCAGACTCATGCACATCTGTGCAGGGAGGAGGACGCTCTGGAGCTGAGATGCACGGTAAGTATGTGTGGCTCTCCCTGCTGGTCCCAGGGCCCCGGGGACTGGGTGCAGGTTTGTTCCTCACCACAGGCCCATGCGTGAGTGTGGATGCTTGGACACGGGGCAGCCCTGCCCACTCCCCTCTCCTTCCCCAATCTTAGCCTCTTCCTCTTCTGTGGGGTGACAGATGGGATGCTCTGTGGAGGCAGGATTTTTATGAGAGTATAGTAATATAAAATAATTGCAATACATTGGTTTGAATAATTCCAAAAATTTAATAAAAATCAAGGAAATAAATTAGGGTACTTGGTTGTTAATAATGTTGACGTCTCTTGAGTGATTTATATACAAATTTAAAATGATAAAATAACATTTGTCATCTATCTCCTCCAGGTGCTGTTTATATATTGTGACTTTATTTTACAATATTACTAACAATCCCTGAGTATGGAGTTGGGGAAAATCCCAAGTTCACGTCTATAAATAGTCAGAGGTCCCTGCCAGCTTCACGTTTGTGTCAGAGCAATTAATTGGTCAACATGTTGCTGTAAATGTTACTGAGTATCTACTTGACTCATAACTGTCATGTTTAAGACAGAAATGCTTAGCATTCTGAATTTAACAATAAGTATTATTTTAAAATTTTTGTTTGAATTTCTTCATTACAGTCTAATTCCATTAGTTGTTGTGATTTTGTTTAGTATCCAAAACACACTCATTGTGCTGATACTAAAATCCTAAGTATGAACATTAATCTTCACACATCCCATCATTCAAAATCTTCTAATATGATCAATGTATTAAAGGTCAATATGTTTGACCACATAAAATTGAAGGAGAATATGTTTTCTCTCATTGTGTCTCACCCCAGGCTGATACGGCAGTGAGACACTGAGTGACTTGGGCACCTTCAAGAACTTAGTTGTTATGAATGACAAAATGAACAGTTTAACTGCGGTACGTTCTCAAGTCTAAAATTAAGCTTGACATCAGAAAATATTCATTGTGAATAATTCTCCTATGTAAACAGCTGGGGGCAGATACCTGTAATCTCAGGGGAAAGATCCAACTGCCCTTTGAGTCTCTAAACTGAGGTTGTCTCCGTGGATGGACAGAGGGTCTCCCAGCCTCTCACTCCATGGTCCGGGCTCGTGGGGAGCCTCTGAGCATTCACAGGATGTTGCACCCCATCCTGCGCCACCTCATGGACAGAGCAGGGACTCAGGGCTGGGCTATTTGAGCTCTGGGGTTGGCGTCCATGTGTTGGACCCTGTCCAGATTCCAGCCCTCAGGGACCTTCCTCCAGAGGGAAAGTGTTTGTTTACTTGACTGTGTTAATTGGAGAGTCCTGCAGTGAGTCTCAGCGAGGAATTATCACACTCTGTGTGTAGATGTGATTTGTGTCTGGCTCACGCCTCTATGGATGTGAATAGACAAATGCTCATGTCCATGTTCCATTCCCCACCTGTCGTGTCCGCAGTGGTGGGCACCATCAGCCATAACAGTGCTCTGAGTCCCTGTCTAGATAGCTGGACAGTCACCCGTCACACCCTGTGTGCCCTTCAGGGAGAGTTCCATGAAGATGGACTTCAGGGGGTTGTGGAAAGGCCTGAGATGGGAGAGAAGGGACACGGAAAGAGGCAGGAGGGAGCCCAGGGACGGGGAGTGGGACAGAAAAAAAATGGACATCCAGCAGAAGTGAGTGAGCACAGGGGTCACCAGACCTGCAGGAAGAGAAACTTTACTTGTCTCTGAAATTGTGTATCCTGCGGTTCTTTTTCACCCCATCACCTGTCCCTGTACTTACATTAGAATTGTCCTTTTGTTGGGATAATTTTACTTTTAACCTTAACAAAATTGAGTAGAATATTAGGGTTTCTGCTCATGGTGTCATATCCTTAGGTTTGCTGCATGACGATGGTGACGTCACACATGGAAACTGGTGTTCATCTGCTTGAGTTTACTCTTCTCTAGGGGGTGGGACAGGACCTGCTTCACTCTGCTGTGTGTGTCTCTCTGCTTCTCCCAGCACCATCTCCCCACTTTCTTGCTCCAGTGCCTGCTCTGGATCCTGTCATAGAGTCATTGTCCCTCCTGATGAGGGTGAGTTCCTGGGCCCAGTTATATTCCAGGGGTCTGTGTCTTTTTTTGTCCCAGTGCCATGCTGTTTTAAGCATTATACCTTTATTGTATAGACTTAAGTATAGAAGTGTGCTACAATGTTCTTCCTCATTTTTTGTCAGGATTGTTTTGGGTTCTGGGTTTTTGGGGTTCCATATATATTTCAGTAATATTTGTTTCATATCTTGGAAGAATACCATTAAAATATCCATTTGATAATCATTAAATGTGTAAATTGCTGTGGTTCTTATGGATATTTTGTAATGCTGATTCTTCAATCCAGGAGGACGGTTTATCTTTCCATTTTTGGGCATTTCCTATTTGTTTTAATAATATCTTGCAATTTTCCATATATTAGGTTTACTCCTAGGTACTTAATTTTGTGATTGTATAAAGGGCTGCCTTCTCAACTTCTCTTCTTCATATTTTGCATATAGGAAGGCAATCGGTTTTCATGTGTTCATTTTGTAAACTTCCAAGTATACAGATTGGTTTATTTAATTTAATTTGGGTTTTTTTTGGAGTCTCTAGAGTTCTCAATGTATAATAACATGTTGTCCAACAATTTTAAGTGTCTAAATTCCAACAAACTTGAGGTGTTTAATGTTTTGTTCACTTACATATTTTAATTATGCTATACAATGACTATGAATAGTCTCAGTGAATGTTTATAATGCTCTGATTCAGGTTCTTAATTCAATACATATATGGGATTCTTACTGCATCCCAAAACTTTACACTTGTAAAGTATAACAGTACCAATAATTAATATGAAGAAAATCATTTATTGGCAGAAAAAATAAAATTGCCTATCACTTAAAAGAAGAGTATGAAGTTGTCATCCCAGACTTTCAAAGATGGAGGTGTTGCCATTTTCTAACCATTTCTGGCTGCCTCCATATTTACTTTGTGCCCACATGGGTCTCACCTGGGCTGGAGGCAAGGTAGGCCTGACTAGCGGCCTCACAAGGTGAACTCTGAGAGAATGACTTAAATGTCTGACATCCAATTGGAACTACATTTTCATCATAAAATATTTTGGTGTGAAATTTTCAAATGTAGGATGTCACAGACTGGACAGCAAAGGTGGATGCAGTCAGCAGAGAGGAGCTGAGGCCAGACAGCAAGTGACAATCATGGGGGCATTTCGCTTCCCAAATTGAAATCTCCTCCAAATTCTTTATTGTCTTTACGCGTACACTAAATTATAATATTATTTTATCGTATGTCGATCTGATGAGGTTTTTCATTTCAACGTGTTCATAAAAAATGCAGACATTCTTGGCAGAGCAATATGCCGGCGAGGAGACGCTGTGAGTAAGATCTCCCATTAAAAAAAAAAAAAAGTTAATAGGGAGGAAAAGCAGCAGGTCCCAGTGAGAACTGGGACACGGAAGATAAACAGATGACTCCAGCAAACTACCTGAAGAAGAAAGTTGCCATAAAAGAGGACTAGAAGGGAGGAAAGCGCAGAAACCTGCTACCCTCCCCCACCCACAAAGTCAGCACTCTCCGACTTTAGTTTGTTTAGAAACAAACTAAAACGACCAACAAGAAGAAACTATGCATCAAATGGGACTGTGAGTGGAAAGGAACTAATTCAGCCACCACACCCCGGGAACTGGAGCTGTGGGGAACCCTGCAGGATTCGTCGCAGAGGTGAGCACACCAGGCACAAAATCCAACTCAAAATGGATTAAAGAACTAGACATAAGACCTGAAACCATAAAATGCATAGAAGGAAAAATAGGTGAAATACTACATGATATGCACATCAAATACATCTTTACAGACACATCACCCAAAGCAGTGAAAGTGAAGGCAAAGATCATCAGCTGGGACTACAGCAAATTAAAGAGCTTCTGCACAGCAAAAGAGACAGTAACCAAAACAAAGACAAACCCCACCAATTGGAGAAAATTTTTGCACACAACACTAATGATAAATGAATGATCACAAAAATCTACAAAGAGATGATGATACTCAACAAAAACAAAGAAAATAACCCAGTCAAAAAATGGACAGAAGAGCTAAAAAGAAACTTCTCTGAAGAGGAAATGCAAATGGCCAACAGGCATAAGAAAAAATGTTCAACATCACTTGTCATCAGGGAAATGCAAATCAAAACTACCATGAGATACCATCTCACACCAGTGAGAATGGCACATATTAAAAAAACTAGCAACAACAAATGTTGGCGAGGGTGTGGAGAAAAAGGAACTCTCCTGCACTGCTGGTGGGAGTGCAAACTGGTCCAACCACTATGGAAAGCTGTGTGGAGATTTCTTGACCTACTAAACATAGAGCTTCCATATGATCCAGCAATTCCACTCCTAGGTATTTACCCAAAGGACACAGAAACATCAATTCCAAAGAGCACCTGCACCCTTATGTTTATGGCAGCAAAGTTTACAATAGCTAAGCTTGGAAACAAACCAATTGCCCAAAAATAGATGACTGGATCAAGAAGATGTGGTGTATATACAACATGGAATATTATTCAGCAATCAAAAAAGATAAACAAATGCAATTTGCAGCAACATGGATGGAGCTGGAAGGGATCATGTTCAGCGAAATAAGCCAGAAATAAAAAGAAAAATACCAGATGGTCTCACTCATAGCAGGAATCTAGAAAACTTAAATAAGGGACCAGAAAAAATAATAACTGTAAGAAAGTAAAAAATCAAAATCAACAAATAACTATGAACCAGAGACACTCTACAGGGGTAGGGGTCAGGCAAAGGAGGGATTGGGGTCAAAATAAGGGGGTTGCAATTGTATGGGGAATATAAAATATAAAATTTAAATTAAAAAATATATTAAATGATTGTGATTATTTGAGAATGCTATGGGAAATAAACCATCAATCATACTACAAAAAATAATAACTATAAGAAAGAAAATATAAAAATCAACAAACAACTATGAACCAGAGACACTCTAGGGGAGTTGGGGGGCGGGGGAAGGAGGGATTGGTGTCAAAATAAGGGGGTTGCAATTGTATGGGGAATATAAAAATAAAATTTTAATAAAAAAAAAAACTACAAAATAAACACATGAACATCAATTGCCTTCCTATATGCAAAAAATGAATCAGAAGTGAAGTATTGAGAAGGCAATCTTACATATAATCACAAAATTACCTAGGAGTAACCCTTAAACAAGAAGTGAAGATACCCAGAAATTTGTAAGACATTCTTAGAATAAACAGGAAACACAAAAAAAAAGGGAAATATGTGCCCTCCTCATGGACAGGAAGAATCAGGATTACAAAATATCCATCGGACTCAAGCAATTTACAGATTAATACAATCCAAGTGAAAATTTCAATGGCATTTTCAAACATATGAAGCAAACATTACAGAAAATCATATGGAACAACAAAAGACCACAAACAGCCAAAACAGTCTTGATGAAAATGAGTAAGAAAGGAGGAAGCACACTTCCAGAATTAAATCTGTATAATAAAGCTCTAATAGTTAAAGCAGCATGGCACTGGGACAAAAACAGACAAGCCGGCCACTGGAATATAACAAGGGCCCAGGAACCGACACTCATCAGGAGGGACAGTGACTCTACGGCAGAGGAGCCAGAGCAGGCACTGGGGCAGGGAATTTGGGGAGATGGTGCTGGGAGAAGCAGAGAGACACATGCAGCAGAGTGAAGCAGGTCCTGCCCCACCCCCTACAGAAGAGTAAACTCAAGCAGATAAATGCCTGTTTACATGTGTGATGTCACCATCGTCATATAGCAAACCTAAGGATATGACACCATGAGCGGAAACCCTAAAATACTGTTTCCTAAAGATTAAAAGCAAATTATCCCAACAACAGGACAATTCAAATGTAAGTGCAGGGACAGGTGCTGGGGTGGAAAAGAACCACAGGATACACAATTTCAGAGACCAGTAAAATTTCTCTTCCCGAAGGGCTGGTGACCCACATGGTCACTCACTTCTGCTGGATGTCCTTTGTCTTTCAGCCCCACTTCCTCTCCCTGGGCTCCATCCTGCCTTTCTCCATGTCCCTTCACTCCCACCTCCAGTCTTCCCGTATCCACCTCACACCCATCCCCAGGGCCTCTCCGTGAAGGGCACACAGGGGGTGACAGACAACTGTCCAGCTGTCTAGACAGGGACTCAGGGCACTGTTATGACTTATGGTGCCCACCACGGTGGACACAACAGGTGGGGAATGGAACCTGGACATGAGGATTTGTCTATTCACGTCCATAGAGGCATGAGCCAGACACAAAATCACATCTACACACCGAGTGTGATAATTACTCCTTGAGAAGCACTGCAGGACACTCCAATTAACATAGTCAAGTAAACACACACTTTCCCTCTAGAGGAAGGTCCCTGAGGGCTGGAATCTGGACCGTGTCCAACACGCGGACACGAGCTCCAGAGCTCAAATAGCCCAGCCCTGAGGCCCTGCTCTGTGCATGAGGCAGCAAAGGACTGGGTGTAACATCCTGTGAGTGCTCAGAGGCGTCTCCACAAGCCCCAACCATGGAGTGAGAGGGCGGGACGCCCTCTGTCCTGCCATGGGGACAACCTCAGGAGAGAGCCTGGACATGGCACCAAGAACTCCCTCCCCAGGCTGCAGGTATTCTGTTCTTAAATAGTTTTCAGAATGGAAATCCTTCAGAATTGACTGTTTTTAGATTTCAAGCTTCATTTTAGATTTGAGAATTCATAGTAATTAAAATAATAATTTTATAAATCACAAAAACTAATAAATTTTGAAGGTGCACAAGTTTCTCAGTGCCCCACTACCTTATCATGCTGATGAGTCTCAGCGAGAGGAAATATACTCTCCTGGAATATAAAGTGTTCAAAGGATTGAACAGAACATTGTGGTGCATCATGTATGTGACGATTAATGCTTCATAACTGGCATTTGATCATTCAGCACCCTGAGTTCCTCTGGGCACTGAACAAAAGCACAACAATTAATGGAATTACATTGTGATGAAGAATGTCTCTTTACAGACATGAACTTGTTTTTTTTTTTTTTTTTCCCAACTCCACCACTCAGGGGTCGTTAGCGATATTGCACAGGAAGAGAATATGCCAGAGCTTCTGTCATCATTACCTATATCAGTCTAAAGATGTCTATATCTTGGACCATCTCATTACATGATTTATTTTCCTGTTTTTATTAAATTATTAGGAAGATTCCAACAATGTGTTGTAATTATGTTACTATGTGACCTTAAAAATCCTGCCTCCCCAAGGCCTGCCCTCTGCCACCCCACAGAGGGAGGAGAGGGTGAGATTGGGGAGGGGAGGAGAGAGGGCAAGGCTGCCCCATGTCCAGACGTCCTCACTCACTCACGGGCCTGGGGGGAGTAACAAACCCGCACCCGGGGGACCTGGGGCCCTGGGACCGGCAGGGACAGCCACACACACAGACCATCCGGCTCAGCTCCGGAGCAGCCTCCTCCCTGTAAAGACGTGCATGAGTCTGAGGGGGACAGAGGGACCGGGAGGGACCTGGGGTGGACGAGCCCATCCTGCAGGAGGGACTTGTGGGTGTGACCCAGGAGAAGACTCTGCGGGAAATGTGGTCTCTGAGTCCTCAGATGTTGGGAGTCAGGGGCAGGAGATGAGGAGATGAGGGGACAGGCCAGGCATCAGCAGTGAGGCCACAGGGGCAGGAATTTGACAGAGGAGGCATCAGGACACGCTGCATAAGGACACAGAGCCCAGATCATTCAGTTCCAGGACAGTGTCAGATCCTGGGGAGCAGGATAATGGGGACCCACACACACCATCTCCCTGCACACCCGTCCCTGTGGGGCCTTCCCAGACCAGGGATGTGCTGGAGGAGTAGGGCCAGGCTCTCCAGGGTGGGGAGGGGCTGGGCATGGTCACATGTCCTCTGGGGCTGTGCCCTGGACAACCTCTGAGATGTTTGCTGGGTGGAGAATCTGGGGCCTGGGCAGGAGGGGGAGCAGCAAGACTTGGGCAATGGGGAGGTACAGTAAGTCAGGTTTGTTGAGAGGTTTGAGATTGTAATTCTTAAAGTTCTATAGGGTCAATTGAAATCTTCAAGCCTTCACCTATTTTCAGGACATATTTGGACTGTGTGATAAAGTCACCTCACATGAGATGGGAATGAAAGGTTGAACACAGCAGCACATGCAGATGAGGGTATTAGATGCCGTGAGATCTAGAAGAAGTAATTACCTGGTAGATAGACTGAATCATTATCCTATGCTCACAACCAACTTATGTTCAATATTAGAATATTTGACAAAGTTTTCTTCCTCTTCATTTTATTAATGCAGATGATGGCCCCAGAGGTGGCCAATCTCACGGCCGTGAAAGAATTCATCCTCCTGGGTTTCCCCGCCCAGGGGACCATGGGCTTCTTGCACCCACTTCTCTTCTCCCTGGTCTACCTGTGCACCCTGCTGGGGAACGGGCTCATCGTCCTCATCACCACCCTGGACCGGCACCTCCACACACCCATGTACTTCTTTCTGAGGAGTCTGTCCCTCACGGACATCTGCCTCATCTCAGCCACAGTCCCCAAGTCCATTGCCAACTCTCTGAGGCACAACAGCTCCATCTCCTTCCCCGGCTGTGTCCTCCAGGTCTTCATGGTGGTTATTTCAGGAGTTGCAGAGCTTCACCTACTCGCCGTGATGAGCCTTGACCGCTATGCTGCCATCTGCCACTCCCTGCACTATGAGGTCATCATGAGCAGGGACAGGTGTGTGCAGCTGACAGCTGTGTCCTGGATGGGTGGGGGTCTCTATGCTGTGATGAACACAGCTGGAACTTTCTCCTTGTCCTACTGCGGGTCCAACGTGGTCCACCAGTTCTTCTGTGACATCCCCCAGTTATTGGCTATTTCCCGCTCTGGAAATTTAATGAATGAACTTGTCCCCATGCTCATTACTTCTGTGTTGTGTATCTGCTGTTTTATTTTTGTCATCATTTCCTATATCCACATCTTCTCTGTTGTCAGGAAGATCCCATCCTCAGAAGGTAAGGCCAAGGCCTACTCCACCTGCCTGCCCCACCTGCTGGTTGTGGTGCTGTTTGTCTCTACTGCATTTTTTGCTTATTTGAAGCTGACTTTAGAAACTCCATCCATGTCTGACCTGGTCATTTCTATGTTCTACACGGTGGTGCCCCCCACATTTAATCCCGTCATATACAGTCTGAGGAACCAAGCCATGAAGTCGGCTGTGGGGAGACTCTTGAATGGGAGACTCACCAAATTATAATAGGGAAGATGAGTTCATTACTCTTTACAAGACACTTATTTTAAATTTTCACATTATACTATTCTATATTCTTATAATTATAAAATACATATTAATAATATAATAAATAATAAAATAAATATTAAATAAAATAAATGATAAAATATATATTAAGATAACTTCATATACCCTTAGTTTTATTTGTTGCTCTTTATATCTCTTAGGTGCTGTGTGATATTTCATGTACACTGGGGCAACTGAACTTCCAGCCCCTCTCTGCTATTCTCCATTTCTGTAGCTCCCGGCCAAGAGAGGAGATGGTTGGGTTTCTTCTCATTTGTCAGCAGTTGTCAGCAGCAGTTTCATCTGTTGTCATCTCAGTAGTCCCTGGGGCAGCATCTCCAGTCTCTAAGGTGGCTTCCCCTCTAATGTCACTGACCCTTGCAGTCACGTGTGGGATCAGGGGTCACGGTAGGACAGAGGCCCCTGTAATTAGTTTGTGAGGCCTTCACAGCATAAACAAGGCCATAGGGTCCAAGTCAGAATCTGAGCAGTCACTATCCACTCTAGAGAGGGACCCACACAACTGATGTGGCAGAGACCCTTCTGGAAGCTCTGGTGTGGGTGTTGCTGCATTTACCATAAACACAATCAACACTTGGTGGACAGCAGAAATAAGAAAGTTAAGTTCCTATGCAGTATAATTACTAAAAACATACAAAAATTATTGGGTGGGAATTTTTGAGAAACAATCTTTTCAAAACAAAATGATAGCTAGTAGCCTGCCTTGCATCTAATATTTCCAGAAATGTGTTAGGGATGCCATCCATGACCTCACCCCACACTTCACAGGAGTGTTGTCCCCATTTATTTCATGCCCTAGAGTGGGCAGGTGGGAATGTCAGGACAACGCACTGGCCCGGCAGGTTATCAAGAGGAATCTCACACAGAGCGTCTGCATTTTTATGAACATGTTGAATTGAAAATGTCATCGGATTTATGTGCAAAAAGGTAACACTATCATTTGGTGTGTTCATAGATGTGCAAAGGATTTGAAGAAGATCTCATTTGGGAAGTGAAGTGCCCTGTTGGTGAGGCTGCTGTCTGGCCTCAGCTCCTCTCCGCTGACTGCATCGTCGTTTGCTTTTCCATCTGTGACGTTCCATATTTGAAAATTTCACACCAAATATTTCATGATGAAATGCAGTTCCAATCAGATATCCAACACTCGGTCACTCTCAGACACTCACCTGGGAGGGGCTGAGTCAGGCTGACCTTGCGTCCAGCCTGGGGGAGCTCCAGGAGGAACCAGGCAAATCCGGAGACCAGCCAGGGGCGGTAGAAGAGGTGGCAGAATCCTGACCTGTGAACTTCTGGGCTGACAACGGCCTCCTGCTCTGTTAAGTGATTGGCCTTTTTATTTTTAGTGCCGATAAGTGACTCTGTTAATATTAATTCATGATGCTGTTACACTGGCCAATAAACGTTATGGAATATGATGAGACTCCAGTGTGTGCCTTGAACAAGAAACTGGATCAGACCATTCTAAATGCATACACTTCACTGCCAACATTTTTGCCAACCTTGTACAACATAATTAGAATATATAAGTTAATAAAACATTAACTGTTCTAAGTTGTATGAATTCAAACATTTAATCACAATTAAAACCATTGATTTCTGATTTGTTTTTTTCTTACTGGGCATTACTAAATGATTTATATCACTGTTTCTTTTTAACATGGTAACCTGCTACTGGCACAGTTGTGGGGATTCAATAACAACAGTTTTATAAATCCTCAATGTACCAGAAGTCGTGCATTCCAACTGTTGATCCAGAAGGTCAAGAAATATATTACGAACTTAAATTCACCAGAAAACCTCAAAGGCCAAAAGGGAAGGAAGATAATTATTGACCACGAGAAGCTGGGGCGCGGGAAGCAGAACTCCCTCCTGTGTCCTGGCGCACAGGGCGCAGGTCACTGCAGAGACTGAGCCTGGAATCCACTGGACCGCCAGGCCACCCCTCCCCCAAGGCTCCATGCCCTGCAGCACCACCACCTGCCACCAGTTCTGCCCGCCAGTGTCCTGGGCTGACCCTGCCACACATGGTTTAGGAAAGGCCCGCACCCCGTGCCCTCTGCGTGCCCCAATCCGGGGCCCAGGCCCCAGAGCGCCCAGCCCTGCATCAGGCAGATGCGGCACCCCGTCAGCGCGGACCCGCCATCCCTGGGCTCTGGGCCTGCTGCGCTCTCGGCCCCTCCAGGGCTCCCTGGGCCCCCACCCCGCCCTCTGGGGAGCCCTCGGCCGGGGCTTGGGTGCTGACAACCTGCCGTCTGGGGGCTGCGCGTTGGGGGCCCGGGGCCACACTCGAGGCGGGGTAGGAGCCTCAGGCCACCACACCTGCTGGGCAGGGTCCCCCGCGAGAGTCAGGTCCACGTAGACACCGCCTCCCCGGTTGGGGCCTGTGCTGGGTTGGGGGACAGCGACCCCTGTCCGCCAGTGAGGGGCGCGGTGGATGCCAGGGATTCCCGGACCGGGAGGTGACTATGGTCTTGGGGGGACCATGTGACCGCAGCTGGGGAGGTCGGCGCTGACCGTGAAGGGGTGTCGAGCCCAGGCAGCAGCGAGGGCCTCCCAGGACCGTCCCCCAGGGGCCAAGGCTGGGTGCCCCGGGCTTGATCCCCGCCCGGCTCCCTGCTCCGGGTCAGGCTGCCTTGCCTGTCCCCTGCGCGGGTGGGGGCCGGGGGCTGGGGGGCTCTGCCGCCCACCGGGCCCGGGTCCAGGCTGGGGACCCTGAGCCCTGCCAGAGCCCCCAGGGGACCCGGGACAGCAGCTCGAGCGGGGAACGGCGCAGGTGCCTTCCAGGCACACCCGGAGCCCTCCCGGTGTCTGTGGGTGCCCCTGGGTTCCCCCCCCATCCCAGGGCACAGCCACCCCGGCCACGCGGAGGGAGCACAGGGGAGGCACGCTGGGGACAGAGGGGCGCGGAGCCCTCCCCCTTTCCAAACCGCCCCTGTGAGTCCTGGTGCTCATCAGGCGAACAGGGCACCTCCTCAGCGCCCGCGGCACAACCCGGGTCTTCCTGGGCTCCTCTGAGCGCCTGGGAGCACCTGTGACGTAGGGGTGCCTTGGGGGCCTTAGACCCATCGTGGGGCCACCCTCAACTGTGAAACTATGGCCACACCCCGCAGGGGAGCCCCAGAGCAGGGCACGCTGGGGAGGAGGTGATGGGGCTGGTGGGGGTGCGTCCTCCTCGCTCATCCCGCCAGGGCGCCCAGGTGAGGAGCCCCGGAGGAGGCGCTGGCGCGTGCTGCAGACACCACAGAAGCCCCTCGGCTCCCTGGCAGCCTCTGTCTGTCCCCGTGGGGACGGTCCTGCTAGGAGCAAGGTGGGCGGTGAGGGGAAACAGCAAGCAGATGGGGGTGTGTCGGGTGAGGAGCTGACGTGGGGGGTGAACAGGACGCCCCTGAGACGCGAGTCCTCCGCCCGCTGCTTCAGTTCCAGGCCCAGGCCTGGCTCCCAGGGTCCCTGGGGCTCCCCGCGCACCCCTGCCCCCCGCATGGGCCACGTGCCGGGAGGACTGGACACAGGCGGGGTGGGCGGGGCGGGTCCCCTCCGCGCAGGGGGTGGGGGTTGTAGGGAAAACCAGCAGAAGCGGAGCCCAGGCGGGCTTTAAGGGACGCGCTGGAGTCCCCAAGTCAGGCTCCTTGGCAGGGAGCACAGATGGCGTGTGGGCAGAGGCTGGGGTGGGCAGCGACCCCAGGGGCAGCCTGTGCTCAGGCACCTCTGCCCCCAGCGGCGCTTCAGCCCGTCTGCCTGCTCCGCCCCCCGCTGTCCTGGGGGGTCTCCCCCCCCCCCGCCACACCCACTCTGCCCAGCGGGTCCACGCAGCCGCCTGCCCTGACGCCCAGCCGGGCCCAGCTTAACTCAGGGGCATGTCCTGTTCCCGGGGACCCCGGGGATTTCTGAGCCCCAGCACCACCTGACCCCCCCCCCCGGGAGCCCGCCTCAGCCTGTGGCTCTCTCCTCAGCCCACAGGGAGCCCCGCCTGCTCCTCATAGCCCAAGCTAGGGCAGGGGTGGGTACAGGCCAAAGCGCCCGCCTGGCAGGCCGCTGACCCCCGCTGGCATCCCCCCTGTGCGAGGCGGGTCACCCCTCCTGCTGCCCCCCAGGGCCTGGCCTGGCCCCTCCCCACGCAGGCCCAGCATCATCCTGGCAGCGGGACGGAGACACCGGCGCCCCAGTGCCCTTTTTGCGCCAGTGCCTCCCGGCTGTGCACGGGGTGGGAGACCAGCCTCCAGCCGCGGGGGGGCAGCAGCCTGGGCAGCTGCCCACAGGGGGCGGCGCTCCGACAAGCTGGGGGGGGTGGGGGACGCCGCAGGCACAGCCGGCCTCCGCCATGGGCCAGACTCGCCACCTAGGCAGCGAAGCCTCCAGCCTCCCGGGCCCACCTCGGGGACGGCACCCCGGGGAGGGGCGCCTGGTGGATGGCAGGGGCGGAGGTTCACAGCGGCGCTTGCGGCCAGGTCCAGGGGCCGGCAGGGACTGCAGCCTCAAGGCGCCACTCGGGCCATGGCGGCTGGCCCCGCCCCCCTCCTCGCAGGGCCCCCCCCACCAGTCCTTCCCATGGCGCTCTCCTCTGCCCTCATCCATCTCTCGCCCATGCCCCTCCCTCGCCCACTCCTCACTCTCGCTGCGATACTTTTACTAAAATTTCATTCGACAAACGCCCGGATCTCCGTCTCTGCTGACCAGTCCAGCGTTCGGAAGCCCCGGCCCGCCTGCAGCGGGGCCGGCTGGGACGCGCCTCCTCCAGCTGCTGCCGGACGCCCCCGCGGGCTGAAGGCGGCCTCTGTCCACCGGCCGCATGGGCTGGGCCGGCCACGCGCAGGGACGGGCCATGCAGCGGGACCCCTCGAGGGCAGGCGGGGCCAGCGGAGCTGGGCAGAGGCGCAGCGGGCGGCCGGCGCGGGAGGGCGGGAAGCAGCCCCACCTGCGGGAAGCCGGGGCTGCACCCAGCCCCATGGAATGGCCTCACCTGAGCAAGAAGCTGCCCCTCTCTCTGAGGCCACAGACACGGCCCCTCCTCGTCATCGCTTTCCTGACGGCCTCTTTGAAGTCTTTGTTCCTCAGACTGTAGATGACGGGGTTCAGCAGCGGGGTGACCACGGTGTAGAAGACGGAAATGATCTTGTTGATCTCGGGGGACAGGTGGGCATTGGGGCGCACATACATGGAGATCATGGTCCCGTAGTAGATGGTGACCACGGCCAGGTGGGAGCCGCACGTGGAGAAAGTCTTGGCACCGCTGGAGGCGAGGGCATCCTGAGGATGGCCGCCAAGATGAAGACGTAGGACACGAGGGTGAGGAGGAAGCACATGCACAGCATGGCGACAGACAGGGCGAAGATGACCATCCCGGTGATGTAGACGCTGGAGCAGGAGAGCCGCATTGGGGGGGCAGGTCGCCGAAGAAGTGGTCGATCCAGTTGGGGCCACAGAAGTCCAGCCTGGAGATCATCAGGCAGGGCAGGGCCCCGGTGCCCACCCCAGCCACCCAGGAGACAGCCACCAGCTTGACGCAGGTCTCGGGGCGCACCAGGAGGGGTTGTGCAGGGGGCTGCAGATGGCCAGTTAGCGGTCATAGGCCATCGTGGCCAGGAGGAAGCACTCGGTGGCCCCGAAGAACACAAAGAAGTAGAGCTGCGCCATGCAGGCGGGGTAGGAGATGGCTCGGCCCCGGGCCAGCAGGCCGGCGAGCAGTGGCGGCACAACGGTGGAGGTGTACCAGACCTCCAGGAAGGACAGGTGCTTGAGGAACGTGTACATGGGCGTGTGCAGCCACCGGTAATGGCTCACCACGGTGATGATGACAACGTTCCCCACCACTGTGAGCACATAGATGAATAGAAATATGGCAAAGAGCAGGGACTGCCACTCGACAAGGTTCTGGAACCCCAGCAGCTGAAACTCAATGACAGCAGACACATTTGGGGGCTCCATCGCCTGCGGAGGGGAAGAGACCTTGGAAAGCACTGCGGACAAGGCATGAAATTCCCGGTGCTGTCTGGAACATGAGAGACTGTCTTCAAGCACTCCTGTCTCCACGACAGCTTTCTGGAATAATGTGTGTGGCTCCACCTTGCTTTTAGACCACTGTGGTTTCAACCCGCTAGGCGAAGGGGGTGCAAGAGTTGGGGGAGGGCCTCAGCAAGCACCACTCACCAATCTCTCTGAGATCTAGAAGTTCCAGGTTCAACACCACAGGTAAGAAGGGGCTCACTGAGCCGAACTCAGGAAATACAATTAATAGCTGGGCCTCCCTGGTGGTGCAAGGGTTAAGTCTCAGCACTGTGAAGCTGTGGCCAGCCACTAAGGCATGAGTTTAATCCCAGGCCAGGGAGCGACCCACAAGGAGAGGCAGACCTCTCCTGTCTCCCCGCTGCTCCCCTCAGCAGTGTGTTTCAGTAGATCCGCCTGTTCTGCTCCCCATTCTGTCTCTGGTCTCTGGTAAATCCTCTCACCCACCCCCCCAACCTTTGGCTTGTACCCCAGTTCTTGTATGCATAAATAAACCTTTAAAAAAATTAATTGCTATGTTTTCCTGGAAAGGGCCTGAGCCCAGGCCCTTTACTCCCACAGGTGACCCTTGTCTGGAAACAGGTCACACCTGGCCCGTCTCCCAGCCCCGGGAGACTGTGTTCTGCCCTCCATGTTTATGGACACCTGCTCTGGGCACCTGAGCATCTGAGAGTGTCTGTGTGTGTCTGTGTGGCCAGGGCTGAGCCAGCCTGCATCTCCACTGGTACCCTCTCACCCAAGTGGACACCAGCTTAGTCATCGGACTTTGCGTCCAGTCAACAAGTCACCCCTCCTTTTTTTCAAGGTCTAGCCTAGTTCTGGACGAAGCCAGCATCCGCCCGCCATCAGGGGCTTCCCTCATCAAGGACTGAGCGTGACGTCACCTCTGTAATGCCTAGGCCCAGGACTCCAGCCGCAGGCCCTTCCGCCTCCCTCCCTCTCTCCTAGTGACTATTTCAGGCGCTTCTCCAAAACCTTCCAGGACTTTTTGTGTAGGAAAGTGATGAAGCTGAAGTACCCGAAGGCCCTCCTTCACTGGCCCCCACCTCCCCTGGAGCCCAATGGGCAGTGCATCACCCCGTCCGCCCCCCTCTCCCGCAGAGGCTGTACCTGAGCCGGCTGTGGCTTCCCTTGGACCCAATATTTGGTTTCTTGCCCAAATTAACCAACACCGCCCTGGAAACACAGCATCCCCCTGAGGTCCGCCGCCCCTCCCAAAGGAATGCTCCAGTCTCCCTGCACCCCAGGCACGCCCGTCCTTCCTCCTGGAAAAGTGGACAGAGCAGCTGCCACAGCAGAGGCCCCTGCTAGGCTGGAAACCAGGGTGCAAAGCAGACACCTTGGCAAGGGGCTTGGGCGTGAGGCTGCAAGGGGCTGCCAGCTCAGGGCTCCAGAGCAATGGTTCCTGGAGCTCTGCAGTAAAAAAGGCCTCTAGCTCCACCTGCTGGCTGTGCCCAGGAGCTGGCCCTGCTGCGTGGTGTCTGCCCTCTGTGCCCAGGGCCAGCCTGCTCTGTGCCCTCCTAGCAGCTCCCCCTCCTCCTCAGAGGCACCAGACTTCTGGGTCTCTGTTCTGACCCCATCTCAGCTCCTGCTCACAGCACAGACCGCAGTCTCTGGCCTTCTCTGCTCACTGCTGTTCCTGGACCCTGCCCCAGGGCAGGCTGACCCCAGGCCAGTCCAGGATCCCAGGCTGAGGGGAAGCATGACCCCACAGGGCAGCGAGTGATGCAATTCACTTTGGAACATGGTCCTTTCCTGCCATTGCTCCCACTTCCGTGACATGAGCAGTGACCAGAAAAAGGCAGAATTTAAATGCCGAGACCACCAGTGTCTGTTTGACGGAGTCAGCATGGGCAACGTGGTTGGGTCACAGGGCATTTGGCCCCATTTCCGAGTCACCTAAAGTCCCCCACAAACGCAGTCAAGGACACAATGGAAAAAGAATCTGCTGGGCCAAGCCCTTTGCGGCAGGACAGGGTGCTGGGGTGACAGGGTGGGGGTTGGCGGGGGTGGGGTGGCAGGGGTGGGGGTGCGTGCAGGTGGCCGGGTGACCTGCTCCGGGCTGACATCAAGTCCTGGCTATTCCAGAGACTGGATCACCTGATTTACAATGAGCTCAGTCAACAAGACCCGCCTGAAGGCAGAACCTCCCTGGGGCCAGCCCCACATCTGATTTCACAGCTTCCCTGGAGCCTTTATGGAAATAAACATGCCCCAGGGCCACCAGGCTCCTCTGGTCTAGGGCCTCCCTGCTGCTCTCCAGGCACCACAGGCGCAGGCGATCCCACCTAGACAGAGCATCCACAGGGCCTGCAGCCTCAGGCTCACAGCCCCTCACCCACAGACATGGCCTCTGGCTCCAAACACACCTCTCCTGGTGGCCTTCTGAGCCCTGGGCCAACCTGTCCGCCTCCCCAGCACACGGCGCCCACGGTCCTCCCTGCTGCTGGCTCGGCCCTGCTGCCCTCCACCGCACACGCCGGCCCTGGCTCCCTCCTGTGAGCTGCGACTGGCCATCTTCTGTGGGTGATGCGGCTGGAACACGCCCCACCTTTCAACAACCCAGGTCTCCTGGGGCCTGGCCTTCGGGGAATCCTCCACGAAGGTATTCTTCCACGATTTGCCAACCAAGTTAATAAGCAACAAAAGCAAACTTTTGAGATCCCCTGCTACCCAGGGGGCTCAGGCATGGGCGGCACCCCTGGGACCCAAGCAGTTCTTTGGAAAACTTTTTTAAAATGTAGCTTAGGATGGCCCCAGAGATGCTGAGCTGGACTGACTCAAACAAATGGGTGTTTCTCGAAAATGTAGCGAGCAGGTACCCAGGGGCCCATCCTGAGAGCAGACAGGTGCCAGCGGCCTTCCACTTCGCACTGCGGTTTCAGCTGCGCCCACGAGAGCACATCCACGCACCCACACGGTGAGACCCCCACCCAGGCCGACTTCCGGCCACCAGAGCACCTGCGCTGAGGGCATCTCCCAACTCCACAAGGAAAATGCAGCATCTGAGCCGGGAAAGGCCTGAGCAGAGCCCTCCACGTGCCCCCGCCCCCCTCTTACCAGCAGGACCAGAGGCCACTGCATGGCGGAGCACTGCCTCGTGACGCAGTTGTGCATGACTTCAGTAATAACTTATTTTCCAAAATAATGTGATCCGTGTGTGTATTTTTCAGAAAACTTGGAGACAGAAGATGGCCATGTTGCAGCACGTGCACGCGTACCGGCTGTGAACACGCTCAGGGGCACGGGCGGCTGCACACGCACAGGTGCATTTTGGGGCACTGGGTGAGGAGCCGCTGCAAGCTCTAGCTGGCACCACCGGGTCATGGGTTGCCCGCGGCTTCAGGAAGCCCGAGTTCATGGGGCCGAGGCCGCGGGGAAGAGTGTCCAGGCTCCTGGACGGGGTCCCGGGCAGGGTCCTGGGCAGGGTGGGCCCATTACGCTCCACCCGAGTTGGCCCCCTGATGGCCCACCCCCCAGCTCTCCTGTTCCTCGCGGGCAGCGCGCACCCTGCTGCTGTGGCCTTGGCTGGTTTTAGCCCCTCTCCATCATGGTCTTTCTTGCTGCTAGAGGTGGGGAAGAAATCAAGTCGCACCCCGGCCTGTGGGCAGGCTTCTTCCGGGCAGTCTTCACACTGGGCCCCCACTCTTCACCTGGCATGCCACAGCCAGGGGAGGAGAGCAGTGCAGGCACCCAGGGAGCAGACGAGCAGGCAGGTGGGCGGGTTCCTGCAGGTGAGAGTACAGGGTACAGCGGGACCTGGGGACACCCAGGCCACCCACCCCATCAGCGCTGCCACGTGATGGTGGCTGGCAAAGGGCACTGGCACGCAAGCCCCACGATGTCACCCCAGCACTCACATGCCAGCAGGCAACCAGCCTGAGGCTTGGCCTGAGGAGCCTGGGGGGGGCTCCGGGCTAAGGTGTGCTGACATCCGAGGGGCCCCTCACCCCGGCAGATGTGCGACAGCGGAGAGGCCGGAAAACGTCACCTCCAAGAGGCAGCAGGGCCATGGCAGTTGAGTGCCCCAGCTGTGTCCTGAGCCAGCTGGCCACAGCAGGCTTCCCCAGGCTTCCAGGCCTGGCCCTGGGAGCACACACAGGCCCAGGACTGGCTTCAAGACCTCTCTGCACCCCAGGCTGTCCTCCCCACTCCCCAGGGCCCAGCCTCCACTGCCTAACCAGCACCAGGCCCAGGCGTCCGTGCCATCCCCGCAGCAGCACCCTGGCACGCGTCCTCACCCTGGCACACGCCCTCGTCCCCGGCACAGAGGCCTGCTCTCACTCAGGCAGGTGCCCCTGGGTGCGGGTACACCATTGGCTACGAGTCGGCATCTGTGTATCCGTCTCCACCAAGACAAGCTCATAGATACTTTGAGATGATCAAATCCTCACCCGGAAGTACCTTCCAGAATCCCTCCTTCCTCTTCCCCACGCAGTTGCTGGGACACTTCCTCACGCCCACGTGGGCAGCCCCTCCATCCCGCACAGGGGCTGGGCAGGAGTGCCAGAAACTGCCAGCGGTGGTCACTCTCACACTGACCAGATGAGCTGAAGTCACCTCAGGCAAAGTGACCTGCCCCCTTGGTGCGGCGGTGCATGGTCCCGGCCGGCCATTTCCTGGGGCAACTGAGTTGGGGCTTTGCTCATCCCATGGCGGGCCCCAGAGCAACGTGGCTGGAGCCCAGGGATTGGGGTATGTGGGGTGCACCAGGCCCAGGGGTGGGAGGGCCGCCCATGCAGGGGCAGGCCTGTAAGGCAGGGAAGGGGAAGCAGGAGTCCAGGGGGAGCCCTGGTGAGCTGGGGGGGGCAGTAACCCCACGGGCCCAGGCCAGGGTCTGGGGGATGAGGCGTGCTGTGCTTGCTGGAGACGGGACAGTCAGCAGAGGAAGCCGGGCCAGGGGCTTTCTCATGGGGGTACTCCAGGGACTCGGCAGTTACAGGAGGGGTGGAATCTCTACCCGTAAGGGCAGAGGCACCACTCCAGATGGGCCTTCAGGAGGAGGTCTTCCGGGTCCATGGAAGGAAAGTCTAAGACTCACACTTGAAACCCCGCATGGAGCATCACTGGGTTCGGTATGAAAAAGGGAATGATTATAAAACTCCTGCGTTTCTTCAGAAGTTTCATAGATGACAGTTATTCATCAGAGCACAGTGTGGACAAAGTCTGGATCCAGCTCCAGCAGTGCAAACCCCACCTCTGAACAGGGTGAGGGGATGCCCCGATGGTCTGTCTAGAACTGTTCTCAGAACCACTCCCAGACCTACAGGCCCTGGGTGTGGGCTCGGCACCGGGGAGGGTCCAGCACCCCATGCCTGCTGGTTACCTCAGATGTGGCTTCCCCAGAGCGCTGAGGTCCCTGGGGGTGGGCCTCAGGGGAGCCAGAGTCCTCTCTGCTGACGCTCCCCAGGGGATTCTGCAGTTTGGGCCCTTTGAGGCCCAGCGAGAGAAACTTCTTTTATCATTCAAACCCCCTCTGGAATCAAGCGAATGAAGCGTGGGCACGACTTCCAAGGCTGCCATGGGGGTAGCATCTTCATCAGCCCCACACCAAGTTATTAAGAGAACCTCCCTCCTCCCCAGGCTGAGCACCCTGCAGGAGGAGCCAGCCCAGAACAATAAGCCCTGGCAGGCAAGTCCCAGGGTACTGCCTTCCTTCCTTCCTTCCTCCGGGGCACAGTGTGTGCGGGGGTGACGGGTTCGCGTTTATTCAATACAGGTCAGATGCCAGCCCCCGCCATACCACCCAGGCCAGCCCAAGGCCCAGGGCCCACCAGCTGCAGGCGGAGAGAGTGGAGGCTCCCGGGGCAGAGGGGGTGCCAGGGCGCGGAGGGGGTTCGCCAGGGCACAGAGGGGGGTGTGCCAGGACACAGAGGGGGTGCCAGGTCACAGAGGGGGTGTGCCTGGTTGAAGAGGGCATGCCAGGGTGTAGGGGGGTGCTAGGACACAGAGGGGGTGCC
This sequence comes from Talpa europaea, assembly GCF_964194135.1. Taxonomy (NCBI): domain Eukaryota; kingdom Metazoa; phylum Chordata; class Mammalia; order Eulipotyphla; family Talpidae; genus Talpa; species Talpa europaea. The sequence continues at coordinate 15,573,813 of NC_140075.1, forward strand.
AGGGAGCAGAGGGGGCACTAGACAGGGTCAGAAGGGAGGTCTTGCCTCCAGGTCCTTCACCATCATGCAGGCTTTCGGGGCAACCGCAGGGCGATAGCAGGGTCCCGCTCATAGGGCCACCAAGGAATTGTGCACATAAATGTCGCTGCACATGGGTAGGGCAGGCCGGAGCCTGTCAGCTGAGCTGCAGGCCTAGCAGCCTGTTCACGGGTGGGGTGCACCCTGTGCCGGCCCCACGTCCACTTAGGGGAGCTGCTTTCCATTCATCAGGGTCTCCCCAGGAAAAGCGTGAATCTACCTGGACATTTTGTTCCCACGGCAGGGAAGCCGGGAGCCCCGCCCAGCAGCCCAACAAGTCAAGTCCTCAGCCCCCAGAGAGGGCCTGCGAGCCCAGGGATGCCCAGTGACCGCCCATGGGCACCTCCCCACCCAAAAGCCCCTGGCAGCGGCCGCACGCCCTGGCCTCGCCTGGAAAGAAAGTCAGAGCAGGCCGTGCGCCCCGCGCCTATAATGGTTAGGATTTCACCTTTAATTTCCAAAAAAGCATTTTTTGATTTTGCTTTTTTAGGGTCCAGCTCTGATCACATTACTTCTTACAAACTTTGAAAATGTGCTTATTTCTAAGTAAAATAACTGAAGATAAACTTGTACTTTTTTTTTTTAAAGATTTATCTTAATTTATTTATACAAACACTGGGTACAGTTAGAAGTGTGGGAGGGCGAGAGAATTCACCAGAGCCAGAGGGAAGAGCAGAGCAGGCAGAAGGACTGAAGTACACTGCTGAGGGGAGCAGCGAGCGGCAGGAGAGGTCTGCGTGCCCTGTGGGACCCTCCTCCGGTGGCCGGAGCAGCTGGGGATTGAACTGGTGCTGCAGAGGACGCGGGCAGCTTTGCAACCCAGCACTCAACTGCTGTGCCACCGGGGAGGCCCTAAACTTGTACACTTTTTCATTGCTTTGCCTCGTGCTGATTTGCCTCTTGGAAAACCCTCTTTTTAGGTCGCCACCTCCGCACCAGCTGGCGGGTCGCTCTTCCTTTATATCCTGCAGTGGGGATGGCTTCTCTCTGCACCCCCTGGGGTTCACATTCTCTGTGCTCACTGAGGTGAGCAGGGGCTGTGCCCCGACGGCCAGGCTGTGGTCCCCACAGGGAGAAGGCGGGGCACAGGGCAGGGCCTGAGGGCAGGCAGGGTTTGGTGTCTAGGCAGCCCTGACTGGTGTCCAATACCCAGGTGCGGCTGGCCCCACAGTCCGTGAGGACACGGGCTGTCCCTCAGGACACAGCCTGCAGTGCTGTCCCCTGAAGCCCTGCTGGCCCTGGCAGCACACCGGCCGGAGAGGCCTCTGTATAAAATGTGCACAGGTGACATTCTTGAATCATTGAATCACTTAAAAGAGCAAGGGAGCTGCTCTTGAGGTCAGACAGGTGTTGCCTCACTGCTGGGGTGAGGGACAGGCACCTGACAGCAGAGTGGGGGTGGCCACAGTGGCGGGAGGGTGGTGCATGGCTCCAGGCCGGAGCTGTGCTCTGGGACACAGAGTGCACACTAGGCACCTGCTACAGAGTGAACACACCTGACAGGTGCACGTACCTGGGGCTCCTGGGTGCCCCTGGGGGCAGTAGTCAGGGGCAGGCTGAGGACCAGCTCAGGGTCTCCGGGGTTGGGGTCCCCTCCCGACCCCCAGGAGCAGCTTGCTTCCCTCTGAATGCTGCGGAGGTTAGCAGGGAGGTGCCCTATGCATAGCGCCTATGCACTTGGACTACGCTGACTACCCTCACCAGCCCTGAGTGTGCTCCCAGCCCTTGCGCTACTTCCGCTGACAATGGACTCTCCTACGATATTAACAAATGTACTATTAATCTAGTATTAATAGTACTCAGAAAGTATTCACTAACCTCAATAATACTAACAATGCTAACTTAACTCTACCAACAATACTAACCTCACTCAGCTTACTAGCAATACTAACTACACTACAAATGAATGAAGCTACACAAATAAAAAATGACAAATGAGATGTAAATGTAAAAATATGATTAAAAACAAACTAATTTAAAACTAACCACTAAATTTAAGAATAAAACAGAACAACAAATCCCAATAGAACAAACAACAGAACAAACAACAATTAGAAACTAAAACCTGAAACAAACAGACAAACAAACCAAAATAAAAACCCAGAGAAACAACAACGGGGAAGAAAGAACAAACAACAAAACAAGAACAGAAGGGAAAATGGGGGAGACCACTCCAAAAATAAAAATCAAAAAAACTAAAAACTGAAGTAAGAAAGTAAAGAAAAGAATAAAGATAACAATAAAAGCCAATAACAAAACAATAAAGGAAAATAAATAACAAAGAAATAAAAGGAAAAAAAAAGTAGAAAAAAACTATAATCAAATACAAAAAAAAAAAAAGGACAATGAGGGAAAAAACAAAGAAAGAAAAATAAAATAACCAAATAAATAGCCTAAACAATTAATTAAATAAATAAACCAATAAATAAACCCAAGGAAAACCAAATACCCAAAACACGCTAAACACGCTCTCACTCTCTCTGTCGGCATCCAGAGGGCACAGGTCACTGTCCAAAGCTTCCCGGCACCTGAGGACACAGGCGCAGTCCGGGCGGGCCTGATGTAGGTGGTGCCGGTGCCGTCACAATGGCTCTTTGTGGCGTCAGAGCCAGAGGCCACAGCCATTGGCAGAGGGAACCCCCAGCGGTTTCTCCGCCTTAAGGAAAAAGCTGCTGCTTAACGACAAACCTCGGAATGCCTGAGAGGCCCTTTCATTTGTGCTGAGCAATCCCGTCCTGGGTTTTGGATTTTTCAGGCATCCCCATCCTGGCCCTGCCTTGTGCAGATGTTTTACTGTCGCGCTCACACTGTGAAGAGAACAGCAAACAGGGGCGCAGGCGGTTGGGCACGCGCTGGGGAGCTGTCCACAGCCTCTGCCGCGCCCGCGAGGGGCCCACGTGGCGCGCAGACCCCTCCTGCCACGCCCGCTGCTCCCCTCAGCAGTGGATTTCAGTCAGTCTGCCTGTTCTGTTCCCGGCTGTCTCTGGGGAATCCTCTCACCCTCCCACGCATCTACCCTGCACCCCGTGCTTGTATAAATAAAATAAATCTTTAAAAAAATTTTAAAAAAGGAGGCACAGTTACTAGTGTTGGAGTGAACTAGTAAGGTTTAAATTCTAAAATTTTCAAGAGGTAATTTCAGGATTCTTTTTCATCCTGTCTTTCTTTTTTGGGGTTATAATTGTGTCATGGACTCTAGTTTAGTAGAAAAATAACATTAAATAATAATACTATATACCCAATATTTCTTTTGAGAAGGAGTAAACTAACAAATCCAATAGGTCATAACAATACCAATGTGCTTAAAAACTAAACAAAAATGTTAGGTAATTCAGAATACTTCGTTTTTTAGGTTGATTTTAACACTTTTGCCAAAATTGATTTAATAGTGATAAATATCAGGAGGTATAAGTATCATAGTTTTAATTCTATATATATATATATATATATATTACATATATCAGTATGTGCACTTACAAATATATTAATAAGTATCTGAGGAAGGAGATTGTGAGAGGAGAGTTTAATCATTTTTTCCAAGGTTGCCTATATATGATATTCAGTCAAAAGAAACAATGACTAATAATTGAGAAACTACACTGTACTTTTGTAGAATTGATAGTGTTCTAGTGATCAGGATATCGAGAGAATGTTGTGGTAAAACTGACTTTTCATTGGCAGGGAAAAAAAAGCAATATAAATAAGTTTTAAAATAATCCAACAGAGAAATAACAAATGGTGATAGGATCTGTAAAAAGGATCGAGACAAACCAATTGAATTTTCAATACCATTTAGGATAACATCAAAATATGAAACCCTTCAGGATATATTTTTTTTGTCGGAATGTTTTTTTCTTTTTTTTTCTTTTTTCTTCTCTTCTCTTTTTTTATTTTTAATTAATAAATTTTATTTTTATATTCCCCATACAATTGCAATCCCCCCATTCTGAACCTTCAGGATATTTTTAATAAAATGTATGCATCTGTAAAGCTATGAAAACATTATTCTTTAATGGAAATTATAAGACTTCAATAAATGACAATATGAACTTTATTTACAGACCAGGATGCATACAGCAAAGTTTGGGAGAAAGCACAATTACAGAGGGGAGCACGGACAGGTAGAAATGACTGAATCACCCTGCAGTAAGAAAAAGGAGGTCAGTGTTTCATGTGGACAAAGGAGAAGGCATTGTGAGACAAGGTCAAAGATATTCACAGAAACTAGTCACTCAGAACTTCCTAATTCAGGGTGATGGCCTGAACTTCATGATAATTGTGAAAATGGAGAGAGGTGTTGGAGAGTGGAGTGAATTGAATAATTTGTGTTTGAGAAAAATCTCTTTGCATTGGGGAGACTAGATTGTAGGAGAACAAGAATGCAACAGGAAAACAACTGAGAAACTTGCAGTAGACAAAGAGAGAGGTGTGGGTCAGAGTGGTACGTTGCTTACGATGTTAGCTACTAGGGCTGATTTGGATGGATATAGAAAGTGAGGGAAAGACAGAAATTAAAGATGTTGCTAAAATTTCTCTCCTGAGCAACTTGGTAGATGTAATTGTTATTTGCTTCTTTTTTTTTTAAGATTTATTTATTTATTTATACAAGCACTGGGTACAGCCAGAAGTGTGAGAGGGTGAGAGAAATCACCAGAGCCAGAGCGGAGACAAAATAGGCAGAGTGACGAAATATACTGCTGAGGGGAGCAGCAGGCAGGACAGGAGAGATCTGTCACTCCATGTGGGACCCTCGCTGGTGGCCAGGATCAAACCAGCGCTGCAGACGCTGAGGGCAGCTTTGCAGCCCAGTGCTCATCAGCTGTGCCACTAGGGGAGGCCCGATATTTCTATTCTTAATTTTTTTAATCTTTTTTTTAAGATTTATTTATTTATTTATTTATTTATAAAAGCACTGGGTACAGTCAGAAACGCGGGAGGGTGAGAAAATTCACCAGAGCCAGAGCTGGGAGCAGAGCAGGCTGAAGGACTGAAGTACACTGCTAAGGGGAGCAGCGGGCGGCAGGAGAGGTCTGCGCGCCATGCGGGACCCTCCTCTGGTGGCGGGGGAGCAGCCGGGGATTGAACTGGCGCGGCAGAGGCCGCGGGCAGCTTCCAAACCCAGCGCTCAACCGCTGCGCCACCGGGGAAGCCACACTTTTTTTTTTTTATATGACTATCTACAATTCCAGTAGAGTTTCATAATTAAATCTGTTGTTTTTTTTATTTCTTTTTAAATAATAAATTTTATTTTTATATTCCCCATACAATTGCAACCCGCCCATTTTGACCCCAATCCCTCCCCTCCCGCCCCCCACCCCCCAAAAAGTGTCTCTGGTTCATAGTTTTTTGTTGATTTTGATTTTCATTTTCTTATAGTTATTCATTTTCCTGGTCCCTTATTGAAGTTTTCTAGATTTCTGCTATGAGTGAGACCATCCGGTATTTTTCTTTTTCTTTCTGGCTTATTTCGCTGAGCATGATCCCTTACAGTGCCATCCATGTTGCTGCAAATTGCAAGTGTTTATCTTTTTTTGAAAGCTGAGTAATATTTCATGGTGTATATGTACCACATCTTCTTGATCCAGTCATCTATTTTTGGGCATTTGGGCTGTTTCCAAAGCTTAGCTATTGTAAACAGTGCTGCTTTTTAATGGAGATGTTTGTTCTTTTGGTGAGAGTTTAATGAGTTCTTTATAAAATGTCTATATTAAGCCCTTGTCTGACATATGTAAATATATTCTCCAAGTCATTAGCTTGTTTTTTTTAATAGTGGTTTCTTTCACTCTATAGAAACTTTTTAGTTTAATATTGTCCCATTTGGGACCTCCCTGGTGGCGCAGCAGTTGAGCACTGGATTGCAAATCTGCCTCCAGACTCTGCAGCGCCGGTTCGATCCCCGGCCACCGGGCAAGGGTCCCACATGGTGTGCAGACCTCTCCTGCCGCCCGCTGCTCCCCTCAGCAGTGTACTTCTTCATTCTGCCTGCTCTGCTCTCCACTCTGGCTCTGGTGAATTCTCTCACCCTCCGGCGCTTCTGACTGTACCCAGTGCTTGTATGAATAAATAAATAAATAAATCTTAAAAAAAAACTATTAAAAATTAAAAAAAAAATCTCCCATTTGTTTATATTTGCTTTTGTTTCCTTTGCCAATGCAATCCGGTTGACAATAGTCATCTGTAATACTGATTAAGGAACTCAGACATGTTTGTGTTTCTGTGTATTTTGTGATTTCAGAACTTATATCCATGTCTTTACTCCACTGTTGGTGGAAATTAAGACTGTTACCCTTCCTAGAAAAATAGTATATATATATATTTCTGAAAATACAAAAAAATAGTTCTACCTGATGATCCAGCACTCCCATTCTTAGATATCTCTCTGAAGTATACAAAAACACTAATATGAAGGGATATGTGCACTCCTATGTTCATGGTAATAGTATTTTCAATACTAAAGTTATGGAAGCAACCAAAGGGTCCAACAACAGATGAGTTGCTTATGAAGATACGGCACACAGCACACCAATACTACTCAGCTACTAAAAAAAAAACCCAACGGATTAAATCTTGCTATTTGCAATAATATTGGTAGGACCGGAAGAGACTATGACTCACAGAATTAGTTAGAAGAAAGGTAATACCAGAGAGAGTAAATGGTTTGCTCACAGACAAAACTATAGACTAACTTGAAAATAAAACAAAACTCTCTTACTTGGAGACCAATTTTCCATTACCTACTTAAAAAAATTATGGGCACAGAACGACCTACATCTATTTCAAACATAGTGTTTTTCATTAGACTGTTATTTCATTGTAATCTGGTTCAGTATGCAAACTTGTAACATAAAAAGATAATGAAGAGATATTTATGAAAAGAGATGGATAAAAGGGATCTGAAAAGCATTATCCTTGTATTATCCTTCAGGGTTACCATGTGAAACCCTGCCATTTGTTATTTTCCATTTTGCTATAATAAGAATGAAAGGTTATATATTTTCATGTTAGTTTTAACTTTGACATTTACCAAAAAGACGCTTTTCAATTTCAGAGTCACTTAAAAACCAGCAAAGATGTTCATACCAACCATGTAGTATCTAGTCCTTACACATGCATACCGATTAATTTAAATCTAAAACTTGCCTGTGACATGATTCATTGATCAGTAAAGACACATTCATTTTATAGTAAATTCTATATGGCCAATACTGCAGTGAGAAATTATTGGAAAAGGGGCCTCGCTGGTGGCTTAGGGAGTAAGTCTCAGCTCTGTCACTGCTATGGCCTGAGTTCAATTCCCCACGAGGGAGTTAAGAAACATATGGTGCAGCAGCCTTCTCCTGTCATGCCTGCTGCTCCCTTGAGCAGTATATTTCAGTACATCTGCCTGTTCTGCTCCCCACTCTCTCTGGTGAATCCTCTCAACCACTGCACCTCTGGGCTACACCCCAGTTCTTCTATGCTTAAAAACAATACATTGGAAAAAGTTGGCAGTCTTTCTTAGGAAAGTCTGCAAAGCAGATCAAGGAGAAAAGGCTTTAAATGAGAAACTATTTGAGAATAGTACAGAGCAATATGATGAAGGGATAAACATGGTCACTCTAACTAAAGCATAAACTAACTGAATTATAAACATTTTGAGAATAAATCAATCAGCTAATTCTGTGACATTACATTCATTTATCAATTCTTAATCGACTTGCTTCAGTGTACTTCTGCTACATTGTCTAGTCCACAAATCACTATACAACAGAATGCAACTTAAATACATGAAGGTAAAATCCATTATAGAAGTTTGAGGATGGCTCACAGCTAGTCCATGCAAACACAGTTTGGGGAACCTCCCCTCAGGAAACCACAGGAAACAGGTCTTGGGCTCAAAGTCCATACAAGGATGGTGCCACAATATGCCCTCGGTGGGGCAGAGAAGTGTGCATGCATGAGCCACAAATCCATGGTCCTCCTTGGAACTCGGGACCCAGGTTAGTTATATAGGCTTATGACACAGGACTCGGGCCCTATTCCAAAATGGGCTAGGGATCAAACCAATGGCAATGCAACCCTGTGTTTCGATTACATTGTGAGTGCTCCTGCATCAGGAAATCATCTCCTCTTTTTGCCACCTTGGAGGACACTCGATTTTCCTAGGGCTACAAGAAAATACTTAAGGAGTGATGTATTACTATCTAATCTATTTCTTTCTCTATCACTGCTCCCTATTGGAATTTTAATTTGACATTAAAATTAGCCAAATCAGACTGGAAAGGAAAGGAAAACAATGAAATAACTGCAGGGGACATAATTTGAGGAATATTTTCCAGGACACAATTTGAGGAAATTCAAGGATTTTCTTTATTATTGATGCAGATGTTGGCTATATAGATCAACTGAGGAGCAAACAGAATTAGAAATTTCCTCCATATCTGAGGATTGGAAGCTGACAGTATACTAGAGACTATGATTCAACTAGGAGGCCCACATAGTAAGACCTCCGTAATGGATCATGGCTTTTAGCAGTTATGTGAGCACAAAACCCAAAAGCAATAATTAATATATATATATATATATATATGTTTTACACTAGTTTATAACACTATAAATTTTGGGAGTACAACTTCACACCTATCAAAACGTGTAATTCCACACCACACACACCAACAGAGTTCTAATGAGCCTCCACTAACAGGCTTCTCCTAACACACCCACTCTCTCCAGGGGCAGCTCCTCTTGCCAATTTTGTTTGCGTAAGCATCAACTTCTTTCCTTTTGTGTGTGTGTGTGTGTGTGTGTGTGCCCTCATGCCACTGAAAGGAGGACTCTGGTGAATCTTTTCTTAGAGGTGACCCAAGAACCCCCATCTGTGACCCCAACACCTCTCCCAAACATCACTCCTCACCAGTGTCAATGTTATGGAAATGGTGTGTGGTAAGCAAGACCTGTACTGCTTTTGCAACTTTTCTGTAAATCAAACAGTATTCTTTAAATGTTATTTTTTAAAATACTCTCAATATTTAATAGGTTATAGATGTAATTTTTTTTTTCTTTTCCAGTTTTCCCTGGTATCACCGTCCAGGGAGTGGAGAGAAGGGTTCTGGGAGAAAAGCTGGAAACCTCACACACAGGGCAGGCTCCGGAGTCTCCTCTCCTCGGAGCCCTGCTGCTCTGGCTCCTCACAGAGCATCTCACCACCGGGATGCCGCCCTCCAGGACCCCCAGCTCTGCCCACCTCAGCCCCCGCCCCGTCCTGGCTGCTCCACCAGAATCCCGAACAGGCGGCAGCGGCCTCATGTGGCCACAGGGCTGAGCACAGGAGCCCAGAGCCGCCCTTTCTCCTGCTAAGCCAGGCCCTCCCCAGGCTCCCTGGGCCCCCAGCGGCAGGACAGGGATCTGCACACAAAGGGGCGCCGAAGTCCAGAGTCAGGTCAGAAGTCCCCAAATTTTCTTAGTCCTATGGACAAAGGACAAAATCAGGTTTCCAGGTCATCATAGCTGATTCCCAGATTATGGGCTGATCCCCAAATATAGAGGTTCCTTCGGTCTCAGATGGATCCTTGGACTCCAGAGTCTCTGTACTTTGTTTCTGCTTCTGCTTCCAGGGGTGAAAGCGCCTCCTCCTGGGAATTAACATTCAATTCTACCCAGGAGCCCAGGTCCTCGACCAAGAAAAGGAAAAGGTTCCAGGATAACGCCAAGACCCAGGGCCAACCACCCATCCACGTCTTAGAGCAGGGGGGGGCAGGAGTGATCAGAACCGGGGAGAGACCCAGGGAGCTGGTGGTGGTATGTGGTGGATCATTGATGGAAGGGCGACACCTAAGAGGAACAATAACTATAGATCGATGACCCATGCTATCAGAAAATAAATAAATAAATATACATCTTTAAAAAATTCTCCATCCCTGAATGAGGGGAAGTAGAGGAGAACCCCCAGGGCATGACTAGGAAGACAGGGAGGCTCCTGGAAATGGAGCAGAGGATGAAAATGGGGACTAGGGGATGGGCCCAAAAGGAGTGGTGGGGGCACCAGGAAGGGTGGGGCCAGGAAGGGGCAGCATCGGGGACACTGTGAGGGGAAGGTCTGTGTGGGTGACACGGCTCTGGCTGGGGCTGGGTGAATCTCTGTCTCCCGTGGTGTGATTGCAGAGGGGCTGGTTCTGTAAGTGACCGGGGAATCACTTAAGTTCTGGGCCTTTCCTGTATGTGCAGGGCTGGTGTGACTCAAACACGCACACTCAGGCTGATGAAGGAAAGAGATGAGGAGAGAAGAGATAGTTAGGAGGAGGCCCCCATTTCCTGAGCCAAAACATCCTCCCCAACTCCCCAATGCTGGGGTGGCAGGGAGATTCCTGATATCAAGAGGAGGTGATTCAGGGAATCAAGAGGAGAAAGGCCTGTGCTGCCCTGGAGGGCCAGCCCTGGGGGATGATTCTGGGGCTCCAAGTCCACACTCCCTGCTAGCAGGTTAGAGTCAGCCTGGCTCACAGCTCTAGGATGCTGACAGCCCCTCTGTGCTGTGACCCTGCAGACACCGCTCTAGGGATAGTATAAAGAAAACAAAACAGTAAAATTAAATGGGAATCTAAAAATGGTAGAACTGATTTTTAAAAATCACATATTTTGAAGGACACTTCAGGGGATGAGGATTCCTTGTCTGACAGCTCATTGCAATCAGGACCTTGACCATCATGTGAGCTACTCTGGCCTCCACAGTTTCTTGTGAGAAAACAGCCACTGATCACTTTATCACCTGAATATTTTACTGGTTTGTACAAAATCACTTCCTACTTTGCACATAAAACAAAGATCTGGCGTCTCCACAGTCTCTGAGGGGCAGGCGGCATGAGGGGCCTCCCTCAGAGGCTCTAGCCCCGGGTCCCTCGAAGCTGCGATGGGGACAAGATGTTGTCGTATCTGAAGGGCCGTGATCAGCGTGGAAGGACCTGCCTCAGAGCTCATGCATGTGGCTCCTGGAGAAAACCCTCAGGTCCTTGTCCTGTGGGCATCCCCTTAGCTGAGGGTCCACCGTGTGCAGGAAGTCATCCCAGAGAGGGACCAGGGTGGGAGCCCTGGTGGGAAGTCTCAGCCCCTGTGAGCCTGACTCGGTGATGCGGTATGTCACTTCTGCTTCATTCTCCTCATGAGGAAGAGACAGGGAGTCAGACACACTCCCGGGGGGGGAGCTGTCTCCCCTCCTGTGTATCACAGAACTGGCGGAAAATTGAAAATCAAAACAGTAGACCTTCTGGACACTCATTATTTCCATTCTGCCCACATGAAAAATAAGCTGCCTCCCACCCAAGGCCCCTAAAAGTATCTCCCATCACAGAAGCAGCATGACATCAGCATCTCTTTGCGTGACTCAGGACCACGCAGAGGAGGTGCCTTGACAGCATCTGTGCAGTGAAACCATCAGTGCTCAGCTCCTCATGAGCTCAGGCAGTTTCCTGCCCCACAAGCCCTCGATGAGGATACTGTGGAGGACAGACACAGGGCAACTTGTAGACCCATTTTGTTATGTTTTTAAAGCAAATTTATTGAGAAATAACTTTTTTAAAAAGATTTATTTATTTATTATTTATACAAGCACTGGGTACAGTGAGAAGTGCAGGAGGGTGTGAGAATTCACCAGAGCCAGATCAGGTGGCAGAACAGGCAGACTGATGAAGTACACTGCTGAGGGCAGCAGCGGGCGGCAGGAGAGGTCTGCGTGCTATGTGGGACCCTCCTACAGTGGCCAGGTTGCAGCCAGAGATCGAACTGACTCTGCAGAGGCTGCAGGCAGCCTTGCAACCCAGCGCTCAACCACTGTGCCACCGGGGAGGCCCTACCACACATTTCTTGCCTGGATTTGACTAAAGACAAAAGCACAGTAGTAAGTCATCATGTCATCACCCTTCATGGAAATGAATTGAAATCAACAAAGTGAAAGACACAGAGTGACTGGTTGTACCAAAAACAAAACCCAACTTGATGCTGCCTCCAGGAGACAGGATTAAAACAGTCCCACTGCGGGAGACAGGTATAGGCCTGGATGATTGAGAAAATGCCCATTGTGGGCAGTTCACACCCCCACTGCTGGAGAAACCAAGACACGATGAGCATCCAGCCGTCGTGATTGTATTTTTTTATATTCTTTTTCTTTTTTAATTTTTTAACTTCACTTTTCACTTGTAAACACTATTTGCTTTCCCCCACTCCCTCAGGTGTAGTCCCCATAGAGTTTCCTTCTCCAAGGCACCCGTGCACCATCATCTCAGTCTTCTATCTCCTCCCTCACTCCTTCTGGTCCTCTGCACACTGGGGATCAGAGACAGACTGAGATAGGGACACAGATGAATGGGGCAGGGACAGAGAGGCCGAGAGGGACAGGGACACACACAGAGAGTGAGATGAGGACAGACCAAGAGGGGGAGAGAAAACATCAGAGGGACATACAGAAAGAGAAAGGGAGAGTCAGCCAGTGAGGACAGGGAAGGAGACAGAAGAGGCCTCGCTGGCATCAGTCACTGTTGGAGTGGACACCCCATGCCTTGGGTGGCCTCGTCCCAATCAAAACCCAGCCCCAAGTCGATACAACCTCCAGGCAGGTGGGCAGGTGTGTGAGCAGGGAGGGGGCCCTGAGAAGTCTGTGGCCGGCACATGTGCACTGTCTGTGGCCCTGGCACCTTGACTGGGCCCACAAGGCCCTGTAGGACATGGCGAGAGAGGAGCAGGGCTGACAGGCACACTGGGTGGGAGGAAAGGCACCCCGGGTGGGAGATGTCTCAGGCCCCAGCAGGGCTGGCCAGGCCTAGGTGAGCCATGTGCAGGTGCCCTCCCCTGGGTGGGACCCTCCAAGTACTGTGAGCATGACACCAGCACTGCCCATGAGGTAACTAGGGGGGCCCTTCGGACAGGTCAGGCCACGCCAGGGCTCTGATGCCCCCACCCCTCCCTTCCCCTTGTGAGTGTGGGTGTGCGAGTGGTAAGAGTGAGCGTGTGTGTGCTCAAGGAAGGAGGGTCTGGCCCACCCAGGAGGCAGGTCATGTCTACACCAGAGCCAGCCTGGCTGGTGGTGGGACCCAGAGAGTCATGGCTGCTCCCTCTTGCCCCAGCTGGTTGCTACCCAGCAGGTGTGTCTGTTTGCTCCCAGAAGGTCTTCTGTATCCAGGAAAGGTGAAGAGATCCAGAGAGTGTATTTCCCCGACTGTCCTCCCACAGCCCAGTGTGGGATCTGTCCCAGCACAGAGCCCTGGTTGAAGTGCACCCGCAATTTGAGATTGGGGCACATGTCCAAAGGAACTGGCTGGAGTACACAAAGCCCCTGGAGGAGCTGTCTGAGGGTAAGTGGCACAGGCTGGTGCATGGGCCCAACTGGGAGGGTAGGGTCAGGTGCCCCTTGGAGGAGACCACACGGGCTAGATTCGGACCATGAGCAGTATGACCTGGCATCTGTTGCTGCCAAATTTGGGGAAAAGAATCCCAGGGCCCCCCTATCTTGGGCTGGTCTCTGCTCAGGGCTCTAGCATGTGGTCTGTTTGCAAAGGCAAGTGGCATTCTGGTATGTGGCTGATGGCCTGTCCTCTTGCATCCTTAGCCCCTTCTCAAGGAGCACAGCCATGCTCCCCTGCTGCCCATGGGACAGGCCAGGAGACCAGCCAAGTTGCTGATTGGAGACAAGCAGACACTAGGGGTCCTGAAGGGACAGGAGAAGCCGCTCCTGCATATGCTCTTCCAGAGCAACAGGAGAGCCCAGCAGGCCTGCTGGGTCAGACAGACAATGCCCAGGATGCTGTAGGCGTCCTGGGCACTCTGAGCACACTAAACCCCTGAATAGTCAGCCTGAAACTCCCCAGATTCCAGCAGGATGTCCCCAGGCTGCTGAGCTAATACCTAACACCATCCCTGCTGGGGAAACCAGGCCAGGACCTGCAACCTGTGGGACAACCTGCTGGGCACAAGCGAACACCACCTGTTTGCAGGAAGCCAGGCCCTAGCCAGGCCCCAGCAGGGCAGATGTAAGTGGTGTGTTTACACCAGCCCCACTGTGGGAGACAGGTATAGGCCAGGATGCTTGAAGAGCTGCCCATTGTGGGCAGTTCACACCCACCCCATCTGGGGAAGCCCAGACTGGTGCAGGATCCCGAAGACTTCTTTGAGGATTCTGAGATAAGAGGAGTGCTGCAGGAGGAACCAGACAATGACCAGGATACTGAACCCTATGGGGACAGTGCTGAGCTCACTCTGCCCCTGCGGGACAGCCAGGCCCTGGTCAGGAGAATGCTGCCTATGCAAGAGGGTCCTGAGCTCAAACCATGCCTGTGGGAGGAAGGCACTTCTGGCCAACATCCTGCAGGTTCAAGTGAGGGTGCTAAGCCACAGCAGCCCTGCCTGGGGAACCAGCCCCTGCAGGGATTCTGCAGCACAAGCAGAGTGTGCTCACCTGATACTATTCCTCCAGGGTCCCATCCCTGACCCCTGTCCTGCCTGCCCACCTCTGGTGCAGACTAAGCACCGCTGACCCCAAACCTCTCCTCACCCAACTCCCTAGCCACATGCCCTCGTTTAACTTCTACTAACCCTGCACCCACAGACACCTGGCCCTCCTCTTGTAGTTCAAATCTTTGTTTTCTAATTGATTTCAAGTTGTTTTTGTTTTATTTCCTCCAAGTTTCTTGTTCATTATGGAAATACTAATAAAGTTTGTTTTGTATCACCCAAAATTTTTTTTTAATCCTTTTGCATCCAGTTCTGTCATAGTGCTGGCCTCCTTCTTGCTATGGCCTTGCAGAAGAACTACAACCCAGTGTAAACCCTTTGGTCAAACCACTCACTGCCCAGGCCCCTCAGTCCCTGATTCCCTCACATGCCTGTTGCCTCTATTCTGAATTCTACTTGGGCGTTTTACAGAGAAGGAACCAAATAAGTGTTGAACTTGGATCTTCCCAATTACACAATAGAGGTAGTACACATGGAAGGTGTAATGCAAATTTGGTTTGTTGGGCCTCCCTGGTGTCCCAGGGGTGAAGTCTCAGCGCTGTTACCACGGAGGCCTGAGTCTAGCCCAGGCCAGGGAGTTGACCCTCCTAGGGCTCAGAGACTTCTCCTATCTCACCAGATGCTCCCCTTGGCAGTGTCTTTCAGTAAATCTACCTGTTCTGCTTCCCACTCTGTCTCCGGTGAATCCTCTTATCCCCATGCTTCAAGCCTACACTCTAGTTCTTCTCTGCAGAAAGAAAAAAAAAAATAGGGATGCTCAATTTAAGTTAATCGGTAGGGTTTTGCAAATGAGCAATATCTATCAAATCAGCCATATGTCAGTACATAAGTATAATCAAGAAATCATTGTTAATGTCTATATCAGTCCATGTTATGACATCCATTTATAAGAACATATGTTTTAGGAGGAAGATATTAAGATTAGAGATGTAATGGCATATCCAGGTCTACAATTTCATTAAATAGCCTCACCCAGGAGTGCCCAATGAGACAGTGAGGAGTGGCAAGAGTTGCATGCAGTGTCCTGATAACTTAATTTGAATGGTGGCCATGTTGACCTCCCTCCGTTATGACTATAAAATAGACTCCTGGCAGTGATTTGTGACTTTCTGAATGATTCCGTGCTGCGAAGGAGCAAGATAAGAAGGTGAACGTCAAAGGAAGTTAGGAATTGAGACATTTTTGTCCATGAGAGTGGACACAGGGTGTAAGATCTTTGTGTCTGTAAAGGGGAAGGACTGGCCACAGTGCAGGTTTTCTGATCCCATGCAGACCGGGTAAAGGAGGAGTCAGAGTCCTCATTGGTTTTGCAGGTTTTTTATTTGGGGTTCACCGGGCATATGGCAGGCAGGGGTGCTGGCAGGCCTCCCAGCCCCCAGCAAGTCTTCACTCTATCTGGACTCTCTCTCTGGAGTTCATTCTGCTGCTTCTCGGCTTCTGCTTCGGCTTCTCCTTCGGCTTCTAGTGCTGTTATTGGTGCTACTACTGCTGCTGCTGGCGTCCCCGTGACACCACCCTTAAATGCACAGTCTTAGCTCAGCTGAATCCCATCTACCTATGCCCACACCCTATTCCAGGTGCCCGCCATTAGGCATGCATTCAGGACAAGAATCCATCATCTATCCTGATGGTGGAAGGGCAGAAAAGCCTGACATTTTCTTTACCCTAGAGTGTCTCATGTGAGTCCTCACCTCAGAGAGCACCTACCACAGAGAATGTTCCCTTTGTGTGGACAACAGTGAACCTGTCTCCTTGGTCACCCCAGGGGTGATTCAACAGTCCCTAAAAGTCATAAAAATTGAGATCAAGATTGATTTGATCATACCTGATTCCAGTAGCATGAGTTTCTTCTCATTATGGGTGATTCATCAGTTACTGTCACTCATGAATGCCCAGATTTCCAGTCAAAGAAATCACAGCCAAGCTCTTGCTGTGATAACATCACTTAGTAGACCAGACAGCTACATGGTAACAGGTGCATTTCTTCACCCAGTTTACCCTGTTATGGAGAGTGATTTGTTCTCAAGAATTGACATTCTTTCTGGATGTAAGATTCCCTTCCCTGACTGCCAGCATCTCCATTCAAGAGCCAACAGATTGCCTAATTTACCAGCATAGAGCCTATATAACATTGCCTCTGATATATAACATGTGCCTCTGGGCACATTTTATGGTGAAGTAAGTATGATATTGGCAGCATGTCTGCAGGAATCACTGATTCTACCATATAGCATGTCACCTGGAAGTTGACAGCATAATTGAAGTATGAGAGACATTAAAAACTTTTAACATTTTATCTTGGGCAAAACATTCTGTGATGGTGGAATGCAGATTTCAACATGTGTTATACACATTGAAGTAATGGCCAATATATAATCTGTGTTCCAATATCAAGAAAGCATGGATCCTGGAACTAAGAGGTGAAAGAAGGATCAGCCGCTCTCACCATTACTCCTAATGATCCACTGGAGGAATTTATACTTCTCACCCCATGCCTTTCACCCTATTAGATTAGAGGCTTCCCAGGGATGTGAGGTGGGAGGTTGGGAGACATATTTGTACCAGCAAGGTTCTGCTGGATTTGATGTTATATCTACTGCCTAAGCATTTATATTCCTTGAGCTAGTGAACCACAATGAACTCTATTGTGATCGTTTTCAGAATAATTGACCCTGATTACTATGAGGAACTAGGGTTGATGCTGCAAAATGGAGTAAGAAAGGACCACGTGTAGAAACTCTGGAGATCTGGGGCTTCTTGCCAAGTAGAAATACAAACAGGCCATGCAGAAACCATATCGTGATGGGGGTGAGGGACTCAGCCTCCAACTCCATAGGGATGAAGAATGTAGGTTTGCTCCAGGGGGAGGGGAATCTGGAATGGGTGTGGGGGAAAGAGACAAAGCACATTGATACTGGTGTTGTGACCACATGCATCTGTGTAGGCTTGGCCCATTAACTGAGTCTTGTAGAGTTTGTCACTGATCACCACATCAAAGACCCTCTGACTGACTTGACTCCCCAGAGGGCGTGAGAAGATTTGAGTGGTGTAAGGAGTAGACTGTATGGGACATTTCTCAGTCCTCATGTCTTCTATCCCATCAGTTCACCTTTTTACTGCCATGGTTTATTGTTTCATAGTGAGCAGTTTCATGAAGGTATAACCTGCCTCCACCTTAGTCCAGTTGTACCTTATTTGTCACTTTCTGCCTCAGGTCCTTTCTGAAACCATTCTGTGAGATGACTGCTGAACTGTTCTGACACCTGCTCACTCATGTACAACCTAGGAGAGGGAATTAATAGCCCATGTGGCGACCCTCTATCTATGGGAGATAGAAATCAGCGAGTAAATAGGTCCCTCCATCTTTCCTTCCATCGGTGAACAATTTTCAGGTGTATTCCACATAGCTCCTTAGGGTGCCCCAGGGAGATTGAACCCCAGTTGCCCATGACAGTACCCAGGTCAGTAAAGCACCCTGGTATCAATTTTTCTTCCACTCCCTGCTTTATGCTTCCTGTTCCCATGGTAATGAACCCAAATAAACTATTTGCATGCAAAACCTCAAGTTTTTTTTCTGGCTAAGATATGTGTGTTACTTGGGGAAAATGGAGATGGGGATAAAGCTGCCGATATGGGTGTGGAAAGGTATCCCAGGAAAATTATATTTTATGCTGAATGTTGTTTATGTAAAAACACATAGATATGTAAAGAGATGCATGCAAAAATGTCACCAAAATATTAATGCTTATTATTATGGTAAGATGACAAGATAATTTTTATTATATTTTTATATTTCAAGAGTTTCATATTTTATAAATGGTTTGAGTTGTTCACAACGAATGTGTGATATTTACATAATATAATTAGAGAAAAGCAGTAAAAATGGGAGTACAAATAATGAGACAATAAATAGATCTTTGGGCCAAGGTGGCATTTCTCACTTTAGACATCTACACATAAAAATATTTTTTTCCTGAAACCAGAAATCAAACCCTTCTCTATAGAAATAAATTGAAATTTTACCTTGTCAAAACAAGTTTCAATGCATGAGCAGAGCCCACTAGTTGCATAGCAAGGGCTGGACTTCAATCTGAGCTCCACTGGAACCTCTTGCTCTCCTCACACACCGTCCTCCAACCTTGCTGAAATCAGATAACTCCAACTCCCACTTGGAGAAAAAGAAAAAAAAATGTCCTAAACTCTTAGGCATTTGGTATTTCCTCAAAATTCTTACTTATGAGCGAAAACAAGAGGAATTAAATTGGCTTATATGTTCCAAAGGCTGATTTGGGCCCTCTGAGGAATGATGCCATCTATTTACAATGTTCTTTCCTCCACTATCCCTCCCTCTGATCCACAGTTTCAAGTATTTTATTTATAATTGTCCTTAATATAGCTTGGTTCAGTTCCTAACTAGAATGTGCACTGGGAAGGAATTGAGACTGTGTTTTTGAGAGGTGGGGGGAAGTGATTGAACCCCTTTTATGAACTAGGTTGAATTTTGGAAAACATAGGCAACTTTCTATTTCTTTTGAAAGATTTTTTTTTTTATTTATATAAGAACTGGAGTATAGTGAGAGGCATGGTAGGGTGAAAGAAATCACCAGAGACAGAGCGGGGAGAAGAACAGGCAGACAGACAGAAGACACTGCTGAGGGGAGCAGCAGGCAAGGCAGGAGAGGTCTGCAGTGCCATGTGGGTTTCTCCCTGGGCGGCCGGGAATCAAACTCACACTGCAGAGTCTGCGGACAGCTTCACAGTGCAGTGCTCCACCCGCTGCACCACCAGTAAGGCCCTCAACTTTCTATTTCACACCCCTCACAGAAGAAATCTTCTGGGTGAAGATTCTAAGTATGAAGGATTTTGAAATGTATATTGGAATGAAGAAGGTTGGGAAAATCAGTTCCAAAATCATCAGGTGACAGCAGCTTCAAATATTATTAAATCCTGACTTGAGAATTGAAGAAAATTTCCCACTGGAAAAAAAAACAAAAGGAATGAAATTTTATACTTGGCACTTGATTCTACAATCCAGAAGAAAGAAAAGGCAAACTTCCTGCAAACATCAGTTTAGAGACTTAAATACACCAGAAGCATCTTTTTTTACTTCAACATGGATGTTTCTACCACCCATGTGGCGATTAAATAAACTTATGAACACTCTTTTAAGTTCAATATTCTCTATTGGAAACCATAACTTATAAGTCAAACTGTCAGGTCATCCCCAAATGCCGGGTTTTCCTTAAACCTCAGGTTCTCACCATCCCCTATTCCACATGGCTCCTTAGAGGGAGCAAACAATAAAATTTTGCCTTACCCTAAGCCTTAGCCTTCCTTTACCTTGTCAATAAGATGTTCTCAAGGCATGGTCCTGTTTTGAGAAGGCAGTGGGGGGGTGTTCTGAGCTAGGGAACCTGAATGTCTTAAGATGCCGGTCTTTAGGATAAATCCCAGGTTTGGGATGAGCTAGCCACCCGGATGGTGGAGGTTTCGATTTTTGTAGTATTTTAATATTATTTAGATAGCCAAGCACTCCAGGAAGCTTCTAGGGAGCAGGAAATGTCCTCTTGGTGTTGGTCAGCGGGGCAGTGGTTATCAGGTTTATAAAAAGTAAAAACCAATTTTTATGCACTTGATTATAAATAAGATATATTTCAGTTTAAAAAAGTTATTAAAAATACATACCTTTAAAATATTCAGTGCCAGGGATAAAACCTCACACTGTCCTCCTCATGACTTTGGACTGTCACTGCAAAAACATTGACTTCTCCTAAGAGAAAATTAGAACTTAGAGAAGAAATAGATATTTAATTGCAAGATATTTTGATAGGAGGCAGTTATTTCCATTGAGGTGATTTGTTTCTTTTCCTTTTTAACATCACATTTGATTTATAGTTGATAGCACCTTTGAATGCTATTTAGTTATAAAACTGGAAATGCTTAATTCTTTCTTTCTGGCTCCTTTCTTAGTACGTGACTTCCATGACCATCCTTGGACAGCCTGCTGACCATGCTGCAGGCAACTCTTGGCTGGAGCCTGCAGCCTGCATGGGGCAGTTCTGATGCCAGTGCAGATGGCGGGGAGTCTAGAGTCAGCTGGCTTTTGCTCTCCTCCCCACCCATGCACCCTGGGCTCTTGAAAGAGAAGAGGATGCTCTCCAGATCATGGACCAGGTATGTATTTCCAATTTGGATTGTTTGCTTTTGTTAAATCAGTCACTCTTTGGCCAACCTGCAAAAGCTGTTTTCTTCTCAGGGTTTCTGTTTTTGTACACCTATGAAATGAAGGATCTGGTCTGACTTAGTAGATGACACCCACACAGCTGGTGAGACTTACCTGGGGTGATTTTACCCAAACAGGAAAACAGGTGCTGTACCAGACAGGGCTTTGGTTAAAGAATGTCCGTCCCTTAGCTTTTTCATAGAGAGCATGTTTTTCAAAAACACATACTTGGTGCGATAATTTTCATCACCTCTACCTCACTGAGTGGCACTCAAAATACACTAGCTTTGCAATGAGGTGCTGTGAGTATGCTCTGTATCTTGCTCATCTCTCCCCCTCCCCTCAAGTCATCCACTCTTTGTGAGAATAAATGAAACCATTGAGAGTTATTATTATTGTTATCAAATGTGTATGAAATAATTTTGACCACAAGATATTGCTAAAAAATACATATATAAATGTGTATATATAAATATATGTATATAAATATATATAAATGTGTGTGTGTATATATACAGAAATTTCCTATTTCTCCTTTACACTGCTTTCCCAAATGACATCAATCTTTGCGGAACCATCATTTTATAACATGATTACGCCTTCCCCACTCTTATCCCCCAGCCATCAGTCTTGGAATCTGAAAAAATCCTACTCTCAAATGGCAGCATATTTGAAGCACAGGAATGAGAAACTGAGAATAAGAAGCCTTTCCTGGTTCCTGATCCACAGCTTATTTACTTTATGTGATATGGCTTCTCAAGGACATAAAAAAATACCTCAAACAAAAACCAGTGGTTTATTTATATAGAGGCAATAAACTCATGAGTGCATGCATTTGCTTATTATTCTTCCTCACAGAGGAGATGGATGGATGAATCTATTTATCTCTCTGTCTACATATCTCTCTCTCTCCATATGCAAAGAAAAGTGAGTTAAGTTGGGGAAGTCAGTGAGGAATGATAGGAGGATTTGGTTGCAATGTGGGAAATTGAAGACTTTGTCCCATCCCTGCTTACATAATGAACTTGGCAAGTCATTATCTGAGACATCATTTCCTCTACAATGAGGGAGGAAGGCTGGGGGGACGTGCAGTCAGAGGCTCAAACTCTACAATTCTATGGAGTGACCTTGACAGTTTGGGCTTTCTCAGAAGCTGACTCCATGAAGGGGCTTAGCAGGAAGGCTGCTTATTCAGGAGGAAGTGAGGAGCATCATTGACTCTGGTATATAGCTTTAGGCAATTTGAGGCAATTTTTCCTGCTGACGCTTTCCAACTCTGGACAATAGGTTTTCACTGAAGTGTTACAGGGCAAGAGAGGGACACCCCAGAACCCCCAAACCTGCCCGTTCTAAATATGTTCTGCCATCTGCCACACCAAGACAAAACATACAAAACCTTTAATGGAAAGTAAATTTAATACAATTAGTGTGCAGTACAGAAAAGACAAAGAATATAGTTTTGAAATCAAGCACCTAAAGTTACCCATGTCCTTATGGGTGAATGCCCAGCCAAACAGGGTTGAACCAAAGCAGGGCCACTGAGGCCCAAAAGTCTGCCACTAGTCTAAAGCACCTTCTGGTGGGGACCCATAGAAAAGGGTCAGAAACAGCCAGACAAGTCTGGAGGAAAAGTGCAAAATCAAAATCAAGAACAATGCTGCCATTGGTCTCTCACCCACGTCTGTTTTAGTCCCTCTAGGACCAAACATCAAGCACAGCTTCTTCACATGTCTCTTCACTCCATGTGCCTCCTCTAGGTCTCCTTCTGGCTATCCATCCTGCTTCCTTCCTTCTCCAGTCTCCTCTTCAGCTTCTTCTCTTCCCTACTCAGCTAAACCCTCCTTTAGGTGGGGCAGGGAACCTGGCACCTCCCTTTTTCCTGGGAAGCTCCTTGTTACAGAAGGACCATCTGGGAGGACCATCACCATGTCCACCACAATGTGACCATCTGGGAGGACCATCACCATGTCCACCACAATGTGAAAGCATAAGGTTGCTGTTAGTAAAATAATAGGATCTTAACATCATGCGGATATTGGAGATCATGCCACTCTACCTCTCTGTTGAACAATGGAGGAAAATGTGGGGTTCAGTGACTTGCCCATGATCACTCAGCAAGATTACAGCAAAATAAGTCTGTTCTTTCCAAAACAAGACTGTTCACATGGTATACACCTGATGGAGGATAGGAATAGCAAAACTGCAAAGGTGGCCCCACAAGACCAGCAATTTGGCTCACACAGGAGGTGGGGGTAGAATAGATTAGCATAGCTGTTGACACAGCTATGAAAATCAAGATCCTTAGGTGCCAAAACCCAGATTACAAAGCATAAGATCCAAGCAGGTATCAAGCTGCTGTAGGGAGTGTCCAGAGCATAGGTTCAAGGGTAAAGATATGGAGATTAAGTCCATTGTGGAATCTCCTGTCCTTTTCAGATTCTACATAGTTATCCAAAATAAGCAATCGGGCCTCCCTGCTGGCACAAGGGGTTAAGATGCAACCTATGAAGCAATCCGCAGCCACTGCAGGACGAGTTCCATCCCCAGCCAGGGAGCAACCCACATGGCGCAGTAGACCTCTCCTGACTCGCCCGCTGCTCCCCTCAGCAGTGTATTTCAGTCAGTCTGCCTGTTCTGCTCCCCACTCTGTCTCTGGTGAATCCTCTCACCCCCCACACATCTGCCCTGTACCCCAGCTCTTGTATGCATAAGTAAATACATCTTAAAAAAAATGAGCAACTAATCTAAGGCTCACAAGGAGTAAGCCCCTCCCAAACAAGAGAAGACTATATCAGTGCAGTCTCTGCACAGGCTCTGGGAGCAATCTCTCTGCCCACCTGTGCCTATGCAGGTGCTTCTTTTTACCAACTCTCTCCCTCCGCAGGGCAGCAGCTCCCTACCTGCCCGTGACCTGTACTTCCCCTCATTGACCTCCTTCAGCGGAGGCCACTTTCCTCAAGGCCACCTGCCTGCAAACACGCAGGCCTCTCTTAGCAAACCTGTCCCTTTCAGGGCAGCTCTTCCTGCCTGCTTGTGTCTATGCAAGTGTCCTTTATTCTTCTGTCCCTTTCCCTAACAAACCTGCTTTTAAAATATAACCAATGTCTCTGTCTTGTGGATAAACTTGCCTGGGAAACTCACCGCGTGTTGTTGAAACGGGAGCTCCTCTGAAACCTTTCCCAGAGTGAGCCCAAGGACCCCGCACTCCAAACCCACTAACTCCAAAAAATCCCATCACACCTGCTGAACTCTCCACAGGAGCATAAAGAGGAAGGTCACAACTGTCCTTAGGGTGCCACACTGGCCTTGGCCTCAGTCACAGCCCAGGGGGTCTGGAGCTCTAGCCTGCATTTTATGACAACTCTTCTACTCCCAGTGACTCAGTCTTTCAAAGAAAGTGGCATTCATGCCTCTTGCTTCCTTGGTGCCTGTTCAGGGAATTTTTTCAAGTTGATCTTTTCTCCTTGGCGCCTGGTTAAAAAAAGGGGGAAGTTAAAAATGCATTAGGATTAAGTCCAGTGGTGATGGTGCCTTGGTGCCTTCAGCCATATGGGAAATTCTTCAATTTGTCATGCAAAGCTGGATTGACAGAAAACAGGGCCAAGCCTAAGAGGATCAGGAACTGGCATTTTCCCCCCGAATTTGCACAACTCACCCGTAAGTGTCTCTGGGGCTTGAGCTGAAGAGGCCCCAGGCTGCTAATAATTAACTTTGGTGTTTATGTTCAGAACCAGTCTCTGTGCATGGCAGCACTTGGGATGGGGGTAGGAGGCAGGAATCAGAGGTAAAACTGCCAGAAATGGTTACATTTTGTAAGTAATGTGTCTTATCTTGTTCCATTCAGAGAGGAAAAGAAAACATCGGCCTCAGAGCCAAACCTATTTCTGGGGTCAATCCATCTCTGTACCGCTGCTCCCTGTAAATCTCTCTTGCATTAGGTTCCAGGTGCCTTAGACTTATTAATGCACGCACTGTATTTCTGGGAAATTTAATAAGAGCTGGCTGTGTCTCTTGTAATTCGTGTTTCTGTGTCTTACCTCCACAAAATGCGTTCATATGGAAATTAATTTAGTGCTCATCGGATAACAGAGTGAATGGTCATGGTGTGGATTTCTCTTAAACATTGTTGAAAGTTCTTCCCCCACCCTCCTGCAGTTGAATATTAATATTATCCAAACAGGGAGAAACTACCTTGCTGCCAATACACAGGAATGATCTTAGAGCTGAAGGTGTAACAAGGCAATCACCCAGGAAACGGGAGTTTCCAGGTTCCTTGTGATACCAGAATTGTCAGGCCTAGTCTTACAGCCAGGAACAGATCCCAGGCTGCAGGTGCAGTGCTGAGTCCCAGCCACTAGACCTCCATGGGTTGGTGTCTCACGAAGCCGCAGCAGGAATTTCGCAGACTCTCAGGCAAGCAAGCAAGAAGAGGCAGGTTTGTTTTGAGAAAGAAAAAGTTTATTGAGGAGAAAATCCCTAAATTCTTCAGAGGTCCCCTCCTGCACTGTCCCTAAAACTGCCTAATTTCTAGCTTGCCCTGTGTCTTACTTGTCCCGTGTCTTACTTGCCCCGTCATGGAAGTGTGGAGCTGAGCAGGGACAGGGAGCAAGAGAAGGCAGGGGAAGGAAGGAAGGGGATACCAAGACCAGCACCTGGAGGAGACAGTGGAGCAGAGAGACATGTGAAGAAGCTGTACTTGCTCCTTGGCCTGGGGCTTGTATCAGGAACTTGGGGGATATGGAAGGAGAGAATTGAAAGAGACAGAAATGTGGGGAAGAGACCTACGGGGAGGCTGACACTGGCAGCCTTTATATTGATTTGGGTTTTGATTTTGATTTTGCTTGTTTCTTTTTATTTATTTATTTATTTAGTTTTTTATTTTATTTTTATGCAAAATCTGTGGTACAGGCCAGGTGCAGGGGAGGGTGAGAGAATTTACCAGAGACAGAGTGGGGAGCAGAACAGGCAGGCGGACCAAAGACACTGCTGAGGGGAGCAGGGGGCGATGCAGAAGTCTGCCGCTCCATGTGGGCATCTCCCTGGCCTACCAGAATCGAACCCACACTAAAGAGGCTGCAGAGAGTTTCACAGCCCTGCGCTCAGCCTGCTGTGCCACGGGGAGGCCCTGATTTTGTTCTTTTCCTTCTAGACTTTCCTGGCCCCTTTTGCCCCTTTCCTATGGGCCCCCACCAGGAAATGCCTTAGACTCGGGTCCTGTTTTGAGCTAACTCTGTTTGGCTGGGCATTTGCCCACAAGCACATGGGTAGTAGTTTTTGGTGCTTGATTTGGAAACTGTATTCTTCCTGTTTTCTTCTCTTTATTGCACAGTAATTGTATTAAAGTTGTTTTCCATTGAAGTTTTTATGCACTGGAGCATGTTTTGTCTCGATGTACTGGGTGGCAGAACCTATTTAGAGCAGACAGGTTTGGAGGTCCTGGGGTACCCCTCGTCCTCCTGTAACAAAGGGATTCCTTCACTTTTCACATCTGGACTTGACCTGGCCCTCCATGGCCAGTGTGTTCCCATCACACCCTGCCATGTCCTACCTGGGAACCCTCTAATTTAGCTGACCTCTAGACGCTTCCTAAATGTTCATTCTTTTCCAAGCCTTCTCGTCCCTTAGTATATGCTGGTCCCTTTGCCTGGAGCATCTTTCTCTGCCTTCTTTACTAGAGAAACATCTGCTTCACCTTTGAAGGCTCCTAAAATGTCACTCCTCCGAAGGATTGGAGTTGGGATTCCTCAATAATGAAGGTGTCATAGGGTTGCTGGTGGGAGACAAGCCTGCATGAGGAAACCCCAGGTGGCTGAGAAATGGATTCATTGTTCTCCCTCCCTGGAGAGATTCTTACAGGGGTCCTGCTCTTGCTTATTTGCTGCAGGGGGTCTTGTTGCCCCAGCCAGATAGGATGCTGACAAGCAGCAAAGAGAAAGGGCCTCACACCATGGGGCTGAAGATCTGGCATCCCTTTGCTTTTTGTTCTTGGTCATAGAGAGAGAGAAAAATTTATTAGAGAGTATATAGGGCAGTGGATTGTACATGTCAGCAGACTGTGGGTGGATGGCATGGAAAATTGTCTGTTTAGAAATTAGTTATTAAATAATTTGACCCACTTGACAATGGGAGACAATTTATTGTACATATCTGACAAGCAAACCAGCACAACTATTATAGTAAGTCCTTCTTTTGCTTTTTTAGAAGTTCATTTTTATTTAGAAGTATCTTAGAAAAGTTTTTAAATGAAGTTAACTGTGTTAAGTTTCTAGGTAGAAAAAGTTATGGTAGCTGAGTAGCAGCCGGTCCCGGCTTTTCTTTCTTATGCTTTAGCTGATAGGGATGCACTGGCCTCTATTCACTGTCTTAGGTAATTGTCTAGCTTAAATCATAAGTTTTAGTGTAAGGTTTGATTTTTTATCTATTGACCGTGAAGGCTACCATCTAGCTGAAACCTGTAGGAGCCAGTAGTCCATGGGAATAGAATACTCTGATTGTCTCTGCTTTACACATGATAATGCATTTTTTTTTCTGATTACTAAAAATGAATAAATAAAGACCTGCTGAGTTTCACGGCAGAAGATACTTGCACCTCATCCAGTGTCAGTGTCTCCTCACTGCCTCATCCCCTTCCCCTCAGCCCTTTACGCTGCACCTAGGCCATCTTTTCCTTTCAAGGATTTCTGACCCGACATTTTGCCGAAAGCTGGTCTGCGGCACTTATTCAAGTAGGCCATCTGTGACTGCTTGCACTGTTTTCATTTGGCATTACTGGGCAGATTGTCAATAATTCCTTATGGGGACCTGCTTTACCCTTGTTGGCTACCAGAACTTAGCAGGCCTAGAAAAGCAGTGGGGAGTGGGGGGACAGTGAGAAAGAAGAGGGGGAAGACAGGAGGTGGCTAATGAGTCTTTTTCAGTGAGCACACAAAACAGTGAAGGAATGAAATATAAGCAGGAAGTGAATTTGCTTCCAAGGGAAAATTGGTGGAAATTTACTTTTCCTGTACTTTGGATTTCATTTTTAAAAAATGCTTTTCTCTTGGTCCTCCCCTCGTGGCCCAGAAGTTGAGTGCTGGGCTGCGAAGCTGCCTGCAGGCTCTGCAGCACCAGTTCGATCCCCAGCCACCAGTGAAGGTCCCACATGGCACACAGACCTCTCCTGCCACCTGCTACTCCCCTCAGCCATGTATTTCGTCAGTCTGCCTGTTGTGTTCTCAGCTCTGGCTCTGGTGAATTCTCGCACCCTCCCGCACTTCTGACTGTACCAAGTGCTTGTATAAATAAAAAAAATAAACCTTTAAAAAAAATGTTTTTCTCTTTAGTGAAGAAAAAAAAAATTAAAGGTGAACCCACAATGAGGCACCACTTCATGCCCATGAGAAAAGCACATCTTGAAATAAAAAAAGACATCCCCTGCTCATGGATTGGAATAATTAGCATTATTAAAATGGCCATCCTACCAAAAGCAATTTACAGATTCAATGCTAACCAATAAAAATTTCAATGACATTCTTCAAAGAAATAGAACAATTATTGATGAACATCCTATGGAATCACCAAAAACCCCGAATAGCCAAAGCTCTCCTGAAAAAAAAAGAAAAGAAAAAAAAAAGAAGGGAATGGAGGCATCACACTCCCAGACTTCAATTTATGCTACAAAGCCATAATCCTCAAAACTGCATGGTACTGGAAAAAGAACAGGCACACGGACTGATAAAACCTAATAGAAAATCTAGAAATAAACCCACAGATTTATGGTCAGCTAATCTTTGACAAAGGAGCAAAGAATATACACTGGAGCAAAGAAAGTTTGTTCAATAAATGGTGTTGGGAAAACTGGGTCGCTACATACAAAAGAATGAAGCTTGACTACTACCTCACACCATGCACAAAAACCAACTCAAAATGGATTAAAGAACTAGACATAAGACCTGAAAATACATAGAAGGAAATACAGGTGAAACACTACATGACATGCACCTCAAAGACATCTTTAGAGACACATCACCAAAAGCAGTGAGAGTGAAAGCAAAGATTAACAGCTGGGATGACATCAAATTAAAGAGCTTCTGCACAGCAAAAGAGACAATAACCAAATTTGTGAAGCGTTCCATATTTTTTGGACCAAAAAAGAAGGCAGGAACAGCTATACTCATATCAGATAAAACAGATTTCAAACTTAAAAAGATAAAAAGAGACCCCAGTGGTCATTACATTATAATCAAGGGGACAATACTTCAAGAAGAAATAACACTCATTAACATATATTCACCAAACGAAGGAGCACCAAAATATATCAGACAACTATTGGCATCTCTGAAAACAGACATCAGAGAAAACACATACATAGTGGGAGACTTCAACACACCACTATCAACAATGGATAGATCAACAAGACAAAAAATAAATAAAGACACTAAAGCTCT
Source organism: Talpa europaea (assembly GCF_964194135.1). Lineage (NCBI taxonomy): Eukaryota > Metazoa > Chordata > Mammalia > Eulipotyphla > Talpidae > Talpa > Talpa europaea. Next base: position 15,603,015 of record NC_140075.1, read on the forward strand.
AAATAAGGATCTAGAGTGCTTGAGCTTAACAGACATATATAGAACACTAACCCCCAAAAAATCTGAGTATACATTTTTCTCAAGCGCACACGGATCATTCTCTAGGATCGATTATATACTGGGGCACAGGACAAACATCAACAGATACACCAAGATTGAAATCATACCAAACATCTTTTCTGACCATGAAGGCATCAAACTAGAAATAAACCATAAAAAGAAGGCAAGGTACTCTCCTACCTTGTGGAGATTGAAACCCACACTACTGGAAGTCCACTGGAATAACGAGGAGATAAAAGAAGAAATTAAAAAAAAATATTTGAATTGAATGACAAGGAGGACACCAATTTCCTAAATGTATGGGATGCAGCAAAAGCAGTAATAAGAGGAAAATATATAGCAATAGATGCTCACATCAAGAAACAAGAAAAAACTCAAAGAAACAACCTAATCTCGAAGCTCAAAGATCTAGAAAAAGAACAACAAAAAAACCCAAAACCAGTAGAAGAAAAGAAATAATAAAAACCAAAGCAGAAATAAATGAAATTGAAACTAAAAAAAACAATCCAAAAGATCAATGAAACCAAGAGCTGGTTCTTCGAAAAAATAAATAAAATAGATAAACCCCTAGCCAGGCTCACAAGGGCAAAAAGGGAGAAAGCACAAATAAATAGGATAATAAATGAAAGAGGAGAAATCACAACGGACACAGCAGAAATCAAAAGAATAATTAATAACTACTATGAACAGTTATATGGAAACAAGTTCAACAATCTAGAGGAGATGGACAAATTCCTACAACTCTACAATCACCCAAAGCTAGATAAAGAAGAAATAGAACACCTAAACAGACCAATTACAATTAGCGAAATTGAAATGATAAGCAAAAACCTCCCCAAAAACAAATGCCCAGGACCTGATGGATTTACAAATGAATTCTACCAAACATTCAGAGATGAATTGGTGCCTATCCTTCACAAACTCTTCCAAAAAATTGAGAAGGAAGGTATAATACCTAACACGGTCTATGAAGCCAACATTACACTAATACCAAAACCGAACAAGGACAACACAAACAAAGAAAACTATAGGCCAATCTCCCTAATGAACACTGATGCAAAAATCCTCAATAAAATTTTAGCTATCAGAATCCAACAGTGTATCCATAAGGTAATTCACCACGACCAAGTAGGATTCATTCCAGGGACACAAGGATGGTTTAACATCCGAAAATCAATCAACGTTATCCAACAAATCAACAAAAAGAAATATATAAATGATATGATAATATCAATAGATGCTGAGAAAGCTTTTGACAAAGTGCAACACTCATTCATGATAAAAGCCCTTGAAATTCTTGGGATACAAGGAACGTACCTCAACATCATAAAGGCCATATATGACAAGCCAACAGCCAGTATCATTCTCAATGGTGAAAAGCTGAAAGCAATTCCATTAAGATCTGGAACAAGGCAAGGATGTCCACTTTCACCACTGCTTTTCAATATAATACTGGAAGTCCTAGCCAGAGCAATAAGAAAAGAGAAATACATCCAAGGAATCCAAATAGGAAAAGAAGAAGTCAAACTATCACTCTTTGCAGATGATATGATAATATACATAGAGAACTCCAAAAACTCCACAGAAAAACTAATTCAAATCATCAATCAGTTCAGTAAAGTGGCAGGATACAAAATCAACATGCAAAATTCAGTAGCCTTCCTATATACAAACAATAAATCTGAAGAAGAAATCAAAAAAAAATCCCTTTTATTATTGAAACAAAAAAAAATCAAATATTTGGGAATAAATCTAACAAAAGAGGTAAAGGACCTATACAAAGAAAACTATAAAACACTGTTAAAAGAAATAGAAGAAGACACAAAGAAATTGAAAAACATTCCCTGCTCATGGATTGGGAGAATAAACATTATTAAAATGGCCATCCTACCAAAAGCAATATACAGATTCAATGCTATTCCAATCAAAATTTCAATGTCATTCTTCAAAGATATAGAACAATTATTGATGAAATTCATATGGAATCACAAAAAAACCCGAATAGCCAAAGCTCTCCTGAAAAAAAAAAAGAAGGGAATGGAGGCATCACACTCCCAGACTTCAAACTCTACTACAAAGCCATAATCATCAAAACTGCATGGTATTGGAACAAGAACAGACATACAGACCAATGGAATCAAATAGAAAATCCAGAAATAAACCCACAGATTTATGGTCAACTAATATTTGACAAAGGAGCAAAGACTATGCATTGGAGCGAAGAAAGTTTGTTCAATAAATGGTGCTGGGAAAACTGGGTCACTACATGCAAAAGAATGAAGCTTGACCAGTACCTCACACCATATACAAAAATCAACTCAAAATGGATTAAAGAACTAGACATAAGACCTGAAACCATAAAATACATAGAAGGAAATATAGGCGAAACACTATGTGATTTGCATATCAAAGACATCTTTACAGACACATCACCCAAAGCAGTGATAGTGAAGGCAAAGATCAACAGCTGGGACTACATCAAATTAAAGAGCTTCTGCACAGCAAAAGAGACAATAACAAAAACAAAGAGAAACCCCACCAACTGGGAGAACATTTTTGCACACAACACTAATGATAAAGGACTGATCACAAAAATCTGCAAAGAGCTGATGAGACTCAACAACAACAAAGAAAATAATCCAGTCAAAAAATGGACAGAGGAGCTAAAAAGTAACTTCTCTGAAGAGGAAATGCGAATGGCCAACAGGCATATGAAAAAATGTTCAACATCACTTGTAATCAGGAAAATGCAAATCAAAACTACCATCAGACACCATCTTACACCAGTGAGAATGGCACATTAAAAAAACTAGCAACAACAAATGTTGGTGAGGTTGTGGAGAAAAAGGAACTCTTCTGCACTGTTGGTGGGAGTGCAAACTGGTCCAACCACTATGGAGAGCTGTGTGGAGATTTCTGGACCTACTAAACATAGAGCTTCCACAGGATCCAGCAATTCCACTCCTAGGTATTTACCCAAAGAACACAGAAACATCAATTCCAAAGAACACCTGCACCCGTATGTTTATAGCAGCACTATTTACAATAGCTAAGCTTTGGAAACAGCCCAAATGCCCAAAAATAGATGACTGGATCAAGAAGATGTGGTACATATATACCATGGAATATTACTCAGCATTCAAAAAAGATAAACACATGCTATTTGCAGCAACATTGATGGCGCTGGAAGGGATCATGCTCAGTGAAATAAGCCAAAAAGAAAAAGAAAAATACCGGATGGTCTCACTCATAGCAGGAATCTAGAATACATAAATAAGGGACCAGGAAAATGAATAACTATAAGAAAGTGAAAATCAAAATCAACAAAAACTATGAACCAGAGACAGTTTTTGGGGGGTGGTTGGCGGGAGGGGAGGGATTGGGTTCAGAATGGGGGGATTGCAATTGTATGGGGAATATAAAAATAAAATTTAGTAAAAAAAAAAGAGACAATAACCAAAACAAAGAGAAATCCCACCGACTGGGAGAAAATTTTTGCACACAACACTAATGATAAAGGACTGATCACAAAAATCGACAAAGAGCTGATGAGACTCATCAAAAAGAAAGAAAATAATCCAGTGAAAAAATGGTCAAAAGAGCTAAAAATAAACTTCTTCAAAGAGGATATGCAAATGGCCAACGGGCATATGAAAAAATGTTCAACATCACTTTTAATCAGGGAAATGCAAATCAAAACTACCATCAGACACCATCTTACACCAGTGAGAATGGCACATATTAAAAAAAAAAATACTAGCAGCAACAAATGTTGGCGAGGCTGTGGAGAAAAAGGAACTCTCCTGCATTGCTGGTGGGAGTGCAAACTTGTCCAACCACTATGGAGAGCTGTGTGGAGATTTCTGGACCTACTAAACTTAGAGCTTCCATATGATCCAGCAATTCCACTCCTAGGTATTTACCCAAAGGACACAGAAACAGTAATTCCAAAGGGTACCTGCACAGCTATGTTTATAGCAGCACTGTTTACAATAGCTAAGCTATGGAAACAACCCAAATGCCCAAAAATAGATGACTGGATCAAGAAGATGTGGTACATATACACTATGGAATATTACTCAGCAATCAAAAAATATAAACACATGCATTTTGCAGCAACATGGATGGAGCTAGTAGGGATCATGCTCAGCAAAATAAGTCAGAAAGAAAAAGAAAAATACCAGATGGTCTCCCTCGTATCAGGAATTTAGAAAATCAAAATAAGGGACCGGGAAAATGACTAATTAATAAAAAGTAAAAATCAAAATTAACAAGCAACTATAAACCAGAGACACACTATGGGGGGGCAGGGAGAGGAAGGACTCAGGTCAAAATAAGGGGGGGGTGCAATTGTATGGGGAATATAACCAAAATGAAAATGCATACACTATGCAAAAATGTCTGGAAGTTCCCTCCAGTATAGATGGAATATCACAGTGAACCTAATTGTTAAAAAGAGGAACAGTCAATGCTAATAGACTATATGAGCAGCAGACTATATGAAGTCATCATAAATATAATTTTAAAATATTTATAGTGCTGTATTATGTTTATAGTGCTGCTATAAACATACGGGTGCAGGTGTTCTTTGGAATTGATGTTTCTGTGTTCTTTGGGTAAATACCTAGGAGTGGAATTGCTGGATCCTGTGGAAGCTCTATGTTTAGTAGGTCCAGAAATCTCCACACAGCTCTCCATAGTGGTTGGACCAGTTTGCACTCCCACCACCAGCATAATGAAGTCATGAAGTCATCTTCTCTATTACATTTTGGTGAGTCTCCAATTCATCAGTCTCCCCACAGCCGACTTCATGGCTTGGATCGTCAGACTATATATGACTGGATTAAAGGTGGGGGGGCACCACCGTGTAGAACATAGAAATGACCAGGTCAGACACGGATGGGGTCTCTGAGGTCAGTTTCAGATAATCAAAGAATCCAGCAGAGAGAAACAGCACCACAACCAGCAGGTGGGGAAGGCAGGTGGAGTAGACCTTGGCCTTCCCTTCTGTGGATGGGATCTTCCTGACAGCAGAAAAGATGTGGACATAGGAAATGACAATGAAAATAAAATAGCACATAACCCAGACCACACTGATGAGAATGGGGACAAGTTCGCTCATGAAATTCCCTGAGAAGGAAATAGCCAATAACTGGGGGATGTCACAGAAGAACTGGTGGACCACGTTGGACCTGCAGTAGGAGAAGGAGAAGGCTCCAGCTGTGTGAATCACAACATAGAGAACCCCACCCAGCCAGGACACAGCTGTCAGCTGCACACACCTGTCCCTGCTCATGATGACGTCATAGTTCAGGGGTGGCAGATGGCAGCATAGGGGTCAAGGCTCATCACCATGGGGAGGCTCATCTCTACACCTGCTGACATAACCAGCACAAAAACCTGGACGACACAGCCCGGGAAGGAGATGGAACTGCTGTGCCTCAGAGAGTTGGCAATGGACTTGGGATCCGTGGCTGAGATGAGGCAGAGGTCCGTGAGGGACAGACTCCTCAGGAAGAAGTGCATGGGGGTGTGGAGGTACCGCACAGTACAGGGTTTGATGAGGACAATGACCCCGTTCCCCAGCAGGGCGCACAGGTAGACCAGGGAGAAGAGCAGCGGGTGCAGGAAGCCCATGGTCCCCTGGGTGGGGAACCCCAGGAGGGCAAATTCTGTCACGGCCGTGAGATTGGTCACCCCTGGAGCCGTCACTGCATGAATGTCTAGAGGAATAAAACACCATGATTGTCATCCAGTGCCTGACCCAGGGTGTCTCTCTGCAGGTGACCAGTGCTGTCATTCCCCACTGACCTCTCTCTGCACTCTGTCCAGTGTCCCCCCGCAGAGATCTCAGCTCCTGCTCTGCTCGGCCTCTCTAGCTTGTGACCCGCAGGTGCCGCCACTGTCCATGCCACCTGTGTTAGATGCAGAAGGGCAGAGAGTTCAACTGACCTCAGCCCCCTGAGCAGTCTCCTCCTGTCTCACTATGTCCCACACATGGGCACCCCTGAAACCCTGAGCCTGGCACCTCCTCTGTTGTCCCCAAGCCCCAGTCCATGCACCTTTCAGGAGCGAGACCCCCAAGAACCCTTAGGAACACAAACTGTCAAGTACGCCCCAAATCTAGCCTGTAGGGTCTCAGCCCCCAGTCCCTACAAAACACTGGCTAGTCACAGCTACAGGCACACATTTTGGGACCAAGTGGACCCTGATGGCCCCGAGTTGGTTCCTGGTTGGCGCCCACGTCCTTCATCAGGGCAGTGGGTTGGCTGTCCCCACCCCGTGTCGCTGTGTGATGACCGTCTGGCCCTCACCCCTGCTCAGTATGCACTGAGAGGGTGACCTCCCATCCTGCCCTCCCAGTCATTGTCCTTCCCCTGCCCTCGCCCAAGGAGCTGAGGTGGTTTCTCCTGGAGCTACTTCCCTCAGGGCTCAGGCGCGGCCATGGTCAGGGCGGGAGGGACGGTCCACCCTATGGCAACAGCCACACACTCGGGGCTCCGAAGCCCGGGACTCTGGCCAGGTCCCTGCTGACGCCCCGACAGACAGACCCGCCACGGGGTCTGCACCTTACCCTTCCTGCGCCCTCGCCCGCTGCTCAGGGGCCTCCCCAGGCTGCTGTCCTTTCCCCGAGGGCTCTCGGCAGCCCCTGTAACAAGCCCCCGGGGTCAGCATACACATGTCCTGCTCTTGTTCCAATACTATCCCAGTATAAAAATGCATACATTATGCAAAAATGTAAAATGATATAAGAATTATATAAAATAAAATATTAATTGAAAAAAGAAAAAAAAAGAAAGCTTTTATTCTTTTGGTGCAGCAGGAACATTGCTCCTCAAATAGTTTTTGCCCGTGGGATGAGGAGATGAGTGTTCTAACCTCAGTGTCTCTTACATTTACATCCATGAGCTCCTGCAAATATTCACTTCTAAGACATCGTGGTTGTTTGAATGATTGTACCCAAAAGGTATTGATGAATGGATCCATGTTCACTCCCAAAGAAATTTCTAATGGGCTGCAACAAGGTTCTATCTGTAACTCTGTACACTTTATCATTCACTCACGAAGATGTGAAAGTCAGACTCTGGATAATTAGAATACAAAAGCAATGGATATAGGGTGCAAAGGTGTTCTGAAGTTCAGTTAGTAAAAATGATGTCATAATCACAAGAATAGAACAGGATATGAGACAAAACTGAGGTTTAAATATAAATGTTAAAGTGGGTTAAGCTAATTGCTATTCAAAAAAAAAAAAAGAAAACTTAAACAATGTGTTCTCCAGTGAACACTGGCAGTGCTGTCCTTCCAGCACATCTTTTCTAGAAATTAACTCTCTACCTATACAGAATGGTAGCCACATAAGCACTTAAGGTACAACATGACGTAGGTGATAAGACCAGAAGTGGACACTTGACCCAAGAAAGATAATCTATTTCTGAGGATTCCAAAATCAGATCTGAGAATGGTAAGACAGTCCATTTTAGGAAGTCTGGGGTCTAAGAGGTAAAACCTTGGGTTGGGAGGTAGCCATGTCTCCACTATGGGGGCAACACAGGGATCTGATCTGTATAGACAGGAACAGGAGAGGCTTCTTTCTAATTTTAGTTTCCTTGGGTCAGTTGCTTCTGTGGCTGAGGTGCATCTTTATCTCTTAGTGTCATTCTACTGTAATAACCTGACAGAATCTAGTAAATTCCCTTTTAACTCAAGCTAATTAAGTTTCTGTCATTTGCAACACAAAATGTAAGTAAAAATATTTAAACTTGAGCTCCAACATAGTGTCTGCAATAAGGGTGGACTAATAATAATGTATTAAATCTCTAGGTAGTACTAATAAAGTATTAAATCTAAGCTCTGCCCTGATTATATTTTGGTGGACTACAGTGGTCATTTCCAGGTTCCATTTTCTAAAGATGACTGTCAAGGGATAGGTCTGAAGGAAGAGGATGTAGCTGTACAGAAATGTTTGAAGAGTTGTCATGTGGAAAACAGGGAAGCTGGTCTGTGTTGTCCAATGAACAAAATTTACAGCAAAAGTTGAAGGCTGGAATATAATATACAAGTTTCCTTTCTCAGCATTAGAGCTATACAGTAATGGATGGATTATCTAGTGGAATATCAAGGCCATCATCAATGGGAAGATTGGATCACAGTTTGGATATTTACTTATTTGGTAATTTGAAATAGGTAGCAATGAATTTTTAGTTTATAATTTATTGAAGATTTTCCATATGTGAACTGTTGTGTTTGACATAAGCTTTATACAAGTTTACTCATGTAAACTTCATAATGATCATATGAAATAAGGATTGCCATATCCATTAAAATTATTTATCAACTATTGTGACAAAGGGTAATACTGTGGCAATTTTTAAAATGCAACAGATAATTTATGGAATGATGCTACTGTTAGTTTCAATTGTCATACGTACTTGTAATTATACCATTACATGGAATATTTTAGGTTAATAGATAGTTTTCAATTTTGACTCAATTATATAGCAAATTGTAACCTTTCAGATTTTTAATAAGTATAAGCTATAGCACTTTCATTTCCATTATGAGTAAGTTAGTTATAATTACTCAATTAACTCCCTGTTGTTCTTTCAGGAAGTGCTGAATAATGTAGTGAATAATGTCCTTTCATTTTTTAACATAGTAGGAAAACTGACTCTTGTCTTAATATTTCAGAGATGTGAAATTCAATTATTTCATCTTTCATAGGTAGGTAAGATATGGAGTTTTACTTATTTACTTTACTATGGATCAAATCCCCAAATCTTTAAATTTATCTGCTCCATAAAGATTCCAAAACAAACTACTAAATGGTCTGCTTAACATCAGATTGAATGTGGAGGGAAGATAACCCAAAGTAGATAACTAGCCCAACTTACCATATTCTTTATAAAATAACAAAATATCATCTATCACACTAAATTCTAACATACATTTTTTAGAGACTACAGAAATAAACCCATACTTATATGGACAATTAATATATAACAAAGGAGCCAAAAGTATACATTAGAGAAAGGAAACTTTCTTCAACAAAGAGTACCAGGAAAACTGGACAGTCACATGCAGAAAAATGAAACTAGACCACTGTCTCATACCACATACAAAAGTTAACTCAAAATGGAATAGAGATGTGGATGTAAGATCTGAAATCATAAAAAAATACATAGAAGAAAACATAAGCAGAACATTCTACCACATTGACTTCAGGGATGTATTTGGGTAATTGACTCCAACTGCAAGGTAAACAGAAGCAAAAATAAACAAATGGGATGACACCCAACTGAAAAGTTTTGCACAGTGAAATAAACTATCATTAAAACAAAAAGATGCCCCACTGAGTGGAAGAAAATATTTGTATATCATATATCTGACAGGGGACTAATTTCAAAGACTACAAAATTCAGCAACACAAATTATCCAATAAAATAGACACTTCTCCAAAGAAAACATATAAATGACCAGCAGGAACATGAAAAAATTTTCATCATCACTTTTCATCATATGTGAATCAAAACCACAATGGGTTACCACCTTACATTGTGAGAATGACCCATACTGATAAGACCAGAAGGTCAATCCAGCATTCCTAGGTGTTTATCTGAAGTTACTTAGATATGCACTAGAAAAATTACAAAAAGACTAATTCAAAGGGATATTTGCACTCCTATGTTCGCTACAGCACTATTTGCATAGGTTATAGAAATAACCTAAGTGTCCAAGGATAGATGAGTGGGTAAAGAAGTTGTGGCATACATGTACAATGAATATTACTCAGTTTAAAAATAGATGAAAATTTGCCAGAACAACATGCATAGAACTGGAGGGGATTATGCTAAGGAACTAAGAAGAAGAAAGACAAATACTGGATGATTTGATTCATATATGAAATACAGAGAAATACACAAAAGTAACAGACAAATCTAATATAAACAAACTCTAGAAATATGGCTGCAGAATAGAGGCTAGAGAGGTGATGAATGGGAAGGAGGCTCAGTGGTCTATGGCAGAAGATTCTGGGTATACACGTGTGGTAGGCATGGTGTGGAAACATATAGCTTATGAGGTGTGAACCTATATCCCTAAATTATATACAGTGTTGTAAATCAATGTTCCCTCAAAAAGTTATAGAAACATTGAAAATATATTTTAGCTTAGAGAAACTCTGTAATGATCAATTTAGTTTTAAACCCAATTTTTTACCAGACACTATAAAAATTCTGCTACAGTACAAGATTTTTGCTTAATTTCCCTCGTTCTCTTTTCCTAGTTTGTCCTTTTTTTTCTTTTTAAAATGTCTGCTTAAAAGACTACACATAAATATACAAAGATCATAGCTAAGCCAGATGCAGAGAGACTAACAGTTAATGATAAATGCTGGAGATTCTTTTCAAGTTAAATATTCAGGACCAGGCAGCTGAGTACGCCTAACAAAAGAACACATGCTTATGAGGGTTACAAAGATGGAGTAAGAACAACTAGTTCTCATTTGGATAAAATTAAGTTATTTAATGAAAGCATGTAAGAAGGATTTGAAATCAAAGTAAAAGTGAAATTAAGTTAAATCATTTATTCACTCCTATACAAAAGGGAAATGTTTTTGCAATTTGTAAAATTTCTTTTCAAAATTAATGCTTAGGACAAATGCTAGTATTTGGTGCCTTACAGCTGCATGTAGTAAATGAACTGCCCATGTAGTTTGACTTCACCCAGAAGCTAAGGACCTCAGAAGCATTTTAAGATGTTTGTGAAACACAAATGAAGTGTGTTATCAGAGATACGCTGCCATATGTGTTTGAGATACATGTTCATACATGTGGATAATATTTGTTCTCAGGCAGATGAATATTTCTGTTGCCAAAGTGGTCACTATTTAAAAAGTAATCAAATGAAGACAAAATAACTACTTTTGTTAGGCAAGGTAGCACTGTTTTGTCTTAAATTTATTTCATAAAAATTCTTTTTTTTAAGTATACAATAGAAGGCACTGATAAAATAGTGTCTCAAAAATGTTTCAGAAATATTTATAGACTCAAATTATTTAGACTTGCTCTAGGATTTTGTTAGTGGATATGGTGAGGCATCTTCATATCAAGGTGTGGAAAATTGTTCAAAAAATCTATATGGTATTGTAATCCAATGATAATTCAAAGAAATTTTTATTATAGTTTTGATTTGCACTTTCCTGATGATAAGTGACAATGAATACGTTTTGCTATCTCATATTTTTTGTATTTTCACTGAATGAGAACAAAAACCAATGTTTTGTTTTCCACTGAGATAACATTGGTTCACAACCAATGTTGTGAACATCATATATGATTCAGAGGTATAGGTTTACACCTCTTTAGGCATATTTTACTGCAGCGGCCCAGCCCAGCGGTGGCGGGAAAACCGAGACAATCTCAGGGAATGAGCGAGAATGAGCACAAGGTGTTGGAAGGATTAGGGCTAAGGAAATAAAGAAAGAAATGACACACAGACACACTCTAAGGGAGTGAAAATCTGAGTGTAATTTGCTGAAATCAACCTTCTTTTTTTATACATCTTTTTGACCATTACATAAGATTATTTTTCACAGTATATGGTTAATCATACATCAGATTATTACATGCAGTGAAACATAACATAAAACGATATGCACTATTTCTAGATTCCAATTAAGTACACTCATCAATAAATCAAGTACATACCGAGACCTCAGCAAGAGGTCTCCTTCATCCAAAACCATTTTTGACCCTCAGGTCTTTGTTATTAACCTTAGTTTAAACATTGATTCAACTATTAATTTTCCATCTTCATTGTATATTATTTATATACTATAACATAGATATTTCTTTACTATTACTTATAACTATTTCTGTTGTTTAAATTCACTATTATAAAATCACAACTATTTTTCTTGATTAAATTCTTAAGCATTTTCTGTAAGTAGTCAAACCAGTTTAAGGTAGCAACTGGGCAGTGAAGCACAAAGCTATTGAATTGTAAGTTAAAGATTAGCAGTGTGGTCTCAGCAAACTGGGCAGTGTTAGCTGGAACACAATGGCATTGCTCTATAGCAACCATTTTTTATAAGACCTGAGAAGGGTTTTTTATGAATACCCTCGGGGACTGCGCCTGTCTTAGGTTTTCAGGAGTCGCAGACACATGTGCAGCCAGTGCCTTCTGTAGTCTGCCCCAGATCTTACCTGTCATTGGCTGTCCAGTCCATCGCACAGGGGAAGGGGGTCTTATGTACTCTGACTTTATGTGTCTTGAGTTACAGCCACCCTTTGTCCAGCATACTCACTGGCGTTAAACAGCGGAAGCTGCCACAGGGGCAGAGACTGCCGCAGGGGCAGAAGCTGCCACATTTTACCACACCACACCCACCACTAGGCACCATCACTCCTCCACATTATTCCCCTGTGTCTGTTAGCCATCTATATGTCTTAACTGGAGAAGTGTCTATTTTGTTCTCCTGCCCATTGTTTGATTAGGTTATTTGTTTTCTTTTTGCTAAGTTGTATGAGTTCTTTGTAGATTTTGTGCAGATTTTGGTAATTAATCCTTTGTGGAATGTGTGATGTACAAATACTTTCTTCCCCTCAGTAGATATCTTTTATTTTAATGATAGTTTATTTTAACAATATTTAATTCACTGTGCAGAAGCTTTTAGTTTGTTATATTGTCATTTGTTTGTTTATTTATTTATTTTTAAATTTATGAATTATGTATTTTATTTTATTTATTTTTTTAAAGATTTGTTTATTTATTTATACAAGCACTGGGTACAGTCAGAAGTGCGGGAGGGTGAGAGAATTGACCAGAGCCAGGGCAGGGAGCAGAGCAGGCAGAAGGACTGAGGTACACTGCTGAGGGGAGCAGAGGGTGGCAGGAGAGGTCTGCGCACCATGTGGAACCCTCCTCCAGTGGCCAGGGAGCAGCCAGGGATCGAACCGGCACTGCACAGACTGCGGGCAGCTTCGCAACCAAGCGCTCAACCGCTGCACCACCGCGGAGGCCCGCCATTTGTTTATTTTGCTTTTGTTTACCTTGCCTTTGGAGTCAAGTCCCCCAAAACATCCTTGAAGCCAATGTTGTGGAGTGTTTTGTCTATGATTTTCTTCTATGTACTTTATGACTTAAGGTCTTACATTCATGTCTTTAATACATTTTGAGATTATTTTTGTGTATGGTGTGAAAACAGTGGTCAAGTTTATTTTTTGTGCATTTGGTTGTCTACTTTTCCCAGTGTCATTTATTGAAGGGACTTTCCTTTTCCCAATGTATATATGGTCTTGGCTCTTTTGTTGAAGATCACTTCCCTGTATAAGCATGGGTTTATTTCTGGGTGTTTAATTGTATTCCAGTGGTCTACTTGTCTGTTTTATTCAGTTACCATACTATTTTTATTACTATAGCTTTGTGGTATAGTCTGAAGTCTAGTAGTGTAATTCTTCTGTTCTTTTTGGTTAGGATTGCTTTGGCAAGATATCACCCACCTCACACCTGTTAGAATGGCCCATAACAAAAATATCAGAACAACAATATTGATGAGGAGAAAAAGAAACCCTCATATACTGTTCGTGGGACAGTACACTGGTTCAGCCTTTATGGGAAGAGTATGGAGGTTTCTCACAAAAGTAAAACATGTCTTCCATATGGTCTGGCAATTCCATTCCTAAGTATCTATTTCCCAAAATGCAAAAACACTGACTTAAAGAGATAGATGAATTCCTATGCTATTTGTGGCACTGTTTATAATAACTGAGTTGTGGAAGTAGTCTAAGTTCCTGAAGACTGATGGGTGAATAAAGAATTTATGGTAAATTTACACAATGAAATACTGTTCAACTACCACAAAAAAATGAAGTCATGCCATTTGCAACAACATGGATGGAACTGATGGAACTGGAGGGGATTACACTAAGTGAAATGAGTTGGACAAAGACAAATACTGTACGATTATACTCATATACGGAACATCAAAACAAAGGAATGGACACAATTAAATCAAACCCTAGAAATTCTACTATAGAATTGAGGTTACCAGACGGGGTGTTGGGGGAGAAAATGGGAGGAACCACAACGGACAGATGGACTGTTGTGGGTGCTTTGGTGTTTGGTGTGGAATGACAACATGGATATGAAGGGGGTGCGGGGGTAAGTAAGGGGGGAAGCTTCAGGTTTTTCTGCCCTCCCACTGCACATGTGCACTCGGCCAAGCGGTGTGGCGCTCCGTGTGGCGTGGCATGGCGTGGCGTGCGTGGCGTGGCGCAGCGCAGCGCAGCGCAGTGTGGTGCAGTGCCGAGGCCGGAGGAGGGGGCTGGAGTGGCCGAGCGCGACGGAGCGCGGTGACGCCTGATAGCGGAGAAAGTGATGACGCCAACGGAGCTGCTGGAGCCGGAAATGAACCTACCCGTGGTGGACTGGTTGCCCAGTTCTTCTATGTATAAATAAATAAATCTTTAGAAAGAAAAAAAAAATGCCCCAACAGAAGATGTCCTTTGGGGGGACATCACACATTCTTTCAAAGAAAATCCCTGTTCTCATCTCTGTGTGGACGCTCCAGCGCACTAGTGCTTGTAACCGTCTTCGCGGTTACCTGGCAGGGGTCGAGGCTCCTTGTGATTCTCACGTCCCTTCCCCGTCCAGAGTGATTCCCCTGGGCCTGGGCCTGAGACAGACGGGGAAGCACAAGGCCTGGAACAATCCCCGCGGTGATACAGGTGACTGGACGGGCGTGTTCACTTCTGGTGTAGAGACTTCCTAGGTCCTGCTCCCTGGTAAGCTTGACAGATCCTCGAGGTCAATTTCGAGGATGAATATGAAATTAGAGAGAGACAGAGAGAGAGAGAGAGAGAGAGGTAAATTTGAGAACTGTCCCTTCTTGTGTAATTGTGCAGACTTAGGCAAATCATTTTATTTCTCTGAACCTCAGATACTTTAGTAACACTTTTCTTAAAATACCAACCTCCCAGGAGGAGTGTGAGGAAGAAATGGAATGATACATATGAAGAAGTTAGTGCAACATTTGTCAGTAGAGAGTTCCACCATTCTCTTTCCTAATCCCACAGTAAAGGTAATCCTAGTGATAATAATGCAGTGCACTTTGTAGTAATATATACATTACAAAGGAAATTTCACACTTTCATAGTTCTTAAAAATTAGAGTTTGAAAATAACTTTAAAATTACCTTGCTTTTGTTTTTATCTTTTTTTTTTTTAAGCTGAGGTCAAGTGACCTTATGGAAAGTATCCACAGTCACCCAACTAGGTAATGACGAGATAATAATTCAAACATGGGTGATGTTTTATTCCTATGTATGCTTTTTTGGCTCTTATATTTATTAGGTATGTCTTAAAGTAATAGCACTTATAATCATCTACTTCCTACAAAAGTAGGCAGGTAGCATTATTTTTCCCATTAAGAAATCAGAATGGGGCCTCCCCGGTGGTGCAGTGTTTGAGCGCTTGGTTGCCAGGCTGCCCGCGGTCTCTGCGGCTCATGTTTGATCCCCCGCTGCTCCCCGGCCACCGGAGGAGGGTCCCACGTGGCGGGCAGACCTCTCCTGGTGCCCGCTGCTCCCCTCAGCAGTGTACTTTGGTCCTTCTGCCTGCTCTGCTCCCTGCTCTGGCTCTGGTGAATTCTCTCGCCCTCCCGCGCTTCTGACTGTACCCAGAGCATGTATAAACAAAACAAACAAATAAATAAATAAAAACATGCCTTTATAAAAAATAAAAATAAAAAAATAAAAAAAGTTTTAAAAAAATCAGAATGGAGGTTCAGAGAAGTTAGGTCATATCTACAAGTCTTCAAATTATGAAGTACTCTCTGAGAACTGCTTAATGTGTATTCCATGAAATTTGACATTGTGTGTTTTATTATGAGTTTGTTCAAAATATTTTCTAGTTTTGCTTGTGATTTGTTTGACCCAAGAAAATGTGGTTTTGTTTATTAAGTGTATTAAAAATGTATCTTTTAAATTTCTGAATATTTGGAGATTTAATGGATTTGAACTGTCCAATATGATATTCATTGGTCAATTGTGGATATTTAATTTATTTAAACGAATTTAAATTAAAATTCAGGGCCTCCCGGTGGCGCAGTGGTTGAGCGCTGGGTTGCGAAGCTGCCCACAACCTCTGCAGTGCCGGTTCGATCCCCGGCTACTTCCCAGCCACCGGAGGAGGGTCCCACATGGCATGCAGACCTTTCCTGCTGCCCGCTGCTCCCCTCAGCAGTGTACTTCAGTCCTTCTGCCTGTTCTGCTCCCCGTCCTGGCTCTGGTGAATTCTCTCACCCTCCGGCGCTTCTGACTGTACCCAGTGCTTGTATAAATAAATAAATAAATCTTTAAAGCAAAACAAAAATAGCAATTATTAAAAAAAAAAGACTTAAGTGTCTTTTAGAAAAAAAAAAATAAAATTCAGTGGCTAAGGCATTCTAGCCATATTTTAATTGCTTAAAAGTAATATATGGATAATGGGTACCATATTTGGGTGGTACAGATATAGAACCTTGTTATCATTATAGAAAATTCTATTGTAATATTTTGTTAATGATTTCTAATCTAATACTGTTACAGCCTAAGAACATGCTTTGTTTGTATGATTTTGACTTTTAACATTTATGTTTTATGTTTTATGTCTCAGAATATAGTCTACCTTGGTGAATTTTTCAAGTGCACATAAGAAGATTATACAATTCTTTTCTGTTCTTGGGTGTAGTGTTCTATAACTTTCAACTAAGTTGATTTATATCTCCAATGTCTGTTAAATTTTGTCTTGTTATCAAATGCTGAGATATAGGTGCTAAAATCTGCAACAATAATTTGGATCTGTCTATAATTTTTATTAGTTCATAACAGAACTAGTAATATGACAGCTTTAAAATTTTTAAGATTTCTTGATGACTTAACCCTTTTATCATTATGAAATGCCTATCTTGGTAATACTCTTTGAAGTCTACTTCAATTATAAAATATGGTAATGGAAGATGTTTTATGATTAGTATTTCAATGCTATATATTTTCCATTCTTTCATTTTCAAATTTTTTGTTGTCTTTTTTTTTTTTAAAGATTTATTTATTTATTTATACAAGCACTGGGTACAGTCAGAAGCGCAGGAGGGTGAGAGAATTCACCAGAGCCAGAGCGGGGAGCAGAGTAGGCAGAAGGACCGAAGTACACTGCTGAGGGGAGCAGTGGGCGGCAGGAGAGGTCTGCGCACCATGTGGGACCCTCCTCCTGTGGCTGGGGAGCAGCCGGGGATTGAACCAGTGCTGCAGAGGCTGAGGGCAGCTTCGAAACAGAGCGCTCAACCGCTGCGCCACCAGGGAGGCCCTGTTGCCTTTTTTTTAAGATTTATTTATTTATGCACTCAAGAATTGGGGCGTAGACCAGAGGTGCGGGGGTGGGTTGGGAGGGTGAGATGATTCACCAGAGACAGTGGGGAGCAGAACAGGAAGAATCTAGTGAAATATACTTTTGAGGGGAGAAGTGTGCGAGACAGGAGAGGTCTGCTGTGCCATGTTGGTTGTGCCCTGGCTGGCTGAGGGTAGAACTCATGTTGCAGTGGTTGGGGAGAGCTTGATAGTGTGTGTCTTTAACCCCTGCGTCACCAGGGATGCCCCCTTTTCTGTTGTCACTATGTTCAAAGAGTGTTACTTGTCAAAAACATCTACTTTGATGCTGCATTTTTTTAGCCAGTCTGAGTCTGCATCTTTTAATTTCTTTTTTTAGTTATTATTAGTTATTATTAGTATATGTGGGTTTTAAACTACAATGCTGATATTTGATATTTACTGTTGCATTTGCTCTTTCTTTGTTCCTCCCTTTTTATTGTTAAGTATTTTTAGGTATTCACTTTTATTTTTATTTTCTATGTTAGGTATTATCTTTAGTTATATCATTTTATGTTATGTTCTTAGTGGTTGATTTAAAGATTACATTATACATCTCTAACTTGTAATATGTATATAATAAAATATTCTGTTACTTTACAATGTAAGGATATTAAAATAGCATATTTTAATTATCATTTTCTCTTCCCCTGTGTTCTGTCTTGCCACACATTTGTTTTATTTATAAATATGGTACAATCTAACATTACATTGTTACTATTTTTACTTTATAAGATTAGTAGTTTTTAAAATGTATGTATGTGTGTGTGTGAGTTTGTCACTTATATCTACTGATATGTCTTTTCTTTTTCCAGTGTTCTTTATTCCTTCCTGAATAACTGGGTCTCTACTTGGTATTTTTCTTTTTGAACTGGACATTTTAGTATTACTTTAGTATCTCTTAAATTAATACAGTTTAGTGTTCCTTATAGAAGTCTATTTAAGACAATTTCTTTCACCTTTTCCTTTGGGAAATATCTTTATTTTTGAAAGATCATTTAACTAGTTCAAGAATTCTAGACTAATATGTTTTTTCTGTTTAACACTTTAAATTTGTCATGGCCGTGTCTTCTGTTCTCTATTGATTCCAATGAGGAGATATCATTTCTATTGTTTTTTCTCTTTTCTGTAATGTGTTTGGTTTTCTCTTGTGGCTTTTAAGTTTTTCTCTTCATGTTTGATTTTAAGCAGTTATACAGTGATGTATAATTTTGGTATTTCTTTGTATTTATTCTTCTGAGTCTATTGAATCTTGGGTCAATGGCTTTCATATGTTCTGGGCCATTAAAGTATTTCTCCTGGAAATCAAGTTATGTATTTATTAGCATGCTTATCTTGAACACAAATATGTTTTAAAATCACATTGTCTGTTTTCAGTGACTCTGATTCCTTCTCTGTTGGATACAACATAATAAACTCATTGACAGTATTATTTATCTGTAATATAGCTTTAATTTATAGCATTTGCATTTGACTCTGAAATTGTCCAAACATGTTTACTTATTCTATTTATTTCTTAAATATTTATAAACATTAATTTAAAGTGTCTGCCTTATAATTCCAACAACAATTTTATTCTGTAGGTAAGGTTTCATTTACTGTTTTCTCTTTGAGGAAATATTAGTTTTCTTACTTTTTCTATGTGTTTTATAATTTGATTTTGATTAAGATTAAATTCAGACATTATCAATTATAAAGGAATAGTAGAGTCTGAAGAAAACAGCAATCATCTCTAGAGAAAGGAAAGAATTTTGTTATCTGGCTCACCATTAGTGAGATGATTTGAGACAATCTAGTCAGCAGTGGAGCTAGGCCTGTAGGTTTTGTGGCTTTAGTTATTCAGTTCACTATAGGCTTCATGTTACATGATAGAGGAATCACAACTTTCTGTAAGGGAAGAGAGGAAGTTTCTCCCTACCCTTTTGGATTCTTTTAGACTGGCTGAACAACAAATTAATGTCAGATATATCAGTAGGAAAAAAACAAAATTGAGTTACATACATATGGGGAATTTAAATGGCTGTGAATTCCAGGGCCAGTGGGGGCAAATGAGGGTATACATCCTTAGCTAAGGAATAAGATAGAGGCCAGGGGCTTCAAGGAGAGAGGAAGGGAACTCACATTATGAGGACTGGGTGACTCATATGACAAAGACCAGATTTTTGAGTTAGATGGTTGACCTGCCTTGTAGATAGGTTTCTACCATCAAAGGGTTCTTTCTGGTAAAAAAAAAAAAAAAAAACCTAATTCTGAATAATAGTCTCAATTTTCATTTTTCAAGATAGTTAAGGGAGTGGTAAAAGTTTCTCCTATGAGAATCTGCAGGGTCTTTATTAACCTTAGTTTGAAATAATCCACATGCCAAATTGACACATCTCCATCAAACCTCTTCTATAACACTTACAGAGGCCTATCTTCCACTTCCCTTTAGCAGAAACTGGGATATGATCATCTGGGAATATTTAATCACTCCTTTCTTTCTTTTTTTTTAGATATTTATTTATGCATACAAGAACTGGGGTACAGGCCAGAGTTGTGGGGGGTGTGAGGATTCACCAGAAGCAAATCCGGGCACAGAACAGGCAGACTGACTGAAATACATTGCTGAGGGTAACAGCAGGAGAGTCAGGAGAGGTCTGCTGTGCCATGTAGGTTGTTCCCTGGCTGGGGATCAAACTCATGCTACAGTGGCTGTGGGTAGCTTCATAGGTTACATCTTAACCCCTGCGCCACCAAGGAGGCCAATCACTTCTTTCTTACCTTCATTTTTAACAGGATCTGTTTGCTTTTGCTTTATTCCTCTGTGGTAGTAGTCTCCTGAAAAGGGTTCAGATAGACTTTTTCCAAGATATCTAGATTTCCCCCCCAATACATGTTATCTTGATATGTAGAACTAAGATCAATTGAGATCCTCAATTGAAACAGTTACTACTTCTTCAAGAATGATTATCTAGATTAACTAAATTAAGGATATTTTGAGAAACAACTTTTTTTTTATTTTTAAAATCAGATGAACCTACCTTAAGGCAAGGCAAACATCCAGAGGGAAGATTTTGTCATGTGAAGTTATTCCCTCCTCGTCATGTGAAATGACCCCCAACCACCTTATACTTTAGATCTCTTCATACAGAATATAAACCCCAGACTTGCATCATTTATTTCAGAATTTATAATGTAAATTTTCCATATATCTATTATTGAATTTGACATTTTCTCCCACTTATCTGTTTGATATAAATGCATTTGTCTAGTGTCAGAAGAACCCAGAGGGGTGGGGAATAATTCCCCCCTGTATTGTAACATATCCACACTCCTGCCCTCTATCAACTGTACATGGTCCCTTCCTAGTACTCAGTGCAAGATCTGGGTTTTTTCTCCATATCCGTGTTCTGCCCTTAGTCTTCAGGAGGTCTTTTGTAGTTGTGTTTGGGGTGAGCTGTCTACCTCAATGTCCTGGTCCTTCCCTCAGTGGGGAGAAGAACCTAACCCAAGGTTAGGTTTTATGATTAGTATTTCAATGCTATATATTTTCCATTCTTTCATTTTCAATTTTTCTGTTGTCTTTTTTTTTTAAGATTTATTTATTTATTTATTTATACAAGCACTGGGTACAGTCAGAAGCGCAGGAGGGTAAGAGCATTCAACAGAGCCAGAGCGGGGAGCAGAACAGGCAGAAGGACTGAAGTACACTGCTGAGGGGAGCAGCGGGTGGCAGGAGAGGTCTGCACGTCATGCGGGACCCTCCTCCGGTGGCTGGGGAGAAGCCAGGGATCGAACCGGCGCTGTAGAGGCTGCAGGCAGCTTCGCATCCCAGTGTTCAACCTCTGCGCCACCGGGGAGGCCCAATAAGTGTAAGTTTTAATTCCCTCTGGAATGTCTTCATCACCATCCAATTCTATTAATTGCTGTGATTTTATTCAGTGCCCGGAACCCACTGAGTGTGCTGATGTTACATACCAGGTGTGCAAAAGAAATCATCACATCTCCCATGTATCAAAACCTATGATCAATGTATTAAAAGTCAATGTGTTTGACCATTGTAAATTATAAGAGAATGTGTTTTCTCTCCCTGAGTCTCACCCAGTCTGACAGGGCAGCGGGACATGATGACTTGGGCCCCATCAGCATTAGTTGCCATGATTTTAAAGTTATTAGTTTAACTATGGCGCGTTCTCCAGTCTAAAATGAAGCTTGAGGGCCTCCCTGGTGGTGCAGCGGTTGAGCGCTGGGTTGCAAAGCTGCCTGCCGAGGCCTCTGCAACACCAGTTCGATTCCCGGCTGCTCTCCGGCCAATGGAGGAGGGTCCCACATGGTGTGCAGACCTCTCCTGCCACCAGCTGCTCCCCTCAGCAGTGTAATTTGGTTCTTCTGCCTATTCTGCTCCCCGCTCTGCCTCTGGTGAATTCTCCCACCCTCCCGCGCTTCTGACTGTACCCAGTGCATGTATAAACACACAAACAAACAAATAAATAAATAAAGCATGCCTCTATTAAAAAAAATAATGAAATAAAATGGAGCTTGATCTGAAAACCTTCAAGTGTGAGTGGATTCTCCCCTGCAAACGGCTGGGGGAAGTTACCTGCAGTCTGGTGGGAATGATCCTTCTGCTGTGTCTAGTCTCTCTCCTGAGGTGGTCCCCATGGCAGGGCAGAGGGTGTCCCGGCTTCTCACTCCGTGGTCGGGGCTCGTGGGGAGCCTCTGAGCACTCACAGGATGTTGTACCCCGTCCTTCACCGCCTCATGGACAGAGCAGGGACTCAGGGCTGGGCTATTTGAGCTCTGGAGCTGGCGTCCATGGGTTGGACACTGACCAAGAACCATCCATCAAGTGACTTTACCCCAGAGGGACAAGATCCTTTGTTCAGGTCACTGTCTTAGTGTTGTCTTGTGGCTCATTCCAGTGATCATTAGTGTCCTGAGTGTGTCACAGGGGATTTCCTTAGTTTTTACCACTGTGAGGACAGTACCTGCTCCCCCCTCAGGCCCATCAACCCCCTGACCACCTTGGGGACCCGGGTGGCCCCATTGTCAGAGCCAGGACAAGTCCGGCCACAGGGAGCAGAAAAGTTGCTGCTACCCGCGTGTGTCCCCTGGGCCTGGCAGGTGGGGGGAGGCACTAGCGGGGCAGGAGGGGTTTAGTGGGGGACAGGGCGAGCAGGAAAAGGAGCAGACACCCCAGACTGGGCAGAGATGGGGCAGAGGCTTGGTCCCCTGAAATGCGATCATTGGCGCCACAGCAACTCTCCCCTGTCCTGACGCTCCCGCCGGCCCCTCCAGTGCCTGAGTCTGACTTGCTGCTGACCTCGCATGAACATCGCCTTCACCTGGACAGTCCTGCCCGGGTGAGCTTGGGGTGGACACAGCTGGGCTGGGGTCCCCTGGGGTCTGGGTCTTCCTGTGCCACCCAGGCCACCTCCTCGGCCGCCCAAGCCCGGCCAGCAGCCGGGGGATTGTGTTCAGCCGCTGGGAGGGGAGGACAGGACTCGGTGGACACTGAGGAACCTGCCTGAAGGAGCCTCCTCCACGCGAGCGGCAGCCAAGATGTCACCCTCCAGCATCAGAGCCAACCTTACAGTGGTCAGTGGAGAGCTGTCCACGCCCAGGGGAGCTGTGTGGCCCCTGAAGCCGGGGGAAGGACACAAAGTGACCAAAGTCCGTTTCCTCCCCTCACGGGAAGTGACCCCTTCATGTGAGGTCCCGGCTGGGCCCGTGGGACGGGAGGATACACAGGGCAGTCCCAGAACTCCCCAAAGGGCTCTGCAAGGCAGAGGCGGCCCCGAGGGCAGGAGGTGGGGTCAGGGAGTATCTGCTCAGAGCCCATGACTGGCCAAGTCTGGGGTGAAGGATCATGTGCTGCCCAGCAGGGAAGGGCCATGGCCGCAGATGGGAGGGCTCCTGGCGCTTCACCCAACTCTGGGGATCCCCGTGGGTGCGGTTTAGGGGTCAGACCCCGTGCCCCGTCTACCCACTCATGTGCCCACATGTCCCCCTGCCTCGGCCTTGCAGACGACACATGCCTACCCCTGGGGATCCTGCCTCTGGGCACTGTAACCACTGATGCTCTGGAGACGACACCCAGGAGACGACACTCAGGAGACAACACCCACTTCTTCCTGTGCTGCCTATGTGGTAGGGGCAGGCGGGGTCAGCACCAGGTGGGGTGTCCTTTAGGCCTCAGTGGGAAGTTTGTGGGGGGCTGGATGGGGCTGGGGTGCTGCTTGTGGGGTTTAGGGATCCTGTGTTCCCACTAAAAATCTTCTGGTAGAAACTCCTCAGCCCAAGAAGAGAATGGTCAGTCCTTCCTGCTCACCCCAGCTGAGAAAAGCTTCTCAGCCCCAGGAGCACATTCCCCACATTTCATCTCTCTGGACACAGACTCGAGTGTGTCCACCGTGTGGACCCCAGTGTTCAGCACCCACTGAGGCAAAGGGACATGGTGGAAAGTGTGGGCTGATTGTGAGGAGCTGCAGCATCATCAGAGGCAGCTCTCAGAGGTCCCAGGAAGCAGCAGGACAGAGTCCAACCAGCTTATTAGACGTTAATGCTGAATAATGACACCATCATGCCCTGGACTCTGCTGGCCCTGCAGGATGAGCCCATCCCGGGACGGGAACAAACACATCCGTGCGGAGGTCAGGACGCACCAGCGAGCTCGGAGCAGGGTCTGGACCTGAATCCACCTGCCCGTGACTCTGCAGGCACCGGGCGTCCTCCTTAGAGACTGTCTGCCTAGGCATTGGCCGGGTCTCAACTGGGGCACATCTCCATGTTATGGTGGGGACACACGTGTGTGGATGACCCTCGCCATTGTCAGGAGCGTGGGGTGCACATGGCTTCTCCCCGTGCAGGTCCTGTGCTCACAGCAGTTTCTGAGGCCCAGGAGCACTCTAGTGTGGGGGGGCACTTGTTTATTACCCTTGGGGTTCCCTGTCTTTGAATTGTGGAGGCAGGAGGGTGTTCACATTGGTGTTCTGTGGAGTGTGAGGGGACACCACACACACAGAGGGGCAGAAATGGAACCCCAAAACAGACAGCAAATACGTGAAAAATGGCAATTATTACCATGTCCCCACATCGCCCCACTCGGGAGGTCAAATCCTCTTCTCAACAGAGTCTAGAGGCTTCGCTCAAAGCCAAGACAGAAAGTGTTTAAAGGCCGTGGCCCTAGAGTGATAGAGGCCCAGTGGGGAGACACCTGCCTTCAGGGTCTTTCATGGAAAGATGAGCAAGTTGGGGGACTTCCCCACATGATTTTATTCTGAAATCTCAGTGGACTCGTTCTGGTCATTAACATGCATGTTATAAGAGAAATATTGTCTGACTGAGTCTGTTATGATACATCAGGCGTGTTTGGAGTCACCGTGTCCTGCTGCAGAGAGGACGCGTGAGGGAGGAGCCTCCCCCAGCTCATGTTCTCAGGGTGGGTGAGCAGCTGAGAGTCCCCAGCATTTATAGCACAGAATCTGATGGAAAATAAAAGTTACATGTATTGTCTGCTTTACTTTTCATAATATAAAAAGTGACATAATTGCAAACATACCAAAAAGTGGGGAAGAATACCAGGTACAGGATATCAACAAACAACCTTGTGAACCCCTAAAATGTGGACTCCTAAAGATAAACACAAGAACAACAAGTGTCTTAAAAATTATAAAACTTAATAAAAGAAACATAGTTCTTCAAAAATAGTTCACATTTAAAAAAATGCTTTTAATGGACTGTAATCAAATCAGAATGCTGTATAAATGACCATGAAACAGAGGTTTCAATCATAGACTCCAATTCTTTTTAATATTTTTAATATTTTTATATATTTTTACATCATTCTTCATTTTTTGCACAATGTATGTTTTCTCATCTCAGGTGTAGTCCCTGTGAAATCCCAGCACCCACTCACCCGCGAGCATCACTGCTGTTCCCTTTGCCCATCCCACCTGTTTTGATCCTGCTCCCTCCTGCCCATTATAGTGTGTCTGGTTTATAGTCACCTGTTGGTATTGAATTTTACTTCATTATAATTACTTTTTTTCCTGTTCTCTTATTTGGATCCTCTACATTCCTGCTATGAGTTAGACCATCTGGTATTTTACTTTTTCTGTCTGGCTTATTTCACTGAACATGATCCCTTCCAGCTCCATCCGTGTTGCTGTGAATGGCATGAGTTTATCTTTTTGACTGCTGATTAATCATCCATTGTGTATATGTACCACATCTTCTTGATCCAGTCATCAATGAGGGGACATCTGATGTGGAGAAAAACGAACTCTCCTGCACTGCTGGTGGGAGTGCAAACTGGTCAAACCACTATTGAGAGCTGTGTGGAGATTCCTCACACAGATAAAAATGGAGCTTCCATATGATGCAGCAATCCCACTCCTAGGGATCTACCCAAAGGACAAAAACACTGTAATTCAAAAGGACGCCTGTACTGCTAGTTTATTGCAGCACTGTTTACAATAGGTAGGCTAAGGAAACAACCCGGATTCAGATTGTTTAAGACACTTCCACCCATCTGTGGAAGATTCTTTTCAAGTGAAATTCCTACTTGACTTTTGAACAGAAGAATGAATTTCTCTTGGATGATGTTGCCCCATTACGAATCCTGAGGGTTGAGAGGTCCCACTTTATGTCTCCCCTCCCCTCCACAAGGCAGGGTCCACAGTGGAGACACACACAGGGGCTGTGGATACTGAGTGCCCAGAACTGGGGTCCCATGACCGTGTACTCCCAAGGACAAAACCCCTTTATAACTGCTTGATTTCACATAAATGTTGGAGATGAGTGAGTTCTATCAAGCACATTCTTTCATATACCAGCCATAATATTTAAAAAACTAGGATTCATATATTGAATGTCACACAGATATGAGTTTTGAAAAATGGCTGCATTATTTTAGGAAATTTTTTTTTTTGAAGATTTATTTATTTATTTATTTACACAAGCACTGGGTACAGTCAGAAGTGCAGGAGGGTGAGAGAATTCACCAGCGCCAGAGCAGGGAGCAGACCAGGCAAACTGACAAAATACACTGCTGAGGGGAGCAGCGGGCGCAGCAGGGAAGGTCTGCCCGCCGAGTGTGACCCTCACCGGCGACTGGGGACCGAACCAGTAATGCAGAGACTACGGACAGCTTCACAACCCTGCACTCAACCGTTCTACCACCAGGGAGGCTCAAGAAATATATTTTTGAAGAACAGTACAATGTTAAAATTTGCAAAGGAAATCTGTAATGAAAAGTCTTATTTTACTTTAAAATGGTCACTGGTAAAAGTTTGATGGAAAAATCTAAATAACTGCTGGGTCCATAAATGTAGACAGTGTCATTAATAAATGAAAAGTGATATCTCACATGCTGGTGTACTGGCCATTGATCAGTCTCCCCAAAGCCAACTTCATGGCTTGGTTTCTCAGACTGTATATGATGAGATTAAAGGTGGGAGGCACCATCGTGCAGAACACAGAAATGACCAGGTCAGATACAGACAGGGTCTCTGAGGCCGGCTTAGGATAAGCAAAGCATCCAGTGAAGAAATACAGCACCACAACCAGCAGGTGGGGAAGGCAGGTGGAGTAGAATTTGTCCTTCCCTTCTGTGGATGGGATCTTCCTGAAACAGAGAAATGTGGACATAGGAAATGATGATGAAAATGAAACAGCAGATACCCAAAACCAAACTAATGAGAATGGAGACACATTTGTTCATCAGATTTCCTGAGCAGGAAATAACCAATAACTGGGGGATGTCACAGAAGAACTGGTGGACCAAGTTGGACCCGCAGTAGGACAAGGAGAAGGTTCCAGCTGTGTTCATCACAGCCTAGAGACCCCCACCCAGCCAGGACACAGCTGTAAGCTGCACACACCTGTCCCTGCTCATGATGACATCATAGTGCAAGGGGTGGCAGATGGCAGCATAGCGGTCAAGGCTCATCACCGTGAGCAGGTGAAGCTCTGTAGCTCCTGAAACCATCACCATGAAGACCTGGAGGACACAGCCCTGGAAGGAGAACGAAGTGCTGTACCTCAGAGAGTTGGCAATGGATTTGGGGAACGTGGCTGAGATGAGGCAGAGGTCCATGAAGGACAGACTTTTCAGGAAGAAGTACATGGTGGTGTGGAGGTGCTGGTCCAGTGTGGTGATGAGAACAATGAGCCTGTTCCCTAACAGGGCACACAGGTAGAACAGGGAGGAGAGCAACAGGTGCAAGAAGCCCATTGTCCCCTGGGTGGGGAACACCAGGAGCACAAATTCTGTCATGGCTGTGAAATTGGTCACACCTGTGGCCATCATCTGTATAGAATAAGAAAGAGCAGCAAAATCTTAAATATTCCAATATTGAAAATATAATAGGTTATCAATACAAGATAACAACTGAATGTATTTTCAACATGATTATTTCTTCCAGTTCTATGGACACTAATGTCATCTATGTCTGCTGTTTTATTCAAGCCATTTATTACCACCTCATGTTAATATGTCATTATTACATTCTCCACATAAGTCCTGAAACTTGATGAAAAAAGAAAATTTTATCTGTCCCCTACACAACTTGAACAAATTAGAATCTTGTATTTGTAAAAAATCTCAACAGAGCTCCCATGGTACGCTCCTCGCCCCAGTTGTGTTGCTCCCGCCTGCAGCCCAGGCCCCAATGTCT
Source organism: Talpa europaea (assembly GCF_964194135.1). Lineage (NCBI taxonomy): Eukaryota > Metazoa > Chordata > Mammalia > Eulipotyphla > Talpidae > Talpa > Talpa europaea. The sequence continues at coordinate 15,631,137 of NC_140075.1, forward strand.
CTGCCCAGCACACCTCCTAGAGGTTGTCCACGGCACAGTCCCAGAGGACACGTGACCATGCCCAGTCCCTCCCCACCCTGGAGAGCCTGTCCCTGCTCCTCCAGCACAGCCCTGGTTTGGGGAGGCCCCACAGGGACAGGTGTGCAGGGAGATGGGGTGTGCGGGTCCCCATTTTCCTGCTTCCCAGACCCCGAACTGTCCTGGAACTGAATGATCTGGGCTCGGTGTCCCTGTGTGGCATGTCCTGATGCCTCCTCTGTCAGATTCCTGCCCCTGTGGCCTCACTGCTGACTCTTGGTCCGTCCTCTCGTCTCCTCAGCTCCCTGCCTCTGACTCCCCACATCTGAGGATCCAGAGAACGTGTTTCCTGCAGAGTCTCCTCCTGGGCCACACCCCCACGTCCCTCCTGCAGGATGGTCTTGTCTACCCCACATCCCTCCAGGCCACTCTTTCCCCCTGACACTCATGCACGTCTGTGCAGGGAGGAGGCCGCTCTGGAGATGAGCTGGACGGTCTGTGTGTGTGGCTGTCCCTGCCGGTCTCAGGGCCCCGGGTCCCCCGGGTGCAGGTTTGTTCCTCCCCCCAGGCCCGTGCGTGAGTGGGGACGTCTGGAAACGGGGCAGCCCTGCCTGCTCTGCTCCTCGTCCCATTCCACTTAATGCAGGAATTCTGGTAGCATGTGGTAACATAAAATAATTGCAACACATTGTTGGGAATAATGACAAATACTTTAATGAAAATAAGGAAATAAATTGGGATACGTGTCGGTCAAGAATTTTGACATCTGTTTAGTGTTTTGTATACAAATTTAAAATGATGAAATAATTTTCACATCTATCTCCTCCTGACCCTGTTTGAATACTGTGACTTTGTTTTACAAAATTGCTAACAATCCCTGAGTGAGGGAGTTGGTTAAAAATTCCAAGTTCACGTCCATAAAAAGTCACACGGCCCTGCCAGCCTCACGTTCGTGTCAGGGCCATGAAGCGGTCAACATGTTGCCATAAGAGTTACTGATTTTCTACTTGACTCCTCTCTGTCATACTATTTAGGACGAAAAGGCATAACGTTCTGAATTTAACATTACATAATTTTAATTTCCTATGGATTTTCTTTTTTTTAATTTTTATTTATACAAGAACCCGGGTACAGGCCAGAGGTGCAGGGGTGAGAGGATTCCACAGAGACAGAGCAGGGAGCAGAACAGGCAGAAGGACTGAAACACACTGCTGAGGGGAGCAGCGGGGAGACAGGGGGGGTCTGTTGCACCTCCTCTGGACTTTCTTTGCTACAATCTAATCTCATTAATTGCTGTGATTTTGTTCAGTACAAAAACATACTCAGTGTCCTGAATGCTAAAATCCAGGTATGAAGCAAAAACTGTCACATCTCCCATAAATCAATATCTTCTAATGTGATCAATGTATTAAAAGTCAGTATCTTTGATCATCTTAAATATATATATATATATATATATATATATATATATATATATATATTCTGTCATTGAGTCTGTCCCAAGGCTGTTATGGCAGTGGGACATAGAGTGACTTGTGCTCATTTAGAATTCATTAGCTTGTATTATTTTTAAAATGAGTAGTTTAACGACAGAGCTTTCTCAAGTCTAAAAATGAAGGTTGACATCTAAAATAATTCAAGTGTGAGTGGATTCTACCCTGCAAACGGCTGGGGGCAGTTACCTGCAGTCTGGGGGGTAAGTTCCCACTGCCGTGTCGAGTCTTTCTCCTGAGGTTGTCCCCATGGCAGGGCAGAGGGTGTCTCGGCCTCTCACTCCATGGTCAGGGCAATTGGGGAGCCTCTGAGCACTCACAGGATGTTCCACCCCGTCCTGTGCTGCCTCATGGACAGATCAGGGCCTCAGGGCTGGGCTATTTGAGCTCTGGAGCTGGTGTCTGCGTGTTGGACATGGTCCAGATTCCAGCCCTCAAGTACCTTACTCCCGAGGGACAAGTGCTTTTTTTCAGGTCACTGTCTTAATTGGCATCGTCCTGTGGCACATCCCCAGTTATCATTAGTGCCCTGAGTTTGTCAGAGGCCATTTCCTTAGTTTTTAACCCTGTGTGGCCAGGACTGTGGTTCCTCTTCAGGCCCCAGCACCTCCCCTCACTGCAGTGGGGACCGGGGGCTCCTGTAGTCAGAGCCAGGACGAGCCCCATCCACAGGGAGCAGGAAACTTGCCGTCACCCTCCTGCGCCCTCCTGGGCCTGGCATGTAGGGGGAGGCACTTGCAGGGCAGGAGGGCATAGTGGGGGACAGGGCAAGCAGAACAACGAGCAGACAGCCTGACCTGGAAGAGATGGGGCAGAAGCCGCATCCCTGAAGCGCGAGTTGTTGGTGCCGCAACAAGATCCCTGTCCTGACGCCCCTGTCGGCCCCTCCAGTGCCTGAGAGTCTGACTTGCTGGGGACCTCGCGTGGAGGTCGCCTTCATGTGGACAATCCTGTCTGGGGTGTGGGGTGGACACAGCCGGGCTGGGGTCCCTTGGGGGTCCGAGGGTGAGGGCGGCCGGGAGGGCGGGTGGGGTCCGTGTCTGCCTCGGCTGCCCAAGCCTGGGTGAGCAGCCGGGGGGACCTGTGGGCAGCCGTGTGGAGGGAGGACAGGGCTCTTGGGCGCTGAGGCATGCAGGGGGCGAGGAGCCTCCTCCAGACGATTGGCTGGCGGGAATCTCTCTCTGGCATTGTCGCCAACCGGACAGTGATCAACGCAGAGCTGGCCGCCCCGGGGTACTGCATGGACCGTGATGCCAGGTGTGGAGGGACACGGAGTGACAAAAGTCCATGTCCTCCTCTGACAGGAGTGACCCCTTCATGTGTGGTCCCGGCTGGGACTGCAGGACTAGAGGACACACAGGACAAGTCCCTGAACCCCCCCATGTGTGTTCTCCTTTGACTGAAATATTTGTGAATTGAATATTTGTGCCCTAAGGGCTCTGCAAGGCGGATGCGGCCCCGAGGGCAGGCGGGGTGGGGTCAGGGGTATCCGCTCAGAGCCTGGGGCTGGCCTGGGTGAGGGACACGCACTGCCCAACGGGGATGGGCCATGGCTGCAGAGGGGAGGGTGCCTGGCGCTTTTCCCAACTTCGGGGATCCCCGCGGGCATGTTTAGGGGGACACACACTGTGGCCCCTTGCCCATCCCTCTTGGACTGGAGGATGACCCATGCCCCGTCCCTGGGGGATCTGGCCTGTAGCCACTGATGCTCTGGACCTCTGAGACCCCCGGGAGATGACACCCCCTTTGCCCTGCTTCTCATGGGTGCCAGGGGCAGGTGGGGTCATCGCTTCAGACAGGGTGTCCTTTAGGGGCTCAGGGAGAAGGTCGTAGGGCGCTGGAGGAGCTGGGGTGCTTCTGGTGTGGATCACGGGGATCCCGTGTCCTCACTAAAACTTTTCTAGCTGAAACTTCTCAGCCAGTGAAGAGAATGTCCGTCTTTCCCTCTGTCCTGACTGTGCAGTGTCCAGCCCCGGTGCCCACGTGTGAGTGTCAGAAAACAGACTCAGGTGCTCTGTCACCCCGGAGGCCCTGGGGGGAGACAGGGGACAGCGAGCGGGAGGGATGGAAAGGATCAGTAGACACAGTCAGACACTGCTGGAAATGATGTAACAGGATTAATTCAGGACACTCAGATTCTATCCAATGATAAAATCAAAAGAAGCATCAGGAATGTAAGAGATTTTATGCAGCACAAACCGGCATCTGTGGCTCGGTCACTGGCTCAGCAGAGGGGCTGCTTCAACCTCAGTCGTAAGTGTGAGAGGCCGCGGCCTCCTGACCTGTGAGGAAAGCGTCTCTGGGGGCCTGAGGCCGTGTTGGGTTGGGGTGTCCTTCCTGTTGTTGCATTTGTGAGGTTTTGTGTACTTTGGACGCTCGCCCTTGCCAGGCATGTGATGTGCACACAGCTTCCCCCGGTGCAGGTGTCTGTTTTGCAATGGCGTCTTCTGAGGCACAGGAGCTCGCTAGTGTGGTAGGGCCACTTGTATTGCCGGTTTCTCTGTCCTTGGCCTTGTGTCCCCAAGTCCACCTGTGGGGGGGTGTCCAGTAGGGCTTCCCTGTGTTCTTTCTGGTGTTTTACGGTTTTGTGCCTTATCCAAATTTTAACCATGAAACCTGATCTACATCAGTAATTCTAGGAGCAGCACAGGTCCAAGCCACAGTGAGTGGTCACCCGTGAACAGGGAGCAATCAGGGACTGGACACACCAGGAAGCGATGGAGGGAGAGAAAGGGCCTCACATCTTTTCCTCCGTCCATCCTTCCTTCAAGTGCAGTTTCTTTTTCTTTTGAACAGAAGCATGACTATCTCTTAGAGGAAGATGCCCCATTAGGAATGGTGAGGGGTGGGGACCCCCACTTAGCTGTCTCCCCCCTCCACAAGGGCAGGACCCTTGGTGGACACACACACAGACTGAGGGAACCGATGCCCAGGATTGGGGTCCCTTTCACAGGGGCTCCCCAGGAGAGATGCTCCTTTACCACTGTTTCATTTCACATAAATGCTGGTGATGTGTGAGTTCTAGAACATTCTTTCTACAGCATGTACATGTTTTTAGTCCTGAGCTGAATTCAGTTTATAAACATCACACAGGGAGGGGTTTGGCAAAGGATTGCAATATTTTTGCAAACTACACCTTATGGAAGAATATGAGAATAAATTTCTGCCAAAGGATTAAAACCTAATGACAGGAGTCATTGCATTGTAATGATGACGTATCAAAGTTAGAGGGAGAATCTGTATAAGTGACAGAGTATAATTGTACAATGTGATATCTCATTTGATGGGGAATGGACCCTTGATCATTATCCCCACAGCCACCCTTGTGCCTTGGTTCCTCAGACTGTATATGATGGGATTAAAGGAGGGGGAACCACCGTGTAGAACATAGAAATGACCAGGTCAGACATGGACGGAGTCCCTGGGTAGGTTTCAGATAAGCAAAGCATGCAGTGAAGACAAATAGCACCACAAACTGCAGGTGGGGAAGGCAGGTGGAGTAGGCCTTGGCCTTCCCTTCTGTGGATTGGATCTTCCTGACAGCAGAGAAGATGTGGATATAGAAAATGATGATGAAAGTAAAACAGTGCATAACTAATGTCACACTAGTGATAATGGGGAGAAGTTCACTCACTAAATTTCCTGAGCAGGAAATAGCCAATAACTGGGGGACGTCACAGAAGAACTGGTGGACCACATTGGACCCGCTGTAGGAAAAGGTGAAGATTCAAGCTGTGTTCATCACAGCATAGAGAAACCCACCCAGCCAGGACACAGCTGTCAGCTTCACACACCTGTCCCTGATCATGATGACATCATAGTGCAGGGCGTGGCAGATGGCAGCATAGCAGTCAAGGCTCATCACTGTGAGCAGGGTCAGCTCTGAACCTCCTGACAAATCCAGCATATAGTCCTGGAGGACACAGCCCTGGAAGGAGATGGAGCAGCTGTGCCTCACAGAGTTGGTGATAGACTTGGGGACCGTGGCTGAGATGAGGCAGAGGTCCGTGAAGGACAGACTCCTCAGGAAGAATTACATGGGGGTGTGGAGGTGCCAGTCCAGGGTGGTGATGAGGACAATGAGCCCGTTCCCCAGCAGGGTGCACAGGTAGACCAGGGAGAAGAGCAGCGGGTACAGGAAGCCCATGGTCCCCTGGGTGGGGAACCCCAGGAGCACATTCTGTCATGGCCATGAGATTGGTCACCCCTGGGGCCATCATCTGCATAAAAATATTGAGCAGAATACAACAGATCTGAAACCTTCCAGTCTGAGTCTAGATTACACCTACAAGGACCAGTCACAGGCATGTCCTAGCAGTTGCTCTCAGGGTGTGGAGTGGAGAGGCTGATTTTGGGATTCTGCTCTGGTTGATCCCATAGCCTGACTGACAGCCCCTCCCCACTGCCCCAATCTTGCTTTCCAACCTCCTCCCCAGGCCCCAGCATCTCCACCCAGCACACCTCCCATAGGTTGTCCAGGGCACATCCCCAGAGGAAACGTGAACATGCCCAGCCCCTCCCCACCCTGGAGAGCCTGTCCCTGCTCCTCCAGCACAGACCTGGTCTTGGGAGGCCCCACAGTGACGGGTGTGCAGGGAGATGGGGTGTGCGGGTCCCCATTTTCCTGCCCCCAGGACCTGACACTGTCCTGGAACTGAATGATCTGGGCTCGGCGTCCCCGTGCAGCGTGTCTTGATGCCTCCGATGTCAGATTCCTGCCCCTGTGGCCTCATTGCTGCCCCCTGGTCCGTCCCCTCATCTCCTAATCACCCTGCCCCTGATTCCCCACATATGAGGACCCAGAGACCACGTTTCCGGCATAGTCTCCTCCTGGGTCACACCCTCCCATCCCTCCTGCAGGATGGGCTCGTCCACACAGGGTCCCTCCCCGGCCCCTCTGTTCCCCTCAGACTCATACACATCTGTGCAGAGAGGAGGCCGCTCCAGGGCTGAGCCAGACGGTCTGTGCGTATGGCTGTCCCTGCTGGTCCCAGGGCCCCAGGTCCCTGGGTGCGGGTTTGTTCCTCCCCACAGGCCAGTGTGTGAGTGGGGATGTCTGGACATGGGGCAACCCTGCCCGCTCTCCTCCTCCTCAACCTCATCCCCATCCCAATGAGATGACGGATGGGAGGTCCTGGTGAGGCAGGATTTTGAGGAGAATGTGCTGATATAGAATTATTGTATGAGACTAGAGGAACAACTTTTGCTATTGTAATGGAAACAAGAAAAAAAAATTCAGAACCTGCTGTTTTGTGCCCTGCGCCAAAACCTTTTCAGTGACTTAAAATAATATTTTTGTTGATAATATTTTATTTTATATAGCTGTATTGCTGTGTGTAATCAGGTAAAATGTTCACATCCATGATAGACTGATTTCTACATGTGACTATCACTTCAATGTGAAGGAAAAAAAAGATCAATATTTATTGCCTCAAAAGTTTATGAATTTCTGACTCCGATTGTGTCATATTCTGGGATGAACATGTGAAGCTTTCCCTTTTAAACTACTAGTGTGAATTTTAACTTCCTCTTAAGATTCTTCCTCACTGTTCCTAAAAAGCTCTCGTGCGTGTGTTATTTAACATGTGATGCTCTTTCCTCTCAGTGTTCTCAGTGCCGAAATACATGGCTATGAACAATAATTGTCAGATAGACCTAAATTAAAATATTATATGACCACAAATATATTAAAAACCTAATCTGCAGAAGTCCTTTTGTTTAAGAAAAGTAAAAAGAATATTTTCCCTCTTTGAAATGCATCCCAGAAAATATGGCACTGTGAAATTGAACTATGAGTTTTAAATATTATCTTTCAATTATAAGGTGAATATTTTAACTACTGCTCCTCTGAAATGCAAAATGCATTGTGAAATGATACTTGGTTGTAAAACACATTACCTCTAAAGAGAAAAAAAAAATAAAATTCCCTTTTGTAGGACAACAAAATGAGGTCAGGTGTTCCTATTGAAAGGCTGACACTTTGAAATGCAGTTCAATGGAATATATATTTATACAGAATACAAAACATTTAATTACAAGGGGAACGTCTCCACCTTATTTGACCCACACGTCCAGTCTGCAGGGATGCACCTGCTGGCCCAGCAGTGGCTTCCAACGAAACTCGCCCTCACAGAGATGGGAGGAAACACAAACCTCTCAGGATGGCCCGGTCACCCACTGTCCTCCACGGGGCTGGCCTCTGACATCAAGGGTCCAGGCCTCTGGCTCACTGACTCTGCAGATGGGCCCCAGGGCTCATTATCTCCGTCCCCTGCTGCCCCCTCAGGCCCTGACACTGTCCCCGGCTCCCCTTCCTCAGGGACCTCGCCCGAGGGGCCCAGGTGTCCCTTGTCCCCATGGACTTCTTGGCGACGTCCCTGGTAATGAGCCTTCTGAGTCAGCAGCACCATCAAGGCATCTGAGGGGACTCCGTGAGCAGGACCTGGTCCGCCCCATCAGGCCCCATCACCTCCCCTGAACGCCACAGGGACCCGGTGTGGCCCCCTCAGAGCCCAGTTGAGCTCTGTCCACAGGGAGCTGGAAAGTCACCGCCACCTCCTTTGTGCCCTCCTGGGGCCTGGCAGGTGGGGGGGCAGGTGGAGGGATAAACAGACAGGAGGAAGGAGCATGGGAAGGAACAGTGGAGAGACAGGAAGGGCAGCAGAACCGGAGGGCAGCAGGATGGAGCCGGCGCCTCGGGACCGGGAATGTTCCTGTCATGTTAGAAATCCCTGTGTACCCCCGCACTGCCACCTCAGCCCCACCCATGCTGGAGCCAAGATGTGCCCGGCGGGTGTGTCTCCCCTTGGCCAGTGCAGCCTGCGTGCTCCCGGGGTGGCCGTCGCTGGGCTGTCTCTGGGCTGGTGTTGCATTGGGCCTGCATGCATCTGGACAGGGCTTATTTGTGGTTCCCGCCAGGGCACATGCCCAGGAGTTGTCCTTACATTGGAGATACTTGTTGGCCTGAGTGGGGACAGGCCCCAAGGGTGGTGTCGTGAGATTTAAAAAAAATTCATTAATATTCAGCTGTGGCCTTAATGCGCAGTGCACACGTGTTTAATCTCAGGAGAGGTTCTGAGGTCCTGGGGGCTCCAGTGTCCCTGGGGTCAGCACGGTGTCCTGTGTGGTCACCGAGGGCCAGGAAGAAAGAACCTTGTCAGGGGTGGGTACTGAACCCCAGTGAGCCCTGAGCGGTAGTGACCACAGCAGCCCCAAACTCTGAACCCCAGTGATTTCTGCACTCCAAAGATCCCAGAAACCCAGTGACCCCGGAAACCCAGTGGCACCTGAGCCCCAGTGATATCACAACCCCAGTGACCCCTACACCCAAATGACCCCTGAACCCCGGTGACCCCTGGGCCCCAGTGACCTCAGAACCTCAGTGATGCCAGAGCCCCCATAACCTCAGAACCTTTCCTGAGAGTGAACATGCATGCACGGTGCGTTAAGGCCACAGCTGAATATTAATGAATTTGTAAAATATTGGGTCTTCTTGTAAAATAATTCTGCAAGTGTCATATGTGCTCATTTAGTTTGGGAAAGGATTTATTTAGCAGAGACTATTCCGGAATGTTTTAATCCATGTGGAATGAGAAGTTGTCTGAGTGCAAAACTAGTGACTGCATATGAGTTAAAATGCAACCGAAGACTGATGTACATGGGAAAACAAAGAACCGGCAGCAGGACTCTGAGCCCACGAGGGGAGGGTGTTCGTGTCTGCAGGGGAGAACCCTGCTGCGGCGGACAGGGGAGGCAGAGGCATCTCCATGGAGCGAGCCTGCACGCAAAGGCCCGGGTCCCAGAGGACAGGCCTGAGGCCAGGCAGACCGTGGGGCCTCTCGGCGCCGGAGAGGACGAGCTGTCAGCAGCAGGGGCGGAGGAGCTGGGGAGGCTCAGAGGTTGCGTGTCCAGCTCTTCCCACTCCAAGACATCCTGCAACAGCAAAACTACCAAGACAGTCAAAAGGCCGGAGTGGGTGGGGAGGGGGGGAGGAACGGGAAACAGAGAGCTCCGTGGGCTCCAGTAATATCAGGATGCTGACTTCGGCAATGTGGGGTTGTCTAAACCCACAGAGTGTGGCACCCCGAGAGGGTGTTGAGCATGATGTGTGCGGGGCCCTAAGACATGCCAGGGCAGGAATGTGCTTGATTCTTTGAAAACTCTTGACTTTCAAAATTCTGGCTTCTCTGACACCCAGACAGACAGACAGACAGACACAGGGCCTGCAGCGCTCGGCTATTTCACCCTCCTGCTGCTCCCTCCTGCCCTGGACACTTTCCCGGCCCTCAGTGAACGCGTGACCTATTCCTCAGTATGGTGACCTTGCGCCCATGGGCTGCTCAGAGGCAGGCGCCTGCAGGAAATCTCAGGAGTGGGTGACGTGCGGGGCCCTCCCAACTTCCTGTTGCTGCTGCGCTCTTTCACGCGGGCAGGTCTGCAGTGGCCCAGTTTCCGATGCTTCATTCATCCCAGGTTGAGGCCAGACCCACCCGTGGCACCGCCTTGCAAAACTTACAGTGTCCTGTGTCCCAAATGGGGTTGTGAGGTCACCAGAGGCCGAGACCAGGGGGCGGGAGATAATGGTGGGAGACTCGGAGGTGGCCCAGCAGGAGGGCACGGCCGGTGACGGGTGACCCATCCCGCCTCCTGGATGGCCTCAGCTTTGGATTGGAAGACTAGAAGGGGGTGCTTCCAGCTCCATCCTTTCTCAGGGTTGCCTTGAGCGGCCCAGGGTTGCGCATCTGTGACATTTTACAAATTATTCATTGTGGATCTGTGAAAGGGCTGTCAGAATTCTCACAGGGTGTGCTGGGAATTGGTGGCTGGCTCCTGGCCTTTTGACACTTTCTCCTTCTGATTCTTAAACTTGGGGTCTCTTTCCATGTAGTGTATCTTCTTCAATTTTATTTGTTGGTGTCTATAGTTTTTAGCATGTAGATTTTCTACCCCTTTGGTTCAACATCTCCCTCAATATGTAAATATGTACTCTTTTTGAGGTTTGTCTAAATGGAATCATTTCTATCTTTTTGGATCATTAGTACAAAAACATAACTATTTTTTGTCAGTTGGTTTTGTATCCTGTAACCTTCCTGAGTTTGTCAGTTCTGATTGTCTTTGGAGGGGGTTTCTTGGGCTGCCCATAGAAGGCTATTCTGACTCCAAAGAGACACAATTTTAATTCTTTTCGGATGTTTGATTCCTTTTATTTTATTTTTTTCTTGCCTTATTGGCCGTCCAGTGAGATACACATGGGGAAATAATAAACAGTCTCTTCAATAAGTTTAAAAACTGTGACCTCACCTTTTCACATTATTGAATGGCTTTCCCTTCCCTCCCAGCCAAAAAATCACTTATCTACTTATTTTTCTCAAAGATGTTCCTTATTACAAAAAGGCCGTTTTCGTTGTCAGTCCTTATCCAGCTGTGATCCCGGCTCTATTAACACAGGCCTCTGTGAGAAAGACACAGAAGGGCTCCTTGCTCAATCACAGCAATTTCAGATTGTTGTCCAGGATTATGTTGGATCATTCCTCTCTTCTACCCCACCCGATAAACATGTTCAATCCCCGCAGCTTCTCCCTCGGCATTCCTTCTATGTCGCGGTCAGTTCTCCCATCCCTAGGCTCTCTCGACCCTCATGGACGGCGCCTCCGCCCCAGGCTGCCGAGTCATGGTCTGGTGCCCAGGCTGCTGTCCCGGGGCCGACTGACTGCATCACGTCTTCCCCTTCGGCCCCACGTGCTGAACTAGCAGCTGCTATTTTGGCTTTTTCTTCATTTCCTTCACAGTCACTTAACATCATTTCTGACTCCTCATCTGTTACCTCCCAGTACAAGACATCCCCTCTGCTCTTATTTTTTATTTTTTTATAGAGACATGTTTTATTTATTTATTTATTTGTTTGTTTGTTTGTTTGTTTATACATACACTGGGTACAGTCAGAAAAGTGGGATGGTGAGAGAATATATCAGAGCCAGAGCGGGGAGCAGAGCAGGCAAAGGACAGAAGTACACTGCTGAGAGGAGCAGCATGTGGCAGGAGAGGTCTGCGCTACATGTGGGACCCTCCTCCAGTGGCCGTGGAGCAGCCGGGGATTGAACCGGTGCTGCAGAGGCTGTGGGCAGCTTTGCAACCCAGCACTCAAGAGCGGTGCCACTGGGGAGGCCACCCTTTGCTCTTCTTAATACTAATAATGAAGAAGCCCTACACAAAGGTCAGCACTGTCCAGTCATAGTTATCTGAGCCAAACCTTACAAGGTGCCTTTCCATTAAATCAAGAGCAGAAAGCTGGATCACTCTGGGAAGGGTGAGCATCAAGAGGTATGACCGGGAACGCCCAGGGAGCTGAGGACGGATGTATGAACTTACCCCCAATTCATACATCATGAGGTATGACTGGGAACAACCGGGGGGGGGAGGCAAGGACCGATGTATGACAAGGGGCCCCAGAAGCTGATCAGTTGATAAGATTAGGACCATGCCCAGGGGGGCCAGGGTCTAGTTTTGATGACAACACTTGGTCATCAAGGTGATAACATGGTCAGCAGACTCATGTCCCCCAAGCCCTAGATAACATTCCTGAGTTTCACCCATCCTTCTCTCCTTGTCCTAATACACATAGCTGATGCTCTGTAATTATTCTACCAATAAAAAAGCCAGGATCTTGCTCTCAGCAGCACCCTGCCTTGTGCAGCCTGCTCCATGACTCCTGTGTCTCCATCAGTGTGGTGTTGCACAACGCAACATCCACAATCAACAGAAAAAAATTGGACTCTAATCTCAAACCGCACATAAAAGTCAGCTCAAATGAATTAAACACTAAACATAAGAGGTGGAATTGTAACAATCCTAGTGAAACATGGGAAAGCATTCTTTACATTGGTGTCGGGAATGATCTTTGGAAAGTGCTACCAAAAGCACAATCCACAAGAAATAAAAGAAATATGCCAGGCTCCATGAAAGTACAAAGTTTCTGCATGCAAAGGGAGTAGCATCAGCAGAATGTGAAGGCTTCCAGGGAGTGGGAGAAAAGGTTGCAAACCATATATTTGATAAATGATTAATATATAATGTATTAGGATCTCATACAACTCAATAGGGAAAAGCTAAATTCCCCACTTCAAAGTGACAAATAATATGAATACACATTTCTAAGCCTTTATCTTCTGTTCACTGCAGCACATTGTTTCCACTGGGTTCCTTCTGTCAGTTAATATCAAGTTACTTTTCCTGTTACTTTCAAATCAGAAGCTTTGCACACTCCCTGTGCAACCCCAATCTCTCAGTTCATCATTGGAGGTGGGACTATGGCAGGGGAGTCTGGTTCATGGGCAGAGCTTTGCACAGCTGAGCTTCCTTGGGAAGGGGATGCAGAGGATTTGAAAGGTCTTGAATAGTCGTTTTTAAAGGAGTCGTTTTTTTCCAGAAAGGACCTCCACCCATTATTATACCAATTTAATATAAAGCTGCTCATTTGAATTTTGTAAAAGATCTTGAGATGCAACCAAGTGCTTCAAAATAGAGTCTCTTTTCAATGAAGACCTCTATTGTGGATAATTGGCCCCCTGCCTCCACTTTGCAAAGCCCTGTGTCTCCAAGGCTGCTTTCTGCTGCCAACTCTGTCATTTTGAGAACTGTTTCACTTAATTGCACTTGGTTTTCATTCCTCTTGGGGAACTTCTTATTAGTGCTTCACATGGTCTCTTAATTGGCTTGTCTGATTCATTATTCCATTATTCAATGTTGGCACAAAACGTGCTTCAGGGACTCAGGGATTCCTGCCACGTTACATGATAGGTAATTGTTCACAATCAGCCATTATTCTCTTTTTTATTTGTGTGGTAACAGTTGGCAATCCCTCTTTTATTTTTCATTTTATTCAGCTCCTGTCTTTCCCCCCCTGGTCTCACTAAGGGCTTGCCTATCTTATCTTTCAAAGAAAAGCTCTCTCTCTCTTTTTTTTTTGGTGGATTTTTCTATTATTTATTTCATTTGTTGTACTGACATGGGGGGTTTGTGTCTCTTTAATGTCCTGTATGCATATATCTGTAGAGTGGAATTACTGGGTCATCTAACATTTATGTTCTTAATTTTTAAAAGAAACCTCCACAGCTTTCCACTTGAGGGCACTCATCTGTACCCTCACCAGCAGTGCCCAGGCACTCCCTTCTCCCCACATCCCTTGACTCCCAGATGACATGCCATTGTTGCCTTGTGATTTGACTGTGTTCCCTGGGGATGAGTGATGTCAAGCACTTTCTCAAGGGCCTGTGGCCATGTCTGTTCAGATCGTCTGCCTGTTTTTTAGTCTGATTGTTGAGGCTTTGCTACTGGGTGTATGAGTTGTTAATATTTTTGGAAATTATGTCTTATCAAATATATAATTTGCAAATACCTTCCTCCATTTGATCAGTTAGTTTCATTTTGTTGATGGATCATACTTCTTTTATTTAATGAAAATATTTCATGATTTTAGCTATTTTTTAAAATCAGCAAAGAAATTATATTTATGTTCAATATATTACCTTTTCTTGAGACATGATTCTCTAAGTCCCTAAGAGTCCAGAAATGTTATTACATCAAGAGATTTATTGTGCTAAACAGCCATATTGCCTAAAAATACTTAATGAAAATGATATTTTGGTCACTTAGACACGGGTTTATATTTCTCTACATTGAGCCATGTCTGGGCCGCGCCACAGCTCAAACAAAAGGGGCGCTCAGAACAGCCCCAAAGAAATAGACTCAACGGAGTGTGGAGGTGCCTCCCAGCCTGTGTTCCCGATGGCTGGGGTGATGCTGCTCAGGGAGAGGAAATAACGGTCCAGGGGCGGCTTGAGGTGGGGGTGTGGGGGGAGCTCCCAGGCGCCCCGAAGCCCTAGGGGGGCCACGCTGGGCTGTCCTCGCTCTTGCAGACAGATCTTCACCATCTGCGTGACACCCCGCACTGGGGCTGTGCTGTGTTCACCCGTGGGGCCTCCTATTGGGGTGCATGAGGGACACCTGTGCGTCTGAGCGCACCTCAATGACGGCTGTGCCGCAGAGCTACAGCCACAGTGTCCACCAGGCGCAGGGCCCCGAGGGCCTCACTGGGCCTCCCAGAGCGGCCCAGGAATATAATGTGAAAACTTACAATATGTGTCTCATAATGTAGTCATGACGTCAAGTTCTCTGTTACGATTAGCTGAGCCTCCCCTTCATTAGTCTCCCCACAGCCGACTTCATGGCTTGGTTCCTCAGACTGCCCTCTATATTCCAGAGGTCTGTGTGTCTGTTTTTGTCCCAGTGCCATGCTGCTTTAAGTATTAGAACTTTAGTGTATGGCCTGGAGTCTGGAATGTGCTGCCTCCACCATGCTTCCTCATTTTTGTCAGGATTTTTGGTTGTTGCGTATGCATTTCTGTAATGTTTGTTTTATGTCCTTGGAAAATGCCATTGAATTCCTTATTGGGATTGCATTGAAACTGTAAACTGCTTTGGGTCAGATGGCATTTGGTAATGTTGATTCTTCCAAGCCCAGAGCAGGGAATATCTTTCCATTTCTTTATCTTTTCTATTTCTTTTAACAATGCCTCACTCTTTTCTTGTATCTTCACATCCTTAGTTGTGTCTGCTCCATGGTACTTAGTCTCGTGGTTATAAGTGGGATTGTTTTCTTCACTTCTGTTCTAGTTCAATTTTTGGGTATAAGAAGGCAATTGTTTTTCGTGTGTTGATTTTGTAATCTAGCTACACTGAAGTGACTTATTGATTTAATATGTTTTTACAGTGGAATCTTTAGTGTTCTTAGCGTGTATTATATGTCCACAACAAATTTAATTGTGCTTAAATGTTTAAAGCCATACAACCTAGAGACAGTTGATGTTTTATTAATTTAAAAATTCCAATACTGTTATACAAAGGTGACAAAATGAATAGTCTTACTATAGTCTCAATATAAATTTATAAGTCTTAGTATGAATAGTCTTAGTATAAATCTATAATAGCCTGATTCAGCTTCTTCATTCAATGCATGTTTTGAATTCACATTGTATCCCATAACCTATTCTTATATTCTATAACTTTTATTGACCAGTAAGCTATGACAGTATCAAGAATTAATATTAAGAAAGTTATTTATCAGTTGATAAATAAAAATGCCAGTGATTTAAAAGAACAGTAGCAAGTTGTCAACCTAGAAGTTTGTATATCGTGTTTTTGCCATCTTTTAATTATTCCTGGCTGCCTCCAATCTGACATTGTGCACACATGAGACTCGCCTGGGCTAAAAGCAAGATCAGCCTGATTAGCACATAAATGTCTGAGAATGAGTTAAATTTCTGATATCCAGTTGGAACTACATTTTATCATGAAATATATTGGTGTGAAATTTTCAAACATTGGACGTCACAGATGGGCAAGCAGGGGTTGATGCTGTCAGAAGACAAGAGCTGAGGCCAGACAGCAGCCATGCACTTGGGCATTTCATTTTCCAATTTTAAATCTTCTTCAAATTCTTTTTTTTTTTAGATTTATTTATTTATACAAGCAGTGAGTACAGTCAGAAGCACGGGAGGGTGAGAAAATTCACCAGAGCCAGGGCGGAGAACAGAACAGGCAGACTGGCGAAGTACACTGCTGAGGGGAGCAGCGGGCAGCAGGAGAGGTCTGAGCGCCATGTGGGACCCTCACCCAGCGGCCAGGTATCGAACCGGCGCTGCAGAGGCTGCAGGCAGCTTCACAGCCCAGCGCTCAACCACTGCGCCACTGGGGCGGCCCTTCTTCAAATTCTTTATGTCTTTACATCTACACTAAATGATAGCATTATTTATGACATGGAAATCTGATGAGTTTTCTCATTTGAACAACTCCATAAGGAAACACAAACACTCTGAGACACCATAATAACGTGCCCAAAAATATATTGCCCTCAAATTCCCAGGCTTCTTGTTAGTTAAATAAATGTGGATAAACACATGTGTAAAGGGCGGTGTGATGTTGTGAGTGTCATTCCTCAAATATATCTGGAAATATTAGAATAGTGTGCAGTCCGCTAGCTATTATTTTGTTTTTACCATTATAGCTTCCTAAGCTCCTTTACTGTTTTTTTAAAAAACCCTACCCATTATATATTCATGACATTTTTGTGAATATACTGCACATTAAATTAACTGCTTTCACTCACTGTCTTACTTCTGGTGTCCACTGTGTGCTGAGTGTGTTTACTGTAAATGCCTTCAGCACCCACAGCAGAGCTTCCCGAAGGGTCTCTACCACATCAGGTGTGGTCCTGATCAACAGAAGGTCATGAATGCTCAGATTCTACTACAGATCCTAAGGCCTTATTTATTCTGTGAAGGCCTCACTCACTAGGTAAAGGGGCCACTGTCCTATCCGTGATCCCTGATCAGCGACATGAAAGGGGAAGCACCATAGAAACTGGACAGGCTGCCCCGAGAGAGAACTTCTGCTGATGACTGAGATGAAACCCAACCATCGCCTCTCTCGGCCGGGAGCACAGAATGGACAACAGCAGAAAGATGCTGAGGTCCAATCACCCCAGTACACACAGAATACCAGAGAACATCTCAGTGCTAAAAAGAGCAAAATATAAGCTATAGGAGTATATGAAGTATCTTACATATAATTTGAAAATAAGCATATATTTTAATTATACCATGGAATTAAACATAACTATAAGAATATAATGATGAAAAAATTTAAAATAAATATCTTGCAATAGAGTCATGAACTCATCTTCTCTATTACATGTGGATGAGTCTCCCCTTCATCAGTCTCCCCACAGCCATCTTCAAGGCTTGGTTCCTCAGACAGTATATGACAGGATTAAAGGTGGGGGACACCACCGTGTAGAACATAGAAATGACCAGGTCAGACATGCACGGGGTCCCTGAGGTCAGCATCAGATAAGCAAGTGGAGACAAACAGCACAGCAACCAACAGGTGGGGAAGGCAGGTGGAGTAGACTTTGGCTTTACCTTCTGTGGATGGGATCTTCCTGAGAGCAGAGAAGATGTGCGCATAGGAAATGACGATGAAAACAAAATAGCACATACCTAACACCACACTAGTGAGAATGGGAACAAGTTCGTTCATCAAATTTCCTGAGCAGGAAATATCCAATAGCTGGGGGATGTCACGGAAGAACTGGTGGACCACGATGGACCCACAGTAGGACAAGGAGAATGTTCCAGCTGTGTGCATCACAGAGATGATGCCCCCAGCCTGCCAGGACACAGCTGTCAGCTTCACACACCTGTCCCTGCTCATGAGGACTTCATAGTGCAGGGAGTGGCAGATGGCAGCATAGCGGTCAAGGCTCATCACTGTGAGCAGGGTCAGCTCTGGACCTGCTGAAAAAATCATCACAAAGACCTGGAGGACACAGCCCGGGAAGGAGATGGAGCTGCTGTGACTCAGAGAGTTGGCAATGGACTTGGGGACTGTGGCTGAGAGGAGGCAGAGGTCTGTGAGTGACAGACCCCTCAGGAAGAACTTCATGGAGGTGTGGAGGTGCCAGTCCAGGGTGATGATGATGATGATGAGTCCGCTCACCAGAAGGGCACACAGGTAGACCAGGGAGAAGAGCAGCGGGTGCAGGAAGCCCATGGTCCCCTGGGTGGGGAACCCCAGGAGGATGAATTCTGTCATGGCTGTGAGATTCATCCCCCCTGGAGCCATCACTGCATGAACATTTGGAGGAATAAAGTGCCGGGACCATCTACCAGTGGTGGACCCGCGGTGTCTCTCTGCAGGTGACCAGCAATGTCCTTCCCCACTGACCTCTCTCTACGCTCTGTGCAGCATCTCCCCCACAGGGATCTCAGCTCCTGCTCTGCTCAGCCTCTCTAGCTTCAGTGACCCGCAGGTGCTGCCACTGTCCACACTGCCTGTGGGAGATTCTGAAAGGCAGAGAGTTCAACTGACCTCAGCCCCCTGAGCAGTCTCCTGCCGTCTCACCACGTCCCGTGCATGGACACCCCTGAAACACTAACCCCGGCCCCTCTTTTGCCAACCCTGGCCACCAGGTCAGCACACCTCCCAGGAGTGGACCCTCCAAGAAGACTCAGGAACATGAACATTCAAGCTTGCCCCAAATCTGGCCTGTGGATCTCAGCTGCCAAGTTCCAGCCAATAAAAGGCCAGTTGCAGCTCCAGGTGCATATTTTGGGACCAATTAGACACTGATGGTCCCAAGTCTGTTCCTGGTCAGTGCCCATGTTCATCATCACAGCAGTAGGTGGGGAGTTCCACACACCCATGTTGCCATCTGAACACTGACTGCCCCTCGCCCCTGCATTGTATGTGCTGAGAGTCCTGCCCCGTTGTTTACCGGAGGAGCTAAGGTGGTTTCTCCTGCAGCTACTTCTTCCCATGGTCACATCCACAATTCCCTCTTCAGGATGGACTCATCCATT
Source organism: Talpa europaea (assembly GCF_964194135.1). Classification (NCBI taxonomy): domain Eukaryota; kingdom Metazoa; phylum Chordata; class Mammalia; order Eulipotyphla; family Talpidae; genus Talpa; species Talpa europaea. The sequence continues at coordinate 15,650,065 of NC_140075.1, forward strand.
CCCGGTTCCTGCCGGGCCCTGTGTTCCCCCAACAGACTCGTGCAGGAATTAAGACGCTCCAGGGCTGAGCCGGACGGTCTGTGTGTGTGGCTGTCCCTGCTGGTACCAGGGCCCCAGGTCCCCCGGGTGCAGGTTTGTTCCTCCCCCAAGACCCATGTGTGAGTGGGGACGTCTGGACATGGGGAAGCCCTGGCCTTTCTCCTCCCTCCTCAATCTCACCCTCTCCCCCCTCTGTGGGGTGATGGACGGGCAGGTCTGGTGATGGAAGGATTTTTAGAATGTGGTGATATAAAATATTTGCAATACATTGGTGGGAATAATGCCAAATAATTTAATAAAAGCAAGGAAATAAATTAGGGTACTTGGTTGTTAATAATGTTGACATCTGTTGAGTGATTTATATAAAAATTTAAAATCTTAAAATATCATTTGTCATATATCTCCTCCAGGCCCTGTTTAAATACTGTGATTTATTTTACAAAATCGCTAACAATCCCTGAGTGATGGAGTTAGGGAAGAATCCCAAGTTCACGTCCATAAAGAGTCACACGTCCCTGCCAGCCTCATGGTAGTGTCAGAGCCATGAAGCTGTCAACATGTTGCTGTAACAGTTTTTGATTTTCTACTTGGCTCATATCTGTCATAATGTGTAGGACCAATGGGCATAGCATTTTGAATTTGACAATCAATATTTTTTTTATTTTGCTCTGCAATTTCTTCTATACAATCTGATTCCATTATATATATTTTTTTATTTTGTGTAGTATCCAAAACACACTGTGCTGATGCTAAAATTCTAGGTATGAATCAAAAATTGTCACATATCCCATAAATCAAAATCTTCCAATATGATCAATGTATTAAGTCAGTGTCTTTGAGCATCTTAAATTACAAGAGAATATGTTTTCTCCACTGAGCCTCACCCAAGCTGACAGGGCAGTGGGACATGACAACTTGGGCCCCGTCAGCATTAGTTGTTGTGATTTACAAAGTGAATAGTTTAACTGCTGCACTTTCACAAGTCTAAAATGAGGCTTGACATCTGAAAATTTCCAATTGTGAGTGGATTCTCCCCTGCAAATGGCTGGGGGCAGATACCTGATGTCTGGGGGGGGGGTGTTCCTGCTGCCGTGCCCTGTCTCTCTCCTGAGGTTGTCCCCATAGTGCATACATAGGATGTCCCGGCCTCTCACTCCATGATTAGGGCTCGTGGGGAGCCTCTGAGCACTCACAGGATGTTCCACCCCATCCTGTGCCTCCTCATGGACAGAGCAGGGCCTCAGGGCTGGGCTATTTGAGCTCTGGAGCTGGTGTCCTTGTGTTGGACATTGTCCAGATTCCAGCCCTCAGGGACCTTCCTCCACAGGGAAAGTATGTGTTTACTTGACTGTTTATTGGAGCGTCCTGCAGTCCATGTCAGCGAGTAATTATTACACTCGATGTGTAGATGCCTCTATGGTAGTGAGTAGACAAATCCTCATGTCCAGGTTCCATTCCCCACCTGTCGTGTCTGCCGTGGTGGGCACCGTCAGTCATTACAGTGCCCTGAGTCCCTGTCTGGACAGCTGGAGAGTCGCCCGTCACCCCCCTGTGCCCCACGGAGAGGCCCTGAGGATGGGCGTGAGGGGGATGCAGGAAGGCCTGAGGCGGGAGGGATGGGACACGGAGAGAGGCAGGAGGGAGCTAAGGGACGGGAGTGGGCTTGAAAGGCAATGGATGTCCAGCAGAAGTGAGCTACCACGGGGGTCACCAGCCCTTCAGGAAGAGAAAGTTTACTCGCCTCTGAAATTGTGTATTCCGCGGTCTTTTCCACCCCAGCCCCTGTCCCCGCACTTACATTAGAATTGTCCTATTGTTGGGATCATTTGCTTTTAATCTTTAGGAAACAGTATTTTAGGGTTTCTGCTCATGGTGTCATATCCTTATGTTTGCTGCATGACGACGGTGATGTCACACATGGAAACAGGCATTTGTCTGCCTGAGTTTACTCTTCTGTAGGGGGTGGGGCAGGACCTGCTTCACTCTGCTGCATGTGTCTGTCTGCTTCTCCCAGCACCATCTCCCCACTTTCCCTGCTCCAGTGCCTGCTCTGGCTCCTCTGCCATAGAGTCACTGTCCATCCTGATGAGGGTGGGTTCCTGGGCCCTCATTATATTCCAGTGGCCTGTTTTTGTCCCAGTGCCATGCTGCTTTAACTATTAGAGATTTAGTGTATGGACTGGAGTCTGGAGTGTTCTTCCTCCACCATGCTTCCTCATTTTTTTCAGGATTTTTGGTTGTTGCATATGCATTTCTGTAATGTTTGTTTTATATCTGTGGAGAATGTCATTGAAGTCCTTACTGGGATTAAGTTGAATCTGAAAGTTGTTTTGGGTCAGATGGGCATTTGGTCATGTTGATTCTTCCAAGCCCAGGGCAGGCAATATCTTTCCTTTTCTTTGTCTTTTCTATTTATTTTAACAATGCCTTATCTTTCCTTAATTGTGTCTACTCCATGGTACTTATTCTCATGGTTTTAAGTGAGATTGTTTTCTTCACTTCTCTTCTAGTTCAACTTTTGGGTATAAGAAGGCAATTGATTTTCGTGTGTTGATTTTGTAATCTTCTGGCTACACTGAAGTGGCTTATTGATTTAATTTGTTTTTACAGTGGAATTTTTAGTGTTCTTTTGTGTATTATACATCCAGAATAAATTTAATTGTGCTTAAATATTTAAAGCCATACAACCTAGAGAGAGTTAATGTTTTATTAATTTAAAAATTTCAATTCCGTTACACAATGTGACAAAATGTATAGTCTTATTCAAGTCTTAGTATAAATTTATAAGTCTTAGTATAAACATTCTTAGTATAAATTTATAATAGTCTGATTCAGCTTCTTCATTCAATACATGTTTTGAATTCTCATTGTATCCCATAACCTATTCTTATTATATTCCATATCTTTTATTGACAAGTAAGCTATGACAGTATCAATAATTAATATTAATAAATTTATTTACAGTTGATAAATAAAAATGCCAATGTTTTAAAAGAACAGTAGCAAGTTGTCAACCTAGAAGTTTATATATTGAGTTTTTGCCATCATATTTACTATTCCTGGCTGCCTCCAATCTGACATTGTGCCCACATGGGACTCGCATGGACTGAAGGCAAGATCAGCCTGATTAGCACCCTCAGAGACTGAATGTCTGAGAATGAGTTAAAGGTCTGCTATCCAGTTGGAACTGCATATTATCATGAAATATTTTGGTGTGAACTTTTCAAACATTGGTCATCACAGATGGGCAAGCAGGGGTCGATGCAGTCAGCAGACAAGAGCTGAGGCCACACAGCAGCCACACAGTTGGGCATTTCACTTTCCCATTTCAAATCTTCATATTCTTTATGTCTTTACATCTACACTAAAATGATAGCATTATTTATGATATGTAAATCTGATGAGTTTTCTCATTTTAACAACTCCGTATGGAAACAGAAACACTCAGAGACCCCCGTAATAATGTGCCAAAAAAGATATTGCCCTCAAATTCCCAGGCATTCTTGGTAATTAAATAAATGTGGATAAACACACATGTAAATTGTGACATGATATTGTGAGTGCCCTTCCTCAACTATTTCTGGAAATATTAGAATATTGTGTAGTCCACTAGATATTATTTTGTTTTTACCATTATAGCTTCCTAAGTTCCTTTATTGTTTCTTAAAAACCCTACCAATTATATATTTGTAACTTTTTAGTGATTATACTGCACATGAAATTAACTGCTTTCACTCACAGACTTATTTCTGATGACCACTGTATGCTGAGTGTGTTTACGGTAAACCCTGTCAGCACCCACACAAGAGCTTCCCTAAGGGTCTCTACCACATCAGGTGTGGTCCTGATCAACAGAAGGTTATGACTGCTCAGATTCTACACAGATCCCAAGGCCTTATTTATTCTGCCTCACTCACTAAATAAAGGGGACTCTGTCCTATGCGTGATCCCTGATCAGGACATGAAAGGGGAAGCACCATAGAGACTGGAAATGCTGCCCCTCGAGAGAGAACTTCTGCTGACAACTGTGATGAAACCCAAACATCGCCACTCTCGGCTGGGAGCACAGAATGGAAAACAGCAGAAAGATGCTGAAGTCCAATTACCCCAGTACACACTGAATACTAGAGAACATTCAGTGCTAAAAAGAGCAAAATATAAGCTATAGGAGTATATGAAGTATCTTAAATATAATTTAAAAATAAGCATATATTTTCAATTATACAATGGCATTTAATGTAATTATAAGAATATAAAGGGGAACATGATGCAAATATTTAAAAAAAAATGTCTGTGATAGAGTCATGAAGTCATCTTCTATTACATTTGGGTGAGTCTCCCCTTCATCAGTCTCCCCACAGCCGACTTCATGGCTTGGTTCCTCAGACTGTATATGACGGGATTAAAGGTGGGGGGCACCATCGTGTAGAACATAGAAATGACCAGGTCAGACATGGACTGGGTCTCTGAGGTCGGCTTCAGATAAGTGAAGAATCCAGTGGAGAGAAACAGCACCACTACCAGCAGGTGGGGAAGGCAGGTGGAGTAGACTTTGGCCTTCCCTTCTGTGGATGGGATCTTCCTGACAGCAGAGAAGATGTGGACATAGGAAATGATGATGAAATTAAAAGAACAGATACCCAAAACTGCACTAATGAGCATGGGGACAAGTTCATTCATTAAATTTCCTGAGCAGGAAATAGCCAGTAACTGGGGGATGTCGCAGAAGAACTGGTGGAGCACGTTGGACCTACAGAAGGACAGGGAGAAGGTTCCAGCTGTGTTCATCACAGCATAGAGACCCCCACCCAGCCAGGACACAGCTGTCAGCTGCACACACCTTTCCCTGCTCATGATGACGTCATAGTGCAGGGGATGGCAGATAGCAGCATAGCGGTCAAGGCTCATCACCGTGAGGATGTAAAGTTCTGCACCTGCTGAAATAATCATCATGAAGATCTGAAGGACACAGCCTGGGAAGGAGATGGAGCTGCTCTGCCTCAGAGAGTTGGCAATGGACTTGGGGACCGTGGCTGAGATGAGACAGAGGTCCGAGAAGGACAGACCCCTCAGGAAGAAGTACATGGGGGTTTGGAGGTTCTGGTCCAGGGTGGTGATGAGGATGATGAGCCCATTCCCCAGCAGGGCACACAGGTAGACCAGGGAGAAGAGCAGTGGGTGTAGGAAGCCCATGGTCCCCTGGGTGGGGAACCCCAGGAGGACAAATTCTGTCACGGCCGTGAGATTGGTCACCAATGGAGCCATCACTGCACGAACGTCTAAAGGAATAAAGTGCCGGGACCATCTATCAGTGCCTGACCCACGTTGTCTCTCTGCAGGTGACCAGCACTGTCCTTCCCCACTGACCTCTCTAAAGTTCTGTCCAGTGTCTCCCCCACAGGGATCTCAGCTCCTGCTCAGCTCTGCCTCCCCAGCTTCAGTGACCCGCAGGTGCTGCCACTGTCCACGCCACCTGTGGGAGATGCTGGAAGGGCAGAGAGTTCAAATCACCTCAGCTCCCTGAGCAGTCTCCTCCCGTCTCTCCATGTCCTGTGTATGGGCACTCCTGAAACCTTGACCCCCCGGACCCTCCTCTGCCAACCCTGGGCCCCAGATCAGCACAACGCCCAGGAGCGGATCCTCCAAGAAGACTCAGGTACATGAACGTTCAAGCTCGCCCCAAATCTGGCCTGTGGATCTCAGCTGCCAAGTTCCAGCAAAACAAAAGCCAGTTGCAGCTCCAGGTGCATATTTTGGGACCAAGTGGACATGATGGTCCCAAGTCTGTTCCTGGTCAGTGCCCATGTTCATCATCACAATAGTAGGTGGGGAGTACCTCGTGCCCATGTTGCCATCTGAACACTGACTGCCCCTCGCCCCTGCATTGTATGTGCTGAGATGGTGACCACTCCTGCCCGCCCCATTCATTGTCCTGCCCCCTTGTTTACCGGAGGAGCTATGGTGCTTTCTCCTGCAGGTACTTTTTCACATGGTCACATCCACACGTCCCTCCTGCAGGATGGGCTTTTCCAACCCCGGGTCCTGCAAGGCCCTGTGTTTCCATCAGTCTCATGCAGGAATTAGGATGCTCCGGGGCTAAGCCGGACGGTCTGTGCATGTGGCTCTCCCTGCTGGTCCCAGGGACCAGGGTCCCCCTCATGCAAGTTTGTTTTTCACCCAAGGCTCATGTTTGAGTGCGGGCATATGAACACGGGGCAGCCCTGCCCGCTCTCCTATTCCCACCCCCCAGTCTCACCCTCTCCACCCTCTGTGGGGGTGATAGAGAGGCAGGGCTTGTGACAGAAGGATTTTTGAAATGTAGTAATATAAAATATTTGCAATACATTGGTGGGAATAATGCCAAATAATTTAATAAAAACAAGGAAATGAATTAGGGTACTTGGTTGTTAATAATGTTGACATCTGTTGAGTGATTTATATAAAAATTTAAAATCTTAAAATAACATTTGTCATATATCTCCTCCAGGCCCTGTATAAATACTGTGATTTATTTTACAAAATAGCTAACAATCCCTGAGTGATGGAGTTGGGGAAGAATCCCAAGTTCATGTCCATAAACAGTCACATGTCCCTGCCAGCCTCATGCTAGTGTCAGAGCCATGAAGCTGTCAACATGTTGCTGTAACAGTTTTTTATTTTCTACTTGGCTCATATCTGTCATAATGTGTAGGACCAATGGGCATAGCATTTTGAATTTAACAACCAATATTTTTTTTTATTTTGCTCTGCAATTTATTTGATACAATCTGATTCCATTATTATTTTTTTTTTTTTATTTTGTGTAGTATCCAAAACACACTGAGTGTGCTGATGCTAAAATTCTAGGTATGAATCAAAAATCGTCACATATCCCCTAAATCAAAATCTTCCAATATGATCAATGTGTTAAGTCAGTATCTTTGACCATCTTAAATTACAAGAGAATATATTTTCTCTCATTGAGTCTCACCTAGGCTGACAGGGCAGTGGGACATGACAACTTCAGCCCTGTCAGTATTAGTTGTTGTGATTTACAAAGTGAATAGTTTAACTGTGGTGCGTTCTCAAGTCTAAAATGAGGCTTGACATCTGAAAATTTCCAAGTGTGAGTGGATTCTCCCGTGCAAGTGGCTGGGGGCAGATACCTGAATTCTGGGAGGGATGTTCCCACTGCCGTGTCCTGTCTCTCTCCTGAGGTTGGTCCATGGCAGGACAGAGGGAGTCCCGGCCACTCACTCCATGGTCAGGGCTCGTGGGGAACCTTTGAGCACTCACAGGATGTTCCACCCCATCCTGCACCGCCTCATGGACAGAGCAGGGCCTCAGGACTGGGCTATTTGAGCTCTGGAGCTGGTGTCCGCGAGTTGGACACTGTCCACATTCCAGTCTTCAGGGACCTTCCTCCCAAAGGAAAGTGTGTGTTTACTTGACTGTGTTAATTGGAGCGCCCTGCAGTGAGTCTCAGCGAGTAATTATCACACTCGGTGTGTAGATGTGATTTTGTGTCTGTCTCACGCCTCTATGGACGTGAATAGACAAATCCTCATGTCCAGTTTCCAATTCCCACCTGTCAAGTCCACCGTGGTGGGCACCATCAGTCATAACAGTGCCCTGAGTTCCTGTCTAGACAGCTGGACAGTCGCCCATCACCTGCTGTGTGCCCTTCACAGGAGGCCCTGTGGATGGGCGTGAGGGGGATGTGGAAAGGCCTGAGGCGGGAGGGAAGGGACATGGAGAGAGGCAGGAGGGATTCCAGGGAGGGGGAGTGGGCGGAAAGATAATGGACATCCAGCAGAAGTGAGTGACCATGGGGGTCACCAGTCCTTTGGGAAGAGAAACTTTACTGGTCTCTGAAATTGTGTATCCTGCGGTTCTTTTCCACCCCAGCACCTGTCCCGACACTTACATTAGAATTGTCCTTTTGTTGGGATCATTTGCTTTTAATCTTTAGGAAATAGTGTTTTAGGGTTTCTGCTCATGGTGTCATATCCTTATGTTTGCTGCATGACGATGGTGATGTCACAAATGGAAACATGCGTTTATCTGCTTGCATTTACTTTTCTGTAGGTGGTCGGACAGGACCTGCTTCACTCTGCTGCGTGTGTCTGTCTGTTTTTCCCATACAATCTCCCCACTTTCCTGCACCAGTGCCTGCTATGACTCCTCTACCGTAGAGTCACTGTCCATCCTGATGAGGGTGGGTTCCTGGGCCCTCATAATATTCCAGTAGCCTTTCTGTCTGTTTTTGTCCCAGTGTCATGCTGCTTTAAATATTAGAGCTTGATTGAATGGACTAGAGTCTGGAATGTTGCCTCCACCATGCTTCTTCATTTTTGTCATGATTGTTTTGGCCATTTGGGGTCTTTGTGGTTCCATATACATTTGAGCAAAGTTATTTTTTTAATTATGAATTTTATTTTTAATATTCCCCATACAATTGTGACCCCTTATTTTGACCCCAATTCCTCACCTCCCTGCCCACCATCCCCCAAAGAGTGTCTCTGGTTAATAGTTTTTTGTTGATTTTGATTTACCCTTTCTTACAGTTATTCATTTTCCTGGTCCCTTATTTAAGTTTTCTAGATTCCTGCTATGAGTGAGACCATCTGTTATTTTTATTTTTCTTTCTGGCTTATTTCGCTGAGCATGATCCCTTCCAGCGCCATCCATGTTGCTGCAAATTGCATGTGTTTATCTTTTTTGAATGCTGAGTAATATTTCATTGTGTATATGTGCCACATCTCCTTGATCCAGTCATCTTTTTTAGGCATTTGTGTTCTTTCCAAAGCTTAGCTATTGTAAACAGAGTTGCTGTAAACATAGGGTTGCAGGTGCTCTTTGGAATTGATATTTCTTTGCCCTTTATTTAAATGCCTGGGTATGGAATTGCTGGATCATATGGAAGCTCTATGTTTAGTAGGTCCAGAAATCTCCACACAGCTCTCCATAGTGGTTGGACCAGTTTGCACTCCCACCAGCAGTGCAGAAGAGTTCCTTTTTCTCCACAACCTTGCCAACATTTGTTGTTGCTAGTATTTTTAATATGTGCCATTCTCACTGGTGTAAGATGGTATCTCATTTTAGTTTTGTTTTGCATTTCCCTGATTCCAAGTGATGTTGCACATTTTTTCATATGCCTGTTGGCCATTTGCATTCCCTCTTCAGAGAAATTTCTTTTTAGCTCTTCTGCCCATTTTTTGACAGGATTATTTTCTTTGTTTTTGTTGAGTCTCATCAGCTATTTGTAGTTTTTTTTATTTTTTGATAAATCCTTTATCATTACTGTTGTATGCAAAAATGTCCTCCCAATCTGTGGGATTTACTCTTTCTTTTTGTTATTGTGTCTTTTGCTGTGCAGAAGCACTTTAACTTGACGTAGCCCCAGCTGTTGATCTTTGCCTTCACTATCACTGCTTTGGGTGATGTGTCTGTAAATATGTCTTTGATGTGGATGTCATGTAGTGTTTTACTTATATTTCCTTCTATGTATTTTATGGTTGCAGGTCTTATGTCTAGTTCTTTAATCCATTTTGAGTTGTTTTTTGTGTATGGTGTGAAGTAGTAGTCAAGCTTCATTCTTTTGCATGTAGCCACCCAGTATTCCCATCTCCATTTATTGAACAAATTTTCCTTGCTCCAATGCATTCTTTGCCCATTTGTCAAAGATTAGTTGACCATTAATCTGTAGGTTTATTTCTTGAATTTTTATTTGATTCCATTGGTCTGTGTGTCTGATCGTGTTCCAATACTATGCAGTTTTGATGATTATGGCTTTGTAGTATAGTTTGAAGTCTGGGAGTGTGATGCCTCCATTCCTTTTTCTTTTTTTTTTTTCAGGAGAGCTTTGGCTATTCGGGGTTTTTGTGATTCCATATGTATTTCATCAATAATTGTTCTATTTCTTTGAAGAATGACATTGAGATTTTATTGAAATAGCATTGAATCTGAAGATTTCTTTGGGTAGGATGGTCATTTTATTAATGTTTATTCTTCCAATCCATGAGCAGGGGATGCCTTTCCATTTCTTTATGTCTTCTTCTATTTCTTTTAACTTTGTTTTATAGTTTTCTTTGTAGGGGTACTTTACCTCTTTTGTTAGATTTATTTCCAAGTATTTGATTTTTTTGTTTTGATAATAAAAAGGGATGGATTTTTGATTTCTTCTTCAGATTTATTGTTTGTGTATTGGAAGGCTACTAACTTTTGCGTGTTGATTTTGTATCCTGCCACTTTACTGAACTGATTGATGAGTTGAATTAGTTTTTTTTTTTTTTTTTCTGTGGAGTTTCTGGGGTTCTTTAATATATTATCATATCATCTGCAAATAGTGATAGTTTGACTACTTTTTTTCATATTTGGATTCCTTGGATGTCTTTCTCTTGTCTTATTGCTCTGGCTAGGTCTTCCAGTATTATATTGAAAAGCAGTGGTGAGAGTGGATATCCTTGTCTTGTTCCAGATCTTAATGGAAACGCTTTCAGCTTTTCACCATTGAGAATAATACTGGCTGTTGGCTTGTCATATATGGCCTTTATGATGCTGAGGTATGTTCCTTGTATCCCAAGAATTTCAAGGGCTGTTATCAGGAATGGGTGTTGCACTTTGTTGAAAGCTTTCTCAGCATCTATTGATATTATCATGTGGTTTTTATATTTATTTTTGTTGATGTGTTGGATAACGTTGATTGATTTTCGGATGTTGAATCATTCTTGTGTCCCTGGAATGGATCCTACTTTGCCGTGATGAATTAACTTATGGATACATTGTTGGATTCTGATAGCTAAAATTTTATTGAGGATTTTTGCATCAGTGTTCATTAGGGATATTGGCCTTTAGTTTTCTTTTTTTGTGTTGTCCTTGTTCGGTTTTGGTTTTAGTGTAATGTTGGCTTCATAGAACATGTTTGGTATTATCCCTTCCTTCTCCATTTTTTGGAAGATTTTGCAAAGGATAGACACTAATTTGTCTCTGAATGTTTGGTTAGAATTCATTTGTAAATCCATCAGGTCTGGGCTTTTATTTTTGGGGAGGTTTTTGATTACCATTTCAAATTTTGTTGCTTGTAATTGGTCTGTTTAGGTGTTCTATTTCTTCTTTATCTGGCTTTGGGTGATTGTAGAGTTGTAGGTTTGTCCATCTCCTCTAGATTATTGAACTTGTTTCCATATAACTGTTAATAGTAGTTTCTGATTATTCTTTTGATTTCTGCAGTGTCCGTTGTGATTTCTCTTCTTTCAATTATGATCCTGTTTATATTTGCTTTCTCCCTTTTTTTCCTTTGTGAGCCTAGCTAGTGGTTTGTCTATTTTATTTATTTTTTGAAGAACCAGCTCTTGGTTTCATTGATCATTTGGATTGCTTTTTGTTTTTATTTTTGTTATTTTTTCGATTTCATTTATATCTGCTTTGGTTTTTATTATTTCTTTTCTTCTACTGGTTTTGTTTTTTGTTGATGTTGTTGTTGTTGTTTCTAGATCTTTGAGCTTTGAGATTAGGTTGTTTCTTTGAGTTCCTTCTTGTTTCTTGATGTGAGCCTCTAGTGCTATATATTTTCCTCTTATTGCTGCTATTGCTGCACCTCATACATTTAGCAAATTGGTGTCTTCCTTGTCATTCAATTCAAAGAATTTTTTTTTTCTTCTTTGATCTCCTCATTAGTCCAGTGTTCTTCCAGTAGTGTGATTTTCAATCTCCATGAGGCAGGAGAGTTTCTTGCCTTCTTTTTATGGTTTATTTCTAGTTTGATGCCTTCATGGTCAGAAAAGATGGTCAGTATGATTTCAGTCTCGGTGTATCTGTTGATGTTTGTCTTGTGTCCCAGTATGTGATCGATCCTGGAGAATGATCTGTGTGCACTTGAGAAAAATGTGTACTCAGATTTTTTTGGGTTTAGTGTTCTATAGATGTCTGTTAAGCCCAAGCACTGTACATCCTTTTTTATAGCTTTAGTGTCATTAATGAATTTTTGTCTTTTTGATCTATCCATTGTTAATAGTGGTGTGTTGAAGTCTCCCACTATGTATGTGTTTTCTCTGATGTCTGTTTTCAGAGATGCCAATAGTTGTCTGATATATTTTGGTGCTCCTTCGTTTGGTGACTATATGTTAATGAGTGTTATTTCTTCTTGAAGTATTGTCCCCTTGATCATAATGTAGTGACTGTTGGGGTCTCTTTTTATCTTTTTGAGTTTGAAATCTATTTTATCTGATATAAGTATAGCTGTTCCTGCTTTATTTTTTGGTCCATTTGCTTGTAGGATTGTTTTCCATCCCTTAACTTTGAGTCTATTTTTATGTTTTGTAGCTAAATGTGTTTCCTGGAGACAACAAAAGGTTGGGTTTTGTTTCTTAACCCAGTCTGCGACTCTGTGTCTTTTTATTGAAAAGTTTAGTCCATTTACATTTAGGGTTAATATTGATATGTTAGCATCTATATTTGCCATTGTGTTTGTCTTTCCTTTGATTTTATTCATTTATTCTTTTAATAACTTTTTTTTGGCCTTCTTTCATTGTTATTCATCCCTCTGAGGTTCTGGCTTTAGGACTCTTTGTAGTTTTTTTTTTTTTTTTTGGAGTGGGGGTTTAGTCGTAATGAAATTCCAGAGTTTTTGTTTGTCTGGGAAGGTCCTTATTCTTTCTTCATAGAGGAAGGAGAGCATTGCATGATAGAGTATTCTTGGATAGCATCTGTTTTCTTGGAGTCTGTTGACTATCTCCCTCCACTCTCTCCTTGCCCATAGTGTTTCTTCAGAGAAGTCTGATGTCAGTATGATTGGTTTTCCTTTGAATGTTATCTGTTTCTTCCCTCTTGTCAGCTTCATTATTTTCCCTTTTGCTGGATTCTTGGGAGCTTTACTATTATGTGTCTTGCTGTATTTTTTCCTTTGGTTGTGGAAGTTTGGTGTTCTTGCTTCTTGCTATCAATTTTCAGCTAATTTTTCATGTTTTGGAAGTTATCTTCAATTATCTCCTTGAATATTTTCTCTGTTCCTACATTTCTCTCCTCTCCTTCTGGTATTCCTATAACTCTTATATTTCCTTTCCTCATGGAGTCAGATAGTCCCCAAAGTCTTTCTTCGGGCTTTTTCCTTCGTACTTCTCTTGCCTTTTCTGTTTTGGTTCTTTTGATTTCTGTGTCTTCAAGAGTAGTTATTTGTTCTTCCATTTCATCTATTCTGCTTTCATTGTTTTTCGCAGTTCTTTAGTGCCTCCATTAATTCTTTGATCAACTGAATTTCTTTATTTCCCTCTTTATGGACTCAGTTTTATTCTTCTGTTCGTTGATTATTTTTCCCTTATCATTGTTTTCCTTTATGACTTCTGTCAGTTTTATAATCATGTCAATTTTAAATTCTCTTTCTGGAAGGCTCAGAAGTTCTTCCAAGTTACTGTCGTTGCTATCTGGGGGGCTGGTTTTCTTTTTGTGGTGTGCTTTTTACCTGAGGAGTTCCTGGGTTTTGTGTGGTTCTTCTACTCCCTACTGCCTGTTTTCTAATTTGCCATATGCATTGGGACATTGTGTTGCTTGTAATAGCCAGCATCTTGGGAGAACTTCCCAGCTCACCTCTGGCTCTTCCAGGAGCCATCTGCTGGTTTCAAGCAGGTTTTACTGAAGAAACGTCCATGTTCTAAAAAGGCAACACATGTTCACAATCCTCTGTGTGCCCAGTCTGCCCTGACAGTGGGTTCCTGCTCGCCCTCTGGGCTGGGACTGCAGGCAAGAAGGGGCCTGGCATGGACAAACTTCGAACAATTTTTTTTTATATATCTTTGGAAAATGCCATTGAAGTTTTTATTGGGATTACACTGAATCTGTAAATTGCTTTGGGTCAGATGCACATTTGGTATGTTGATTCTCCCAAGCCAAGGGCAGGAAATATCTTTCCATTTCTCTCTTTTCTAATTCGATTAACAATATCTAACTCTTTTCTTGGCATCTTTACCTCCTTTGTTATGTTTAATCCATGGTACTTTATCTCAAGATTATATATGGGATTGTTTTCTTAACTTCTTTTCTGGTTAATTTTGTGCATATAGAAGGCAATTGATTTTTGTGTTTTTTTTTTTTAAGGTTGGTTTATTTATTAAGTTAACACAAGTTGACAACATTGTGTTTATTTATTTATTTATTCATTCATTCATGCACTGGGTACAGTCAGACGCGCAGGATGGTGAGAGAACTCAGCAGAGCCAAAGCGGGGAATAGAACAGGCAGAATGATGAAGTACACTGCTGAGGGGAGCAGCAGCTGGCATGAGAGGTCTGCGAGCCATGAGGGACCCTCGGTGGCGGCCAGGGATTGAACAAGCACTGTGGAGGGTGTAGGCAGCTTTGCAGCCCAGCGCTCAACCACTGCACCACCTGGGAGACCCTGTGTGTTGATTTTTTACACTTTCAACTACACTGAAGTGTCTTATTATTTTAATTTGTTTTTTGGTGGAATATTTTGTTTTCTTAGTGTATATTACTTTGTCCACAACAGCTTTAATTGTGCTGAAATGTTTAAATTCATACAACCTAGAGACAGTTAATGTTTTATTATTTTAAACATTTTAATTATGTTACACAAAACTGAAAAATTGTAGGCAATTAATAGTCTCAGTATATGTTTATAATACTCTGATTCAGCTTCTTCATTCAATACGTGTATTGAATGCTCTTTATATCCCATAACCTTCTCTTGATATCCCATAACTTTTATTGACCTGTAAACTATGACAGTATCTAGAATTAATAATAAGAATGTTGGAGCAACATGGTGGCAAGGAGACGCTGCGAGTAAGATCTCCCATTAAAAAAAGTTAATAGGGAGGAAAAGCGGCAGGTCCCAGTGAGAACTGGGACAGGGAAGATAAACGGATGACTCCATCAAACTACCCAAAGAAGAAAGTTGCCATAAAAGAGGACCAGAAGGGAGGAAAGGGCAGAACCCTGCTCCCCTCCCCCACCCACAAAGTCGGCACTCTCCGACCAGCAGAGAGGAGGGAAAAAACAAACTAAAACAACCAACAAGAACAAACTACACAGCAAGTGGGACTGTGAGTGGAAAGGAACTATTTCAGCCACCACACCCATGGAACTGGAGCTGCGGAGAACCCTGAAGGATTCGCCGCGGAGTTGAGCTCCGGGCACCATTAAACAGAGACCCCTCCCCCTCCAGGAGGAGACCAGCACCAGCACACAGCCCCAGGCCACCTGGTAAGCTTGCTCGGAAAAGTGGCACGCTGGAAAAGCAAACGCAGATCGGGATCAGGGCTGCCCAGGTCCCCGCACCTGCGACCTAGGCGTGCGGGGAGACGTGCGCGAAGACCCTCACTGAGGTGAAAGTCCCTCACTTAGTAACCAGGAACCAGGCACCCAGGCACGGGAGTGTGGTGCAAAAGACGCCATTCTGTGGACATTGAACTGGGCTACAGTCCGTGTCCTGGACCTGAGGGCTTTGGAACTGAGACCCAGGGCACAAAATTCGGGGCGTGGGTTCTCCATGAAGGTGGGGCACAAGGCAGACACAGCACCCCAAAGCCGTTGAGGTTTACCCTACCATTCCCAATCTGTTCCCTATCCCACGGGGCGGAAAAAAAAAACAAAACAGCTCCCCAAGGGCTCTAGGAGAGATCTCTGGCGCCACCTAGTGACTTGAAACCAGCAGAGGCTCCTGGAGGAGCCAGTGGCCAGCTGGGAGTTAGCCCATGCCAGGTCCCTTCTGACCAGTAGTCTGAGCCCACAGGGGGAGCGAGCACCCACAGCCGGGGCAGACCAGGCACGCAGAAGAGTGTACCTGAGACCGGACGTGCAGGGAGTGTGTCACACATCACCATTTTAGAACAGGGACATTTCTTCAGTAAGGACTGCCTGCAGAAGGCTCCCTCAGGAGCCAGAGGTGAGTGGGGTATGTTCGCCCATGCCAGACCCCCTCTGGCCTGCAACCAAGCCTAGACGGGGAGCGGGAACCCACCACCGGGGTAGACCAGGCGCACAGGGGAGTGTGTCCCCACATCGGCATTTTAGAACAGGGACCTTTCTTCAGTAAAGTCTGCTTGAAACTGACAGATGGCTCCCGGAGGAGCCAGAGGGGAGCAGAGAAGCTCACCCAAGATGCCGGCCAGTCCCAGCAACACAGTGTCCCAATGCATACAGGAAATTAGAAAACAGACAGTAGGGAGTAGAAGAACCACACACAACCTAGCATCTTCTCAGGGAAAAAGCACACCACAAAAAGAAAACCAGCCCCAAGATTGCAACGACAGTAACTTGGAAGAACTTCTGAACCTTCTAGAAAGAGAATTTACACTTGTCATGATTAAAAAACTGACAGAAGTCATAAAGGAAAACAATGATAAGGGAAAAATAATCAATGATCAGAAGAATGAAATTGAGTCCGTAGGGCCTCCCCGGTGGCGCAGCGGTTGAGCGCTGGGTTGCGAAGCTGCCCGCGGCCTCTGCGGCGCCGGTTCGATTCCCGGCTGCTCCCCAGCCACCAGAGGAGGGTCCCACATGGTGCGCAGACCTCTCCTGCCTCCCGCTGCTCCCCTCAGCAGTGTACTTCGGTCCTTCTGCCTGCTCTGCTCCCCGCTCTGGCTCTGGTGAATTCTCTCACCCTCCTGTGCTTCTGACTGTACCCAGTGCATGTATAAACAAAACAAACAAACAAACAAACAAATAAATAAATAAATAAAAAACATGCCTCTATAAAAAGAAACAAGTCTTTAAAAAAAAAAAAAAAGAAAGAAATTGAGTTCGTAAAGAGGGAAGTAAAAGAAATGCAGGAGATCAAAGAATTAATGGAATAACTGAAGAATTCTGGGAAAAGCAATGAAAGCAGAATAGATGAAATGGAAGAACAAATAAGTTCTCTTGAAGACACAGAAATAAAAAGAACCAAACAGAAAAGGAAAGTGAAGTACGAAGGAAAAAGAATGAAGAAAGACTTCGGGAACTATCTGACTCCATGAGGAAAGGAAATATAAGAGTTATAGGAATACCAGCAGGAGAGGAGAAAGATGTAGGAACAGAGAAAATATTCAAAGAGATAATTTAAAAGAACTTTCCAAATGTGAAGAAGGAGTTAAAAATTGATATACAAGAAGCAAGAAGAACACCAAACTTCCACGAAAAAAGGAAAAATACAGCAAGACACATAATAGTAAAGCTCCCAAGAATCCCGGACAAGGAAAAAATAATGAAGCTGACAAGAGGGAAGAAACAGATAACATTCAAAGGAAAGCCAATCAGGCTGACATCAGACTTCTCTGAAGAAACACTACGGGCAAGGAGAGAGTGGAAGGACATAGTCAACAGACTCCAAGAAAACAGATGCTAACCAAGAATACTCTATCCCGCAACGCTCTCCTTCCTCTATGAAGAAAGAATAAGGACCTTCCCAGACAAACAGAAACTCCGTAAATTCATTACAACTAAACCCCCACTCCAAAAAATACTACAAGGAGTCCTAAAGCCAGAACCTCAGAGGGACGAATAACAACAAAAGAAGGCCAAAAAAAAAAAGTTATTAAAAGAATAAATAAATAAAATGAAAGGAAAGACAAATACAATGGCAAATACAGATGCTAACATATCAATATTAACTCTAAATGTGAATGGACTAAACTCTTCAATAAAAAGACAGAGAGCTGCAGCCTCTGTTCAGAAACAAAACACAAACTTTTGCTGTCTCCAGAAAACACATATAGCTACAAAAGATAAAAAATAGACTCAAAGTTAAAGGATGGAAAACAATCCTATAAGCAAATGGATCAAAAAACAAAGCAGAAACAGCTATACTGATATCAGATAAAATAGATTTCAAACTCAAAAAGATAAAAAGAGACCCCAATGGTCACTACATTATGATAAAGGGGACAATACTTCAAGAAGAAATAACACTCATTAATATATACTCACCAAACAAAGGAGCACCAAAATATATCAGACAAATTTTGTCCTCTCTGAAAACAGACATCAGAGAAAAGACATACATAGTGGGAGAATTCAACACACCACTATCAACAATGGATAGATCAACAAGACAAAAAATAAGTAAAGAAACCAAAGCTCTAAATAAGGACCTAGAGCATTTGGGCTTAACAGACATCTATAGAACACTAAACCCCCAAAAAACAGAGTACACATTTTTCTCAAGCACACACGGATCATTCTCCAGGATCGATCACATACTGGAGCACAAGACAAACATCAACAGACACACTAAGATTTAAATCATATCAACCATCTTTTCTGACCATGAAGGCATCAAACTAGAAATAAACCATAAAAAGAAGGCAAGGAACTTTCCTACCTCATGGAGATTAAAAACCACACTACTGGAAGACCACTGGACTAATGAGGAGATCAAAGAAGAAATTAAAAAATTCTTTGAATTGAATGACAAGGAGGACACCAATATCGTAAATGTATGGGATGCAGCAAAAGCAGTAATAAGAGAAAAATATATAGCAATAGAAGCCCACATCAAGAAACAAGAAAGAACTCAAAGAAACAACCTAATCTCGAAGCTCAAAGATCTAGAAAAAGAACAACAAAAACCCAAAACCAGTAGAAGCAAAGAAATAATAAAAACCAAAGCAGAAATAAATGAAATTGAAACTAAAAAAACAATCCAAAAGATCAATGAAACCAAGAGCTGGTTCTTTGAAAAAATCAATAAAATAGATAAACCCCTAGCCAGGCTCACAAAGGAAAAAAGGGAGAAAGCACAAATAAACAGGATCACAAATGAAAGAGGAGAAATCACAATGGACACAGCAGAAATCAAAAGAATAATCAGTAACTACTATGAACAGTTATATGGAAACAAGTTCAACAATCTAGAGGAGATGGACAAATTCCTACAACTATACAATCACCCAAAGCTAAATAAAGAAGAAATAGAACACCTAAACAGACCAAATACAAGCACCAAAATTGAAATGGTAATCAAAAACCTCCCCAAAAACAAAAGCCCAGGACCTGATGGATTTCAAATGAATTCTAGCAAACATTCAGAGATGAATTAGTGCCTATACTTCACAAACTCTTCCAAAAAATTGAGACGGAAGGGACAATCCCAAACATGTTCTATGAAGCCAACATTACACTAATACCAAAACCAAACAAGGACGACACAAAAAAGGAAAACTACAGGCCAATCTCCCTAATGAACACTGATGCAAAAATCCTCAATAAAATTTTAACTATCAGAATCCAACAATGTATACATAAGATAATTCACCACAACCAAGTAGGATTCACTCCAGGGACACAAGGATGGTTTAACATCCGAAAATCAATCAACGTTATCCAACACATCAACAAAAAGAAATATAAAACCTTATGATAATATCAATTGATGCTGAGAAAGCTTTTGACAAAGTGCAACACCCATTCATGATAAAAGCCCTTGAAATTCTTGGGATACAAGGAACATACCTCAACATCATAAGGCCATCTATGACAAGCCAACAGCCAGTATCATACTCAATGGTGAAAAGCTGAAAGTGATTCCATTAAGATCTGGAACAAGACAAGGATGTCCACTCTCACCACTGCTTTTCAATATAATACTGGAAGTACTAGCCAGAGCAATAAGACAAAAGAAAGACATCCAATGAATCCAAATAGGAAAACAAGTCAAACTATCACTATTTGCAGATGACATGATAATATACATAAAGAACCCCAAAAACTCCACAGAAAAACTAATTCAACTCATCAATCAGTTCAGTAACGTGTCAGGATACAAAATCAACACGCAAAAGTTAGTAGCCTTCTTATACACAAACAATAAATCTGAAGAAGAAGACATCAAAAAAAAAAATCCCTTTTATTATCGAAAAAAAATCAAGTATTTGGGAATAAATCTAACAAAAGAGGTAAAGGACCTATAAAAAGAAAACTATAAAACACTGTTAAAAGAAATAGAAGAAGACACAAAGAAATGGAAAAACATTCCCTGCTCATGGATTGGGAGAATAAACATTATTAAAATGGCCATCCTACCAAAAGCAATATACAGATTCAATGCTATTCCAATCAAAATTTCAATGTCATTCTTCAAAGAAATAGAATAATTATTGATGAAATTCATATGGAATCACAAAAAACCCCGAATAGCCAAAGATCTCCTGAAAAAAAAAAAAAAGAAGGGAATGGAGGCATCACACTCCCAGACTTCAAACTATACTACAAAGCCAGAATCATCAAAGCTGCATGGTTTTGGAACAAGAACAGACATCCAGACCAATGGAATCAAATAGAAAGTCCAGAAATAAACCCACAGATTTATGGTCAACTAATATTTGACAAAGATGCAAAGACTATGCATTGGAGCAAAGAAAGTTTGTTCAATAAATGGTGCTGGGAAAACTGGGTTGCTACATGCAAAAGAATGAAGCTTGACCACTACCTCACACCATACACAAAAATCAACTCAAAATGGATTAAAGAACTAGACATAAGACCTGAAACCATAAAATATATAGAAGGAAATATAGGTGAAACACTACGTGATTTGCACATCAAAGACATCTTTACAGACAAATCACCCAAAGCAGTGATAGTGAAGGCAAAGATAAACAGCTGGGACTACATCAAATTAAAGAGCTTCTGCTCAGCAAAAGGGACAAAAACCAAAACAAAGAGAAACCCCACCAACTGGGAGAACATTTTTGCACCCAACACTAATGATAAAGGACTGATCACAAAAATCTGCAAAGAGCTGATGAGACTCAACAACAACAAAGAAAATAATCCAGTCCAAAAATGGGCAGAAGAGCTAAAAATAAACTTCTCTGAAGAGGAAATGCAAATGGCCAACATATGAAAAAATGAAAAAGGCATATGAAAAAATGTTCAACATCACTTGTAATCAGGGAAATGCAAATCAAAACTACCATGAGATACCATCTTTCACCAGTGAGAATGGCACATATTAAAAAAAACTAGCAACAACAAATGTTGACGAGGGTTTGGAGAAAAAGGAACTCTTCTACACTGCTGGTGGGAGTGCAAACTGGTCCAAACACTATGGAGAGCTGTGTGGAGATTTCTGGACCTACTAAACATAGAGCTTCCATAGGATCCAGCAATTCCACTCCTAGGTATTTACCCAAAGGACACAGAAACATCAATTCCAAAGAACACCTGCACCCCTATGTTTATAGCAGCACTGTTTACAATAGCTTAGCTTTGGAAACAGCCCAAATGCCCAAAAATAGATGACTGGATCAAGAAGATGTGGTACATATATACCATGGAATATTACTCAGCATTCAAAAAAGATAAACACATGCAATTTGCAGCAACATGGATGGCGCTGGAAGGGATCATGCTCAGCCAAATAAGCCAAAAAGAAAAAGAAAAATACCGGATGGTCTCACACATAGCAGGAATCTAGAAAACTTAAATAAGGGACCAGGAAAATGAATAACTATAAGAAAGTGAAAATCAAAATCAACAAAAAACTATGAACCAGAGACACTTTTTGGGGGGTGGGGGGCGGGAGCGGAGGGATTGGTGTCAGAATGGGGGGGTTGCAATTGTATGGGGAATATAAAAATAAAATTTATTATTTAAAAAAAAGTAAAAAAAAATGAACAATATATAAAAATCATCATATATCATAAAAAAATACAGAGTGAGCATTTATAAAATGCCTAATGCGTGGGAGAAAGAGTTGTACAAAATGACAATTCTCATTAAATATAAAAAATATTGCTCTTATACTAAAAAAATAAGAATATTATCTATCATCAGAAAAAATAAAAATGCCAGTTATTTAAAAGAACAGCAGCAAGTGGTCAGCCCAGAAGTTCAAAGATGGAGATGTTGCCATCTTTTAACCATTCCTGGCTGCCTCCAAACTGACATTGTGCCCACATGGGCCTCACCTGGGCTGAAGGCAAGGTCAGCCTGATTAGCACCCTCAGAGCGTGAATGTCTAAGAATGAGTTAAATGTCTTATATCCAGTTGGAACTGCATATTATCATGAAATATCTTGGTGTGAAATTTTCATGTTTATGGTATGTAAATCCGATGAGGTTTCTTGTTTGAACTACTCCACATGGAAACACAAACACTCTGGGAACCCCATAATAATGTGGCCAAAAGGATATTGTCCTCAAATTCCCAGAAATTCTAGGAAATTAAATATATGGGGATAAACACACAAGGAAAGTGTGGCGTGATGTTGGGAGCGCCCTTCCTCAACTATCTCCGCAAATATTAGAATATTGCGTAGTCTACTAGCTAGTATTTTTTTTCCATTATAGCTTCCAAAGTTCCTTTATTGTTTCTTGAAAAACCCTACTCACTATTATAGTATTTTTTTAGTAATTAAACTGCACATGAAATTAACAGCTTTCACAGCCACTGTCTTATGTCTGGTGTCCACGTGCGCTGAGTGTGTTTATGGTAAATGCTGGTGGCACCCACAACAGAGCCTCCAGGAGGGTCTCTACCTCGTCATGTGTGGGTCCTCTTCCACAGAATGTCATGACCACTCAGTTTCCAACTTGGTCCCTGAGGTCTTCCTTATGCGAGGAAGGCCTCACTCACCAAGTACAGGGGACGCTGTCCCACTCATAGCCCCTGATATCACATGTGACCGCAGGAGTCATTAACATGAAAGGGGTGGTGGCTTAGATACTGGCGATGATTCCCCAGTGAGAGAACTTCTGCTGGTGACTGAGATGAAACCCAAACATCACCCCACAGCCAAGAGCACAGAAGTGGAGAACAGCAGACAAATGCTGAAGTTAGGTGACCTTCATTGTACAGAGAATATCAAGGTGCAACTAAGTGATAAAAAGAGCAACAATCAATGCTAATCGAGTGAATGAGCAGAAGAATATATGATGTCATCGGAAATATATCTTAAAAATGAGCATATATATTTAAATTATGCAATGAAATTATATAAAATAATATGAAGGGGACAATAAATAAAAATTTAAAATAAATGTCTCATAATAGAGTCGTGAACTAATCTCCGTTACATTTTGGTGAGACTCCCCTTCATCAGTTTCCCTACTGCCGACTTCATGGCTTGGTTCCTCAGACTGTATATGATGGGATTAAAGGTGGGGGTACCATCGTGTAGAACATCAAAATGACCAGGTCAGACATGGACGGGGTTCCTGAGGTCGGCTTCAGATAAACAAAGAATCCAGTGGAGACAAACAGCACCACAACCAGCAGGTGGGGAAGGCAAGTGGAGTAGATTTTGGCCTTCCCTTCTGTGGATGGGATCTTCCTGACAGCAGAGAAGATGTGGATATAGTAAATGACGATGCAAATGAAACAAAAGGAATCCGTCACTACACTAGTGAGAATAGGGACAAGTTCGTTGATTAAATTTCCTGAGCAGGAAGTAGCCAATAACTGGGGGATGTCACAGAAGAACTGGTGGACCACGTTGGACCCACAGTAGGACAAGGAGAAGGTTCCAGCTGTGTGTATCACAGCATGGAGACCCCCACCCAGCCAGGACACAGCTGTCAGCTGCACACACCTGTCCCTGCACATGATGATGTCATAGTGCAGGGGGTGTCAGATGGCAGCATAGCTGCCATAGCTCATCAACACAAGGATGTGAAACTCTGCAGCCCCTGAAAGAATCAGCACAAAGACCTGGAGGACACAGCCTGGGAAGGAGATGGATCCACTGTGCCTCAGAGAGTTGGCAATGGAATTGGGGACCGTGGCTGAGAGGAAGCAGAGGTCCAAGAAGGACAGACTCCTCAGGAAGAAGTACATGGGGGTGTGGAGGTGTCGGTCAAGGGTGGTAATGAGGACGATGAGCCCGTTCCCCAGCAGGGCACACAGGTAGACCAGGGAGAAGAGCAGTGGGTGCAAAAAGTGCAGGGTCCCCTGGGTGGGAAAGCAAAGGAGGACAAATTCTCATGGCCATGAGATTGGTCACTCCTGGAGCCATCATCTATGTAAAAACATTGAGCTGAATAAAACATGACACCTACAAGGACAGTCACAGGCATGTCCCAGTGGTCACTCTGAGGCTGTGGAGTGGAGCAGCTCCGTGTCTCTCACTGTGGTGAGCCTTTTGCATTCAGCTACAGAAACACGTCTTTATCACACTGGATCTGGTTTCAGGAAGGAGGGACATTTTAGTGATCATAGGATTTTTCTCTGGTTGATCTCATAGCCAGACTAACAGCCCCTCCCCACCGCCCCAGTCCTGTTGCTTCCGTCTCCTACCCAGGCCCCAGCGTCTCTGCCCAGCACACCTCCCAGAGGTTGTCCAGGGCACAGCCCCAGTGGACACGTGACCATGCCCAGCCCCTCCCCACCCTGGAGAGCCTGTCCCTCCCCCTCAGCATAGCCCTGGTTTGGGGAGGCCCCTCATGGATGGGTGTGCAGGGAAATGGGGTATGTGGGTCCCTGTTTTCCTGCTCCCCAGGACCTGAATCTGTCCTGGAACTGAATGATCTGGGCTCGGCGTCCCTGTGTGGTGTGTCCTGAAGCCTCCTCTGTCAGATTCCTGCCGCTGCAGACTCACTGCTGCCTCCTGGTCCATCTCCTCAACTCCTCATCTCCCTGCCCCTGATTCCCCACATCTGAGGACCCAGAGACCACGTTTCCCGCAGAGTCTCCTCCTGGGTCACACCCACACATCCCTCCTGCAGGATGGGCTCGTCCACCCCGGGTCCCTCCCGGCCCCTCTGTCCCCCCCAGACTCTTGCATGTCTGTGCAGGGAGGAGGCTGCTCCAGTGCTGAGCCGGACAGTCTGTGTGTGTGGCTGTCCCTGCCGGTCCAAGGGCCCCGATCCCCCGGGTGCAGTTTTATTCCTCCCCCAGGCCCGTGCGTGAGTGGGGACGCTGGACATGGGGCAGCCCTGCCCACACTCCCCCTCCCCAATGTCATCCTCTCCCCCCACTGTGGTGTTAGGGAGGATCAGGCCCTGGGGAGACAGGATTTTTAAGGAGTATGTGGGGAATAAACTTGTTGCTATACATCAGTGTATATACAATTCAAATTAAGTTAATAAAAACTAGAAGATAATGAAAATATCAGGTGGTCATACATGTAGACATCTTAGGAGTGATTTGAAATACTCTTTGTAATGATGAGATACTTTTTGATACATCTCTCTCCAGGTATTGTTATAATATTTTTTTTCATTTTAATATCGCTAACAATCCTTGAGCGATGGACTTAGGGAAAAATCCCAATTCCATGTCCAAAAGTAGCAGACGTCCATGCCACCCACCCTTTAGTGTTAGAACCATGAAGTGTTGATCATGTTGCTTAAAAAAGTTTTTGAATTTCCACTAGTCTCTTATATCTGTTGCAATATTTCAGAACAAAATCGCTTAACATTCTGATTTTTAACTTATAACTATTTTTATTTGATTTTGAGTTTTTTAATCCCAATTTAATTGCATCAATTTTTATGATTTTATTTAATACTTATTACACACTGACTCTTTGAGCTGAGTGCCCAGATCATAGTTATGAAGTCATTTGCATTGTATATTAAAATCTACTAATATGATGATGCTATTAAAATTTATAATATTTGGATTTTTCAATTAAAAAAAGTTATTTTCTGTCATTGAATCTTAACCCCAGGATGATACGGCAGTGCATCGTTGAGGAAGTTGTGCAAAACTAGAAGCAATAGTTTTCATTATTTATGAAATGACTCTTTTGGATGTTGTGTTTTCTCTAATCTACAATGAACCTTGAAATCTAAAAACTTTCAAGTCTGAACGATTTCTATTCTGAAAACTGTTTACGAACAGAATACCTACAGTCTGAGGGGGGCGTTTCCAGCTGCCATGATGAGTCTCTGTCCTGAGGTTGTCCCCATGGCAGGACAGAGGGCGTCCTGGCCTCTCACTCCATGGTCAGTGCTCGTGGGGCCACCTCTGGGATCTCACAGGATGTTGCACCCCGTCCTGTGCTGCCTCATGGACAGAGCAGGGCCTCAGGGCTGGGCTATTTGAGCTCTGGAGCTGGTGTCCGCTTGTTGGACACTGTCCAGATTCCAGCCCTCAGGGACCTTCCTCCAGAGGGAAAGTGTGTGTTTACTTGACTGTATTAATTGGGTTGTCCTGTAGCACATTCATTGAGCAATTAGTGCAGAGTGTGTCAGAGGCAATTTTGTTAGTTTTTACCCCTGTGAGGATAGGTCAATTTTTACTCCTTGCCAGTCTCCATTACCCTCTACTGACCAGCCATGGGGGACCTGGGTGTGGCCCAGCAGACTTCATGCTCTTTCTCTGATATAATCCTGGTTTTTGCTTTTGTTTCCTTAAAAGCCTTAAAATCTGTCCATCCTTAAAAGCCACAATACGTGCCACGTCCAAAGGGAGCTGGAAAGTCAAGGTCACCCACTGTGCGCTTTTGCAGGAGGGTAATGGAGCAGGGGTGGAGGCAGGGGGCAATGGGTGGGAGTTTGTGAGGTGGACAGATAAGGAAAAACTGAACAGATATGAAGTTTAATGGGTGGAACCTGGATCTTTTTAAATGTGTGTCTTCATGTCACTTAAATATTATTTACGAGATTTGTTCCACTCTCAATACCTGTAACTCTGCATTTCAGCTTGCATAGTTATTATTGTTAAGTATTTTGCCTTTACCTTAATAAATGAGATAGATTAGATTTTGGGCTTCTGTGCATGGCGGCTTTACTGGGGTCTTTATCTCATGATTAGAGTGGCTTTTCATGTTGGAAAGTTCTTGGAAAATACCTTTTTTTATGGATTTAAATAGTGTAATATGATTAGACACAGACTCATAAAAATTAAAGACATATTTATGTGACAACATTAGCTAGATTCAAGGTGACTGCGTGTGCATGTGTGCGTGGGTGTGCATGTGTACATGTGTGTGCACACGCGGGTGTGTGGGTATGCACAGGTGCATGCTCTTTGCACTTTCCTTGTTGGGAGGTTGGAGCACAGGTGATAAGTGACCTCTGTGGTTCCGCCAAATCCCGTGGTGTGTATGGTGTTATGCGTTGAACATCCCAGTGTCTGTTAACACGCATATGCGATGGGTTCTTGTGGGCTCGAAGTAGTTCTGCTTATATTTCAACATGACACAGATGTTACGGTAGCATTTATGACAAACTTAGATTAACCTCATTTTCCATCAACTGCTGAAGATAATTTCAATACCCTTTCAAAACACACAGTAAAGGAAATTCATTAGTAAAGTCAAAACTTTATTAATTTCTAAAGAACAGAAGACCTGTGCACTGTGGGTTGTGCAGGACCTGGAGTGGCCTGGCCCGGGGAGCGGGAACATATCCCATTCAGTCCATGTTCCCAGCTCCGGGGGCTTTCATCTTTGGTCAAGTGTTTCTGTAGACCTTATGTCTGTTTTCCACTGAGTTGTTTTGTTTTTTTGTTGACTCTTTGTTTCCGTGTTTATATTTCTTGGTTATTAAGCCCTGGTGGAATGGTGATTTGCAAATAGCTCCCCCCATTCAGTAAGTTGACTTTTTCTTTTGGATGTTGGTGGTGGAGGAATTCTTGATCTGATCTATTCCTGGGTTTTTGCTTTTGTTTCCTTTGCTGGTGGCTTTGAATCCACACAGACATCTCTGAAGCTGAAGTCAAAGACTCTATGTTTACTTCCCTGTATTTTATTGTTTTATATCTTACATTAAAGTAATAAGTGCATTTATTAACTTTTGTATATAGTGCGAGGTAATGGTCTAGTTTCATTCTTTTGCATGTGGTTGTCCAGACTCCCCCGCACCATTTATTGAAGAGACCCCCGTTAGTCATTGCTGCAAGAGTTGTGTGTATATATGTGTGGGGCCTTGTTCCATTGATCCATGTGTGGTTTCCTCCCAACACTGTGCTCTTTTGATAACTATCACTTTGTAGTATGGTTTGAATCAGGAACATAAAACCTCCATTTTGCTTTCATTGCTCAATTTCTTTGCTAGTCAAGATCTTTTGTGCTTCCTACAAATGTTAGGGATTTCTTTGTTCTAATTATGTGAAGAATGCCACTGGGATTTTGATAGGCATTATATGAATTTGTACATTGCTTTATGGATAATGACCTTTTTAAAAATGCTAATTTTTCTGATCCATGAGAAAAGTATGTTTTCCTATTTCTTTGTCCTTTCTAACTTATTTCATTGCTGTCATAGATCTTAGTGTGTGGGTGTTTAACCCACTGATTAAACTTATCCTAGGTATTTTATTCTTGTTAATGTCATTGTAATGGGCTTGTCTTTATTTCTCTTTCAGGTAGTTTTTGTCTGTGTACAGAAACACAACTGAAATTTGTATAGTGATTTTGTAGTGTGCAACTTTGCACTATTTATTATTTTCAGTTTGTTGCTTGAGTCATCAGGGCGTGCACATCTGCCTCCATGTCACCTGCACAAAGGAGCCACTTCACTCCAGTCTGGAAACCCTTTATGTCTCATACCTGCCTGACACCTCTGGTGGGACCTGCAGTGACAGGTTGAACAGCACCGGTGAGAGATCCACTCAGTCTCCCTCCTGACCATAGAGGAAGAGCTTTCAGTTTTTTGTTTTTATCTTTGCCACCAACTGTGATGTTAGGTATGGATAGTCATTTATGATTTGTTTATTGATAGTACTTGTTTCTTATACCCATTTTATTTAGAAGATTTTTTTCTGATCTAATGGATGATGTGTCTTGCCAATTGTTCTTTCTAAATCTATTCAATTAATTTTATGATATCCCCTTCATTTATATTACATTGATTCGACCAGAACCTATACAAAGCTTAACTCCAAATGGATCACTGGCTTTATGTAAAACACCATAGCATAAACACAGCACTTGACACAGCCTGAAGTCTAAGTAACCTTGAGTGTGGTGATTCTTTGTAGATACATTTCCAAAGACATGAAGCATGAAAAGGAAAAATGATACACTGGTGTTGAGGAAAATTAAAAACTTACCTGGGGAGGAAAATACCGAGAGGAGAAAAAAGCCACACTCTGCGAGAAAATACCTACCAAAGATTCACTTGACAAAAGACCTTTATACGAAATAAGCAAATGCTTGTTAGACTCAACAAGAACAGAGACAGTTCCGGGCCTCCTCTGGTGGCACAGCGGTTAAGCGCTGGGCTGTGAGGCAGCCCACAGCTTCTGCAGTGACGGTTTGATGCCTGGCCGCTAGTGAGGGTCTCACAAAAAACAAACAAAACAATAAAGAACAAAGACGGTTCCACCAGAGGGGCCGGCAAGCTCACTAGACACTCCGCAGAGCAAGCATCGGCTAAGCAGGCTGCTGAAAGTCGTTTCCCCTTGTCCATCACCAAGAACAGCAGAGGGCATTTGAGATGCCCCCACACACCTGCCCAGAAACCGAACCCCACACACTAATGATGAAAGGAACATCAGGCCTCTCACATGTCCCCCGTGGGAAGAAGCCCACTGGACACTCATTTATAAGACAGTTTAATGGTGGTCTGAGGAAACTGAAGTGTCTCTCACCTCACGGTCAAGCATTCACTTACTCTGTGTTAACCCAAAGGCGGGAGTAACTTCTGCACTCACACAAAGCTTCACAAGTGATTACGGTAACTTTACTCTTCTTGCCAAAATTGGGAAGGAAGCCAGTCATACCTCAGAATGGATAAATGGTGGCCAGGCACGCAGACAACAGCTGTCACACTTTGAGAGCAGAGGGAGCTCCCTGCCTAAGAAGGAAGTGAAGGAAGCTGAGCTGGACTCTGCAAAGTAGAAGAAGTCGAACTGAAAAGTTGGAACTGCCCAATTCCATGGTGTTCTGGAAAGACCTGAACTGTGGAGACAGGGAGAAGATCAGTGGTCTGCAGGGCGAGAGTGTGACAGCGGCATGGTGCAGATGGTCGGGGGACGGTTGAGGCACACTGGGTGTTGTGATGGTGATGAGTGTCTGTCACGATGCATTGGCCCAAACCGACAGAATGCAAAACACCGAGGGGGAAGCCCTAGAGTGAGCCATGGGCTGGACTCCATGACGAGGCGCCAAAGTGGACACATCCTTGGTTAAAACTGCATGATTCTGATGTATCATGCTGCTTTGGGAAGGAGACGGTGCATTTGTGAGTTGAAGGGAGTATGGAAAACCTACATTTCCTTCGCACTATTTTTGTTTAGAAAGTACTGCAAATCTTCAAGTCTTGGAAAACAAATATTTGAATTAAAAAAATAAGAAATATTGGAAATAGAGCTGTACAGGTAAATATTATTGTAAAGGAGAAGTATAGTTTTCACATTTTGGTCAGTAACCCTTTGAACAGTATGGCCACCGCCGACTTCATGGCTTGGTGCCTCAGACTGTATATGACGGGATTAAAGGTGGGGGATACCACCGTGTAGAACATATAAATGACCAGGTCAGACATGGACGGGGTCCCTGATGTCAGCTTCAGGTAAGCAAAGCATGCAGTGGAGAGAAACAGCACCACAACCAGCTGGTGGGGCAGGCACGTGGAATAGACTTTGGCCTTCCCTTCTGTGGATGTGATCTTTCTCATAGCAGAGAAGAGGTGGACATAGGAAATGATGATGAAAATAAAAGAGCAGATACTCAACACCACACTAATGAGAATGGGGACAAATTCATTCATCAGATTTTCTGAGCAGGAAATAGCCAATAACTGGGGGACGTCACAGAAGAAATGATGGACCATGTTGGACCCGCAGTAGGACAAGGAGAAGGTTCCAGCTGTGTGCATCACAGCATAGAGACCCCCACCCAGCCAGGACAGAGCTGTCAGCTGCACACACCTGTCCCCGCTCATGATGACCTCATAGTGCAGGGAGTGGCAGATGGGAGCATAGCGGTCAAGGCTCATCACCGTGAGCAGGGTCAGCTCTGCACCTGCTGACAAAACAAAAATGAAGACCTGGACAACACAGCCCGGGAAGGAGATGGAGCTGCTGTGCCTCAATGAGTTGGCAATGGACTTGGGGACTGTAGCTGAGATGAGGCAGAAATCCAAGAGGGACAGACTCCTCAGGAAGAAGTACATGGGGGTGTGGAGGTGCCATTCACAGGTGGTGATGAGGACGATGAGCCCGTTCCCCAGCAGGGCGCATAGGTAGACCAGGGATAAGAGCAGCGGTTGCAAGAAGCCCATGGTCCCCTGGGTGGGAAACCCCAAGAGAACAAATTCTCTCACAGCCGTGAGATTCATCCCCCCTGGAGACATCATCTTTATAAAAAAATAAAGAGGAAGAAAACATTCTCATATCTTCCAATAGTGAACACAAAATGTGTTATCAACATAAAACAATCTCACAATCTATTTATGCTTTATCATTATGTGAGCAAACTCATATTTTATCTCATGTGAATGTGCTATTGATGTATTGTCCAAATATGTGTCTATAAATTTGTGAAGAAATTAAAATTAATATTTCCATGATAAAACCTGAATATCAGGTCTCTCAGTGAACTGAACTGAGAGACCAGCAGTGCCCAGTCATTCCCAGTCCCATGACTCCCCCTCCTCCCCAGGCCCCAGCGTCTCCACCCAGCACAATGCCCAGAGGTTGTCCAGGGCACAGTCCCAGAGGACATGTGACCATGCCCAGCCCCTCCCCAGCCTGGAGAGCCTGTCCCTGCTGCTCCGACACAGCCCTGGTCTGGGGAGGCCCCACAGGGATGGGTGTGCAGGGAGGTGGGGCATGCGGGTCCCGTTTTCCTGCTCCCAAGGACCCTACACAGTCCTGGAACTGAATGATCTGGGCTCTACGTCCCCATGTGGCATGTCCTGGCGCCTCCTCTGTCAAATTCCTGTCCCTGTGGCCTCACTACTGCCTCCTGGTCTGTCCCCTCGTCTCCTCATCTCCCTACCCCTGACTCCCCACATCTGAGGACCCAGAGACCACATATCCCACAGTGTCTCCTCCTGGGTCACACCCACATGTCCCTCCTGCAGGATGGGCTCGTCCACCCCAGGTCCCTCCCGGCCCCTCTGTCCCCCTCAGACTCATGCACATCTGTGCAGGGAGGAGGCCGCTCCGGAGTTGAGCCAGACAGTCTGTGCATGTGGCTGTCCCTGCGGTCCCAGGGCCCTGATTTCCCCCCCTGGTGCAGGTTTGTTCCTCCCCCCAGGCCCATGTGTGAGTGGGGACATCTGGACACGGGGCAGCCCTGCCCTCTCTCCCCCCCACCCCCAATCTCACCCTCTTCCCCCCTCAGTGTGGGGACGGAGGGGCAGGCCCTGGGGAGGCAGGACTTTTAGGAGAATGTGCTGATATGAAATAACTGTGATAAGTTCATGGAAATGACCCAGATGTTTGAAGAACAAAAGGGATCATTTTAGGACACGCCTTCATCAGGGGCCTGGGATTCTTCTGAGTGACGTAAAACATAAACGTCTCACGACAAATTTAGCCATGACACATCTCTGCCCATGGCCCTGATCAGATATTGGGACTCCTGCATGCCACAGTGTCATGGACTGATGAGGTCAGATCACCCCAAAGCACATGTCTAGTAACGGACACAGTTGCGGCCACGCCACGTGTTGAGAGAAATATCTGTCTCCCCAGAAGCTGCCTCGAACCCCTTGACTGTTGCTCCCCTGATGCCGCAGCCTGCTGTCCACCTGTCCTCATTGCACCCCCGCACCCCTGTCCTCATTGCAGCCCCGCCACAGTGAGGCGGTGGTTCCCCCTGAGAGGGACCCCGTGTCTGCTCCAGGTCTCCACTCCCTGCTCCCCCAATATCCCCCAGCCCTCCCATCCCCCCGGCAGGAGAGGACATTTGGGTCTGGAGGGAACTGGCTCCTCTGAGCGCGGGACCCTCTGAGGC
Source organism: Talpa europaea (assembly GCF_964194135.1). NCBI lineage: Eukaryota > Metazoa > Chordata > Mammalia > Eulipotyphla > Talpidae > Talpa > Talpa europaea. The sequence goes on from NC_140075.1 coordinate 15,682,874, forward strand.
CCGGAGCCAGGCCGGGCTCTTCGTGGCCCCATCCCCACCAGCAGCATCCCTGGACTCCCCGTGAGTCCCCCCGTGGCTGCGTGTCCCTGACTGTCGTGGCTCTTTCACTTTCTAGACACACTCACTGCGCTCCACGCTCACATCACAGTTCCAAAGTAATAACCATCCTATGCCATGTGATGCACCATAAGTGAAAATCCTCTCATATGATAAATGTTCTAAAAAGTCAGTATTGTTTGAGCTCCTTAAATTAAAAATAAATTATTTTCTCTCATTGAGACTCACCCAAGGATGATGTGTTATGGGACACTGAGCAACTTGTGCTCATTTAGAATCCATGAGTTTTCATTATTTGCAAAATGAATATTTATCTGCTATGCTTTCTCAAGTCTAAAATGAAGCTTGAAGTTTTTAAACTTTCAAGTCTGAAAAGATTCCCTGTAAACAGCCGGTGGCAGGTACCTGCAGTCTGGGGGGAAGTTCCCGCTGCCGTGTTGAGTCTCTGTCCTGAGGTTGTCACCATGGCGTGGACAGAGGGTGTCCCGGCCTCTCACTCAATGGTCGGGGCTGGTGGGCAGCCTCTGAGCACTCACAGGATGTTCCACCCCCTCCTGTGCCGCCTCATGGACAGAGCAGGGCCTCAGGGCTGGGCTATTTGAGCTCTGGAGCTGGTGTCCATGGCTTGGACACTGTCCGATATCCTTCTGTAAAGTGATTTTATTCTGGAGGGACAAGTGCCCTTAGTGAGTTGACTGTCTTAATTGGCATCATCCTGTGACACAATCAGCGGGTAATTGGAGCACTGAGTGTGTCAGAGGCAGTTTGTTGGTGGTTTGCACCTGTGTGGGGAGGAATGTAATTCATCCCCTTTCCAGGCTCCATCAGACTCCACTGACCCAGGTGCAGGCCCCGTCCTAAGAGCACATGTTGAGGAGGGAGCTGGAAAGTCACCGTCCCCACTGTGTGCCCCTCATGGGGAGACCTGGGCAGCTTGGTGTGAGGCAAAGTGAGGAAACTGTGGAGGCAGCAAGGAAGGGAAGACATGAAGGAAGGAAGGGGCGAGGGAGGGAGAGTGAGGAGGGGGGACAAGGAGAAACTCAGCAGAAGGGATTGGCCAGGGGATGAATACACAAGCATCCGAGAAAGTGATTTATTCTTTTTTTTTTTTTAAGAGGCATGTTTTATTTATTTATTTATTTATTTATTTATTTATTTATTTATTTTGTTTGATGGTTTGTTTATACAAGCACTGGGTACAGTCAGAAGCGCGGGAGGGTGAGAGAATTCACCAGAGCCAGAGCGGGGAGCAGAGCAGGCAGAAGGACCAAAGTACACTGCTGAGGGGAGCAGCTGGCGGCAGGAGAGGTCTGCGCGCCATGTGGGACCCTCCTCCAGTGGCCGGGGAGCAGCCGGGGATTGAACCGGAGCCACAGAGGCCGCTGGCAGCTTTGTAACCTAGCGCTCAACTGCTGCGCCACCGGGGAGGCCCGAAAGTGATTTATTCTTGTCGCTTAAAACCTGTTTATTCATGTAATTCTTTTCTGTTTTCTGCACTTGTGACTCTGCATTTAAATTATAATAATTATTATAATTATTAGAATAATTATTTGAATAATTTTGAATTATTATTCATTTGAATAATTATTCATTTATAATTATTATAGTTTATATTTATAATTTTTATAATTGAATAATTATTAATTTATCCTTAACATATAGGAGTGATTATTGGGGCTTTTGTACATGTGGTCATGTTAGTTGAATTGCATTCTCATGATTATGGTGACTTCGCATTTTTGGAAAAATTCATTTAATCCATTTTGAGATTTTTTTAGGGGTGTCTGCTGGGAGATAGTGATGTAGTTTCATTCTTTTGTATATGGCTGCACAGTTTTCCCAACCCCATTTCCACCCTCTCCTTGTTGCAGTCATACTCTTGGCTCCTCTGTCGTAGAGTAACTGTCCATCTGTTGTGGGTGTATTCCTGGGCTCTCATTATATTCCAGAGGTCTGTGTGTCTGTTTTTGTCCCACTACCATGCTGTTTTAACTTCTATAGCTTTATTGTATTGATAGATGTCTGGCGGTGTGATTCCTCCATTTTCCTCATTTTGTCAGGATTATTTTGTCTGTTTGGGGACTTTTGTGGTTCCATATGCATTTCAGTAATTTTGTCCCATATATTTGAGATGCTATTGAAGTTCTCACTGGGGTTACCTTGAATCTGTACATTGCTTTGGGTGGGATGGCCTTTTGACAATGCCGATTCTTGTAATCATTGAAAAGGGAATATATTTCCATTTCTTTGCATTTTCTAGATATTTAACTATATCTTACAATTTTCCTTGTGTAGAGCCTTCACCTTTTTTGCTAGGGTTACTCCTAGGTTCTTTTATTTTTTTATGTATTTATTTATACAAGAACCAGGGTACAGGCCAGATGAGTGGGAGGGTGAGAGGAGTCACCAGAGACAGAGCAGTGAACAGAACAGGCAGACTGACTGAAGTACACTGCTGAGGGGGGCAGCGGGGAGACAGGAGAGGTCTGCCACGCCATGTGGGACCCTTGCCAGCCGGCCAGGATTGAACCAGTGCTGCAGGGGCTGTGGACAGCTTCACAGCACGGCGCTCAACTGCCTGAACCACTAGGGGAGGCCCTGCTCCTAGGTGCTTAATTTTGTGACTGCAATAGGATTGTTTTCTTAATTCTTTCCTCTTCTGCCTCATTTTTTTTCTGTGTATAGGAAGGTAACTTACTTTTCATGTGTTGATTTTGTAACCTTACAACTTAACTGAAATTGTTTATTGTTTTAATTAGTTTTTGCATGGAAATATGAGATATTGATCTAGTTTGACACAATTAATCTTGAGAAAGGAGCCAGGAATTTGCACTGGAGCAAGTGAAGAGCCTTCAATAAGTGGGGTTGGAAGAACTGGGTGTTAACTTTCAAAAGAATGAAACCAGATATATTGAGAGATCTTAGTGTATATTATCATGCTATCACAATAGTTTTAATTGTGAAATAAATGGGTATGAATTTGAATTCCTACAATGTTGAGACAGTTAATGTTTCATAAATTTAAATATTTTAGTTATGTCATACAAACTTGGCAAAAATGTTGGCAATGAATATTCTCAGTATAAGGTTATAATGCTTTAATTCAGTTTCATAATTCAGTATGAATATTGAATTCTCATTGCATCCCATCACTTTTATTGACCAGTAAACTATAACAGAATCAAGGATTAATATTCACAAAATTATGGGCAAAAAAAATAAAGTTAATAATGCCAGTCATTTGTAAGATGTCAATCCAGAAATTCAAATATAAAGGTTTTGCCATTTCTTCTAACTGTTCCTGGCTGCCTCCAAATTTATATTGTGCCCACCTGGAACTCACCTGGGCCAAAGGCAAGATCACCCTGACTTGCTTCTCACAGGGTTAATTTCAGAGAATGAATTAAATGTCTGATATCCAATTGGAACTACATTTTATCATGAATTTTTTGGTGTCAAATTTTGAAATATTGGACATCACAGATGGGAAAGATCGATGGAGTCAGCAGAGAGGATTTGTAGCGAGACAGCAAGCGACACACACGGGGCATTTTATCTTCCCAAATTTAAATCTTCTTAATATTCTTTTAAGATTTATTTATTCATTTATTTATACAACAAGCACTGGGTACAGTCAGAAGCACGGGAGGGTTAGAGAATTCACCAGAGCCAGAGTGGGGACCAGAACAGGCAGACTGACGAAGTACACTGCTGAGGGGAGCAGCGGACGGCAGGAGAGGTCTGCGTGCCCTGTGGGACCCTCGCTGGCCGGCCAGGGATCAAACCTGTGCTGCAGAGGCTCAACCGCTGCACCACTGGGGAGGTCCGTCTTAATATTCTTTGCATGTCTTTATGTCTACACTAAATGATAGTATTATATTAATGCACACATTTCCCGTAAACCAAACTGTTATGAATTGTCACCTGTGAGAAGGGAAGGAAATAAAGGGCCTCTCACCTCTAATGCCAAATGGCTTGGAGATGTCTTCATATGGTGAAAACAGAGCTCCCACAGGTTGGACCAACTTCTGCCGGGTGTTATCTCAGATGCTCAGACTCTACAGTACAGACCACGTACACCTGTGTTCACAGCTGCACTGACCACCATTGCTGGCCCTGGCCCCAACCCAAGTGCGGTGCACAGAAGAGTGAACAAACAATGTGGGTCCACACTCAGTGGAATACTACACAGCTATTAAAAAGATGAGACCATGCCTCATGAGGGGGCCTCCCCTGGTGGCACAGTGGTTGAGCGCTGGGCCCCGAAGCTACCTGCAGCCTCTGTAACACCAGTTCGATACCCGTCGTCCGGTGAGGGTCCCACATGACGCGCAGACCTCTCCTGCCGCCCGCTGCTCCCCTCAGCAGTGTACTTCATTGGTCTGCCTGTTCTGTTCCCCACTCTGGCTCTGGTGAATCCTCTTACACTCCCGCGCTTCTGACTGTACCCAGTGCTTGTATAAACAAACAAACAAACAAACAAACAAATAAATAAATCTTTAACAAAGAAAAACAAAACTTGAGAGGCCAAGTTCATCAGCATTTAAAAAAATAAGTAATTGTTGTGATGGGGGGGCCCCACTCTCTGTCTCCCTCCACTCCACAAAGACGGGCCTCTCAGAGGAGACACACATCGGCTGTGGGAACCGAGTGCCCAGGACTGGGATCTCGTGACCATGCGCTCTCAAGGACTACCCCCCTTTTTCCACTGATTCATTTTGGTAAAGTTGGTGATGCCTGAGTTCTAGAACATTCTTTCTACACCAAATACATGTTTTTAACCATGAGCTGGTTTCAGTCTATGCATGGCATGTAGGGAGGGGTTGGGGAAAGGATTGCAGTATTTTAGGAAACAGGAGTTTATGGAAGAACATGAGAATATAAATTTCTGCAAAAGGAAAAATTCTAATGCAAGAAGCCTATGCTTTATAAATGATGACATGTAAGAGTTAGAGGGGAAAAGCTGAATTAATGAGGAGTTATAATTTTATATTATGCAATCTCACATCTAAGAGTATTTGCCATTTATTAGTCTCCCCACAGCCGTCTTCAAGGATTGGTTCCTCGGACTGTAGATGACGGGATTAAAGGTGGGGGCCACCACCATGTAGAACATAGAAATTACCAGGTCAGACATGGACGGGTTCCCTGAGGTCGGCTTCAGATAATTAAAGCATGCAGTGGAGAGAAACAGCACCACAACCAGCAGGTGGGGAAGGCAGGTGGAGTAGACTTTGGCCTTCCCTTCTGTGGGTGGGATCTTCCTGACAGCAGAGAAGATGAGGACATAGGAAATGACGATGAAAATGAAACAGCAGATACACCAGACCACACTGATGAGAATGGGGACAAGTTCGTTCATCAAATTTCCAGAGCAAGACATAGCCAATAACTGGGGGATGTCACAGAAGAACTGGTGGACCACGCTGGACCCACAGTAGGACAAGGAGAATGTTCCAGCTGTGTGCATCACAGAATAGAGACCCCCACTCAGCCAGGACACAGCTGTCAGCTGCACGCACCTGTCCCTGCTCATGAGGACCTCATAGTGCAGGGGGTGGCAGATGGCAGCATAGCGGTCAACGCTCATCACCGTGAGCAGGGTCAGCTCTGTGGCTGCTGACATAACCACCATGAAGACCTGGATGAGACAGCCCGGGAAGGAGTTGGAGCTGCTGTGCCTCAGAGAGTTGGCGATGGACTTGGGGACCATGGCTGAGATGAGGCAGAGGTCCGAGGACAGACTCCTCAGGAAGAAGTACATGGGGGTGTGGAGGTGCTGGTCCAGGGTGGTAATGAGGACGTTGAGCCCATTCCCCAGCAGGGCGCACAGGTAGACCAGGCAGAAGAGCAGCATGTGCAATAAGCCCATGGTCCCCTGCGTGGGTAACCCCAGGAGCACAAATTCTGTCACGGCCGTGAGATTCGTCCCCCTTTAGAGACATCATCTTTATGAAAGAGAAGAGCAAGGATTGTCAAATCTTCTAGCATTGTGCATAAGATGAGTTATAAGTATAGGATAATGATTCAGTCTATTTACCAGGTAATTACTCCTTCTAGGTGCTATGGAGTCTCATATCCTCCTCGGTGTGTCATGCTAATTCAACCTTTTATTTCCATCTCATGTGTCATTATTATGTTGTCCAAATTGTTTCTGAAATTTGGTAAAGCCCAGAAAATTCCAACTCTCCCCTAAAAACTTGAACAAATTAGAATCTCACATGTGTCAGTAAACACAACTGAATGCCCCTCCCCACTGCCCCAGGCCCTTGGCTCCCCCTCCTGCCAGACCCCAGCATCTCTGCCTAGCACATCTCCCAGAGATTGTCCAGGGCACAGCCCCAGAGGACATGTGACCATGCCCATCCCCTCCCCACCCTGGAGAGCCTGTCCCTGCTCCTCCAGCACAGCCCTGGTCTGGGGAGGCCTCACAGGGACGGGTGTGCAGTGAGATGGGTTGTGCGGGTCCCTGTTTTCCTGCTCCCCAGGAATCAACACTGTCCTGGAACTGAATGATCTGCGCTCGGGGTCCCCATGCGGCATGCCCTGACACCCCCTCTGTCAGATTCCTGTCCCTGTGGCCTCACTGCTGCCTCCTGGTCTATCCCCTCGTCTGCTCATCTCCCTGCCCCTGACCCGGGGCAGCCCTGCCCCCTCTTCTCTCCCCAACCTCATCCTCTCCCAGCGCTGTGGGGTGATGGATGGGCAGGCCCTGGGGAACCAGGATTTTTAAAGAGAATGTAGGAAATAAACTTGTAGGTATACATTAGTTTGAACATTTAAAAATACTTTAATAAAAATATTATTATCAATAAGGGCACAGAGTAGTCTAATGTCAAATCTTTTCATTGATTTAAATATCTATAATAATAAGATAAATTTTGACATATAATTTTGTTAAAATGCTGTCACTTCTTCATTTTACAATATCGCTAACAATCTGTGAGTGATGGAGTTTTGGAAAAATTCCAAGTTCATGGCCATATATAGACATCCCTGCCAGGCTCACATTAGTGTCAGAGCCATGAATCCATCAACAGTCATTGCTTAAAATGTTTTTGAATTTCTGATTGACACCTATGTGTTGTAATTTTTGGGAAAAAGGCATACTGCTCCAAATTTTAACAATAAGTATTTTAAAATTCATCTTATATTTCTATTTTTTATCTTATATTTCTTTATCATTATAATTCCATTAGTTGTTATGATTTTATTGAATACTTGATATTCACTTACTGTGCTGAACACTAAAATCAGTTATTAAACAATATTGTCATTGGCCACAATTCAAAACTTTCTCTATGAAAAATGAATTAAATGTCACAGACTTTGGAAGAGTTAATGAAAAAGTTAATTTCTCTCATTGAAACTTATCCCATAAAAAATTTTGTGGTGTGAAACGGAACTATTTGGGAACCTTGAGAATGTGTAGTTCTTTTCTGAATGAATATTTTAACTATGGTGCTTTCTGAGATGTGAAATGAAGCTTGAAATCTGAAATCTTTCAATCTGAAGGGATTCTCCTTGAAAACTGTTTAAGAGCTAAATACCTGCAGTCTGGGGGAATAGATTCCACTGCCGTGTCGCGTCTCTCTCCTGAGGTTGTCCCTGCGGCTGAGGAGAGGCCCTCCTTCCAGGCCTACAATTCCCCCCTGTCCACCAGAGGTTGTCCCCCAGCTCCCTACCTGGGGCTGGGCCTCGCTCTCCCGGTTGCCCTGGAAGGCTCCTGCCTGCAGGGAGGGGGTGCCCTCCGGGGAGAGGAAACCCTCTTTGCTCCTACTCAGCAGAGGATATGACTGCGGGAACAGGGCCAGGACATAACGCTGGGCTGGTGCCTGTACAAGAGTTCAGGTTAGAAGGTTGTGGTGTACCTGGGGGAGGGTCAACTGGGGCTGCTACCCCCGGGTATCATGGGGTAATCTGTGTCATCTGAATGTTCTGTTCATGACTTGAGAAAAAGTATTGTTAGTCCTTCCTGCTAATCTCGGCTGAGAAAAGCTTCTCGGCATCCAGGAGCACATTCCTCGCATTTAAGTTTCTCGGAAAACAGACTCAGACCGCGTGGATTTGTGTGTCCAGCACACTCTGTGAGATGAAAGTGACATGGTGGAAAGTGTGGGCTGAGTGTGAGGAGCTGAAGCGTCATCATCGGCAGCTCTCAGTGGTCCCAGGAATCAGCAGGACAGCGTCCGCCCAGCTTAGTAGATGTTAACGCTGAATAATGACACGATCATGCCCTGGACTCTGCTGGCCCTGCAGGATGAGCCTATCCCTGGACGGGAACAAACACATCTATGTGGGGTCAGGACGGGCCAGCAAGCTCAGAGCAGGGTCTGGAACAGAATCCACCTGCCCGTGACTCTGCAGGCACCAGGTGACCTCCTTAGAGACTGTCCGCGTAGGCCTTGGCCCATGTCTCAACTGGGGTGCTGCTCCCTGTTGTGGCGGGGACACACTTGTGTGATGGACAGTTGCCCTTGCCAGGATTGTGGGGTGCACATGGCTTCTCCCCGCACAGGGCCTGTGCTTACAGGGGTTTCTGAGGCCCAGGAGTGCTCTAGTGTGTGGGGGGGGCACTTGCTACTACATACTCTCGTTCCTTTCTCCTTAGACTTGTGTCCCTGTAAATATTCAGGGGTCTGTGTCCACTAGGACATCACCCCATGTTTTCTTTCTGCTATTTTATGGTTTGGGGTCCTATCATGATTTTAATCCACACAATATTGTTCAACAGCACTGAGGGTGAGAGAATACAAGTTAAAGTGCAGTGACTTGTCACTCTCCCCTGCAAGCAGGGACCAGTCATGAGACTGGACAGAACAGGAGGTGAGGAAGGGAGAGAAAGGGCCTCTCACCTCCTTTGGGAAAATGGCTTGGAGATTTCTTCAGACAACAAAAACGGAACAACCATAGGATGGAGTAACCTCTGCTAGGTGTTTGTCCCAGATGCCCAGACACTACAAGGCAGACCACGTACAGCTATGTTCACAGCCACTCCGTCCACCGTTACTGTTCATGGCCCCAACGCAAGTGCCGTGCACAGAGGAAGGAATAAATAACGTGTGTCCACACTCAATGGAATACTATACAGCTATTAAAAACATGAACTCATGTAAATGGGTCAACACAGATGGAGCTTGTGGTGATTTTATAAAGTGAAATAACAGACAGCAAGAGACAGATAGTGTATGGTCTCACTCATCTGGGAATAGAAAATACAGAATTCCTATAGTGCAAAATGCGGCAAAAGCAAATCTTGGACTAGGGAAAACACGTAGTTACCAGAGGTAACAGGGGGTAGAGGGTGGGCATGGAAGTGGATGAGGTAGTAATGGGTGTTTTGTGGAGTGCAGGGGCCCTGTGATTACAGAGTGGGAAACTAACCCCCAAATGAAAGCCATCAAAACCCGTGAATAAAGCATTTATTTGATGGTGGCAATTTATAACTTCATATTATGTCATGACTTCATATTATGTCACTCATGAAATCAAATCCCCATCTCAAAAGACAGAAGATTTGTCCAAGTGAAGAACTGAAAATATTTTAAAAATCAGAGGAGACTGAAATAAGAATCCCAAAGGGATAGACCTTTGCTCAAATACATTCATTGAAATGAATGCTTATTTGAGTTATTTTCTAGCGCATGTTAGTGCTAGAAATCTGAAATCTGAATGGACTTGGTCTGGTGGTTCCCATATATATTTTCAAAAGAAATGTTTTCTGGACTGAGTATGTAATGATCAGTCAGGAGAGTGTGGAGGCACAGTGACCTGCTCCCTGAAAATACTCTTGAGGGAAGAACATCAACTGAGCTCATGGTCTCAGTAGAAGGAAGATAATAATGAGAAGCTGATTATTTAGGGTACAAATGATGTACAAGAATAAATATTTACAAATAGTGTCATTCTGACCTTTATATAATGTTCTTTACATAGTATAATAAATAGTTATTTCCAAAGTAGAAGAAAAGGGACGTTATTGTCATCTTCCAGAGTCAACAAGAAGTCCTGGTGTAAGACACAAAATACAATTTCAAAACCTAAGGGAACCTGAAAATAAATCCTTTATTTGATGTGTATAAAAAAATGATGTGTGAGCCTCCCCGGTGGCGCAGCGGTTGAGCGCTGGGTTGCGAAACTGCCCGCGGCCCCTGCAGCGCCGGTTTGATACCCGGCTGCTCCCCGGCCACCAGAGGAGGGTCCCACATGGCGCGCAGACCTCTCCTGCCGCCCGCTGCTCCCCTCAGCAGTGTACTTCGGTCCTTCTGCCTGCTCTGCTCCCCGCTCTGGCTCTAGTGAATTCTCTCACCCTCCCGTGCTTCTGACTGTACCCAGTGCATGTATAAACAAACAAACAAACAAATAAATAAATAAAGCATGCCTCTATTAAAAAAATTAAAAAAATGTGTATAAAACAACATTTTAAAAATAAAAATGTAGTTCCTCAATAAATATACACTTTTTACTTTTATTATAGTGCTTAAACAGTGTAGTCCTGTTACAATCAAATCAGGCATCAAAGAAATTAATATTCACAAGAGTTGTAGGGTTTAGCATAGACTCCAATTCCCCGAGGAAGCTTCCATCCTTCCATTTCTGGCAGAGTCAACTGTGGTTTCCATTTGTCTTTTGAACAGAAACATGAATCTCTCTTAGAGGAAGAAGCCCCATTATAAATTTAAGGGGTGGGGGACCCAACTCAGCTGTCTCCCCTCCCCTCCACAGGATGGGGCCCTCAGTGGAGATACACACAGGCTGAGGGAACCGAGTGCCCCAGGACTGGGGTCCAGTGACAGTGTGCTCCGAAGGACAAACCCCTTTTACCACTGCTTGGTTTCACATAAATGTTGGTGATGTGTGAGCTCTAGAGCATTATTTCTATGCCATTTTTTCTATGTTTTCAAACATAAGTGGGAATTCAGTTTATGAACATCACATAATTGGAGGTTTGAGAAATGATAGCAGTAATCATGAAACCACAGCTTATGGAAGAATATGAGAATATAAATTTCTGTAAAAGGAAAAATCCTAATGCAGGAAATCTGTATTTATAAACGATAACATGCAGAGTTAATGGGAAAAACTGAATAAATGAGGGGATGTAATTTTAGATTGTGATATCTCACATCTTGTAGTATTGGCCCTTCAGCAGTCTCTCCACAGCCAACTTCATGGCTTGGTTCCTCAGACTGTATATGACAAGATTAAAGGTAGAGGGCACCACAGTGTAGAACATAGGAATGACCAGGTCAGACATGGACGAAATCTCTGAGGTTGGCTTCAGATAAGCAAAGCATCCAGCGGAGAGAAACAGCACCACAACCAGCAGGTGGGGAAGGCAGGTGGAGTAGACTTTGGCCTTCCCTTCTGTGGATGGGATCGTCCTGACAGCAGAGAAGATGTGGACATAGGAAATGATGATGAAAGTAAAATAATCCACATCCAACCTCACACTAATGAGAATGGGGACAAGTTTGCTTATTAGATTTTCTGAGCAGGAAATAGCCAATACCTGCAGGATGTCACAAAAGAAATGGGGGACCACAGTGGATCCACAGTAGGACAACAAAAAAGGTTCCAGCTGTGTGCATCACAGAAATGACACCCCCACCCAGCCAGGAAACAGCTGTCAGCTGCACACCCCTGTCCCTGCTCATGATGACGTCATAGTGCAGGGGGTGGCAGATGGCAGCATAAGCGGTCAAGGCTCATCACCACAAGGATGTAATACTCTGCAGCCCCTGAAAGAATCAGCACAAAGACCTGGAGGACACAGCCCATGAACGAGATGGAGCTGCTGTGCCTCAGAGAGTAGGCGATGGACTTGGGGACCGTGGCTGAGATGAGACAGAGGTCTTTGAAGGACAGACTCCTCAGGAAGAAGTACATGGGGGTGTGGAGGTGCCGGTCCAGGGTGGTGATGAGGACGATGAGCCTATTCCCCAGCAGGGTGCACGGGTAGACCAGGGAGAAGAGCAGCAGGTGCAAGAAGCCCATGGCCCTCTGTGTAGGGAACCCCAGGAGGAAAAATTCTTTCATGGCCATGGGATTGGTCACCCCTGGAGCCGTCGTCTGTATAAAAATATTGAGCAGAATAAAACATGACACCTGCAAGGACAATCACAGGTGTGCCCCAGAGGTCACTTTCAGGGTGTAGAGTGGAGCAGCTCCGTGTCTCTCGCTCTCTGTTGAGCCTTTTGTTTTCAGCTCCAGAAATGCACGTTTATCACACAGGATCTGGGATCGGGAAATGAGGGACATTTCAGCTGATCTTTGGATTCGGCTCCGGTTGAATCTCATAGTCGACGACAGCCCCTCCCTATGGCCCTAGCCCCACTGCTCCCCCTCCGTGTTCAGGTTTGTTCAGGACCATGTGTGAGTGGGGACGTCTGGACATGAGGCAGCCCCATCCACTCTCCTCCTCCCAAAAATCTCATCCTCTCCTCCCTCTGTGGGGTGACGGAGGGGCAGGTCCTTGTGACTAAGATTTTTAGGAGCATGTAGTAGTATATAATTATTGTAAGATATAAGAGAAATAATTCCAGCTAATTTAATGAAAACAAGAAAAAAATCAAATCAAAAAATGTTGTAGCTTGGGAAAAACCTTTTTCAGTGGTCTGGAATCCATATTTATACTGACAAAATTAGATTTTACATAGCTCTGTTGTTGTGTGGAATTAAAATAAAAACAAGATCATATCCATAATAGATTTCCACAGGTGTCTCTACTTTAGTGTGAAGGAACTAGCAATATCAACACGATGGATCAGAGAATGCTGCTACCCTCCCCACACACAAAGTCGTCACTCTCTGGCCAACAGAAAGTAGGAAAAAAGAAAGAAAATAAAACAAGAACAAAATACAGATCAAGTGGGACACTGCGTAGAAAAGAACTATTTTTGCCACTGCACTCCGTGAATGCGAACTGTGCAGAGCGTGCAGGAATCGCCAGGAATTAAGCAAACAGCTCCAGGCACCATTAGAGGAAGACAAGGACTCTGCCAAGAGACCTGTAAATAGCCCAAAGCCAGCTGGTAAGCTTGTGCAGAAAAAGGTCGTGCTCTGGAAAAGCTCACGTGTATTGGGCCTCCCCTGGTGACGCAGGCGGTTGAGCACAGCACTATGGAGATGAATGCAGCCTCTGCAGCTCGGGTTTCATCCTGGGCGCCCAGGGAGGGTCCCACATGGCACACAGACCTCTCCTTTCGCGCCCACTGCTCCCCTCAGCAGTGTATTTCGTCAGTCTGCCTGTTCCACTCCCTGCTCTGTCTCTGGTGAATTCTCTCACCCTCCCATGCATCTGGCCTGTACCCCTTTTCTTGTATAAATAAATAAATAAATCTTAAAAAGGGCCTCCCCGGTGGCGCAGCGGCTGAGCGCTGGGTTGCGAAGCTGCCCGCGGCCTCTGCAGCGCCGGTTCGATCCCCGGCTGCTCCCCGGCCACCGGAGGAGGGGCCCAGGTCCCCGCGCCCACAACCTAGGTTTGTGGGGAGATGCACTGGAGCTGTCACTGAAGTGAATGTCCCTCACTGAGTAATCAGAAACCAGGCGCCCAGACACGGGAGCAGGGTGCAAAAGGCACCATTTCTGCGGACACTGAACTGGGCTACCGCCTGCGGCCTGTATCTGAGGGCTTTGAAACTGAGAACCAGGACACGAAATTTAGGGTGTGGGATCCCCACAACGTTGGGGCACAGGGAAGACACAGCACCCCCACGCTGTTGAGGTGCTCCACGACACCCCCACTCTGTTCCCCAGACCCAAGGATACTGGGAAAGAAAGATCTCTGGCACCACCTAGCGACCAGAGCAGAATCACCAACATCCTGATAGTTGGAAATCAGGGATCCCAAAAACACACTCAGGCTCCGAGAAAGGATGGGCCATGCGAACGGGGCTAAGAAGGTAAATAAGGCATGGAGCAAGACCCACTTTCTGGAAATGAGAGCTAGGCGCAGGATACAGGATGAGGGACGTGCCATAGCAGCAGGCACTGCAGAGTGACAGCCAGCATTTTAGATCCAATAGCCCTGGAACGGAGAACTACAGATAAGAATTCAGGGCACAAAATCCATATAGTTGTGGGCACAGCACCCGGTGAACATGGGACAGACAGAGCACCCAGCTTTAATAAGAGTCCCTGTGTTGAGGTGCTCCCCTCCGCCCCTACTCCATTTCTCAGAGAACTACTGGGAAACAGCACAGGTCAGCAAGTATGGTCTCTGAGACAGTAATCAAAGCCCTCCCCAAAAACAAAAACCCAGGCCCAGACAGCTTCACAAATGAATTCTACCAAATGTTCAGCAGTGAATCAGTACCTATCCTACACAAACTCTTTCAAAAAATTGAAAAAGAAGGGATACTACCAAATATGTTCTACGAAGCCAACATTGTACTAATACCAAAACCAAACAAAGACAGCATAAAAAAAAAAGAATATTACAGGCCATTCTCCCTAATGAACACTGATGTAAAATTGCTCAACAAAATCCTGCCAACAGAATCCCGCAATGCATCAAAGGGATAGTACACCACAATCAAGTGGGATTCAGTCCAGGGACACAAGGATGGTTCAACATATGAAAATAAGTGTAATCCAACACAGTAAGACATCAGTGTAAAAAATATTTTTGGGCATTTGGGTTGTTTCCAAAGCTTAGCTATTGTAAACAGTGCTGCTATAAACATAGGGGTGCAGGTGTTCTTTGGAATTGATGTTTCTGTGCCCTTTGGGTAGATACCTAGGAGTGGAATTGCTGGATCATATGGAAGCTCTATGTTTAGTAGGTCCAGAAATCTCCATACAGCTCTCCACAGTGGTTGGACCAGTTTGCACTCCCACCAACAGTGCAGAAGAGTTCCTTTTTCTCCACACCCTCGCCAACATTTGTTGTTGCTAGTTTTTTTTTTTTTTTAATATGTGCCATTCTCATTGGTGTAAGATGGTATCTCATGGTAGTTTTGATTTGCATTTCCCTGATGACAGGTGATGTTGAACATTTTTTCATATGCCTGTTGGCCATTTGCATTTCCTCTTCAGAGAAGTTTCTTTTTAGCTCTTCTGCCCATTTTTTAACTGGATTATTTTCTTTGTTGTTGTTGAGTCTCATCAGCTCTTTGCAGATTTTTGTGATCAGTCCTTTATCATTAGTGTTGGGTGCAAACATGTTCTCCCAGTTGGTGTGGTTTCTCTTTGTTTTTGTTATTGTCTCTTTTGCTGTGCAGAAGCTCTTTAATTTGATGTAGTCCCAGCTGTTTATCTTTGCCTTCACTATAAATGCTTTGGGTGATGTGTCTGTACTCAGCATTCAAAAAAGATAAGCACATGCAATTTGCAGCAACATGGATGGTGCTGGAAGGGATCATGCTCAGCGAAATAAGCAAAAATAAAAAGAAAAATACAGGATGGTCTCACTCATAGCAGGAATCTAGAAAACTTAAATAAGGGACCAGGAAAATGAATAACTATAAGAAAGTGAAAATCAGAATCAACTAAAAACTATGAAACAGAGACACTTTTGGGGGGGTGGGGGCGGGAGGGGAAGGATTGGGATCAGAAAGGGGGGGTTGCAACTGTATGGGGAATATAAAAATAAAATTTATTATTAAAAAACAAAAAAGCCAGTGTAAAAAATAATAATAACAGTACAAAACACAACAAAGTGGGCCTCCACTGTGGCACGGCAGTTGAGTGCTGGGCTGTGAAGCTGCCCACAGCCTCTGCAGCATCTGTTCAATCCCCGGCTGCCAGCAAGGGTCCCACATGGCACAGAACTCTCTTGCCACCCGCTTTTCCCCTCAGCAGTGTACCTCGGTCCTTCTGCCTGCTCTGCTCCCCACTCTGTCTCTAGTGGGTTCTCTCACCCTCCCGCACTTCTGACTGTACCCAGTGCTTGTATAAATAAATAATTAATTCTTAAAAAAAACCACAACAAAGCAAAATCAGACAATTATACATCAGAGTCATCCTGCAGGGGAGGAGGAGGGAGAGGGATCGGAGGGAGGAAGGGAGGAGCACAGGGGTCTGAGGTGATGGTGCAAGGTGCCTTGGGGAAGGAAATTCTATGGGGACTCAACCTGAATGGGTGGGAGAATGCAAATATTGTTTAAAAATAAAAAAAATGTATTGTAAAATGTTAGTGCAAAATTAAAAAAAATAAAAAAGCAGATAACAAGAAAAAGACATGAATTTCTGTCTGACTCCCTTTATTGTCATAAAATTTTAGGGATTAGGATGTGTACCTTCCCTTTTTAAAAAATTAGCAGTATTTTAAATTTCCTTTCAGATTTTCCCCACTGCCCTCTAAATACTTCCATTAAATGTGATTTCACGTAACATTATATACTTTCAACTCAGAGTGCTAAATGTTAAAAAATTAGTTATGAAACAATAATCGTCCTATATACCCTAGGTCAGAATATTATAACATAATAAATGCATGAAAGATAATAATCTGTGGAACACCTTAAATTAAGATTATCCCAGAACAACATGGCATTCTGAAACTGAACCATAATCCACCTTTGTAAATTATTAGTTTTCATTATAAGATGAATATTCTAGCTACTGTTCTCCTGAAATACGATATGAATTTTGAAGTGATACTGGGCTGTAAAGTAGTGTTACCTCAATAAAGAAACAAAGTCACCATTGGAAACACACGCAATAACATAAATATTTCATGTTGAAATGCCAACACTTTGATGTATGGGTTAAATGAAATGTCAGTAAATTAAAAATTTAAGATTTAAAAAACTTACTTTTTAAAATTACTTGACAGACATCTCAGTCTGGTGTGATGTCCCCGCTATCCCAGAAGTTTGCTTCCCACAAAATTCTCGCCCTCACAGAGACAGGAGGAAAAGCAAACCTCACTTGATGTCCCGGTCACCCACTGCCCTCTGCTGTGCTGGCATCTAGTGTCTGGGGTCCAGGCCTCTGGCTCACAGACTACAGCAGACAGGCCGCAGGGCTCACTATCTCCTTCTCCTACTGCCCCCCAGGCCCTGACACCATCCCCAGGTCCCCTTCCTGAGGGACCTCACCCTGAGAGGACCAGGTGTCCATTGTCCCTGTGGACTTCTTAATGGTGTCCCCAGTAATGAGCCTCCTGAGTCATCAGCACAGCCAGGGGGGCACAGGAGACTCCACAAGCAGGACTGTGGTTCCCCCTCCTCAGGCTCCATCAGCCTCCAGTGAGTGGCCATGGGGACCCAGTTGTGGCCCTGTTATCATAGCCATGTCCACAGGGAACTGCAAACTCACCATCATACCCTGTGCTCCCTCCGTGGGGAAACCTGCAGAGGCGGTTGTGAAGAGGTTGGGGAAGAAGGAAGGGAAATAAAGTAGGATGGAACTAAAGGAGAAAGGAAAGCGGGAAGGAAGACAAAAAGTAATCCAACATAACTGAACGATAGATGGGAAGAAAACAATATTCTGAAGTAGAAATGGTTCATGTCATCACAAAGTTACCATGTGTGTGCTTATGTTTATTTTTTTCAATGGTCTGTTCTCAGCATCTACAAGTCTTCTTTGAATCTGAATCACTACTGCTGGTGAGTGTGTCCTTTACCTTCACAAGGACAGGGGCCATTGCAGTTGGAGTGGTTCTGGTGGATGGTTCTTCATGGTTTGATGTCATGACTATTGTGTCTTCAAATACATGGTAAGAGGCCTTTTGTGGGTGGCCTTCACTGTGTGAAATGCTTTGGAATTCAGAGTGATGCTGCCCTTATACCGCCTCATCCCTTGGTTTACATATGCACATACCCAAAATTCTCTGGGCCCGGGTGTCCACAATCACATGCACAGGTACAAGACTTTTGGTGCCAGCCACAGAGGCTAACGACAGGAGGGAACAAAAAGCCTGACTTTTACCTCATATACCCTACAATCCACCCCTTCAGGATTTTTTCACCTCTCCTTAGTGCCTGGCACAGCCACCCTGTGGCCCTGGGAGTGCCAGCCAGCAGATAAGCTTGCGTTAAGCCACCAAGGTTGACAGGTCCATCATTTGCTCTTCATCTCCTGTGGTGGGAAAATTATTCAGTCCACTCCCAGGTCCCAAAGTTATCCGCCTTCTGGCAGGATTGTTTGCGCAAGTCAGTCATTGTCATCTTTGTCACTGGGCAAGCTACGGTTGATGGATGGGGTCCCTTTTTTTTTCCTGACAGGTCTGCTGCCTCAGGAGTATGGTGGGCTGGGTCTTGCAGGGTTTTCTTCTACTCCCCACTAGGTCCGAGATGTTTCCCAGTGCTTGTCTTTCATCTCCCAGACCTTGTCCAACTTCTGTGCACCTGCAGCATCTCTAGCTCTTCTTGGACTTTGGCCACCACCTGTCTCCAGCAACTCTGATGTTGTCTTTCACTCCATTTGTAGATGCCACTTGGTATGTCTACTCTTGGAGTCATATCCTGCCAACTATGCCAATTGTTTTTCAAACATCCAAAGCCAGGTATATTTGTTGTCATCTCTCACAGACACAAAGATAATTTTGGAGACTTCAGTAGATATTTACAGAGCTTTCATGCGGTATCAGGGAACAGACTCAGGTGTACATGTACAATCTGTGAAGATAAAATGAAAATGTTGTAAAGTATATATTAGATGTGGTGAATTAAAACACCATAATTTACATCACTCAAAATCTCAAGGAAACAGTATGACAGAACTAATCCATCATTATTAGTTTCTATTATATAATTATAAAATTATGAACTAGACTATAGCTATTCCATGGAAGATGCGCTAATCCCTGGATATTTAACAAAACACATTCGAAGTCAGCCAGTGTCAGGACATGCAGGCAAAGGTCAGGAGCAGGCATGGTTTAGAACCCCAGTAACATCTGCCAACGACTCTGGAGGGAAACTGGGTGCCCTACTTGGAAATAAGTATGTTGGTTTCTTACCCACCTCTTGATTGGGGTGTCTGCTTTTTGTTGTTGGGCTGTGACATACCTTGTATGAATGGAAACCAGCCCCATGTCAGATGCATGATGTGCGCATATTTTCTCCCAGTGAAGGGGCCTGTTTTTATAGTGGTTTATGAAGTCTCTAGTGTGGTGGGGCATATTTGTTCCTACATGCTCATTTCTCTTATTCTTGGGACCTTGGAGATGTGTCCCCAAGTTCATCTGTGGGTTGGATGTGCAGTAGGGTGGCATAGTTCCTCAAGTATTTATGGCTTTGTCACATCCAAATATTTAATCCAAATAATATTGTTCAGTAGCTCTAATTATAAGGGGAACACAAACTAAAACTGCAATGACTTGTCACCCACCCCTATGAGGTTGGGCCAATCAAAAAGACTGAACACAACTGATGTTGTTTGGATGTGGAGAGAATGTAACTCTCACCTCTGTTGGTGGGAATGTAAGTAGGTCAAGCCTCTAGGAAAATGGTTTGGAGATGTCTTAAGTAAATAAAAATAGGAATCCCATAGGAAATAGCAATCCTTTTGCTAAGTTTTTATCCCAGAATGTGAAAACTCTACAATACAGAGACATTCATGTGCACCGGTGTCACAACAGCAACGTGCACCATTGCCAGGGAGCAGCCGGGGATCGAACTGTTGCTGCAGAGGCTTCAGGCAGCTTTGCAACCCAGTGCTCAAACGCTGTGCCACCAGGGAGGCCCAACATCAAAGGTCTTAACATTAAATTTTGAGTAGAAATGCACTGACTCAAAAATAATTCATCTACTTTAAAAAAAGAACACTGCATCACAGGAGTACAGTGGTGATAGTATCAAGTCAGACGTCACAGAAAGTAACAGTCACATCCGTGAAAGATTTCAGCCCAATACTTCAATTCCCTGGTCTCCATCCAACTCCCACCTCAGGCAGATTCTTGGGAAGTGTAGTTGCTATGCAAACTGTGAGCAGAAACATGAATGTCTCTTAGAGGAAGACGCCCCATCAGGAATCATGAGGGTGGGAGCACACATTCAGTTGTCCCCCCTGCTCACCAGAAGAATGGGCTTCAGTGGAGACACACGCTGAGTGGGAACCGAGTGCCAAGGTCCCATGACCTGTGCTCCTGGGAGAAAATAACTTGCATCTTGTCACTGTTAGCAACTGTTGGTGAACTCTGAGTTCTGACTTCTTTCTGAGTCAGAAATGTGTGACTTCTTGCAAACTTTATTTCATTTTTATTAAAGGTTTATTTATTTATTTATACAAGCACTGGGTACAGTCAGAAGCACGGGAGGGTGAGAAAATTCACCAGAGCCAGAGAGGGGAGCAAAGCAGGCAGACTGACCAAGTACACTGCTGAGGGGAGCAGCGGGCAGCAAGAGAGGTCTGCGCACCATGTGGGACACTCACCTGGCAGCTGGGGATCGAAAAGGCACTGCAGAAGCTGCGGGCAGCTTCCCAGCCCAGCACTCAACCGCTATGCTACCAGGGGAGGCCCTTCATCACATTTTTTTAACATGGCATAGATTTGAGGCTATGAGCTTCACTAGGGGAAGGGTTTTGTGAATGACTGTATTAACTGGGCCTTCCCGGTGGTGCAGCAGTTGAACGCTGGGTTGCGAAGCTGCCTGCAGCCTCTGCAGCACCAGTTCAATCCCCGGTTGCTCCCAGGCTACTGGAGGAGGGTCCCACATGACACACAGACATCTCCTGCACCGCTGCACCCCTCAGCAGTGGGCTTCGTCAGTCTGCCTGCTCTGCTCCCCGCTCGGCTCTGGTGAATTCTCTCACCCTCCAGCACTTCTGACTGTACCCAGTGCTTGTATAAATAAATAAATAAATCTAAAAAAAAAAGACTATTAACTTACAGAACAAACTTTATGGAAAAATATGAGAAATTAAGTTTCTGGCAAAGCAATAACGTTAAGAGAAAAGTCTATCTGGAAATGAGGACATGTGAGAGTTAGAGGGAAACCTGAGTAAAGCAAGGGTTGTCACATGTCAGAGTGTCGGCCTGGACCGGGGCCAGAACGGCAGAACTGGATCCTCCAAGCGCTAGTTGGGGGTGCCCACGCCTCTCCCTGTCCCGACCTCCTGCCAGCCCCTCCGGCACCTGCGAGTCTGACTTGCTGCTGACTCCATGGACGTCGCCTTCACGGGGACAGTCCCGCCCGGGGTGGACACGGCCTGGCCGGGGTCCCCTGGCGCGGCCCTATGGCGCGGGCCCGGGGAGCCGGGGATCGGGGTCCACTGGGTCGAGCAGGTCCCGCCTCGGCTGCCCGAGCCCGGGTCGGCAGCCGGGGGTGAGGGGCCGGCCACGGAAGGGGACGAGGTTCACGGGTCCGCCGCGCCAAACCCGGGGCAGGGGCTCCTTCCAGACAGGCAGCCGAGAGGATCCCCCTGCGGTATCCCCCGCGGCCGGGCAGGGGTCAGTGCAGCGCTGTCCGCCCGGGGTGGCGGCGCCGACCATGAGGCGGGGGGGACACAGCGTGACCGAAGTCCTAGTCCTCCCTGATGGGGCGACCCCTTCATGTGCGGTCCGGCTGGGCCCGCGTGCCGGGAGGTCACGCAGGACAGTCTGGAACCTCCCATCGTGTGCTCCTTGGGCTGAAACGTGGGTATTTGGGCCCCAAGGGCTCTGTGAGGCGGACGCGGCCCCGAGGGCAGGCAGGGGTCAGGGGGGTGGGCGGAGCCCGGGGCTGGCCGAGGCCGTGGGGGGGACACGCGCTGCCCAGGAGACGGGCCGAGGCTGTGGCCGGGAGGGCGCCTGGCGCTTCCCCCAACTCTGGGGATCCCCGCGGGCATGTTTGTGGGACAGATGCCATGACCCCGTCTGCCCTCGGCCTGGAGCATGACCCTGCCCTGCCCTGGGAGCACAGCCTGCGGGGCAGGATTTGGGGTGCTGCTCGCGGGGTCTGGGGAACCCGTGTGGCCGCAGAGACTGGGTCGCGTCTCGGCCCACGAGGGCGTGTCCGTCCCTCCAGCAGTCACGGGCACAGCGTCCACATCAGCGCCCTCGGGTGCGGCTCAGAGAACAGACTCAGGTGTGCGTCGCCCCGGAGGCCCTAGGGGGGACAGGGCGCAGCGGGCGGGCAGGATGGAAAGGACCAGTTTGCCACCGTCAGAGCAGCAGGAAATGACCCAGCAGGACTAATTCGGGATCAATTACACTCACATGATAAAATGATAAAGAATCACAGAGGCGGGGAGAGATTGAAAGTCGCGCACACCAGCACCTGTGCCTTCGTGGAAGCACGTTCATGTCACTTCAGACATGAAGACAATCTCTGGAGCAGGGAAGGTTTAGACCCTGTATAAAATCAGCAAATGACTCTGCAGGGCCACTGAGCGTTTCTCCTAGAAAATGTCTCTAGGGGTCTGTGGCCTTGTCGGACTGGGGTGTCTCTTTCTGAGCTGGGTTTGTAG
The DNA here is from genome assembly GCF_964194135.1 of Talpa europaea. NCBI lineage: Eukaryota > Metazoa > Chordata > Mammalia > Eulipotyphla > Talpidae > Talpa > Talpa europaea. The sequence continues at coordinate 15,705,272 of NC_140075.1, forward strand.
GTTTTGTGTATTTTGGACAATCGCCTTGTCAGGTGTGTGATGTGCACAATTTTCTCCCAGCGCAGGGGCCTGTTTTGGGGATGGCTTTTATGAGGCATAGAAGTTCTCTAGTGTGGGGGTGGCACTTGATCCTATGTGCTCTTCTTCCCTGGTCCTTGGCGTGTGTCCACAAGTTCTTCTGTGGGGTGACTGTGCAGAGGGCAGCACCCAGGTGTTCTTTCTGGTATATAAAGCCCTCGTCAATGCAGATTTTAATACATTCAAAATTGTTCAACTGCACTAATAATAAGGAAAATAGAAATCCAAACTGCAATATATTGTCACCCGTGAGAAGGGACCAAGCTGGAGACTGGACACAGCAAGGAGGTTAGGGACAGAGAGAAAGGGCCTCTCACCTCTGCTGGGAAAACAGCTTGGAGATGTCTTCAGACAATGAAAACAGAACGACAGGTTGGACCAACCTCTGCAGGTATTTGTCCCAGATGTGCAGACTCTCTGAGGCACCATGCACACCTGTGTTCACAGCAGCAATGACCACTTTTGCTGGCCATGGCCCCAACCCAATTGCTATGCACAGTGGATTGAATAAATAAATAGCGTGGGTCCACACACGATGGAATACTACACAGCTATTAAAAAGGTGAACTAGTGCCCTTAGTGACCAAAGGTGGACCTTGAAGTGCTTATGCTAGTGAAATAAGTCAAAAAGTTAAAGATATTGGCTGGTCTCACCCATCTGTGGATTATAATATAAAAATACAAATAACATGAGAAAATATAGTGGAAAACAGCAAAAGGAATATTTGGATTGAGTGCAAAGCTTTGATCATTATCAGAGGGAACAGGGAGAGGGAATGTGGAGGATATAGGAGTGTGGATGGACAGGGCGGGCACTGCAAGGCACTTAGAAGATTCTGAGTGGACGCTTGTGCAGGTGGGGGAGTGAAAAGTGACCCACAGTAAACAGTGAAAACACTAAAAAGTGTAAATGAGTGTCCTCCTTTTATAAGAACAAATAACAAATTAACACAATGGTGTGATGAAACACTCATGGTAAAGATCCCTTCTCAGCATTTGTGATGAAACACTCATGGTAAAGATCCCTTCTCACTGCATTTGTTCAAAGGAAAAATAGAAAATTAACAGGAATCGGACCAGGGAATTACATCATATCCAAGGGATGGGGACTGTGCTCTCATGCTATTACTGAAATTAATATTACTGTGAGTGATTTTCTAACTCAGGTTTCATTCTGAAATTTGAATGGACGAGTCATGTCTTGTGATTAACTACATTGTATTATCATAAATAGTTTCATGGACAATATGTGCTCATCGGTCAGGAGAGTTTGGAGACACAGTGACCTGCTCCGGAGAGGAGGAACATCACCCCAGCTCACATTCTCAGTGTTAGGGAACAATGTGAGAACCTCCGTTCATGCTGTGCAGATGTGTAGGACTATTAAAAAAAAAATCAGCAAATATGGCCAGGCTTTAGTTTGCATGATGTTTTACATAATAAAAAAACATACTTCCCAAATATAAAAAAGTGAACTTAAGTGTAATCTATAAGAAAATTGAGAAGAAGACCTAGTATAGGATCAAGATACAATATGGAAAACTAAAGGAACCTAAACACAATAACAAATTAAAAATTATAAATGTTTAAGTAAAAATGTAGTTCTTTAAAATTAATTCAAATAACTTTAACTTTGGAATCGCCACATCGAGGGGGTGCAGTCACATTGGCATCAAAACAAGCATCATAGAAATTGATATTCCATCAATTCCAGGTTTCAGCCATAGATACCTACGAACCAAGGAAGGTTCTATCCTTCCACCTCTGGCAGAGTCAACTGTGGCTTCCCTTTGTCCTGTGAGCAGAAACATGACCTTCTCCTAGAGAAAGACGCCCCATTAGGAATTGTGAGGGATGGGGTCCAACACTAAACTGAGCTCCCCTCCCCTCCACAGGGACAAGACCCCCCAATGGAGACACAAACAGGCTGTGGGGATTGAGTGCTAGGTCTGGGGTCCCATGACCTTGTGCTCCCAAGAACAGACCCCCATTTACACTGCTTCATTTCATGTAAAGGTTGGTGATATGTGAGTTCCAGAACATTTTTTCCACAGCAAATTCATGTTTTTAATCATGAGGTGGATTCAGTTTATGAACAAAACACAGGCAGACGGTTGGCAAAGTATTTCAGGAAATTTTAGGAAACAGGGTTTATTGAAGAATATGAGAATATGAATTTGGGACAAAGGAATAATCCTAATTCAAGAAATCTATGCATTATGAATAACATGTTAAGAGTTATGGGGGGAAAGCTGAATTAATGAGAGGTTATAATTTTAGATTTCAATCTCACATCTTGGAGTACTGGCCAATTATCAGTCTCCCCACAGCCATCTTCAAGGCTTTATTCCTCAGACTGTATAAGACGGGATAAAAGGTGGTGGCCACCATCATGAAGAACATAGAAATGACCAGGTCAGACATGGATGGGGTCCCAGAAATTGGCTTCAGATAAGCAAAGCATGCAGTGGAGACAAACAGCACCACAACCAGCAGGTGGTGCAGCCATGTGGAGTAGGCCTTGGGCATACCTTCTGTGCATGGGTTCTTCCTGACAGCAGAGAAGATGTGGATATAGGAAATGACGATGAAAACAAAACAGCAGATACTCCAGAACTCACTGATGAGAATGGGAACAAATCTGCTCATTAAATTTCCTGAGCAGGAAATAGCCAATTACTGTGGGATGTCACTGAATAACTGGTGGACCACATTGGACCCACAGTAGGGCCAGGAGAAGGTTCCACCTGTGTGCATCACAGCATAGAGACCCCCACCCAGCCAGGACACAGATGTCAGCTGCACACACCTGTCCCTGCTCATGAGGACCTCATAGTGCAGGGGGTGGCAGATGGCAGCATAGTGGTCGAGGCTCATCACCGTGAGCAGGTGAAGATCTGTAACTGCTGACATAACCGTTGTGAAGACCTGGACAACACAGCCCGGGAAGGAGATAGAGATGCTGTGCCTCAAAGAGTTGGCGATGGACTTGAGGACCGTGGCTGAGATCAGGCAGAGGCCCGAGAAGGACAGACTCCTCAGGAAGAAGTACATGGAGGTGTGGAGGTGCCGGTCCAGGGTGTTGATGAGGACAATGAGCCCGTTCCCTAGCAGGGTGCACAGGTAGACCAGAGAGAAGAGCAGCGTGTGCAAGAAGCCCATGGTCCCCTGGGTGGGGAACCCCAGGAGGACGAATTCTGTCATGGCCGTGAGATTGGTCACCCCTGGAGACATCATCTGTAGAATGAGAAAAAAGGAAGAAATGCCAAATATTCCAATATTGAACATAAATGGGTTATCAGCATGGGATAATTATTCAGACTATTTACTGGATATTTACTCCTTCTAGGCCCTATGGATTCTAATATCCTCATCTGTGTGTCCTGCTGATTCAGCATTTAATTCCCATCCCATGTGTCATTACTATGTTCTCCAACTTGTCTCTGAAATTTGGTAAAAAGGTGGAAATTTCAACTCTCCCCTATAAACTTGAACAAATTAGAATCTCACATGTGTCAACAAACCTTACTGACAGGCCCTCCCCTCCACCCCAGGTCCATTGCTCCCGCCTCGTGCCCAGGCCCCAGAGGTTGGCCAGGGCACAGTCCCAGATGACATGTGACCACATTGGAGAGCCTGTCCCTGCTCCTCCAGCACAGCCCTGGTCTGGGGAGGCCACACCGTGATGGGTGGGCTGGGAGATGGTGTGTGCGGGCCCCTGTTTTTCTGCTCACCAGGACCCGACACTGTTGCAACTGAATGATGTGGGCTTGGCATCCCTATGCGGTGTGTCCTATTGCCTCCTCTGTCAGATTCCTGCCCCTGTCACCTCACCATTGCCTCCTGGTCCGTCCCCTCATCTCCTCATCTCCATGCCCCTGACTCCCCACATCTGAGGACCCAGAGACCACGTTTCCCACAGAGTGTCCTCCTGGGTCACACCCACACGTCCCTCCTGGAGGATGGGCTCATCCACTCCCGGGTCCCTCCCCGGCCCCTCTGACCCCGTCAGACTCATGGTCGTGTGCAGGGAGGAGGCTGCTCCGGCGCTGAGACGGACCGTATGTGCGTGTGGCTCTCCCTGCCGGTCCCAGGGCCGCGGTTACCCCGGGTGCAGTTTTGTTCCTCACCCCAGGCCCATGTGTGAGTGGGGATGTCTGGATACGGGGCAGCCCTGCCCACTCTCCTCCCCCTCCCCAACCTCATCCTCTCTCCTCTCTGTGTGGGTCATGGAGGGTAGGCCCCATTGAAGGCAGAATCGTTAAGATGAATGTGGGGTTAAACTTGTGAATATACATCAGTGGATATACAATTCAATATAATTTTATATTAACAATAAAAATAATTAGATCACAAGATGATCTAGATGTACAAATATTTTCATTGATTTAAATAAATATTTATAATAATAATATAAGTTTTGATATACACTTCTACCTGGTGCTATTAAAATACTGTTACTTCTTCATTTTACAATAGCACTAACCATGACTGAGCAATGGGTTGGGAAAAATCCCAAGTTCACTTCCATAAAGTGAGATGTCCCTGCCAGCTGCACTTTAGTGTTGGAGCCATGAATCAGACAACAATGTTAATGTAAAAAGTTTTTGAATTTCTACTTGACTCTTAGATGTGTTCTAACATTTTGGGACCAAAAGGCATAACATTCTGTTTTTTAACAATAAGGTTTTTAAATTTCCTCTTATATTTATTTTTCCATATAATAATATAATTCCATTAGTTGTGATTTTCTTTAATTTTATTGATTTTATTTATTTATTTATTTATTTATTTATTTATTTATTTATCTAATATACACTCAGTTTGCTGGTTGCTAAAATCAGTTATTAAGCAATAGTGTCATCTGCCAAAATTCAAAGATATCTCTATGATAAATATATTAAAAGTCACAACCTTTGCAAGAGATTAACACAAAAGACATTTTCTCTCATTGAAACATATCTCAGAGTGTCCCTCTGGCGAAAGGGATTAAGCACAGCACTCTGAAGCTGTCCAGTCTCTGCAGCATGAGTTCAATCACCAGCTGGCAACATAGATACCCACAGGGTGCAGCAGACCTCCCCTGCCTCACCTGTTGCTCCCCTCAGCAGTGTCTTCCGTTCATCTGCCTATTCTGCTCCACACTCTCTCTGGTGAATCCTCTCACCCTCCCGCGCCTCTGGCCTGTACCCCAGCTCTTGTATGCATAAATTAATAAATCTTTAAAAAAAAAGTATCCCATAATTATAATGTGGGGTGAAATTGAGCTATTTGGGAACCTTTAGAATGTGTTAATTTTATTTATTAAATGAATGCTTTAACTAAGGTGCTTTCTGAAATCTGAAATGAAGATTGAAATCTGAAATTGTTCTATATGAATAGATTCTCCTCAAAACCTGTTCAGAAACAAAGTACCTGGACCTCCCCAGTGGCGCAGTGGTTGAACGCTGGGTTGTGAAGCTGCCCGCAGACTCTGCTGTGCCGGTTCAATCCCCGGCAGCTCCCCAGCCACCGAAGGAAGGTCCCACATGGCGCACAGACATCTCCTGCTGCCTGATGCTCCCCTCAGCAGTGTACTTCGGTCCTTCTACCTATTCTGTTCCCCGCTCTGGCTCTGGTGAATTCTCTTACCCTCGCGCACTTGTGACTGTACCCAGTCCTTGTATAAATATAAATAAATAAACAAATAAATAAATAAATATTAAAAAAAATAGAATACTTGCAGTCTGGGGGGAAAGTTCTTGCTGCCATGTCCATCTGTCTACTGAGGTTGTGGCCATGGTGCGGACAGAGGGTGTCCTGGCCTCTCAGTCCATGGAGGGTACTTGTGGTGCCTCTGAGCACTCACAGGATGTTCCCTCCCATCCTGCTGGTGCCTCATGGACAGAGCAGGGCCTCAGGGCTGGGCTATTTGAGCTCTGGAGCTGGTGTCCGCGTGTTGGACACTGTCTAGATTCCAGGCCTCAGGGACCTTCCTCCAGAGGGACAAGTGCTTTTTGATGTTGTTGTTGATGGTCTTAATCGGCGATGTCCTAAGCACATTCAGTGATCATTAATGCGTTGAGGGTGCCAGAGGCATTTCTGTTAGTTTTGACCCCTGTGAGGAATGGACTATTTTTCCTCCTCCTCAGGCTCCATCAACCTCCACTGACCTGCTGTGTGGGACCAGGTGCAGTCCTATCATTAAAGCCAGTGATGGGTCTACTGGGGGGTTGGGGCCCGGGCCCAGCTCAGGGCTCATGGGGGTGATGACCCACCATGACCTCCCCAGACTCAAGAGGACAGAGTTTGAACCTCTGACACCACTGGGCTCCCCACAGCAGAGTCTGTGCTGCTGTCCGGGGATTCGGGACAGCAGAGACCCCGGAGGGAATTCCACCTGAACCTGGGCAAGCAGAAGGTGGGGCAGGGGGTGCATAGAGGTAGGGGAGGGTTTGGGGGTACTGCCTGCCCCAACGCAGTGCCCCACACCCCGGGAGCATAGGCCAGCCAGCCTGCAGGACTCTGCTCCCCTTGGCTCCCCGGAGGGCAGAGTGCGGCCAGCCAGGGAGACACAGGGGCAGGCGGCACTGGCTGCCCCGGGAACAACCCTGCAGCTGGCACAGGGAGCAGAGACACATGGGCACTCGCCTCCCGGCTTTAGACACGCTCCAGGGACTGGGGGGACTGGTGGAGGAGACACCCTGGGGACAGACGTGGGGGGGCATGGGGAGGCTGACAAGGCTGACAAGGGCACCGGCAGGATGATTAATGCTTTTGTGGCCAGAAAATTCCAGATTCTCTGCTGCCTGCCACATCCGGGAAGCCAGATAACACAAAGGACAGGATTAAACTGGTAATGTGTGCTGTAGGGTAAGCTCAGCCAGAGACCTGAGAGGCACTTACATCACACCCCAAGCAACCCCCGACACCTAGTCTCTAACTGGCTGTTGATCTGGAGTCACACAGACATTCCATGGCAGCCACTGCCCGCCCGGGCCTGGTCTACAACTTCTGGGCTCCGGGACGCCTACAGCTCCGACAAATCCCCTCAGTGCACCCAGATCCCTTCACCCCCTCTGGGCGGCTCAGGCTGACAGGAGCCCATCCCTCCTTCCTGCAGGCGCCTCCTGGCTGGGAAGTGAGCTCAGGCCATGGGCAAGGCGCGGTGACCACGCAGGCTCTGCCCGCTGCCTGAGGCCCCCTGCAGCCCCATGGCTTTGATTCTGCTCCTGTCACCCCAGCCACGCCTGGCCCCTTCTGTCCCTTCCTGTGGCTCCCACCAGAAGGTGCCCTAGATTGGGGGCAGTCTGCAGGCCTCGGCAGCCATGTGGGGCCGACCTGGTGGGCTGGGATTTCCCTACGAGGGGATGGTGACTTCTGCTATTACTGGGAAACTCTTGCCTTTCTTCTCTGTGTACTCAAACCTCGATTACACCTCTTTGCCCTCAGATGTTTCCCACGAAGTGTGTTTTCTTCACATGACCGATGGCAGAACCATGAAGAGCATGCTAGTTTGGGGGTGCCGGTGTACTCCTTCATCTGTGCACGACCAGAGGCGACTTCATAGGTCTTACATGGGTAAACACGCGTAGAGATAAACCGTATAGGTAAACATGGCAGCCCACAGCCAGGTGAGGCGCCCGGTGGGCCACTCCGATGTCACGTGTGAAGACCTCCTGGTAACCGAGGACCGGCCGCCTGAGGCCCTTTTGCGCTGATGACCCAGATTCTCCAAGAAAGAGGGGACCCCACGTAGCCCACCCTGACCCCAACAGGGGTAGAAACCAGGCCTACAGCTTGCCCTCTCTGTCTCTGCCCTCTGGGGTTGCCCCTAAAGCCCCTGATGGTGCAGGATGAGCCAGGACCAAGGGCAGCCCCTGTAATGAGTGGGATGCAGCTCAGCCCAGGTAAGCTAACCCTGGCAGTGGCCAACACACCGTTAGGCTGTCCGTCCAGCCCCAGGGCCCACACGCCAGGGGACTGCATGCCCGGTTAGGAATTGTCGTGGGGAAGGCACCGTCTCTGGCAACACTGGCCCCTCAGATGTGTGCTGCTAGAGACCCCCACTCACCAGAGAGCACCCTGGGGCACACACCCTTCTGGACTACCTCCCAGCTCACAGCAGCTCTGGGGGACCCTGAAGTGGGCACTAGGAGTGCAGGTAACAGGTGCTAACTCCCGTCAGTGGGGAAGGACTTCCCAACACGCAGTGCACCCGATGGCAGTTCACTTTAAATAACCACAGCTTCTCCAATGCAAAGAAAAAAAAATGAAAGCAAAGTTAGACATTTCATTCCGGCCTCTAGACGACTGAAAAACTGCTCATCAAGACAATGTGGTTAATGGCCAAATGATATGCGAATACACCCCCCAAGAGTGAGTCAGCTCAGAAGTGAGTCCCTGTCAATGCAGCCCACTAGCTTTCCCAAGAAGCAGAGCTGTAAGAGCGAAGAGTGTCCAATAATGCTGGAGGGGGATTTAGTTAAAAAATCAGACACAGACACTACAGCCTTCAGAAAATTGAACTGATCGTGGATTGTAGCCCTGAGTGGAAAACGCAGAAGCAACATATCCCAGCACATGCGGGCGGAGAAACTTCAAGGACCACGGCACAGGGCAGGTGTCTGGCCCCGGCGCAGGACATCAGCCATGAGAGCCGCCAGGCGGGAGTCAGAGGATTCAGAATGTCTGCGAGAGAGAAACTGTCAAGCAATTAGAAGAAAAGTCACAGACTGGGAGAAAATACATGCCAGAAACGCCTCGGACAAAAACCCCTTATGCAAAGAATACAAAGGATGGATAACATGCAACAGTGAGCAGCCATTTAGCACCCAAAAATAATTTTATGATCTCAACAGACTTGTCACCGCTGACATCAGACACGTCAAGTTAACACTCGAAAATTTTCTCCCCGTTATATGTCATAAAGAAAATGCAAATTAAAACAAGGAAACAGGGCCTCCCCTGATGGCGAAGCGGTTAAGCGCTGGGTGGTGAAGCTGCCCGCAGCCTCTGCAGCGCCGGTTCTATCCCCAGCCGCCAGCGAGGGTCCCACATGACACAACAGACCTCTCAGGCCGCGCCCGCTGCTGCCCTCAGCAGTGTATTTTGTCAGTCTGCCTGTTCTGCTCCCAGCTCTGGCGCTGGTGAATTCTCTCACCCTCTGGCGCTTCTGACTGTACCCAGTGCTGGAATAAATAAATAAATAAATCTTAAAAAAAAAAAAAAACAAGGAAACAAGGATGACAAGACACTGCAGGCCTTGAACGGTCACCCAGGCATGATGACAAACGGCCCATGAGGACCAGAGTGAAGAACTCGCACTCAACACCCATGGGGGCACTGGACCCCCCGGCTCTCACAAGGCACCTTAGCAGATCCTCCAACCTGACACTGCCATTAAAAGCCAGGGAGAAATGAAAATGCCTATTATTGCTAGGGAACAGAGGGATGTGACTGTGTGTGTTGTGTCATGTCAATGCCACAACGTTTGGGAAAAGCCACCAGGGGACGCATGGAGGGTGAGTGTTGGCGAGCAGATGGGGCAGGGAGGAAGCAGCAGTGCCGGAGGGGTCCGTGACTGAAAGGTGCTGAGTGATGTCACCAGAATGAGCGAGTCACTGCGCTATTGTCCAAAGCACAAAAGGTAAAAACAAGACCAGAAGCTTTAACACAGGTGAGGGGCATGGACGAGGATGGCGGGTCTCTGTGCCTGTTTGGGTGACAGAAGAAGCATCTTGAGATGACAGAGCTGTGGGTGAGGGCTGCCATTTGCAGGTTTAAAGGCAAGAAGAAAATTCTCTGTACTCTCCTGCCAATCTCATAAATTTTAAAATATTCTAAAAACTAAAGTCAGGGGAAAAGGGTAAATATTCTGAAATATTAGTGAGTCATTGTACAGAAAATCTATTACCGAACAAAAGCAGGCAGATTCATTACTCCTCGGTGAGTCTCCTCTTCAACAACCTCCCCATAGATGTCTTCATGGCTTGATTCCTCAGACTGTATATGACGGGATTAAAGGTGGGGGGCACCACCGTATAGAACATCGAAATGACCAGGTAAAACATGGACGGGGTCCCTGAGGTTGGCTTCAGATAAGCAAAGCATCCAGTGGAGCGAAACAGCACCACAACCAGCAGGTGGGGAAGGCAGGTGGAGAAGACTTTGTCCTTCCCTTCTGTGGATGGGATCTTCCTGACAGCAGAGAAGATGTTCACATAGGAAATGACAATAAAAATAAAATAGCAGATACTCGAAACCATACTAATGAGCTTGGGTCAAGTTCGCTTATCAGATTTTCTGAGCAGGAAATAGCCAATAAATGGGGAATGTCACAGAAAAACTGGTGGATCACGTTGGACCCACAGAAGGACAAGGAGAAGGTTCCAGCTGTGTGCATCACAGCATAGAGACCCCCACCCAGCCAGGACACAGTTGTCAGCTGCACACACCTGTCCTTGCTCATGAGGACGCCATAGTGCAGTGGGTGGCAGATGGCAGCATAGTGGTCAAGGCTCATAACCGTGACCAGGTGCATCTCTGTACCTGCTGACTTAACCATCATGAAGACCTGGAGGACACATCCCGGGAAGGTTGCCGCAGACCAGCACAGCAGTAGACCATGAGGCCACCTTAGGGTTGAGAGAAGCATGCAGGGTGGTCAGGGAGTCGGCGAAAGAAATGACAAACAGACACACTTCAAGAGTGAAAATCTGAGTGTAATTTTCTCTAAATTTGTGACCAGTATATATATGTTTTCCAAAAGCACAGGAATGAATATCAAGGAAATTAGCTTGCTCATGGGCTCAGTCTATCACTATCAGGGAGGTGATCTACATAACAAGCAATGACCATTATAGAAGAAAGAAGGAAGTTTAGAAAGACAAATAAGGGATTAAAGTTTGTAGTTCTAGGAAGAGGGATAAGATTTTTAGCATTCTTGTAGTGGTTCTTAGTGGTTGTTATCTTGTGATAAGCTTCTGCCTTTTCAGGGAACTTCGGCTGCACTTCCTCTGCTTCAGGCTGTTCTCCCACTGCACACTTCACTCTCTTCCTTTGCTCATTCTCTAGCTTCTACTCTCCAATCTTTGACTCCTACTCACTGGTATCATCTCATTCTCTCCTTTATTGTTCTTTCCCTACTCTTCCTGTTCCTTTGTTTACTCCTTCCCCTCTGCATCCGCTTTCTTCACAGGTCCATTCATCATCTTCAACAAGATATGTACGCCTTCCAGCTCCGTTCTAAAAACAAAGGGGGACCTGCTGCACCTTCCCCTGCAGTGACCTTTAGGGCTAACCGGCCCTAGGTCCGGCTGGGCAACCAGCGCACAGGGGAAGAACAGCAAAACCCTACATACCTGCTGCACCTCCCACCACAGTGATCTTTAGGAATGGCTTTCGCCAAGGTCCCTAGATCCGGCTGGGCAACCAGCGGGCTGTGGGAGAACAGCCTGAAGCAGAGGAAGTGCAGCGGAAGTTCCCTGAAAAGGCAGAAGCTTATCAAAAGATAACAACCACTAAGAACCACTACAAGAATGCTAAAAATCTTATCCCTCTTCCTAGAACTACAAACTTTAATCCCTTATTTGTCTTTCTAAACTTCCTTCTTTCTTCTATAATGGTCATTGCTTGTTATGTAGATCACCTCCCTGATAGTGATAGACTGAGCCCATGAGCAAGCTAATTTCCTTGATATTCATTCCTGTGCTTTTGGAAAACATATATATACTGGTCACAAATTTAGAGAAAATTACACTCAGATTTTCACTCTTGAAGTGTGTCTGTTTGTCATTTCTTTCGCCGACTCCCTGACCACCCTGCATGCTTCTCTCAACCCTAAGGTGGCCTCATCGTCTACTGCTGTGCTGGTCTGCGGCAGAAGGTGATGGAGCTGCTGTGCCTCAGAGAGTTGGCAATGGACTTGGGGACCGTGGCTGAGATGAGGCAGAGGTCCGAGAAGGACAGACTCCTCAGGAAGAAGTACATGGGGGTGTGGAGGTGCCGGTCCAGGGTGGTGATGAGGACGATGAGCCCATTTCCCAGTAGGGCACACAGGTAGACCAGGGAGAAGAGCAGCGTGTGCAAGAAGCCCATGGTCCCCTGGGTGGGGAACCCCAGGAGTACAAATTCTGTCATGATGGTCAGATTGGTCACCACTGGAGTCATCACTGTATAAAAATGTGGGGAGGAAGAAATCAGTGCTGTTCAGTCTCCGCAGACTGAGAGTAACTGTGCACCTTGTACAACAATCACAGCAGCTTCTCACCACCCACACTCCCGGTCCTCTCGAGGCTCATCCCTAGTCATTCTCCGAGCAGCTTCATCCGGTCAAACAATTGCATTTTTACCTGAATGTGCCCTGTTACATTTTCCAAGATTTTCATATGAAAGACACAAAGATTTGAAATTTCAACTTACAATAACAAGACCTGGAAAACCCTCGCATATTTTCCATTGGCTGGCCCTGCCAAGCCAGGTGGTGCGCCTATAGTCTGGGAATCCAATGTCAACTAGGCTCAGCAAGCAGTGCCCTCTGCCACAAACTGCTCTACCCGCCCCACGCAACACATCCCCACCTGCTCTCTGCAAAACTCCCACGCAGGGGGCTCTACCCTCTGGGCTTTTGCTAGGAGATTAAGGAGACACTGACCTGGCTGTGCTCGTCTCATCCACAGAGTCAATACTCACCACCACATGAAAGTTCTCAACTCATCAGGCATTGCCTCCAGGCTCCTGAATTTCCATCCCAATCAGAGATGCCATTGATCAACTGGGGACTGGGAAGGACAGTGTTAGTGTTTTATCTTTAGCCTTGTTTGTTCTGTTTCATTGAGTTTAATTTCTTGTCATTCATTCCTATGATTTCACTTAGAATTGAGCACAAAGTCCCTTAGCTCATTTGCCGAACACATAGCGGGCAGCCCTGGAACCTGATAGTTGTCATATGTAGCAGGAAAGGGGCAAATCTATTAAAAACACAATCAGAGCTACACCTTCAATTAAAGAGAAAAAAACATTTTCTCCACTGAAACTGCTTCTGACATTTGCCTGTGAAAACTGCCCAATTCCTGCACCAAGCAATAAAAATATCCCTTCAGCTATCACTACTTTTACTACTTTTATTGTGAAATGAACAATTTCTACTTTGTTCTCAAATCTAGAAATTTTTAAATCTATGGATTTTTTAAAAATATAGTCTTTTTGGGCCTCCCTTGGTGGGGCAGCAGTTGAGCACTGGGCTGCAAAGCTGCCCGTTTCCACTGCAGCGCCGGTTCGATCCCCTGCCACCGGCGAGGGTCCCACATGGTGCACACCTCTCCTGCCACCCGCTGCTCCCCTCTGCAGTGTATTTCGTCAGTCTGCCTGTTCTGTTCCCCTCTCTGTCTCTGGTGAATCCTCTCACCCTCCCGCACTTCTGACTGTACCCAGTGCTTGTATAAATAAATAAATAAATAAATAAATAAATAAATAAATAAATAAATAAATCTTTAAAAAAAAAAAACAACAAAACTGTAGTCTTTTCATCACTGAGGTAACATTGCATGATGGGGTGCACCCGACTTAGGGGGTAGCCCCCCAGCCATGGCGTCTCCACACCCACCATCGCAACACCACAGGCCTCACCTGCCTCGGACGCTGCCCCGTCCCCTGCGGACTTGCCCGGCACATTGGTGACTGAGTCATCACCATGTTTGGCTCCAGAGGGCCTCTGGGTCTCTTCCAACTCTGGCTTCTGTGACTTAGCACCGTCCCCTTAACCCAACTGACTCTCCGGGACACACGCCAGCACAGCCCCCGCCGCCTGTGAGGCAAGTTGTCTTTTAAATTTTGCTTCCTGCAAAGCCAGCACGTGGCATCCACAGAGGAGATGCCAGATCCCAGCTGCGCGGCCGTGACACCTGCTCTGAGGCCTCAGATAATCGGGGCAGGAACAAGTCTGATTCCAGGGCAGGGGCCTGAGGAGATATGACTTTCCTGCTGGTCTCCCTGGTGCTCTCCGTCCGCCAGCCCCCACCCAGGTCATCCCTGGGGAGGAGGGCCATGCTCTCTCCCGCTCATCTGCTTAATTGGCCACAACCTGAAATAACCGCCACTGAGCAATTAGGGCACCGAGTGTGCCAGAGGCGATTTCCTTAGTTTTCACCAGGGAGGACTGGACCTGGTCTCCCTCATGCCCCATCCCCTCCCCTGACCGCCACAAGGACAGGTGTGGCCCTGTGGTCAGAGCCACGGATGAGCCACATCCACAGGGAGCTAGAAAGTCACTGTCACCCCCTGTGCACCGTTCAGGGGGAAGGTGAGAGGGGGGAGGGAGATGGGGCAGGAGATGAGGCAGGAGAGGGAGGAGGGAGGAATACTAGGAAGAAATTCCCCAAGAGTGAGAAGGGGAAGCCCCTGGATCTTCTGACATGAGAATTTGTTTGTGTCTCAGAATTTGTTTATTTAAAAATGCCATTTATTTTCAGCACCTATAAATCTGTCACTGCATTTGAACTGTTGTGTTCGTGACAGAGGCTTGTGTTTATCTTCCAATGCAGGTCTGTCCCGAGGCGGCGCTGTCTGGCGTGTCCACGGGGTAGTCTGACACAGCAGAGTGGGGGGACCCTCTCCCAGGTATGGCACTACATGCTTTTTCACAGGCCTCACCAGTTCAGGTGCACACAATGGGGGGGTATTGGTGAAGGAGACACAGGACAGTCCCAGGGCCCACCCACTCTCCTGCCAGTCTCTGCAGTGTGTGCCAGGCCATGCCAACTGCCCAGCAATATGGCCCCATCCTGAGGGAAGTGGAGCTGGAGCCCCGGGGTAGGCTGGGTTAGGGGGCCCATCCAGGCTTGGGGGTGCTTGGGGGTGCTGCTCCCGAGGCCCCGCCACAGCCCCTGCCCCTGGACCCTCTGACAGCCTCACCACCCTCTTCCAGGCCCGCCCTGGGGCCACACACCAACAGCAGTTTCCTGACAGGGCATGTGCACCCGCACCCATGAGGGCTCTGGGGTCAGCCTGGGCCAATCCAACCCAGTCCAGGATGCAGCGTCCACCCCAGTCCTGTGTCCGATGAGGTTCCCCGGGCAGCACCGTTGTGTATGCAAGTCTGAGAGTAGACCCACATGACCCATGTCCCAGACCTCCCTGAGCCTCTCTCTCTTGTTTCCTAAAACCCCAACAAGCTATACCAGAGTGCCTGGGACACAGTTTCTGTGTGGCGACAGGCTGGGCTGCTCAGCCAGGCCCCGGGCCATCAAGGAAGCAGGAGTCCAGTCCATGGTCACTCATACAGGTCTGATGATGACCCCCTGGGATTAGGGCTAGGATAGTTAGTGCTTAACTCAGACAGGTCACCCAGGACACCAGGCCTCCACCCTGCCTGGACGAGGCTGCCAGTGGGAAGGGCGGCTCCCCCTGTAGAAGCCTGAGTTTATGGGGTAACAAGTTGCCCCACTGCACATAGGAGACAGACAGGTGGATTGAGATAAGGAGACACCCCTCACTCCAGGACAGAGTCCTGTGAAAGGAGGGGTTGTGAAAAATACATGCAGCAAAGCAGGTCAGATATGGACACACACATGGGGGTATAGGGGTTGCAGGAAAAAGAGAACAGTCATTTGAGCAGGGAAACACATTAATAGTCTTGGGGAACAACCTCCTGAGGACTCTGAGAAGGAGGGGGAGGATACACGGGACAAAGAGGGGCTGGCATCCCTGTGACACAAACACATGTCTGGCTGGAGGACATGGGTATGCACTTGTAGACAGTCTCTGTGGCTGATGAAAGAAGGGAGAGATTGGGCCTCCCCTGGTGGCACAGCTGTTGAGCACTGGGCTTCGAAGTTGCCCACAGCCTCTGCAGTGCTGGTTTGATCCCCAGCCACCGGAGAGGGTACCACAGGGTGCTACAGACCTCTCCTGCCATGCACGCTGCTCCTCTCAGCAGTGTATCTCATCAGTCTGCCTGTTCTGTTACCCACTCTGGCTCTGGTGAATCCTCTTACCCTCCCGCACTTCTGACTGTATCCAGTGCTTGTATAAATAAATAAATAAATTTAAAAAGGGCGAGTTTTACTTGCTAGTGAAAGAGCCCTTCATCAGTCTCCCCACAGCCGTATTCATGGCTTGGTTCCTCAGACTGTATATGACGGGATTAAAGGTGTGGGGCACCACCGTGTAGAACATAGAAATGACCAGGTCAGACATGGGCGGAGTCTCTGAGGTGGGCTTCATATAAGCAAAGAATGCCATGCAGAGAAACAGCACCACAACCAGCAGGTGGGGAAGGCATGTGGAGTAGACTTTGGCCTTCCCTTCTGTGGATGGGATCTTCTGACAGAAGAGAACATGTGCACATAAGAAATAATGATGAAAATAAAATACCAGCTATTCAACAAGACACCAATGAGAATGGGGACAAGTTCACTCATCAAATTTCCTGAGCAGGAAATAGCCAATAACTGGGGGATGTCACAGAAGTAATGGTGGAACACGTTGGACCCACAGTAGGACAAGGAGAAGGTTCTAGCTGTGTGCATCACAGTATAGAGACCCCCACCATGCCAGGACACAGCTGTCAGCTGCACACACCTGTCCCTGCTCATGAGGACGCCATAGTGCAGGGGGTGGCAGATGGCAGCATAGCGGTCATAGCTCATCACCGTGAGCAGGTGATGCTCTGTAGCTCCTGAAACCATCACCATGAAGACCTGGACGATACAGCCCAGGAAGGAGATGTAGCTGCTGTGTCTCAGAGAGTTGGCAATGGACTTGGGGACTGTGGCTGAGATGAGTCAGAGGTCCGTGAGGGACAGACTCCTCAGGAATGAGTACATGAGGGTGTGGAGGTGCCGGTCCAGGGTGGTGATGCGGACGATGAGCCCGTTCCCAAGCAGGGCGCACAGGTAGACTAGGGAGAAGAGCAGCAGGTGCAAGAAGCCCATGGTCCCCTGATGGGGAACCCCAGGAGCATGAATTCTGTCACGGCCGTGAGATTGGTCACCCCTGGAGCCATCATCTGTATAAAAAATAAAGATGAATAAAACATTGTCAAATCTTCAAGTACTGTGCATAAAATGGGTTATCAGCATAGTATAATAATCCATTCTATATACTGGGTAATTACTCCTAGGTCATACAGAGTCTAATATCCTCATCTGGGTGTCCTGCTGCTTCAACATTTTATTTCCATCTCTTGTGTCATGATTATGCGGTCCAACTTGTCTATCACATTTATAAAGACTGCAAATTTCAACTCTGCCCTACAACTTGAACAAATTAGAATCTCACATGTATCAACAAACAAATCTCACATGTCTCACACATGACAGCCCTCCCCCACACCGTTCCAGTCCTGTAGCTCCCACCTCCTGCCCAGGCCCCAGTGTCCCCTCCCAGCACACCTCCCAGAGTTTGTCTAGGGCACAGCCCCAGAGGGCACTTGACCATGCCCAGCCCCTCCCCAGCTTGGAGAGCCCGTCCCTGCTCCTCCAGCACAGCCTCGGTCTGGAGATGTCCCACAGTGATGGGTGTGCAGGAAGATGGGTTGTGCGGGTCCCTGTTTTTCTGCTCCCCAGGACCCGACACTGTCCTAGAACTGAATGATCTGGGCTCGGCGTCCCCATGTGGCATGTCCTGACACCTCCTCTGTCAGATTCCTGTCCTGGTGGCCTCACTGCTGCCTCCTGGTCCGTCCCCTCGTCTCCTCATCTCCCTGCCCCTGTCTCCCCACATCTGAGGACCCAGCGACCACATTTTCCGCAGAGTGTCCTCCTGGGTCACACCCACACGTCCCTCCTGCAGGATGGGTTCGTCTACCCTGGGTCCATCCCCAGCCCCTCTGTCCCCCTCAGACTCATGCACAACTGTGCGGGGTGGAGGCCCCTCTAGGGCTGAGCCGGACGTTCTGAGTGTGTGGCTGTCCCTGCCGGTCCCAGGTCCCCGGGTCCCCCGGGTGCAGGTTTGTTCCTCACCCCAGGCCCATGCGTGAGTGGGGATGTATGGACACAGGGTAGCCCTGCCCTCTATCCTCCCCCCCCAATCTCATCCTCACCTCCCTCCCTTAGGATGACAGTCCTTGTGACAGTAGGGTTTAATGGAGAATGTAGGAAATACATTGATGGAAATGCATTAGTAGAAATAATTCCAAATAGTTTAATAAAAAAAAAATAAGGATATTACATTTTGGAATTTTTAGACATCTTTTGAGAGATTCGAAGTACATATTGTAACAATGATGTAAGTGTTGATATATATATATTCTTCCATATTTTACTACTGTTACTTTATTTTACAAATCTCTAACAGTCCTAGATCTGTGGAACAGGGGGAAATCCCCAGTTCATTTCCACAAATAGTCAGATGTCCATGCCAGCCTCTCTTCAGTGTGAGTCCTGAGAGAGTCAAAAATATTGTTATAAAAGTTGTTGAATTTCAACTTCATATCTGTCATAATACTAGGAACAAAAACAAATGAATTGAAATTTAACAATAAGGATTTTTAAATTTCATCTTAGTTACAAAAGAATCATTAATTATAGTGATTTCATACAATATTTAATACATACTCAACTCACTGAGTGAACGCTAAAATCAGTATGTAATATTATTGTCACATAATCATAAAAATGTAACCATATGATGAGTGTCTTAAACTGGCATAATTTGTGGAAGATCCTCAAATAACTTAAGTTTTCTCTCACTGAGTATCACCCAGGCTGACAGGGCAGTGGGACATGAGGGACTTGGGCACCTTCAGCATTAGTTGTCATGACTCACAAAATGAATAGTTTAACTATGGCACTTTCTCAAGTCTAACATGAGCCTTGACATCTGAAAACTCTGAAGTGTGAGTGGATTCTCCCCTGCAAATAGCTGGTAGTGGATACCTGCAGTCTGGGGGGAAAGTTCCCGCTGCCCTGTCGAGTCTCTGTCCTGAGGTTGTCCCCATGGCAGGACAGAGGGCGTCCGGGCCTCTCACTCCATGGTTGGGGCTCCTGGGGTGCCTCTGAGCACTCACAGGATGTTGCACCCCATCCTGCGCCTCATCATGGACAGAGCAGGGCCTCAGGGCTGGGCTATTTGAGCTCTGGAGCTGGCGTCCGGTTGTTGGACACTGTCCAGATTCCAGGCCTCAGGGACCTTCCTCCCGGGGGACAAGCAACCTCTTTGAGTTGACCGTGTTAATGGGCATCATCCTGTACCATATCCCAGTAAGCAATTCCTGCACTGAGGGTGCCAGAGGCAATTTCCTTAGTTGTTCACACCTGTGTGGACAGGCCGCAGCTCCGCCTCCTCCAGGCTCCATCACCCTCCACTGACCGTTCCTGGGGGACCCAGGTGTGGGCCTCATGATGAGCCATGTCCAAAGGGTACTGGAAAGACACTGTCACCCACTGTGTGCCCTCCGTGGGGAGACCTGAGAGATGGGAGTGAGGGGGATGGAGAAATGTGGAGGCAGGAGGGGAGGGGTGGAGGAAAACCAAGAAATATGTGAATTTGTTCATGTTACTAAATATTTTTATTTAAATGCCACTTTATTCTCCGCAAGTATAAATGTGATACAACCTGAATCCTCGTGTTTTACTAAATCTGTGTTTCTGTTACAATTCGGCAAGTCCCGAGGGTCTGCTGTCTTTGGATTGTCCACTTCCTGCTCTGTGTCTTGGGCTCTGAGACATCAGTGGGGGGACCCTCTCCCAGGGGTGTCCCCAACGTGCTCACACCCACCAGGGCAGGGTGCACGGACAAGGGGCTATCTGGGGGGGAGATGGGGCAATCCTGGGCCACATGTGCAGTCCCGCCCCGTGCCTGGTGTCCGCCAGGCCCAGCCTACGGCTGCTTCAGCAAGATGGTGCCCGCCACAGAGGGGGGTTGAGCTGGACACCCTGGGGTGGGGCGGAGGGAGATGCAGCCCGGGCTGTGCTGTGCTCAGAGGCACCGCTCCAGACCCCGCTGCCGCCGGCTCCTGACCCCCAAAGTCTCCAAGCCCGTCGAGGACCCGCCCGCCCTGGGGCCGCTGGAGACACCCGGTTCCACACACGAGGGCCACACTCCGCCCCGTGTGCCCGGTGGGGTCAGCCTGGCCCATCCACAGGCAGCTCGGGCTTCGGCGCCTACCCCGGCCCCGCGTCCACCCGCCCCGCTGGCCAGCGGCTGCTGTGCAGGCTCCGGCGTCTCACCCGATGGAGCCCAGAAGCGGGCGCTGCCCCAGGCGCGCGGGCAGCTCTGGCCAGCGGTCGTGGTCACCCCCGGTCACCTTGCGGCTGGGCGCACGGTTCAGGGGCGCTCGTGCGAGGTCCCTCCTGGCCCGGGGCGGCGTCAGAGCCGGAGTGTCCCCCACTCCGGGGTTCCGGGCAGCGCCCCACTGTGAGGCGCGGGCCGAGCCTCGGGCCGCCTCGGCCAGCGGGGATGCAGGATGGACCCGAGCCTGTGCCTGGACTGCGTTGGCTTCTCTGCCCGCCACTGCGGCAGCCGCAATGCCTCTTCCCCTCAGCCTCCGTGTCCCCTTCCAGGACACCCTGGCGCGCAGTGCCCCCTCTCCCCTCAGAGGCCAGCCCTTCCCTCCCTCGCGGGTGCATGAGTAGCTCCCTCCTCAGGCCCCTGCCCTCCTGAGTTGCCCCCCTCAGCCTTGGGCAGCAGCTCTCGGGCTGCCCCGCCCCCTGCCCCGTAGGACCATGTGGCATCCCTGCTTCTGATTGGGCCGGCCTGTCCGCCCCAGCGCCTGATTGGTCCACTCCCGACCCGGAAGTGCGGCTCTCCATAAAAGGGCCCTGAGGCGCCAGGGCAGGAGCAGCTGCCTGGGGAGCCCAGGAGAGGCCGAGCCTCCCCTCCACCTGGGCGGCTCCGGGAGGGTGGGTTCGGGTGCCTGACGTCCCCCTAACACCCAGGTCTATCCCATCCCGCCCGCACTCTGGCCCGGCTCAGAGCCTGGACCTGCCTCAGCCAGTTCCGCTGCCCAGAGACACCGGCCCCGCCCTCCTCTCCTCGGGGGAGTGTCCACGGCCCCGCCCCCTCTCCTCGGGGGAGTGTCCACGGCCCCGCCCCCTCTCCTCGGGGGAGTGTCCACGGCCCTGCTCCCCTCTCCTGGGGGAGTGTCCACGGCCCCGCCCTTCTCCCCTCTGGTGAGTGTCCACCAGCCAGAGCGACAAGCTCACTCTCAGCCAGGGGTGGGGGCATGGGAAGCACCAGCTCTCACAAGGTGGTTAGCAGCTCCTCCAACCTGACACAGCCATGACTAGACACAGGAGAAATTAAAACACTAATTACAGCTAAGTAAACGAGAGATGGGACAGTGTGTATTGTGTGATGTCATTGCTACAACATTTGGGAAAAGCCACTGGACACACATGGAGGGCCAGTGTTGGCCACAGATGTAGCAGGGCACAAACAGCAATGCCAGAGGGGTGGGCAAATGGTTGGTGCTGAGTGATGTCACCATAATGAATGTGTCACTGCAGGATTGTCACCAGCACAGAAGGTACAAACCGAGGTGAGAAGCCCCGATGCAGGCGAGGGGCGTGGATGAGGCCGGCAGGTCTCTGCGCCTGTGTGGGAGAGAGAAGGAGCACATTGAGGTTAACTGCAGTGGGTGAGAGCAGCCATTGGCAGGTTTAGAGGCTTGAGGGAAACTCTCTGTACCCTCCTGCCAAATCATAAATTTTAAAATGATCTAGAAACTAAAGTCTGAAAATATCATTTGAGGTAAATATTCTGAAATATTAATGAGTAATTACAAGTGGGATCTAATACTGAAAGAGCAGTAGGTAGAGGCATTACTCCTTAGTGAGTCTCCCCTTCATCAGTCTCCCCACAGCTGACTTCAGGGCTTGGTTCCACAGGCTGTATATGATGGGATTAAAGGTGGGGGGGGCACCATCGTATAGAACATGGAAATGACAAGGTCAGACATGGATGGGGTCTCTGAGGTTGGCTTCAGTAAGCAAAGCATCCAGTGAAGACAAATAACACCACAACCAGCAGGTGGGGAAGGCATGTGGAGTAGGCCTTGGCCTTCCCTTCTGTGGATGGGATCTTCCTGACAGCAGAGAAGATGTGGACATAGGAAATGATGATGGCTATAAAATAGCAGATAACCATCACTTCACTAATAAGAATGGGGACAAGTTCATTCATCAGATTTTCTGAGCAGGAAATAGCCATTAACTGGGGGACGTCACAGAAGAACTGGTGGACCACGTTGTGCCCACAGTAGGACAAGGAGAAGGTTCCAGCTGTGTGCATCACAGCATAGAGACCCCCACCCAGCCAGGACACAGCTGTCAGCTGCACACACCTGTCTCTGCTCATGATGAGGTCATAGTGCAGGGGGTGGCAGATGGCAGCATAACGGTCAAGGCTCATCACCATGAGCAGGTGAACCTCTGTTACTGCTGACATAAGCATTGTGAAGACCTGGACGACACAGCCTGGTAAGGAGATGGAGCTGCTGTGCCTCAGAGAGTTGGCAATGGACTTGGGGACCGTGGCTGAGATGAGGCAGAGGTCTGTGAAGGACAGACTCCTCAGGAAGAAGTACATGGGGGTGTGGAGGTGCTGGTCCAGGATGGTGATGAGGACGATGAGCCCGTTCCCCAGTAGGGCGTGCAGGTAGACCAGGGAGAAGAGAAGCGGGTGCAATAAGCCTATGTTCTCATGGGTAGGGAACACCATGAGGACAAATTCTGTCACAGCTGTGAGATTCGGAACCACTGGAGACATCATCTGCATGAAAATGAGGATGAAATCAGTCCCATCCATTCTCTCCAGACTGAGCATAACTGAGTGCCTCACGATAATCAAAGCAGCTGCTCACCATCCATACCCCTGGTCCTCCTGAGTCTCATTCCCAGCCATTCTCTGAGTAGCTTCGTCCTGTCCAAAAAAAAAAATGCATTTCCGGGCCTCCCCTTGTGGTGCAGGTGAGCACCGCACTGTGAAGCAGTCAGCAGCCTCTGCAGCATCTGTTTGATCCCAGCCAGCTGGCGACAGTCCCGCATGGTGCAGCAGACCTCTCCTGTCCTGCCTGCTGCTCCCCTCAGCAATGTGTTTCATTACTCAGCCTGTTCTGTTCCCCACTCTGTCTCTGGTGATTCCTCTCGCCCTCCCGCGCATTTGGTCTTTACCCAGGTTCTTGTGTAAATAAATAAATCTTAAAAAAATGCATTTTCACTCTGAATGTGCTGTTATATTGTCCAAGCTTTTCATATGAAACACACCAAATATTTGAAATTTCAACTTACAGTGGTAACAAGACCAAGAAATACCCTCCCATATTTTCCAATAAATCGAATGACTAGAGGACTGGGTCTGCTTGTGACTGTTCCTCCCTCCCGGCTGTGCCAAGCCCACCCATGGCCCGCCATCCAGGAATAAAATGTCAGCAAGCCCCGGTGAGCAGCGCCCTTTGCCAGAAGCTGCTCTACCCGCCCCACGGGACACGTCCCTGCCTGCTGTCTGCAAAACCCCATGCAGAGGGGCTCAAAGCTCTTAGATTTTACTAGGAGATTAAGAAGACACTGACCTGGCTGTTCTCGTCTCATTACAGAATCGATATTTACCACAACATGAAAGGTCTCAAGTCATCAGACATTGTCTCAATACTCTTGAATTTCCATCCGACTCAGTTATGTCATTAATATACTCGGGCAGCTATAGAACCAGATGATTGTTGTATGTACTCAGTAATGGTGCAAAACTATTCAAATCACAATCAGAGCTACAACTTCATTTAAAGAGAGAAAAAACTATTTTCTTCACTGAAACTGCTCCCAACAGTTGGCATTGAAAACTGCACAATTTCTGGGCCTCCCTAGTGGTGCAAGGGGTTAAGCACAGCACTGTGAAGCTGCCCACAGCCACTGCAGCATGAGTTCGATCACCAGCCAGGGAGCTAACCCCATGGCACAACAGACCTCTCCTGTTTCCCCGCTGCTACCCTCAGCAGTGTATTTCAGTCAGTCTGCCTGTTATGTTCCCCTCTCTGTCTCTGGTGGATCCTCTCACCCCTATACCTCTGGCCTGTACCCCTGTTCTTGTGTGCATAGATAAATCTAAAAAAAAAAAGAAAACTGCAGAATTTCTACAACAGGCAATAAAAATACCCCTTTTGATATTACTAATTTTATTGCAAAATGAACAATTTCTATTTTGTTCTCAAATCTAGAATTTTTAAAACCTATGGGGTTTTATTTATTTATTTGTTTGTTTGTTTGTTTGTTTGTTTATACAAGCACTGGGTACAGTCAGAAGAATTGGAGGGTGAGAGAATTCACCAGAGCCAGAGCAGGAAACAGAGCAGGCAGACTGATGGAGGACTCTACTAAGGGCAGCAGCAGGCACGGCAAGAGAGGTCTGCACGCCATGTGCGACCCTCGCCAGGGCCGTGGATCAAACCAGCACTGCAAAGGCTGTTGGCAGCTTCACAGCCATGTGCTCAGCTGCTGCACCACCAGGGAGGCCCTAAAACCTATGGATTTTTAAAAATTGTAATGTTTTTATCGCTGAGGTAACATCGCTTGACAGGGTGAATATGGCCTGGGGGTCAGCCCACCAGCTGCGGCGTCTCCACACCCATCACCCCAGCACCACAGACCTCACCTGGCCTTATATGCTTCCCCGTCCCCTGCGCCTGTGGTCCTGCCCGGCACGTCTGTTACTGGGTCAGCTCTACGTTTGGCTCCGGGCCGGCCCGGAGGGCTTCTGGGTCTCTTCCAACTCTGGCTTCTGTGACTTAGCACCATCCCCTAACCCAAGTGACTTTCACGGACACATGCCAGAACAACCCCCGCAGCCCGTGGAGGAAAGTTGTCTTTTAAATTTTGCTTCCTGTGAAGCCAGCAAGTGGTGTGCAAAGAGGAGATGACAGATCCCAGTTGTGCGTCCGTGACGCCGGCTCTGAGGCCTCAGAAAACTCAGGGCAGTCACGAGTCTGACTCCAGGGCAGGGGACTGAAGAGCTTTGATCTTCCTGTTGGTCCCCCAGGTGCTCTCTGTCCGAGAGCCCCACCCAGGTCATCCCCAGGGAGGAGGGCCATCCTCTCTCCCGTTCATCTGCTTAATTGGCCTCAACCTCAAATAACCACCACTGAACAATTAGAGCACTGAGTGTGCCAGAGGCGATTCCTTAGTTTTTACCCAGGGAGGACTGGACTTGGTTCCCCCACAGGCCCCATCCCCTCCCCTGACTGCCGTGGGGACTTGCTGGTCAGAGCCATGGATGAGCCACGTCCATAGGGAGCTGGAAAGTCACCATCACCCACTGTGTGTCCTTCATGGGGGAGGTGGGAGAGGGTGATGGGGCAGTGGTGGAGACAGGAGAGGGAGCGAGGGAGGAAAACCAGGAAGAAATTCCCCAAGAGCCAAAAGGGGAAGCACCTGAATCTTCTGACATGAGAATTTGTTTGTGTCTCTCGGAATTTGTTTATTTAAAAATGCCATTTATTTTCAGCAGCTATAAATCTGTCACTATATTTGAACTGTTGTGTTTGTGACAGAGGTTTGTGTTTATCTACCAATGTGGGTCAGTCCTGAGATGGCGCAGTCGGCATGTGCGTGGGGTGGTCTGTGTCTCGGGCTCTGACACAGCAAAGTGGGGGTTCCCTCTCCAGGGTGTGACTCTCCCCATGCTCACAGTCTTTCCAGCTCCCCATGCACACTCACAGACAACAGGGGGTACTGCTGAAAGAGACGCAGTACAGTCCCAGGGCCCACCTATGGTCCTGCCAGTCTCTGCAGCATCTGCCAGGCCATGCCAACTGCCCAGCAATATGGCTCCGCCATGAGGGAAACAGAGCCAGAGCCCCGGGGTGACCATGGTTGGGGGGGTCATCCCAGCTTGAGGGTGCTTGGGGGTGCTGTTCCCTAGGCCCTGCCACAGCCCCTGCCCCTGGACCCTCTGACAGCCTCACCACCCTCTTCTGGGCCCGCCCGTGCTGAGGCCACACACCAACATCGGTTTCCCAACCGGCCATGTACCCACAGCCATTGGGGCCCTGGGGTTGGCCTGGGCCCTGATCCGACCTACCCAGGATGCAGCGTCTACCCCAGCCCTGTGTCTGTTGCAGTGAACAGGCAGCACTGCTGTGTATGCGAGGCTGAGAGTGGACCTGACTGACTCGTGTCCCAGACCTCCCTGAGCCTTTCTCTCTTGTTCCCTAAAACCCCAACCAGCTGTGCCAGAGTACCCGGGTCACAGCTCCCGTGGGGCAATGGGCTGGGCTGCTCAGCCATGGAGGAAGCCAGAGCCCGGGCCACGGTCACTGATCCAGGTCTGATGATGACCCCCTGGGATTTAGGCAAAGGATAATTAGTGCTTGACTGAGGCAGGACACCAGCCCTCCACCCTGTCTGGACTGGGCTGCCTGTGGGAGGGGGCAGCTGCCCCTGTAGAACCCGGATTTTATGGAGTAATAAGCTGCCCCACTGCACACAGGAGACAGGCAGATTGAGACAAGGAGACACCCAAAACCCCAATAACAGCCACTCCATAGGGGCCCAGAGGCAGTAGAGGGTGTGGAGAAAGGGCCCCATTGTACTGCTAGTGGACAGGGACAGTGAAACTTTACACAGAGCACCCCACATTTCCTTAAAAAAATGCAGGACGGATTCCAGCAGCAGGTCACATGTGGGCACGGGCAGAGCAGGACTCTCCCACGGCTCTGCGATCATCATGGCAGCATCATCCACAGCAGCCCCACTTGGCCCATGGGACTAGGACCAGATGGTGGCACATCCACATGGTGGCAAATGGTGGCACAGGATGGTGGCACAGGATGGTGGCACATCCCATCCACGGGCATGTACAGTGCGAGATCAGAGTCCTGTGAAAAGAGGTGATTTGAGAATTACACACAACAAAGCAGGTCTTACATGGACACACACACTTGGTGGGGGGGCAGAGAACAGGCATTTGAGCAGGGAAACACTGTTAATAGTCTTGGGGAATAACCTCCTGAGGACTCTGAGAAGGGAGGGAAGGACATGGGGTACAAAGAGGAATTGGTGTCCCCGTGAAACAACCACATGTGTCTGGCTGGAAGACACGGGCGTGCACTTGCAGACAATCACTGTGGCTGAGGAAAAGAAGGCCGAGATTTACTTGCTAGTGAAATGGCCCTTCATCAGTCTCCCCACAGCCGAATTCATGGCTTGGTTCCTCAGAATGTATATGAGTGGATTAAAGGTGGAGGGCACCGCCGTGTAGAACATAGAAATGACCAGGTCAGACATGGACGGAGTCTCTGAGGTTGGCTTCAGATAAGCAAAGAGCCCAGTAGACAGAAACAGCACCACAACCAGCAGGTGGGGAAGGCAGGTGGAGTAGACTGGACTGACCTTCTCTGGATGGGATCTTCCTGACAGCAGAGAAGATATGGACATGGGGAATGACAATTAAAAACAAAACAGCAGATACTCAAGATCACACTGATAAAAATGGGGAAAAGTTCACTCATCAAATTTCCTGAGCAGGAAATAGCCATTAACTGGGGCATGTCACAAAACAAGTGGTGGACAACATTGGACCTGCAGTAGGACAAGGAGAACATTCTGGCTGTGTGTATCACAGCCAATAGACCCCCCACCCAGCCAGGACACAGCTGTCAGCTGCACACACTTGTCCTTGCTCATGATGATGTCATAGTGCAGGGGGTGTCAGATGGCAGCAAAGTGGTCAAGGCTCATAACCATGAGGAGGTGCATCTCTGTACCTGCTGACATAACAATCACAAAAACCTGGATGACACAGCCCAGTAACGAGATGGAGCTGCTGTGAGTGATTTTCTATCTCATGTTTTATTCTCAAATTTGAATGGACAGTCAGGTCTTGTGGTTAAGTACATATATCATCATAAGAAATATTTTCATGGACAAATATGTGATAATCAGTCAGGAGAGTTTGAGACACAGTGACCTGCTCCCAGAGAAAGTGCTTGAGAGCAAGAATATCATGCCCAGCTCATGATCTCAGTGTTAGGAAAACAACATGAGAACATCCGCACATGCAGTGCACATGTGTAGAATTAACAAATGTTGCCGTGCTTTATTTTACATGATGTTGTACATAATTAAACATAGTTCCTAAAGTAGAGGAAAAATGAACTTTAGTTTAATCTACAAGAAGGTCGAGAGGAAGACCTGGTAGAGGATCAAGATACAATCTGGAATATTAAGGAAACTAAAAATAAACACAATGAATTAAAAATTATAAATTTTTAAGTAGAAATGTAGTTCTTCAAAGATAATTCATATAACTTTATTTTTGAAAACGGCACATCAAAGGAATATAGTCACATTGGCATCAAAATGGCATCATAGAAATTAACATTCCATCAATTCCAGGATTCACTCATAGATTCCTACTAAGTAACCTTCCATCCTTCCATCTTTGGCAGAGTCAAGTGTGTTTTCCTTTGTCCTTTGAGCAGAAACATAAACTTCTCCTAGAGGAAGATGCCACATTAAGAATCATGAGGGATGGGAGGCTTCACTCTCTGTCTCCCATCCCATCCACATAGGCGGAACCCTCAGTGGAGATACACATGGGCTGGGGGTATCGAGTGCCCAGGCCTGGGGTCCTTTCAACATCTGCTCACGAAGACAGTCCACATTTACCACTGCTTCACTTTATGTTAAGTTGGTGATGTGTGAGTTCTAGAACATTCTTTCTAAGCCACATACATTGTTTTCAATGATGAGTGGGAGTTCAGTTTATGAACATCACACAGTTTGAGGTTTGTCAAATGAAAGCAGTATTTAGGAAACTAAACTTACGGAAGAACATGAGAATATAAATTTCTGGAAAAGGAAAAATTGTAATGCAAGAAATCTGTACTTTATAAATAACGACATCTAGAGTCAGAGGGAAAAACTAATCATGGGTTATAATTATAGATTGTGATATCTCATATATTGGAATATTGGCAATTTATCAGTCTCCCCATAGCCGACTTCATGGCTTGGTTCCTCAGACTGTATATGAAAGGGTTAAAGGTGGGGGGCACCACCGTGTAGAACATAGAAATGACCAGGTCAGATATGGAGGGAGTCTCTGAGGTCGGCTTCAGATAAGCAAAGAGCCCAGTGGACAGAAACAGCACCAAAACCAGCAGGTGGGGAAGGCAGGTGGAGTAGGCCTTGGCCTTCCCTTCTGTGGATGGGATCTTGCTGACAGCAGAGAAGATGTGGACATAGGAAACGACAAAAGTCAAACAACCCACATCCAATGTCACACTAATGAGAATGGGGACAATTTTGCTCATCAGATTTTCTGAGCAGGAAATAACCAGTAACTGGGGGATCTCACAGAAGAACTGGTGGAGCATGTTGGACCTGCAGTAGGACAAGGAGAAGGTTCCAGCTGTGTGCATCACAGCATGGAGACCCCCACCCAGCCAGGACACAGCTGTCAGCTGCACACACCTGTCCCTGCTCATGATGACGCCATAGTGCAGGGGGTGGCAGATGGCAGCATAGTGGTCAAGGCTCATCACTGTGAGCAGGTGAAGCTCTGTAGCTCCTGAAACAACCAGCATGAAGAACTGGAGGACACAGCCCGGGAAGGAGATGGAGCTGCTGTGCCTCAGAGAGTTGGCAATGGACTTGCGGACAGTGCCTGAGATGAGACAGAGGTCCATGAGGGACAGACCCTTCATGAAGAAGTACATGGGGGTGCGGAGGTGCCCATCCAGGGTCGTGATGACGAGGATGAGCCCGTTTCCCAGCAAGGTGCACAGGTAGACCAGGGAGAAGAGCAGCAGGTGCAAGAAGCCATGGTCCCCTGGGTGGGGAAACCCAGGAGGACAAATTCTGTCACGGCCGTGAGATTGGTCACCCCTGGAGACGTCATCTGTATAAAAATGAGGAAAAATAAAGCCTTAATTCTTCCAATGTTGAAAATATAATGCATTATAAATATAAGATAATAATTCTATCTCTCTTCTACACAATTATTCCTTTGAGGTACTGTGGATTCTAATACAATCATCTGTGTATCCTGTTTCATCCTGCCCATTTATTTCCATGTAATGTGAATGTGCCATTAATACACTGTCCAAACACGCCCCAACAATAGGTGAAGAATAAAATTTAAACTCACCACTACAAAACATGAACAAATTAGAATATTCTCTCTCTTTCAACAAACCTAACTTACAAAGCTGCCACCTC
This sequence comes from Talpa europaea, assembly GCF_964194135.1. Lineage (NCBI taxonomy): Eukaryota > Metazoa > Chordata > Mammalia > Eulipotyphla > Talpidae > Talpa > Talpa europaea. The sequence continues at coordinate 15,735,484 of NC_140075.1, forward strand.
CCCTCCCCAGTTCCACTGCTCCCCACTCCTGCCCAGGCCCCAGAGTTTCCGCCCAGCACACCCCACAGAGGTTGTCCAGGGCACAGCCCCAGAGGACCCGTGACCATGCCCAGCCTCTCCCCACCCTGGAGAGCCTGTCCCTGCTCCCCCAGCACAGCCCTGGTCTGGGGAGGCGCCACAGGGACGGGTGTGCAGGGAGATGGGGCTTGCGGGTCACTGTTTTCCTGCTCCCAGGACCCGACACTGTCCTGGAACTGAGTGATATGGGCTCGGGTTCACCGTGCGGTGTGTCCTGATGCCTCCTCTGTTGGATTCCTGCCCCTGTGGCCTCACTGCTGCCTCCTAGTCCGTCTCCTCATCTCCTCATATCCCTGCCCCTGACTCCCCACAACTGAGGACCCAAAGGCCAAGTTTCCTGCAGAGTCTCCTCCTGGGTCAGACCCACATGTCCCTCCTGCAGGATGAGCTGGTCCACTCCGGGTCCCTCCCGGCCCCTCTGTCCCCCTTAGACTCATGCACATCTGTGCAGGGAGGAGGCTGCTCCCCGGCTGAGCCGGACGGTCTGTGTGTGTGGCTGTCCCTGCTGGTCCCAGGGTCCCGGGTCCCCCAGGTGCAGGTTTGTTCACACCCCAGGCCCGTGCGTGAGTGGGGACGCCTGGACACGGGGCAGCCCTGCCCTTTCTCCTCCTCCCCAATCTCACCCTCTCCCCGCTCTGTGGGGTGAAGGAGGGGCAGGCCCTGGGGAGGCAGGACTTTTAAGGGGAATGTGGGGAATACACTTATGGAAATACAATGGTGGACACAAATTAAATAATTTAATAGAAAGTAGAAGATAAATGAAAATACCAAGTGGTCATAGATGGAGACACATCTTGAGTGGTTTAGAATAATATTTGTAATGATGAAATATTTTTTCCAGTTATTGTAGGATTTTTAGGAGAATGTGTTGATGTAAATGTAAGAGATTAGAGAAACAATTCTTGCTATTTTAATGAAAACATGAAAAATATATTTTGAACCTGTTGTATCCTATTAAAAACTTATTCAGTGACTTATAATATGTATTTATATTTATATTGTATAAAATAGATTTTCTATTTTTCTGTTGCTGTGTGGAGTTAAAATTAAAAACAATATCACATCTTTAACAGACAAATTTCCAGATGTTCTATCATTATATCGTGAAGGAAATAGAAAGATCAACATAGACCATGGGAAAAGGTCATGAATTTCTGTCTGACTCACCTACTTTTCATAATATTTTAGGGATGAATGTGTGTAGTTTTCCCTTTTGAAATAATTAGTATTATTTTAAATTTCCTCTTAAGTCTCTTCTTTACTACTTCTTAAATAATTCCATTAAATGTGATTTTTTTTAAAATCAATTTATTTTTGCATACAAGAGCTGGGGTTTTGGCCAGAGGTATGGGGGGTGAGAGTATTCACCAGAGACAGAGTGGGGAGCAGAACAAGCAGATGTACTGAAACCCACTGCTGAGGGGAGCAGTGGGGAGACAGGAGAGGTCTCTCCCTGGCCGGGCATCAAATTCTTGTTGCAGTGGCTGCGGATAGTTTCACAGTGCTGAGACTTAACCCCTTGCACCATCTGGGAGGCCCCCATTACATGTTATTTTATTAAACACTTAAAACACTTTCAACTCAGAGTTCTAAATGCTGAAATATCATAGTTTTGATACAAGAATTCTCAAATATACCACCTGAAAAAAAAATGTATTTTTTCTCTTAGAAACTATCCCAGAACAATATGGCACTCTGGAACAGAACTATTTGTACACCTTTAGAATGTATTAATTGTAATTTATAAGATGAATATTTTAACTACTGTTATTCTGAAATACAGAATGCATTGTGACATGATACTGGAATGTAAAACATGTTACCTCAAAAGAGAAAAAAAATAAAGATACCATTGGGAGGACAATAAATAATGTCAGTTGTTCATATTGAAATACTGACACTTTGAAATGCAGTTAAATGAAACATATATAGATAAAAAGTGAATATAAAACATTTAAATATAAGGGGAACTTCTCCACCTTATTTGACCAATACGTCCAGTCTGGTTTGAGGCGCCCACAGGCCCAGAAGTTGCTTCCCACAAAACTCTCGCCCTCTCGATGGCCGGGTCACCCACTGCCCTCTGCTGTGCTGGCCTCTGACGTCCAGGGTCCAGGCCTCCGGATCACTGACTCCTCCCATGGGCCACAGGGCTTGCTGTCTCTGTCTCCCACGGCCCCCAGGCCCTGAGGAGTCTACACCCCTCCTCAAGGACCTCGCCAGGCCTAGGTGTCCTGTCCCCAGGGGCTTCTTGGCGGTGCCCTGGTAATGAGCCTCCTGAGTCAGGGTGCATCAGGGGGCCCAGGAGGCTCCGCAAGCAGGACCTGGTCCCCCCTCAGCCCCATCACCTCCCTGACCCCGCAGGGTTCTGGGTTGGCCCCATCTGTCAGAGCCATGGATGAGCCCCGTCCACAGGGAGCTGGAAATTCACCGCCATTCCTTTGTGCCCTCCTGGGCCTGGCACGTGGGGAAGGGCCTTGTGGAGGTGGTAGGGGAGGGAGTGAGGAAAACCAGAATGAAATTCCCCAGGAGCAAGAAGGGGAAGTGCCTGGATCTTCTGACATGGGGATTTGTTATTGTCTCTCAGAATTATTTTATTTAAAAATGCCATTTATTCTCAGCGCCTGTAACTCTCTCATTACATTTGAACTGTTGTCGTGCTTTCAGGGGGAAAGGTTGGAAATTAGCTGAGACATAAGACCTATTGTATCCATTTGTTTTTATGGGTAGGATTGTTTTGTTGATTTTGTAAAATGAGATCTTAAAGAGTTAGGTATTAGCAAGTACATGCAATACATTATCTCCTGGATTTCTGCTCTGGCAGGTGGCCCTACTCTCCCTGTTTCAATTGTCTAAAATGTAAATTCTGATAGGAACTCTTGTTTTTCAAAGTCATTGTCCCCACTTCATAGAGGAGTCAACAGACTTTAAAATATTACATAATTTGCTCTGATCTTACAGTTGAGATGTGACAAAATGATACATTAGACTCAGATCTGTTCAGCTCTGAAGCATGTGTGCTTTCTGTTATGGTGCTTTTATTCAGTCTTTTATTCAAGAAATAGGACAACTCCTATTTCAGGCACTGGGTAATCACAATAAGCAGATCCCTGTGTTGTTCATGTTCTTATGAAGCTTGTAGTGGGTGAGAGAGACTTCAGTAGGATACTCACAAATATGCAAGAGAAATTAGTGTCTGATCACCAAATGAGACAAGTGTTTCAAAGTAATGAAAGTGGTTTTAGGTAAAGAGGGGATCTGGTTTTGGGTCAGAGACCCCGGCTATATGAAGAAAGAAAGAATAATGGGGTGAGACAAAGAAGGGAAGAAGGCAGACTCCAGGCAGTGGGAAAACTCCAGTTGAAACTGAGACTCCTAGGAGGTGAAGAAGCCCAAGCCTTCTGGTTCAGGGATCCGGCCAGGAGACACGGGAAGCTCTGGGGCACCACACCTCCCTCTCGGGTGCCTCCCCGCAGTTACCCGACCTGCAGTTAGGGGGGGGCCCACCTCCGTCTCGGGCGCCTCCCTGCAGTTACCCCACCTGCAGCTCAGGGGCGCCCCACCTCACTCTTGGGCGCCTCCCCAATATATTCTTTCTCCTTGTTCCTTATTTATGTTTTCTAGATTCCTGCTATGAGTGAGACCATCTGGTATTTTTCTTTTTCTTTCTGGCTTATTTCGCTGAGCATGATCCCTTCCAGCTCCATCCACGTTGCTGCAAATGACATGAGTTTATCTTTTTTGATTGATGAGTAATATTCTATGGTGTATATATACCACATCTTCTTGATCCAGTCATCTGTTTTTGGGCATTTGGGTTGTTTCCATAGCTTAGCTATTGTAAACAGTACTGCTATAAACATAGGGGTGCAGGTGCTCTTTGGAATTGTTGTTTCTATGTCCTTTGGATAAATACCTAAGGGTGGAATTGCTGGATCCTATGGAAGCTCTATGTTTAGTAGGCTGAGGAATCTCCACACAGCTCTCCATAGCGGTTGGACCAGTTTGCACTCCCACCAACAGTGCAGGAGAGTTCCTTTTTCTCCACAACCTCGCCAACATTTGTTGTTGCTAGTTTTTTCAATATGTGTCATTCTCACTGGTGTGAGATGGTATCTCATGGTAGTTTTTATTTGCATTTCCATGATTGCAAGTGATGTTGAGCATTTTTTCATATGCCTGTTGGCCATTTGCATTTCCTCTTTGGAGAAGTTTCTTTTGAGCTCTTCTGCCCATTTTTTGACTGGATTATTTTCCTTGATTTTGTTGAGTCTCATCAGCTCTTTGAAAATTTTTGTGATCAGTCCTTTTTCATTAGTGTTGGGTGCAAATACTTTCTCCCACTCAGTGTTGTTTCTCTTTGTTTTGGTTTTTGTCCCTTTTGCTGAGCAGAAGCTCTTTAATTTGATGTAGTCCCAGCTGTTTATCTTTGCCTTCACTATCACTGCTTTGGACGATGCATCTGTAAAGATGTCTTTGAGGTTCATGTCATGTAGTGTTTCGCCTATATTTACTTCTATGTATTTTTATGGTTTCAGGTCTTATGTCTAGTTCTTTAATCCATTTTGAGTTGTTTTTTGTGCATGGTGTGAGGTAGTACTCAAGCTTCATTCTTTTGCATGTAGTGACCCAGTTTTCCCATCACCATTTATTGAAAAAACATTCTTTGCTCCAATGCATATTCTTTGCTCCTTTGTCAAAGATTAGTTGACAATAAATTTGTGGGTTCATTTCTGGATTTTCTATTTGGTTCCACTGGTCTGTGTCTGTACTTGTTCCAGTACCATGCAGTTTTGATTATTATGGCTTTGTATTATAGTTTGAAATCTGGGCGAGTGATTCCTCCATTCCCTTCTTCTTTTTTTCAGGAGGGTTTTAGATATTTGGGGTTTTTGGTGGTTCCATAGGAATATCATCAATAGTTTTTCTATTTCTTTGAAGAATGACATTGAAATTTTAATAGGAATAGCACTGAATCTATAAATTGCTTTTGGTAGGATGGCCATTTTGATAATGTTAATTCTTCTGATCCATGAGCAGGGGATGTCTTTCCATTTCTTTGTGTCTTCTTCTATTTCTTTTAACAGTGTTTTATAGTTTTATTTGTATAGGTCCTTTACTTCTCTTGCTAGGTTTATTCCCAATTATTTGATTTTGTTTCAATAATAAAAGGGATTTTTTTTATTCTTCTTCTTCAGATTTATCATTTGTGTATAGGAAGGCTACTTATTTTTGTGCACTGAATTTGTATCCTGCCACTTTATGAAACTGATTGATTAGTTTAATTAGTTTTTCTGCGGAGTTTTTGGGGTTCTCTATGTATATTAGTACATAGTGATAGTTTGACTTCTTCCTTGCCTATTTGGATTCCTTGTATATCTTTCTCTTGTCTTATTGCTCTGGCTAGGACTTCCATATTATGTTGAAAAGCATTGGTGAGAGTAGTCATCCTTGTCTTGTTCCAGATCTTAATGGAATTGCTTTCAGCTTTTCACCATTGAGAATGATACTGGCTGTTGGCTTGTCATAGATGGCCTTTATGATGTTGAGGTATGTTCCTTCTATCCTGAGAATTTCAAGGGCCTTTATCACAAATGGGTGTTGTACTTTGTCAAATGTTTTCTCAGCATCTATGGATATTATCATATGTTTTTTTTTTATATTTCTTTTTGTTGATGTGTTGGATTGCATTGATTGATTTTCATACTTGGTCGTGGTGAATTATCTTATGGATGCATTGTTGGATTCTGTTGGCAAGGATTTTGTTAAGGTTTTTTGCATCAGTGTTCATTAGGGAGATTGGACTGTAATTTTCTTTTTTTGTGCTGTCTTTGTTGGGTTTTGTTGTCTTCACAGAACATATTTGGTAGTATTCCTTCATTTTAAATATTTTGAAAGAGTTTGTGTAGGATAGGCACTGATTCACAGCTGAACATTTGGTAGAATTCATTTGTGAAGCCGTCTGGGCCTGGGCTTTTTTTTGGGGGGGGAGTGCTTTGATTACTGATTTGATTTTGCTGCTTGTAATTGATCTGTTTAGTTGTTCTAGTTCTTCTTTGTCCAGCTTTGGATGATTATATCATTCTAGGAATTTGTCCATCTCTTCTAGTTTGCTAAATTTGTTAGTGTATAAGTCTTCATAGTAATATCTTATTATTCTTTTGATTTCTACTGAGTCTGTTGTGATTTATTCTCTTTCATTTATAGTCCTGTTTATACATATTTTCCCATTTTTTCATTGTCAGCCTTGCTAGAGGTTTGTCTATTTTGTTTATTTTTTCAAAGAACCAACTTTTGTTTTCATTGATCTTTTGGATTGCTTTTTTAATTTCTAATTATTTTATTTCTGCTTTGATTTTTATTATTTGCTTTCTTCTACTGACTTTAGGGTTTTTTTGTTGTTCTTTCTCTAGTTCTTTGAGATCTGAGGTTAGGTTGTTTGAGTTCTTTCTTGCTTGTTGATGTGAGCCTGTATTGCTATGTATTTTCCTCTTATTACTGCTTTTGCTGCATTCCATAGGTTCTGGAAAGTGGTGTCCTCCTTGTCATTCAACTCAAAGTATTTTTTTTTTAATTTCTTCTTTGATCTCCTCATTAGTCCAGTGGTCTTCCAGTAGTGTGGATTTCAATCTTCATGAAGTGGGAAGGTTCCTTGTTTTCTTTTCATGATTTATTTCTAGCTTGATGCCTTTATGATTGGAGAAAATAGTTGGAATTATTCTGATTTTCATGTATCTGTTGATGTTTGTATTGTGGCCCAGTATGGGATTGATTCTGGAGAATGATCCATGCACATTTGAGAAAAAATGTGACCTCAGATTTTTTTGGGCTCAGTGTCCTACAGATGTCTGTGATTTCCATGAGTTTTGTTTTTATTTAGGGCTCTAGTGTCTTCTTTTATTGTCTCGTTGAGCTGTCCATTGGTGAGAGTGGGCTGTTGAAGTCTTCTGCTAATATGTATTTTCTTTAATATCTGTTTTCAGAGCTGATAGTAATTTTCTAATATATTTTGGTGCCCCTTCAATTGGTGAGTATATGTTGATGAGCGTTATATCTGCCCGATGTATTGTCCCCTTGATCATAATTTAATGTCCATCTATGTCTCGTTTTACTTTTTTTTTTAACTTGAAGTCTACTTCATCTGATATAAAGTATGGCTGTTCCTCCCTTTTTTTTTTTTTTTTTTCTTTTTTGGTCCATTTTCTTGTAGGATTGTTTTCCACCCTTTTACTTTCAGTCTGTATTTATCTTTTGTGGTTAAATATGTTTCCTGGAGACAGCAAAAGGTTGGGTTTTGTTTTTTAATCCAGCCTGCTAATCTGTGTCTTTTTACTGATGAGTTTAATCCATTTACATTTAGAGTTAATATTGATATGTTGGCATCTGTGTTTCCATTTTGTTTGTCTTTTTTTTGTGATTTTATTCCTTGATTTATTCTGTTCTTCTTGTTCATTCCTCTGTTGGTTTTGGCTTTAGGACTTGTAGAATTTTTTTGGAGTGGGGGTTTAGTTATAATGAATTTCTGGAGTTTCAGTTGTCCGAGAAGTTCCATATTTTTTTCTGGTAGAGGAAGGTGAGCTTTGAAGGTAAAGAATTCTTGGTTGGCATTTGCTGTCTTGAAGTTTGCTGAATATTTTACTCCATTCTCTTCTTGCCCATAATGTTTCTTTGGAGAAGTCAGAAGTTAACCTGATTGGTTTTCTCTTATAAGTTATCTGTTTCTTCCCCCTTGCAAGTTTCATTAATTTTTCCTTGTCTTGGACTCTTGCAAGCTTTACTATTAGGTGTCTTGCCATAGTTTTCTTTTCATTATGGTAATTGGGAGTTCTTCTTGCTTTCTGTATGTCTATATTCATCTCCTTTATCATGCTTGGGAAGTTTTCTTCAGTTACCTCCTTAAATAATTTCTCAGTTCATTTTTCTCTCTCCTCACCTTCTGGAATGCCTATAACTCTTACACTTACTCTCTTCATGGAGTCTGATAATTGTCTAAGAGTCTCCTCATACTGCTTCATTTGCAATTCTCTCTCCTTTCTCTTTTGGCTCTTTTTATTTCCGTATCTTCTCTAGTACTGATCCATTCTTCCATTTCATTGATCCTGTTTTCATCGCTTTCCCAGAGTTTTTATCTCCTCTAGTAATCTTATCTCCTGCATTTCTGTTCTTCCTTTCTTAAGGTCTCAATTTCATTCTTCAGTTCAGTGATTATTTGTCGCAAATCATTTTTTATCTTTTCATTTTCTTTCTGCTTTTTAATCAGGATGATTATTAATTCTCTACCTGATAGGCCAAAAAGTTCCTCCATGTCATCGTTGAGCTCTAGTGACTGTGCTTCTTTTTGTGGTGTGTCCTCATGCTAGTTTGCTTGGTTATTTATATTTTGTCTTCTCCCTGTTGTTTGTTTTCTAATTAATTCTATGTGTTGGGATGTTGTCTCACTGGGTGTTGGAAACTGTTTACCAGACTGAGACCAGCACTGGTAGGCCAAAAGACCACCAGAGTGTTGATGCTCTCTTGCTGGGCTCTGTCTTTTAGAGTTCCCTCCCTCTGTATTTACTCAGTTCCAACAGGGAATCAGCTAGTTGGTGGTTTAGTTCTGGTCACGAGGTGGCGCCAGAGAACTGTACTTGCTGACCTGTGCTTTTTCCCAGTGGTCCTCTGAGTAGCAGAGGGGGGGCGTAGAGAAGCATCTCAACACAGGGGCTCTTAATCCAGTCAAGTGCTGTGTCTGTCCTGTGTTCACCGGGTGTTGTGCCTGCAGCTATGTGGATACCATGCCCTGAAATCTGCACTCTAGGTCTCAGTTCCAGGGCTATCAGATCCAAAATGCTGGCTGTCATCCTGTGCAGTGCCCGCTGTTAGGGCGTGTCCCACACCCCAGATCCTGTGCCTAGCTCTCAGTTCCAGGATGGGGTCTTGCTCCACGTCTTATTTCCCTCCTTACCCACATTTTCGAGGCCCACCCTCTCTCAGCACCTGAGAGTGTTTTTGTGATCCCTGGTTTCCAACTATAGGGTGTTGGTGATTTTTTTTTCTGGTTGCTAGGTGGCACCAGAGATCTTTCCTAGTGTCCTTTGGGAACTGTTTTTAATCCCCTGGGTCCTGGGGAACAGAGTGGGAGTGGCTTGGAGAGCCTCAACAGCGTGGGGGTGCTGTGTCTGCCTTGTACCCACCATCATAGGGATCCCACACCCCGAATTTTGTGACCCGCATCTCACTTCCCAAAGCCCTCAGGTCCAGGTCGTGGGCTGTAGCCCAGTTCAGTGTCTGCAGAAATGCTGCCTTTTGCACCCTGCACCCATGTCTGGGCGCCTGGTTTCTGATTACTCATTGAGGACCATTCACCTCAATGAGGGCCCCTGTGTGTCTCCCCACAAGCCTAGGTCACAGGTGAGAGGACCTAGGCAGCCCTGATCTGCATATACTTTGCAAGAGAGCGGCTTTTCCGCACAAGCTTACTGGCTGGCCTTGGGCTATTTGTAGGTCTCCTGGGAGTCTTTATTTTTCTCCAATGGCTCCCAGAGCCTTTCGCTCATCTCCATGGCAAGAATCCTGCACGGTTCTCCACAGTTCCAGTTCACGGGGTGTGGTGACTGAAATATTTCCTTTCCACACACAGTCCTGCTTGATGCATAATTTGTTCTTGTTGGTTGTTTTAGTTTTTTTTTTTTCCCTCCTTTCTGTTGGTTGCAGAGTGCCTACTTTGTGGTGGGGGGGAGGGTAGAATTGTTCTGAGCTTTCTTCCCTTCTAGTCCTCTCTCATGGCAACTTTCTTCTTTGGGCAGTTTGCCAGAGTCACCTGTTTATCTTCTGTGTCCCAGTTCTCTCAGGGACCTGCCACTTTTCCTCCCCATTAACTTTTTTTTTTTTTAATGGGAGGTCTTACTGGCAGCATTTCCTCACTGCCATATTGATGACCTATCTGCTCTTCGTTAATTTTTTGATACTTGTCTAGTGACCCCATGTGTGGTCAATCCTGTAGAATGTTCCATATGCATTTTAGAAAAAATGTGTATTCTGCATCTGAGGGGGGTGCAGTGCCCTACAGATTTATGTTAGACCCATGTGGTCTACTTATGTTTTAGACTGTTGTGTTCCTATTCATCTTCCGTGCCAATGATCTGTTCATTGGTGAGAGTGAGGTACTTTGGTCCCCTACCAAAAATGTGTTTCTATCAACTTTTGTTTTCAGTTAACAATAGTTGTCTCATATATTTTGGAATGCCTTCGTTTGACGTGTACGTATTGATGGTGTATTTTTTTCCTTAATCATTACATAGTGTTTATTCCTGTCTCATTATCCTTTCTCAGCTAGAAGACTATTTTGTCTGATATAGGTGTCTGGGCCTGCCTTCCTTTGGGTCCTATTCCCTTATAGGTTTGCTTTCCAAACTTTACTTTTAGTGAATGTTTATCTTTGCAGCTCAGGTGTCTCCTGGGGACAGAAGAAGTTGGATTCTGTTTCCCTATCACTACTGGGACGCTTGTCTACACGGGGGCATGTTTGCCATTTGAGTCTTTGGATTTGTTTGATTGCTGGTGAGAGAAAAGTTTCTAAGTTCCTGGCTGGCTACTAAGAGAGGTTTGTTTGGAGGAAGCCCTCCGAGGGAATTTGGAATGCAGTCCAGAACCTTGATGTTGGCATGCGGCTACCTGAGAACTTTCAAAAAGTGGAGAATGTTGCCACATGGTTTAAATGCCATCTTATGTAAGAGAAGTGTTCAACAAGGAGGACACAATGACCGCTCACTCCCACACAGGAAGAGTTCCAAATAATCAAATGTTTGAACTAGCAATTAGAGATGAGTTGCACAGACACACTCAAACTCTCTGCAAGGCCAAGGCCATTTTTCTGGCAACTGCACATGGTTTTGCGACAAGTTTGGCATTGCGCCACTGCAAGGCAAAGTTGTGTGACCTTCCATCTCCACCTCTTATCCAATTTTGGGAATTGCAATTTTACTTTGATTTTGAGTTTTGACTTCTGTGGAACTTCTGTATTTTTTTCTTTTTTTTTTACCTTTTTGTCCCTTTTTCTTTTGCAGGTCAATGCAGCCAGAGAGCAAACCCTCCAACTACTGCACAATGTACTAAATTTCAGTTTACACAAGAGTATACACCCGGCTTAATGAAAACTAAGAGATATCAACTGTGTATGTTTGCATGTTTCTGCTTTTCCATTGATAGTTGGGGATTAAAAGATATAATTAGAAATTAAAGAATTTAGTGTGGAAACTGTGTGCCTGTAGAGTTTTAGGATTAAGAAGAATAATTTTAATTTTACCTGGATGTATAAATTTCACAAGTAGGATTTCACATCAGTGAAAGTTTGGTGGAAGGAAAATGGTTACTTTTGGAATGAGAGAATATAGGAACATGGGAAAGGTCGTTTTGTCACCACTGTGCTGCTGAGTCTATCCAGAGCTTGGCATTTCAAATTGTCACTACTGAGTAATTAAATATCATCCCCCTGAGTATTTATGGCAAAGGTATCTAGAAATCTAATTCAGGAAATAATGGTTGTCTTTTATTTCATTGATCAGAGGAAATTTTATGGAACATCCATGGAGCTGGTAAGCTACCCCACAAAATTTCTCCTTTTCTTTATGGGAAAGACATTAAACACACTTGCCTACTGGACATTTATCTGATGAAGTTGAACTTAATGGGAAGTATTTTCACTTGAGGGAAATATTTAACCTTAATATGTAAATGAACATTAATATTGAGTTCTAAAATTTTTGTGAGACTTCTTCGGTATATACTATATTTTGATATAATATTGCTTGTCAATTCTGATTATTGTAGTTTTGGAATGCTGTAGGTTATAATATTCAATAAATTTCCTTGTCAATGATATCAGATATAAAAAAAAAGATTTATTTATTTATGCATACAGGAACCGGGTTATAGGCCAGAGGTGTTGGGGGGTGAGAGGATTCACCAGAGACAGAGTGGGGAACAGAACAGGCGGATTGACTGAAACACACTGCTGAGGAGAGCAGCGGGCCAGACAGGAGAGTTCTGCTGCGTCATGTGGGTTGTCCCCTGGCCGGGGATAAATCTCATGCTGCAGAGGCTGCTGATAACTTTATAGGTTGTGTCTTAACCCCTTGTGCCACCAGGGAGGGAAGCCCTGGTATCAGATTGTTGATTTTGGTTATCTCAGAGTTCTGGCACTTGTAGAAATTGTTTCTGGAGAAATGAACAAGAGATACACATTGACAATTTTTAAGACCCATGGCAATAGATGGAATTTGAGATGGAAAGATTTCTACATATGCGTGAGTGGATTAACAATATTGATAAGTTTTGCTTGGAATGAAACTTGTTTTGTTTTGACTCATGGAAGAAGTTTTTTTTTTTTTTTCCTTTGAGCTGACCAGTATCTAGCAAATTGTATATTGTCATTTTGTGAAAAGAGTTAAATTCTGTTGACATTTTCTTTCTACTCCACACCATCATAATATGGAAAATAGTAAAATGTATGATAGTACACATCAGAATGTGTCTGTCTTTGCATAATTTCAATAGGGAATTTCATTGCCTTCTCCTTAAATAAAGAATTAAGTGTCACAAGACACTATAATTGAAATATTATAGTCCATTCCAGATTGCTTTCAGTAGTTGGATTGAGAAGAGCCAAGAAGAGAAAGCCTGCCATGTGCTTGTAGGATTTCAGAGTCGGTTGGAAGCTTGCCTGCACTGGTGAATCCAGATAAAACCCTTCAGAAAAGAAATCACAGACAGAGTCTGAGGAGAATGAGGCCTGGCTCCTGAAGCATGTACTGACCAAATATCGAGAGCTTAATCTAAAACCTTTTAAGTAAAGTTTCATTAAAGCCAAAAAAAATTATGCTTGGTTGTTCTACCCTATGAGTTTATGCAAATACAGATAAAGAAGATTGGAATTAGAATTAATTACTTACTTGTGATGAAGATGGCAAAAAAAAATATTTCCTCTCTTAACCTTTTTTTTTAATATTTTTTGGCTTTGACTAATTGACAGTTTTCTAGGAATGAAAGATTTTGCCACACTGGCTATATGTGGAAAATGTCTAGCAACTTCTCTTGTTTTTGTCACCCCAGAAGAGATTGTTTTCTGCTACCACACCCTAACATCTACACACTTGAACTCAATCACCACAGCTTTCGGTGGCAAAAGTTGGACTTGGAAGTTGTAAGAGGGCTATGATCTCACACTTTGCCCTGCCCCTGAATTTTCAAGAGACATTAAAAAACCAGGGATAGAGCCTCATGGTAGACTTTAAAGACAGAAGTAGTGAGCCAGAGAGCATCCTTCAGTTTCTGCATGGTCTCCCTCTTATGCTGCTACTTGAATTTTGTTGACCTTTTCACGAGGGTCTCCTACAGTGCTGAGATCTAGCAGCCCCACTTCTGTGGCTCCCTCCAGCCTATCTTTTCCTGGCATCAGCACCATCCTGCTTTCTTGAGAGTCAGTGGCAGCCTCCATCTTCACCTCATGGTGGATTCATCCTGGGTAGTGCACTGTAAACTTGTCCTGTTTCCTTCTCTCCTAGCCCCATCTGCCCTGCACAAATGCTTGCTTCTCTTTCCTGCCAGAACATTGCCTGGAATTTGCTGTCCTGAAAGCTCTGCTCTTAGGCCTTGCCTGTTCCACTTTTGACCCTGTAAGAATCAGAAAGCACTGTTTTCTAATGAGGGAAAATGGAGAATGAGGCAAAGAAGTAATAAGGAGCTCGCTTAGGAAATGGGTTTCAGAGGATGTGGTGAGGATACAGGTGACAGGAATGGAGACATAAATGCAAAAGTGGGGTAAAGCATATGGGTGACTTGCTCAGTAACAGGTTAAACAGTCGAGTTCCTGACAGCAGAAATTAATGAAACAGCATTTAAAAAAAAGACAATCCAAAAGATCAATGAAACCAAAAGCTGGTTCTCTGAAAAAATAAATAAAATAAACAAAACTTTATCTGGGATCACAGAGAAAAAGAGGCAGAAAACTCAAATAAATAGGGTCTTAAGAAAGAGGAGAAATTACAACAGACACAGCAGAAAGCCAGAGGCAAATTAGAGATTACAACATTTATATGCAAACAATTTCAGCAATCAAGATGAATTGGGCATAGTCTTAGAATTAGACAATCACCCACAGTTGAACAAAGAAGACACAGACTATTTAAACCAATTACAAGCAGCAAAACTGAAAGAGTAATTAAAACCCCCTCGAAGTGACAAAACCCAGGACAAGATGCTTTTGGAAGTGAGTTCTACCAAATATTCAAGATGAACTAATACCTGTCCTACAAACACTCTTTGAAAATATCAAGAAAGAAAAAAATACCACCAGAAACATTTTATGAAGCCAAATTTATACTAAAACCAAAACCAAAAGAAAACAAAAAAAACACCAAAAAATGAAATCTACCTACCAATCTCCCAAAATAACACTAATATAAAATCCTCAATAAAATCTAAGCAAAATGATTCCATCGAAAGGATTATACAGCATGACCAAATGGGATTGATTACAGGGATACAGGGATGGTTCAACATCCAAATATCAATTAATGTAAATAACCACATCAACATAAAGAAAAAGAAAAAAAAACATATGATCATATCTATAAATGCTAAGAAAGCATTTGATAAAGTTCAACATCCTTTTATGGTGAAGTCCCTTGAAAAACTAAGGAGAAGAGAAATTTATTTTGACATTATAGAAGGCACCCACATGTAACATCGTTTTTGTGAATGATTGAAAGCCTTCCCATTAAGATCTGGGAAAAGATAAGGATGTCCACACTCATCACTGCTTTCAACATACTAGTGGAAGTCCTAGCTAGAGCAATTAGGTAACAGAGGACATAAAAGGAATCCAAATTGAGAAAGAAGAAGTAAAACTATTATTTGCAGATGATATGATAATATACAAAGTACTCTAAATTCCACAGAAAAACTAATGAAAACAAGTAACCAATTCAACAGAGTAGCAAGTTACAAAATGCATACACAAAAATCACTAGCCTTCCTATGTGCAAACAATCAGTCTGAACAGGAAGAAATTAAGAAAATCATCCCATTTACAATTGAACCAAAAAAAACATTAAAAACCTGGAAGTAAACCTAACAAAGAAGGTGAGAGAACTATACAAGGAAAACTACAAAACACTTTTAAAAGAAGCAGAACAGAGAAATGTAAAGATATTCCATGCTCATGGGCTGGAAGAAATAACACTCTAAATGGCCATCCTACCAATAATAATTTACAGATTCAATGCAATTCCAATAAAAATATTAATGTCATGTTTTAAAGATATGGAACATATATTGCTAAAATCATATAGAATCACAAAAAAAGACCCAATGGCCACAGCTTTCTTGTGGGTGAAGAACAGAGTTATTACACTCTAATACTCCAAACTATAAAACAGAGCCATAATGATAAAAACAACATGGTGCTTGAACAGAAACAGACAACACAGACCAGTAGAATAAAATCAAAAGCCCAGAAATGAAAGCAACATATATGGTCGACTAATCTACAAAAAAAGGAGCAAAGAACATACACTGCTGCATGGAACCCTCCTCAATTAATGGTGCTAGGGATACTGGACTGTCCGATGCAAAAGGATTAAACTAACCTGCTCTCTCACACCATACACAAGTCAACTAAAATAGATAAAATACTTGGATTTAAGACTAAAATCATAAAATATATAGAAGAAAACAATAAGCTAAACACTCCATGATATAAACCTCAAAGAACTCTTTGAGGACATCTCCAGAAGTGAAGATGATAAAGAAGATAAATATGTGTTACTACATCAAACTAAAAAGTGTCTGTACAGTAAAAGAGACTGTAACCCAAACAAAGAGATATGCTACTGAATGGAAGAAAATATTTGCACTCCATACAACTGATAAGGGACTGATATCAGAGATCTACAAAGGTGTAACACTACTCACCAAAAACAAAGCAAACAATCCAGTCAAAAAATGGGCAGAAGAGTTAAAAAGACACTTCTCCAAAGAGAAATGTGGATGGTCAATAGGAATATGAAAAAAAAAAATCATCATGACTTATTATCAGGAAATACAAATCAAAACCACAATGAGATACTGTACTACCTCACTTCACTGAAAATGACCTATATTAAAAAAAAAAAAAACTGGAAACAATAAATGCCAACAAGGGTGTGGTGAAAAAGGAAACTTCTTACATGGCTGGTGGGAATGTAAACTTGCCCAGCCACAATGGAAAGCTGTGTGGAATTTCTTCAAAACACTAACTATGGATCTGCCATGACCCAGAAACTCCATTCCCAGGAATATACTCAAAGGACACACAAACACTAATCCAAAAGGAGAACTGCACTCCTATTTATTGCAGCACTATTTACAATATCTAAGATATGGAAACAATCTAAAACCCACAAAATAGACAAATGGATCAGAAAGTGGTGGGATATATACACAATGGAACGCTACTCGACAATCAAAAAGGAAAGTTCATGCCATTTCTGGCAGCATGGATGGAGCTGGATGGGATTATGCTCAGTGAAATAAGTCAGAAGGAAAAAAGATAAATGTTGGATTGTTTCATTTATATGTGGACAATAGAGAAACCAAAAAAAGCTCAAGAAATAGACAAAACTTGCAAGCTAATGGCAGATCTGAGACATACAGCGGGGCGGGGGTGGTGGTGAAAGGCTGGAAACAGTGGAGAGAAAAGCACCAGGTTACGATGGTTATAGATAATAGAGTCTCTGGTGATGGGAGAATTACGGGCACTACACCTGAGAGGATAAATCAAATACCTTACAAAAATGTACGAGAACATTCAAAGGAAATTTAAAAACTGAAATTCAAAAAATGTATCTATCCCAAGTCCTGGCTGAGGGAGCCAGAGCTGTGTGGGGGGCTGAGCTAAGGGGAGGAGGTGTTGAGTGCCATAGTCCCCAGCTTAATTTCTGGTTTGCTGGGGGTTGCCGAATGTATAGAATTGGCTTTAGTACCCTTGGTGATTCCGGGTCTCATTCCCACGTTCATGCCCTCAGGGTCACCCTTCAAATGGAAGAATGAATAAGAAGTCTCAGGGGATGGGGGAGTGAATAAATGGCTCGAGATGGCCCAATGAACCTTGGAGAGTGGGTGGGGATGCTGTCCTGCTCTCAATCCAGTGTATGCTCTGTCTGATGGGGTTGTTGGCACTAGGGGATATAAGGTGGCCGACACCAGCCAAGTCCAGGAGCAAGGCAGTCTATGGGGAGCCATGCTACTCATGTCGTCTGACAAAAGTCCGGAAATGGGGCAGATTTCTGAAAAATCAGGAATCTCGTTAGCTGACTCCAAGATTCTCCTCATTTGTTTATGGCTAGTTTCTGCCATTGCTAAAATACGCATTTAAAAGTAAAACTGCAAATACTGATCAATCACTGAATAACCAATTTGATGATAAATGGCACTGCATGATACAAATATTGCATTTTTCATAAAATTAGTAGTCCTCTGCCAAAAAGGCAGCAATTCAGCATTTGGCTTTACATTAACCAGTGAAAAAAAACTTCTGGAAACAAAAGGTTGTAAACATCTATAGGCCAAGTCTTTGATATAGAGATGTGGTCTCTTGAGGCAAGAGCTAACTGGAGAAAGAAATTCCTTTACTTTAAAGTTAAAGATAACAGTTGGATGGAAGAGGCGAGCCATGATCCAAGTGTAAGAAGATTCCTGATAAACCAGGAGACGCCATAGTTGACTCCTGCTAAATTCTTCCTGTTTGTTTAGGGCTAATTCCCCAGGATGTGACAATTGGTATGATAGCTGTTAGAGTATGCATTCAAAAACAAGTCAACAGCAATTTGTGAATGGTTGAGCTAGTAATCACGGCAACACAAATAACACACTTGGAAATGGTCAATGTTACAACTACTGCTATGTCACATATTGACCATTTTTTGAGAATTAAAGGCTATAACCATCTCCTGCTCTTGCCCCTGATAAAATATTTGTAGTTCCTTAAAACAACAACCAGCAACCTTATGGAAGAAGAGATTGCCCTTTGATCTTTTAGTTAAATACTGAAACTAGGCTGACTAGATAGTAGAGGAGTAAATAGGTAGAAAACTATTTGTTTAGATTAGGAGACTTCCTCCCTTCATTGAGAGTTGGGGGCTAGGGAAGAGTCAGTGCAGCTTGCCTGGCATGAACGCCCTCCAGGCCCTTGGGTTCCTTAATATCAAATCAATGTTAAAACAATACACTATAGATGATGATTTCTATATAAAAGGCTTCTGTTTTTTTTTTTTTACCTTAATCAATTAGTTATATGTTAGTCTAAACTTTATAGGTTAGTTAGAAATAATCTCTTTGTCTCCCTTCCCTCAGGTAAATTCTGCCCTTTATTTCCCTCAGCCCTTAGTTAATTGTTCACCATGGCAAACTTAGAAACGTTAGTTGCAGACACACAAGTTTTTTTGCTAGCAATACAATAACTGTTGGATTGTAAATAACTAATTTGAAAACATTTGTTTAGCAACTGTGCCTTCTTTAAGACAAAGAATAATAAATGTTACACCTCTGCCGGAAGGCAAACAGACCCTTGGCTGCTCCTGAAAAAGAACACATGATGATTATTACCTTCCTACCTTATGCTTGTGTACTCACGATTTGCTTATTATAAATAAAGGGCTGCTGAGACCCTCAGTAGGATGATGTCAGCACCCTGATCAAGTGTCTGCGTCTCCTCATTCTCCCTTCCCCCTCCCTTGCATTTTCTCTACAATTGTGCCGACGCCTTCCCATCCTTCAGGAACCCCTGACACTCAGACTGCTGCGGCTGGCTCGCAACAGCAGTCCATCTTCTGAAGAAGGCATGGGGGAGTGGAAGGCCTTGCAGGATCTGGGGTCTCATTGGAGAGATGGCACCTGTGGTCAGATCAGATCCAATCAGGTAGCCCAGTCCGGAGACATCTGAATTCCCAGACTGAAAACACTGTCAGTGACACCTCCTGTAGTAAGGTGTCTAGTCCTGGAAAGGTCCTGCTGGAAATCAGCATGCAAACTCTATAGCAGGTGTTACATCTGCAGCATGTGTAGGAAGACCCCTCCCTAACTTCCAGCTCCCCAAACCCAGCAGCCAGGTGCAATGGGGCATGACCAGCTCCACTGCAGAAGGGGCCCCTTGCACGAAGGTGGATTTGGGTACATGCCAGTCAGGTTGAAACTGGCCAGTGCCATTTAAAGGCAGCACAGCCTGCCTGTCTGGCTCTTCTGCAGAGCCCACTGTTGGCACAAGACCACACAACCTCAGGGCAGATAGGGTTTCACATGCTGGTGGGGGTTCTGTTTTATAGAACACATGGCTTTGTAAAAGGAGCAGTCAGATTTTATCTCACACAGGAGCCAAACAAATCTTGAAATGGTGTCAGTTTTGAAGATGCACTGATACAGTTTGAAGGAGGGATAACACTGAAGGAAGTATAAGCTGGGACAGTATCTGGTTTCATTCATTGATTGGGAGACTCCATTTGGACACTCATTTACTGAGACCTTCATGCACTGAAACCTTTATTCATTGCAGACCTTTGCATCTGAACTCTCCTTGGAAACACTGCTTGACATTTGCTTCTGTCTCTAACTCCACTCCCACATTACCTGTTGACTGGTGTTCCTGACCTATGCGTAGCATCTCTGGAAGAATTGTAAATTGGCGCCTGGTCTTCTGACACCACTTGTGAAAAGAGCTGTCTCCTGTTGGCCTATGTTTGGCATCTCTAAAGAGTATAACACCGATGCCTGATCTTCCATATCCCCGCCTGCTCACTGGCACTGCAGGCATGTGCACAACCAACTCTAATCACCAGCTTCTGATTTTGCACCACTGCTAACTGCCGTCCCTGCATCCAGCATGCCTGACATAACTTCTTTGTGCAGTTGCATCTGACATTGTCCAGTTCAGCCTTCATATATCTGCCT
The DNA here is from genome assembly GCF_964194135.1 of Talpa europaea. Lineage (NCBI taxonomy): Eukaryota > Metazoa > Chordata > Mammalia > Eulipotyphla > Talpidae > Talpa > Talpa europaea. The sequence goes on from NC_140075.1 coordinate 15,755,521, forward strand.
CAGCACCTCCTATTAAAACAAAGTGGCTGCTTGCACTGGGAGTGACAAATAGTGAAAAGCTTGTGGTTTCTGCTGCTTTCAGAGCAGGCTGCACATACTGGGACAGTGGGGTGGGAAATCACTGCTGCCACTCATTCTCCAGGCACCATTGCTTAGGCAGTAGGCTGCAGGAACGCCTCTAGGGTCCCACTGACTTTAGGGACCTTGCATCCCTGTTGTACTGTGACTACCTCCAGCTGCCACAGTGAGTCGGTTCCCGGTTCATCACTTATTGGTGTGCACCACCTCCAGGATCTCATTGACAGGACGGGGCCATCCTGCATAAGCAGCTTTTGGTTTGGACTACTGGATGCTGTGGGCACTCTTTGGGGTAGGACAGCCAGCCATCCATGGCCTTAAAAACTTTCCTATTCCCAAGTTCCCCCTCATTGCACCCTGAGCCTGACTTGTGTCTTGCAGTTGTGAGCACATAGATGAGGACCCACAGACTGTGTCATCCCCTCAGCTTTGCATGGTTTCACATGGACACACAATCTTGACTGTGCTCTGACCAGGGCTGCTTAGCCACACTGACTTGGAGGACCAAGGAAAGCTACATTCCCATTCTTGACTCAGAATGGCAATAAGCAAAGTTATTGTTTATGCTTCTAAGTTAGGGGGTGATTTGTTTCACTCAGTAGATGTATATATCAAATACCAGCTGTGTTAACTGAAAATCACATCCTGTTTGAAGCACCCCGACAGTGTATGCTTTAACTCAGAAGCACTGCCAAGGGCCAGATGTCTCTTCCACAGGGCTCCCGGTGACTCCTCAAAGGCACTGCTCACCAAGGCTTCAATTTCAGGTTGAACCAAGTCTCTTCCAAGGCTGAATTAGGTCTTCTGAGCCCAGAAAGCTCCCAACGGATTCCTGAGTCCTCTCAGTGGAGAGGTCCATCCCCCATTGGCACTAAAGAACACAAGCCATCTTGGTGACCAATAAACTATTAATGGTATTTGATTCAAAGAAGCCTTATCAGGTTTGTGTCTGAGGGGCAAAATCGAAAACACAGAAAGTGAAAATCCTACTCAGGATGCCTATCCCTGAATAACACCCTGATGCTCAACAGGGCCATGGAAATAATGGGGTTCGGGAGGGCCTGCTCCACAGTGTGAGCTGAGAAATCAGGGCAATGGTTCTTGATGTACCACCAGCAGAGAACACTGGGAAAGGCTTCCTGATACAAACAGCTAAACTAACTCCCGACATAAGTTTCTTTGCAGAGAAAAACTGGACATTCCAGACAGAAGTAGCACATTCTGGAAAAAGCAGAAGGGATATGTAGTTTAGTACAACTGAATAAGTAGTTACACAGAAGGTAAGATTGCTAAGAGAGAATAGAGTCAGACTGAAAATCCCTTGATTGTCATGTTAAGACACGGGGGCTGCTTCTAAAGACAATAAGAGGGATGTCCCCTATGGCACAGCGTTTGAGCGCTGGGTTGCAAAGCTGCCCGCAGACTCTGCAGCGCTGATTCAATTCCTGGCTGTTCCCTGGCCACCTGCGAGGGTCCCACGTGGTGCGCAGACCTCTCCTGCTGCCTGCAGCTCCCCTCAGCAGTGCACTTCATCAGTCTGCCTGCTCTGCTCCCCGCTCTCGCTCTGGTGAATTCTTTCACCCTCCCGTGCTTTGGACTGTTCCCCATGCTTGTATAAATAAACAAACAAACAAACAAATAAATAAATAAATATTTAAAAAAATAAAGAAAATAAGAAAAGGACTCCGGGCTTCCATATGGAGATTCTAATTAGAGTGGAGCAAGACTGGAGACAAAACAATGAGTGAGAAAGCTGCCCAGAAATCAATTTGGGAGTTGGGAGGGAGATAAATGAGTTGAGATTTACCTTCTCGGGAATATCTTAGCATAGGTATCCAGGAGGCAGTTGTAAAAAGGTCAGATCAGGACTGGAGGTTGAGTTGGAAGTCATCAGTGTGTAGGTAACGTCATGTGGATGAGATGATCTATTACTGTGTGCAAAGTAAGACGAGACTAGGGCTGATGGGGGAGCCCTATGAGGTATTTATAAAATAGAGAAACAGAACCCACAAAGGAAAAAAAAAATCATAAGCAGGGGATTAAGGACATAGAAAATCAGAACATTTTATAGTTTCCAAGTCATATTCCAAATGAGCAAAATAGACAGGAAATCGCCTAATTTTTTTTCTAGGTCTCTCTACGAACTTGGAAGGTGCTCTGGGAAACTACCAAGAATTTACAGCCAGCAAAAGTTCATTTGAGATAAAATCATCTTCACAATTGCAGGAAAGAGATCTTCCCTCGCGGCACAAAGGATTAAACCCCAGCATTATGCAGATGTTTGCAGCACTGAGTTAGATCCCTGGCCAGGGAGCAGCTCACATGGAGCGGCCGACCTCTCCTGTCTCTCCTGCTGCTCCCCTCAGCAGTGTATTTTAGTCAATCTGCCTGTTCTGCTCCCGACTCTGTCCCTGGTGAATCCTCTCACTCCCTCCCCCACCCCGCACCTCTGGCCTGTACCCCAGTTCTTCCCTGCATATATACATAAAATAAAGCTTTGGGAAAATTGTAAGAACGTTTTGTGAGTTTTTTACACTACTTGTCCTGCTCCCCAATTTAGTGTAGTAGTGCTTTTGATCTTGAGTATTGGCAGCCCAGATCCCACTGTATCCACTTGAACTGGAGAGGAAAGACAAGCTATTATTTGTAAATTATTGTCTGATATTTTGTCTGGGTGATGCCTGAGAAGTGACTTGCTCATTTCTATGCCCAATACCTTAGAACCCTGGAGAGGAAAGTGGCAGGCACTGCTCTAAATGGCACAGGGGAGTATAATTAAAGATGCCTGTGGCAAGAAATACAGGAGGAGACAATAGACCATGGAAGGCCCTGAGGAGCAGCTGTGGTGAGGAGCTTTGGGGAATGAGAACATTCAAAAGTGACTGCACATCTGTGGGAATCTGGAGAGTCCTGCACACCAAGGGAAGATGCATGCACAGAGAAGATGTGAGAAGACTGAAGCCTGGAGCTAATGCACAGACTCAGAGCCAGTCTAGCTCATTTGCCGAAGGACCTGCACTGGCACAGAGCCTTCTGAAAAGATGAGGAGAGGCAGTTATTCTCTCTTGTTCTGTATTTGCTTTTTATGGATTTGTTTGTCTGTTTCAGCTCTTGGCATTCGAGGAAATCTCTGTCAACACATCAAATGAACATTCAGAGAAAGCAGTGAGCACACACAACTTTCCAAAGAAGTTTGATGGAAAAGACTCAAACAAAAGATCTTCAATATGATCTTCAATACCTCCCCACCCCAAGCATAAGGCAAAACACAGGGAAAGGCTGAAATCTAATTCCTGAGTTGCTACATTAAGAACACTATGTGCAGGGCCTCCCCGGTGGCACAAGGGGTTAAGACGCAACCTATGAAGAAATCTACAGCCTCTGCAGCATGAGTTCGATCCCTGGCCAGCCAGGGAGCTACCCACATGGTGCAACAGACCTCTCCTGACTAGCCCGCTGCTCCCCTCCACAGTGTATTTTGGTCAATCTGCCTGTTCTGTTCCCCAATCTGTCTCTCGTGAATCCTCTCACCACCCACACCTTGGGCCTGTACCCCTGCTCTTGTATGCATAAATAAATAAATCTTAAAAATAAGAGAACACTATGTGCATAATTTTGACAGAAAAATATCCACAAGGTACACATATCAAAAAGCAAGAAGCAACAAGTATTGGTGGGGATATGGAGTCAAAAGAACACTTTTCCACTGTTGGTGTTGGTAGTTTGGTGTTGCTCCTATGGAAAACAGTATGGGGTTTACTCAAAAGACTAAAAGTGGATCTGCCATGTGACCCAGCAATCCTACTCCTAAGTTTCTACCGCCGAAATACAAAAACACTAATTTGAAAGGAAACTTGCTCTCCCAAGTTTGTTGCTGCAGTATTTACAATAGCCAAGATGTGGGGACAACTTAAGTACCCAATCAGATAAATGGATCAAGAAGATAAAATGCGTATACACAATGGAATACTACTCAGCAATGAAAAAAATGAACTCATGCCATTTACAGCAACATGGATGGAACTAAAAGGCATTATGAGGAGTGAAATAAGTCACTGGGAAAAAGACGATACCAGGTAGTGTCCCTTGTACGTGGACTATAGAGAAACCAAATAAAGGATCATGTAACATAAAACTTTTAAACTAATCCTTGACCCCTGGTCACAGAACTGAGTTCCCCAAGGGGAAGTAGAATAGGGAGGGGTGAGAAAGACGTGGGAGAAAGCACAATGGTTATGGGGGCGGACTGCGGGTGCTTTTGCAGTGGGTGGGCTTGGTAACTGCACATGGGGCACAGAGACCTTACAGAATACTAACACTGGTGGAAGCCCATCTTACTCAATTACATTTTAAAAGATTATTTTTTTTTCTATTGACTCCTTGAACAAAAATAATGTACAGGTTAAGGGAGAAAGGATTTTTGAGTGGAAATTGCAGAAGGGGCCTACAGCCAGAAGTAACATAAATCCCAAATAAATAATTAAACAGTACACCTCAAGCAACTTGAGAAATAAAACAAAGAATAACTAAAATAAATAAAAGGGAAATTATTTAAGTTGGAGCAGAAATAAATGAAACAAAAGTCAAAAAGCCAAAACAAAGATCCATGAACTAAGAGTTACTTCTTCAATAAACAACACTGATAAATCTTTAGCTAGGCTAACAATGGAAACAAGAGAATATTTATGAATAGAATTAGAAAAAAATGGAAATTACTACAGCTAGCAGAGGAATACAAAGGTCATGAGAGCACTATGACTGACTATGCTAGCAAATTCAATAATCTTTCTTTTTTTAAAAGATTTATTTATTTATGCTTACAAGAACTGCAGTACAGACCAGAGTCATGGGAGGGTGAGAGAATTCACCAGAGACAGAACAGGGAGCAGAATAAGCAGACTGACGAAATACACCACTTAGGGGAGCAGCGGGCGAGAGAGGAGAGGTCTGCCGCGCCATGGGGGTAGCTCTGAGGCCGGCAGGGATCTTACTGGCACTGCAGAGGCTGCGGACAGCTTCACAGCGCTGCACACAACTGTCTGCTCCACCAAAGAGGCCCTGTATAGGTCTTTCACCACTTTTATCAGTTTCATTCCCAAGTATTTGATTTTTTTGTTTCAGTTATATAAGGTATGGTTTTCTTGATTTCTTCTTCTACAGACTGATTGTGTATACGAAGGCTACTGATTTTTGTGTGTTGATTTTGAATCCTGCTACTTTACTGAAGTGGGTGATTATTTTGCGTAGTTTTTCTGTGGAATGTTTAGGGTTCTCAGTGTCTATTATCATATTGTCTGTAAATAATGATAGTTTTGCTTCTTCTTTCCCCATCTGCATTCCTTGTATGTTTAGACATTGGTATTGACACTGATTTGGACTGTGAGGCACTTCTAAAATTAAGCCAACAGGTTAAAATACAGCAAAAAAAAAAAAAAAAACCTCAATGTGGCTGATGATGTAAACCTTCATGACATCGCACATGACATTTGTCATTTGAAGTACTTTGAAATGTTGCTTCAAACAAAGTTTCCCTAGTCAAACGGTTTGAATCTATTCCCTGATGGAGAGTGAGAAAATGTTCCCATGTAAAAAGGCAAGGGGACAGACAATATGTACTGTTCTTTAGAATGTTCTTGTTTTAGGACTGGTTTGGGTCAGTCAACAGCATTCTTCCCATAAGCAAAACTGGGTCAGGAGCTCAAGACACAGGAGGGAATTCCATTCTAGCATGAAATTCTGAAAATATGTTAGTATGATTTAGGTGCAGATGACACTGTGACAGGAGGAGAGGATGTGGTTCAGGAAGAAATGGGCAGCACCTGCCTGCAAGGTGGTCAGAAGTGACGTGGGTTGGAGGAAAGTAAGGTCAGAGAGCTGGTAGGCACATCTGGGGATTCTGCAAGAACAAGAGCAAATGCCCCAGGTGGCAACAGGATGTGGCAGAAAAAAGGACACCCAAATATCCCAAAATAGATGACAGGATCAAGAAGATGTGGTCCATATACACAATGGAATATGACTCCGCAATCAAAAAAGATAAACTCAAGCAATTTGCAGCAACATGGATGGCACTGGAAGGGGTCATGCTTGGGAAAAATAAGCCAGAAAGAAAAAGAAAAATACCGGATGGTCCTACTCATAGCAGGAATTTAGAAAACCTAAATAAGGGACCAGGAAATATACTAATTATAATAAAGTTTAAATCACAGTCAACAGCAACTACAAGCCAGAGACACACTACCATGCGTGGGAGGAGGGGGTAGGATCAAACAAGGGGGTTGGGAATTTTACGGGGACTATAACCAAGGTGAAAATGCATACATTGACAAAAATGAAAAATGATGTAAAAATATATAACATTAAAAACAAAAAAGAAGCGCAGCTCACCCAGCAGGGCTGGACAGGGAGGGGAGGTGGTGGGGGCAGGGCTGAGGCCAGCGGGGCAGGGAAGCCTGTGCAAAGGGGTTTGGGGAAGTGTCACGCCCAGTAGGGCCACAGGAAGGCGTGAGGCCAGCGAGCGGATTATCTGATTGATGCTCTCGCTCTTCCCTGGGTGTGGGGGAGGTTGAAGGAAGGGGAGGCACCAGTGAGGGGCCGCAGCCCTGGCCAGTGACGCGCAGCATCCCAGGCTGGTGGGGGCATCGTGGGTTCTCAGAGGCGAGAGTGATGCGGTGCCTCCATGGGTCTGCAGCCCCTGAGGCTGAGGCGGGCGTGGACACAGGCGGCTGCAGAGCGCGGACTCCCCCGAGGCGGCCGTAGACGTTGGGGAGAAAGACAGGAATGGGCCCGCGAGTCAGCCCCTGACAAAGGAGAGGCCGCGGCCTCTCTGCGCAACAGCCAGGAGCAGCTGTGGTCTCAGGAGGAGCAGCACGGCCTCTCCCGGCCGCTGCTGGTGCAGGTCCCTGGGGGGGACCTGCCCTGGGCGTCCTGTCCCCCGAGAGGATGACACCCTCCACCCTCCGGGCCTGGGACACGTGGTACTGGGGCCACCAGGCCTGACCCCCGAGCCCAGGCTCTGAGCCTCGGGGCTCTTGCTGTGCCCCAGGCTGCTCAGGGGAGACCTGGTCCTCAGCGGATGCTGTGCATGAGTGATCAGGGTTTACCTGGCGGGGGGAACCTGCAGCCTGAGCAGCAGCGGACCCCCACTGCTCACCCGAACTCACCACTTCCAGAAGCCAGGCTCTTCTCCGCGGGGCGCAGGGCCACAGCATCTGGACCTGGCCTTTGCCAACCTCTGCTCCCTGACCCTGAGTTGGAGCAAGAAGCAGATTTTTTTTTTAAGTAGTCTTTTTTTTTTTAAAGATATATTTATACAGGAATTGGGGTACAGGCCAGAGGTGTGAGGGTGAGAGGATTCACCAGAGACAGAGCTGGGTGCAGAACAGGCAGACTTACAAAATACACTGCTGAGGGGCGCAGCGGGCGGGAAAGGAGAGCTCTGCTTGCCTCCCTGGCAGGTTGGGAATCGAACCGGCGATGCAGAGGTGTGGACAGCTCCACAGCGTTGTGCTCAACCCGCTGCACCAACGGGAGCCCCAGACACAGATATTTCCAAGCCAGAAATCTCGGGGGGAGCTGACCATCCCCAGCTGCCCCCAAACCCCGGGTGAGTCAGGTCAGGGGGTGTCCCCACAGCGCTGCGGGGTGGGGGGGCGGACACCATCTCCAGGGCCCACTTTACAGCATCTGCCGCCCTGGGACCCGCCCCGGCCTCTGGCCTGCAAGGACGCCGAGGGGCACACGCAGCTCGTGGGCCAAACGGGGGAACCATGTCCCAGAGAGTTTTCAGTGTTGGGGTGTGATGAGCGGACTCTGTCGGGTCTCATGCTCCCAGCATGGTGTCGTTTATTGTGCCCGTGGATGTGTCGTGCCATGTGAGACGCATCAGGGTTTGAGGGGGACTGTGCGGAGAGACCCTAAAAGCCGAAACCTGGGACAGGTCTCTCGCGACAGAGGACACGGCCTCTCCAGCGCCCCGCAGGCTTCTGGAACGTGGTGGAGTCCAGTCTCCAGGGAGTCTGTCCACACACCTCTTGGTGGTTGCTGTACCGTGAAGGCTGAAAAGCCCCTGGGGTGCCCTCTGCAGTGGGCGTGGCCTCTGTTCTGACGCCACAAAGAGCACTGTGACGTCACCCACGGAGCCTACTTAAGCCCCCGGGTGGCCCGTGGCGGTGTAGGTAGAGCGAGGAGTGTTGGGATCGTGACTGTGGACTTGGAAGGAGAGAGAGCGCATGTTGGGTGGATTGGATTGCTTTTGCTTTCTTTTTTATTCAGTTATTTATTTTAGCTATTTATTTTAGTTATTTTATTTTATTTGATTTATTTGATTTATTTTTAATTCTGTTTTTTATTTTCCTTTATTGTTTTATGTTTTGCTTATTTTTCTTTTTTATTATTTTAATTTTTTATTTGTTTTAATTTTTTAAATTTTTTTATTGCCCCCATTTTCTATTGTGTTGTTATTTTTGCGTGTGTTGTTTTTTCCCCTTTGTTGTTTGTTTGTCTGTTTTTTTTTTATTTTAGTTGTTCATTTGTAATTGTTGTTTGTTCTCTTATGGTTTGTTCATTTTGTCTGTGTTCTTGTTAACTTTAGAGGTTAGTTTGTTATTGTTTTTTTAATTATATTTTTAAATATTTATCTTTGTTAATTTTTTGGTTGTGTTTTCATTTTTGAGTGTGTAGTTAGTGAGTTAGTATTAGTATCCTAGTTAGGTTAGCATAGTTAGTGTTTCTGGTAGAGGTAAGTTAGCGTCCTTAGTGTTTCAGTAGAGTAGTCACCGCGGGGAGCATTTAGTTAGTTTTGGGGATCCTTTTCACGTACTACTAGCTCTAGGCTAATAGTGAACTTGTTAATTGGGTAGCAAAGCTAGTGCTGAGGGCTCTAGGCAGCCAGGGCTTGCGAGCGTAGGAGCGGGTCTGCCCTCACTGCCCCGATGCACCCGTCTTCCCAGGGAATGGCCCTGAGACAGTATGTGATGCTCTGCACGCAGGGGTGGGTGCCCACGCCAAGGTCAAGCTGGCGCTGCACCTGCCGACGGGCATGGAGGTGGCCATAAAGATCGTGCCCAAGGGCGGCAACCGTGACAAGTTCCTGGCCTGCGAGGTGGCCTGCATGAAAGTCCTTCGGCACCCGAACATTCTCCAGCTCTCCCAGGTGCTGGACACCGAGGACGAGGTGCTGCTGGTCCTGCAGCGCATGCACGAGGCGACCTGGAGGACTACCTGTGCAGGTGCGGGCGCCTGGTGGAGATGGAGGCGCCGCCTCTTCCGGCAGATCCTCGCTGCGCTCAGCCACTGCCACATGGCACACCGGGACCTGAAGCCGGAGAACCTGCTCCTGGACTGGCACCAAAACATAAAACTAGCAGACTTTGGGCTCAGTGCCTAGTTCTCTGGGGCGGCGCTGCTCAAGACCCCCTGCGGCAGCCTGGAGTTCGTGGCCCCCGAGCTCTTCCGTCACCAGGAGTACAGTGGCCCCGCGGTGGACGTCTGGAGCCTGGGGCTGGTCCTCTACGACATGGTCACCGGGGAGCTGCCCTTCAAGGGCAACAGCTTCAGGGAGCTGCGGGCCAGTGTGCTGAGTGGCATCTACCAAGAGCCGCACTACCTCTCTCAGCAGTGCCGGGACCTGCTGAGGAAGATGATGACGCTCGACCCCCAGAGCCACAGCACCCTGGACAGCATCATCCAGCACTCCTGGGTGGGTCTGCCCAATGGAATCCCGTCCTGCCACGAGCTGTCCCTGGGCCAGCACAAGGCCACAATGGAAACCATAGTCCGCCTGGGGATCCGGAAAGAGGTCCTCGACAGGGCGCTTTTGGAGGCCAGGTACGATGATGTGATGGGGACTTACCTCATGCTGCTCTCCAGACAGTGGGCAGACGAGGAGGGGCCAGACCCCACTGTCTCCCCCAAGTTCCTCAGTCCCGATGGGGCCCACTGCTTACTGATACCAGAAGACCACCTGAAACCTGAGGTCTCGGGGCACGAGACATTACTGGTGGGACTGTCCCCAATGCAGGACACCCAGAAGCCCACCACCACATCTGGGCCATGCATCCCACAGGAGGACGCCTGCATGCAGAGGTCGGTCTCCAGCTCAGGGCCTCTGCTGCCGATGCCTGGAAGTCCAGCATGGCCTCCAGTTCAGGGCCCATGCTGGGGGAGGCCTGGGGGCCCAACACCATCTCGCTGCCAGGTCCCCTGCAGGAGGAAGCCCTGTGGCCCAGCATCACCTTGCCAGGCCCCCAGCTGGAGGGGGGCCAGGACACCAGCAGGAAGAACTCCAGCCCAGCCCCCCAGCCCTCCAGCATCACGCGAACACCTCCGGCAAGATTGGTGGCCCCTGCAGAGACACTGGGCCGTGAAAACCATTCCCATTCCACCCTTCATTCCCGTGGAGGCTACAAGGCCAGAGCGCCATGACTCCTTAATAGGATTTTAAAATGTTGCCTTTTTTGTGCACCCTTCGGAGGAAAACAACAATCCACAGTTGACCCATCTGGGGATTAGGATCCTTACCAGCACCTCCCCAGAATTCACTTCCCCGCTCTAGGGCAGCCACACAGTGGCCATGGTGAAAGGAGCACACCAGTGGAGGCCGAGGCCCTGGAGATGGGTAAGGGGCTGGGCCCAGCCAGAGGGGCCAGGAACAGCATGAGAACATAGGCGTAGAACACAGATGTCTGCAAGCACAACAGTCCCAGGAGCAGGTGAAGGGTCCAGGGGGCAACGGGTCTGGTGAAGCACCTGGAGGGGAACAGAGCAGAGGAAGGGGGGAGAGGAGGGAGTGGGGCAGCTGAGCAGGTGCAGGGCCCGGGATGGGAGTGGAGCTGTGTGGGCTGAGCCTCCAGAGTCCCCAGGGCCAGAGGCTGGGACCCCAGGGCCTTGCTTCCCCATCATAGGTTCTATCCCGTGGGGGCCCTGTTGGCAGCCCCTGGGCACCCGGACGGTGCAGACAATGCAGGAGCTCTTCAGGCTAACTGGCGCTGTCTGGGAATGACATCCACAGTAGGAAGTCCCCATGGACTGGGCCTCTTTTCACAACGGAGATTCCAAGTTGGAGAATCACTCACCTGCCAGCGAGTGGTGTCTCGGTAGGGCCTCCTGGTTTCCATCTGCACTTTGCTGCATCTCAGTCAGTGCAGCACTTCCTGGGAGATGTCACTAAGGAAAGAGCCTCCTCCATGCTTGGGCTTCACTAGCTCTGCTCTTCCCACGCAGGTCACAGGGGGTGCGAGGAGGTGGCCGCCGTGGACACACTGGTTCCCACTGCAGGGGTACCTCCATGTGACCTGTTCTACCTGCGGGGCCCTGGGGCGTGGAGACATCTGGAACGCTCTTTCTCCGCCTGAAGGAGACAGTCTGAAATGGATTGTTTAGTTAAAATGTCTATGCCAGGAAACATTAAATTGGTGTTTGAAACCGACTGTGTTTGCTCCCCATTTATGACTGCACCCACACTTCCAACACATCGGACTTAACATTCTTGTAATAAGCAGTGAAAAGCTTAGAAAATTTAGAAAAATTTGGAAAGCATTTAGAAAATTTTAGAAAAGTCAGAGGGGTCACGTGGTGATAAGAGAGTGAGACAGGAGTTCGAAGCAGAGCTAGCAGTGAGTATGGAATAAGATATTGCACTATTTTCTTTAGGTGTATGTGCATGTATTGCACTGTGTGCAAGTGTGTGCATGTGAGTCTACATGAGTGTGGCAAGTGTGTGCTTCTATAGGTATGAAGTATTCATGTACCTTCTACCATCAGAAAGACACTCTGAGCTGCAAAAATTGGTATGATATCTTCAAAAATGGGGCCTTCCGGATGGCCCAGCAGGTTGAGCCCAGTGCTGAGGGAAGTGCTGAGTCTCAAAAGACCCTAATGTGGCTTCTGTTCCCAAGTCCACATATGTAGGGTGTTTAATTCTGCTCCAGTATAACTGTAGATGCAGGTCAGTTAAAATTTTCCTAGTTTCTTGCCATTGGTCCCTGCTCCTGGTATGTGCCCTGGTCACCCATTTCTCTTTCAGGGGCATCAATGTTGTCCTGCACAGTGTTGTGAGTGTGGTGGTGGTGAGCCCAGTGTCTTCACTCTGCATCTGTATTACCTCTCATGCATAACCCAATTCATTTTTTGAGACCATAATTACTTTGTAAACTAAAACAACTAAATACAATAAAAGGACAATAAAAATGAAAAACTAGAGATGTTAAATAAAAAAAAAACAGCACAGAAAGCCAACAACACTAATAAAACTGACCTAGATACAGACCTAAATTTTATTAAATAATGAACAAACTCAAATTCAGTCATAAACATGAAAGTAAAATGCAATAGTATAAAACTTCTTGAATAAGACATAATAATACAAAATATGTGACTTTGGATTTGCTAATAATTTTTTAGATAAAACACTATAAGCATGACCTATGAAATAATAAACAGACATTTGCACTTTATTAAAAGTTTATACTCTGCAAAAATGATCTTAAAAAGTCAAGTAACTTATTAGGAAAATACTATGAAGAAAGCTGCACTTAACAACATGCATTTTTAAAAAACCCATAGAACTCATAGCACTAAGAATGACCTTGGTCTACCTACACTTTAAAGAATAATTTCGCAAGTTTGGGTATCCGAGAAAGTGACACAGATGATGACAATAGAATGTAACTGTATCACATTGTATGACACATGCTTACAGAAAGAGGTTTTGGAAAAGGTGCTGTAGACTCAAATAAAGGAAAGAATTCTATGCTTTGCTCTGCTGGAAATGTCCTTTCCACACTGGCAAGGCTGCCTGGGCAATAAAGTCAGCAAGACAATAACTTTGTTTGCTTTGAAGAGTTCCACTGGTGAGAATCAAAGAAAATGTCCAGAAAATCCACAGTCCTATTGTGTTTATAAGTTGCTTGACGAAGGATCATGAGGTAATAACTTGAGGGACCAGCGTGTCTATGAGGGCACTTCTCAAAATAATTGATTCCATTAAGCTTTGGTCCTTACATCTTCCCCCACACAGGCAACTCTGACTGACTCGACTTTGTAAAATCAAATCTGGACTTGCTATTGGTTTTTAAATTGGGGGTTGGAGTCATAGACCTGTCAGAACACTCCTACAGGCCCAACATAACCTGTGCAATATGATCCATCCCTGGAAGGCATTGAGTTGATTGGTTAAACTGTTAACCCAGCCTACTAGATGTACAAGGACTCTGTTGTCCCCTGCCCTCTAGGTGTTGGTGTCCTAAGTAAGAAGACACATCAACAAGGATTGAATCTAAAGTTTGCCTTTGACAAACTTTGTTTTTTTGATATTCCACAGAAAAGTAACATAATCCAGTATTTATATTTACACTTCTGGCTTATTTTGCTTGGTATAATGGCTTCCAGTTACATTCATGTTGCAATAAATTGTGTGAATTTATATTTTTTGACTGCAGAGTAGTATTCCATTGTGTGTGTGTGTGTGTATATATATATATATATATATATATATACACCACATTATCTCATCCATATGGCCACTGAGAATTATTTCATTTAATTCCTCTATTCCTTTAAAAAAAACTCCATTTTGGGGAGGAAGTCCACTCATCTCTGCTAAGCAGACAACTATAAATTTTTGCACCTGAGGGGGGAAATCCTATACTCCCAAAACACTAACAAAAATGTAAACCAATGGTGCTTCTATAATAAAAATTAAAAAGATGACACATCATCAACATCACTAAGCTGGCAGTGTGGTGGATAGCTTGACGATTAACACTATGGAGAAGAAATAAGCAAGGAAGAAGAAAGGCTGCATTGTCTTAAATCAAGACTTCAGTGATGAGCATGACCCTAAGGCATAAAATACATAAAAGAAAAGAGGCAATGTACTCACAGATCTCAACCTCAGAGATGCATTTAGGGACTCACTCTAATGGCAAAGAAATTAAAACAAAAATAAACAAGTGGATTAATTCTGGCGCAAGGGGTTAAGCACAGCACTATGAAGCTGTCCATAGCCTCTGCAGCAGGAGTTTGATTCCTGCAAGTCAGGGAGCTACACACATGGAACAGCAGACCTCTCCTGCCATGCCCGCTGCTCCCCTCAGAGGTGTGTTTCTTCAGTCTACCTGTTCTGTTCCCCGCTCCAACTTTGGTGAATCCTGTCACCTCCCACACCTCTGGCCTGTACCCCAGTTCTTGTATGCATAAATAAATACATCTTTAAAGATACAAACTGAAAAACCTTTGCACAGGTAATAAAGAAATATCCACAGAATAACTAGTGACTGTTAGAAAATATTTGCACAGCATATATCCAAAATAGAGTTAATTCCCAAAATATATAAAGATTTCATCCAACTGAACAACTTCAAAAAACAGTTAAAAATGGATAAAAGTGCAAAAAATGGTTTCTCCAAAGAACACATGTGGTCTATGCCATATGAAAAAAATGCTCATTACTCATTTGGGGAAATGAAAATCTGAACCACAGTGTGGTATCACTTCACACCTGTGAGAATGAATTCTATTCAGAAGACTGGAACAAAGAGCAAGGTTGTGGAGAAAGAGGAACACTCCCTCAATCCTACTGGGCATGTGAAATATTACATTCTCTATGAAAAATGCATGTCTTAAGATTCCTTAAAAAATAAATAAATACCATAAGATCCAGAAATATCACTTCTATGATTTTTTCTAGAGAATAAGAGGATATATAAACACTAATATGAAAATATTTATGCACTTCTATGTTCATGGCGGCATTACTCACAATAACCAAATAATGGACTCAACCTAAATACCCATTGACAGATAACTAGATAAAGAAACTATGGTTTATATGCACAGTTGAAAACTAATCAGCTATTATAAAAGATGAATCATTGCCTTTTGAGACACGTGAATGGAACTTGAGGTGACTATACTAAGGGAAATAAGTAAAAAAAAGATAATTACTGAATAGTTTCTCTCATTTGTGGAATGCAAGGAAACCAAGAAAATAAATGGGGAAAAGACACAAAAATAATCTTAGACTGTGAAAACTATGGTGGTTACCAGAGGAGAGGGGGCAGGGGAGGGGAGAAGGGTAGATGGCATGAACTGATGTGGTTGTGGCGCTGGTGCTAGGGCTGTTCGTGTGCAAATGTGCATAAGTCTAGGTATAAAGCTGAATTCCTGAAATTTTATAGTTATGTATTTACATTTATTTACATAAATGGTAGATCAAATTTACAAATTACATAAATTATACAAACTAAATTACAAAATACCTAATCTTCTCCATTTATTTTTTTCTACTTTTATTCCAATGTGGTTCTTTTACTTTTTTTTTTTTTTTAAAGTACTTTTTTTTAAGATTTTTTTATTTATTTATACAAGCACTGGGGACAGTCAGAAGCGCGGGAGGGTGAGAGAACTCACCAGAGCCAGAGCGGGGAGCAGAGCAGGCAGAAGGACCGAAGTACACTGCTGAGGGGAGCAGCGGGCGGCAGGAGAGGTCTGCGCGCCATGTGGGACCCTCCTCCAGTGGCCGGGGAGCAGCTGGGAATCGAACCGGAGCTGCGGAGGCTGCGGGCAGCTTCGCAACCCAGCGCTCAACCGCTGCGCCACCGGGGAGGCCCTGGTTCTTTTACTTTTATGGACCTTTGTTTTATTGCCTATCATTTGATCTAGTCTAGAGAATGCTTCATGTGAACTTGAAAAGAATGCACATTCTATTCTTGTTTGGTGGGGTGGTCTTAGGCTATCTTTTATAATTTTTTCTATTTTATCTATTCATTATTTATAGAAATGAATTACTATATTATTGAAGTTGTCAATGGTTGTTGTTAAATTATTAACTTCTGTCAAATTCTGTCAGTTTTTGTTTCATGTTCTTTGAGGCACTGTTGTTAGCTATATGATATAGTATGCTTTTAATCATTTTGTATTTTTGATACATTGAATCTTTTTTTTTTTTTCTAAAATGTTCTTGTTGTCTTAGTAAGATTTTTGGTCCTTAATATATTTTGACAGTATTAACTTATCCACTCGGACTCTTTCATTTATTGTTTAGATGATGTGACTGTTGACTTTTACTTGAAACCTATTTGTGTCTTTGCAACTAAAGTGTGGGCCTTGTAGACAGTATGCAATTCATCTTGTTTTACCCATTTTAAATGTTTGTCCCTTTTCATTGGTGCATTTAACCCATTTTTATTCAATAATATTACTGATAAAGTAGAATTGGCATCTGGCATTTAAATATTTCCTATATGTCATGTATTTTTTTCTTTCTTCATTTGTCCATTATTGCATGCTTCTATGTTATAGTAGCCATCCAGTGTATCATTTTAATTACTTTGTTTTTTATTACATATTTTGGATATTTTTATTTATTGATTTGGGGATTACAATTAATCTTAATTTATACTTAATAATTATAAATATATAATTGGTAGTAATTGAAGTTGCTACCAACTTAATTTCAATAGTACACAAAAACCTCATTCTAATATAGTTCCCCTCTACCATTTTATAGAGTCTCACAAAAACAACTTTATACAATTTTGCACCTGTTCACATAAGTCAGTATCATCTGATTTTAAAACGCAAAAATAAGCATTAATAAAGCCGTTAAGTTTGCTATGTATATCCCTTTATGGGGGTCTTTATTTATTTTTGTAATTAATTTATATTTTACATACACTATATAATAATATATAGTTTACATCACTGTTCATTTTTGTACAGTGTATGATTTCCCCTCTCATATGTAGCCACCATCATATCCCCACCATCAGTTCATGTGGACAGAAGGTATTGATTGGTGTTCTTTCATTTGAACGTAAAAGACACCCTTCAGTAAATTTTTGAAGATTTATTTATTTATTTATACAAGATCCGGGGTACAGGCCAGATGTGCGGGAGGGTGAGAGGATTCACCAGAGATAGAGTAGGGAGCAGAACAGGCAGATTGACTGAAATACACTGCGGAGGGGAGAAGCGGGCAAGATAGGAGAGGTCTGCTGCACCGTATGGGTAACTACCTGGCCGGGGATCGAACTCCTGCAGCAGAGGATGTGGATAGCTTCATAGGTTGAATCTTAGCCCCTTGTGCCACCAGGGAGGACCCTCCCTTTTGTATTTTTATACAAGTCTGTTATTGTATTCAACTCCAAAATTTCCATTGTATAATTCATGTTTCTTTCTTTATATTCTTTGGTAAGATATCTTTCACACTTTCCCTTTACTCTGTAGATATGATTTTTTAGGACTTTGAAATATTTAAAATAGCTAATTTAATGTATTAGACTGTGTCTAGTAAGAACAATGTCTGCACTTCCTTACAGAAAATTTCTCTTCATTTCTTTTTTCCATGGCTTTGGGTCATACTTTCTTTTTGTCTGTAATTTTGTTGTTGTAATTTTGTTGTTGTTGGATACTGTACATTTTAGTGCTGAATATTGTACCATTTTAGTTTCTTTATTCCATCTTTGGACTGGGGAATACAACTGACCCTAGCGGAGGCCCCATGCCTTCCCAGCCCCATATGCTATCACTCCCAGATCCCGGCCCCAATGAAACTCAAAGCGAATTCCCAGCATAAAAATAAACCCCACAAGGACTCAGCTGCCATGCTCACCAAACAGTAAATGCCAGAGCAGTGGGAGAGGAAGACCTTCACACAGCAAATGTTCCACTACAGCAGAGCCAATCTAAAGCATATAATGGGAAGAAAGGAAAATACAAATGGCCATGCAAGTCTTCAGGGGAAAACTGCACCACAGAAGGAAAGCAAATCTCCAGAGCCAAGGCACAGGAGATGGAAGAGCTTTTCTTCCTATCAGACACAGAATTTAAAACTGCAATAAGAAAATTAAAGAATTGGAACAATAAAAAGGAAAACAGTTTAGATATTTAAGAAAACACAGAAAAGCAAATTAATGCCATGAGAAACACAATGAACAGAAGATCAAAATTAAAACTCTAAAAAGAAAATAATAGAAATGCAAAAAGTAGAGAGAGCAATGGGGGAGATAAAAAATTCTGGAGAAACCAAGGAAAAATGACAAACCAAATGGAAGAATGAATCGGTGAGTTCAAAGATGCAAATGGAGAAAGAACAAAATAAAAAGAGAAATAAAAGAGAAAAAAATGAGAATTCAAAGAAAAGAAACATCAAAATGATAGGCATAACAGGAGAAGAGAGAGAGCAGAGAACTGAAAAAACTATTTAAAGAAATAACAGAACACTTCCCCAACTTGAAGATTGAATTGAACATGTAAATACAGGAAGATGAAAGAAAATCAAGCTACTAGAGGAAAGGAAACCTATAGCCAGACAGAGTAGTATAACTTACCAGAGTTCAAGATAAAGAAAAAAATAGTTAAGCTGACAAGGGAGAAGAAGACCCTCCAGAAAAGCACTGTAGGCAACAAGAGAATGGAGGACATATTCAAAATACACCCGGATAAAATTTGCCAAGAAGAAAACTCCCTCCTGCAAAGATAGAGAGAGAAATAAAGACCTTCTCAGACAAACACAATCTCAAGGAGTTTGCAGGTGTTACCTCCCCTTCTCCAAGAAGTATTAAAAGAAATTTTTGTATTTAAATGAAAGAGATGGGGCCTCCTGGATGGTGCAGACAGTTGAGTGCAGCACTGTGAAGCAGTCCACAGCCTCTGTAATGTGGCTTTAATCCCAGCCAGCCAGGTAGATACCCACATGGTGCGGCAGACCTCTCCTGTCTTGCTCAGTAGTGCTGAGCTCCCCTCAGCATTGTATTTTAGTAGATCTGCCTGTTCTGTTCCCTACTCTTCCTCTGGTGAATCCTCTCAAACTCCCGCGCATCTGGCCTGCATCCCAGTTCTTGTATGCATGAATAAATAAATTTTCAAAAAATAAAAAAAAATAAATGAAAGAGATGAACAAAAACTGAAAAAGCAATTAAATAGAATTAAAACAAAACAAACAAAAAATTAAGTATGACAGCTATATCAAATGTCAATGTGCTGAACTGGCAAAATAAAAGCTGTACAGTATAAAGTTGGAACTGGAAACAGAATCCAACCTTCTGCTGCTAACACACTTAAATCCCAATGATAAACATAGAATGAAAGACAAGGGAAAGAAAATATTCTACAAACAAATGGCTTGTAGAATACATACTAAGTAAAGCTAGGACAGAGATATGAAATCAAATAGGCTTTCAACTTTAAAACATATCAAGAGGCAGAAATGGACAATAATGACTAAAGAAACAATACAACAGGAAGATATAACATTCATCAATATATATATTGTCCGGAGCCGTCCGGAGCATACACTGTGTTGCATATGTGTGCCATGAGTTAAGTTTTGCTTTACCATTTTGCTTTCGGAGAATCACAGGTTTTTCCTGTAAATCACATGAGACTGTAATCACATGGGAGGTACAGGGGGAGGAGCTACAAGGGTATAAGAGGAGAATGCGGGAGAGAGAACAGGAGAAGAAAAGAGATTCAAGAGGAGAACCATGAGAGAGGAGAGTGCTGGGAGAGGAGCAGAGAGAAGGCCATGGAAAAGAAAGACATGGAAAAGTAAAAGAAAGGTAAAGGAAAAATAAAGCAGCAAATGCTAGCGTCAAGTTGTCTCAAGCCCCTCATTTCAATCCTTAGCCCTTCTCTTTTTGTGCCTCCGAATCCCATGGGTCGAGACAGGTGGCGCCCAACGTGGGGCACATAAAAGAACAAAGGAACCGCTGAAGGACCAGCTATGGTGTGCCGGCAAGTAAGGGTAGGTAGCTGGGATTCATGGGCAATTCAATGTCCAAGGGGCTATTAGTTATTTCCCTGGAAGCTCTCCTAAAAAAGTTTGGGGTTCCTCTTCGTAAGAAAAATTCTTAAAAGTTTTGTAGAGACCCTTAGTATCACTAGTAAGTGGTTTCTGGAGCAGGATCAGGTTGATAGTGCCAACTGGAATAAGGCAATAGGAAATAGAGGAGAAACCAACATTCAATTAACAAAGGTCATTCAAGGATTGACAGAACCATAAGCGGAGTTCCTAGCAAAATTGATGACTGCAGCTGGCCGAATTCTAGGTAACACTGATGTCTCCCTACTGATAGTTAAACAGCTTGTATTTTGAAAATGATAATAAGTGGTGTTAGGAAGCTATTAGACCCTGGAAAGCTCGGGCTAGTTTGTATTGTTATGTGAGACTTTGTTAGGATATTTGTGTATGTAATAACCACTCATGTCTGGACTGATTCCCTTTTGCCCTGGTGGGCCAGGGTGAGGTGAAATTTTACAATGACACTTATTCTGCAAACAGTCCCTTTGAACAATCCGTTAGTGTCCAGAATAATGGGTCGGAGAGTTTGTCTGCTGCTGTCTGTTTGTCCCTCCCTTCTTTCTTGTCCTCCCCAATAATGCAGGAAATGTAACTGTGTTGAACTATTTAGCGGAGACCTGCGCCCTCTCTGCCTGCTGGGCCCGGAGTGTGGAGAGGGTGGTGATCGTTTGTCTACCTTCTACTTTAATCATGCCCATGGTTGTTTCTGCACCTTTCCCCTGTTCTACCTAGGAGGAGATGTGATTTTAGCATCACTGCAGCTATTGTCGTTGTTTCAATAGCAGTGGCCACGAGTGCGGCTGCTGCTGCTGTTGCTGTCACTCAAGCTGCTGCAAATATGGACACTATGGACAATTTAGCTGCCGGTGTTGCTTCTGCATTGTCAACGCAGTAAGATATGAATGGACACTTGCGGAATGGACTTTTTGTGCTTGGTCAGCAGATAGCTCTAATGTAAAAAGGGATAGACACACTTTTGTTAACTGCTCACATACCTTGTAACCCTTTGTACCGTTTTATTTGTTACCCCTGTTATGGGTGAGGGTCTCATTGCCTGGTTTAGAGGACTCCTCCCAGAGTTGCAAGCTTGGGACAGGGTGGTAGCCTTAGTTCTTGGCTTTTTGCTGTTTGTGTATTTGGCATATGGTTTCTCCGTCGGCTACGGAAGTGAAACAAAGAATGTGCTATTGCGGTCAGGCAAGCACTTGGCACCATGGTACTTGACCAGGACTCCCCAGTGGCACCTGGATGGGTCTACTTAGTCCTAGAGAACTTGTGAGCCAAAGACGGGTAAGAGCATAGCCCGTCCAGACCAACCTAAGACAGCGGTCCGGACCAAGTGTGCTGGTCTAGCAATGACGGGTAAGACTGGTCATGGGATGTGCCAACCTAAGACAGGCCAGGTGTCTCATTTAAAAGAAAAAAGGGGGAGATGTCCGGAGCCATCCGGAGCATGCAATTTGTTGCGTATGTGTGCCATGAGTTAAGTTTCGCTTTACCGTTTTGCTTTTGGAGAACCACAGGTTTTTCCTGTAAATCACATGAGACTGGGATGTACGAGGGGAGGAGCTACGAGGGTATAAGAGGAGAATGTGGGAGAGAGAGGGGAGAAGAAAAGAGATTTAAGAGGAGAACCACAAGAGAGGAGAGTGCTGCGAGAGGAGCAGAGAAGGCCAGGGAAGTAAGAAAGACAGTGAAAAGAAAGACATAGAAAAGTAAAAGAAAGGTAAAGGAAAAATAAAGAAGCAAACACTAGCGTCAAGTTGTCTCAAGCCCCTCATTTCAATCCTCAGCCCTTCTCTTTTCGTGCCTCCGAATCCTGCGGGTCGGGACAATATAATCAACAGAAAAACACCAAAATACATTAGACAACTAATTTCCAATCTATAAACAGACATTGGAGAAAATATACATGACCTTGCAGATGCCAACACCCCACACTCACCAATGAACAAAACAATCAGATAGAAAATATATAAGGACACAATTGTCCTAAACAAAGGGTTAGACCACATGGGATTAATAGACATATAATCCCATATAATAGACACACACATACACAAAAGCCAAATACATATTTGTCTCAAGTGTACGAGGATCATTCTTTTTTTTTTTTTATACAAGCACTGGGTACAGTCAGAAGTGCAGGAGGGTGAGATAATTCACCAGAGCAAAAGCAGGGAACAGAACAGGCAGAATGACAAAATACACTGCTGAGGGGAGCAGCAGGCATGACAGGAGAGATCTGCTGAGCCATGTGGGATTCTTGCTGGGCAGCGAGGATCAAACCTGTTTTGCAGAGGCTGCAGACAGCTTCACTGTGTGGAGCTCAACCACCTGCACCACCAGGGAGGCCCTGTACAAGGATCATTCTTCATGATTGACCACATACTGAGTGGCACGACAAATGCCAATGAATTTATGGAGATTCAATCATACCAAGTATCTTCTCTGACCATAAAGGTATTGAATTAGAAATCAACTACAAAAAGAAAACAAAGTCTCTAATACAAGGAGCTGAAAACACACTATTGAGAAGTCACTGGATTAATGAGAAAATCAAGAAAAAAATCAAAACTTAATTTAAGATGAAAAACAGTGAGGACACAACCTTCCAGTATATGTAGGACACCTCAAAAGCAGTACCAAGAGGGAATTCTATAGCAATACAGGCCCACATCAAGAAACAAGAAAGAGCCCAAACTAAGAACTTGTGTCTAATCTCAAGGAACTTGAAAAAGAAGAGCAACAAATTTCAAAAGTCAGTAGAAGGAAAGTAATAATAAAATTCAGAGCAGAAATAAATGAAATACAAAGGAAAAAGACAGTTTAAAAGACCAATATGAACATTAACTGGTTCTTTGAAAAAAAAATGTATAGATTCAACAATCTAAATGAGATGGATAGAATTTTAGATATTAGTGAATTATACGTGACTATATAGGGAAGAAATAGAAAACCCAAACTAATCAATCACAAGCAAGGAAATTGAAAAAGTCACCAAATTGTCCCAGAAAACTCGGCCCCCAAGTGGGGCCTCATCTGTGCACCACAGCTCAGCCTGAGCGGGCCAGAGAGCAAAAACTGAAGGTGACTCGTCGGGAAATTATGGCCTGGAGGAGGAGCCAGGCCCACGCAGCCCGCCCCCCCTCTGCCCTGGCCGCACTCCCATGTCCCACCTGCCCTATCCGCACTCTTCCGAGATGCCCAGAGGAAAGCCGTGGCTCCTCCCAGCCCCCCACAGGCCACCGTGGCTCCTCCCAGCCCGCCCCCCCCGCGGGCCACCGTGGCTGAAGTGGCTGCCATGGGGCGGGCCGTGAGAGGGTCTCGTGTCACGCGCTGGGGGCCGGGACGGCGCCCACTCACCCCGGGGTGAGTCTGCTCGTCTCTCCAGCGCCGGTGCCACCTGAGCGGCTGGAGGCCAGGGCTCTGCGGGACCGAGGCTCCTGCCGGGGGTGCGGGGACTGTCTGCTTGGCCTGGCCCAGCATGAGCCCGCGGGCCGGTCGCCTCCTGCCACTCCCTGAGGCGCTCCGACCCCCGTGTGTGCATGTCTCCATCCACCGAGCCCGGTCCGAGACCCAGGACGCCTTCCTCTGGCGCCACCGAGCCTGAGCCGCCCCGTCCAGCTGCCAGGTGGCCTCGGCGGGCCGGCCGGAGCTGGACAGGACTGGCCCCCGCTGCCTGGGGTGCCGGGAGGGCTCTGTTCAGGTGGGGCCTCCCGAGTGCGCGGGGGCTCCATGGGGCGGAGCTGCCCGGCCCACCCCGTGTCCCCCCATCCGTCCCCGTGTCCACCCGTGTCCTGCCCGGCTCCCCACTGCTGGGGTCTTCGGACCCCATCCCCACGGGCCTCGGGAAGACCCAACGCACAGAGCCTCAGGCCTTCCTGCTGGGTGACCCGACTGCAGGACACGGGCGGCTGCTGAAGCACGAGGCCCGGCCTTTCGCGGGCAGGACAGTCCCCACCGCTGTGCGAGGGAGGAGGCAGGGAAGAGGGAGGGAGACAGGGCGCTCGTCAGCAGGTCGGGTCAGCACCGGCCCCAGCACCATCGGCTCTGTTTGCGGTCTCGCTGCTGCGACCGAGGCCGCGCCCGGCGCGCCTGGCTCCCATCTTATCCCAGGTGTCCACTGTGCAGCTCTAGGGCCTCCTCGCCCCTGATGCCCGCCCTGCCCGGCCACCCAGCAGGGGCTCCCGGCTGACATGGAAGGCCCCTTGGGATCGGCGCCTGAGACTGACCGGCAGCCTGACCTCATGGACACAGATGGGTCAGCAGATGCACAGGGCATCACCTGCCTGGAGGGGAGGGCCCGTCACCGCAGCCCACGGACCTCGCTGGAGAGGCGCCCGGGACATGATGCCGGGGACACAAGCCCTGGAGAGGGAGCCCGGCCCGAGCTGTGCCCGGGCTCTGGGCCGCTGAAAGATGGCCTGACCCCGGGCGGGGGGCCTGCTGGCGGGAGCCTGGGCATGACAGACGTGCTGGGGAGGCGCCCAGACCTGCCCATAGCAGGGCTTGAGGATCCCACCTGGAAAGGGGACGGCACAAGGCGATGGGGGGGTGGACACGGGGGACCTCGGGCAGGGTGGGGGGAATGCTCTCAGAGTGATGAAGGCGTTGAAGGCCAGAGGTTGAGCACAGTGCTGGTTCGATCCCCGGCAGCGGGGTGAGGGTCCCACATGGCGCACAGACCTCTCCTGCCGCCTGCTGCTCCCCTCAGCAGTGTACTTCATCAGTCTGCCTGTTCTGCTCTCTGCTCTGGATCTGGTGAATTCTCTCACCCTCCTGCACATCTGACTGTACCCCAGTGCTTGTGTCAATAAATAAATAAAACTTTATAAAAAATAAATTAAATAAAAAGAAAAATAGTGAACTTAAGTGTTATCTAAAAGAATGTCAAGAAGAACTCTTAGAGGAATCAAGATACAATTTGGAAAACTAAGGTAACCTGAATATAAACACCACCACAATAAAGGTCTTAACATTAAATTTTGCAGTAGAAATGCACTTACTCAAAAATAATTCATCTACTATAAAAACAAAACAATGAATCACAGGAGTACAGTGTCATAGGAT
This sequence comes from Talpa europaea, assembly GCF_964194135.1. Classification (NCBI taxonomy): domain Eukaryota; kingdom Metazoa; phylum Chordata; class Mammalia; order Eulipotyphla; family Talpidae; genus Talpa; species Talpa europaea. The sequence goes on from NC_140075.1 coordinate 15,780,476, forward strand.
CAAGTCAGACGTCACAGAAAGTGACAGTCACGTCCATGACAGGTTTCAGCCCCAGACTCTGATTCCCAGGTCATCCATCCAACTCCCACCTCTGGCAGATTCATGTCAAATGTAGTTGCTATGTGACCTTTGAGCAGAAAAATGAATGTCTTTTAGAGGAAGATGCCCCATTAGGAATCATGAGGGTGGGAGCATGCATTCAGCTGTTCCCTCTCCCCTCCACAAGCATGGGCCTCTGTGGAGACACACACACAGGCTGTGGGAACCAAGTGCCCAGGACCACGGTCCCATATTCTGTGCTCCAGGGAGAAAAGAACATGCATCTTGTCATTGTTAGTAACTGTTGGTGACCTCTGAGTTCTGACTTCTTTCTGAGTCGGAAATGTGTGACTTCTTGCAAACAACATCACATGAATGTTTTAACATGACCTGGAATTCAGTTTATGAGCTTCACACAGGGAGGGGTTTTGTAAGAGGCTGCATTAACTTACAGAACTACCTTTAAGGAAGAATATGAGAATATACATTTTTGACAAAGAAATAACCTTAAGAGAAAAGTCTATTTGGAAATGAGGACATGTAACAGTTAGATGGAAAATCTGAGTTAAATAAGGAGTTATAATTGAGATTGTGATATTTCACTTGTTGGTGATTTGGCCCTTCATCAGTCTCCCCACAGCCGGCTTCATGGCTTGATTCCTCAGACTGTATATGATGGGGTTAATGGTGGGGGGCACCACCGTGTAGAACATAGAAATGACCAGTTCAGACATGGACGGGGTCCCTGAGGTTGGCTTCAGATAAGCAAAGAATCCAGCGGAGAGAAACAGCACCACATCCAGCAGGTGGGGAAGGCAGGTGAAGTAGACTTTGGCCTCCCCTTCTGTGGATGGGATCTTCCTGACAGCAGAGAAGGTGTGGACATAGGAAATGACGATGAAAATGAAAGAGCACATACCCCAGACCACACTAATGAGAATTGGAACAAGTTCGCTCATTAAATTTTCTGAACAGGAAATAGACAATAACAGGGGGATGTCACAGAAGAACTGGTGGACAACGTTGGACCCACAGTAGGAAAAGGAGAAGGTTCCAGATGTGCTCATCACAGCATTGAGACCCCCACCCAGCCAGGACACAGCTGTCAGCTGCACACACCTGTCCCTGCTCATGAGGACGTCATAGTGCAGGGGTGGCAAATGACAGCATAGCGGTCAAGGCTCATCACTCTGAGCAGGTGCATCTCTGCACCTTCTGACATAATCAGCACAAAGACCTGGACGACACAGCCCGGGAAGGAGATGGAGCTGCTCTGCCTCAGAGAGTTGACAATGGACTTGGGGACAGTGGCTGAGATGAGGCAGAGGTCTGAGAAGGACAGGACCCTCAGGAAGAAGTACATGGGGGTGTGGAGGTGCTGGTCCAGGGTGGTGATGAGGACGATGAGCCTGTTACCCAGCAGGGTGCACAGGTAGACCAGGGAGAAGAGCAGCGGGTGCAGGAAGCCCATGGTCCCCTGGGTGGGGAATCCCAGGAGGACTAATTCTGTCGCAAAGGTGCGATTGGTCACCCCTGAAGCCGTCATCTGTATGAGTGTGGAGAGGAAGAAATCACCACCGCCCCGTCTCCCCAGATGAACATAACTCGGTGCATTGAGTCAATCACAGCAGCTCCTCAGCACCCACAAGCCTGGTCCTCCCGAGTCTCATCCCCAGTCATTCTCTGTTTATTACCCTTGGGGTTCCCTGTCCTTGGACTTGTGGAAGCAGGAGGGTGTTCACATGTGTTTTCCCGTGGAGTGTGAGGGGACACTGCACACACGGAGGGGCAGAAATGGAACCCCAAAACAAGACAGCAAAGATGTGACAAAGAGCATATCCTTTTAGTGGCAATTATTAATTAACATGACCCCATGTCACCACACTCGTGAGGTCAAATCCTCTTCAAAATACAGGTTAGAGGCTTTGGTGAAAGCAAAAGCAGTAATGTGTTTTTGATGAAGGCCCAAGAGTGATGAAGGCCCAGAGGGGAGAAACCTGCCATCAGGGTCATGCATTGGAAAGATGAGCAACTTGGGAAACTTCCCCACACAGATTTTATTCTGAAATCTCAATGGACACCGTCTTGTGGGTAACATGCATTTTATAAGAGAAATATTGCCTGGCCTGTGTCTGTTATGATCCATCAGGCATGTATGGAGACACCGTGTCCCGCTGCAGAGAGGACACTTGAGGGAGGAGCCTCCCCCAGCTCATTTTCTCAGGGTGGGTGAGCAGCCGTGAGGCCCCGGGTTACAGCACAGAAGTTGATGGCGAATAAAAATTCATAAATATTGTTGTGCTTCACTTTATTTAAAGTTTTATGTCATATAAAAAGATAGCATAGCTCCTGAAGTAGAAAAATGGTGAACTTAATTAAGCATTATCTAAAAGAATGTCAAGAGGAAAACCTGGTAGAGGAATCAAGATACAATTTGGAAAACTCAGGGAGCCTGAAAATGAACACAACAACAATGAAGGTCTGAACATTAAAATTTGAAGTAGTAAAGCAGAGGCTCAAAAATAATTCATCTACTTTAAATAAAAACACTGCATCACAGGTGTACAGTGTGATAGGATCAAGTCAGACGTCACAGAAAGTGACAGTCATGTCCATGACAGGTTTCAGCCCCAGACTCCGATTCCCGAGTCATCCGTCCAACTCCCACATCTGGCAGATTCATGTCAACTGTAGTTGCAACAAGACATGTGAGCTGAAACATGAATGTCTCTTAGAGGAAGACACCCCATCAGGAATTGTGAGGTGTGGGGGACCCTCAGCTGTCTCCCATCCCCTACTCAAAGATGGGCCTCTGTGGAGACACACACAGGCTGTGGGAACTAAGTGCCCAGGACCACGGTCCCATGACTGGTGCTCCCGGGAGAAAAGAACTTGCATCTTGTCATTGTTAGTAACTGTTGGTGACCTCTGAGTTCTGACTTCTTTCTGAGTCGGAAATGTGTGACTTCTTGCAAACAACATCACATGAATTTTTTAACATGACCTGGAATTCCGTTTATGAGCTTCACAAGGGGAAGGGTTTTGCAAAAGTCTGTATTAATTTATGGAACTAGATTCTAAGGAATAATATAAGAAGATGATTTTCTGACAAACAACTGTAAGAGAAAAGCCTATTTGTGAATGATGACGTGAAAAACTGCAGGAAAAACTGAGTAAATGAGGATTATAATGGAGATTGTGATATCTCACTTGATGGACAATAGGCCATTTATCAGTCTCCCCACAGCCGAATTCATGGCCTGGTTCCTCAGACTGTATATGATGGGATTAAAGGTGGAGGGCACCACCGTGTAGAACATAGAAATAACCAGGTCAGACATGGATGGAGTGTCTGAGGCCAGCTTCAGATAAGCAAAGAATCCAGTGGAGAGAAACAGCACCACAACCAGCAGGTGGGGAAGGCAGGTGGAGTAGACTTTGGTCTTACCGTCTGTGGATGGGATCTTCCTCACAGCAGAGAAGATGTGGACATAGGTAATGATGCTGAATATGAAATAGCAGAGAGTCATCACCACACAAATGAGAATGGGGACAAGTTCACTCATTAAATTTCCTGAGCAGGAAATAGACAATAACTGGGGGATGTCACAGAAGAACTGGTGGACCACCAGGTTGGACCCACAGTAGGACAAGGAGAAGGTTCCAGATGTGTTCATCACAGCAAAGAGACCCCCACCCAACCAGGACACAGCTGTCAGCTGCACACACCTGTCCCTGCTCATGATGACCTCATAGTGCAGTGGGTGGCAGATGGCAGCATAGCGGTCAAGGCTCATCACCGTGAGCAGGGTCAGCTCTGTACCAGCTGACATAACCATCATGAAGACCTGGACAACACAGCCTGGGAACGAGATGGAGCTGCTGTGCCTCAGAGAGTTGACAATGGACTTGGGGACTGTGGTTGTTATGAGGCAGAGGTCTGTGAGGGACAGACTCCTCAGGAAGAAGTACATGGGGGTGTGGAGGGGCCGGTCTAGGGTGGTGATGAGGACGATGAGCCCATTCCCCAACAGGGCGCACAGATAGACCAGGGAGAAGAGCAGAGGGTGCAGGAAGCCCATGGTCCCCTGGGTGGGGAAGCCCAGGAGGACGAATTCTGTCACGGTAGTGAGATTGGTCACTACTGGGGCCTTCATCTGTATAAAAGAGAAAATACGAAGAAACTGACAAAGCTTCCAACATTGAACATAGATCATTATGAGAGGGTAGTAATTCAATCTATTTTCCACAGAATTACACCTTCATGCTCATATTGAGTCAAATATCAGCATCTGCATATACTTCATTATTCAATCTATTTATTTCCACCTCATGTGATTGTGGCGTTATTACATTCTCTGAATTAGTTCTTGAAATTGGTGAAATACTGACATTTCAAATGTCCTCTACAAAAATTGTACAATTGGAATCTCATATGCATCAACAAACCCACTCACAAACCCTCCCCACAGTCCCAGTCCTGCTACTCGTACCTCCTGCTCTGGCCCCAGGGTCTCCACCCAGCACACCTCCCAGAGGTTGTCCAGGGCACAGCCCCAGAGGACACATGACCAGGCCCAGCCCCTCCCCACCCTGGATAGCCTGTCCCTGCTCCTCCAGCACAGCCCTGGTCTGGGTAGGCCCCACAGTGATGGGTGTGCAGGGAGATGGGGTGTGCGGGTCCCTGTTTTCCTGCTCCCCAGAACCCGACACTGTCCTGGAACTGAATGATCTGGGCTCAGCGTACCCGTGCAGCGTGTCCTGATGCCTCCTCTGTCAGATTCCTGCCCCTGTGGGCTCACTGCTGCCTCCTGGTCCGTCCCCTCATCTCCTCATCTCCATGCCCCTGTCTCCCCACATCTGAGGACCCAGAGACCACATTTCCCACAGAGTCTGCTCCTGGGTCACACCCACTTCCCTCCTGCAGGATGGGCTTGTCCACACCGGGTCCCTCACAGCCCCTCTGTCCCCCTCAGACTCATGCACATCTGTGCAGGGAGGAGGCAGCTCCGGAGCTGAGCCAGACGGTCTGTGCGGTCCCAGGGCCCCGGGTTCCCCGGGTGCAGGTTTGTTCCTCACCCCAGGCCCGTGCGTGAGTGGGGACTTCTGGACACTGGGCAGCCCTGTCCTCTCTCCTCCCCCCAATCCCACCCTATCTCCCCTCTATGAGGTGACAGAGGGGCAGGCCCTGGGGAGGCAGGCTTTTAAGAAAAATGCAGGGATTAAACCTGTGGATATACAGGGGCCTCCCCGGTGGCACAGCGGTTGAGCGCTGGGTTGCGAAGCTGCCCACAGCCTCTGTGGCGTCGGTTCGATCCCCGGCTGTTCCCCAGCCACCGGAGGAGGGTCCCACATGGAGTACAGACCCCTCCTGCCACCCGCTGCTCCCCTCAGCAGTGTACTTAGGTCCTTCTGCCTGCTCTGCTCCCCGCTCTGGCTCTGGTGAATTCTCTCACGCTCCCGCGCTTCTGACTGTACCCAGTGCATGTATAAACAAAACAAACAAACAAACAAATAAATAAATAAATAAAACATGCCTCTATTAAAAAAAAAAGATTAAAAAAAATAAAAACCTGTGGATATACATTTGTGCAAACAATTAAAAAGTTTAATAAATATAATAAACTAATAATAAACTAATTGCCAAAGTGGTCTACATGTAGAAATCTTTTGATTACAGTAAATATAATGACAAAATATGTTTTCATTAAATCCATTCCTGGCTTTTTAAAAAAACTGTTACTTCTTCCCCTCACAATATCACTTAGAATCTCATAGTGATGGAGTTGGGGAAAATTTCCAAGTTCATGTCCATAGTCAGATGTCCATGGCACCCTCACTTCAGTGTCAGAGCCATGAAACTCTCCCCAATTGTGCTATAAAAAGTATTGAATTTGTCCTTGACTCTTACAGGTGTCATAATATTTTGTGACACAAAGATATAACATTCTCGTTTTTTATAAAATTTTAATTTCCTCTTGATTTTAGTTTTCATCACAATTTAATTGTATGAATCATTGCTTTTTGATACTTAATACACACTGACACTTTGTGCTGAGTGCCTAAATCACGATTATGAAGAATTAATTGTCATATATCATAAGTCAAAATCTACTAATATGATGATGCTATTAAAAGTCATAATATTTGGAAGAGTTAAATTAAAAAAAAAGTTATTTCTCCCTTTGCAATTCATCCCAGGAGAATATGGAATTGTGGAATTCAGTAACTTGTGCATCTTTAGAATTTATTAGTTTTTATAATCTACAAAATGAGTACATTAACACTATGCTCTCTCAAGTGTAAAATGAATTTGAAACCTTAAAACTTTCAAGTGTGAGTGGATTCTCCCCTGCAAACGACTGGTTAGCAGATACCTGCAGTCTGCAAAGAAAGTTCCCGCGGCTGTGTTGAGTCTCTCTCCTGAGGTTGTCCCCATGGCAGTACAGAGGGTGTCCCGGCCTCTCACTCCATGGTCGGGGCTCGTGAGCAGCCTCTGAGAACTCACAGGATGTTGCACCCCCGTCCTGCACCGCCTCATGTACAGAGCAGGGCCTTAGGGCTGGTCTATTTGAGCTCTGGAGCTGGTGTCCTCGGGTTGGACACGGTCCAGATTCCAGCCCTCAGGGACCTTCCTCCAGAGGGACAAGTGCCCTCTTTGAGTTGACCGTGTTAACAGGCATCATCCTTTACCACATCTCAGTGAGAAATTACTGCACTGAGGGTGGCAGAGGCAATTTCCTTAGCGGTTCACACCTGTGTGGACAGGACTGCGGCTCTTGCTCCTCCAGGCTCCATCACCCTCCACTGACCGGTCACGTAGGACCCGGGTGTGGGCCTCGTGTTGAGCCACATCCAAAGGGCCCTGGAAAGTCACTGTCACCCACTGTGTGCCCTTCGTGGGGAGATCTGGGAGATGGGTGTGAGGGGGATGGGAAAATGTGGAGGCAGGAGGGGAGGGGAGGAGGAAAACCAAGAAAAAAGTGAATTTGTTCATGTTACTAAATATTTTTATTTAAATGCCACTTTATTCTCAGCACCTATAAACGTGATACAACATGAATCCTCGTGTTTTACCAAATCTTGTGTTTCTCTTACAAATCGGGCGAGTCCCGAGGGCTGCTGTCTTGGGCTTGTCCACTCCCTGGTCTGTGTCTTGGGCTATGAGACAGCAGTGGGGGGACCCTCTCCCAGGGGTGTCCCCTGCATGCTCACACCCACTGGAGCAGGGTGCATGGACAAGGGGCTATTTGGGAGGGAGATGGGGCAGTCCTGGGCCACATGCACCGTCCTGCACCGGGCCCCATGTCCACCAGCCCCAGCCTACAGCTGCCTCAGCATTAATAGTGCCCGCCACGGCGGGGGGCTGTGCTGGACACCCTGGGGTGGGGGGAGGGAGATGCAGCCCAGGCTGGGCTGTGCTCAGAGGGGCCGCTCTAGGCTCCGCTGCCGGCAGCACCTGACCCCCAAAGTCTCCAAGCCTGTCGAGGACCCGCCCACCCTGCGGCCGCTGGAGACACCCGGTTCCAGACACGAGGCCACACTCCGCCCCGTGTGCCCGGCGGGTCAGCCTGGCCCGTCCACAGGCCGCTCGGGCTTTGGCGCCAGCCCCGGCCCGGCATCCACCCGCCCCGCCGGCCAGCGGCTGCCATGCAGGCGCGGGCGTTTCGCCCGAGGGAGCCCAGAAGCGGGCGCTGCCCCAGGTGCGCGGGCAGCTCCGGCCAGCGGTCGTGGTCACCACCGGTCACCACACAGCCAGGCGCACGGGTCAGGGGCGCTCGTGCGGGGTCCCTTCTGGCCCGGGGCAGCGTCAGAGCCGGAGTGTCCCCCGCTCCGGGGGTCCGGACAGCGCCCCACTCTGAGGAGCGGGCTGGGCCTCGGGCCGCCTTGGCCAGCGGGGACACAGGACAGGACCAAGCCCGCGCCTGGACGGTGTCGGCTTCTCCGCCCGCCCCATGGCGGCCATGATGCCTCTTCCTCTCAGGCTCTGTGTCTCCATCCTGGGCCACGGCGCGGGGTCCCCCCTCTCCTCAGAGCCCACCCTGCTCTCCTGGCAGGTGTTGCTCCAGCCTCAGGCCGCCGCCCCGCCAGCTCCCTGGCTCCTCCCCTCAGCCGCCGGGGCGGAGCCTCTCGGGCTGCCCCGCCCCCAGCCCCATAGGACCACGTCGCAACCCTGCGTCTGATTGGGCCGGGCCCGTCCGCCCCGGCGCCTGATTGGTCCACGCCCCGCCCTGGCAGTGCAGCTCTCTATAGAGTTGCCCTGAGTTGCCTGGGCTGGAGCAGCTCCTGAGGGAGCCAAGGAGAGGCCGTGCCCCTCCCAGGTGGACGGTTTCAGAAGGTTGGTTCAAGGGTGCCAAATGCCCCCTGATGCCCTAGGTCCAGCCCAGACCCGCCCACACCTGGGCCCAGCTCAGAGCCTGGACCTTCCTCAGCCTGTCCCACTGCCCGGAGACCCCGGTCCTGCCCTCCTCTCCTCAGGGGAGTGTCCACGGCCCCGCCCCTCTCTCCGGGGGAGTGTCCACAGCCCCGCCCTCTCCTCGGGGAGTGTCCACGGCTCCGCCCTCCTCTCCTGGGGGAGTGTCTCCAGCCCCGCCCTCCCCTCCTCAGGTGAGTGTCCACAGCCCCGCCTCCTCTCCTCGGGGGAGTGTCCACGTCACCGCCATTCTCTCTTCCGGTGAGTGTCCATGGGCCCTGCCCTGCGGGATGGGAGGACACAAATGACAAGTCCCAGAACCTCTCAGATGTGTGTTCGCCTTTCACTAGAAAATTAGGTATTTGTGACCAAAGGCCTCTGGTGAGGGTGGACGCGGCCTGGGGTGTGGGGGGAGGGAGAGAGTCCGCTCGGAGCCCATGGCTGGCCGAGGCCGGGGTGAGGGACACGCATTGCCCAGCGAGGACGGCCGTGGCTGCAGACGGGAGGGCGCCTGGTGCTTCTCCCTTTCCATGGATCGTCGCAGGTGCCGTTTCGGGGGAAAGACGCCGCCCTGTCTCCCCGCAAGGGGCCACTGCGACCCTGTCTGCCCTCATATGTGATGAATTAAAAATGATCAATTTGAAACAGTCAGACATCACAGGAAATGACCTGACAGAATGATTAATGATACTTAGATTCTATCCAATAATAAAATCAAAAAGAGGCCACGGGAATGGGAGAGAGTCTATGCAGCAGACACCAGCATCTGTGACTCTGTCCAGACAGGTAAAAGAGGCTGCAGGTGTGAGGCAGGTGGACATGCTCAGGAGCTGGGATGGTTCCAACCTGAGTAAAAAGTGTGAGGTGGCTGCAGCCTCCTGAACTCCCCGGAAATGTCTCTGAGTGATCTGAGGCGTGTTGGATTGGGGTGTCTCTTTCTGTTGTTGGGTTTGTAGGTTTTGTGTATTTTGGCCCTTGTCAGGCGTGTGATGTGCACAATCAGTAGGCCCCAGTGCAGGGGCCTATTTTGGGGATGGCATCTTCTGAGGCACAGAAGAAGCTCTCTAGTGTGTGGGTCCCATGTGTTCCTAAGTGCTGATGTTCCCTGGTCCTTGGTGTTGTGTCCCCAAATATATCTGTGGTGTGAGTGTCCAGTGGGCAGCCCCTATGTGTTCCTTCTGGTAGATTAAGGCTTCATCTAATGCAGATTTCTAAAAAAAAAATATTTATTTATACAAGAGCTGGGGTACAGGCTAGATTTGTGGGAGGGTGAGAGGATTCACCAGAGTCAGAGCAGGGAGGAGAACAGGCAGACTGACCAAAAACACTGCTGATGGGAGCAGTGGGCAGGACAGGAGAGTTCTGCTGAGCTATATGTGACCCTCGCCGGTTTGCAGGGGAAGGAACCCTTGCTGCAGAAACTGTGGACAGACTCACAGAGTAGCACTCCACCCACTGCGACACTGGGGAGGACCCTAATGCAGATTTTTAATCCATTCCATATTGTTAAACTGCACTAATAATAAGAAATAGAAATCCAAACTGTAATGAGTTGTCATCTGTGAGAAGGGACCAATCAATAGACTGGACACGGAAAGGAGGTGAGGGAGGGAGAGGAAGGGCCTTTCATCTCTGATGCAAAATGGCTTGGAGATCTCTTCAGACAATGGAAACAGAGCTCCCATAGGTTGGACCAACCTTTGCTGGGTAGTATTCCAGATGCCCAGACTCTACAGTGCAGACCACAGACACCTGTGTTCACAGCAGCACTGACCACTGTTGCTGGCCGTGGCCCCAACCCAAGTACGATGGGCAGAGGAGTGAATAAACAAGGTGGGTCCACATTCAATGGAATACTACACAGCTATTAAAAAGATGGCCCCATGCCCTTAGGGACCAAAGGTGGACCTTGGGGTGCATATGCTAGTGAGATAAGTCAAAAATTGAAAGATATTGGCTGGTCTTACTCATCTGTGGAATATAATATAAAAAGTCAATAACTAAAAAAGTATAGTGGCAAACAGCAAGAGGAAATGTTGGACTGAGTGCAAAAATTTGCTCATTACCAGAGGAAACAGGGGAGGAGAGTAGGAGTGTGGAAGGAGGCATTGCAAGACATTTAGTAGATTCTGAGTGGACACTTGTGCATGTGGGGGAGTAAAAACAGTAAAAGGTGAAAATGAGTGTCTTCCTTGGATAAGAACAAGCAACATATTAACGTGATGTTGTGATGAAACACTCATGGAAAACATCCCTTCTCAACAGACACTGGATTTGTTCAAGGAAAAATAGAAATTACATCAACAGGAATCTGACCAGGGAATGATGATGTCATATCCCAAGGGGATGGGGACCGTGACATCTTACTATCACTGAAATTAATATTACTTTGAGTGATTTTCTTTTTATTTCTCAGTATTTTTTAAGATTTATTTATTTATGCATGCAAGGACTGGGGTACAGGCCAGAGGTGTGGGGAGTAAGGACTCTGCAGAGACAGAGTGGGGAATAGAATAAGCAGATCAACTGAAATACTCAGCTGAGGGTAGCAGCAGGAGAGTCAGGAGAGGGCTGCCGCACCATGTAGGTAGCTCCAGGCCCAGGATCGAACTTGTGCTGCATGGCTACAGATAGCTTCCTATTGGAGTGCTTAACTCCTGCACCACCAGGGAGCCCCCTAATTTGAGTGATTTTCTAGCTCATGTTAATTCTGAAATTTGAATGGACAGTCAGGTCTTGTGGTTAACTACATATATTATCATATGAAACACTTTCATGGACAAATATGTGATAATCAGTCAGGAGAGTTGACCTGCTCCCAGAGAAAGTGCTTGAGAGCAAGAACATCACCCAGCTCATGTTGTAAGTGTTAGGAAAACGATATGGGAACCTCCGTACATGCAGAGAGATGTGTAGAATTAACAAATATTGTCGTGTTTTATTTTGCATAATGTTTTACATAATATAAAACATAGTTCCCAAAGTAGAAGAAAAATGAACTTTAGTTTAATCTACAAGAAGGTGGAGACGGAGACCTGGTATAGAATCAAGATACAATCTGGGAAGCTAAGGAACCTAAAAATAAATACAACAAATTAAAAATTATAAATATTTAAGTAGAAATGTAGTTCTTCAAAGATAATTCATCTAACTTTACTTTTGAAAACACCACATCGAGGGGTGCAGTCACATTGGCTTCCAAACAGGCATCATAGAAATTAAAATTCCATCTATTCTAGGATTCAGTCATAGATTCCTACTAACCAAGGAAGCTTCAATTCCTTCCATCTCTGGCAGAGTTAAGTGTGGTTTCCCTTTGTCCTTTGAGCAGAAACATAAACTTCTCCTAGAGGAAGACACCGCATTAGGGGACCCCACTTTCTGTCTCTGCTCCCCTCCATAAGGACGGGACCTTCAGTGGAGTCACACCCAGGATGTGGGTACTGAGTGCCTAGGACTGGGGTCCGAAAATCATTTGGTCCTGAGGACAGTCCCCCTTAACCACTGCTTCATTTTATGTAAATGTTGGTGATGTGTGAGTTCCAGAACATTCTATCTACATCAAATATATGTTTTTTACTATGAGCAGGATAGAGTTAGTGCATATCACACAGGGAGGGGTAGGGGGAAGGATTGCAGTATTTTAGGAAACGGGAGTATATGGAAGAATATGAGAATATAAATTTCTGGAAAAGGAAAAATTCCAATGCAGGAAATCTATGCTTTATAAATGAAAAAATATAAGAGTTGGGGGGGATCTGAATTAATGAGGAGTTACAATTTAGACTATAATATCTCACATCTTGGAGTATTGGCTTTTCATCAGTCTCCCCACAGCCGTCTTCAAGGCTTGGTTCCTCAGACTGTATATGATGGGATTAAAGGTGGGGGACACCACCGTGTAGAACATAGAAATGACCAGGTCAGACATGGATGGGGTCCCTGAGTTCGGCTTCAGATAAGCAAAGCATGCAGTGGAGAAAAACAGCACCACAACCGGCAGGTGGGGAAGGCACATGGAGTAGACTTTGGCCTTCCCTTCTGTGGATGGGATCTTCCTGACAGCAGAGAAGATGTGGACATAGGAAATGATGATGAAAATGAAACAGCAGATACCCAAAACCAAACTAATGATAATGAAGACAAGTTTGTTCATCAAATTTCCAGAGCAGGAAATAGGCAATAACTGGGGGAAGTGACAGAAGAACTGGTGGACCACGTTGGACCCACAGTAGGATGAGGAGAAGGTTCCAGATGTGCTCATCACAGAAAAGAGACCCCCACCCAGCCAGGAAACAGCTGACAGCTGCACACACCTGTCCCTGCTCATGATGACGTCATAGTGCAAGGGGTGGCAGATGGCAGCATAGCGGTCAAGGCTCATTACCGCGAGCAGGGTCATCTCTTCACCTGTTGAAAAAATCATCACGAAGGCCTGGACGACAAAACCCTGGAACGAGATGGAGCTGCTGTTCCTCAGAGACTTGGCAATGGAATTGGGGACCATGGCTGAGATGAGGGAGAGGTCTGTGAGGGACAGACTCCTCAGGAAGAAGTACATGGGGGTGTGGAGGTGCCGGTCCAGGGTGGTGATAAGGACGATGAGCCCGTTCCCTAGCAGGGCACACAGGTAGACTATGGAGAAGAGCAGCGGGTGCAGGAAGCCCATGGTCCCCTGGGTGGGGAACCCCAGGAGGACAAATTCTGTCATGGCCATGAGATTGGTCACCCCTGGAGCCATCATCTGTATAAAAGAGGAAAGAGAAACGAGGTGTTAATTCTTCCAATGTTGAAAATGGAATGGGTTATCAATACAAGATAATAATGTATTTTCTGCATAATTATTCCTTCCAGTTCTATGGACAGTAAAGTCCTCACTATGTCTGCTGTTTTATTCAACTCATTTATTCCCACCTCATGTGAATATATCATTATAACATTCTCCACATGAGTCCTGAAAATTGGTGAAAACTGAAAATTTCAACTGTCCCTACAAAACTTGAACAAATTATAATGTCTTATCTGTCAAAAGTGTAAACAAAAAAAATCTCCCCAACAATTCAACCCAGGCCCACGGCTCCCACTCCCACCCAGGCCCCAGCATCTCCACCCAGCAAACCTCCCAGAGGTTGTCCAGGGCACAGCCCCAGAGGACACATGAACATGCCCAGGCCCTCCCCATCCTGGGGAGCCTGTCCCTGTTCCTACAGCACAGCACTGGTCTGGGGAGGCCCCACAGAGACGGGTGTGCAGGGAGATGGGTTGTGGTGGTCCCTGTTTTCCTGATCCCCGGGACCCAACAATGTCCTGTAACTGAATGATCTGGGCTCGGTGTCCCTGTGCAGGGTGTCCTGATGCCTCCTCTGTCAGATTCCTACCTCTGTGTCCTCACTGCTTCCTCCTAGTACGTCCCCTCGTCTCCTCATCTCCCTGCCCCTGACTCCCCACATCTGAGGACCCAGAGACCATGTTTCCTGCAGAGTCTCCTCCTGGGTCACACCCACACGTCGCTCCTGCAGGATGGGCTCCTCCACCCCGGGTCCCCCCCATCCACTCTGTCCCCCTCAGTCTCATGCACATCTGTGCAGGGAGGAGCCCGCTCCGGAGCTGAGCCGGATGGTCTGTGTGTGTGGTTGTCCCTGTTGGTCCCAGGGCCCCGGGTTCCCCGGGTGAGGGTTTGTTCCTCCCCCCAGGCCCGTGCGTGAGTGGGGACATCTGGACATGGGGCAGCCCTGCCTGCTCTCCTCCCCCCACATCTCATCCTCGACTCCCTCTGTGGGGTGACAGCGGGACCGGCCCTGCAGAAGGCAGACATTTTTTGGAGAGTATAGTAATATAAAATAATTGCAGTACATTGGTTGGAATAATTCCAGAAATTTAATAAAAACAAGAAAATTAATCAGGATTTGTGGAGGTAGAGAAATGTTGTACCTGGTTAATAATGTTGACATTTGTTGTGTGAATTTAAATACCTATTTAGAATGGACAAAATAACTTGATATTTATCTCCTCCAGGCCCTATTTAAATACTGTGACTTTGTTTCACAAAATCAGTAACAACCCCTGAGCAATGGAGCTGGGGAAAAATCCCAAGTTCATGTCGATAAATAGTCACACGTCAGAGCCATGAAGTGGTCAACATGTTGCTTTAAGAGTTACTGAGTTTCGGGCCTCCCTGGAGGCTCAGCAGTTAAGTGCTGGGTTGCGAAACTACCCGCGGCCTCTGTGGTGCCGGTTCGATCCCCGGCTGCTCCCTGGCCACCAGAGGAGGGTCCCACATGGCGCGCAGACCTCTCCTGCCGACTGCTGCTCCCCTCAGCAGTGTACTTCGGTCCTCCTGCCTGCTCTGATCCCCTCTCTGGCTCTGGTGAATTCTCTCACCCTCCCGCGCTTCTGACTGTGCCCAACGCATGTAAAGTAAAGCAAACAAAAAAATGGATAAATAAATAAATTAATTAAACATGCCTCTGTAAAGAAAAAAAAAAGAGTTACTGAGTTTCTACTTGACTCATATCTGTCATAATGTCAGGACAAATAGGCATAACATTCTGAATTCAACAAGTATTTTTTTTTAATTTGCTCTGCAATGTATTTTATACAATCTAATTACATTAATTTTGTTATTTTGTTTAGTATCTAAAAGACACTGAGTGTGCTGATGCTAAAATTCCAGGTATAAAGCAAAATTATCACATCTCCCATAAATCAGTATCTTCCAATATGCTCAATGTATTGAAAGTCAATATCTTTGACCATCATAAATTATAAGAGAAGATGTTTTCTCTCCCTGAGTCTCACCCAGGCTGACAGGGCAGTGGGACATGACAACTTGGGCCCCCTCAGCTTTAGTTGTCGTGATTTACAAAGTGAATAGTTTAACTACGGTGCTTTCTCCAGATAAAATGGAGCTTGACATCTAAAATTTTCCAGGTGTGAGTGGATTCTCCCCTGCAAAAGGCTGGGGGCTGATACCTGCATTCTGGGGAGAAAGTTCCCGCTACTGTGTCGAGTCTCTCTCCTGAGGTTGTCCCCATGGCAGGACAGAGGGCTTCCTGGCCTCTCACTCCATAGTCTGGGTTCGTGGGGAGCCTCTGAGCACTCACAGAATGTTCCACCCCATCCTGCACCACCTCATGGACAGAGCAGAACCTCAGGGCTGGGATTTTTGAGCTCTGGAGCTGGTGTCCGCATGTTGGACACTGTCCAGATTCCAGCCCTCAGGGACCTTCCTCCTGAGGGAAAGTGTGTGTTTACTTGACTGTGTTAATTGGAGCGTCCTGCAGTGCATCTCAGCGAGTAATTATCACACTAGGTGTGTAGATGTGATTTTGTGTCTGGCTCATGCCTCTATGGAAGTGAATAGAAAAATCCTATTTTGGGTCCCCTGGTGGTGCAGTGGATTGAACACCGCACTGTGAAGCTTTCCCCAGCCTCAGCAGTGTGGGTTCGATCTCTGCCGGCTGGCGAGGGTCTCATGTGGTGCCACAGACCTCTCCTCTTGTACCCGCTGCTCCCCTTAGCAGTGTATTCCTATCATCTGCCTGTTCTGCTCCCTGCTCTGTCTCTGGTGAATCCTCTCACCCTTTTGCGCCTCTGGCCTGTACCTCAGCTCTTGTATAAAAATAAATAAACCTTTTTTTTTTTTTTAATTCACCACCTGTCGTGTCCGCCATGGTGGGCACCATCAGTAATAACAGTGCTCTGAGTCCGTGTCTAGACAGCTGGACAGTCGCCCGTCACACACCATGTGCCCTTCACGGAGAGACCCTGGAGATGGTTGTGAGAGGAATGCAGAAATGCTGAAGGTGGGAGGGAAGGTAAATGGAGAGAGGCAGGAGGGAGCCAAGGGAGGAAGTGTGGATTGGAAAGACAATGGAAGTGCAGCAGAAGTGCGTGACCACGGGGATCACCAGCCCTTTGGAAAGAGACACATTATTAGTCTCTAATAAAATTTTTCCATTTTCAGCACCTGTAATTCTGAATTTAAATTAGAACTGTTATTATGTTTGATTAATTTTACTTTTAAACTTAACAAAATGGAGTGGAATATTAGGGTTTCTGCACATGGTGTCATATACTTAGGTTTGCTGCATGACTATGGTGACATCATACCTTTGCAAACAGGAGTTAACTATTGGAGTTTATTCTTCTGTAGGGTGTGGGGCAGTGACCTGGTTTCTTCAGTTGTGTGTGTCTGTCTGCTTTTCCAAATACTATTTCCACACTTTCTTCGTTCTAGTGTGTTCTCTTGGCTCCTTTGTCATACAGTAACTGTCCATCTCGATGAGGGTGTATTCCTGGACCCTCATTATAATCCATTGCTCTGTGTGTCTGTTTTTTGTCCCAGTACCATGCTGTTTTAAGTATTATAGCTTTATTGTATGGACTTGATTCTGGAAGAGAGCTGCCTCCACCATTCTTCCTAATTTTTTTCAAGGTTGTTTTGAGTGTTTGTGGTCTTTTGTGGTTCCATATTCATTTCAGTATTTTTTTTTAATCTCTTTGGATCATGCCACTGAATTTTTTATTGGGATTGCATTGAATCTATAAATTGCTTTGGGTCAGATGGACATTTGGTAATGTTGATTCTACCAAGCCAAGGGCAGGGAATCTCTTTCCATTTCTCTGTCTTTTCTATTTCTTTTGACAATGTCTTTCTCTTTTCTTTGTATATTCACCTCCTTACTTATGTCTACTCCATGGTACTTAGTCTCGTGGTTATAAAAATGATTGTTTCCTTAACTTCTCTTGTAGTTCATTTTTTTTGCATATAAGAAGGCAGTTGATTTCATGTGTTGATTTTGTAAGCTTGCAACTACACTGAAGTGGCTTATTGAGTTAATTTCTTTTTCAGTGGAATCTATAGCTTTCGTAGTGTATATTATGTTGTCCACACAGCTTTAATTGTGCTTAAATGTTTAAGTTAATACAACCTAGAGACAGCTAATGATTTATTAATTTGAAATTTCTATTATGTTTCCCAAAAGTGACAAATTGTAGGCAATGAATATTCTCAGTGTATCTTTTTTTATAATAAATTTTATTTTTATATTCCCCATACAATTGCAACCCCCTTATTTTGAAACCAATCCCTCCCCTCCCCGCCCCCACCCCCTATACAGTGTCTCTGGTTCACAGTTTTTTTTGTTGATTTTGATTTTCATTTTCTTATAGTTATTCATTTTCCTGGTACCTTATTTAAGTTTACTAGATTCCTGCTATGAGTGAGACCATCTGGAATTTTTGTTTTTCTTTCTGGCTTATTTTGCTGAGCATGATCCCTTCCAGCTCCATCCATGTTGCTGCAAATTGCATGAGTTTATCTTTTTTGAATGCTGAGGTGTATATGTACCACATCTTCTTGATGCAGTCATCTATTTTTGGGCATTTGGGCTGTTTCCAAAGCTTAGCTATTGTAAACAGTGCTGCTATAAACATAGGGGTGCAGGTGCTCTTTGGAAATAATGTTTCTGTGTACTTTGGGTAAATACCTAGGAGTGGAATTGCTGGATCATATGGAAGCTCTATGTTTAGTAGGTCAAGAAATCTCCACACAGCTCTCCATAGTGGTTGTGTTATAGGACAGGGAGAGGGGCAGCCCAAACCCCGCAAACCTGCCTATTCTACATGGGTTCTGCCATCCGCCGCATCAACACAAAACATATGAGACTTTAATGGGAAGGAACTTTAATACAATTAGGAAACAATACAGGAAAGGCAAATAATCTAGTTTCTAAATTAAGCACCCAAAGTTACCCATCCCCTCGTGGGTAAAACTCCATCCAAATGGGATTGGCCCAGACCAAGGCCCCAAAGCCTGCTACAAGTCTAAAGCATCTTCCAGTGGGGACCCACAGAAAAGGGTCACAAACTACCAGACAAGGCCGAAAGGAAAAGAGCAAAATCAACATCAAAATAAAAGCTGCCATTGTCACCTCCCCATGGGTCTCACCCACATCTGTGTTACCCAGTCCACGACCAAAAGACAAGCACAGTTTCTTCAAGTGTCTCTAGGCTCCATGCGCCTCCTCCAGGTCTCCTGGCTCCATCCTGCTTCCTTCCTTCCTCAGTCTCTTCTGCAGCTTCTCCTCTTCCTGCTCAGCTCCACCCTCCCTTGGGTGGGGCAGGGAACCTGGAACCTCCCCCTTTCCTGGGGACCACCCTGTTACAGTTGGACCAGTTTGCACTCCCACCAGCCATGCAGGAGAGTTCCTTTTTCTCCACATCCTCACCAACATTTGTTGTTGCTAGTTTTTTTTTTTAATATGTGCCATTCTCACTGGTGTAAGATGGTATCTCATGGTAGTTTGATTTGCATTTCCCTGATTACAAGTGATGTTGAACATTTTTTCATATGCCTGTTGGCCATTTGCATTTCCTCTTCAGAGAAGTTTCTTTTTAGCTCTTCTGCCCGTGTTTTGACGGGATCATTTACTTTGTTTTTTTGAGTCTCTTCAGCTCTTTGTAGATTTTTGTGATCAGTCCTTTATCATTAGTGTTGTGTGCAAAAATGTTCTCCCAGTAGGTGGGGTTTCTCTTTGTTTTGGTTATTATCTCTTTTGCTGTGCAGAAGCTCTTTAATTTGATGTAGTCCCAGATGTTGATCTTTGCCTTCACTATCATTGCTTTGGGTGGATGGATTATTTTTTTATTCCTTCTTCTTCAGATTTATTGTTTGTGTATCGGACGGTTACTGACTTTTGCGTGTTGATTTTGTATCCTGCCACTTTACTGAAATGATTGATGAGTTGAATTAGTTTTTCTGTGGAGATTTTGGGGTTCTCTATGTATATTATCATATCATCTGCAAATAGTGATAGTTTGACTTCTTCTTTTCATATTTGGATTCCTTGTATGTCTTTCTATTGGCTTATTGCTCTGGCTAGGACTTCTAGTATTATATTGAAAAGCCGTAGTGAGAGTGGACATCCTTGTCTTTTTCCAGATCTTAATGGAATCACTTTCAGCTTTTCACCATTGAGAATGATACTGGCTATGGGCTTGTCATATATGACTTTTATGATGTTGAGGTATGTTCCTTGTATCCCAAGAATTTCAAGGGCTTTTATCATGAATGGATGTTGCACTTTGTCGAAAGCTTTCTCAGCATCTATTGATATTATCATATGGTTTTTATAGTTCTTTTTTTTGATGTGTTGGATAACGTTGATTGATTTTTGGATGTTGGCCCATCCTTGTGTCCCTGGAATGAATCCTACTTGGTTGTGGTGAATTATCTTATGGATACATTGTTGGATTCTGGTAGATACATTTTATTGAGGATTTTTGCGTCAGTGTTCATTAGAGAGATTGGCCTGTAGTTTCCGTTTCTTGTGTTGTCCTTGTTCGGTTTTGGTATTAGTGTAATGTTGGCTTCATAGAACGTGTTTGGTATTGTCCCTTTCTTCCCAATTTTTTGGAAGAGTTTGTGAAGGATAGGCCCTAACTCGTCTCTGAATGTTTGGTAGAATTTATTTGTAAATCCATCAGGTCCTGGGCTTTTGTTTTTGGGAATGTTTTTGATTACCATTTCAATTTTGCTGCTTTAATTGGTCTGCTTAGGTGTTCTATTTCTTTTTTTATCTAGCTTTGGGTGATTGTAGAGTTGTAGGAATTTGTCCATCTCCTCTAGATTTTTGAAGTTATTTCCATATTACTGTTCATAGTAGTTACTGATTATTCTTTTGATTTCTGCAGTGTCCGTTGTGATTTCTCCTCTTTCATTTATGATCCTGTTTATTTGTGCTTTCTACCTTTTTTCCTTTGTGAGCCTGGCTAGGGGTTTGTCTGTTTTATTGATTTTTTTGAAGAATCAGCTCTTGGTTTCATTGATCTTTTGGATTGTTTTTTTTAGTTTCAATTTCATTTATTTCTGCTTTGGTTTTTATTAATTCTTTTCTTCTACTGGTTTTTTTTTGTTGTTGTTGTTCTTTTTCTAGATCTTTGAGCTTCGAGATTAGGTTGTTTCTTTGAGTTCTTTCTTGTTTC
Organism: Talpa europaea; assembly: GCF_964194135.1. Lineage (NCBI taxonomy): Eukaryota > Metazoa > Chordata > Mammalia > Eulipotyphla > Talpidae > Talpa > Talpa europaea. The sequence goes on from NC_140075.1 coordinate 15,800,916, forward strand.
TTGATGTGAGCCGTATTACTATATATTTTCCTCTTATCACTGCTTTTGCTGCATCCCTTACATTTAAGAAATTGGTGTACTCCTTGTCATTCAATTCAAAGAATTTTTTAATTTCTTCTTTGATCTCCTCATTAGTCCAGTGGTCTTCCAGTAGTGTGGTTTTCAATCTCCATGAGGTAGGATAGTTCCTTGCCTTATTTTTATGGTTTATTTCTAGTTTGATGCCTTCATGGTCAGAAAAGATGTTTGGTATGATTTCAAACTTGGTGTATCTGTTGATGTTTGTCTTGTGTCTCAGTATGTGATCTATCCTGGAGAATGATCTCTGTGCACTTGTGCAAAATGTGTACTCCATTTTTTTGGTGGTTAAGTGTTCAATAGATGTTTGTTAAGCCCAAGCACTCTAGATACTTATTTAGAGCTTTAGTGTCTTTACTTACTTGTCTCGTTGATCTATCCATTGTTGATAGTGGTGTGTTGAAGTATCCCACTAAGTATGTGTTTTCTCTGATGTCTGTTTTCAGAGATGACAATAGTTGTCTGATGTATTTTGGTGCTCCTTCGTTTGGTGAATATATATTAATGAGTGTTATTTCTTCTTGAAGTATTGTCCCCTTGATCATAATGTAGTGACTGTTGGGATATCTTTTTACCTTTTTGAGTCTGAAATCTGTTTTATTTGATATAAGTATAGCTTTCTTTTTTGGTCCATTTGCTTGTAGGATTGTTTTCCATCCTTAAACTTTGAGTCTATTTTTATCTTTTGTAGCTAAATGTGTTTCCTAGAGACAGCAAAAGGTTGGGTTTTGTTTTTTAATCCAGCCTGTAACTCTGTGTCTTTTTATTGAAGAGTTTAGTCCATTTACATTTAGGGTTAATATTGATATGTTAGCATCTGTATTTGCCATTGTGTTTGTCTTTCCTTTGAATTTATTTATTTATTATTTTAATAACTTTGTTTTTGGCCTTCTTTCATTGTTATTCCTCCCTATGAAGTTCTGGCTTTAGGAATCCTTGTAGTATTTTTTGGAGTGGGGGTTTCGTCATAATGAAATTCCAGAGTTTCTGTTTGTCTGGGAAGGTCCTTATTCTTTCTTCATAGAGGAAGGAGAGCATTGTGGGATAAAGTATTCTTGGTTGGCATCTGTTTTCTTGGAGTCTGTTGACTATGTCCCTCCACTCTCTCCTTGCCCATAGTGTTTCTTCAGAGAATTCTGATGTCAGCCTGATTGGTTTTCCTTTGCACGTTATCTGTTTCTTCCCTCTTGTCAGCTTCATTATTTTTTTCCTTGTCCTGCATTCTTGGGAGCTTCACTGTTATGTGTCTTGCTGTATTTTTCATTTCATCATGAAAGTTTGGTGTTCTTCTTACTTCTTGTATATCAATTTTCAGCTCCTTCTCCACATCTGGGAAGTTCTCTTCAGTTATCTCCTTGAATATTTTATCTGTCCCTACATCTCTCTCCTCTCCTTCTGGTATTCCTATAACTCTTATATTTCCTTTACTCATGGAGTCAGATAGTTCCCGAAGTCTTTCTTCAGACTTTTTCCTTTGTACTTCTCCTTCCTTTTCTGTTTTGGTTCTTTTTTATTTCTGTGTCTTCAAGAGTACTTATTCATTCTTCCATTTCATCTATTCTGCTTCCATTGCTTTTCCCAGAGTTCTTTAGTTCCTCCATTAATTCTGTGATCTCCTGCTTTTCTTTTACTTCCCTCTTTAGGGACTCAGTTTCATTCTTTTGTTTGCTGATTATTTTCCCCTTATCATTGTTTTCCTTTATGACTTCTGTCAGTTTTTTTAATCATGGCAATTTTAAATTCTGTTTCTGGAAGACTCAGAATTTCTTCCAAGTTACTGTCGTTGCAATCTGGGGGGTGGTATTCTTTTTGTGGTTTGCTTTTTTTCCTGAGGAGTTGCTAGGTTGTGTTTGGTTCTTCTACTCCCCACTGTCTGTTTTCTTTTTCTTTTTTTTATGATATTTTTTTTTGCCTGTTGTTTTTTTTCAAAGATTTTTATTTGTATTTATTTATTTATATAAGCACTGGGTACAGTCAGAAGCGCGTGAGGGTGAGAGAAATCACCAGAACCAGTGTGGGGAGCAGAGCAGGAAGAAGGAGAAAATACACTGCTGAGGGGAGCAGTGGGCGGCAGGAGAGGTCTGCGCGCCATGTGGGACCCTCCTCCAGTGGCCGGGGAGCAGCCAGGGATGGAACCGGCGCTGCAGAGGCCACGGGCAGCCTCGCAACCCAGCGCTCAACCGCTGCGCCACCGGGAAGGCTCCCCACTGTCTGTTTTCTAATTTGCCATACGCATTGGAACACTGTGTTGCTGGGACTGGCCGACATCTTGGGTGAAGTTCTCCGCTCCCCTCTGGCTCCTCTAGGAGCCATCTGTCAGTTTCAGGCAGTCTTTACTGAAGAAAGGTCCCTGTTCTAAAATGCCGATGCAGGGACTCGCTCCCCTGAGCACCTGCTCTGCCCCGTTGGTGGGTTCCCGCTCCCCCTCTGGGCTCATACTGCAGGCCAGTGGGGCCTGGCATGGGCGAACTTCCCAGCTCACCTATGGCTCCTCAGGGAGCCTTCTACTGGTCTCAAGCAGTCTTTACTGAAGAAATGTCCCTGTTCTAAAACGGTGATGCAAGATGCACTCCCTGCGTGCCCGGTCTGCCCCGGCAGTGGGTTCCCGCTCCCCCTCTGGGCTGGGACTGCAGGCCAGAAGGGGCCTGGCATGGGCGAACTTCCCAGCTCACCTCTGGCTCCTCCGGGAGCCTTCTGCTGGTTTCAGGCAGTCTTTACTGAAGAAATGTCCCTGTTCTAAAATGGTGATGCAGGACACCCTCCCTGTGCGCCCGGTCTGCCCCAGTGGTAAGCTGAAAATATTCTTAAATTCTCTGGGTCATCTTTTCCAATCACCCTGAAGACAATTGATTTTTACCAGCCCTGATGCTGAAAGAGTCAGAAGTACAGTCATTTGTTCCACTCATGCAATTTGCCAGGCCACCTTCAAAATATCTTGACTATGACATCTCCTATTTGCCTCGCAGCTCCTTGTCCACCCCTAGGGATTAGTCACCAAGCACGCTCTCTTAAAGGGCTCCCTGTATCTGCCAGGGCAAAGTCTATTCTCAACACAGCAGCCACTGTCCTCTCAAAAGCAAAACCAAATGACAATGTCAGCTTCACCTTCTGGCAGGTCTCTCATCCATGTCTGTTTCAAGCCTCCCTTTCCATGTTGCCCTTGTACAAGTCCAAGGCTGAGAAGCAAGTGCAGCTTCTTCACCTGTCTCTCTATTCCAGGTGCCTCCTCCAGGTCTCCTTCTTGCTCTCCACCCTGCTTCCTTCCCACTCCCTCAGTTTATCTTTATAATAGTCTGATTCACCTTCTTCATTTAATACATGTTTGAATTCTCATTATATCCCATAACCTTATTGTTCTATTGCATAATGTTTATTGACTAGTAAGTCATGACAGTATCAAGTATTAATATTAAGATAGTTATTTATCAGTAGATAAATAAATGCCAATGATTTAAATAACAGTAGCAAGTTGTCAACCTAGAAATTTGAATATTGAGATTTTACCATATTTTAACTATTCCTGGCTGCCTCCAAATTGACATTGTGACCCCCATAGAACTCACCTGAGCTGAAGGCTAGGTCACCCTCAGAGAGTGAGGTTGAGTTAAATGTCTGATATCCAGTTGGAAATACATATTATCATGAAATATTTTGGTGTGAAATTTTCAAATATTGGACATCACAGATAGGAAAGCAGATGTTGATGCAGTCTGCAGAGAGGATTGAGGCCAGACAGCAGTCCATACCCATGAGGCATTTCACTTCCCAAATTTAAATCTTCTTCAAATTCTTTATGTCTTTACATCTACACTAAATGATAGTGTTATGTATGGTATGTAAACCTGATGAGTTTTCTTGTTTAAACAACTCCATACAGAAACACAAACACTCTGAGAGCCCATAACAATGTGCCCAAAAAGGACATATTCCTCAAATTAACAGGCATTCATGGTAATTAAATAAATGTGGATGAACACACATGTAAAGTGCAGCATGATGTTGTGAGTACCACTCCTCAAATATCTGTGGAAATATTAGAGTATGGTGTAGTCCACTAGCTATGATTTTTCATTCACCATTATAGCTTTCTATGTTCTCTTATTAGTTCTTAAAAAAACCTACCCGAGGGCCTCCCCAGTGGCGCAGCGGTTGAGCGCTGGGTTGCGAAGCTGCCTGCAGCCTCTGCAGCACCAGTTCAATCCCCGGCTGCTCCCCGGCCACTGGAGGAGGGTCCCGCATGGCGTAGACCTCTCCTGCCGCCCGCTGCTCCCCTCAGCAGTGTACTTCGGTCCTTCTGCCTGCTCTGCTCCCCGCTCTGGCTCTGGTGAATTCTCTCACCCTCCCGCGCTTCTGACTGTACCCAGTGCTTGTATAAATAAAATAAATAAATAAACAATAAATAAATAAATAAATAAATAAATAAATAAATAAATAAATCTTAAAAATAAAACTACCCTATATATTTTACTAATTTTTTAGAAATTATACCTCACATGAAATTAACAGCTTTCACAGCCACTGTATTATTCCTGGTGTCTGCATTGAGTTGAGCATTTTTATGGTAAATGCTGGTGGTACCCACACCAGAGCTTCCAGGAGGATCTCCACCACGACACGTGTGGTCCTTATAGACAGAAGTTTGTGACTACTCAGATTCACTACAGATCCTCAGGCATTATTATTCTGTGAAGGCCTCACTCACTAAGTAAAGGGGCCTCTGTTTTACCCGTGAACCTGGCCCCAAACATGACCAAGAAGGTCAGTGACAGGAAAGGGGAAGCACCATAGAGACTGGAGATGCTGCCCAGTGAGACAACTTCTGCTGACACCTGAGGTGAAACCCAACCATCACTTCTCTCGGCTAGGAGCACAGAAGTGGAGGACAGCAGAAAGACGAGATGCTGAAGTTTAATTACCCCAGTACACAAGGAATACCAGAGAACACCTAAGCGCTAAAAAGAACATCAATTAAAGCTATAGGAAAATATGAAGTTGTTGTAAATATAATTTTGAAATAAGTATGTATTATTAATTATACAATGGAAATACATGTAATTACAAGAATGAAAAGGGCAGTATGATACAAAAATTTCAAATCTGTCTCTAATGGAGTCATGACTCATCTTCTCTATTATATTTTGGTGAGTCTCCCCTTCATCAGTCTCCCCACAGCCATCTTCATGGCTTGTTTCCTCAGACTGTATATGATGGGATTAAAATTGGGGGGCATCACCGTGTAGAACATAGAAATGACCAGGTCAGACCTGGATGGGGTCCCTGAGGTCAGCTTCAGATAAGCAAAGCATCCAGCGGAGACAAACAGCACCACAACCAGCAGGTGGGGAAGGCAGGTGGAGTAGACTTCGGCCTTCCCTTCTGTGGATGGGATCTTCCTGACAGCAGAGAAGATGAGGACATAGGAAATCATGAAAATAAAGCAGCAGAATTCCAACACCATGGTAATGAACATGGGGACAAGTTCATTCATTAAATTTCCTGAGCAGGAAATAGCCAATAACTGGGGGATGTCACAGAAGAACTGGTGGACCACGCTGGACCCGCAGTATGAAAAGGAGAAGGTTCCAGCTGTGTTCATGACAGCGTAGAGACTCCCACTCAGCACAACTGTCAGCTGCACACACCTGTCCCTGTGCATGATGATGTCATAGTGCAGGGGTGGCAGACGGCAGCATAGTGGTCAAGGCTCATCACCGTGAGTAGGGTCAGCTCTGTAGCTCCTGAAACCACCAGAGTGAAGACCTGGAGGACACAGCCCGGGAAGGAGATGGAGCTGCTGTGCCTCAGAGAGTTGGCAATGGACTTAGGGACTGTGGCTGAGATGAGGCAGAGGTCCAAGAAGGACAGACTCCTGTGGACGAAGTACATGGGTGTGTGGAGGTGCTGGTCCAGGGTTGTGATGAGGACCATGAGTCCGTTCCCCAGCAGGGCGCAAAGGTAGACCAGGGAGAAGAGCAGTGAGTGCAAGAAGCCCATGGTCCCCTTGGTGGGGAATCCCAGAAGCAGGAATTCTGTCATGGCCGTGAGATTCATCCCCCCTGGAGCCATCACTACATGAACGGCTAGAGGAATAAAGTGCCGGGACCATCTACAAGTGCTGGACCCGCAGTGTCTCTGCAGGTGACCAGCGCTGTCCTTCCCCATTGATCTCTCTCCACGCTCTGTCCAGCATCACCCTCAGGGAACTCAGCTCCTGCTCTGCTCACCCTCTCCAGCTTCAGTGACCCGCAGGTGCCGCCACTGTCCACGACGCCTGAGGGAGATGCTGAAGGGCAGAGAGTTCAACTGACCTCAGCTCCCTGAGCAGTCTTCTCTCGTCTCACCACGTCCTGCACATGGGCACCCCTGATACCCTGAGCTCAGCCCTTCCTCTGCCATCCCCAGACCCCGGGTCAGTGCACCTTCCAGGAGCAGTACCCTCCAAGAAAACTCTGGTACATGAACATTCAAGGACACCCCAAATCTAGCCTGTGGATCTCATCTGCCAAGTTCCAGCAAAACAAAGGCCAGTCACAGCTCCAGGTGCATAATTTGGGACCACATGGACACCATTGGCCCCAAGTCTGTTCCTGGTCAGCACCCTCATCACTCATCACAGCAGTATGTGGGGAGTCTCACGCCCTGTGTCACTGTCTGACTACTGACTGACCCTCGCCCCTGCATGGTATGCGCTGAGAGGGTGACCTACTACACTGTCCCAGTCATTGTCCTGTCCCTTCCCTCCCCTGAGGAGCCCTGGTGCAGCTGCTCGAGAGCTCCTGCAGCTGCTTCCTGCAGCTGCTTCCTATGGTCACACCCACTTTCCCCTGCTGCAGGATGGTCTTGTCCACCCCCCGGACCCTCCCCAGACCCTCTGTCCCCCTCAGACTCATGCACATCTGTGCAGGAAGGAGGCCACTCCAGGGCTGAGCCAGATGGTCTGTGCGTGTGGCTGTCCCTGCTGGTCCCACGGCCCCGGGTCCCCCAGGTGCAGGTTTGTTCCTCACCCCAGGCCCGTGCGTGATGGGGATGTCTGGACACGGGGCAGCCCTGCCCACTCTTCTCCCCCCACATCCCCAATCTCATACTCTCCTTTCCCAGTGGGATGACAGAGGGGAAGTCTCTGGTGAGGCAGGATTTTTGGGAGAATGTGGTGATATAAAATATTTATAATATGTTGGTGGGAATAATGCCAAATAATTTAATAAAAACAATGACATAAATCAGGATACATGGTGGTCTATAATGTTGACTTCTGTGAGTGATTTATATAAAATTTAAAATGATAAAATCACTTTTAACATATCTCTCCTACAGGCCCAGTTTAAATACTGTCAGTTGTTTCATAAATCACTAAAAATCCCTGAGTGATGGAGTTGGCAAAAAATCCCAAGTTCACATCCATAAATAGTCACATGTCCCTGCCAGACTCATGCTAGTGTCAGAGTCATGAAGCTGTCAAATTGTTGCTGTAAGAGTTTTTGATTTTATACTTGACACATATCTGTCATAGTGTTAGGACAAAAAGGATAATATTCTGAATTTAACAATAAATATTATTTCTAATTTGCTCTGAAATTTATTCAATACCATTTTATTGCATTAACTTTGTGATTTTGTTTACTATCTGAAACACACTGAGTGTGGTGATGCTACAATCTCATACGAAGCAATAATCGTCACTCTCCCATAAATCAAAATCTTCTAGTATGCTCAATGTGATAAAAGGCAATATTTTTAACCATTGTAAATTACAAGAGAATATGTTTTCTCTCATTGAGTCTCACCCAGGCTGACAGGGCAGTGGGACATGATAACTTGGGCCCCGTCAGCATTAGTTGTCATGATTTACAAAGTGAATAGTTTAACTATGGTGCTTTCTCAAGTCTAAAATGGAGCTTGAATCTGAAAACTTTCAAGTGTGCGTGGATTCTCCCCTGCAAATACCTGCAGTCATGGGGCAGGTGGAAATACCCGCTGCTGTGTTGAGTCTCTCTCCTGAGGTTGTCCCCATGGAGTGGACAGAGGGCATCCCAGCCTCTCACTCTATGTCCATGGCTCCTGTGGACACCTCTGAGCATTCACAGGTTGTTCCAACCCATCCTACTGCCTCCTCATGGACAGAGCAGGGCCTCAGCTCTGGGCTATTTGAACTCTGGAGCTGGTGTCCATGTGTTGGACATGGTACAGATTCCAGCCTTCAGGGACCTTCCTCTGGAGGGAAAGTGTGTGTTTACTTGACTGTGTTAATTGGAGCATACTGCAGTGCGTCTCAGTGAGTAATTATCACACTCGGTGTGTAGATATGATTTTGTGTCTGGCTCACACCTCTATGGACGTGAATAGACAAATCCTCATGTCCAGGTTCCATTCCCCACCTGTCGTGTCTGCTGTGGTGGGCACCATCTGTCCTGAAAATGCTCTGAGTGCCTGTCTAGACAGCTGGACAGTCGCCCGTCACCCACCATGTGCCCTTCAGGGAGAGACCCTGGGGTTGGGCATGAGGGGGATGCAGGAAGGCCTGAGGCGGGAGGGAAGGGACATGGAGAAAGGCAGGAGGGAGCCAAGGGAGGAGGAGCAGGGCGGAAAGACAATGGACGTCCAGCAGAAGTGATTGACCACGGGGGTCACCAGCCCTTCGGGAAGAGAAACTTTATTGGTCTCTGAAATTGTGTATCCTGCAGTTCTTTTCCACCCCAGCACCTGTCCCTGCACTTACATTAGAACTATTATTAGGTTTGAATAATTTTAATTTTAACCTTAACAAAATGGAGTAGAATATTAGGGTTTCTGCTCATGGTGTCATATACTAAGGTTTGCTGCATGACGATGGTGATGTCACACATGGAATCAGGCATTTATCTGCTTGAGTTTACTCTTCTGTAGGGTGTGGGGCAGGACCTGCTCCACTTTGCTGCGTGTGTCTGTCTGCTTTTCCCAGCACCATTTCCCCACTTTCCTGATCTAGTGCCTGCTCTGTCTCCTCTGTCGTAGAGTCACTGTCCCTCCTGATGAGGGGGGATTCCTGGGCCCTCACTATATTCCAGATGTCTGTGTCTGTTTTTGTCCCAGACCCATGCTGCTTTAACTCATAGCTTTATGGTTAGATTGAAATCTGCAAGTTTGTTGCTGCCATTTGTCCTCATTCTTGTCAGGATGTTTTGGTTGTTACATATACATTTCAGTAATGTTTGTTTTATGTCTTTGGAGAATACTATTGAAGTTCTTATTGGGATTACATTGAATCTGTAAATTGCTTTGGATCAGACGGGCATTTGGTAATGTTGATTCTTCCAAGCCAAGGGTAGGGAATATCTTTTCATTTCTTTGTCTTTTCTATTTTATTAACAAGGCCTTATTCTTTTCTTGTATCTTTACCTCCTTTGTTATGTTTACTGCATGGTACTTAATCTTGTGATTATAAGTGGGATTGTTTTCTTAACCTCTCTTTTAGTTCAATTTTTGCATATAAGAAGGCAATTGATTTTCTTTGTGTGTTGATTTTGTAAGCTTCCAACTACACTGAAGTTACTTATTGTTTTAATCTGTTTTTTTTTTCCAGTGGAATCTTTGTTTTCTTAGTGTATACTTTGTTGTCCACAACAGTTTTAATTGTGCTGATATGTTTAAATCCGTACAATCTACAGACAGTTAATGTTTTATTATTTAAAAATGTTTAATTATGTTACACAAAACATTCAAATTGGAGGCAAGGAAGTGTCTCAGGATATGTTCATAATAGTCTGATTCAGCTTCTTCATTCAATACATGCATTGGATTCTCATTATATCCCATAACCTTCTTCTGTTTATATCCCATAAATTCTATTGACCAGTAAACTATGAGAATATCAAAAATTAATATTAAGAAAGTTATCATCAGAAAAAACTACAATGCCAATGATTTGAAAGAAAAGCAAGATATTGTTAACCCAAAACCTCAAAGATCAAGATGTTGCCACTTTTAAACATTCCTGGCTGCCTCCAAACTGACATTGTGCCCACATGGGCCTCAACTGGGCTAAAGGCAAGGTCAGCCTGATTAGCAACCTCAGAGGGTGAATGTCTGAGAATGAGTTAAATGACATCCAATGGAGCTATATTTTATCATGAAATATTTTGGCGTGAAATTTTCAAACATTGGACGTTGTTGTGCCCAAGGTCAGCTGACTTGGCGTGCATAGCCTCCAAGAATCCAAAGACAGCCAATGCAAATACAAAAGGGAGTTTATTACAGACTCGAGTCCAGGCTCACAGCACCTACCAATACAGTGGCAGATAGCGAGAGCCCCGATCAAAGGAAGCAGGGCTCTTTTAATAAGGTTAAATTATGCTGGCAGTTACTCATTGGATACAAGGATGTGTTCTCCAATGCTGCCTGGCTATCATTCTAAGCTGACTGATCCTGCCGAGATGCAGCTCCAGCCTGCATCTCCAATTAAAGTAAGTTTGCCTATTACAGCAAGTTCGAGCAAGGATGGAGTGAGGGTCGAAACTGTCAAAAATATCTCTGGAATGCAGTCTTTCCTGGGACAGCAAAACCTAAAATTCTAAAATGGCAGTTACACGCAAAATGACAAAGCAATGGCTAAGAATACTTATGCTTGGTTCCACAGACGTCACAGACAGGACAGCAAAGGTTGATGCAGTCAGCAGAGAGGAACTGAGGCCAGACAACAAGTGACAATCATGGGTCCACTTCACTTCCCCAATTTAAATTTCCTTCAAAATCTTTTTATTTACATCTACACTAAATGATAGTGTTATTTATGATAATGTAAGTCGGATGATTTTTCTCTTTTGACCTACTCCCCATGGAATCACAAACACTCTGAGATCCCATAATAATGTGGCCAAAAGGACATTGTCCTCAAATTCCCAGAAATTCTAGGTAATTAAATATATGGGGATAAACACACTAGGAAAGTGTGGCATGATGTTGTGAGTACCCGTCCTCAACTATCTCTGGAAATAATAGAATATTGTGCAGTCCACTAGCAATTATTTGTGTGCCATACACAGAAGGCCAGGCCAAGGGCAATTTTTTTTTTAACCATTATAGCTTCCTAAGTTCCTTTACTGTTTCTTAAAAACCCTACCCACTGTATCTTAGTAAATTTTTAGTAGTTATACTGCACATGAAAGTAACAGCTTTCACAATCACTGTCTTATTTCTGGTGTCCACTGTGCACTAATCATGTTTATGGTAAATACCGGTGACATCCAAACCAGAGCTTCCAGGAGGGTATCCCATCATGTGTGAACATTGTCCACAGAAGGTCGTGATCACTCAGTTTCCAACTTGGACACTAAGGCCTTATTTATGCTGTAAAGGCCTCACTCACCATGTAAAGGGGCCTCTGTCCTCCCTGTGACCCTGGTCCAACACATGAACAAGAGGGTCAGTGACATGAAACAGGATGTGTCTAAGAGACTGGGAAGGCTGCCACAGAGAGACAACTTCTGACAACTGAGATGAAACCCAACGATCACCTCTCTCGTGCGGGAGCTCAGAAATGGAGAATAGCAGACAGATCCTGAAGTTCAGTGACCTTCATTGTACAGAGAATATCAAAATGCAACTAAGTGTTAAAAGAAGAGAACAATCAATGGTAATAGAGTAAATGAGAAGCAGAATATATGAAGTCATCATAAATATATTTAAAAAATCATCATATATTTCTAAATTGTACAATGGAATTATATGAAATTATAAGAATATAAAGGGGACAATAATGTGAAAATTTAAAATAATTGTCTTGTAATCGAGTCATGAACGCATATTCTCTTTACATTTTGGTCAGACTCCCCTTATTCAGTCCCCACACAGCCGACTTCATGGCTTGGTTCCTCAGACTGTTTATGATGGGATTAAAGTTAGGGGTCACCACTGTGTAGAACACAGAAATGACCAGGTCAGACATGGACGGGGTCCCTGAGGTCGGCTTCAGATAAGCAAAGAATCCAGTGAAGAGAAACAGCACCACAACCAGCAGGTGGGGAAGGCAGGTGGAGTAGACTTTGGCCTTCCCTTCTGTGGATGGGATCTTCCTGACAGCAGAGAAGATGTGCACATAGGAAATGATGATGAAAATGAAACAAGAGGAATGCATCACCACACTAATGAGAATGGGGACAAGTTCATTGATTAAATTTCCTGAGCAGGAAGTAGCAAATAACTGGGGGATGTTATAGAACTGGTGGAACACGTTGGACCCACAGTAGGACAAGGAGAAGGTTCCATCTGTGTTCATCATAGCATAGATACCCCCACCCAGCTAGGACACGGCTGTCAGCTGCACACACACCTGTCCTTGCTCATGATGACATCATAGTGCAGAGGATGGCAGATGGCAGCATAGTGGTGAAGGCTCATCACCGTGAGCAGGTGCATCTCTGCACCTGCTGGCATAACCACCATAAAGACCTGGAGGACACAGCCTGGGAAGGAGATGGAGCTGCTGTGCCTCAGAGAGTTGGTAATGGACTTGGGGACCTTGGCTGAGATGAGGCAGAGGTCTGAGAAGGACAGACTCCTCAGGAAGAAGTACATGGGGGTCTGGAGGTGATGGTCCAGGGTGGTGATGAGGACGATGAGCCCGTTCCCCAGCAGGGCGCACAGGTAGACCAGGGAGAAGAACAGTGGGTGCCAGAAGCCCATGGTCCCCTGGGTGGAGAACCCCAGGAGGACAAATTCTGTCACAGCCATGAGATTGGTCATCTCTGGAGCCATCATCTGTATAAAAAAATAAAGAAGAAGAAAACATTGTCATACCTTCCAATATAGAACACAAAATGTGTTATCCACATATAACCATCTCACAATCTATTTATGCTTTATCATTATCTGAGCAAATTCATATTTTATGTCATGTGAATGCACTATTGATGTATTGTCCAAACATGTGTCCACAAATTTGTGAAGAAATGAAAATTTTAAATGACCATGATAAAACCTGAATATCAGGTCTCTTACTAAACTAAATTGACAGACCAGCAGTGCCCAGTCATACCCAGGCCCATGACTCCCCCTCCTGCCCAGGCCCAGCATCCCCAACCAGCACACCTCCCAGAGGTAATCCAGGCCACAGCCCCAGAGGACACGTGACCATGCCCAGCCCCTCCCCACCCTGGAGAGCCTGTCCCTGCTCCTCCACACAGCCCTTGTCTGGAGAGGCCCCACAGTGATGGGCGTGCAGGAGATGGGGTGTGTGGTTCCCTGTTTTCCTGCCCCTAGGACCCGACACTGTCCTAAAACTGAATGATCTGGGCTCAGCGTCCCCATGCAGCTTGTCCTGACACATCCTCTGTCAGATTCCTGCCCCTGTGGCCTCACTGCCACCTCCTGGTCCATCTCCTCGTCCCCTCATCTCCCTGCCCCTGACTCCCCACATCTGAGGACTCAGGGACCACATTTCCCACAGAGTCTCCTCCTGGGTCACACCCACACGTTCCTCCTGCAGGATGTGCTTGTCTACCCCGGTTCCATCCCGGCCCCTCTGTCCCCCTCAGACTCATGCACATCTGTGCAGGGAGGTGGCTGCTCTGGGGCTGAGCCGGATGGTCTGTGCTTGTGGCTGTCCCTGCCGGTTCCAGGGCCCTGGGTCCCCCCGGGTGCGGTTTTGTTCCTCCCCCCAGGCCCGTGCGTGAATGGGGATGCCTGGACACGGGGTCGCCCTGCCCTCTCTCCACCTCCCCCCAGTCTCATCCTCTCCCCGCTCTGTGGGGTGATGGAGGGGCAGGCCCTGGGGAGGCAGGACTTTCAGGAGAATGTGCTGATATGAAATAACTGTGAAAGGTTCATGAAAATGACCCAGATATTTTAATTGAAAAGGGAATACTTGAGCACAGGCTGTGGTCAAGGGCCTGGGATTCTTCTGAGTGACGAAAAACTCAAATGTCTCATGACAGATACACAAGCCCCATCTCTGCCCGTGCCCTGATCAGCTACGGGGACCCCCTTCCCGTCACAGCATGAGACAGTGTCCTGTGAGCGGAGGGTGATGGGTCAGATACCCCCGAAGTGCATGTCCAGTAAGGGACACAGTCGCGGCTGCGCCACGTGTTGTGAGAAAGATCCGTCTCCCCATACGCTGCCTCGAGCCCCTTGACTCTCCCTGACGCCGCGGCCTGATGTCAATCGACAGGACCAGCACCCCTGTCCTCAGAGCAGCCCCTGCCCTGGTGCAGGGGTGGCTCCCCATGAGAGGGGCCCTGTGTCTGCTCCGGGTCTCCACTCCCTGCCCCCCCTTCCCCCACCCCAACCCTCCAGTCCTCCAGGGCAGGAAAGGAACCAGCTCCTCTGGGTCTGGAGAGAACCGGCTCCTCTGAGCATGGGACCCACTGCAGCTCAGAGCCAGGCCGGGCTCTTTGTGGCCCCATCCCCACCAGCAGCGTCCCTGGACTCTCCCGTGAGTCCCCCAGTGGCTGTGCGTCCCTGACTGTCGTGGCTCTTTCCTTTCTGGCTCCTCCCTGTGCTCTGCGCCCACGTCACAGGCGTGAGCCATGATGGTCACAGACACTGTTGTCGGGTCCATCCCCTGGTTCTTGGGCTGTTGCCTGGCACCCAGGAGGTTCTGCTGATTATTCAGCTAATGTGGGTCAGACAGGAGCCTCTGGTCTGTACAAAGTCTTGGTTTGAGCCCACCTGCTGGGAACACAGGCAGACACTGGTGCCAGAGCAGCTTCGCCAGCGACCACCGTGACAGGAAGGAAGCGGTGACATGGCTAGACACGGGCCTTCCTGATGCAGTGACTGGAGCCCCTGGAGCAGCTCACGTTCCCTCTCCCAACTCCTGCCAGACATTTAGCATCCCCATCCCCACCCACCATGCACCCCACACCTACCTCCATGGACTGTCCTCCTTGCCTGAGTGTGACCCCAAATACAAGTGAGACCTGCTGCGGGGAGCGGTCACATGCAGACACATCGGGATACCAGCTCCAGAGCTCAAATAGCCCAGCCCTGAGGCCCTGTGCTGCCCATGAGGCGGGAGCAGGACGGGGTGACCCTCTAGGAGTCTCTGCTTGCACTTGGAGTAATTTTTATGCTGCCCCGCGCCGCCCCCAAGGCTGCCACCCATGCGAGGCAACACTGTACATGAAATGCCTCTAATATCACAAATGTGTTCAAGGAAAAATCTTCTACATGCCTCAAATTAGAGGAAAACATATTTTCTCACATTGCAAGTCATCTCTGCACAATACGGCATTGAGAAGTTGAGCACATTGTGTAATGTTAGCATCAGTTTTCACTATTTATAAAATGAATAGTTTATGATACTTCCTCAAGTCTGAAATAAGGCATGAGCACTATAGTCATTCAGGTCTGAGTGGATTTTCCCCTGCAAGCGGCTGGGGGCAGATACCTGCAGTCTGGGGGACAGTTCCTGCTGCCGTGCCTGTCTCTCCTGAGGTTGTCCCCATGGCAGGACAGAGGGTGTCCCGGCCTCTCACTCCATGGTCGGGGCTCATGGGGAGCCTCTGAGCACTCACAGGATGTTCCACCCCGTCCTGCGCCGCCTCATGGACAGAGCAGGGCCTCAGGGCTGGGCTATTTGAGCTCTGGAGTTGGTGTCCGCCTGTTGGACACTGTCCAGATTCCAGCCCTCAGGGACCTTCCTCCAGAGACACAAGTGCATTTCAGGTCACTGTCTTAATTGGCATCATCCTGTTTCACATCCCAGTGAGCAATTAGTGCCCTGGGTGTGTCAGAGGCTATTTTGTGTGTCTTGTGACCCTGTAGGAAAGGTTTGTAATTAATGTTCCTCAAAGGTCTCTTTTGTCATCACTGTCTGGCCTCAGGGGACCCGGGTATAGCCCCGTCATCAAAGCCATAATGAGCCACGTCCAAGGGGCGCTGGAAAGTCACCGTCACCCACGCGTGCCCTTCATAGGGGGGACCTGGGAGGTGGGTGAGGGAGGAGAGTGAGGAAGGGAAATGAAGGTTGGACGGGAAAAGGCAGGCAGGGAGAGGTGGGGGGGAGGGGAAGGGAGGTTGGGAGAAATTCAGCAGAATGAACAAAAGAGGGAAGTGAACTGGACCCTCTGAGGGGAAGGTCCGTGTCCTCATGCGTTGCTGCGTGTGTGTTTGGTCACGTGTGCATGGCTGCTCCGCCTCATGCCTGCCCGTCTGTGAGTGTCACGGCTGCTGCTCGCGGGAGGTTCTCTGTGGTCTTCACGTGGGGAGGGGCCGTGGCGGGGGCCGTGGTTGTGGGCAGTTGTGCGTGGTGTGTAGCTCCTGTGTGGCCGTCACGCCCGCCGTGCCCCCTGCCCCACGGGAAGAGGACTTTTGTGTGTGTCCTGGACTGTGAGGGGCCTGGAATGGGCCACCCCTCAGCGAGCAGATCATGCCTCATGCTGACCAGAGCGGGAGCATGTGGCGCATGTGTGGGACGGTTTCAGCATCCTGCCGTGCCCGGAGCCGCTGTCACCACCTCCACGTGACCGTCCCACGGCGGGGCGTGTGGCCACAGGGGAGAGGCTGGGCAGAAACTCTTCCTGCGTGACGTCCTCCATGGATTCCAGGCCGTTTAAGTCGATCTCTCGGCTACATTGTGGGAAAGGAGGCGTCACTCGGCTCTTTCCTGCAGTTGGGCACGACATGAAAATGGCTTCTCCAGTGAGGTGAGAAATGACCACATTACCATCTGTCCTGAAAGGCTAATTTATCTTCCAACATGGGCCCCGGGAGCCTGGTTTGGGCCCCAGTTGTGCAGCCATCGCAGGCCGCTCGGGTCGTGGTCGGTTCTCACACGTGAAGATGCTTTTGTGGCCTTGGCCAAGTTTTCAGGCCTATAACGCTAACCGGGGGGCTGACCGGCTCTCCCGCAGCTATTCTCTGGCCTCTCCCGCCCTCTGGGCCTCAAATGACGCTGCCCTCATCCCCGTGTCCCTTGGCACATGGTCCCCATCAGAATGGCGCCTGCCCGTGTTCTGGCCCTGGAGCCACATCACAGACACACACGCAAGACCCAGCAAAGGGGCCTGTTTCGGGGATGGCGTCTCTGAGTCTCAAACACTCCCTGGGGTGTGGGGCCACTTGTCCATGTGCCCTCGGCGCCCTTCTCCTTGGAGTGTGTCCTCACAGCACTCTCGGGTGGGAGTCGTGGCAGACCACGTGCTCCTGTGGTCACAGCCGCACCGTCCACCATGGCCGGTCCTGCCCCCCCCAAGTGCTGGCCACAGGGTAGTGAATACAGAATGTGGGTCCACGCTCAGTGGGTACCACCCAGCTGTGAAAGGATGAAATCGTGTCATTTTCGACAGCGTGGCTGTATCCTCAGGAGTTTTCTGAAGTGAAATGAGTCAGAGAGTGACAGATGCGGATGGTCTCACTCGTCTGTGGAACAGAAATACAGAGAAGATCCATCACCAAATGCAGCAAAAGCAGATGTTGGGCTTAGTGAAAAAATGTGCTGTTACCTGAGGGAACAGAGAGAAGCAAGGGGAGTGGCATGGAAGAAGAGGAGGCACTAACGGGGTGTAGTGTAGACTGCAGGGGGCACTGTGCCCGCAGAGTGGGAAATTAACCCCCAAATTAAAGCAACAAACTCCGTGAATAAAGCATTTCTTGGATGGTGGCAAGTTGTAAACTCGCATAACCTCACGTGACATCACTGATGATATCAACTCTCCGGCTCAACAGAGATTTAGACATTTGGTGCAAAGGAAAATAGAAAATTTTAAAGAGTTCTGACCAGGGCCTCCCCTGGTGACGCAGGCGGTTGAGCGCAGCTTGTGAAGCTGCCTGCAGCCTCTAAGTGCCAGTTCGATCATGGCCGGCCAGCGAGGTTCCCACATGGCGCCACAGACCTCTCCTATCTGGCCCACTGCTCCCCTCAGCAGTGGATTTCGTCAGTCTGCCTGTTCTGTTCCCCGCTCTGGCTCTGGTGAATCCTCTCACCCTCCCACACATCTGGCCTGTACCCCCGTTCTTGTGTAAAATAAATAAATAAATCTTTAAAAAAAGAAAAGAAAAGAAAAAGACAGAAAAATTGACATATAGTGTCATGCTGACCTTTGCATATCACGTCAGGCGCCCGGGAGTCTCCGCGGGCAGGACCTGGTACCCCCTTAGGCCCATCACCCCCCTGACCCCACGGGGACGGGGTGGCCCTGGCATCACCCAGGATAAGCCCCGTCCACAGGGAGTGGGAAAGTCGCCGCCACCCCTGGGCACCCCCTGGGCCTGGCAGGGGGTTTGGGGTGTGGGGGAGGGCAACCGAGAAATCCCTCAGGAGGAGCCGGGGAAGCACCTGGGTCTTCTGACACAGGTTTGTTCGCGTCTCTCAGAATTGTTTTATTTGAAAAGCCCGTTTACCTCAGCACCTGGAAATGGAAAAACATGTGAACGGGCGTGTCTGATGCAGGCGGGTGGTGACCTTACAGTGGGGTGAGGCCCACGGCGGCGCCATCCGGCGTGTCACCTCAGTGGGTGTGCCTCAGCTCTGACACCGCAGAATGGGGGGTCCTCTCCCGGTGTGGTGTCCCTGAGTCCTCACAGGTCCCCCGGGTCAGGGTCACACACAACAAACGAGCTCGTGGCAGGCACCCTGGGACCCTCCACTGCACATGCAAGAGGGAAGGTGGAGGTCAGAGCGAGCGTGAGGGACCCGCCCTAATGAGCAGTCCCAGAAGCTGCAGCCCCAGAAACTGACGGTGATTCTGCAGTTTCTTGCAAATATACCCCACGGTGTCCTTTCATCCATGATAAAGAAAACATCTTCCATTTTGTTTCATGTGTTATTTGTGTGACAGAGGAACAATCTGCCAGCTCCTCTGAGGAGACAGGGGCCAGGACGTGGCCCAACGGGTCTGTGCAGGCCACGCTGCGGGGCTGCGGGTGGGGACCTTCACTTCCCTGACACGCGTGGGTGCTGCAGAGCTTGGTGTGGGGGGGCCTGGGGGTCTGGGTAAACAGCAAAAGGAAATGTTGGACTGAGTGCAAAAATTTGCTCATTACCAGACAGAACCAAGGAGGAGATAGGAGTGTGGACAGATGGGCCGGACACTGCAGGGCATTTAGTAGATTCTGAGTGGACACTGGTGCTTGTGGGGGAGTTAATAGTGACCCACAGTGAAAACAGTAAAAAGTCTAAATGAGTCTACTCCTTTTATAAGAACAAATAACAAATTAAAATGATGTTGGGATGAAACATTCATGGTAAAGATCCCTTCTCACAGACACTCACTGCATTTGTTCAAAGGAGAAATAGAAAATTAACAGGAATCTGACCAGGGAATGATGTCATATCCCAAGGGATGGGGACTGTGCTCTCATACTACCACTGAAATGAATATTACTGTGAGAGATTTTCTAACTCAGGTTTCATTCTGAAATTTGAATGGACGAGTCATGTCTTGTGATTAGCTACTTTTTATTATCATAAATAGTTATGTGGACAAAATATGCTCATCAGTCAGGAGAGCTTGGAGACCCGGTGACCTGTTCTGGAGAGGAGGAACATCACCCAGCTCACGGTCTCAGTGTTAGGATAATAAGAGTGATATCTTAAGACATGCAGTGCAGATGTGTAGAATTATAAAAAAAATGTAAATAGGCCATGCTTTAGTTTACATAATAAAATAATAATATCGTTCCCAAGCAGAATAAAAGTGAACTTTAGTTTAATCTACAAGAAGGTGGAGGTGAATACCTTCTACAGAATCAAGATCAAATATGGAAATCTAAGGAACCTAAAAATGAACATAGCAAATTGAAAATGATAAAATTTTAAGTAGAAACGTAATTCTTCAAAGATAATTCATCTAACTTTACTTTTGAAAACGCCACATCGAGGGGGTGAGTCACGTTGGCATCCAAGCAGGCATCACAGAAATTAACATTCCATCCATTCCAGGTTTCACTCATAGATTCCTACTAACCAAGGAAGTGTCCATCCTTCCACCTCTGGCAGAGTCAGGTGTGGTTTCCCTTTGTCCTTTGAGCAGGAACAGAAACTTCTCCTAGAGGAAGATGCCCCGTGAGGAATCGTGAGGGATGGGGGGTCCACTCAACCTCTCCCCTGCCATCAATGAGGACAAGGTCCTTGGTGGAGACACACACAGGCTGTGGGAACCGAGCCCCAGGACTGGAGTCCTGTGGCCATGTGGTCCTAAGGACAGACCCGTTTACAACTGCTTCACGTTATGTAAATGTTGGTGAATGTTAGTTCTAGAACATTCTTTCTACACCAAATACAAGTTTTTAACCATGAGGTGGATTCAGTTTTGAACATCACACAGGGAGGGCTTGGGGGAAGGATTGCAGCAATTTAGGAAACAGGAGTATAGTGAGGATTATGAGAATATGCAATTGTGACAAGGGAATAATCCTAATGCAAGAAATCAATACTTATAAATGATGACATGTAAGAGTTTGGGGGAAAAGCTGAATTAATGAGGGGCTATACATTTTGATTGTGGTATCTCTCTCACATCTTGGGGTACTGGACTATCATCAGTCTCCCCACAGCCATTTTCAAGGCTTGGTTCCTCAGACTGTATATGACAGGATTAAAGGTGGGGGGCACCACCGTGTAGAACATAGAAATGACCAGGTCAGACATGGATGGAGTCTCTGAGGGTGGCTTCAGATAAGCAAAGAATGCAGTGGAGACAAGTAGCACCACAATCAGCAGGTGGGGAAGGCAGGTGGAATAGGCTTTGGCCTTCCCTTCTGTGGATGGGATCTTCTTGACAGCAGAGAAGATGTGGACATAGGAAATGATGATGAAAATAAAACAGCACATAACCCAGAGCACACTAATGAGAATGGGGACAAGTTTGTTCATTAAATTTACTGAGCAGGAAATAGCCAATAACTGGGGGATGTCACAGAAAAACTGGTTGACCATGTTGGACCCACAATTGGACAAGGAGAAGGTTCTAGCTGTGTGCATCACAGCATGGAAACCCCCCCACCCAGCCAGGACACAGCTGTTAGCTGCACACACCTGTCACTGCTCATGATGAAGTCATTGTGCAGAGGGTGGCAGATGGCAGCATAGCAGTCAAGGCTCATCACCGTGAGGAGGCTCATAACCATCATGAAGACCTGGAGGAAACAGCCTGGGAAGGAGATGGAGCTGCTGTGCCTCAGAAAGTTGGCGATGGATTTGGGGACCGTGGTTGTAATGAGGCAGAGGTCCGAGAAAGACAGACTCCTCAGGAAGAAGTACATGGGGGTGTGGAGGTGCCGGTCCAGGGTGGTGATGAGGACGATGAGCCCATTCCCCAGCACTGTGCACAGGTAGACCAGGGAGAAGAGCAGAGGGTACAAGAAGCCCATGGCCCCCTTGGTGGGGAACCCCAGGAGGATGAATTCTGTCACGATGGTGCGATTGGTCACCCCTGGGGTCATCATCTGCATAAAAATATTGAGCAGAATACTACACATGTGAACCTTCCAGTCTGAGTCTAGATTACACCTACAAGGACAGTCACAGGCATGTCCCAGCAGTCGCTCTCAGGGTGTGGAGTGGAGAGGCTGATCGTGGGATTCTGCTCTGGTTGATCTCATAGCCTGACTGAGAGCCCCTCCCCACTGCCCCAATCTTGCTTTCCCACCTCCTGCCCAGGCTCCAGCATCTCCGCCCAGCACACCTCCCAGAGGCTGTCCAGTGCACAGCTCTAGAGGACACGTGAACATGCCCAGCCCCTCCCCACCTGTAGAGCTTGTCCCTGATCCTCCAGCACAACCCTGGTCTGGGGAGGCCCCACATTGATGGGTGTGCAGGGAGATGGGGTGTGCGGGTCCCTGTTTTCCTGCTCCCCGGGACCCAACACTGTCCTGGAACTGAATGATCTGGGCTCGGCGTCCCTGTGCGGCATGTCCTGATGCCTCCTCTGTCAGATTCCAGCCCATGTGGCCTCACTGCTGCCTCCTGGTCTGTCCCCTCGTCTCCTCATCTCCCTGCCCCTGACTCCCCACATCTGAGGACCCAGAGTCCACATTTCCCACAGAGTCTCCTCCTGGGTCATACCCTCATGTCCCTCCTGCAGGATGGGCTCATCTACCCTGGGTCCCTCCCCGGCCTCTCTGTTCCCCCCAGACTCCTGCACATCTGTGCAGGGAGGAGGCTGCTCCGTGGCTGAGCTGGACGGTTTGTGCGTGTGGATGTCCCTGCTGGTCCCAGGGCCCCGGGTCCCCCGGGAGCAGATTTGTTCCTCCCTCCAGAAGTGGGGACGTCTGGACATGGGGCAGCCCTGCCCACATTCCCCCTCCCCAATCTCATCCTCTCCCTGCTCTGTGGGGTGTCAGAGGGGCAGGCTCTGGGGAGGCAGGACTTTTAGGAGATTGTGCTGCTATAGAATTATTGTATGAGACTAGAGGAACAATTTTTGCTATTGTAATGGAAACAAGAAAACAAATTCAGAACCTGCTGTTTTGTGCCCTCTGCGAAAACCTTTCCAGTGACTTAAAATAATATTTATGTTGATTATATTATATTTTATATAACTGTGTTGCTGTGTGGAATCAGGTAAAATGTTCACATCCATGTTAGACTGATTTCTACATGTGACTATCACTTCATTGTGAAGGAAAAAAAAATCAATATATATAGCCTTAAAATTTATGAATATCTCACTCACGATTGTGTCGTATTCTGGGGATGAACATGTGAAGCTTTTCCTTTTAAACTACTAGTGTGAATTTTAACTTCCTCTTAAGATTCTTCCTCACTGTTCCTAAATAGCTCTCGTACGTGTGATATTTAACATGTGATGCACTTTCATCTCAGTGTTCTCAATGCCGAAATACATGGCTATGAACAATAATTGTCAGATAGACCATAATTAAAATATTATATGACCACAAATATATTAAAAACCTAACCTGCAGAAGCCCTTTATTTGAAAAAAATATAAAAGAAAAATATTTTCCCTCTTTGAAAATCATCCCTGAAAATATGGCATTATGATATTGAACTGTGAGTTTTAAATATTAGCTTTCAGTTATAAGATTAATATTTTAACTACTGCTCCTCTGAAATGCAAAATGCATTGTGAAATGATACCAGGTTGTAAAACACGTTACCTCAAAAGAGAACAAATAAAATTCCCTTTAGTAGGACAACAAAATGAGGTCAGTTGTTCCTATTGAAAGGCTGACACTTTGAAATGTAGTTCAATGGATAATATTTTGATACTGAATAGAAAACATTTAATTACAGGGGAAATTATCCACCTTATTTGACCCAAATGTCCAGTCTGCCAGGACTCACCCGTGGGCCCAGCAGTGGCTTCCCACAAAACTCGCCCTCACAGAGACGGGAGGAAACACAAACCCCTCTAGACAGCCCAGTCACACGCTGCCCTCCGCGGCGCTGGCCTCTGACGTCAAGGGTCCAGGCCTCTGGCTCACTGACTCTGCAGACGGGCCCCAGGGCTCATTTTCTCCATCACCTGCTGCCCCCTCAGGCTCTGACACCGTCCCCGGCTCCCCTTCCTCAGGGACCTCGCCCGATTGGCCCAGGTGCCCCTTGTCCCCTTGGACTTCTCGGCGGCGTCCCCGGTAATGAGCCTCCCAAGTCAGCAGCACCATCAGGGCATCCTAGAGGACTCTGTGAGCAGGACCTGGTTCCCCCCATCATGCCCCATCACCTCCCCTGACCGCCACAAGAAACCGGTGTGGCCCCCTCAGAGCCCCAGGTGAGCCCAGTCCACAGGGAGCTGGAAAGTCACTGCCACCCCCTGTGTGCCCTCCTGGGGCCTGGTGGGTAGGGGGGATAAACAGACAGGAAGGATAAACAGACAGGAAGGAAGGAGCACAGGGAGGAACAGTGGGAGAGACAGGAAGGGCAGCAGAACTGGAGGGCAGCGGGATGGAGCTGGCACCTCGGGACAGGGAATGTTCCTGCCATGTTAGAAATCCCTGTGTCACCTCCACGCTGCCACCTCAGCCCCACCCGTGCTGGAGCCAAGATGTGCCCGGCAGGTATGTCTCCCCTTGGCCAGCGCGGCCTGTGTGTGCCCTGGGTCGCCGTTGCTGGACTGTCTCTGGGCTGGTGTTGCATCAGGCCTGCATGCATATGGATGGGGCTTATTTGTGCTTCCCGCTGGGGGACATGC